>NC_087355.1:50653571-51933928 GCF_030014295.1 Loxodonta africana | reverse complement strand
CCCCATAATGATGAGTATTTTCTGTGAGTTCTGTGTGGTTGTTGCAATAAATTATTGAACCCAGCAGAGAGGTAGACAGTGCTTTGGAGGAACAGCTAGTGTCAGAATTGGTAAAAAGGTTGGAGAGAGGAGGTATGTCTGACCTCCACCTCATAGGCATCGGCCTTGGGCTGTTGATCTTGATTCTCCTCCACCCTTGTGAAGTTAGAGGAGGCCAGATGCCCCCATCACACCACTTTTTTTTTTTTTACACAACAGTTACAGTTGTTATGGTTGGAACAGAACTTGAAACTATTTTCATTTTCTTGGTTCTCTTGGGCCAAGTTTTCCCATCAGCATGCTGTATATAGCCTTAAGCAACTGAACTTAAATTCTGAAAAAATTACGACCTGCTGAAGTTCCGTAGCTGGTTAGTGGAAGAATTTGGTCCAAGAAAACGAATGTTCTGCCTCTTTACATCATATTATCCTCACAGTCAGATGATTCCCTGAACATCTTTCAGAACAATTGTAATCTGAATGTTGGTCAAGTCCCTGGGCTCTTCAAATACATGTACAAAGAGAAACCTCCTACTTATACACTTGCAAAATCGTTCTTACCCTTGTGCTCTAAGCTGTGGTTTGTGTCTTCTCAGTCACCCAAAGTGGGGAGCTGGCTTATCTGGGACTACCTGTCTCTTTCACCCTTTGTGTTCCAGAAACCAGGTGCCAAATTTTCCAGTTCTAACTTTGGAACATCTATCAAATCTGGACTCTCCTCTGTTCTCACCACTATCCCCCAACCTTTGACTTGGACTGTTTCATATGTCAGCCCAGTGTTATCAATGGTTGGATGCAACACAGACTCAAGAGGAACATGAATCTGAGATGGGAACTTAGATTGTTCCAAACTCTGTGATGCCTACTCTTACTGTTGTTGTCATTGTTCCTATTTGCTGTCAAGTCAATTCCAACTCATGATGATTCCATGTGTACACAGTAGAACTGCTCCCTAGGATTTTCAAGGCTGCGACCTTTCTGATGCAGATCGCCAGGTCTGTCTTTTGAGGAGTGGGTGGGTGGGTTCAAGCCACCAACTTTGGGCTAGTAGTTCCAGCACGTAACTGTTTGTGCCACCCAGGGACTCCATATTCTTGCCGTAGATGAGAGCAAATCTGGAAGCAATAGTGTCCTCTTCCTGGGGCCTGGTTCTAAACTGAACAATGAACATAAAATAAGCTGTAAAAAATTCAAAAGACTCTGAACTTAACAGTGGCAACTGTGACAAAGTTTTGGTACTTTGTCCCTTCAGATGTTCAGAGAAGACAGAGCAATTTTTCCTTAGTATTACAAACAACCTGGATCATCTGGTTTCCTTGGCAACCTGCAGTTCTGCCCTAGGTGACAATCAAAGACTGCAGAGGCTTCAAGTTTCCTTCTAGCTCTAAAAATTCTTACTCTATGAATATCTGAGGTTGTAGAGAGCCTTCTAAAGACAGAATGGTACAAAAGTAAACCTATTAAACTTTAAGAAATACATGGCAGGAAGGGACAGTAACTGAACCAATGGACACAGGAACCTGTGGTGGAAGGGAGAAGGCTGCTGTCACATTGGCGGGGGGATGCAGCCACTGTCACAAAACAATATGTGTATACATTTTTAATGAGAAATTAATGAGCTGTAAACTTCACCTAAAGCACAATAATAAAAATTTTTTAAAAAATAGGATTTGAGCCAGGGTAATCAGGCTTTATGGCTCTCACTTTCAACCACCAAAACAAAACAAAACAAAACAAAACAAAAAACCCACAAACTAGTTGCCATAGCCTTGATTCTTATTCTTGGTGATCCTGTGTGTGTTGGAGTAGAACTGCACTCCATAGAGTTTTTATGGCTATGGGACCTTTCAGAAATAGATTGCCAGGCCTTTCTTACAAGATGCCTCTGGGTAGGCTCAAACCACCAACTGTTTGCACCATCCAGGGACAATATATAAATCCCCTAGGGAAAGCTGGACCTCCAGGCAGAGAAGATACTGCCAGGCAGAGGTGCAGCCACAGAAAACCTCACCTCACCCCAAACATGTTTACTGTATGTCTCCAGTGGGCAAGGCACGAGGTCAGGCACCTTAGAAAGGGCCCTCTGGGAACCCTGGGAATCTTGGGGGACACAGCAACCCCTGCTGGGTGGGAGTGTTGACGGGAGCATGAGCTGCAGGCAAAACCAAAGATTTGGCGAAAGCCTTCAGCTGTGCAAAAAGTGGGTCTGGATGTCCTCGCGCTGCTAATGGAAAAGTACACAGTGCCTTTGAAGATGATAGAATTGTGGCTATCCTAGTCTGACGTGCTGACACCCTGCTGGGCTTCTAGTGTGAGCTGAAAAAAGCAGAGAAAAGAGGCTGGTGTGTGTGTTTGCAGAGGGGCACTGGGAAACTTGAGCCAGAGTGGCGTTGCTTTTAGCTGCCATGGTGTCGGCCCCTGACGCATGCTGACCCCATTTAGGTACCATGGAACAAAATGCCGCCTGGTCCCGCACCATCCCCGTGGTCGGTTGTGGATAAGACTGTTGTGATCCATAGAGTTTTCATGAGCTGGTTTTCAGAAGTACATCACCAGGCCTTTCTTCCTAGCCTGCCCTAGTCTGGAAGCTCCACCAAAACCCGCTCAGCATCACAGCAACACGCAAGCCTCCATGCGAGGTGCATTGGTCGGGAATGGAACCCGGGTCTCCCACATGAAAGGCGAGAATTCCACCACTGAACCGCCACTGTTCCCGTGAGCCAGAGTAGGCAGAAGTATAAGTGATTCAGTCAGCACCCCTCCGGTTCATGGGAGATGTGGACTCCACTGAGTATGGCTTAGTGAGTAAGAAACTGGGCCTTAGAGTCGGGCTGAATGCTGGAGCCACCCCTCACTAGGTGTGCAACCCAGGGCATTGCTTTCCCTGTCCTAGCTAGGCCTTTTCATTCGAAAAATGGGGGAGCGCATCTGCCCTGTGGGATGGTTTGGAGGGTTCAGTGAGAGAGCCTGGCACGTCATGCAAGGCATGGATTTTAATCTACAAAATGAGAACGCTCCGGTGGTTCAGGCAGAAGGGGTGTGGTCTGCCTTTGGGTTCTGTTAGCTCTTAGTGTTACTGTACACTAAGTGTCAGACTCTAAGAGAGCAAAGGCTTGGGCTGAAAAATAGCGGTCACCCTTTGTTAGGGATTGAATCGTGTCCCCCCAAAATATATACTGAAAAAAAAAAGAAAGACAAGCAGAGACAAAGATGGCTGCCTGGGAAGCAATTTGGGGGGATTTAGTGAAAAGGCAGGCTAAATTTCCTCCACGAGCAAAGTATGATACCAGAGGTTTCCAACCCAAACCCAGTTGCCATCGAGTCAATTCTAACTCACGACAACCCTACAGGACAGGGTAGAACCGCCTCATAGAGTTTCCAAGGCTATAATCTTCATGGAAGCAGACTGCCACATCTTTCTCCCACAGGGTAGCTGGTGGGTTCAAACCACTGACCTTTTGGTTAACAGCCCAATGTTTTAACCACTAAGCCACCAGTTTCCAATAAAAAAAATAGCCACGCTAAATTATCAGAAGTTTAAATTATGCTCCAGGTGCTCTGTTTACTGAGGCAGAGTAATAAGTAACATATTGTGGAAAGCTTTCTTTAAAAAAAATAGCTACAAACCATAAATCTCAGGAATTAAACTATAATGCTCCTAAGAAAACGTCCTTTTCTGAACCATTCTCTGATAACACATGATGAGCTTTTACTGTATCGTACCATGAGGTTCACCAGCTTTAAGAACAGACATTTGAACTAGATGGCAGAGACTCAGGTCTGATCAGAGGAGGCAGCCTCAGGAGGGACGTGGACAAAAGCAGGAAAACCCTCAAAGGGTGCCTGGAGCCCCAGACCTGCAATGAACAGGTTTCCTTTCCTGCAGGAACCAAGTACACAGTAGGTTGTGACCAACATTTCTGAGCAAGATAAACCAAGGATGATTGCTGCCTTTTTTGTAAGAGGCTCACAGTTTTGTACTAAGGGAATATGATTACCATCCTCCGATCCCTTGCATAGAGCCTTTTTGGTTTAGCATTCCTGTTCGTGTCTCTTCTGATACAAATGTCTCCATCAAGAGTTTGGGAGAAATTTGTCCTTTTGTATCATAAATAAGTCAAAAAGACATTGTAAGTGGATCCGTCATGGGCCTGGGGGCGAGAGACAGCATTCATTTGCTGGAGGTGGAGCCCTGCCTACAGAATCCTGGCTGCACGTGGCATTGCCCAGGTCCTCCAAAAAAGTCAAACTGAACCGGTTCCTGTTGAGTTGGCTCCCACTCATGGCAACCCTATGCGTACACATATTGTTTTGTGATATTGGTTGCAATTCCCACAACGTGACAGTATGCTCCCCCTTTTCACCCTGGGTTCCCTGTGTCCGTTTGTCCAGTTACTGGCCCTTCCTGCCTTCCCCTCTTGCTTTTGGACAGGAGTTGCCCATCTGGACCCATATATTTGATTTACCTACGAAGCACGTTCCTGACTTGTCTTATCCTTCGTTTTATAGGCCTGTTTAATCTTTGTCTGAAATCTGGGCTTTGGGAATGGTTTCAGTTCCGGATTAGCAGAGCGTCTGGAGGCTGTCAGACCAGTAAGTCTGGTCTTTTTCTGTGAATTTGAATTCTCTTCTACATTTTTCTCCTGCTGCGTCCGAGGTTCTCTGTTGTGATCCCTGTTAGTGGGGTCGTTGGTGGTAGGCAGGCGCCATCTACTTCTTCTGGCCTCAGGGTGGTGGGGACTCTGGTTCATGTGGTCCTTTGGTCTTTTGGGCTAATATTTTCCTTGTGTTTTTGGTTTTCTTCATTCTCCTTTGCTCCGGACAAGGTGGGACCAATAGATGTATCTTATATGGTGCTCAAAAGCTTTCAAAACCCCAGATACTACTCACCAAACTGGGATGTAGGACATTTTCTTTACGAATCATGTTATGCCATTGACCTAGATGTTCCCTGAGACTATGGTCCCCAGCCCCCAGCCCCAGGTACTCAGTCTCTCAAAGTGTTTGGATGTGTCTAGGAAACTTCTGTTTTTTTGCTTTGGTCCAGTTGTGCTGACTTCCCCTGTATTGTTTGTTGTCATTTCCTTCACCAAAGTTGACATTTGTCTACTAACTAGTTAGGGATTCCCCCTCCCTCCCCACCCTCGTAACCATCAAAGAATGTTTTTTCTGTGTGTAAACCTTTTCTTGAGTTCTCCTAATAGCGGTCTCGTACAATATTTGTCTTCTTATGAGTGAGTTGTTTCACTCAGCATAATGCCCTCCAGATTCATCCATGCTGTGAGATGTTTCTCAGATTCATCACTGTTCTTTATCGTTGCATAGTATTCCATTGTGTGCATGTACCATCACGTGTTTATCCATTCACCTGTCGATGGGCATCTAGGTTGTTTCCATCTTTTTGCTGTTACAAATAGTGCTGCAATAAACATGGGTGTATCTATAAGGTTTTTAATGGCTGATTTTTCAGAAATAGAACCCCAAGACTTTCTTCTGAGGCACCTCTGGGTAGACTCAAACCTCCAACCTTTTAGTTAGCAGCCAAGTGCTTAACCATTTACACCACCCAGGGACTCCCCGTGTCCTCCCGGGGAGGGGGGGCAAAAATAGCAAGCCCCCAAGTTTTAGACAGAAGAGGTGGCAGATAATTGACGGAAATCTGCCTTGGTTATCAACGAAACATAGGTTAGGGAACACACTCAGCATTGTAATTGTCGTAATGAGTCTGCTAACCCCAGCCTAAGGTTAGCCCTACCCAGGGGAAAGCAGCGTCAGCAAAGCACACACAGGAACACCAGGTTACCAGCCTCCTGCTGGTCCAGAAGGAGAAAGAAAGAAGAAGAGCAAGACAAATCCCACCCCATCCATGCTGAGATCCTGTGGGAGAGCCCCTCCCCCCAGTAAAAAAACATTACCCACAGCCAAAGACTCAGAGGGGAGAGGAAAGAGTCAGGTAAGAGGCTGACTGTATTTAGGGAAAATCTTTCACAATATCATCTGGCTCAAGAGACCAGAAGAGGCAGCCCCGTGTTTGTCAAACCCTAAAACAAATGAATATTCATGATGGTTAGAAAACCTTGTTAAAATGTGCCAGATTAGAAAACAGGAGTGTCTCCAATACTGGTCCCTGCCTGCCAAGCTTTGGGTACTAAGGGCTGTTCACTTGCAAGATGTGCTTCACCAAGGCCTGAGCAGATTTGGCAGGGGTGCTAGAAACAGGTTATGGGGATGGAGTGGCTGCCCCCTCCCCTGCCTCCAGTATCTGTGAGAACCTTGATCTCTGACCTCTAACAAATAACCCTTGGATGTGCCAGGTGGAATGGTCTTCTGCCCAGAGCCCTGGAGCTCTGTTCCCATTCCAGCTTCTTCTGGGACAGGATGTGGGCCCAGAACCTCTTCCCAGTTGGCAGGTGGCTCTCCTTCTCAGGCTGGTTCCTGCCAGCTCTTTTGCTGCCTAGATGTCACCTCCCCCGACATTGTCCTGGGTGCTCCTTGGATACCCACAAGATCCTGAGAATTGCTGTTGCTGCATTTCCCTGCCTTTCTCCATGGAGCAGATACTGAAACCAGACTTATCCACTTGAGTGTTGCTGGCACTTTACACTTCAAGGCAAAGAGAATTGGGCCCACATGGCACAGCGAGAATCAGTGGTAACAACCTTCCTGGCTCCTTGCTCTGTGCCCCTTGCTGCCCCTGTACTTCTCTCTTGTACTTCTTCCCTCATCTTGCTGACTCTCTTCTTTGTTCTCTCTTACTGTCCACTCTACTCTCCTTCCTCTTTTTTTTAAGTAAAAAATCTTGTAACTTTATTCCCCAAAATCCCAGGTTTTGTTGAAATAGTCCAAGAATACGCTTTTTGTTATTCTACTGTATTTATTGTTCTCTTTTATGAATTTATTTAATGTTGCTTAAGTAGCATAGCATAAACTGTTTACACATAAAAAGCTTTTATACCTATTTCATTGTTAGCTGCTTTTCTCTTACTATATGTATTTCTTTTTCTAAAGTGCTTCGTGATAGATATTTTCTCAACTGACTCAAGAGCTGAACCATAGATAGGTGGTATACTTCTGAGTCCCAGTGAGTCTAATGAAATTTCTTTGTTACTTTGCATATAGACAAAAGCTCTGATAAATGTTGTTTGAATTTTTTTTTCTGCTTACAATTCTGGTCTACTCTGCTTCCTCTTACTTTGTTGTTGTTTTTTCTTCCCCCCCTTCCACTTCTTCTCACTTCTTACCCTCTCCCACACAAGGCTATAATATGGTTGCCTGGATATGTACAATGTTGTTGTTGTTTGCCATTGAGTCGATTTCAACTCATAGTAGCTCCATGTGACAGAGTAGAACTGCCCCATAGAGTTTTCTAGGCTGTAATCTTTAAGGGAAGTACATAACAGCCTCCTAAATATTCCTCTGCAGATGCAACTGTCACCTCCAACTCTTTCTCCACACTTTAGTTATAGTGATTATTTCATGTCACCCTCTTCTTCAAGACCCTCCACTGAATTCCCAGCAGCCACAGAACAAAGCCAAACTCCAGTATGGCAGACCATGCCCTTCATAATGTGGCTTCTGCCTGCCTTTCTTTCATTCACTCGTTTATTGGTTCAGCAAATAAGTGAGCTTATTTATTGAGTGCCTACCATAAATACCAGACCAGGAGCTGGAGATAAGTATTTACAGATGAAATGATATGATATCTGGAATTTGCTTCAAAATAACCTGGGGCAACAATTTGGAAAAGGATAGCAAGAATGAATGGTTGCACCACTTATAGAATGCAATCAATATCTCTGAATTATATATGTACCAATTATTGAACTGGCAAATGCTTGGTTATGTATATTTTCACCACAATTTAAAAAAAAAAGAACTTTAAAAAATGATAATAACCCAGGAGAGGGGAGGGAAAGGTATAGAGAAAACAAGATTGACTATGAGCTATTATTGAAGTTGGGTACATACCACATTAGGGAGGGTCCTTATATTATTCTCTCTACTCCATATATGTTTGAACTCTTTGTATTTAAAAAGAATGATGGTTGAAGAATCAGGAATAGGAGAAGGATATGGAATGTGTAGCTAATTGTCTCCACGAACAACTGTCTCCTTTGCCATCAGACCAGAAGAACTGGATAGTGCCCAGCTACCATGCTGAACATTACTGAACATTTTAATCAAATATTCTATAGAAGAATCCTGATCAAAGGAGCAAAATGTGGACCAAAAGTTCAAATTCTCATGGGCTGCAGACTTTCTGGAGCCATGGAGGCTGGATGAATCTATTGCCTTGAGATAATCTTTAAACCTTGAACCAAAAATATCCCCTGAAGTCTTCTTAAAACCAAACAATAGTTTAGCCTAACTAGTAAAAAATGTCTATCTTGGGCACTTTTTTAAAATAACTATATGAGATCAAAGTGACAACAATGAGTCAAAAATTTTGATAGGAACCTTAGGGGGCAGTGAGTTTATGTTAATGGGGGAGGAACAACTTGGAAAAGGAGGATGAGAATGGATGCAAAACTCAAAGAATGTAATCAATGTCACTGAACTGTACATGTAGAAACAGTTGAACTGGTATATGTTTTGCTGTGTATATTCGCTACAAGAACAACAAAAATTTTTTTTAAGTTTTTAAGTCATTGGAAAAAAGAAAATGATGGTTGAACAGGACTGACAACTCTCCGGATTCCCTTCTCTCACTACTCTCTATACTCCAGCCTAGAACTTGCAGTTCCTCAGACAGGCCAATGTTTGTACCTCCGGGCTTTCCACATGTTCCTTTTGCTTGGAACCCGATCTCCTCCATCCTTCCCTACTTGTCCTGGCTGACTCCTACTCAACCTCAAAGCCCAGCTTAGTCAATAGCACTTTCTTCAGGAAGACTTTCCCGACCTCTCGGTACCAAATGAGGGATCCCTGCTTTGAGTCGCCACAGCATCTTATCATAGCTTTGCTACAATTTATTGTCGTTACTTGTTTAAATATTTGCCTATGTCGCTAGGCCACAAGTTCTGTGTACGCAAAGAGTGTTTCTGTCTTGCTCCTGATTTTCTCATCAGAGCCCAGCACATGGTAGAAGCTCAATAAATATTTGCCGAATGAATGAATAAAATGAACTATGTAATGTCTCCAGCAGAGCAGCTGGTGCGAACCTGGCCTCATTGCATGGTCTGGCATGGGATGGAGGAGGGAAGGGAAGGAGCTACCTGGGCTCTGGTTGGGTGAACGCAATACCACAGCCCATCTCCCCTGCGACAGCCAGGCGTGTCTACTCTGGGCCAACAGACTATCTCCCTGAGATACCCTTTCAACTAGGAATTGAAGCTATTTTTGCAGGTCACCTTTCAGCCAAACAATAGATTGGCTTATGAAATAAGCAATATCACCTGTGAGTCATGTCCTCCCTTAAACAATTAACTGTATGAGACCAAACTGTCAACAGTTACCCAAAAATAAAGATGAGATGGCAAGGAGGGGAAGCAAACCTAGATCAATGGAAACAGAACAAAAGGAATGGAAGTAATGAGAATGCTGACACAATGTAAAAATTGTAACCAACAGCAGTGAACAATTTGTATGAAACCCCTAAAACATTATAAAAATAATTTTTAATAAAATATCATTCAAAAGAAAACCCTATGGGGAAGTTCTACTGTCACATGGGGTAGTTATGAGCTGAAATCAGCCCAACAACAACGTCATAAAGTGATCTAGCTGTAGATTATCAAAAGGTCAAGAATGACATTTACTGGAAGTTTCTTCTCAGTAATACACCACCTGCATCCCTTCACATCTCAAGACAGAGCATATAATTATAAATTGTATGAAATAATATGGTTTATTGTTTACTAGACGTGGAAAGGGCAGGATGGCACCCCATACTTCTAGTTTGCTGGCATGTATGGCTGGTCATATATCTGCTCCACAGAAAAAGGCCTTTCCTGACCATTCTACCTAAAGCAGCCACCCTCGTCCAGCCTCACTCTCTTCCATCACCCTGTTCAACTTTTTAAAGGCACTTATCACTACCAAGTCCCTGGGTGGTGCAAACAGTTTGCACTCTGCTACTAACCTGATGGTTGTTGTTTCAAATCTACCTAGAGGTACCCCAGAAGAAAGGCCTGGTGGTCTGCTTCTGTAAAGATTACAGCCAAGAAAAACCTATGGAGCTCAGTTCTACTCTGTAACACTTGGGATTGCCATAAGGTGGAACTGACTCAACAGCAACAAGTTTTTGATTTTATCGCTACGTACAATCGTGAACGATTTACTTGGTGGTTGGCTCAACCCTCCTCCTTTAGAATGTGAGCCACCTGCAAGCAGAGACTAAATTGGCATTTAGTCTCCAATATGCAAAACCATGCTAGGCACATGGTAGGTGTTCAATGAACCAATGAATAAAAGTGGTTTTCATTACTAAGCTTGGCCCACTTCAATAAAAGAAGCAAACTTTAAAAAAAATTTTTTTTCTAGTGTACTTTAGGTAAAGGTTTCCAGAACTAGTTTCTCATTAAGCAGTTAGTACACATATTGTTTTATGACATTGGTTAACAACCCCACAACTTGTCAACACTCTCCCTTTTCAACCTTGGGTTCCCTATTACCAGCTTTCCTGTCCCCTCCTGACTTCTAGTCCTTGCCCCTGAGCTGGTGTGCCCCTTCAGTCTAGTTTTGTTTCATGGGCCCGTATAATCTTTGGCTGAAGGGTGAACCTCAGGAGTGACTTCATTACTGAGCTAAAAGGGTGTCTGGGGCCCACACCCTTAGGATTTCTCCAGTCTCTGTCAGGCCAGTAAGTCTGGGGTTTTTTTGTGAGTTAGAATTTTGTGATACATATTCCTGCAGCTCTGTTCAGGACCCTCTATTGGGATCCCTGTCAGAGCAGTCAGTGGTGGTAGCTGGGTACCATCTAGTTGTGCTGGACTCAATCTGGTGGAGGCTGTGGTAGTTGTGGTCCATTAGTCCTTTGGATTAATCTTTCCCTCGTAACTTTAGTTTTCTTCATTCTCCCTTTCTCCCAAAGGGGTGAGACCAGTGGTGTACCTTAGCTGGACGCTTACAGGCTTTTAAGACCCCAGATGCTACTCACCAAAGTAGAATGTAGAATATTTTCTTTAAAAACTATGCTATGCTAGTTGAGCTAGGTGTTCCCCAAGCCAAAAGAAGCAAACTTTTAAATAGTCTTTGCCTCTGCATTCATGGAACATTTTATAAAAGTGTTGTCCTTTCTGTAGGGAGCTCTGCTGGTGCAGTGGTTAAAGCACTCGGCTGCTAACCAAAAGGTCAGCAGTTCAAACCCACCAGCCACTCCATGGGAGAAAGATGTGGCAGTCTGCTTCTGTAAAGATTTACAGCCTTGGAAACCCTATGGGGCAGTTCTACTTTGTCCTATAGGGTTGGTATGAGTCAGAATCAACTGGACAGCAGTGGGTTTGGTTTTGGTGTTCGTCTTTTCTGTAAAATACACGAAGGTAATAAAACAAACTCTCTTATTCCATGAGCTCACTGTGCAACCAAAAGAAGTTCTAAGTGACATAATAACTTCAGACATAAGATGTTGGCTGTACATTGAAAAAACTAATCAACAACTTTATATGGAAAGGAAAGAGGCCCTGGATAAGCAAAGTATTATTAAATGAAAAGAAGAAAGTAGGAGGCCTCATACTACCTGATCTCAGAACCTTCTCAACAGCCACAGTAGTCAAAACAGCCTGGTACTGGCACAACAACAGGCACATAGACCAATGGAACAGAATTAAGAACTCAGACATAAATCCATCCACCTATGGTAAGATTATCTTTGACAAAGACCAAAGTGTAACAAATGGTGCTTGCAAAACTGGATGTCCATGTGTTTAAAAATAAAACAGGACCCATACCTCATACCATACACAAAAGCTAACTCAAAATGTACCAAAGGCCCAAATTTAAAGCCCAAAACAATAATGATTATGGAAGAAAAAATAGGAACGATGCTGGGGGCCCTAATGCATGGCATAAATACAATATGAATCATAACTAACAATGCACAAACACAGGAAGATAAACTAGATAACTGGGAGCTCCTAAAAGGTAAACATTTATGCTCATCAAAAGACTTCACCAAAAGAGTGAAAAGAGAACCTACAGACTGGAAATAAAAATTTGGCTATGACATATCTGACAAGGGTCTAATCTCTAAAATCTATACAATACTTCAACAACTCAACAATAAAAAGACTAATAATCCAATTTAAAAAAAATGGGCAAAGGATATGAACAGACACTTCACGAAAGAAGACATTCAGGTGGCCAACAGACACTGGAGGAAATGTTCAAGATCATTAGCCATTAGACAAATCCAAATCAAAACTACAATGAGATACCATCTCACCCCAACATCACTGGCACTAATCAAAATGAACAGAAAATAACAAATGTTGGAGAGGTTCCAGGGAGATTAGAACTCTTATGTACTGCTGGTGGGAATGTAAAATGGTACAACCATTATGGAAAATGATGTGGTACCTTCTTAAAAAGACAGAAATAGAAGTACTATATGATTCAGCAATCCCACTCCTAGAGGAATATATCCTAGAGAAATAAGAGCTGTCACATGAATAAGCATATGCACACCCATGTTCATTGCAGCATTACTCACAATAGCAAAAAGATTGAAACAATCTAAGTGCGTATCAACAGGTGAATGGATAAACAAATTATGACATACACACGATGGAATACTATACAATGATCAAGAACAATGATGACTCCGAGAAACATCTCACGACATGGATGAATCTGGACAGCGTTACGCTAAATGAAATAAGTCAATCACAAAAGGACACATATTGTACGAGACCACTATTATAAAAAAACTCAAGAAAAGGTTTACACAAGAAAAAACAATCTTTGATGGTCACAAGTGGGGGGTGGAAAGGGAAAATCACTAACTAGATAGTAAACAACTGTTAACTTTGGTGAAGGGAAAGACAACACACAATATAAGGGAAGTCAGCACACCTTGACCAAGGCAAAGTCATAGAAAGTTCCTAAACATATACAAACACCTTGACGGAGAAAGTTACTGGGGCTGAGGGCTGGAGACCATGGTCTTGGGGGACATCTAGGTCAACTGACATAGTTCATAAAGAAAATGTTCTACATCCTACTTTGGTGAGCAGCGTCTGGGGTCTTAAAAGCTTTCGAGTGGCCATCTAAAATACATCTATTGGTCCTATCCAGTCCAGGGCAAAGGAAAATGAAAAAAATCAAAGACAGAAGGAAAATATTAGTCCAAAGGACTAATTGACCACAAAAACTACAACCTCCACCAGCCTGAGCCCAGAACAACTAGATGGTGCCCGACTACCACCACCAACCACTCTAACAAGTATCACAATAGAAGGTCCCAGGCAGAGCAAGAGGAAAATGTAGAACAAAATTCAAATTCACAAAAAAAAAAGACCAGACTTACCCCCGAGAATATGGCCCACGCACACCCTGTTAACTCAGAACTGAATCCACTCCCGAAGTCCACCTTTTATGCAAAGGGTAGACAGGCCTATAAAACAAACAGTTACATATGTGACAAACATGCTTCTTAGTTTAATCAAGTATACAAGAGCAAATGGGCAACTCCTGGCCAAAAGCAAAGATGAGAAGGCAGAAAGGGACAGGAAAAGTGAATGAATGGACACTGAGAACCCAGGCTGGAAAGGAAAAAGGAGAGAGTGCTGACACATTGTGAGGATTGTAACCAATGTCACAGAACAATTTTTGTATAAAATTTTTGAATGAAAAACTAATTTGCACTGTAGACTTTCACCTAAAACACAATAAAATTAAAAAAAAAAAATTTTTTCCACAACAGCATTTTTAATGGCTAAACAAAGAGCTCAGCTGCTAACCAAAAGGTCAGCAGTTTGAGTCCAGCATCTGCTCCTTGGAAATGCTATGGCCAAGTTCTACTCTGTCCTACAGGATTGCTATGAGTCAGAAGCAACTCCACGACAACAGGTTTTAAAGCAAAACCACACCCATTGCTGTCGAGTTGATTTCGATTCATAGTGACCCTAAAGGACAGAATAGAACTGCCCCATAGGGTTTCCAAAGAGTGACCGGTGGATTTGAACTGCCGACCTTTTGGTTAGCAGCCTGAGCTCTTAACCACATGGTATTTTATTGTATGAATGTCCTTATTGTTGGACATTTAAGTTCATCATAATTTTTCACTATTTTAAGCACTATTCTATAAAAATGATTGTATTAATAGTTAATCTTAGAGGGCAGTGGTGGTTCTGTGGTAGAATTCTTGCCTTCCATGCAAGAAACCTGGGTTAGATACCCGTCCAAGGTACTTCAAGCACAGCCACTTCTTGTCTGTCAGTGGAGGCTTGCATGTTGCTATGATGCTGAAAAGGCTTCAGCCAGGCTTCCAGACTAAGACAGACTAGGAAGAAAGGCCTGGCAATCTACCTCTGAAAATCAGCCAGTGATGACCTATGGATTACAATGGTCTGATCCTTTTGTGCATGGGGTCTCCATGAGTCAGGGGCTGACTTGACAGCAGCTAACAAGAAAAATTATAAGCTAGTTAATCTTTGTGCTACATGATTACTTGTGTAAATAAATTCCTTGAAAATAAATTGTTAAGTTGAAGGATATAAATATTGTTCTGTGGGTGGGACCTTGCCCCTGATGTCCACTTCCTTCCTGTCTACACCTATGACTCCCTTTCCAGGTTCCTGTCCCAGTTCTCTGACTTCTGGCCACTTTTCTGAACATTGATTAGACATCTTGCACAGGGTCAGCTCTGCCCCAGTGGGTGTCCAGAGCCAGATCTTGTCTTTCCCTACTGACTTCTCTGCATAACTCGGAGGCCTTCTCAAATAGTCCAAAGCTATGACAATTATTGCGATTTATCATTCTAGCATTTTGAATGGCATATTTCTAGTCACTTCTGCAATTTTTATAGTACTGCATCCTTGGTCATCTATTCTTAGACATGACTTCCAATTATAGCAGTATTCCTTTAACAAAATATGATCTTTTTTATAATGGTCAACTATATTGCGTGGGTTCTAGGATGCCTTGTGGAAAAACCGGATGATAACTATTAACAGCCCATTGAATGATTAACCAGTTGCCAGTAGAACTGTGCTCCATAAGGTTTTCGATGGCTGATGTTTTTGGAAGTAAATTGCCAGGTCTTTCCTCCAAGGTACCTCTGGGTGGGTTTAAACCCAACCATAGTAGCAGCCAAGCGCTTAACCCGGTTAAGTTGCACCACCTGGGCTTCTGGGGTTATAGCAATATTCTATATTTTGATAGGGGTTTAAAGGAGGCAGAACTTGTGAAACAATACTCTTAAGATTTGTGCGTTCCACTGTACAAAAATTTTGCCTCCAAAGAAAGAAAAAGAACTATAAACAAAGATTGAATTCTCATTAATGACATGCATTTAGGGGAAGCGTACTAATGCCTATATCTTAATTTAAAATTCATTAAAAACCAAGATGGATTGACAGACGAACAGAAGGATGGGTGGGTAGGTGACAAAGCAAACACGAAACCAAACTCACTGCCGTCGAGTCAATCCCAACTCATAGCGACCTTTAGGACAGAGTAGAACTGCCCTGTAGGGTTTCCAAGGGTATATATCTTTACAGAAGCAGATTGCCACATCTTTCTCCAATGGAGTGAGTGGCTGATAGGTTCAAACCGCCAACTTTTTGGTTAGCAGCCAAGCACTTTAACCACTGCACCACCAGGACAAAACAAGTAAATGTTAATAGTAGAATCTAAGTGGTGAGTATATAGCTGTTCACTTCATAAATTATTTCAACTTTGCTAAATGTTTGAAAGTTTTCCTATTTTAAAAAATTGAAAGGCAAAAAAAAAAAAAAAGCCATAAGCAAAACTCTTGCCTAAAGATATGACCACTCCATTTCTACGTAGAAATGGCCTAAGTAAAAATTAGTTTAATAATAAAAACTCTTTAAAAGGAAAAAAAAAAGGTCTTAAAAGATACCTAGAGGTCTTTAGGATTTTTGTTATTAATTTATGATGGACTTCAAGAATTATTAGTAATAGTATCTATCAGTCATTTGGAAAAATTCAAATGAGATAAATCATTGAATGTAAACATCCTCTGACATGTTTAACTCAGAACGTCACTACTGCAGTTTTAAGAAAAACCCACCAGATGGCAGAGAAAAGGAATCACTGAAAACATTCACATTTCAAATTCAAATGAATAACGGAAAACATTTTATCAGTTAGGTTAATAAAAAAAGTTACAGCGTTTTAACAATGCCATTCACTTTACAGGATGCAGAACTAAGTTTGAAATCTAAAACTGAACTCCAACCTTTGCCTGAAAACTTTTGCTTATGGAAAAAAAAAAAAAAACAAGGACCAGTTGCCATTGAGTCAATTCCGACTCATGGCAAGCCCATGTGTTTCAGAGCAGAGCTGTGCTAATGATTGTGATTTATCATGCTCATTTGTACAATTTTACTCTCTTTTATTTATGTGTTAGCAATGATGAGGCAGTTAAGGTTCTTGCTGCTCACTTGGGAAACCAGGCCTAGCCATCACCCCCCCACTGGTGTCACAGTGATCCCAGCCTCCCACACGCCCACCAGAAACCAGAAGCCGTGAAGCTTCCAAATTCTTCGTCAGAGCACTTACTTTACCACTATTAAGCACTCTTATACTTACTTTTTTTTTTTATTCTTACTTTAAATAAATGCTTCACCTGCTGTGAAGATTTCAAGTAGCAATAGAAGTAAATACTGTAAGAAGAAAAAGAAAATGTATTCCCCACCGTGTTATTATAAAAAGGCTAATAAGTGATTGAGTAGACTAGGTATAATTGATCTATTCACAGAAATCAACGTGTGTGTGTGTGTATAAAATCAACCTCATGATTATTCAACTTGAGTAGGCCTTGGTTTGTCTCCTCTGTCTTCCAAAGGAAACTGTGGTGGCATAGTGGTTAAGAGCTATGGCTGCTAACCAAACGACTGGCAGTTCAAATCCACCAGGTGCTCCTTGGAAACTCTATGGGGCAGCTCTACTCTGACCTATAGGGTCACTATGAGTCAGAATCAACTCTACAGCGCTGGTTTTTTTTTTTTAGTTAATCTTCCAAAGGGATTCCTAACTATTTTGCACACTGAATTAAGACAATTCCTCTACATTTTCCTTCTCTGTCAGGTGCTTTGAGCTGGCAACAATTTAAGAAAATTTCAATAGTGGTCTAACTTATTTTTCGTTTGGAAGTAGGAGAAAGATGAATAAGAAAATAAGCTTACAGAGCTAGAATTCCTTTAGCAAATGGACCAGTTGGATTTTTAGATCACTGAAAATGTCCATAATGTAATTCTCTAGGTGCATCATGCTACTGGGAAATTCAAGAAATTTTCAATATAAAGGAGTCTGTGATATGAAATGGAAAGTATTCAGCTAAAAGATGCATAACAGCAGCTCTCAGCTTTCAAACTAACTGCACCGATAATACCAAAATTCTGGTTTACCATTAAAATTCCATACCGTTTTATGTTTTGTTGAAATGTAAATTCCTTGATATACATATATACATACATATAAAATGTTATAGATTGAATCGTGTCCCCCCAAAATGCATGTCAACTTGGCTAGGCCATGATTCCCAGTATTGTGTGATTGTCCACCATTTTTTCATCTGATATGATTTTCCTATGTGTTGTAAATTCTACCTCTATGATGTTAATGAGGCAGGATTAGAGGCAGATTCGTTAATGAGGCAGGACTCAATCTACAAGATTAGGTTGGGTCTTGAGTCTATTTCTTTTGAGATATAAAAGAGAAACGTAAGCAGAGCAACAGGGGGACCTCATACCACAAAAACATAGTGCCAGGAACAGAGCTCGTCCCTTGGGCCTGGGGTCCCTGAGCTGAGATGCCCCTAGACCAGGAGAAGATTGATGACAATGACCTTCCTCTTCCAGAGGCAACAGAGAGGGAAAGTGTTCCCCTGGTGCCCTGGATTTGGACGTCTAGCTTACTAGACTGTGAGAGAATAGCTGTATTTTAAAGTTACCCACTGGCGGTATTTCTGTTATAGCAGCACTGCATAACTAAGACAAACATATATATATATATATACACACACACACGTGTGTGTGTGTGTGTGTTTTTAACAACTTTAAGATGTGTACCCAAATACTTCCTGACAAATGTCAGGCTATGGGAACAGAACAGGAGAGCTCTCTTGCAATTTCAGAGCTTTGTGTTAGTCTCCGTTGGACTCGTCTAGCAAGTTGGCCTATCCCTTTTCTAACTAGGCAGCAACCAGATACATTGGTGTTACTAAGGATCACACCCTCCTTTAAATGCTAATTCAGCTGCATTTTCAATATTTTGGAACTGCCAAATAAAGGGTAGTGCCTACCTTTATTCACATTTCAATACCTGTTCATGACCTGACATTTTAACTGTGCTATTTGCTGATCACAGTTCAGACTAAGTACATTATGAAGAAACAACTGCTGTGCCAGCTGAAAGACACATTCAAATAACTGCAAAAATAATGTAACACCAAAAAGTAGTCTGTCTGAAAATTACAGAATTCAGGGTTCATACTGTTGTAGCAAACGTGCATTTTATCAAATAGCAAGAAACATCAAGGATTAAAATATGCATGTTTTTCCAAAACCAACTGAAAATGACAGGAATTATCTTCCTATTTCTCTCAATTTCTTTCTCTTTCTCTCTTCCGTATACAATTGTCTCAAAATGGAAAAAGTTCTTTTAAAAAAAATATCCAATTTTCAACTTAGTTATAATTAGTCTTTAGCCAATACAACTGTTTTAACATTGAATACTGTCTTTCCCTCCAGTAACTAGGGTCATCTATAAATTGGTCAACTACTTGCAAGTAATCCTCTCAATGACCAACATATACTGCCTCACAAAATGTCAGCTTCAATTAAGTGTCCGAGAGGTGTTATTATCCCTATGAACAAATGTAGAAACTGAGGCACAATGAAAGAGCATGACTTGCCCAGTCGATGCAAGAATTTCACATCTCCCCAACTGATTAGTTGGTTAGGGTAGTTGATTAGCCCAAAAGGGTAATGGAGGAAGACCATGAGTCCAATTCCTTGATGGGCCAGATACTGATGCACTGTTTAAGGTCACAGATTCTAGTAAGCCAAACATCTGGTACATGTAAGCCACATGTCAAAAGATAGTCCAGGCAGGAGAGGGATCTATGCATATCTATCCATTCCCACTGACAGAAAGAGCTAAAAGCATAAGCCCTGCAGTGGTGAAATTAAATACTAAGGTTGATGTATATGTATGACATGCACACACATACATCTTCAGATTATTTTTATGTTTATTTTTATTGTGCTTTAAGTGAAAGTTTACAAATCAAGTCAGTCTCTCATACAAAAATTTATATACACCTTGCTATATACTCCTAGTTGCTCTCCCCCTAATGAGACACCACATTCTTTCTCTCCACCCTGTATTCCCCATGTCCATTCATTCAGCTTCTGTCCCCCTCTGCCTCTCATCTCCCCTCCAGACAGAAGCTGCCCACATAGTCTCATGTGTCTATTTGAGCCAACAAGCTCACTCTTCACCAGTATCGTTTTCTATCTTAAAGTCCAGTCCAATCCGTCTGAAGAGCTGGCTTTGGGAATGGTTTCAGTCTTGGGCTAACAGAAGGTCTGGGGACCGTGACCTCTGGGGTCCTTATAGTCTCAATCAGACCATTGAGTCTGGCCTTTTTACGAGAATTTGAGGTCTGCATCCCACCGCTGTGCTGTTCCACCAGGGGCTCTCTGTTGTGTTCTCTGTCAGGGCAGTCATCGGCTGTAGCCAGGCACCATCTAGTTCTTCTGGTCTCAGGCTGATGTAGTCTCTGATTTATGTGGCCCTTTCTGTCTCTTGGGCTCGTATTTACTTTGTGTTCTTGGTGTTCTTTATCCTCCTTTGGTCCAGGTGGGTTGAGACCAATTGATGTATCTTAGGTGGTCACTTGCTAGCATTTAAGACCCCAGACACCACACACCAAAGTGAGAATGTTTTCTTAATAGATTTTATTATGCCAATTGACCTAGCAGCTTCAAAATTTTAACTCTGCTGAATATGCTGAAGTATTTTGATGGCTATGTTGGATGAAACCCCACGTCATATTGCTTTTGTCCCAAATGACACAGGATTTATTAAAAGTATCCTTCACTTACTTGTGCTTTAAATCCCAAACCATTAAAGATAGCTCTTTAAGGTTAACCAATTCATGTTCTGTGATGAATTTCTGAAATCATATGAAACAAAAGTTAAAATGTCAGCTAATCAACAACAAAATAAATAAAATTTTATATATGTATATATGTCAGCTAAATAAAACTAACACTTGGATATAACCACTCCAAATCTGTTTTGGAAATAAAGAGCATATAAAAAATAAATGTCTCACATTTCATACTTAGCAAAGTTATAATCATAAGAACCTGAAATGAGATTACAAAGGGACATCTATTCCAAATTCCTCATTTTTCAGATTAAGAAACAGAGGCAGAGATGGTAAGACATTGCCCTGTGCAACCCAGAAAAGCAGCAGAGAGGGAATTAGAACCCCCGTGCATGCTCCTATTCCATGATCATTCTCTATCTGCATGTAAATGATCAGGAAATCATTCCGTCTGAAGTACCAAGAGCTGGCATCAGAAGGATCAGCCTTTGCATCTTGAACGGAAGCAAACTCAGAAGTCATTTTGACTCATAATGATACGTTTGAACACCTAGGCGTGGTTCGGACAGTAGGAAGAATCTCGGCACATAGTATTGACCATTGTTTGTCCGATTCATAGTACCAGAAGTTCACCACCAGACGGAAAAGGGGTTCTCAGTGCTGGAATTCATTCCAAAGGCAGTGCAGTGTAGGGGACAGAAGGCAGCCTTTGGAATCATATTTGGATTCTCAGTCCTGGTTATTTTACTTACTAGCTCTCTACCTTCCAGCTGAGTGACAAGAAAATCAATCTCTTGAAACCTCAGTTTCCTCATCAATAAATTGTGGATAATCAGATCTATTGTAAAGGTCTGATGTGAGGATTGTTGTTAGTTGCTGTTGAGTTGATTCTAACTCACTGCAACCCCATGTGTGCAGAGTATAACTGCCCCATAGGGTTTTTAAGGCTATGACCTTTCGGAAGCAGATCACCAGGCCTGCCTGTCTTCCGAGGCACCTCAGGGTGGGTTCAAACTGCCAATCTTTCAGCTAGTAGTCAAGCACTTAACCATTGTGCCACCCAGGGATTCCTGATGTGAGGATCAGAGGCGCATAAAAAAACCAAACCTTTGCTGTCACGTCCACTCTGACTCATGGTGACCCCATGTGTGTTAGAGTAGAATTGTGCAACGCAGGGTTTTCAATGGCTGATATTTTATAAGTAGAGCACCAGGCCTTTCTTCTAAGACACCTCTGGGTAGACTCAAACCTCCAACCTTTCAGTTGGCAGCAACCGTGTTGACCATTTATACCACCCAGGGACTCCCTAGAGGCACATAACCCACCACCCACTGCCGTCGACATAACAGGTGCCAAATAAATTGTTCTTCTTATTATTTCTTTAGGAGGTTTTGAGTAATAGCTGACTTTTATACAGGAAGATAATACTAGGGACGAGTAGTGCATGTTCTATGACTATCTCTTCCAGAAGAAACAATAGCTGCAGTGATCACTTGTCATTTTCCATCCCTCCCCCCAGATGCCTCTGTCACCGTATACTTTTGGAAAAAATTTGTTTAATTTGAGACAGCTGTCCCAGTAGACAGGTTTGATCTGTGATCGTGCAACTCTGTACATATGGGGTTTAGCCAGGAGTCAGGATCAACTAGACAGCAACGAACAACAACAATAACAAGCCTCGCATCAGACATTTACGATAGATCTGATTATCCCGTTTATCAACATGCCCCACGTTGGACTGAGTTAAAAAGGTTATTATTTATAAGGTACCCTAAGTAAGTGAACCAATAAACACTGACATAAGCAGCATGGAGCACAGGGAATTCCCCCAGTTGGCACAGGCAACGTGAACTGAATGTAGGTCATGAGTTTCAAGCAAGTGTTTCCCCTCAGTCCGTGCTGTTTCTACTCATTCCTCACTTAATTCTTCCCTGTGGTATACTGAAATTTCATTTTCATTTTATACAAAAATAATAAGTGACCTTGGTTTCAATTTTTCATACAGATGGAGTTCAGAGTGCTTCTTATTCTGCCTGTCATGAATGACATTCTTTTAAAAGAACCCTGAAGCTGAGTCATCAAATCATAGACCTTTAAGGACTCGATGGGGTCTTGGAAGTCACTCATACCAACCCTTTCATTTTATATCTGGGGAATCAGTCATTAAAAATTCTTCTAAGCCTTAATAGCTTAATGACTAGTTAAATCAAACAGAATATAATTAAGCATGTAATTAAAAGCATTAATAACAACACTCAGTCAAAAAGTGGTTGCATCTCAGAGGATAACTAAACTTTTTTTTCTTTTATTAATTGTCTTCTCTCCTCCAAAGGAAGAGTTCCAAGTGAAGACATTAGAAAAAATGTCTTTGCAGATCATCAGAAATTAGGAGATGCAAGTGGTATCTCTACATTAAAAAAATAAAATGCCTAGACTTACCCGATTTGGAAAACCCAATGTAAAACTATGGGAGCCATTCTTAGAACAGTTTTACAGCATCATCCATTTTCATATGGGATCGTCCTGCTTTGCCGAGGGACTGCTGTTACCAGTGCAGTCAGTGGACCTCAGACAAAGGCAAGACCCTCCATTATCCTCCACACCAAGATAGCTTTGCTCTTAAAATCAAGGAAAAGCCCTTGCCCAGAATTCCTGTTTGAAGGAGAATGACTCATCCCGTGCTTGATTTTCCTGTTTTGTTTGGGTTTTTCTCTCCTGTTTAAGAGTAATAATGGAAAGACAGCATGGACAGGCACATTAAATTTGGATACGCTCTTCTCCCTCGCTCATTCAGCTGCCTGAGGGTTGAGTGATAAGGATGGTATGTAGAGAACTAGAAAAATGGAATGGTGGAACCTGAGGCATGTGGTACCTGGAATGAAAAGTAGAGCCTCTAATTGCAGGGAGATGCCAAGGGTGCTAATAATACTTAGGCTTATTATAGTACCAGTCTTTAAAGACATCCATTCTGCCTGGAAACAAAGCACAATTAGGAGATTATGGGAAACAAAATAATTTTTTAAATTTAGTTTATGCTTTGTCACAGCAATATATGCACATGTTTAAAAATTCAACTTGTCCTATAAGACTAGTTATACAAGACAGTAGTTTCCACCTGCCAAATTCCTTCTACTTGGAAGCAGCTACTTTTAGTCAATTCTTTTAGTATTTATCTTCACATCTCTTGATACCATTTTTATACTACTCTTTGTTGAAAATTCCCCCCCAGTTTTGGGCATTATCTTTTGAGTTCCCACTAAGGCACATGAGAATTTAGCCTTCTTTCTGCACCCTCCCTCAATTTGGCCTTTTATGTGTCCCCCCGAAATGTGTGTCAACTTGGCTAGGTCATAATTTCCAGTATTGTGTGGTTGTCTACCATTTTGTGATCTGATGTGATTATCCCATGTGTTGTAAATCCTAAACTCTACTATGTTAATTAGAAAGGATTAGAGGCATTAATGTTAATGAGGCAGGACTCAATCTATATGATTAGTTGTATCTTGAGTCAATCTCTTTCGAGATATATAAGAGAGAATTGAGCAGAAAGGAGGGGGGCCTCATGCCACCAAAAACAAAGAACCAGGAGGGGAGCACATCCTTTGCGCCTGGGGTCCCTGTGCTGAGAAGCTCCTGAACCAGGGGAAGATTGATGACAAGTAGATGGCTGGTTAAAGCCATCCACTTGTAGTATGTGTTATAGCAGCACTAGATAACTAAGACATGGCCCTGCCACACATGCAAACTTCTCACTCCCTCATCCTCCTGATAAATTTATATGTGTAGTTATAATTGTGATTATATCCATATTTATGTATTTACAACTTTATCACTATACATGCTATTAATCACTGAGTCATGTAAGGCACAGTGATTAACTGGCTTTTCTTGCACAACTTTTGATCCTCCCAGTAGTAATTGCTTTGTTTATCCAATGTTCCTTTTACAAATTCAACTCAAGTTATAAAATCTCTGTTCAACATATTCAAACTCATGAACTTATATTCTAGCAATTTTAATTACTTGAAACTTCTCCAGCTTCAAACTATACTGACTGGTCTATAGGCTTCTGAAGGCTGTCAGTCTGGGATCCTCAATCCCCTTTTGTATATGTTCTTCATCCCTCTCTTGGGCTGGATCATCTATCTCCTGGATCCCACATCACTAGCTTTCTTTGTCTACTCCCTTATTTTGGTGGAACACATTATTCAGAAATCTTTGTGAGAAAGGGTGCAGAGGAAGTAAATAGTCTGACACCTCATATGTCTGAAACTGTCTTTATTCTACTCTCTCACTATGTATAGATTCTAGATTGGAAATAATTTTTCCTAAAAACTTTGCAGACATGTCTCTGTCTTCCAGTTCTCAATATCACTGCTAAGAAGACCAATACCATTCTGATCTTTATTCATTGATGAAACTGGTTTATTTTTCCCTTTTTGGAAGCTTATAGGATCATCTCTTTGTGCCCAGTGTTCTGAAATGTCATTGCGATGTGCCATGGTGTGGGTTTTTTCCATCCAATTTGCAGGTACACATTGGGTTCTTTCAGCTAGTAACTCAGTTTGATAGAATTTTGATAATTTTCTAAAAAAGTTATTTCCTCCGATCAAGTTTCTCTGTTCACTTTTTACGGACTTCCTATTAGTTGGATGTTGAACCCACTAGATTGATTCTCTAATTTTATTGCCTTTTCATATCACTTTCTGGGAGATTTTCTCAATTTTATCTCTCAATCTTTCTACTGAGTTTTACATAAAACCCAAAACCCACTGCCATCAAGTGGATTCCCAATCATAATGACCCTATAGGGCAAAGCAGAACTGCCTCATAGGGTTTCCAAGGCTATGATCTTTATGAAAGCAGAATGCCACATCTTCTTCCCACAGGGCAGCTGGTGGGTTTGAACCACCGACCTTTCAGTTAGCCGAGCATTTAACCACTGCCACTAGCGCTCCTTTAAGTTTCACACACACACACACACACACAAACATACCCCATGAGGTCTGCGGGGTCATATAGACTCCTATGAGTCAGAATCGAATCGACGGCAGTGGGTTTGGTTTGGTTTTTTGGGTATGTATATACATATATACAGCTTTTTGTTGTTGTTCTCTCATTGTCCTTTATTTTAAAACAGCATTCTAGAATGAGCCTCTTTGAGGTAATTATCTCTCTGATGGTTCTGTTAAAGTTTTCTTCTCTTACCATAGTCTGTTTCTATAGTCTACTTTCTAGTATGGTATCTCTGTGTTTCATGTAAGAAGCTTTCTTCAAACATCTGATTATCTGTGGCTGTCTGCTCAAATTTAAGAGCAGGGCACTAAAAATCTGGCTGGAAGATTTGTACATACAGGAGAGACTTTTCAAACATGGGATTCATTGAAGGGTGACCTGGCTACACTGCTTTATTAGAGAACCCGTAATGTCAGTATTTATAGATATTTCTATTATACCAGAATTCCAGAGAAAACTCTTCTAATCTTCTGCCTGGAAGTGTAAGACTGTCTATCCCCATTCTGGGAACTGAGAGAAGGAAGAAATGAGGGAAGATATCTCAACATTCAGTTTAAATTCTCCCTGTTTTCAGTACAGAATCCATACCCCTACCTGGGCTTGGTGTCTCCTCCTAAGCCACTGACCATTTATCCATCTACTTCGCAGTTTCCAAAATTCTGCTTCATAGTCTTCTCTCCTGTTTTCTTTGTGAGCTGATGTTTTTTAAAATAAGCTTCTTAACTACTGTTTTTAGTGGGATTTTTAGAAGTAAACACATGTGTTGAAACCTTCGTCTTTAAGTGGATGACAAGGGATACTCATTTTCAAACACTGGCCTCGCCATAGTCACTAAAAAAAAAAAAAAAAGTCATCAGTACTTGTAAATTCCCACATAATCCACTACCTTTGATTTCATGCAGCACAGATACTTGTTGCCCTAGACATAATTCAGAACCTCAGCCAGTTCATAGTTTAATGGGAGTTTAGCTATATCAACAGGCAAGTACAGAACAGTGAGATAACTGTTAGTACAAGACTGCATGTTCTGCGATGCCGGGGAGGCCTCCTAACCTAGTTTGGAGGAAATCGTTCAGGCATATATTTATTCAACAAATATTTATTGGGCACCTACACCATGCCAGGTACTATGCCAGATGCTTGCTACACAGTTGTGAAAAAAAAAAAAAAAAGCCATAAAACCTACCCTTAAGTGTAGAAAACTGCAGTCTCAGCACCCAGAATGTCTGGGGTCAAATCCTGGCTTCTTCGCTTTCTAGCTGTATAATCTTAGGTAAGTTACTTAATCTCTTTGTCAGGGACCTATCTATGGAAAATGGCACCTATGGCAATTAGTTTTAAATTGCCGAATGATTTCTCACAGCTGGCAACAGAAACTTCGATGGACAATAGAAACTGCTCATTAGCACACCTTCTCAAGCACACTGAGGGCATGTGCCCTACCTGCCACGCATTAGTTACACCTCTGCTCTTTGTACCTCGGTTACCTAATATGCAAAATGAGGAAACCAACGTTGTTGTTGTTAGCTGCCGTTGAGTCAGCCCCCGACTCACAGCAACCCCGTGCACAATGGAAAGAAAT
This sequence comes from Loxodonta africana, assembly GCF_030014295.1. Lineage (NCBI taxonomy): Eukaryota > Metazoa > Chordata > Mammalia > Proboscidea > Elephantidae > Loxodonta > Loxodonta africana. The sequence continues at coordinate 51,907,050 of NC_087355.1, read as the reverse complement.
GCTGCCTGGTCCTCCGCCATCCTTATGATTGGCTTCGGATCAGATCACTGTAATCCATAGGGTTTTAACTGGCTGATTTTCAGAAATACAACTTAAAATCAATGGCTTCTTAGAGTCAATACAATACAGTCTTAAATGTGAAATGTCCATAAAATATTGAAAAGGAGGTGAAAACAGGGCTTTGAACCAGTTCAAACTGGGTGAGTCATGGTGGACGAATCGAAACTGCAACGGACCCGAATTTTTACAATTTGGGTGATCCATAACGGTAACTAATGGGAAAAATTATGGGTCAAAGCCCGGGAATGGCAGACTCAGAAGAGGCATTGTGAGCCCTTTCAGGAGCCTGATGTGTGAGGCTGAATTACTAGCAGGACTGTGGAGAGCAACACACATTCAAAGCAGCGCTTATCTTTCAGCAGGCCACTGCCTTGACTCTGCTCGACAGGCAGGAGATTTGGTTGCTATGCAATGCATATGCTGTCCTGGTTTTCTAAGATTAAGTTTTTAGTGGGGCTTTGACCCATAATTTCTTTCATTCTGTTTATCATTCTGGCTCAATTTTTAAAAATTCAGGTCTGTTCCAGTTTTGCTTCCTCAGCCATGACTTAACCAGGAAGAACTGGTTCGAAGCCCTGGATGAAAAGTAGGCAGTTGGAGATAACAGTCTGGAGCTCAGAAAAGAAAGGCTTGAACTAGAGATATAAGTGTGGAGTCATCTGGAGTTGGTTATTTAAGGTCACAACAATGAATGAGATACTTTTGGGGAGTCTAGTGAAGACAAGAGGATCCAGGTTGGAGCCCTGGGAAATTTCAACAGATAGAAGTTGAGTAGAGGAGGAAGAGCCAGCAAAAGAAACACTTTTGTTTTTAGTTCACTGTTGTTGTTATTTGCCACTAGATGGATGAGTCCAGGGGGCCAGGACCTTGTCTCTTTTGTCAAGCACTTTACGCTTGGATATTATACATGTCACAGTTAAATTGAAAAATTCCCCCATGTGTCTATCAGTTCGTCGTACTGTGGGGACTTGTGTGTTGCTCTGATGCTGGAAGCTATCCCCACCCGGTGTTCAGATACCAGCAGGGTCACCCATGGAGGACAGGTTTCAGCTGAGCTTCCAGACTAAGACAGACTAGGAAGAAGGACCCGACAGTCTACTTCTGAGAAGTATTAGCCAATGAAAACCTTATGGATAGCAGCGGAACATTGTCTGATATAGTGCTGGAAGATGAGCCCCCCAGGTTGGAAGGCACTCAAAAGAAGACTGGGGAAGAGCTGTCTCCTCAAAGTAGAGTTGACCTTAATGACATGGATGGAGTAAAGCTTTCAAGACCTTCATTTGCTGATGTGGCACGACTCAAAATGAGAAGAAAGAGCTGCAAACATCCATTAATAATTGGAACCTGGAATGTACGAAGTATGAATCTAGGAAAATTAGAAATCGTCAAAAATGAAATGGAATGCATAAACATCGATATCCTAGGCTTTAGTGAGCTGAAATGGGCTGGTATTGGCCATTTTGAATCGGACAATCATATAGTCTACTATGCTGGGAATGACAACTTGAAGAGGAATGGTGCTGCATTCATCGTCAAAAAGAACGTTTCAAGATCTATCCTGAAGTACAATGCTGTCAGTGATAGGATAATACCCATATGCCTACAAGGAAGACCAGTTAATACAACTATTATTCAAATATACACACTAACCACTAGGGCCAAAGATGAAGAAATAGAAGATTTTTATCAGCTGCTGCAGTCTGAAATTGATCGAACATGCAATCAAGATGCATTGATAATTACTGGTGATTGGAATGCAAAAGTTGGAAACAAAGAAGGATCAGTAGTTGGAAAATATGGCCTTGGTGATAGAAACAGTGCCGGAGATCGAATGATAGAATTTTGCAAGACCAATGACTTCTTCATTCCAAATACCTTCTTTCACCAACATAAACGGTGACTGTGCACATGGACCTCACTAGATGGAACACACAGAAATCAAATTGACTACATCTATGAAAAAAAAAAAAATTTTTTTTTTTTTTTTATGGAAAGAGACAATGGAAAAGCTTAATATGATCAGTCAGAACAAGGCCAGGGGCTGACTGTGGAATAGACCATCAATTGCTCCCATGCAAATTCAAGCTGAAACTTAAGAAAATCAGAGCAAGTCCACGGAAGCCAAGATACGACCTTAAGTATAGCCCACCTGAATTTAGAGACCATCTGAAAAATAGATTCGACGCATTGAACACTGGTGACTGAAGACTGGATGAGTTGTGGAATGACATCAAGGAAATCACATATGAAGAAAGCAAGAGGTCATTGAAAAGACAGGAAAGAAAAGACCAAGATGGATGTCAGAGGAGACTCTGAAACTTACTCTCGAATGTCGAGCAGCTAAAGCAAAAGGAAGAACTGATGAAGTAAAAGAACTGAACAGAAGATTTCAAAGGGCGGCTCAAGAAGACAAAGTAAAGTACTACAATGACATTTGCAAAGAGCTGGAAGTGGAAAACCAAAAGGGAAGAACATGCTCAGTGTTTCTCACACTGAAAGAACTGAAGAAAAAATTCAAGCCTCGAGTTGCAATAGTGAAGGATTCTATGGGGAAAATATTAAATGACGCAGGAAGCATCAAGAGAAGATGGAAGGAATACACAGAGTCATTATACCAAAAAGAAGTAGTCGATGTTCAGCCATTTCGGGAGGCAGCATATGGTCAGGAACCGATGGTACTGAAGGAAGAAGTCCAAGCTGCTCTGAAGGCATTGACGAAAACAAGGCTCCAGGAATTGACAGAATATCAATTGAGATGTTTCAACAAATGGATGCAGCACTGGAGATGTTGACTCGTCTATGCCAAGAAATATGGAAGACAGCTTCCTGACCAACTGACTGGAAGAGATCCATATTTATGCCTATTCCCAAGAAAGGTGATCCAAATGAATGTGGAAATTATAGAACAATATCATTAATAATTGACACATAAGCAAAATTCTGCTGAAGATCATTCAAAAACGGCTGCAGCAGTATATCAACAGGGAACTGCCAGAAATTCAGGCCGGTTTCAGAAGAGGATGTGGAACCAGGGATATCATTGCTGATGTCAGATGGATCCTGGCTGAAAGCAGAGAATACCAGAAGGATGTTTACCTGTGTTTTATTGACTACGCAAAGGCATTCGACTGTGTGGATCATAACAAATTATGGATAACATTGTGAAGACTGGGTATTCCAGGACACTTAATTGTGCTCATGCGGAACCTGTACATAGATCAAGAGGCAGTTGTTTGGACAGAACAAGGGGATACTGATTGGTTTAAAGTCAGGAAAGGTGTACGTCAAGGTTGTATTCTTTCACCATACCTATTCAATCTGTATGCGGAGCAAATAATCTGAGAAGCTGGACTATATGAAGAAGAATGGGGCATCAGGATTGGAGGAAGACTCACTAACAACCTGCGTTATGCAGATGACACAACCTTGCTTGCTGAAAGTAAAGAGGACGTGAAGCACATACTAATGAAGATCAAAGACCACAGCCTTCAGTATGCATTGCACTTCAACATAAAGAAAACAACAATCCTCACAACTGGACCAATGAGCAACATCATGATAAACGGAGAAAAGACTGAAGTTGTCAAGGATTTCATTTTACTTGGACCCATAATCAACAGCTATGGAAGCAGCAGTCAAGAAATCAAAAGATGCATTTCATTGGGTAAATCTGCTGCAAACGACCTCCTTAAAGTGTTGAAGAGCAAAGATATCACCTTGAAGACTAAGGTGCACCTGACCCAAGCCATGGTATTTTCAATCGCATCATATGCATGTGAAAGCTGGACAATGAATAAGAAGACCGAAGAACTGATGCCTTTGAATTGCGGTATTGGCAAAGAATATTGAATATACCATGGACTGCCAGAAGAACAAACGAATCTGTCTTGGAAGAAGTACAACCAGAATGCTCCTTAGAAGTAAGGATGGCGAGACTGCGTCTTACCTACTTTGGACATATTGTCAGGAGGGATCAGTCTCTGGAGAAGGACATCATGCTTGGCAAAGTACAGGGTCAGCGGAAAAGAGGAAGAGCCTCAACGAGGTGGATTGACACAATGGCTGCAACAATGAGCTCAAGCATGATGATTGTAAGGATGGCGCAGGACCAGGCAGTGCATAGGGTTGCTATGAGTCGGAACCGACTCGACGGCACCTAACAACAACAGTTAAATTGGGAAAAGTGATTCATAATAATCTAGGTTTATTTGACAAATAATATATTGATTAATCACCAGCTCTTTCACCCCTGAAAATCCTACATAAATACAAATAATTCTTTCAGGTCATCACAGAAGCATTTTAATCAGATTATGATTTTGGGTAGAAAATAGGTTCATTGCATATTGACCTAGATAACTGTCTAAAGACAGAAGTGGAAAAACAGCCACTAGAAGTACTGTAGAATTCCTGCATAAAAATCCTTCTGTGGAGATCATATCCCATTCATTGTCACATTTCTATAAGTAGGAGGCCAGCTGGCAGAAACACTAATTCATCCGCCTTTCATTTAGTGTTTGTCACTTCGCAGATGTTGAACCTTATCCATTCCTTTCTTTTTTATTTCCCCCCTTCATATTTCAAATGCCCTAATCATCATATGCAAGCCCCGGGGGTGCAGTGGTTAAGAGCTCAGGGGCTAACCAAAAGGTTGGACATTCAAATCCACCAGCAGCTCCTGGGAAACCCTACTGGGGGCAGGGCGGGGGGGGGCAGTTCTACTCTGTCCTATAGAGTTGGGATCAACTTGATGGGATCAACTTGATGGCAAAAGATTTGGTTTGTTTTTTTGTTAATCATCATATGGAGTCCCTGATTGATGCACATGGTTAACGTGCTCAGCTGCTAACCAAAAGCTGGGAGGTTTGAGTCCACTCGGAGATTTCTCAGAAGTAAGCCCTGGCGATCTATGTCCGAAAAAAATCAGCCATTGAACACCCTATGGAGCACAGTCTAACTCTGACACACGGAGTCACCATGGGTCGGAATCAACTTGAAGTCAACTGAAAAAAAAAATCATTGAAAATTACTATAATATCACATCCTCTAGTCAGTGGTTCTCAACTGGGGGATTTTGATGCCCATGGGACGTTTGGCTAAGTATGGAGACATTTCTGGTGGTCACAACTGGGGATGGGATGCTATTGACATCAAGTGGGTAGAAGCCAGGGATGCTGCTAAACATCCTACAATGCCCAGGACAGACCCCCCACAACAAAGCATTATCTACCCCAAAATGTCAACAGTGCCAAGGTTGAGAATATCTATGGAGATAAGTTTATATGTATACGAACTTTCTGGGAGCAAAGTCCATAGCTTTTACCAAATTCTCAAAGAAACACTGGCTTTAATGGATATTCTATCTAGCATGATGTATTAATCCTACCCCCTAACAGAAATCACCTCTCTAGTTAAGACTTATCTTTGCCAGCTGAATTTCACCATTCCCTTCTTGCTTATTCAGGGATAGACAAACATACTCTGGATTTCTCTCTTCTAGGTCCTCCATTTATCTCATCCCCCTCCTATTAACCAAACAAACCCACTGTCATCGAGTCGATTCCGACTCATAGCGACCCTATAGGATAGAGTAGAATTGCCCCATAGAGTTTCCAAGGAGTGCCTGGTGGATTTGAACTGCTGACCTCTTGGTTAGCAGCCGCAGCACTTAACCACTACACCACCAGGGTTTCCCCCTTCCTAGCAGCCAGGTTAATACAATTATTAAGGTCCCCGGGTGGTACAAACTTTCTATACTCAACTACTAACCTAAAGGTTGGTGGTTCAAACATACCCAGCAGCACTGCAAAGCAAGCCTTGGTGATTTGCTTCTGCTCGGTCCTGCTGTGTAACACACGGGGTCCTCATGAGTCAGAAGTGACTCCATGACACAAGACGGTTACAACACAGTTACCACGCTTAGGGTGGCTACCTCGCTTTCTTTAGACAAACCCAGTTGATATGGCTAACACCCATTTGTTCAATGTTTACTAGATTTAACTGGGCACTGGATATGTGATTTTTAAAAGTGGCCCTTGCCCTCATGGAGCTTACAATCTAGGATGGGAGGGATATTAATAAAAAAGTAAACGTGATTAAAAATTACAAGTGGGGGAGGAATGTCTGAAAAACGAAAATGAGAGCAGCTGGAAGGAGGATGCAGAAGGAAGTTCGTTTCACACCATGTTTATTTTTAATTTTGTCCCACCCAAAGGTAACGGGCAGCCCAGAACTTCTTCCTGGCTGTTTTCTATAATTTTGTGATCTCTATATGCCCTGGAAACTTGTGATGTATTCGTATCCAACTAGTATCTCCTGAGCACTGACAGGCAAATCTGAGAGAGTGGAAGCTATGGGCAAGGTGAGAACGTCAAACAGCAAGTTTCAATTTTTGTCCCTAATATAGCGCGTTGTGGTTAAGTGCTACGGCTGCTAACCGAAAGGTAGGCAGTTCCAATCCGCTAGACGCTCCACGGAAACTCTATGGTGCGGTTTTACTCTGTCCTGTAGGGTCGCTATGAGTCGGAATGGACTCGAAGGCAGTGGTTTTTTATAGCTAATTATAAACCAATTTTTTTAAATTTTTTAAATTATAAACCAATGGCAGGGGGAAGGGTGCAGAATAAAGCCTATGTCTAAAACGCCATTTCTGAGAATTAGCAGCTATAATAATCGTTACAATAGTCGTTGATCTTGATCAGATATTTAAAGTCGAAGGCCGTTGCCTGTAAATCAAAACAGGAAAAAAAAAAAATCAACCTTATTAACCATTCCGCAGAATACTAGCAACTCAGAATTTTAGTAGTAAGTCTAAACTAGAAAAGGATGCCCGGCCAGCAATATTTAATGAGGCTTGTTCTTGAACGCACTACAAACCCCAGATTACCCGTTTAGTAACACCCAAAAACTAAACCCGTTGCCATTAAGCCGATCCCGACTCATAGAGACCCTATAGGACAGAGTAGAACCGCCCCCACAGTTTCCAAGGAGCGCCTGATGGATTCGAAACGCAGATCTTTTGGTTAGTAGCTATTGCTCTTAAACACGGCCGGTTTTTTTTTTTTTTTTTTTTGCGGGAGTGAGGTAAAGGGCGCTGATGAGAGAACAAAGGCTGCGCGTCCCTATTAAAGGCCGTCGGCCACACCGGGGCGGGGGAAGCGAGTGAGTCCTGGTAGCTGGGCTCCCCTGTCGGAGACCCACGTCGCGGCCGCCCGGACTCTCATCTCCGGCCGCTTCCCCCGGCCGGCGCCTCTCAGCCAGTGCACGCCAGCCAAAGAGGCCCCTGCAAAGGGCGCAGGGTCCGAGGCTTGGCCACTGCCCGAGCTAGTGAGCGAACAACTTGTGAAACACCCTGCGAGCCGGTCACCCGCCAGGACCTAAACCACGGAGCTCCCAGAGTCGGGTGAAGAAGTCGCCCAGCGAAAAAACGCTGCACGGGACTGACGCCGGGAAACAGAGGGCGACGTGCCCCGCACTTCCCGGCTCCGAGGGGCCGCTAGGCTCCGCCCCCTCTCGCTTATGTAATGTAGACGTGCTGCCATTGGCCCGCGCGACCGGAAAGGGAGCAGGCGGGAGGGGGCCGCAGCAGGAAGGCCAGAGGGCGGGGCTGCGAGGAGCCGGCAGGCGCTGGGGCGACTGGGAGCTGCGCGGCGTGCGCGGGCACGAAGCGTAGTGGCCTCCCTAAGGCTGAGGCGGCGGCGGGCGCGCGCGGCGGCGGCGGCGGTGGCGGCGGGTGTGCGACGCGCGGACTGTTGTGCTTCAGTTCTCCTCTTTCCCCTCTTTGGCGGGTGGAGGAGGCCAAAGCGGTACTGGGCGCGCTCACCCCTTCCTCTCTCTCCGGCGACCTCCCCCGGCCCTCTCGCGCTGCGCGGTCTCTCCGACGCAAGACTGTCCCAGCCCGGGTGAGCGGGGGCGGCGCTGACGCCGCAGGACGCCCGGGAACTGGGGCGGGGGCCCGCCGACGGGGGGCGGCGGGGACCATGGGGTCACCCCGGGTCGCGAGGAGTCGCGGGGGTCAGCGGGCTCACCCGCCTGCCGGCGGACGGCAAGGCCCGGCCGGTCCCGGCAAGCGCTGCGGAGCCAAGGAAAGGAGGGCAAGCTCGGGTGCCTGCCAGGCCCTGCAGGTGGCCGGGTCGCAGGCTGGCCGCGGAGCGGAGCGGCAACCCTACCTCCTGGCGACAGCAGCTGGTTGGTTTCTTGAGGTCGGAGCTACCAGTGGCCGAAGGGGGCCGGGTTCCGGCAGCTAAGGCCTCCAGGAGGCGCGTCTCGGGCCGGGGTCCGTGAGGAGTGGCGGGTAGGTGGGGGCTGCGTGGCCTTTGGTGGCAGGAAGGGGAAGGGGAAGGGGGCTGCCAGAAGCGGGAGAGGCCAGTTTGGGAAGGAACGTGCACCGGCAGCAGCTGGGGTCGGTGAAATGTAGGTTGAAGTAGACTTTAGTCCTGATGTTTTCATCCTCCTAGTTCCCGAAAAGGATGTAGTTAAAAGCTGGGGTTAAGATGTTGATCATTGCCTGGGTCTCTTCCTTTTACACGGTTATGAAGAATAATTCTGCTTCCTGGATCCAAATACCTTTTTTTTCCTCGTCTTGGTTTAAAAAAAAAAAAAATCTCTGGGGCAGTGCTTACTTACTGCCTCCTGCGAGAGCTCCTCATTTTAAAAGAACTCGCTCATTTTGCTACTTCTCTCTTTGCAGCCCCCTCGGAACACTAAACAAGTTAATTGAATAACAGCTAAATTTAAAAGCCAGCGAGTTGGTATTTATAAATGACTTATTGCCATTCAGCCTGTGGCATTTGATCGGGGAGTAGTTAAATGCTTAAGATTTTTGTAGGAAATTCAGTTGACTTGAGAGTTAAGTCCTAAGTTGAGCTGTCCAAAAGCAGGTGGTTTGTTCGTTTGCATTTCTGCTTTCAGAAAGGAAATCAATGCAATGCGTTGTCAGAAGTTAAGAGGCCTACCTCACGGATTTTTCCTATTTGATTCAGTTTCTTTTACCTGGTGTTAATTTTTCTATTTTAAAAATTAAAATTACTTTCACCCTTTTATTAAAGCTCCTATGACTTTTTCATTGTTTTTGGTAGTTGACAGAAAAATGACTTCAATCTGTTGTGTAATATTTCAAGATAAGATCTAAATGGAAAACTTAAGAACAATTTCATGTATCTAATAACATTTCATGAAAATGCTGTCAAAATAACCAGTAACTTCTAGATATCAGAGAAACATGGAATTAGTGGGCTGCCATCTGAGAAGTTTTTTTCCATGTAAAACAGTTAGGTTTCCCACAAAATCAGTGTATTAATAACATTCATGTGTGGAAGAGTTAAGATGCACGAGAGGACTAAAGTATTCTAACATAAGGTCCTGATAGTAAAACATTGAGACATTAACAACATGTTAAAACATTGAGATCCATAAAGATTGAACACCTGACTGCCATTCAAGTAATACATAAGTCTCCAAACCTGTTTTACTGGGAAATAGGTTTGTAATCTTGCCATGGCATTTACATTTAAATGTACTTAAAAAAAAATCATCCCATTTAGTTTAATAAAGGATTTAGTTAAAAAAACAAAAATGGAAGTTTAACCTTGAAGGACTAACACAGCTGGTAATACATATCACTGTTTTGGTGGGAAGGGGTTCTTATGTTAGGCTACCATATTAAATATTTTTTTAATTTGTTACGTTACTTGATTGGCCTTCTAGAAGAGCATTGATCCTCTTCTAAATTTGGTTTGACTCTCAGTTCAGTGTTTAGTGCTAGAGAGAATTTGTCCTAATAGTGCTTCTCCGCCTCCCCCCCCCCAGTTTCCCTTTTTCTTTTGAGGGGAAGCTCAGTTATTCTTAGGAAGTGCTTTGACCTCACATCCATAAATGAATTAAGGTTGCAGTCAGAAAAACCAGCACTGTCTTTTCTGGTGAAGTTGATAAGATTTGTTTTATGTATGTTCATGTCCTGCAATGATTTAAAAGTTTAAAATTTACAGTGCTAATAGAAATTCTACTTGGGATTCAATTTAAATATACTAAAAAAGCAGCATAAACTCAGTATAGACCCTTTATGAACAGATTTAAGTTGTCTAATAGAAGTCTTTAGTGAAAATTAAAAGTAATGTTTCTCAATGACTTATTTTTAACCCATTTAGGGTTACTTCAAGACTGTCAGTATTAAAAAGTGGTACCTTTAATTTTTGATAAGGTACCCTTACCCTTTGTACTAGGTTCATTCTTTGAACTGATTTGATTTAATCTAATTTTATAATATGTGCAGCAGTCCTGCAAAGATCAATTTTTTAGAAGGGTTTAGAATAGCACAATCATTTTATGAAACGCAAGTATTCAAGAGGATAGTCCAGCCTGTTCCTATGATCTTTTTTAGAGCATTAGATGACAGCTCTTATTTCTCTAAAGTAAGAATCTCAAGTCACAACCGAATACTGGAAGGGGAAAGTACCTTGGCAAAGTGATGAAATGATTCTGGGAAGAGAGGGGCTGAACTTCTTTGGTAAATTTTTACATTGAAGATTACATACAGTAAAATACACAGATCTTGGGGAGTGAACATACCTGTGTAACTATTACCCAGCTCGGGATGTAGACCATCATTAGCACCCGATAAGCCTCCTTTGTGCCTTCTCTTCCCAGATATTACCCCCTAACCCCCAAGGTGATCTCTTTCATTGTAAATTAGTTTTGCCAAATTTAACATTTATATACTGGTTTTTTTGTTTGGTATCTGGCTGCTTTTCTTTAACATTGTGAGATTCAGCCATGTTGTTACTTGTAACAATATACTTTTTTAAATGTGTAGTACTCCTTTATATAACTATAACCACAAGTTATGTATTCATTTCATTATTGGTGAGTATTTGGGTTGTTTCAGTTTTAGAAACAACTGCTCTGAACATTGTTGTACATGTCCTTTGTTGTACTTGCATATACATTTCTGTTGGCTCTATACCTAGGAGTGAAATTTCTAGGTCATTGGGTGGACAGCTATGAGTTTTCCACAGTGCTTGTGCCGAATTATACTCCCAGTTATGAACTGTGTAATTTTTAGTATACAGTTGACAGGTGTTTATAGAAAACCTAGGTCTTCAACCCTGAGGGTTATCCTGCTTAGTTTACTTTGTATTAGAATAAATAAATCACTAAGGCCTCAACTTCTGTTTTTAGATATGGCTCGTGGGCAGCAGAAGATTCAGTCTCAGCAGAAAAATGCCAAAAAGCAAGCTGGACAAAAGAAGAAACAAGGACATGACCAAAAGGCTGCTGCCAAAGCTGCTTTAATATATACCTGCACTGTCTGTAGGGTAAGGGGAATTGAAGGACAGCTTCCCCATGGGCAGTTCTTTCATTACAGATTGCTTTGTATAGATTTAAACTTTGCAGTCATGGCAAATTCAATGCTTTATTTTGAAATAGTAGATTTGAGAACTGGTTATCTTAGGAATGTCTCTTTATTCTTCCATTCAACGAATATTTTTTGAATGGCTTCTATAGACAGGCACAGTTTTCTAGGTACTGGGGGAAGGGAGTGAACAAAGCAAAATCTCTCTCCCCATGGAGAATAAAGATGCTTCTTAAGGGCATATCTAAACTTTGAGTTTTGTGTGGAAGTTAGATCTACATTCTTAGTTTGGTGAATATTGAAGACATGTAAGACACTAGTGAATATACCTGTTAGAGAGGTTACATCTTTCTTTCACTTCGCTAAACCCCTACTTAGGATCTCTGCAGGACTATATTCACATTGAAGGGTTTCACCAGAGTTAATGTGTTTGTTAGCTTCGAAGGATATTAGTAGCAACAGCTACTATTAACTGTTTACCATGTGCTAGGCACTATTCTGGGTGTTTTACATGTATTAATCCATTTAATGCAACAACTCTATGAGATAAAGTAGTTTTTATTATTGTCACTTTACAAATGAGGAAACTGAGTTACAGGAATTAAATTATTTGCACAAAGTTAGGCAGCTAGTAAGTAGTAGAGCGAGGGTCTCAATGCAAGCACTCCAGCTTCAGAGTCTACTCCCTAGACCATTATACCACACTACCTCTCAAAGGAGTTTTTCTTAAATTCTAAGCCAGAGTGTTTTTCCTACCTGTTTATTTAAGCTCACTACCCTTTGAAGTTAGTGAATGGAAGTGCCAAAGGAAAAGTACATCGTGGATTCAGCCCAACAACTGTTCGCATTCCTTTTATTTTCAAGGCCTCATACCTGGGTAGCATTGGTGGTGTGGCTGGGAAAAGGATTTTGATAAGACACGACTTCTGCAATGAAGTAGTTTATCATCCATTGAAGTCAAAAGAAAAAAATAACCAGACTTACTAACCATTTCCCAAAATACTAGTGACTTAGAATATTGTTAGTAGTCAGAAGTTTCTAATTACATAAAAGTTCTCAATCTAAGAGAGAGAGAGTCTGTTAAAGTAATTATCCTGTTCATATTGAGCTTTAATACACGGCACTTTGTTGGTAAATTTTTAAATTGAGTATTACATACAGTAAAGTAAACAAATCAAGTGAACATACCTGAAATTGAGCAGCCTTTGTTCACATATTTAAAAAATTAAAACAAAATGACCAAAAAAAAATTCATGTTTTGTCTAATTGAATTTTGAAGAATAAATAATTTAAGGTCCTTGGCTAGGGAAGTCAGTATAGTGTAGTATTTGAGAGCTGAAGTACCTAGTCCTTGATTAAAATATAGGTCTTAGGGAAATTAAACTCTGGGTCTTAGTTTCCTTATCATGTAAAACGAGGGTGATTGTAGGAACTAACTCAAGATTTCTGTGAATATTACATGAGCAGTCAGGTACCATGCTCAACATAGTAAGGGGTCGGTAAATGTTACTTGTTTGCTGTTAATGAGATAGGCAGAAGACTTCCATGTGAGCTACCCCTTCATATGTATAATGTGCAAATATGTTAGAAATTTCTTTGTCACAAGGCTCCTCTTAGTATACCAGCCACTGAACTATAGGAATTTAAGGGTATTTTATGATAGTTACCTATCATGAGCAGGTTCAGTGTTAACTAGATTTTAAAAGTTAACACATTTAGTTTCCTTTAATGAATAAGGTTTAACTCTTTATTTTTTTTTAACACAATATTTTATTAGACACAAATGCCAGACCCTAAGACCTTCAAGCAGCACTTTGAGAGCAAACATCCTAAGACCCCACTTCCTCCAGAATTGGCTGATGTTCAAGCATAATGTCGTTTACAGGTAATTGATTCCCCCCTTTTGGTTTGTTAATGTCAGGGTTATAAGACAGCATAACTATCTTCTGTAACTGGAAAATTAATTTCTGCCTTCTAGCTAAAACTTCATATTGCTTCCCTGTTTAAAGTTAATGTTTAACCTTACAACTGTTGAAAGTTATTTGCCCAGACCATTTCCTTTCAGTGCCTTTGAAATACCGAGTTTCTACTACTGTAGCCAAAAATGGGGAGGAGGAGGGCATGGGGATGGGAGATGCTGGACAATCCTGGTCCAAGAATGGAAGAGATTTATCAGCTTAAAGAAAATAGTTACTACAAAGGCATCTGAGGAACTCGCTTCCAGAAATGATGTACGTCAATGTTCCTGAGCACCTTGTCACAGGTGTTTTACTTACAGTGCTTAGTAAAGCTTCTAAGTACATTAAAATGCAGGGCAAAATATTGGCATGTGCTGTATAAACTTGGTAGTTGGTGGAGAATTATCAGTTCACGCTTTTCTGCATGGTTGGATTTTTATTTTTTTCTAAATGGTGATGTGTGTATTTGATAGTTATTTCTTTTTAAAGTAAATTCATCAACAGTCTGTCATTAGTTTATAAAATCCAGTTGGCTGTGGTGACAAATCTTTCAGAGACTAACTTTATAAAGTAGACACGTTGTGCTTTTTTCTTGGACGTTTTGAACTGCATATAAGTAGCGTTTGTGCAGTAAGGCTTATTGAAAAGTTTTTATGTTTTTCAGGTGAATTCATGACACCTTTGACTCTTCTACTGTCTCAGACCTTAGGTAACAAACCTGCAGCTGCTTTTCTAACAAACTGTTGATCAGCAAAAATAAAGGGGCTACAGAAACACTCATTTTTATGCTGTTCCCTTTTGGGCTTCATGCAAAGACAATTCTGTGTAAATGTACAGTTGACTCTGATTTGGAAATTTGAAAATCAGTCCATCCTTGTTATAAAAATTTTTTTACAATTGTAATTATATTGATGTTCATATTGTGTAAAATAACTCATTTAATAAAGTAGTACTTTGATTTTACAACATCACAGGATAAATGGTTCTAGAAATTTTGTTCTAAGTTTCCACATTATTTGCCTTATAAAGTCTAATGAATTCATCAGCTAGAATTGCAAGTGCAATTCTTATTCCCCTTCCTCAGCTCAATGGCAGTTTCGTTAGTTAAACTAGAGCAGACTCATTCATTAAATTTGTGTACGAGATTTTATTGGCAGCTGATGATCTAGGTGAAGAATGACTTGCCTGCTGCCTTCGTGTATTGCATTTATATGTCATTTCCAGACCCTTTGATCATTTCCTGTATTTTGAGGTTGGATCTTTCTACTTGCTATGTGGCCTGGCTGTAGCTGCCAGTCATGTGTATCCTGCAGATAACTGATAAATTCCTGAAGCATTGGATTGTCAGTGAGCCACTCGGAAAGATTAGTTCTGAAGTACATACTCTAATGAAATTAATCAGTAAGCTTATTGTTTAATACAAAATGTGGATGGAACAAACAGTGTGAACTGGTAAAGAGCTATCTTTTTAGAAATTATGCTAGGCTCTTTGGAAATTATTCAAGTTCTTTAATTTGAAATTACAGTTCATAATTTGAAAGTTATTAGTGATGTGGCCAATTTTATGAATGGATTTTGCATTGACAGGAAAATTGGAATAATTTGTGGCTGGGTTAATTCCCAGAATCCTCTTCCTCTCTTTTTTAAGTGAGTTAGGAGTTTGCTTTGTGTTGATTTCTAAAATCAAAGACTGTGTACAGTGTGACTTCAGTATGAACTAGAAAGTATTAAAATAGGCCAATATTCTCATTTTATTGGATAGAAGTGTGGGGACGTGAGTTGGTTCAGATGGATGAGGTAAACCCTACCAAGTTAAGGAAGACTAAGTTTAGGGTTCTTCTAATTTACTTTTGTCTAGTATTGTACGAGTGGAACTACTGTAACAGGTTTTTTTCTAACTCACTTTAAATTTTAAAGCGAGCATAGTAGGATGAACACTCAAATATTTACTGGTGATTGCTTAGAGCCGAAAACCTAATCCTGTGGATTACAAAATGCATTCCCTCTTTCTGCTGTAACTCATCACTGCATTTGTTTTACAGCTATGCGTATTTTCTGCCCACCTTGTTTGTCTTCACTCTTAAGTTTAAAATAAGATAGTTCGAAGAAAAAGTTCCAGGAGTGATAGTTTCTTAGCATTAGCAACTCCTATTCTTATACTCTGAAGTACAGTCCTTTTGTTTGATGTATTTAATTTTCTAAGTCTCAGATTTCATATTTGTTGTTTCCTAATACGTTGGTTACCAGAACGTTAGAACTTGGCCTAATTTCGTATGGTGGGTATTATAGAAGTTCTGGTTTAATTGCAATTTAAAAGTCTTTTAAAGTGCTTTGAACATATGTATGTTTATGTTTAGTAACAAATCATTTAAAAACCATTCACAAATTTTTGTTTAGTTTTTTTTCACTTGTTTTACTGACTGTAAATCAGAATAAAAGTTTTTTTGTTCTTGTATTTAATCATTTTTTATAAGCAGCTGAAGACACCATGTTTAACTGTGTATCTCAGTGATAGGGAAATAGCTGCATTTATCACACATAAAACATTAATTCTCATACTTCATATGGGGCTTATTACTGTCATCCCCTTTTATTGTGGTTGAGTTAAATCTGCTATAAGGGGAAAAATAATTCTTAAGCATGCTTATTATTTAGTTTGAAGATTCTTTAACAGATCACAACAAAGTTCGTTTGTAAAACTGTTATGGTGTCTTCAAAGACTTGATAAAATACAGTGAGGATTGGTCCGTTCGTATTCTGTATTTCCTTTAGCTGCCAAAAGGAGTGGGATTAAGATTAAGTTTGTTTCCATTCTCTTCATATGGATCTACATCCCCATGTTTAACTGACACACTGGGGGCTCAGTTGTGTGCTGTAATGTCTTATTAAAGAAGATAATAAAGAAAACTAAACTAGTCCAATTTCTTCTGCATTTAAAGAGGTTTATTACATTGCCTCTTCCCTTTTTATTTTATTTTTTCTTCTGAATTTAGAGTTGTCTCTTGAGCGTAGCTCAGTTCAAAGTGGGGCAAGAGATTTCTTTCATTTCTCATTGTTTTCCCTACAGAGGCTTTGTCTATTTTGGATGTGTGGAATACATCTTAATTCTGAAACCTTGCTATGTAGAATAAGTTTGAGAAGTTAGAATGGGGAAGTAATCAGCTATTAAGGTAAAAATAATACTAAAACTAAAAATACTTGGGTCAGTTGAATTGTATGGGTAAATCCATGATGACATTGACTAAGATTTGAGAAAACATTTTTGGTCTTATATTAAGGATACTGTATAGTTAATTAATCACATCATGGTTCAAATCTGAGATGCAGCATAAATAAGGTCGATTTTACCACCATTACTATTTTACCAAAAAAAAAAGGTACTTTTTTTTTTTCCATTTTTATTCATATGGGGAATATACTGTACCTATTTTAAAATGTGATGAATGTAGGGGGTAATTTTTTGTAATATAGTGATCATCCACAGTCCAAATCATAACTGAAATACCACATTTAAACACTACCTAGTCTGAATTCGTTTGTACTAGATGTTTAGTTTTGTTTTTGTTTCGTTGGTAAGAGATGTGTACCTTTCAGAGTGTTTAGCAGTGAATGTCAACACTGGGGAGTTGTGCTTACTGCGACTACATTCTGAAACATTTAAGGCCAGCTTAATTTTATTTATTCTAAAAATTACAGAAAAATCTTAAGAGCTTCCACTGTGTAGATTTACTAAAGCATCCATGTACTTGACTGCGAAGATAGATGTTTTATTAATAAAAGTTCAACCTGTCATTATTATAGATTACCATATTAGACTGAAAATTAAATATCTTCTATTTTAAATGTGCTTTGGATAAGCTGTTTAGCGAGTGACCATCTTTTTTTTTTTTTTTTGAGGGGGGATAGGTGTTTCTTAGCTTCAGTTTGAGGTAGTGACAGTCTTTGTACATAGTATAGCTCCAAATTTAAAATCTGCACATACAGAGACAGACTCGAGTAGATATATCTATAGTGTAAAGTAACTATGCCAAAAATCATATCACTTTATAATCATATTTATATATATTGCATTGTCATGTCTATACAATTAACGTAATAATGGCTTAGGTTTTTATAGACCGGATAGCCACCTTGTTATCACTACTTTCTGTATAAAAAATTCAGAGTAGGACTTATATTTTGGATCTTATTTTATTAGAACTTTAATTACCAGGAAGTGTACCATCATAATATTTTTTCTATAACAATATAGTAGTGTTTCTCAAAAGGAAGACCGTCACTAAGGTGACCAGATATCCTGGTTTGCCAAAGATAGTCTTGGTTTAAATATTAATTTAGTATTAAATATAAAATTAATATTGACTAACTAAATGTTAGGTTGTCTCAGTATAAATCTTAATGTCCTTTTTTATACACGTCAACCAATTCATATGTCACTTGCATCAGACAACTGAGGTTCTTGTTAAAAATGTAGATTTTTTTTGCTTTTTAAAAATGTAGATATTTTTTAAAATTCATTAAACCTGGAGTGAAACACAAGAATCTGCACTTTAACAGTCAGTCCCTTGTCATTAATTTGGAGAATCTCGGCTTTTATAATATGGATTTTCAACATCTAGAGACCCGAAGAATGAGAAGATAGCGTTTGGAGCGGAAAGAATATGCAATTGAAAGAAAGATGTTTCGCATTCTACATTCTTTGACGCTACTGACAAGTTCTGGGCCCATGTTGCTTCGTTTGAAAACTGAGCTTCCAGCCCTATGAAAGTAGAAGGCCCTTTTTACTGAAAGTTTGCGGAGTGTTAATCTTTGGTGGGCCACTTTCCAATAAGTATAGGCAAACAGAAATGGCCCTTCTAAAATTATTTACCTACTGTGGAAATGTTTCTAATCATTTAAAGGCAAATTGTCTTTAAAGCTGTAGACTTTAGCCAGGAAGACCTATGGATTGTATTAATATTAATTGTCTTTACTTATGTGTTATCTACCACTAAGCATTTCTAGTTCCAGAAAGTGGCTTTAATTTTTTAAAGATGCGAAATTCAGTGTAATTTTGTAGTTAAATATGTTTAGTTACATCAGAGCACAAAGCAGTAATAATAGATAAATTTCCATATGGCTGCATGAATAAAAAAAAAAAAAGCTGCATTATTTGTGAAACAGCTTTTCATGTACATACTTTGGTTAATTTTTGGCCTTTAAGTATTTTTTCATTTTTTAAAGTAAAAAAGTCAAAATCATTTTATAATAAAATTGGGAACATGACACTAGCAAGAGTTTTTGTTTTTTAAAGGCCTAAAATCCATTTTTATTTTAAAGAATTATTTTTTTTATCCTACTAGGACTTAAATATCTGGTAAAGTGAATTTTAGAGAACCAAATTCTAAAACTTTGGGATGCCTTTATTCATAGACATTCATAAACCCAACAAAAACCCAGTGCCGTAGAGTTGAGTCCGACTCATAGCGACCCTATAGGACAAGTAGGCATTCGTATATACTTTATATGGTTTGTACCAGGTCGTTTAGACTCTTGTTCCCTGATAGTCTCTTTCCCAGAGGACTTACATGTAAAATGGCTGATTGGGGTTAGAGGTTCTACTTGTTGTTGGTATGTTGTTAGCTCTCATGGAGTTGGCTCCCGACTCATGGTGACCCCATATGCAACAGAATGAAACTCTGCTCAGTCCTGTGCCACCCCCATGATCTGTTGGCATCAGAACGTTGTGATCCATAGGGTTTTCACTGGCTAATTTTTGGAAGTAAATGGCCAGGCCTTCCTAGTCTGTCTGTACACATTACTGTTAACTAAACTTCAGTTTTTCTGTAATGTCTCTTTCTCTTCTAGGATCTAATCCAGGATACCACGTTGCATTTATTTGTCATTTCTCCTTAGTCTCTTCTAGTCTGTGATAGGTTCTGTCTTCCCTTGTTTTTTATGACCTTGATAGTTTTAAAGAGTGCAGGTTAGGTATGTTGTAGAGTGTTCTACAAATTTGTGTTTGTCTCATGTCTTTATGATTATACAGGGGTGATTAGTTTTTTGAAAGGCTACCGCAGAAGTTAAGTGCCCTTTTCGGGGGTGCATGATAATTATATGACATCACTGATGATGGTAATAACCTTCATCACTTGGTTAAGGTAGGTCTGCCAGGTTTCTCCTCTGGAAAGTTCTGTTTTTCCCTTCTTTCCGTATGGTGTTTTTTGGAAGAGAGTCAGCCAGTCCAACCCTTACTCAAGGAGAACTAGAATTAAACTCCACATCCTAAAAGAGGGACTATCTGCGTATATTATTTGGAATTCTTCTGTAAGAAAGATATTTTTTCTTCCCCCACGTTTATTTGTTCAGTCATTTATATTATTAGGGACTCATAATCCAATACTGTTATTTATTTTATTCAAATTATTTCAGCTTTGGCCATTGGGAGCTCTTTCAGACTGGCTCTTGTATCTTTTGACATACTCCATCCTTTTGTTTTTTGAGCACTTCCTGACTTTTCAGTACTGAAAGATGCTTCAAGCTTATCTTGTGTTTTCCTTGCTCCAGTGCTAGAATGAGCCATTTCTTTAAGGAGCCCTAATTCCCTTTATTAGAGGATTATATTTAGAAACCAAGATCTGGGTGCTAGGTGAGTTTTTGTTTTGTTTTTTCAATTAGAAAATGTTGAGCTTTTCCCCTCATTGGCTAATATCATTTGAGGGTTGTAAGGGAGAATATACTGATCCCATATCTGAATGAGAGGTTTTCTGCACACCATTACTGAAGCCTTCTCTTAAATCACCGTTGTATTTATTGAGAATAATAAATGTGAGTTGCTTGTAAACTGCAAAGCATTGTATAAAAGTGAGGTATTATTATACAAAGAACAAAGGTCCCTGATAATTTAGAAATTAAAATGTATTTTAGGAGATAATGCATATATTTATTTACGTAATTTTAAGGTGTACAGTTAAGTGCTTGGTGTGTTCTGTAGACATTAACTTCTATAGGAACATACTGGGAGGAGATGGCTTGTAGCTTGGGGAGGCTGAACTGTGCCTGGAAGGCTGGGTGTCGGTTGGGGGAGAGGACTAGGAGCGGATAGGGGAGTCAAGGTGGTGGTGGCTGAGTAAGCAAAACTCAGACAAGTATATAATGTTTCTTTGAGAGAAAGTGAGTAGGCCATCCAGAGCATGAGGCTTGTGAATGAGAGCCTTTGAGCCCTTGGGTGACAGTGGGAAGAGATCAGTAGAATGGGACCAGATTGTGCAATGCTTGCAGTAAATAGTTCAAATTACTCTGCACACCATGGGGGACCCTTTCAGGGTTTGGGAACAGGAAAGTGACTTGATGCAAGTATGTTAGGAATATTAATATTAATGTTGAAATATTCTGTGGTTCCTGTTTTGATAAAAATATTTTTACCATCTTTTATACCTTTCTGTGCTTTTTAACAGGGTATACTGACCATAATTTAACTTTTGATTATTCAGAATAATTAAGAATGCAGATTAACCAAAAAACCGAACCCATTGCCGGTGAGTGGATTCCACCTTGTAGCAACCCTATAGGACAGAGTAGGGTTTCCAAGGAGCAGCTGGTGGATTCAGACTGCCAACTTTTGGTTAGCCGCTGTAGCTCTTAACCCCTGAGCCGTCGGGGCTCGGATTAGAGCAGATTAGCAGGCAGGAATTTTCCTTTGCTACAATGTGGTGATGCTGCTAGAATCCACAGAGCTGTATTTAGGGATGCTTGGCTCTGCACTAAATGATTTCAGACTACTGTATGTTTCTACATGGTATCTGTTGTCTTCTACCTAATTATGAAAGTAATATAATTTCATTATATGTAGAAATTAGAGAATATAGTAAAGTTAAAGTTAACAGATTCACCGAGACAGAAACTTTTGGGTGAATATTCTCTCTGTCTCACACACACACTCTGTTATTCTCACTTGCTCACTATACACTGACACATGCATATACTTATTTTAAATGCATACTTTTGTTTTTATGTCATCTTATTTTTGCATATTTTTGTAATTATCATCTCAAGTGGTCTTTTCACGGTAAAGACTGTCAGTGTAAAAAGTTTGTAGCTGCGTAATAATTCAGTGAATGGATTTGCTGTAGTTTTTTTGTTTGTTTTAACGATACCTCCGTTGCACATACAGGTTTCTCTAACTTGCATAGACGGTTTTATTTCCACATTTAGAATTAAGTATCATAAACTTTAAAGCCCTTGTTGGGGGCAGGGGATGAAATCCTCAAGAGGGTAGTTGAGAACAGACTGAGAGAACCAGAGTTGCAGTACAGACAGCATACAGGAGCAGGCTATACTTGTCCAACACTGCGTCTGTTATTTCATTACCTTCTTTTGAATATTACCACTTTTTCATGAATTTGGCATTTTAAAATGGTGTGTTGCCATATAATTTGTATTTCCTTGATCCTAGTAGTGTTTGAACATTTAGATTATATTCGTTAATTATATTTTTTGTTTTATGAAATGTCTGTGTCTATTGTCCAGTTATCTCTTGGGGTCTTCTAACTATATTTAATCTGCTATCTGCTGTAAACTAGGAAGAACTGAAAATTGCAGGGGAACATCAGATAACTAGTGTTGCTAAATCCATAATTTATTGTACACAGACGGCTAAATTGTAGGCTCCGTCAGCACTTCTTGATGTAAGTCTTAACTGTCAGATAAATACAGTAAAGAGTTAAAACCACAGTTTGCATTTAAGGCATTTTTTTTTTCTAATTCAAGGCTAATGAAAGTTGCTTTTGATTAATTGATAGCTTTCTGCTACGAAGAAATAGAAAAAGTAGTTTTTGTTGCATTAAGTCAGTTTAGCAAGCTGTAGTAACCAACTAGCTTTTCATGTTTCTAGATTTTATTTCTGATCTGCATTTTGTTAGGTTCTGTTGTTTCATATGGATTTCCGTAGTGACCAAATAGACCTCACTTTGAATAGCCAGAAACTTTTCTGATAGGAACAGAGTTTCTTAATTAAATAGAAGATTAGAAAACATGAGAATTTAAAGCTGAAGTTGAGAAAAATGGAAGCACAAAAGTTCAGATCTCACTCTGCTTTTTTCCCAACTGAATGAACTTGGACAGGTTATTTCACCTTTCTGAGCTATGGTATCTTCAGTCACCTTATAAAATGCAGAAAGTAATATATGCCTCAAAGGATTGTTGTAACTTAACGAGTAAATGAAATAATGAGTATAAGCACCTATCTGGTAGTTGGTGCTCAATAAATGGTAGCTTTCTTTCACTCTTTTTTCTACTGAAATGTAGTACGTAATGTGTCTCTCACACACCATTCTCACTTTTCCCTATTTCTGCTTGTGCTTTTTTTTTTAATGTTAAATTGCCTTCTGTTCACCCCAACCAGCCCTAGTATTTTCCTGTCAAAATGCTACTCATTATTGAGGACTTAAATGCTGCTTTTGTTTTTTCTATGAAGCTCAGGACTTTTTAAAATGTTTCAAACATGGGACAAATGAATACCTGGTAATAAATATGAAACAAGCCTGCAAACTAAAAATTAGTGCCAAGAGACAAAATTTTAGGAGCAGAGTTACTGAAAAGTGGTAAAGAAAACTTACTTGTTTTCAGTTCAGCAGCAGTAACAAGGAATGGGTATTTGATAGCACCGCCTAACAACCCCTGTTTATCTGCCTTGTATTTTGTAAAACTCTGATTGTAAAAACAAACTCAATATGATTAAATACTGAGAAGCATATGATTAAGGCCTGGCCTTGATTAATTGCAACTCAGAAGGCTATAGGAATTTGTAGAATTCGAATTTGTTATGTCTGAACCACTGTCCATCTAGGAAAGTGATACAGAAAGGAAGCTCTCTAGAAGACTAGAGATAAGTAATTTGTGTCTTGATTTTCAGAAACCACAAAAGAAAATGTTGGAGTGAATGCAGAATTGTAAATTTGCTTTTGGTGTCTGTCTTTTCACTGTGAACCTCTCTTTCCTCAGTTGGACCTCGGTCTAATTTCTTGTGTGGCTTTCTTGTTTCTGGTCTCTTCCACAGGCCACATTTGTTTTTCTTCTTATCAGATACATTATTTGAAGCACATTCACATTTAGGTTCCCCTCTGCTGAAGCTTTTAGTGGATCTTCATAGTCCATGAGATGAATGCATCCTCCTGGGCTGTGACTGGGAAGTCCTCCATAGTCTGGCCCTGTTGTTCCAGTCCAGGAGCCTTCTGCTGCCATAGCTGATCTCATGTCCCACCCAAGGTGGATCACTTGGTGTTTCTTGAGTAACTCTCACTGCTCCTTTCTTGCCTCTACATTTTCTATGTAATTGGGGTGCCCTCTTTCTCATCTTGCATCCTCTTGGGGCCTGTCTGTAATGTTTCCTGATGCTCTCCAGTCTAATAGGATTACTCCTAACCCTCATAGCCCCTTGGAGTAGTCTTTCATCTTTTCATTATACTTACTGTTCTTCTTTAAGATCCTTAGGAACAGGCATTGTCTTATTTTTGTGCCTACTTGAATGTTTATGACTGAATGTGTAACAGTTATTTTTAAACAAAACATTCCCTAAATTGCAACGAACCATTCTCGGAGCTTTTTTAAGTTGGATTACTAAAGTCTAAGAGAGTGCTTGTTACAAGCAGTGCTGTATATGTAAAACAGTTTATATTTTACAAAGTATTTTTTCTTTTCTTTTTTTGAATTGTATATAAAAATACATGTGAAGAAATTAAGGGAAAACTTGATCATACACCTTGATTTTTAGCAAGGCAGAGTGACTTATGGTACTCTTGCGGATGGGATAAGATTTGGTACAGGCAATAGTACATTTGAATGGATTTAAAATAATTTTGAATACATGTACTGAGAAGTTAGTAGATGCATGTCCACCTCTTGAGTTCCATGTAGCTCTGTCTTGTCCGGCTTAATGCGTGTGTGTGTGTGTGTTTTCACAATCTTTATAATAAAAGGATAGCCTACTGAGTTTACAGATGATAGAAAGTATGGAGGGAAGGCTGATAAAGAATTACAGCGCAGAAAGATCTCAGGCTGAAACACTGACCAAAACCTACAAAAGCAGTTTAAGTGGAATAAAGGCAAATCCATTTAAGATTTACAAAAATTGCATTGCAGAAGTCCAAAATCTGACTTGGCATTTTTTTCATGTGAGAGCCAATGTATTAGTTTGTTGTAGGCTTACTATGAGTCAAGCATGATTTCTCTGCTTAAAAAGATGAGAATGCAAACTTAGTTTATGAGAAGATACATCTTAATCACACAAAGTCATCTTTTCTTATTGGTAGTCTGCCCTCATGTAAAATGCATTTGATTCTGGGGTATTTGTTTTTTGTTGTTTATAAGTGAAACATTGCTTGGCTAGATTCCTTCCAAACCAGAAAGAGGTCCATGATCGTGAATGGCTATAAACCATATTTACAAAGGAGACACTTGGAAAGTTGCTGTGTTCTGTTGTTGTTCCAGGGGCAGATCTGAAAGCCATGGGTGAAGATTACCTTAGTCTTAAGAAAAACCACTCCGATGCCTAGATCTGTGCAGTAGCAGAATACATTAGGGAAGGAACATCTCTTCCTTAAAGTTCTTAAGCAAAGAAGCCACGTGATGGTGTCTGGCACAGCGCAGCAGAGTTTTCTAGCTTTCAGTGGGAGGTAAAGTAGATAGGCTCTGAGATCTCTTTACTCGGCAGTCTTATGTCAAGTAATTCACAGTGATGGAGCACACAGTTCTATACTAAGGATAAGTTTTGTCAAGAGGGAAATAGAGAAAATAGTAGAACCGCTTTTCTGTTGACTTAATTTAACATACAAACTGCTTTATTTGTCCTCATCTTTCTCAGATGCTTATTAATTTGGAAATGGGAGAATATTGAGTCAGGGTAGGAGCGAGGATATATTTATCACACTTACACTTAAGATTTACGTTTGACTATAAGATATTTTTGTGTTAAACGTTTGAATAGGCTCTTAGAGGCAAACTTAGCGTAGAAATGCTCTTTATCTCAGCAAATGGTATTGTAGTAATGTAAATGTAGTATAGGTCAGTGACTTTCTTCATGTCATTGGACTATACGTTTTTAAATACAGTGTCAGTAAAACATTATTGAATATATACTACCCATGTAAGTGTTTATAGATTATATGCATGTACTTCTGTTGTAATTATAAAGCATTCACAGAAATAGGCATAAAAATAAGATGAGATGAAGAAAGAGCCTAATATTTTCTTTCCACATCCCAGTGGATCATCTTGAAATACCATCTGGGCCACATGTACCTCACTTTGGATACCAGGGCCCTTTGGTATAGAACTTGGGACCTTGGCCACTCATTTGTTTTTTGAACTAAAGAGTTTCTGGCAACTTAACAAATGCATAGATCTATAAAAATTCCTAGAAGTGGTATTTCCGGGTTAAAAGTATGCACAAAAGCTTTTCACACCGGCTGCCCAGTGACATTCGTTAGAAGGCCCATGACCCCAACAATCGTTGTATAGAAAGTAGTGGGAAGAGCTGCATAGAAGCTCTCTGTTTAAGGGGTAGCAAGTCCCCACCATGTCTCTGAGGCCCAACTTCCTTATCTAGAGAGTGGTATCTCCCCATCTTACACAATTGTTAGGAGGACTTTTTTTTTTTTTTTCCAGGTATATAAAGGTGCATTTGTAAAGTGTAAAACACTGGGGTTCGTGTAATGGTTCATCAGGGTGGTGTGCAGCATGCTGGTGTAATGTTTTCAGCTATAAGATATGTGGCAAGGTATTTGTTAACTAACAGTCATTTTTAAGAACCAAAGTTGGTAAACTGTTTTATCAGTTAGAATGGATTCAAGGTTTTCCCCCTAAGAACATCATTTAGTTCCATTTCTGTGTGCTTTCTTGATTGACAGAGAGGGAAGGGGGTCAAGTTACAACCAGCAGGTTGAAAAGCATGTGTGTCATCCTAGATGTGCTCATCTGCATGTCATACATGTGAATGCCAAATGTCATGTATACCATAGCAGGAAAAATGCATATATTACAATGATTGACGAAGAGGAGGTAGTAGTATAGGCTTTCTCAGCCAAGTGAGGTTCAAATCCATCACTGCCATTTAGAATCTGAGTGGTCTTAGGTAACCTCATTTAACATCCTGAATCTCCTCATCTCTAAAATAAGAGTAACCAGTTTGCCGAGTTGTTGTGAGCATTATACCCGCATTTGGTAGAAATTTAAAAACAAAACAGAAGCCATGGCTCTTAGCCATTTATAAAGGTAATACTTCCTGGAAAAGGTGGTTGTGCAAGTAATATTGCAAACCAAGCTGTCTAGTTTGAGTAGGTATAAGTGTTCAAAATATTTGCTGGGATGTTTTGTTTGTTTTAATACTTTGAAATAATAGCAGTGGGAAATGTCCTTTTTAGCTCTTAAATGCTCTGGAACTTTGATTCTTCAAAGTATCTTGTTCTTTACTAGTTTTTTACCTCGCAAGGTAATGAGTTTTTAATTATAAAAATGATACATGCTACATGGTAAACAGCTCAGACAGCACAGACAGGTATAAAATAAGTCAAGGTCCCTTACCCATCATATCCTAAAGCTATTTCTCCTTGATTTGATTTTGATTTGCTTGTTGACTGGTAGGTTATTAGTTTGGATTTTGGTTTTCAAATTCAAAATACCACAATTTTTTTTTTTTTTTTAGTGATCTTTGCATTGTCTAAAAAGTTCCAGTGACATGTGATCAACCTACTGACCAGCACTGAACTAAACCGGCCTGTGGGATTTAAAACACCTTAAAAGCTCTAACTACAAAGCTCACCAACTCAGTATAAAACCAGATTCTAACTGGCTTGTGTTATGAAAGGCCCTTATATCCAGCCACTGTAAGGAAGTGCTGGAGCCGGGTATGTGCTCCCCGTGTGAGGGGAGGGCATGAGGGAAGCCTGCACCTGGATGCTGCAGTTCAGCTTCTCACCTCCATTTCCGTAAAGAATGTTTCATTGCATGATTATGTAAAGTGAGGTTTACTGGCATTTGCTTGTTTTCTTCTTGAAAGCCTAAGTTCGGGCCTAAGAGAATAAATCAACCAATTGTGTGGATTGTTGTCACTACCATCAGATTCCAAGGAAAAGACAGATGAAAAGGAAAAGTTGAGTTTCAAAGAAAATACTTTTAATGCACCAAGGCGATGAAGTGACCTGTCAGTCAAAATACAGAGAGCTTTGCCTCTCTAAGGGAGCCCTGATGACGCAGTAGTTAAGTGCTTAACTGCTAACCGAAAGGTCAGCGGTCCGAACCCCCCAGCCACTCCATGGAAGAAAAATGTGGCAGTCTGCTTCCATAAACATTACACATAAACATTACAGCCCAGGAAACCCTACAGGGCAGTTTTGCTCTGTCCTACAGGGTTTCTATGAGCTGGAATTGACTGAACAACAGGTTTTTGTTTTGTTTTTTTTTTTCCTCTCATATTCTAAGCTGGTTCCTTTTAAAAATAATCTTACCTAATGTAAAATAAAGAAAAGTTCAGTGTCGAACATTTTCACTTAAAGGGTTGAAATTAGCCAGTGCCCAGTTAACCTGTGCCCAGCACTAATTTTTAACTGTACCAACCGGTAGGGCCGTGCCAGTTAACATAATGAAATGCTTCTGTCCAGTCAGACCTGACCACTGCCTCAGCCACTCTGACCCCACCAATCTTCTCCAGCCAGAGCCCTGCTAGTTGTAAAATACCATATTTTGAGTGTTCATCCCCATTCCTGTCAGTGTCAACAGTAGCTGAACAGCTCAACAGTGGGTAATCCAAAAACCTGCACTTTTTTTTTTTTTCTTTTAATGCTAAATACAGGAGGAGTGTGGTGTATGATTTAAATAAGCAAATATAAAATTGCTGGGAACACCAAACCTCAGGAGAAATGTCGCATGCTTGCCTAAACCCTTGCATACGCTGCCTTTCCTTTCTTTCTCCCATACACACAAATTGTCTTTTATTACAGCCTTAGAGGACACTGTCCCTTTCTGTTTTGGTTTGTCCTTATTATGATTAGACTTTGAAGTGGGTTCCTTAGGTCATTTAGCGTCAGCTTTAACAGTATAACGCAGTCAATGTTATCTTCTGCACTACTGTCTTAACACTGAGATCCGTTTTTTCTTTTAAGGAAAGGCAAAATGTAATTCTGCCATGCAACCTGCTACTTCACCAGATTTGTTTATTGACCTTTCATTAGCCTCCCAAAGATGTGACAGTGTTCTTCTTTGATGTTCTCATGGTTGGGGGGGACTGATGCTTGTCATTTGTAGTGAAGCAATATGGTGTAAGAATTTAGAACTTGTGTTTGTGTTTCAGCCCCACCTCTTACCTACCTGACCTCAGGCAAGTCACTTAACCTCTCCAAACCTCAGTTTGGCATCTGTGCAGTACGGATAATAATAGTAACTACTCCTTAGATGTGATAAAAGTGTTAAGTGCTTAGAGCAAAGTACTAGGAAAATGATAGCTAAACACAATAAGCAGTTTTCTGAACCTGATACACTGCTTGCATCTATAGTGTCTGAATAGTTGAAGAGATCCTTCTAAATTTCATTAACATGAAGATAATATCTACCTCACAGGGTTTTTTTATTTTGTTTTTTTAATTTTTTATTATACTATAGGTGAAAGTTTGCAGAGCAGATTAGTTTCTCATTCCATTGTTTGTACATGAAGTGTCCTCTACCTTGGCCTCATTCCCCACAATGTGTCACCACTCTCCCCATTTCCACCCTGGGTTCCGTGTTTGCTTCTGTCTGGATTTTCTACCCCTCCTGTCTTTTCATCTTTGCTTTTGGGCAAATGTTGATCTCTTGATTGTTCTAAGGAACACATTCCTCTCAGGACTTTTTTTTTTTTATGGGCCCGTCTGTCGTTTGGCTGAAAGGTGGTCTCCGGGAATGGCTTCACTTCCAGGTCAGAAGGGCATCTTAGGGCCATAGTCCCGGGGATTCCCTCAGTCTCTGTCAGACCAGTAAGTCTCACCTTTTTTGTGAATTCATTTTTTCTACGTTTATTTCCTGCTCTGTCTGGGACCCTCTGTTGTGATCCCAATCAGAGCAGTCAGTGGTGGTAGCTGGGCACCAGCTAGCTCTGGTCTCAGGGTCCTTTGGACTAATTGCTCCCTTGAGTCTTTGGTTTTCTTCACTCTCCTTTGCTCCAAGCAGAAGGAGTCCAGTAGTTGTATCTTCGATGACTGCACGCAAGCTTTTAGGACCCCAGATGCTACTAACCTATGTAGGATTCAGAATGTTGCCTTTATAAACTATGTTGTATCAGTTGACATAGATGTCCCCAAGTCTGTGGTCCCTTGCCTCTGAGCCTAGGAACTTCATCCCACAAGGTGTTTGGTTATGCCTAAGAAGTTTCCATGGCTGTGCCCCTTGTGTGCTGTATTATCTATATTAATATACATGCAACACCTACGATTACATATATAGAAATATCCACAACTAAACCTATATCTGCAGGTGGGTGCTCCCTTACACCTTCCCACACCTCTTTAGCATACCTATCTACCCACGTATCCATTTGTAAAGTATTGTTTGTCAATAGTTTTCCCTCCTTCCCTTTCCCATCCCTGGTAACCAACAAATAATGTTTTTTTGTTTTCTGTGTGTAAACTTTTTTTTCTATAATAGTGTACTCATACAATATTTGTCCTTTTGTGATTGACTTAATTCACTCAGCATAATGTCTTCCAGATCCCTCCATGTTGCGAGATGTTTCGTGGATTCATCGTTATTCTTTATCGTTACATGGTATTCCATTGTGTGAATGTACCACAGTTTGTTTATCCATTCATCCATTGATGGGCACTTAGGTTGTTTCCATCTTTTTGCTATTGTGAGTAATGCTGCAATGAATACAGATGTGCATATGTCTAGTCATGTCACGGCTCTTATTTCTTTATGGTATATACCTAGGAGTGGAATTGCTGGATCATATATTTCTATTGCACCATACCATTTTCCATAGTGACTGTACCATTTTACATTCCTACCAGCAGTGTATAAGAGTTCTAATCTCCCCACAACCTCACCAACATTTATTATTTTCTTTTTTTTTTTCAATTAGTGTGCCATTATTCTTGAGGTGAGATGGTATCTCATTGTAGTTTTGATTTGCATCTCTCTAATGGCTAATGATCGTGGGCATTTCTTCATGTGTTTGTTAGCCACCTGAATGTCTTCTTTGATGAAGTGTCTGTTCATATCCTTTTCCCATTTTTTTATTTGGATTGTCTTTTTGTTGTTGAGGTGTTGAAGTTTTCTACAAATTTAGAGATTAGACCCTTGTCACATACATCACAGCTAAAAATTTTTTCCCAGTCTGTAGGTTCTCTTTTTATTCTTTTGGTGAAGTCTTTTGATGAGCATAAGTGTTTAATTTTTAGGAGCTCCTGGTTATCTAATTCATCTTCTCCTGTTTGTGCATATTTAGTTATGTTTGCTTTTCTATTTATGCCGTCTCTTAGGGCCCCTAGTGTTGTCCTTGTTTTTTCTTCCATAATCTTTATAGTTTAGGTTTCATGTTTAGGTCTTTGATCCATTTTGAGTTAGTTTTTGTGGTTGGTGTGAGGTATGGTCCTGTTTCATTCTTTTACAAATGGACATCCAGTTTTTCCAGCACCATTTATTAAAAAGACTGTCTCTTCCCCATTTAATGGACTTTGGCCATTTGTTGAAGATTAGCTGTCCATAAAAAAAAAAAAAGGTCCATAGGTGGGTAGATTTATGTCTGGGTTCTCAATTCCGTCCCATTGGTCTGTGTGTCTGTTGTTGTTGTACCAGTACCATGGCTGTATAGTAAGTTCTGAGAGCAGGTAGCGTGAGGCCTCCTGCTTTGTTGTTGTTCTTCAGTAATGCTTTTTTTATTTGGGGACTTTTTCCTTCCCATATAAAGTTGGTGATTAGTTTTTCTGTCTTGCTAAAGAATACTGTTGGAATTTGTATCTGGATTGTATTACATCTGTAGATCATTTTGGGTAGTATTAATATTTTCACAGGGTTAAGTCTTCATATCTGTGAACATGGTTTTTCCGTTTATGTAGGTCTTCTGGTTTCTTGCAGTAATGTTTTGTAGTTTTCCTTGTGTAAGTCTTTTACATCCCTGGTTAGATTTATTGCTAAGTATTTTATCTTTTGGGGGCTATTGTAAATGATATTGTTTTCCTTTGTGAAGTTCTCTTTGTTGTTTTATGGGAATCCAACTGATTTTTGTATATTTATCTTTTGTCCTGCTACTTTGCTGAATCCTCTATTAGTTCTGATAGCTTTCTAATGGAATCTTTGGGATTTTCTATGTATAGGATCGTATCACCTGTGAATAGGGGTAGTTTTACTTCTTCCTTAATAATTTGAATCCCCTTTTTTTGCCTTATTGCTCTAGCTAGGACTTCCAGTTCAATGTTGAATAAGAGTGGTGATAAAGGGCGTCCTTGTCTGGTTCCCATTCTCAAGGGGAATGCTTTCAGTCCATTGAAAATAACGTTGGCTCTTGGTTTCATATAAATGCCCTCTATTATGTTATGGAATTTTCTTTCTATTTCTATTTTGCTGAGAGTTTTTATCAAGAATAGGTGTTGGACTTTTATCATATGCCTTTTCTGCATCGATTGAGATGATCCTATGATTCTTTTGTTTTATTTATGTGGTGTATTACATCGATTGGTTTTTCTAATGTTCCATCATCTTTGCATACCTGGTATGAATCCAACTTGTTCATAAAGTATTATTTTTTTGATATGCTGTTGAATTCTATTGGCTAGAACTTTGTTGAGAATTTTTGCATCTGTATTCGTGAGAGAGACTGATATATAATTTTCTTTTTTAGTGGTGTCTTTGTCTGGCTTTGGTATCAGGGTTATGCTGGCTTCACAGAATAAATTCAGGTGTATTCCTTCCTTTTCTATGCTCTGAAATAGTTTAAGTAGTATTGGTGTGACCTCTTCTCTGAATGTTTAGTAGAATTCTCCAGTAAAGCCACCAGGCCAGGGCTTTTTTGTTGTTGTTGTTGGAAGTGTTTTTATTACCTCTTTAATCTCTTTTGTTATGGGGCTCTTCAGTTTTTCTACCTCAGTTTTTGTTAGTTTAGGTAGATAGAGTGTTTCTAGAAATTTGTCGATTTCCTCTAGGTTTTCCAATTTGTTGGAATACAATTTTTTATACTATTGTCTTATGATCCTTTTTATTTCAATTGGTTCTGTTGTAATGTCACCCATCTTATTTCTTATTTGGGTTATTTGCTTTTTCTCCTGCATTTGTCATTCTGGCTAGTGGTTTGTCTGTTGATCCTTTCAAAGAACCACCTTCTGGTCTTATTGATTCTTTCTATTGTTTTTCCGTTCTCTGTTTAACTTATTTCTGCTCTAATCTTTATCATTTCCTTTCTTCTGGTGACCATGGGCTTCTTTTGTTGCTCACTTTCTGTTTGTTCAAGTTGTAAGGTTGATGTTTTGATTGGCGCCGCCTTCTTTTTTGGTGTTCACAGAGTTTACATGAGATAATGTGGAAGCATGTATAGGACAATTGCTCAACAAATAATTATTGAGTACCTTCTATGTACCTAGCACGGTTTAGGTGCTGAGAATACAGCAGTGAACAAAATAGACTGTTCATGGAGTTTTCACAGAGTTGTTGTTAGCTGCTGACAATTCGGGCCCCGACTCATGGTGACCCCAGGTGCAACGGAATGAAATGGTACCTGGTCCTCCACCACCCCCACGATCGGTTGTGCATTGGACCATTATGATCCACAGAGTTTTTATTGGCTGATTTTCAGAAGTAGATCGCGAGGCCTTTCTTTCTAGTCAGTGTTGGTCTGGAAGCTCTGCTGAAACCCATTTAGCATCATAGCAACATGCAAGCCTCCATGGACAGAACAGGCAGTGGCTACGCATGAGGTTCGTTGGCTGGGAATCAAACAAATAAATATTGATTTTCAACCAGAGAAGGAGAAGAAATCCCACACTACACAAGTTGTAAAAATTAGAACAAGATTCTCGCTCTGATGTAAAGAGTAGGTTTTATTCTCCACAAAATTAATGAGGCTGTCTAGTCACCAGCAGCTACAGAGATTCTGTCACTAGTACCAAGACAAGTGGTAGCAGTTGGTGACTGTGCTGAGGGATTTAGAGAACCGAGTCTGAGCTCCTGGCTGCCTTTCTGGAGCGTGGGCCTGAGATGTGCCAGAATTTCCTGGGTCTGCCAGCGGTTACCTACTCCGCTGATGCACCAGGAACAAATGTTTAATGAACTCTGGAACGTGACCTGGTGATGTGGAGCCCTGGGGTACACCAAAAGGCTCTTGGGACAGGAGGCTTTTTTTTTTTAATCTCCCAGTCGAAGGTCATGACTAGCAGAGGTACAGGACATGAACAGATGGTTTTGTACATAATATCAAGTAAAAAAGTTTGTTTTTCTGGACCATGGTTTATAGTATCAATATTTCAAGATTCTAAAGAGGCCCTGGGAAGCAGAGGCCAAAGTGGGATTAGAGGTATAAGAGCTTTATTAGGGAAAGTGCCTATGAAGGATAAAGGGGGAAGGGGCAGAGGAGGCTAGGAAAGCCCTTAGATCAAGATATAGTTTTGACACCTATGTAGGGAGAAAGGAGAGAAGGAAGGAATAATTTTGTAGAAAAAGTTTCAGACTAGGGCAAAATTCTTAGAAAGCTTCTACCAGGTCATTCGGGAGTCCTCCAGGAGCAGAATCCCATGCTGGACAGGGCTGGGTCAGCACTAGTGCTCCCGCTGCACACGTCAGTGGTTGGTGTGGTCTTGGCATGAGCACAGGGTGGATCCGAGGGATAGCAGCCCCATAGCTAGTTGTCTTGAAGGAGCTCTGGGCTTCTTCCATGGCTTCCACAGACCCTAATTTGAATACCTTCCTTGGAATTGTATATAGATGGGCCTTAGGAAACCTATATGCAAAAGACCCACACGGGTATTAATCACCAGTGTACCAGGTACTATTATACAGCACTGAGCAAGATAAAAGGGCCCCTCCCTTCATGCAGTGTTTAGTCTACTAGGGCAGACAGGTACGAGAGTACTGTGAGAGAGCACGGGTATGTCCTTCTCTAGATAGGGTGGACACCAACTTCTTCTCAGTAGCGGCCAGGTAACCTGGGTCTTGCAAGCAGAGGGAACAGCAAATACAAAGACCCCGAGGCAGGAAAGAGTATAACCTGTTCTAGGAATGGAAAGGGGGCCGTGTGGCGGGAGTGCAGGGAACAATGGGAAGGATTGCATAGGATGCAGTTCAGAAGTAAGCAGGAGGCAGATCTGGCAAGGCTTTTTAGGCTATGATAAGTCATTTGAAGTCATTTGGATTTTATGTTAAATGCAGTGAGAAGAACTGAGCAGGGGTGTGACATTTGATGAAGAACATTCTTTCTGCTGTGTAGAGTATTATTTGGAAGGTGGCAAGTGTGGCAGTGGGAGACAAATTAGAAGATTTTATTACAGAAATCCAAGTGAACGATGTTGGAGACTTGGACCTGAGTGGTGGCTTTAGAGAAGGAGCGATGTGGACTGGTTTAAGAGATATTTTAAAGGTAGAACCCACTGGATGGCTTCTCTGTGTAGGATAAAAGGGAAGAATCAGGGATGGCTTATTCAGCTAGGTGGAGAGTGATACCATATACCGAGATGGGAGAGAAGGCAGGAGAAGAAACAGATTGGGGCGAGGGAGTGTGCTAATTTAAGATATAAGTTTGAGATGTCCGTTAACCAAATGGCAGTGTCAAGTATACCATTGTGTCTGTGATTCTTGAGCACAAAGAAAAGGTTGGGCTGAAGATAGAAATTTGGGAGTTGTCACTATGTAAACAAAAAAAAACCCACTGCAATTGAGTCGGTTCCGACTCATAGCGACCCTATAGGACAGTAGAACTGCCCCATAGCGTTTCCGAGAAGCGCCTGGTGGATGTCACTATGTAGAAGGTATTTATTTAAAGCTATAGGATTGGATGAGATCACCTAGGCAAAGACTGTAGGTAGAAAAGAGAAGAGGGCCCAGAGCCATAGCTTGAGGAACCCCAACATTCAGAAGTGAAGTAGAGGAACAGGGGCTGGATCCAAGAAAGGAGAGAGAACCAGGGGAGGATGGAGTCATGAAGGTTAAAGAGGAGGGTGCTCAGGGAGGGAGGGAGTACTCACTGTGTTCAGTTCCTCAGAGAGGTGAGCCAGTGAAGACAGAAAAGATTTAGCAACATGAGAGTTTATCAGTGACCTTTGCAAGATCATTTTCAGGTGAGTGGTGAGGAAGGAAGCAAAATGAGTGGTTACAGAGAAATGGGAGATGGGTAAATAAAGATAAGTGTTCTGTTGTGAAAGGGAACAGAACGATGGGATAACCACTGGAGGAGGAAGCGGAGTCAAGGGAGTTTTAAATTTTATTTTATTCATTTGTTTTCAGATACGATAAATGGTAAAAAGAACATTAGAATCGATAGTTTTCATCCCACCTTGCTGGATGAGACTCTCAAACTAAAAAGGGGAACAAAAGCTACCCCCAGCCACTGGGTGAGCAGGGAGGGACTTCCCCTGGATTCAGACAGGGTGACAGGATAGGAGACAGGTTTCCTGTCAGCAGGTGGGAACCTCTAGAGGTTGGTCCTGGTAGTGTCACTCATGTCTTCTGACTTAGCTCTGAGGTAATGAATCCAAAGTAGAATGCTGAGTTATCTAACCTAAACAAGGCCAGCTTTTGAGGCAGTCAATAAAAGAATTGTAACAGTAGGAAGAGGAGACCTTCTCCCGCCTCCTGATATTAGCAGCTACAGGAAGGACGAGATCAGTATTTGGGCCTCAGGGACATTAAAACTGACACTGAAACAAGTAGCAAGGTCTGTTTCTGACATACAGCAGTACTGCTTACTACCAGTTAAGGCTTCCTGGCTGTGGGGCTGAAAGCATCATTGGGCTTCAGCAGCACAAAAATTTTGTGGGCCACAAAGTCATGAGCCAAAAGCAATCTGTGTCTTTTTTTGTAAGGATTTCCCCAACTCTTGATTGCCTCTTGCAAGCAGCTGAACCAGGTAATGTTATGCCAGAATGATGTTTTATAGCAAAGGACAAAGCCCATCCTATGAAGATCAGAAAGAATGTGCTTGTAGGAGATTCAGTAATCTCACCAAGAAGACTTTATGCTGAAAGCTGAGAGGGTGGAAAAATGACTCCAGTGAAAGTGTAAACCTTGGTATTTGTAAGAAAATGTGTCTGACATAAACATAGAACAATTGAACAGTGCCTTAATTTGCATGGGAAAATAGCAGGAGAACAGGTCAGGAATAATACATATGATTTCAAGTTAGGAGAGTCTGAGTATTAAGCAAAGGGAACTTGAGATGTTAACAAATGGAAGAAACCAGTATTTCCTCAATATCACTGAAACATGGGGCTCAGGAATGGAATGAGGAAGCCCCGAAAAAAGGGGTGGCATAGGAGCCCTGGTGGCTCATTAGTTAAGCACTCAGCTGCTAAACCAACGGTTGGCAGTTTGAACCCTCCAAGCCACTCCACGGGAGAAAGACCTGGCAGTCTGCTCCCATAAAGATTGTAGCCCAGAAAACCCTATGAGGCAGATCTACTCTGCCACATGGGGCTGCTGTGAGTTGAAATTGACTCGATGGCATCAAATAACAGAGAAGCAGTATATATCCAAAAAGAATAGAAAGACAGAAACCTGTATAAAGAAGCATGGTGGAGGGTATTTGCGTGGGCATGGAAGGGAAAAGAATCAGAAGTGATTTCACCCCAGGGACAGTATTAAATTGGGGGGCTACAGAGGCCATTAGCAGTGTCTGTAGGCCATGCTGTCCTAATCCGGATTTCAAACCAAGAGAGGGAGATGGAGTAAAAAGTCTATTTCTGTCCTCTGGGTCTTTGCTGCAGATTTCACTCTGCTAAAAGTCCGTCTGATAAATTTTTTACTTGTGACAATTTCGTCTTTCAGAAGATGAATGAAAAATTCAGGATCAACTATTTAGATCTAATTCTGACCAAGAACGAAAAAATGAATCATTGTAGGGTTCTCAATTACATATAAGAAAGTTATTGAGACTAATACTGGAAAAGTAGTGTGAAAACTCTGAAATAAAAAGGAGAGGCTTCTCACAAATTCTAGTGGGGAGACCCTGTGCAAGCAGGGAGTTCACTCTAGTTGGAATGGATCAGGCTCTGGAGAACCAGAAGACTCAACTTTGATGAAATAGTAATTTAGAAGAGAATAGGTATGATTTCATGGCCAGGAACTAAAAGGGAATACGGTACAAGAGGGATGGAGTGCTAAAATGATTTCCGTGAGAAAGAAGTAGGACAGATCTCTCAAGCAGCTCTAGGACTGTGCATCACTCTCTAGTGCAAGCGAGGTGCAAGGAGGGCTCCTGAATAGCATAAATGAGTCAGAACCAGGAAGGCAGGAAGGCCAAGGCCTATAAAGCTCAGGCTTTCAAACTTGGACTAAAAAAAAAAGTCACTGTCAAGTCCGTTGCAACTCATGGCAACCCTATGTATGTCAAAATAGGACTGTGCTCCGTAGGGTTTTCAGTGGCTGATTTTTTTGGAAGTAGATCACCAGGCATTTCTTTCAAGGCACCTCTGGGTAGACTTGAACCTCCAACCTTTGTTTAGCATTTGAGCACGTTCACTGTTTACATCACCCAGAGACTTCAAACTAGGTCTAGCCAGTACTTAAGGAGAAAATATGTTTGGAGATCAAAGATCTTACAAAGTAGAATAGTGTGAAAGCAACAATTAAGAAGAAATAAAAGCTTAACACTGTGTTGTGGAGGAATTGATAAAGACTCGGAAATGGGAGGAGCTTCCAGAAATCACGGCTTTGTCAATATCTGTTTCTTGGGTCCAGGACGAGACTTCACGGTAGATCTGCTGGCCCGGGTCAGACCTGAACTCTTAAGAGCCTGCCCTGGTTAGTGAGGTTCTTGCCCTTCCACAACTAAGGCTGAGAAGCTCTACTTGGAATATATTTAATGTTGCTCAGGGTATAGTCCCTGTATGTTACTAGGCTGTGTGTGCCATTGGCTACAAGACAGTGCTTTCCAAGTGGGACAGCAGCATAGGAATCCCTTAGCCTGTATGTTAAGAATGCAGATTCCTGGTCACCCTCACCTTCCTCTGTTCCCAAGCAATTCAGAATGTCTAAGGAGGTGGGAGGGGAGGAGTTCCAGAGATGTGTATTGTAAACATATTCCTCAGAAGATTGTATCCAAAAATACAGTCTCAGAACCACTAAACTAAGTCAAGGCTGCCAGCACCTCTTGTTGCACAGGGTCCCCCTGAGGATATTGGTTTACAGCCTAAAAATTCCATTTTATCTACCAAAGCTTTGCTGCAGCCTAGCTCGTGCAGTAACAAGACAAGATTTCATATAAGAAAAAAAAAGCAACTTGTTTCTAATGCTTAGATTGGCAGTGATTCACCACTCTGCACATTAGAATCGCCTGGAGAGCTTTAAAAATAATAATACAGATGTCTAGACTCCACCCGCCAGACCAACGAAATCAAGATCTCTAGGGTGAGGCACAGGCTTTTTTATCCCTGAGCTTCTATGTGATTCTGATGTGCAGCTAGGGTCAAGAACCACACTGTTGTTTAAACTTCAGAAAAGCATAACACTTTTTCAAAACTCTCTGATACCTGTTTCTTTTGACACTAACAAATAGCTCCTACTTTCCATTTTTTCTCCATCAAGGTTAAACCCAGTGCTGTAGAGTTGATTCTGACTCATAGCGACCCTGTAGGCCAGAGTAGAATTGCTGCATAGAGTTTCCAAGGAGCGCCTGGCGGATTAGAACTGCCGACCCTTTGGTTAGCAGCCGTAGCACTTAACCACTTTGCCACCAGGGTTTCCTCCATATGCTCTCAAAATTAGGGAGGATGGAACAAACATGGTTAAAAGGGAAGACTCTATATAGGTTGTTGTTAAGTGCCGTTGAATTTATTTTTGACTCATAGCAACCCCATGTGACAGAGTAGGACTGCCCCATAGGGTTTTCTAGGCTATAATCTTTACGGCAGCAGATCACCAGGTCTTTCTCTAATGGAGCCACTGGGTGGGTTCAAACCGCCAACCTTTGGGTTAGCAGCTGAGCACTTAACTGTTGGACCACCAGAACTCCTTTCTATATAGGTAGCAATATAAAATGTATTTATATCCCTAGGCCCTAAAAACTTGTTTTCAGGGCACCGAAAAAAATTGCAGATCTAACTCAATAGCCGTAAGTCCTTACAGCTTGTGAGAAATGAGATGCCAAAAGACAGGAATTAAGGAAATGTCAACCCAGTTGTACAAAATGTGACTCACGGAAAGTACAAGCCAATAAGTTCAATTTTTTTTCCCCTATAAAATTATAGAACAATTAATTAAAAAGACAATTTGTGAGACTTGGAAAAAGAAATCAGTACTGAAGTCAAGACCATGCCGATTTTGGCAGATTAGAGCGGTACTGGCGATGGAGATTATCCCTACGTCTGACATTGCTCGGACTGCTATGCTCACATATATGATGGAGAAATGTAGACTGAATTATTACTCAGTTTAGGTGAGTTCACTGCTGGTTGAACAACCACATTCAGATCCTGCTGGTAATGGATTGATGTTTAACCTGAAGGGAGAAGGCTCTCTAGTCCTCCTTCTAATTCTAAGGTTCTTTGAAAGCTTTCATTGTGAATGTCTCTGATTATAGAAGTGAATTTTAATGTAAAGAATTTTGTCCAAAGTGATATTATTCTCCAGCCCAGGGATTTTTTTTTTCACCCGGCTTGGAACAGCGCAACACATTCTTCTACATTACTCTTTTCCGAAATCTCTCCCTCTCCCCATCATACTATAAAGTGATATGTAACAGACTTGGCTTTGGCTTATTGGTCCGTTAGGCCAGTCTCAGCTGTTGTTCTTCAGTTTTAACTTCGGTGACTCACCTGTGATCAGTTCTTATCCAGACAATAGAGAACCTTTTTAGCAAGAGATAAACTGACGTGTATTCACTTGTGGATGTCTAAGGCACAGCCTACCATCATGCTGTGTGTGTTCACGTTCTCTGACTCTGCCAGCTTTGCACTTCAACTTGACCAGACAATGCGGACACAGCCAGAGACTAAATTTTGGAGATGTTTGCTTCCCAAAGGATCACCTGTGAAAAATTCTGTTCTTATCCCTACTAACTAGCCCAGTTTTTCAATCACATGAATTTTCTGGAATGGTTTTGGAGAGAACCAGACTTACTGAAGAACTACTAAGTCCTTTAAAAAAAAGTCTTTACCCCAGATATAGAAAAAGTTAAATTTATTCTCTGAATGTAAATCATCAAGGTGAAGAAGGTAAAAAGTTTAGTTGAAAAGGACAAATATTGTATGAGACCACTACTATAAAAACTCATGAAAAGGTGTACACACAAAAAGAAACAATCTTTGATGGTTACAAGGGATGGAGAAACACTAAATAGACAGTAGATAAGTGGTAAATTTGATGAAGGGTAAGACAGCACACAATACTGGGGAAGCCAGCACAGCTTGTCCAAGGCAAGGTCATGGAAGCTGCACAGACACATCCAGACTCCCTGAGGAGCCAGATTAACTGGGCTAAGGGCTGTGGGGACCATGATCTCAAGGAATATCTAGCTCAATTTGCATAACACAGTTTATAAAGAAAATGCTGTACATTCTGCTTTGCTGAGTAGTGTCTGGGGTCTTAAAAGCTTGTAAGCAGCCATCTAAGATGCTCCACTGGTCTCATCCTGTTTGGAGCAAGGGAGAATGAAGAAAACTAAAGATGCAAGGGAAAAATTAATCCAAAGGACTAATGGACCACAGCTACTACAGCCTCCATCAGACTGAGTCCAGGACAACTAGATGGTGTCCAGCTACCACCACTGACTGCTTTGACAGGGATCACAATAGAGGGTTCCAGACAGCTACAGAAAAATGTAGAACAAAATTCTAGCTCACAAAAAAAGATAAGACTTACTGGCCTGACACACTGGAGAAACCCAAAGAGTATGGCCCCCAGACATCCTCTTTGCTCAGTACTAAAGCCACTCCTGAGGTTCACTCTTCAGCCAAAGATTAGACCGGCCCATAAAACAAAACGAGACTAACGGGACACACCAGCCCAGGGGCAAAGACTAAAAGGCAGGAGTAGATAGGAAAGCTGGTCATAGGGAACCCAAGGCTGAGAAGGAGAGTATTGACATGTCGTGGGGTTGGTAACCAATGTCGCAAAACAATATGTGTACTAATTTTTTAATGAGAAGCTAGTTCTGTAATCGTTCATCTAAAGTATGATAATAAACAATTTTTTTAAAAGTTCATTTGTTTCAGTGGCCTAAACAATATCAAGGTTTATTTCTCATAACAATTTGAAGGTTTACATCCAGGGCTAGTATGGTGGCTCCGTGGTATCAGGGACAAGTCTATTGCTTCATCACACTTTGAGGATGGACCTCCTCTGAACCATCCCCAGTGGCTCACAGCAGCCACATCCTCAGGCCAGTCAGGAGAGGAGGAAGGGGATGCCCTCTCCCTGGAAGCTGCACTGAGTACTTCCCCTCACACACACGTATCTGCCACAAAGAAGGCTGAGAAATGTCTTACTTTGGGCAACCAGTAAAAACTG
Organism: Loxodonta africana; assembly: GCF_030014295.1. NCBI lineage: Eukaryota > Metazoa > Chordata > Mammalia > Proboscidea > Elephantidae > Loxodonta > Loxodonta africana. Next base: position 51,865,035 of record NC_087355.1, on the reverse strand, counting down.
AGATTCTGTTAAAGAGAGACAAAGAGAACAGACATTGGGGAACACAGGTCATCTGCGTTGTATTCCTGGATGGGGGGAAGAATCATTACCTCATCCAAAGAATGGCACCTGGTTTAAAGTATCTAAACCACCAGCAGAAAGGCTGAGCTCTGAATGATTTTTCTTAGCGGACATTGGTGAGCTGGATCGGCATCCATCTATCCACTCCTGGCTACTGGGCTGTAGTTGGTGAGGTGGCCTTGAGGCAGAGCAGTTCCTGACCCACCCCCAATCGGAGCAGCCCCTCAGCCTCATTAGCACATCACAAGGACCGCCAACAAGATTCTCGGCTGGAAGAAACGGTCAGAAGTTAGAGGGAGAAGATCTCCCAGCAACAAAGCTAATTAAAAGGAGAAACCTGCTTTCCACCAGCACCTCTTCAATATGCACGCATTCTGCTCTCTTGTCGTTACATGCCTGACTTGTCACCAAAGCGTTTTTAATCAGTCACTGGATGTTTCTCCTTTACCTTTCGATTTAGCGAATTCCCTCCTTAGTGCACCTCCCTTTTATTCCTCCAGCCGCTTAAAACAATTTTCTCAAGCATTTGAACAAACCCACATACGTTTCCCTCCCCCAACTTTTCTTGTTTAAACAAAGAGAATGCTGCTGTCTTACTACCACCCTCCTCCCCCACACACACAAAAAAAAGGCCAGTGATGATTCTGTCCTTTAGGTCCACATGGCAGCTATCAAGCTGAGCGTTCTTTTACTACCTGTGTGGAACTTTAATTAAAGTGGGGGGTCTTTGCCAAGAGACAGGGCACCATATCACAGTCATGATCTGCAGAGCAGATTGTTTTCCTTAATAACACTGTTTCAAACTGAATCCTGCTTGCAGTTTTGATAATGAAAACGTGTTGTTAGACAACAGCTATTAATCCTTTCAGGTTAGCATTAGCCAGGAGCTTTCTTGACAGACTGTCGATATTAGTAAAACCTTGTGTTGTAAGTACTACATCATCTACAGGGATCCCTGCTGGCACAATGGGTAAGCCCTTGACTGCTAACCGAAAAGTTGGCGGTTTACACCCACCCAGCTGCCCCTCAGGAGAGAGAACTGGTGATCTGCTTCCATGAAGATGACAGCCAAGAAAACACTATGGGGCAGTTCTACTCAGTAACACGGGGGGCCACTATGAGTTGGAATTGACTCCATGGCACGCAACAACAACATATCATCTACACAGCATTTTCACAGACATTATCTCACTTAAGCCTCACACTCAATCCATAAATAATATCCCCATTTTGGTGATGAAAAAACTGAGACTCAGAATGGTCAAGTGACAGAGCATTAACTACGCCTGTTTCTCAAGACTCATCAAGTCTCCAATCTGTATTTGCTCGTGTAAGATGTTACGGAACTGTCTGCAGTTGAAAGGGAATGAATATCTATTTTTAACAATGTGCTCAATGTTCTTTTTTTCTTGCCATAGTCCAAGATTGTCCTAGACTTTGATTTGATAGAATTATTTTTCACAGCCCTCTAAATCAGGTCTTGAGATTCTTTTCTGCCTCTGGGTCTTGTTTTGCTTTGAGGTAAGGATGACAAGTACAGATCTTTCTTATGTAATCTCTGGCTCTTATTTTTTAGTTTTTTTTTTTCTATTATTAACCAAAAAGTTGTAATGCCACTCGGAATCTGCCACAGCGAAGGAAAACAAGTTCTCGTATCTGCTATTTGATGATGAGCTATTTAAGATTAAAGGTGCTATATGTAAAATTTGCTTATCCAAAAGCCTTCTGAATAGTCCATTTCTAATGAAAATTGCTGAATGTTTTGAAGCAACATTATCCATTACAAAGCAGTTGGAAAAGGGGGAAAAAAAAGATTCCATAACAATAACAAAATACCAAAGACCATGTTTTATAGAAAGGAGTCAATTTTCACAAAAACTGTTAATGGTTTTTAAGACTGTTAGGAAACTGATAATATAAAAATCAATTTTTATGTTGAAAATAAGAGCAGATTCATTGTTTTAAGCATATGTTAGAATGAGAGTAAATGTTCAGTATTTTCAACATGCATCAGCATGTATCCGTATGAGCTTTCTTAAAGAAAAAATACAACCTAAGAAACTTTAAAACTGTGTCACTTAAAAGGTAGAATTAATGTAGTTGAAATTCACTGGTTGACTCATAGCTCCCACATTCATCTTCAGTTCTCTTTAGCTCATATGTTTTCTTTAAAAATTAGTGATATCAGCTAAATGAGAATGTTTCCCACTCCTACCCACAGAGAAAAGTGCTTTTGTGAACATGTCAGCCCTATTCCATCATTACATGCCACGGTGCAGTGCAACCGAAGCAGGCTGGCTGTTGGTACTTTATCACCAATATTAGCACATATTCAGGAGCAACCCTAAAACTTCCATTCATGTATTTTATTCACATAGGCTACCTTTTAGAACCTAAGAATTTTCTATCTAGGTGGGATCTTTGAAGTCTTCCAATCTAGTTTATTTTAGAAACTGAGGCACAGAAAGGCTCAGCAACTTGCCTAAGTTCACGCAGCTGGTGAATGATAGACTGAGACTAGAACCTAGGCCTATGTGACTCCAAAGCCTGCGCTCCTTCCACTACATTGCTTCACAGAGAAGAGATGATTTGTCCCAAATCATTTGGCCCAGGCCACCTCCACAGCCCCACATTGCTGACTCTGAACAGTACCTTCCACTGGCGCCATGCTAAAGCAAATTACAGGCAATTTTACATGTGTTTGGAAAAGCCCTCCAGATACGTGGAGCCTCCATCCAACCATCATGTTGCAGTGTGCCGTGGAGTCAGTTATGACTCATACCGAGCCTATAGGACAGAGTAGAACTGCTCCATGGGGTTCCCAAGGCTGTAAATCTTGAAGGAAGCAGACTGCCACATACATCTTTCTCCCATGGAGCAGGTGGTGGGCCCGAATCACTGACCTTTTGGTTAGCAGCTGAGCACTTAACTACTGCATCACCAGGGCTATCAGGAGATACCAGCTATCGTATCTCCCACTAAATCTCAGCTCTGCTCTGTAGTCAGCGTAGTCTTCTCCAGGCTAAGCAGTTTCTTCACTCCTTCCTGTGACTCACTTTCTAGTCACTCTCCTTTAGATACATTCTAGTTTTCAGTACCCCTTTTATTAAAATGACACCAACCCAAAATGGGACTCCTCCAAACCGTTCCTCATCTGTCTGTTCCCAATGTCCATTAATGCCACTGCCATCTTTCCTGTCTTATTCCAGCCTTAAAAATTCAGTTATCTTTGCCCATCTTCCCTCCTCTCAACCCCCAGCATTCCAGGAGTTTTGCTCACAGCTGACCTTCTTTCCACTTCCACTGCTCAGTTTTTCTTTTGTTTTATTTTGTTTTTTACCTCAACTGTGGAAATACTCTCCTTACTGGTTTCATTGCCTCAATTCTCTCCAGAAAAGCTTTCCTAAACCCCAATTGCTATTGGTTTAGCACTCTTATGATCACAGAACAGGAGACCTGGGTTCCAGTTCTGCTGTGCCTCTGCAGCTCTGTGGCTTTAGGTTCACCATCTAAGTTTTTGGCCTCGGTTTCTCCACTTACAAAATGAAAGTGTTCAACAACACAGTCTTTAAAGAGATGCCCCCAATTCTAAGCTTCTGTGTCTCCCCATTCCAATCTGTTCAGAACAAAGAAATCTTCCTAAAACACTACTCTCTGACTGTCTTAGTCTCCTAGGTCCACCATAATGAAATAACACAAAGTGGGTGGTTTTAAAGAACAGATATGTGTTTTCTCACAGTTCTGAGGGCTAGAAGTCCAAATTAGGGTCTTAGCTATGATCCTTCTGGGGCTTTGGGACAGGAATTGTTCCATGCCTCTCTCCTAGTTTCTGGTAGCTGCTGGCCATCTTTGGCGTTCCTCTGCTTGTAGATGGGTCCTCCCATGCCCTTCCCCTGCTTGTAACTGTTTCCATGCCTGTCCTCTTTTTATAAGACGCCAGCCATTTAGGATTAGGACGCAGCTACTCCAATATGATGTAACTGATAATATCTTCAATGAAAGGCCCTATTTTCCCATATCAGTCACATTCACAGGTGCAGGAGTTAGGACTTAGACATATTTTCAGGTGGGGACACAATTCAATCCATAACACTATTATCCCCCTACCTCCCTTTTTTTTTTTCCTGCAAAATCTTTCAGTTGCTCCCTCCTTTCAAGTAAAAAAACCCAATCTCCTTAGTCTGGCACTAAAGACCCACCACAGACTGGTACCAAACACTTATCTTTCTTCTTCATGAGCCCACACTCAAGCCAAAGTCAGTAGTCCCTTTTTGCCAAACTTTTTTACAACTTACAGCTACCCTGCGTATAATAGAATGAAACATCACCCTCACAATCATTGCTATGTTTGAGCCCATTGTTGCAGCCACTGTGTCAATCCACCTCATTGAGGCTCTACCCTTTTTCGCTGACCCTCTACACATAGCAGACACCCAATAAATAAGACTGAGTGAATTGATTCAGGCTGAAATTGTACAAGAATTTTTTGGCCATCACATATTCTTGACTGTTACTGGGCTTCTAGCCAAATAAAATCCCTACACTTTTATATATATAATCTTTAACTAAGCTAGCTCTCTTCCATTCTTTTGCTCACTTTTGAACTGATATTTAGGACTGTTCGGTCTCAGTTAAAGTTTAGTTTTGATGCATTGTTCTTGTTCTTGTCTTTAAGGATCTTTTTGATTCTTCATTCTCTTATCTAGTTTATTGTGTTATCCACAGGTATGATGAGTATACTGACTATGTTTCATTCAAATTGTTGATATAAATGTTGTAGAGGAGAAAGAGCAGTAGCTTGCCAGCTTGGCACTCCATCCTCTAGCTTAACTAGGATGATCTCTTTTCTAGCAGTCTTTGGATATGGTTTGTTAACCAAATATGACTAGCCCATTGTTTTGTTATAATTCATCCTGTATATAGACAATGAAGAATAATCTTCCATTCATTCATTCATTCAGTGGTTTATTGAGAGCCAGTCATGTACAAGGCAGTGTGCTGAGCATTGTGGAATATAAAAAGGTGATTTAAGACTTGGCCCCCATCTTCTCTGAGCTTGCAAAGAATGTGTAAGACACATACACAGACAACTATGATACAAGATAGAACGTGAGGTGCAATGTAAGCAGTAGGTCAGAGAGGCACGTTCCTATATCCTAAGCTGCTGTAACAGACTCCAAAATGTTGTTGTTAGCTGCCCTTGAGTCATCCCCCCTACCCATGGCGACCCGACACACAAAGAAATGAAACGCTGCCAGGTCCTATGCCATCCCCATAATCAGTTTCAGATCGGATCGTTGTGATTCATAGGGTGTTCGTTAGCTGATTTTCAGTAGTAGTTTGCCAGGCCTTTCTTCCTCATCCCTCTTAGTGACACCTGTCCAGCATTGTAGCAACATGCAAGCCTTCACTGACAGACAAGTGAAATGAGTTGCCCTCGAATCAGTTCTGACTCATAGTGACCCCTTGTGTGTCAGAGTAGAACTGTGCGCCATAGGGTTTACAATGGCTGATTTTTTTGAATCACCTGGCATTTCTTCCAGGGTGCCTCTGGGTGGACTTCAACCTTCAATTTTTTGGTTAGCAGCCAAGCAGGTTTACATTTGCACCACCCGAGGACTCTTAGAGGCCTTAACGCAAAAAAACCAAAAACCAAACCCAGTGCCATCGAGTCGATTCCGACTCATAGCGACCCTATAGGAAAGAGTAGAACTGCCTCATAGGGTGTCCAAGGAGCACCGGTGGGTTCAAACTGCCGACCTTTTGGTTAGCAGCCGCAGCTCTTAACCACTGTGCCACCAGGGTTTCCATAGTGGTGGGTAATTTCTCTCTCATAGTCAAGGTATGCAAGTGATCCAAAGTCAAGTTGACTGCTCTGTCCTCCTCAACATGAGGCTTTCACTTGGGTCTCCAGTCCTGGGACCGTCTTCCAGCCAGAAGGAAGGGAGCAGGAGACCAAGACTTATCATACATTCATTTTAACGACGTGACCAGGAATTTGCTTCCATTGCTTCTATTCATACTCCATTGGCCAGAGCTTAGTCACAGGGCCAGAGTCAGCTGAAAGGAAGTCTGAGAAATGTAGTCTTTAGCTGCATAGCCCAGTGCCGGCTAAAACCTATTACTTTTTTTTTTTCCCAAGTAAAAGTTAAGTGCTACGGCTGCTAACCAAGAGGTCAGCAGTTCAAATCTGCCAGGCGCTCCTTGGAAACTCTATGGGGGCAGTTCTACTCTGTCCTATAGGGTTGCTATGAGTCGGAATCGACTCGACGGCACTGGGTTTTTTGTTTGTTTGTTTGTTTGTTTAAGTAAAAGCAAAAAGGCTTACTGAGGGTAAAACAGTTTGCGAATTGGGAAACACAGGGCAGAGAGGACCCTACCAAGTGTTCCCCTAAAACCTATTGCTTTTGAAGAAGGGAAAAATAGACAGCGCTCTGCCATAAGGAAGGGGAAAAAAAACCATGTGAGAGAAAAAAAAAAACTGGAAGAGGGAGCTGATTGATTATATCTCAGCTGAGGGGAAGTTATCTGGAACATAGATTTGGGTTTAATAGGAGAAAATGACATAACTCTTAAAGAAGAAATAGGCTTTCTTGGGAGTTAGAGCTCTCCACCTCTGAAAATGGTCAAGAAAAATGGTAAGAAGAACTTACACCCAGAGGGAGGATGGATAAAATGTAAACCTTCGTGGCTCAATAACTGCGTGATTGCAGGTGGGGGTGGAGAGGAGAGGTCCTAGCAGGACAGCCGATGTAACTGTCAGGAAGCTATAGTGCTCGCCCTGGCGTGAGGAAGTACTAGTGGGCGCAGTAAGAATGGGCTGGAAGGAACAGATGTGAGAGAGACAATGTGGTGAGAGAATAAACAGGTGTGATGTGTGCCCTGTGGTTCCAGACGGGACCTGCTGAGTATATATTTCTCTCAGAAGGCAGCTGGCGGGCAGAGAAGGCAGATCTGACAAGCACCTTGGCGTGGCCACCTTAGAGGTTCAGAAAGACGGGCTCCAGGAAGCCCTTTCTTTGCCAGGGCGAGACGTGGGCATTGCTGCATCTGCCCAAGCCCAGGAAGAGATTCCAGTTCTTTCTCTGTGAAACAGCATCACAATAAACTCTGCTCATGAAAAAGCATTTTTTTCATGCAGAAGTGTTTTCTCACTTTGTCCTGCTCCTTGTTTCTGTTTAAATTCTCTCAGTCAAAGCATTACTGAATTTTAAAACAGTGTGGCCCTTTTCCCCCCTCGGAGTTCACCAAAGGTATTTACTCTGTTTATTCTGAAAATGCAACTGTTGTCTGGATTTATATGCGCTCTTATAGGAAATGTTTTGTGTGACAACAAAAATCATTCCCTTCAGTGGATGCCATTGTTGCTTTGTGTTCTGTGCAAGAATGCTGTTTTGCATCTGTTAAATAGTAGCGTTTCCCCCACTAAGCAAATTCCACAGACGGTCAGTTTGTATTCCAAACCAAGGGAGTTAAAGCTTGCAGCTCCTAACAGCCATTCAGAGCCCTGTCAAAAGGGTCAATGCCATAGATGAAAGCTGGAATCAAACAGCCCCTGCAGCTCCCTGAGAAGGGAGGCACAAAGGGAAGGAGCCCTCAGTGAGGCCCCCTGTCCCCTATGTGTACTTGAGGGCACCCCTGTTTGGAAGGGAGGAGCATGCATAATGTTCACATAATCACAGTAGCATCCATGTCCTGGTACTGAGCACTCACTTTGCGCCAGGCTCTGAGCTAAGGACACACATGAGTCATGTCATTTGCCCCTCACAACACTCCTATGAGACAAGTTCCCTCATGTCTCCTATTTTAGATGAGGGAACTGAGCTCAGAGAGGTTAAGTGCCTTATGCAAGATTGCACAGGATTCAGACCTCACTGTTGGCCTCCAGAGCCCAAGCTCTTAATCACTACATCCTACTCTTTAAATGGTGTGATGCTGCATAAAAAGGCCATCTCTGGCTCTCATGCTTTTTAAGCCAAGACAATGACACCACAGGGGGCAAGATTTCAAGAAGGAGATCTGTGAGAACCAGGAGCAGGCAGAGCCTGATATGGGCCCTGAAGATGGGTGGAGGGGACAGAAGACAAGTTTCTCAGAGTGGGGAAATGTGGGTACAGCTAAGGGAATACTCAACATACGGATTGAATAAGTATGGTGAAAGGATACAACCCTGACATGCACCTTTCCTGACTTTAAACCACACAGTATCCCCTTGTTCTGTTTGAACAAGTGCCTCTTGATCTATGTACGGGTTCCTCATGAGCACAGTTAAGTGTTCTGAAATTCCTATTCTTTGCAATGTTATCCATAATTTGTTATGATCCATGCAGTCGAATGCCTTTGCATAATCAATAAAATACAGGTAAATATCTTTCCAGTATTCTCTGCTTTCAGCCAGGATCCATCTGACATTAGCAACGATATCCCTCGTTCCACGTGCTCTTTTGAATCTGGCTTGAATTCCTGGCAGTTCCCTGTTGATATACTGCCACAACCGCTTTTGAATGATCTTCAACAAAATTTTACTTGTATCTGATATTAATGATATTGTTCGATAATTTCCACATTCAGTTGGATCACCTTTCTTTGGAATAGGCATAAATATGGATCTCTTCCAGTCGGTAGGCCAAGTAACTGTCTTCCAAATTTCTTGGCTAGATGAGTGAGCACTCCCAGTGCTGCACCTGTTTGTTGAAACATCTCAGTTGGTATTCCATCAATTCCTAGAACCTTGTTTTTTGCCAATGTCTTCAGTGCAGCATGGACTTCTTCCTTCAGTACCATCGGTTCCTGATGATATGCTACTTCCTGAAATGTTTGAATGTCGTCCAGTTCTTTTTGGTACAGTGACTCTGTGTATTCCTTCCATCTTCTTTTGATGCTTCCTGCATTGTTCAGTGTTTTGCAACTTGAGGCTTAAATTTTTTCTTCAGTTCTTTCAGCTTGAGAAGTGCCAAGAATGTTCTTCCCTTTTGGTTTTCTAATTCCAGTTCTTTGTACATGTCATTGTAATACTTTACTTTGTCTTCTCGAGCAGCCATTTGAAGTCTTCTAATGAGTTCTTTGACTTCATCATTCCTTCCATTTGCTTTAGCCACTCGACATGCAAGTTTCAGGGTCTCTTCTGGCATCCATTTTATTCTTTTCTTTCTTTCCATCTGCATGCTGAGCAAATAATCCAAGAAGCTGGACTACATGAAGAAAAACGGGGCATCAGTATTGGGGGAAGGCTCATTAACAACCTGCGATATGCGGATGACACAACCTTGCTTGCTGAAAGTGATAAGGACTAAGCACTTACTGATGAAGATCAAAGACGACAGCCTTCACTATGGATTACACCTCAACATAAAGAAAACAAAAATCCTCACAACTGGATCAATAAGCAGCATCGTGATTAACAGAGAAAAGATTGAAGTTATCAAGGATTTCATTTTTCTTGGTCCACAATCAACACCCAGGGAAGCAGTAGTCAAGAAATTAAAAGATGCCTTTTTCGTAAAAGTGTTAAAAAGTAGTGATGTCACTTTGAGGACTAAGGGGCACCTGACCCAAGCCATGCTGTTTTCAGTGGCCCCATATGCATGTGAAAGCTGGACAATGAATAAGGAAGACCAGAGAAGAATTGATGCCTTTGAGTTTTGGTGTTGGCAAAGAATATTGAATATACCATGGACTGCCAGAAGAACGAACAAATCTGTTTTGGAAGAAGTACAGCCAGAGTGCTCCTTAGATGTGAGTATGGCTAGACTGCATCTCACATACTTTGGGCATGTTATCAGCAGGGACCAGTCCCTAGAGAAGGACATCATGCCTTGGTAAACTAGAGAGTCAGTGAAAAAGAGAGAGACCATCAATGAGATGAATTGACACAGTGGCTGCAACAACGGGCTCAAGTATAGCAACAATCATAGGGATGGCACAGGACCAGGGTCGCTATGAGTTGGAACTAACTTGACAGCATCTAATAACAACAACAACAAGGGTATACTAAAGTCAATTCCTGGACCCCAAGTGGGCCAGACTAACTCCCATGGAAACTGTGTGGCACAGGAAGAAGGGCAACAGACTCTGGAGGAAGATCAACTGGGTTCAGCCTAGCTCTTGACCTTTGCAAGGTATGCCTCAGTTTCCCCATCTTTAAAATGAGCATAAAAATATTATTTATCTCCTAGGATTATCTTGAGAAGTAGTGTATACATCTGAGACAGAGGCTGTTACCCCACAATACTCTTTCCCTCTTTTTCCATAGTAAAAAACTCACAATTTTTAGCTGGGTGCAAGGCCTTTTAGAATATAGACTACATTTCCCAGCCCCCCTTGCAACTACGTGTGGCCATATAACTATGTCTGACCAATGAAATATAAGCGGATGCTACATGGCAGCTAGCTGGAAAAGACAGCTGGTATGTACTCTTTGCCCTCTTTTTCTTCTTTGTCCCTTCTTCTAGTCTGCTGCCTGGAATGTGAATGTGATGTCTGGCATTCTAGGTGCCATTTTGGACCATGAGGATGAGGGCAACATTCTAAGGATGGTAGAGCTGTAAGCAAAGCTACGTTTATTATTTTCCCAGGGATATTGTAACAAATTACCACAAACTAGGTGTTTTAAAACAGCAGAAATGTATTTTCTCAGAGTTCTGGAGGCCAGAAGTCTGAAATCAAGTGTCAGTAGGGTTGGTTCAACTTGAAGGCTCTGTGGGAGAAACCATTCCATGTCTTTCTTCTAGCTTCTGGTGGTTGCCAGCAATCTTTGGAGTTTCTTGGCTTATAGACACATCACTCCAATTTCTGCCTCAGTCTTCACATGGCTTTTTCCTCTCTCTTTTCATGTGGCCTTCTTATAAGGATACTAGTCATTGTTTTAGGACCAACCCTAATCCAATATGACCTCATCATCATTTAACTAATTACATCTGCAAAGACCCTATTTCCAGATAAGGTCACATTCTGAGGTTCTGAGTAGACATGAATTTTGAGGGGACATTGTTCAACTCAGTATACCCCCCAGTACTTGACTACCTATTTATATAGCCTTACATGAGAGAGAAATAAACATTTGTCTTGTTTAAGCCACTGTTATTTGGAGTCTTTGTTACTTATGGTTGAGCCTAATCTTAACTGATAGAACATGCAAAACACTTAAAATGATGCCTAGCACATAGTAAGCAATTCAGTAAGTGTTAGGTAAGTATTATAATTACTTTGTGTTGAATAATGGATAAGTTAAGGCCAAATTGTACAGGCACTTGAAAATCAAGGAGAAATTTGATACCAGAGAAGCTTACATTTGTTACTTTCAAAAAATGACTTGAGAATTAAAGTAAGATGACCCGTAATTACTAAGGCTGTTCCATAAAGATAAAAGTCAAGAGCTATGGAAAACAGGGGAGAGAATTGTACCAGAACCCTAGGCTAAGGATGGTTATTAAAATTGTGTATAAAATGAACTTCCTGGCTGCTTAGGCTCTGAAAAAATAGGAGCCTTTGAAAACTTTTGAACAAAGGTTTCCTGTCGTGCAATGTCTTTGTGAGGCTGTTGAATGTAGCACTTCTGTGTTGGACAGATTGAATGGAGAAGTAAGAGTTCGTTAAGGAGGCCACTGCAGGTATCTAAATATGAAGTGATGAAGGGTGATTGGAGTGGAATGGAAACCAGGGAACAGATGTGAAAGACGGTCCAAAGGTGCCTAAGAGGACTTGACAAGGAATAGCTATGGGGATGATGGGGATGCAGATGTCAAATGACTGAAGTTTACATCTGCGCAATTGTAATAGGTGCTTGTATTCCAATGCTGTGTAACAATCCCATAATCTCAGTGCATTACAATATGCATTTATTGCTTATGAGTGTGCAGGTTGGCTAGGACTCTCTTGGGAGGCTGGGACCAGATAGTGTTGGCTCCTAGTTGCCATTTGGATTCAGGTCTGTTCCAAATGTCACCTCATTCTGGGACCAGAGGCTGTTCAGGCAAGGTCATCTCATGGCAGATGGCGAAGTACAAGAGACTAAGTCAACACACGAGACCACACTTAAAACTAACTTTTCTATTGGCCAAAGCAAATCACATGGCTAAATCCAAGACAATGGGGGCAAGGTAGTATCCACCAATTCTACCAGGAGTCACCAAAAGGTTACTTGATGGAAGGAGTGAAGAATAGGGATCCAACCTGTCACAGCAATCAAAGTAATAGTGATGCCCCAGACAGAGACATGGGAATTATGAGTGGGGTGGAGTAGGAGGTTAGGTTTTTTAAAGCAAGGCACACCTGCAAGAGGACAGCCATCTGTCCGATGCAAAGAGTTCTGATATCAAAGTCAGGAAGTCTGGGTTCCAGCTCTAACTTTGGTGCGTACTCAGCCTTTCTGTTGTAGCCATTTTCTGCCCTCAATGTTAAAACCAGACTGTCAAATTGATTTTTTTTCTCTGCTTCTTATTGTCCTTTTCCTTCCCCTCACACACTGTGCCTACGGTCCTGCTCCACTGTGGCTCCCAACTCAGTCTTGCAACTGACTTGAGTGGACCTGCCATAAAAGCAACAGCCAAACTTGGACATGCTACTAGAGAAAAGACTAGAAGAGAATATTCCAAAATATTACCACTGTTGGTGGGCTTCACACTATTTTATGTCTTCCTGTATTTTTCAAACTTTCTACAATGAGCATATATAAACTTTATAAATTTCAAGTGATTTTTTTTTTTATGAATTAGAAAAGTTTTGGCATGGGCTCAACTCTATTTTCACCCATCCTTTGCCAATAAAATATCTATGGAAAAATTACTTCTATGAAGAATTAGTCAGCATGATGGGCCTGCCAAGCCATGCCTTCCTTGATGGAGTACACTCTTACAACTAACACAAGGGTAGGTTCTGGCCTTAGAATATTAATTTCTGAGCCATGGTTTAAACTTTAGTTATTTTCCCCCTGAATTTTTAGGTGCGGTGAATGGGGAAGCATTTTTTTAGTTTGAACACAAAAGAGTAAATACAGTTTTTCTTCACTTAGTTTTTTGTTGTTTTTTTGCATTTGGGCCTACCTAGGAACTAAGTCAGGCATGAAATAGGCACAAGAAATCTACCAGCTTACGTATTTCCTTCAGCTTTCATCAGCTTTCAAAATGCTCATCAGCCCCCCCATACCTAGTCATGCCACCCCAGTAATGCATCTGACAGCAGGCAAAATCACCAACTTGGAAAAGAATACTCTTTGTGCTCTAGGTTATTTTTCCCTTGCAAATTCTGATTCTCTCACACCCCTGGATAGTATATTTTGAATGAAGGAGCTTGGGTTTTGGAGTCAGGGTATCTAGACAGGAATTACTAAAATAAACCCTCCCTGGACTCTGTGTCCCTCCCTAGTTACTACCTAGTTTCTTTCATTTATCATTTAAAACTTCCCAGAGTCATTGTGTCCCCTTCCTCACTTCCCATGAACTTTGCAGACTCACACAGCCTGAGCCCTTTTGTGATACTGTCCCGTGCTGATCAACAATCTACTTGTCACCTCCAAAGTTCAGCCCCTACTTTATTTTGACCTCTTGATTCTATGTGAAACCTTCAATTATTCATTCTTCAAACTCTTACTCTCTTGGTTTCTATGAAATCATGCTCTCTGGCTCTCCTGGGCCCTCTCTCACCATGTAAATTCCTGTTTCTCCCTCTTCTCAGCCGTCATATATTGGTTGTCCTGGGTTCCGCCCTCTGCCCACTGTTATTCTCACCCCCACACTCTGTGTTGGTGGTCTGATTCATTCTTAGTTTCAGCCATGATTCGTATGCTGATAACTCCATTCCAGACCTTTTCCCTGTGACTCATATTTCCTGGAGTTGCTGGTTATCACATGGATGTCACATCAGCCTGAAACTCACCATGTCCAGAGCTGGTCTCGTCATCATCCCTATCAAGGCTCTTTGGTTGCAAGCAAGAGGAACATGCTAACTTTGCTCAGAAGAGATTGATTGAAAGGACTGCAAGGTGGTTCCTAGAATCAAGGGACTCACTGAACAACCTGGTGTCTGGTGGGAGAGAACCAGGTCACTGTGTGTATAGATTCAAGTTTTCAGGAGCCAATTTGACATGTCCAGCTTGGGCCATGGCCTCACCTTTAGGGTCTATTATCACAGGGAAGACAGGCCTGGTGATCTGCCTCTGAAAGGTCACGACCTTGAAAATCCTAAGGAACAGTTCTACTCTGCACACATGGGGTCACCACGAGTTGGAATTGACTTGACGGCAACCAACAAGAACGTCAGAATAAAGTGGAGAGGTGCAAAAGATCCAGGGAGACAAGAGAGTAGCCACCATGCCTCCCAAATGTGCTTCTCCTTTACGTTCTCCATCTCAGTGGGTGGCCCTGCCACCCATCTATCCTGGCACCTAGACTGGGAGGGAGTTATCCTTTACTCCTCTCCCTCTCTCCTCTTTCCCTTTCTCTATCTCTCCCTCCCTCCTTCCGTCCTTCTCATTCTCTCCCTCTTTCTTGCATTCCAAAGCCAGTCAGTCAGTCAGTGTGTTCTGAGATTTTACCTCCTCAAGTGTTCTTCAGACAGTACCTTCCCTCCATCACTTGAACCTCTAACCTAGCTCAGGGCCTCATTATCTCTTGCCTTGATAACTATTAAGCCTCCTGAAAGGTCTCCCTGCTTCCATTCTTGCCCACCTCAAATCTGCCCTCCTCATAGTAGCCACTTTACCTAGAGGGTAAGCTACAGGACTTGCCATCCAGGTTGCTTAATACAGTAGACATTTTCTGCCAGGGCCTAGCCTCTGCCTATGACTCAGAGTCCACACTCCCCGCTGGGCTTGTTACTGCAGCCAGGTCTTTTGTTTGTTTGTTTTGCTGATGCTACCCCCTCTGCCTTAGAGGCCCTGCTCTCCCCCTGCCAGCCTCCTCCCAACCGGGCACTTTCCCCAGGCTACCTTCCCTTAAGTCTTTCTCGACACCTCATGCTGGGTTAGGGACCCCTCCTTGGTGCTCTATAATACCTTGAACATACCGCTGTTGTTCAATACCCCATTGTTTAGTAAATATTAGTTTATGTGCCTATCTCTCCTATTATCTGTAAGTTCTTGGAAAACAGAGATAGGTAAAACATAAAGTAGGTGCTCAATAAATGCTTTTGAATGATCTCTGACCTTGAGTAAATCATATAAACTTTTTGGTTTCAACTTTCTCATCACAGAAAGGGCATAACTCTACCTTTCCCATGTTGCAGAATTAGATGAGAGGATATAGATTAAATACTTTGCCCAGTGCCAGTATTATAAGTGCTCAGTTAAAGTCACTTCCCTAACCACCCTCCCTCTGCCACAAGTTTAAATAAAAGGGAAAAGATTTCTCAGTAACCTTTGTTTAACTGTATGTTCCTCTACTGGAACATAAGCACTCTGAGAGAAGGGGGCCAGGTCTGTGTTAATCACAGCTAAATCGTTATGCACATAAAAACCCATTGTTGTCAATTTTGACTCACACCAACCCCATAGCGACTCTATAGGACAGAGCAGAGCTGCCCCATAAGGTTTCTAAGGAGCAGCTGATGAATTCGAACTGCCAACGTTTTGGTTAGCAGCTGAGCTCTTAACCCCTGTACCACCAGGGCTCCTTTTTGCACATAATCCAAAAAAGCCAAACCCGTTGCCGTCAAGTCAATTCTGACTCATAACGACCCTGTAGGACAGAGTAGAACTGCCTTATATGGTTTCCAGGGAGCACCTGGTGGATTTGAACTGCCAACCTTTTGGTTAGGAGCCAAAGCTCTTAACCACTATGCCACCAAGTGCTTGATAAATATTTTTAGGATGAATGAATAACTTCTACAATGCTTATTTACTTCACTGCACCTTCAATGAACAACATTTTTGTTTTCTTTTCCCCATGATATAAATCACCGACTTCAATTTATTTAGTGTATGTTGCTTCCCCTTGCTTTCTCCACACTCTGTCTGAAACCAGCCAAAGCTTGGAAAAGAATGGAGGCTGGGCAAGCCACTGGGCCAATCAGTCAGGGTGTTGCTGGCCATACTGTAGCTCTAGAGAGGGCATCTGCAGATGCATCGGAGAAGGGGACTGCTCCTACTTCTACCTGTAAGATGTATGTGCTCACACTACATGCCAGACCCTTGCTATGCACTGGCTTATTTAATTCTCCCAATAATCCTAGGAGGTGGGTACTATTGTCCTACTCTGTAGGGCAAGGTCCCAGCAGAAGACAAATGGCACAATCAAGCTGGGTAGCTGAGAAGAGTTTAATAAAAGGATTTTATATAAAAGTGTGAGTGGCGTCTAAGGAACTCCTCAAGGGATAGTATAACACCACAGGGCCACTAATAGCAAGGAGCCCTGGTGGTGCAATGGTTAAGCGCTTGGCTGCTAACCAACAGGTTGGTGGTTCGAACCTACCTAGCAGCTCTGTGGGAGAAAGACCTGGCAATCTGCTCCCATAAAAGATTACAGCTTGGAAAACCCCGTGGGGCAGTTCTACTCTGTCACATCAGGTCACTATGAGTCGGAATCGACTTGATGGTACTTGGGGAGCTCTCATGGCCCCAAGGCCTGAAGAGATAAGAGGCACAGCGGCCCAGTAGAGAGGGAGCCAGGGGCTCCCCATTGGTGAAACTCAACCAGAAGACAAAGGGAGCCTGTTGATGCAGACCAGAAAGGTGAGCCTTCCAGGACGTAAGCTGGGTGAGAAGAGTAGAGCGTGGCTCTGAAAGAGCAAACTAGATGACCAGTGCAGCTAGGTTAGACATTACAAGGTGAAGGAATCCAGACGGTCCAGCTTGATAACCTACCCAGTCTCCTCCACTGCCTCCATGAGTGTGTCATGGCCACTCCATTTCGACTCCATTTCTCTGGTTTGCATGCTTGCTAGTCATGTTTGCATTCTCACTATTGAAACCAGGGCAGACTGCAGCACTCTGGGCTGACCTAGGAGTCTTCCATGAGTACCTTCGTGGATGGTCATGTCAGTGTGGGGCACATGGGTAACCCCAGATAAGAAAGGCAGCCCCCTCTTTGTCAAATACACACACCTACTATGCTGCTCTATGAGCAGCCAAGAAACCACCTGTAACTCAATTCCAAAAGCACAGAGAATGTTTTAAATAAACTGGCCCCAGGATGAGGCCCCTACAGGGGTTATGAGCCTAGACTTTGGAATTAGACTGGCCAGGACTTAAATCCTGACTGTATCACTGGCTATATGAATTTGGGCCTAATCTGTGAAGTGAAAATTACAGTACCAATGGGGACCTTCGTTAGGATTAAATGAAACATGCAAAATGCTTTGCACTCTCTAAATGTTAGCTAAAAACCATGCTATGGTCACTTCTGTTGCTGTACACTACCCTCACTTTTTGACCAAGCCTAGTTACTTATTCAAAGAGCCCTGGCAGCACAGTGGTTAAATGCTTGGCTGCTAACAGAGAGGTTGGCAGTTCGATCCCACCAGCCATTCTGTGGGAGAAAGATGTGGCAGTCCGCTGCTATAAGGATTTACAGCCCTGGAAACCCTATAGGGCAGTTCTACTCTGTCCTATAGCGTTGCTATGATTCAGAATTGACTAGAGAGCAATGGGTTTGGTTTTGGTTAATGACTTATTCTACCTTTCTGAATCGTTTAAGAAGAGATACTTCTATAGGTCAAAAGGTAATGATGCCTTGTAGTGATTTATAGGCTTTGAAGTGCTTTCCTTTAGATGATCAAATATGATTGTTCCAAAAACTCAGTGAAAAACCCTGCAAATATTACTCTGCGTATTTTAAAGATGGACAAACCAAGGCCCAAAGAGACTGAGTGACTTGTTCAAGGTCACACAGGTAGTAAACCGCTGCATCAGGGACAGCTTCAGGGCATCCCACCAAGAGGGCAGCACCTGCCTGACTTGTCTCAGTGAAGGCAGGCTGACGCTGCAGCTCAGAGGGGCCTCACGCGTGTTCAGACCTTACTCCACAGCAGTCATTTGGCTGCTGTCTTCTGATCATTTAACAATGCAAGTTTCACCAAATGACAATTACATCCTTGGTTTGCAACAAAGACTACCTGAGCCATTTTCTGTAGCTGTGCCGAGAGGTGGGGAGTGCCTGCAGTTGGTTTGGCAAGCACTTCAGTCTTCCACAGCACAACCCACCCCTCTCTGGCTGCTCTTGGTGGAGAGCAGTGTGTTAACTCCATCAGTTTTCACGAGTGCTTTTTCTTGTGGTCAGGGAGAGCAGAACTCACCACAAGGCTTAAGTTCCTGGAGGTGGAGGCTTGACAATAAGAAGCCCATCTCTGGACGCACAGAGTACATTAGCATCTTCTCCTTCCAAGAGAGCTATTTTTGCCTTCTGTCTTCAGAGACTGTGTTCCAATATAGGGGAGACAAGTAGCAGGAGGAGAACAAAAAAAAGGGCCATGGCTCCAGCTCAGAAGAAAGCAAGCCACTGCCTTGTTTTTCAACAACAATTGCAATGTCAATATGGGGAGCAGACTGAGTCTGAGCCAAGATGCCCTTGGGTAAAACACTCTGACCTGCGCCATGATCTCTTTCTGTAGGATTTCTCTTCCTACACCTCACTAAACAGGGTTCGTTGCCATGGTTACTAGCAAATCACATGATAGCCTCACTACCTAGCAGTGTAGGAGAACAGTCAGATCTGACCATGATAGGGGATATGAGATGACTCCCTTCCCAGCTGGGATGCTTTTCCTTAGCAGACCTGGGTGATTTCAGAGGTCTTCCTCGTTCTGACCTATCCTGATTTGGGGTTAACGGTCAGTCATTCTTCGGGCACCAAAACATTGCTTTCATAATGAGATCAACACAAGTTTTCCTAAAAGTCTTCCTTCCTCTCTCCGTCTTCAGGCACCTCTCTCCCCAGCCCCAGCCCCAGCCCCAGCCCCTTCCACCCTGGCCCCTCTGCCACACTGGGGTGCTGTAATTTAATAGCCTAGCTGAGTGGGAGGGGCGGAGCATGCAGCCGACAGCACTTGAATAAGCTCTTTTTTAAAATCCGGGGATGGCATGAGTCAGGGAATTCTGAAGCTGTGATACAGTCGGGATACTGATGCCTCCTGGGGGAGGAGGGAGGGAGTGTGGACGCACCTAGGTCCTAAAGGGGCCCTGGCAGGGTCTGGTTTCCCCGGCACAGTCTTGATGGGGAGTCTTCAGACCCTCACCCTCGATGTCCCAGAATTAGGTCCCTCCTGACTCTCTGGAAACCCTGGTGGCGTAATCGTTAAGTGCTATGGCTGCTAACCAAAAGGTTGGCAGTTTGAATCCACCAGGTGCTCCTTAGAAACCCTATGGGGCAGTTCTACTCTGTCCTATAGGGTCACCACTATAAGTCGCAATCAGCTCGATGGCAACAGGTTTGGTTTTGACATTCTCTGCTACATTGGGGTGGGCACTGCTTCCAGGGAAGAGAAAGGCTAGGCCTGGAGAAAGGTTTCAAGCAGCAAAGCTCTGCCTCTTCTCCCTCCCTCCCTCCCTCCCACTGCACCAGGCCCAGCTAGCACAGAGTCTCCTTCCAGAGAAGTTGGATTGTGAGTGGGTGCACCTCAGCGGCAGCATGGGTGAGAAATGCAGACCTGTTTTTCCCTGAAGAAGGAACTCTGACAATTAGGAACTGCCTATTTCTTTGGGTTCAGATCATCTTTTCAGTTCCACCAGATTTTCTGGGCCACTTTCCCCCTTGCCAAAGCAAAGTCTGGATGATGGGAAGAGACCCAGAATGGTCAGCAGGCAGCAAAAGGCAGGGCCTGGAAGGGATTCGGCTTTTGTCGTGCTAGGTGGATCAGAGGAACTTGCTTCAGGGCCCTGCCTCAAAGAGCAGAGGGTCTTGGGGCTGTGGGGGTGGTGAGGGGAGAACAAACAGCCTCACAATTGTAACTAATCCCATGGAGCGCCCCAGGGCAAGCACCTAGGAGACCAGAGGTCTCTAAAAGTGAGGAGGTAGGGGGCAGTATGCACCCAGGGGTGTGCAATACTCTATCCACTGGTGCAAAAAATACTAGAACTTCTATTACAGTTATTTCATTATCTTTTCCTTTTTATTTCTACTTTGGTACATGCAGTATAATGTATATCATTGTATCTGTTAGAATTAGATCTGACTGAATATCCACAACAATGGCTTAAGCATGAGAAGTGCATTTTTCTCTCAGGTAAATAGAGTGTGGAGATAAGGACTGGTAAGATGGTTAAGATGGCCCCATGATATTCGGGAACACGGGCTCCTTCCACCTGATTGCTCCAACATCCTCAGCATGTGGTTTCCACCTCATCATCCAAAGCTGTTGCTCGTGGTCCATTCATCACATTCATATCCCAGGCAGCAGCAAGGAGAAAGAAGGGAAGAACTGCATGCCCTCCCACTAAGGACACTTCCCGGAAAACACACATTGCACTTCTGACATGTCAGTGCCTAGAATTTAGTCATATGGTCACACCTGGCTGCAAGGGAGTTTGGGAAATACAGTCTATTCCGGGACTCCATGTGCCCATGAGGGATGTTATACTAAGGAAACAGGAAAGGATCGATGCTTAGGTGGCACTAGAAGATTTTAACATAGTGACATATTGGTAGGCTAGCACACATGTGTACTTATAAATGAATATGCTTGTTGGGGCCATAGTCAAAATGGTTTTATTTATTTATTTATTTTTCAGGGAGGTTGAGTTTGAAGTCTATTGCTGTGGCTGGTAGTACAAGTGCTAAGTGTTCGGCTGCTAACTGAAAGTTTGGCAGTTCAAACTCATCCAGTGGCTCCTCACAAGAAAGACCTGGTAATCTGCCATCATAAAGAATAGTCGAGAAAACCCTATGGGGCAGTTCAGCTTTGTCACATGGGGTCTCCATGAGTTGAAGATAGACTTGATGACACGTAACAACAACAACAGGTACAAATAACGGATGGAAGGAAGAAGTAAAGGGTTATTTATTTATTTTCTAACCATCTTGCTTTCACTCACGTTAACCCCATTGCTGTTGAGTCAATTCCACCTTATAGCAACCCTATAGGACAGAGCAGAACTGCCCCCCAGTGTTTGCAAGGCTGTAAATCGTTATGGAAGCAGGCTGCCACATCCTCCTGCGGAGCGGCTGGTGGGCTTGAACTGCCAACCTTTCAGTTAGCAGCCAAGAGCTTAACCACTGCACCAGCACCATCAGGGCTCCTGCTCCTGGTAAAATACTCTGAAGAATTTCCTTTGGGGACTCACTTCTCCCCCACTGTCAGCTGTGCAGTTTGGCTGGGGTTGGTTCCCTGCCTCCACTACAAGGCTGGGCCCTAATCGGTCTTAGTTAACCATTTTCTCCCATCCTCTTGGCCACTGGGATTGGCTCCCATTACTGAAAGCCAGGCCCAGGACTTTTATTTGACTCTAAGAGGGGAGACACTGGACTTCAAAGCTGAGAGCACATGAGGTATGGAGCGGCCTCTGCAACCACAAGAGAGTCTGAGAATGCGGCAGACATCCAGAGGCGAAGAGAGCCAAGCTGAGAGAGGCCCGGGTCCTGGTGAGATCACCTAAGCTTCTGTATTAACCTACATCTGAAGGCAGCCTGACTCCTGGACTCTTTGGTTCCATGAGCCCAAAACATTATTTTTTTGCCTAAACCTGTTTGCTCTGTCACTTGTAATTGAAAGATTCCTGAGTATTACAGTTCATTAGATGCTACCTGGCCTAGCCTGCAGTGACGGAATCCCTTCTGCAATGTCTGGCCAAGGGCCCTGGTCTGCCTCAAGCATGGGACCTGGAATTGGTAGCCTGTGCTTGCGCCAACCCCTGACCAGTGACCCCACCTTGCCGTAGCTCTTACCCCTCCAGGCCTTTTTACACCTGCTCCTTTGGCCAGGAGTATTATCCCCTCTGTCCGTTCTTGGCTACTTCTTTAGCCTTCAATAAAATCACAATTAACACTTACTGAATACTTCCTTAAACCCTGGTGGCGTAGTGGTTAAGAGCTACGGCTGCTAACCAAAGGGTCGGCAGTTCAAATCCACCAGGCGCTCCTTGGAAACTCTATGGGGCAGTTCTACTCTATCCTACAGGGTCGCTATAAGCCGGAATCTACGGCACTGGGTTTGGTTTTGTTTTTGGGGAGTATTTCTTAGTGGCAAATATTATGCCAAGGACTTTGTAGGTCAAGGCAGAGAGAGAGTACAAATCATCCTTACCTGCAATTCTTCCCTTCTTCTTTCATAATAAACTCCCTGAATAAAGACCACATTACTCAGCTTCCCTATAGACTAGGTATGGCCAGGTAACGAGTTTCTGGCCGCTGGTTATGCCCTTAGAGGGAAGGGCATCCCCCTTTTTGCTGGTTGGAATGTAGTTGTGATGAGGGGCCACCTTGGACCACATGGATGAGGTCAACCCCCTAGAACTACAGAGCAACTAGGTGGAAAGAGCCTGGGCCTGATAACTTCACTGAGTAGGAGCACAATACCCGGCTGGACACCTACATGAGAGAGAAATCAATTTCCATCTTGGTTAAGCCTCTGTTTATTTAAGAGTTTTAGCAGCTAACCTATAACTAACTAGTTATGTTGTTAGTTGCCATCAAGTCAGCTCTGACTCATGGCAGCCCCGTGTGTCATGTTGCCTGGTCCTACACCATCTTCAAGATCTGTTGGCCAGAGGCTGTATTGTTCACATCCATTGTTGTGACCATTGCATATCTGAGTGCCTTCCAACCTAGGGGCCTCATCTTCCAGCACTATTTCAGACAATGTTCTACTGTGATCCATAGGATTTTCCCTGGCTAATTTCAGAAGTAGATCTTCTGGCCTTCCTTCCTATTCTGTCTTAGTCTTGAAGCACCACTGAAACATGTCCACTGTGGGTGCCCTGCTGGTATTTGAAATACCAGTGGCATAGCTTCCAGCATCTTAGCAACATGCAAGCCACCACAGTACAACAAACTGACAGAAGGATGGTGGAACTAGCTAGTATACATGTATTATCTCTTTTAATTTTAGCTATCTCATTTAATTATGCACCCAAAATTGCACTGCAAGTGAGTGGCAGAGCTAGGATTTGAACCCAAGACTGCCTGACTCTGGAGCCCATGCCACTAGCTAGGTATGGTCAGTGCCCCATGGCAATTAGTTTTAAATTGCTGAATGACCTCTTACACCTGGAGATGGGAACTGTGATGGCCAATAGAAACGGCTCACTAGCGCCCCTCCTCAAATTGCACCCAGGGCACAGTGCCCTGCTTGGTATATCTCAGTTATGCCTCTGGCTCAATGTGCTATGGGAACACAGAGAGGGGGACACCCTCTCCCTGGAATGTTGCTAGGAATCGACTTGACCACAGTGGGTTTGGGATTTGGGGGCTTAAGGAGCCCTGGTGGCACAATGGCTGCTAACCTAGAGGTTGGTTGGTGGTTCGAACCACCCAGCAGCTCCGTGGGAGAATGACCTGACCATTTGCTTGCATAAAGATTACAACCTAGAAAACCCTATAGGACAGTTCTACTTTAACACATAGAGTCACTATGAGTCGAAAAGCAACTCAACAGCACCTAACAATAACAGCCAAACCAAAACTCATTGCCATCAAGTTGATTCCGACTCATAGCGACCCTATAGGACAGAGTCGAACTGCCCCACAGAGCTTCCAAGGCTGTAATCATTACAGAAGCTGACTGCCACGTCCTTCTCCCACAGAGTAGCTGGTGAGTTAAAACTGCTGACCTTTCGATTAGCACCTGAATGCTTAACCACTTTGCCACCAGGGCTCCTTAACAACAATCATCTATTTGTGTTTTTTATAAGCCCCATTTTGTCCACCTCCACCTTCATCGGTGAAATTTTCAAAGGCAGAGACTGTGTCTGATTCATGATTCTTCAGCATGTACCTCAGTGCCCAGCACTTGTTGATAATTCAATAAATGCTTGCTGAATGGGTGAACGAGTAAACAAATGAACATAGCCGAGGGGCTAAAAACATCTCTGTCATTGTCCATTGTCTCTGACATTAGACAAACTCATGCTCAAATCTCATTAACTATATTCATTCATTCAGATATACTATTGAGTACCTATTATTTTCCAGACATTCTGTGAGACACTAGCATAGGCAAACAGGAAGGGCAAGGTCCCAGCACTCACAGAGCTCGTATCTGAATCATAAAGACTGAAAATAAACAGTAAGTAAATGAAATATCTACAGATTTTAATATTGTCCTGTGAAGGAAATAGAAGCCCTGGTGGCGCAGTGGTTAAGTGCTCAGCTGCTAACCAAAAGGTCCGTGATTCGAACCCACCAGCTGCTCCTTGAGAGAAAGATTTGTCAGTCTGCTTCTGTAAAGATCAGAGCCTTGGAAACCCGATGGGGCAGTTCTGCTCTATCCTAGAGGGCCACTATGAGTCAGAATTGACTCGATGGCAGCGGTTTTGGGTTTGGTTATGAAGGAAATAAATGAGGGGAATCACTACAGAGGATCTGAAGTCAGACGGCAGGACTGTACTTCAGGTGGGATAGGCAGGGGCAACCTCTCTGGGGACATCTGACCTGAGTCCTGAAGAATGAGAACGAGCCAGGCTTTGAAAGGACAGGAGGACAAACAAGGATAGCCAGGGACAGAAAAAAAAAAAAAAAAGTTACTTATCTCTCTAAGGCTTAGTTTTCCTATCGTCAAATGGAAATAATAACAACACCCACCTCAGGGCTTAAAGAAAAGCTTAAACGCATTTAAACACGACAGTGCCTGACACATAGGAAGCACTCAATACATATCAGCTCCTATTATCAATGATGGAGTAACCCTATAAAAAAGAAATGAGGGTGGTTTATTGAGACTTTTTCTTTGCGAACCCATGCTGGCCCTCTTGTAATCACAACTTCCTTTTCTACGTTCTCCCAAGACACCCGTTAAATAACCCATTTAAGAGTGTTCCTAGGTACCTACCTCAATCTCTCTGGTCTATGGTTTCTAGAATCTTTTTAAAATGAATATAAATACCTGATAAGGCTGATGGGGGAGAAAATCAAATGCGATAGCACATGTGAATCCCTATACCACGGTAGGTATTACTATTGGTGTTTCTTTATAATCTCTAGATACCTCACCGTGCTGGCCGCCCTGGGAAACGCACTGTCCCATTTACCAAGGTTCGTCTTAGAATGAGCCCCCTGAAACTGAGCATGGAACTTCAAGGAAGCTCTGGCCAGAGCCGGGACTGTGCCAAAGGCCTACTGACTGCTGATGGCCTTACAGTTAGACAATAAGTTAGCGCCAGAAGCAAGAGTAGAACCTAACTAGTTCTAGTATGTTTCAGTCCTTGGCCTTGCTGGGTCAACCAGGTGCATCTGAAGCATCCTGCTGTCTGGCAAGTGAGAGAAGGTGCTACTCCCTAGCAAAAGGCCTTCTTTTAAGGAATTGCAAAGCCCTCAAAAGACGAGTTTGATCTACTCTGTGGATGGGAGGATCTTATGTCTGCAATGGGAGCAAATAGAAAGATGCTATCTCAGAGACAAAAGCTTTTCTGCAGTTCAAAGTCCTGTGTTACGGTGTGTGTATGTGTGTGCACTTGTACATACATGGATGCAAGAAAGGGGAAAATGCTAGATCCATATTCTGTACCACTAAGTCTTGCAGATATGATTACTTTTTAGGTACTGTATTCATGTTTTCTAGTCTGGCCTTAAATGGAAAGATAAGCTGAAAAATGCCAAGGAAATTGGTGGAACAAGGGCTTAATTATAGAGACTTCTGTCCAGCTAACACGCCAATAATTTGCTTGGCTGAATGATTCAGCAGTAATCCTGCCAGGGTTCCCAAGAAACCTCCTATCTGGGATGATGTAATGTCTCTCCACCTCCGATACCGCTGTCTTTCCACACCCACCATTACACGTGTACCGTATCATCTTGAGAGGCACAATTCCATCTGTGGAATCTTCAGTTGCCATCTGCACTATGACAAATATGTATTTTATTATTTAAATGGCATTACGATGTACAATGTTACTAATCTACCCCTTCACATTCAATAATTCAATATAAAAATTAAGGCTTGGAAAAAAATCCTGTCCTCTGGTGAGTTATGTATTGACCAATAATGAGCTATGCCTGTAGAATGCCTTCAGTATCTCAAATTGGATATTTGATTTATGTATCCATGAATATTCATGCCTTGAGGCAAGGTGATTGATTGTATTTATCAGTGGAAATTGAGGCAGCTATCTAGACTTGCTGCGTGCTAAGGGTTGTGAAGTATACGAAGAGAAAGGGACCCTGCCCTATCCTGATGCACCTTGTGTGTGTCTAGCAGATACTTTTGCTCGCCGACTCCAAATCTCTCTGTTCTTCCTGGCCAGTAAGACCAGAAAATGCTCAGGAAATGTGCTCTTATTTTTCAGTTAAGGGCAAACACTGATCAATCTAAGCTAATTTTAGTTTTCCTTGCCATTCCTAACTAGGCATGCTATTCAGCTCATTTCAATGAGAAATGAGGTGAGATCTGCTGGGGGGCGTGTGTGGTAAAGCTTTCTTTGCTCATAAAAAGAGACCCAAGGAATAAATAGCTCCATTTTTCTGCCTCTAGGTGTTGCTGTGATGCACAGAATGCCTGCAGCCATTTTGCACCCATGAGGGGAGGTAGCTGGGAGGATGGCACAGATGGTTAAAACCTGGGTCCTTGGTGTTGTTGATAAATTGCTGTCAAGCCAAACTTAGAGCTGCCCTGCCTTCAGGCTTCTTGTCAGATAAGATAAATTCCTTATTTAAGCTGGTTGGATCAAGATTTTCTATTATGTGAAAAATGAAAACATTATTACTACATGAGGCAGTTGGTCAAGCTTTTTGACCATAACCCACAGTGAGAAATATGTTTACATGTGATGACTCCTAAAATGTTCTACTCTGTTCTATTTCATTTTTTAAAAATTCAGGTCATGATCCTCTAAAGTGATTTCAAACTCACTAGTGGGTCATGACCCACATTTAAGAGAACATTATAAGTCACGAGGACTATAACCTATGGTGGTATAAGAGAGAGCATAATGTGCTAAGTGTCATGAAACACGTACTAATAAAGAGCTGTCTCAGGAGGGAATGATGACTTTGAGTTGGGGGAAACAGGGGAGGTTTCATGAAAGGGCTGAACCTTGAAAAATAGCCACATTTCAACAAGAGACGGGGGTGGGGAATTTGGGGTTCAAGGAATGACAGAAGCGAAAGCAAGGAGGTGAGAAGTGCAGATATGTTCCGGCACCAGCGGGTAAACCCAGCCAGAGTTTGGAGAGCAGCGAGAAGTAAGGTATGAGTCAGGTTAGGTAATGTTCAGCCCTGACTAGCAGGCAATGGGAGGCGATATGAAGGGCTGGGTCTAAGGAACTCTGGAATGGTGACAGTTACAGGTTGGGTTTGAGCCAGTAGCTCAAACTCGCAGAGTTTGAAGCTGAAGCTAAATGAGAAGGGCCTCAGCTCTTGTAGGTCGGCTTCTGATCTGTCACTTCATTCTTCCTGCAAACACTGCAAACCCCGCAAACGCTGTTTACACAGGGAGAAGACCAATAGCTGGTGAGATGACTCCAACTCACGGCGACCCTATGTGTTGCAGAGTAGAACTGCACTCAGTAGGGTTTTCAATGGTGTGATTTTTTGGAAATAGGTTGACAGGTCTTTCTTCTGAGGCACTTGTGGGTAGACTCAAACTGCCAACCTTTTGGTTAGAAGCCAAGGACTTAATTGTTTGTACCACCATGGGACTGCATTACACAGGAAGTTGTTGCCGTCAGGTCGATTCTGACTCATGGCAACCCCATGTGTGCAGGGTAGAGCTGTGCTCCATAGGGCTTTCAAGGCTGTGACCGTTCAGAAGCAGATCACCAGGCCTGTTTTCCAAGGTATCTTTGAGTGGGTTCCAACCGCCAACCTTTCAGCTACTACTTGAGCGCTTAACTGTTTGTGCCACCCGGATACTTTGTTCCACAGGGAGAGCTGCTTTTCAGTGGTGAACAAAAAGTAAGCTAGCCTTTCTAAAAATTTTGCCTGGCAGCCCACAATTTAAACCAACAGTGCTGACGTTGTGATGATTCTAAATGAAACCAACAGACAGTGGGCAAGATGGGTGATTTTTCAACTGCAGAAAGACCAGCAATCCCTAACTTACTTCTGCTTCTTCTAGTTCTTCCTCCCACAGCTTGCCTCTGACGAGTTCAGTTAGATCCAGACCCAAAAAGTGGGCTGAGCCTTGTTATTTGACACCTCTAAAAAAAAAAAAAAATTCAGTGGAGGAGGATTTCAAATTGCTGTTTAAATTGGGTGTTTGTGCTATCTGTGGATTCTAATTATCCGTGTCGTTCCTTCCCTACTCTCTCAAGAGTTGAGTTTTGTGATGGAAATTAGTCAGAACTAATCTGTGGCTTCTCTTTTATTATATCCGCAAACCTAGGGGACTGGCAAATCATAGCAGAATTTTACTAGAAATCCAAATACTGGAGAATAGAACCAGATTTTGATAAATCTAAAGCAGAGTCGAGTTGATTCTTACCCTCTTCCTTCAAATTAGTGACAGTTTTTAATATTTAAGAAGAAATGATCTGATTTCTGGAACATGGTTTCTGGCCTGACATTTGACACACTGTGGTTTGGGCAAAGGCCCCTCCATTTCTGCCCGACTGGCTCCATATGGCTAATTATAACTAATATCTGCCTTTGGGGAGCACAAAGGAAGTTAATTGCTTAGTATTGCAGAAAGGGTTATTTTTATGATGAAAAGCACTAGCTAGCTACATTTGACCCCAAAGCATATGGAATCAAGTGATGAGTTAACATAATTACTGTGGATTCTGCCTTGATATCTTCTTCAAGTGGTTTATTTGGACTTTTCTTTATGGAACCTTTCAGTACCCCATGTATGGCGGTGGGGGTGGGTAGGCACAGTCTAATGGTAGATGCACTTTATTGGGGAAAATATAACCAAAAACCAAAACCAAATCAGTTACTGTCGAGTTGCCTCTGACTCATAGTAATCCTAAGTGTTCCAGGGACTCTGCTCCATAGTTTCAATGGCTAATTTTTCAGAAGTAGATTGTCAGACCTTGCTTCCAAGGTGCCTCTGGACTCAAATCTCCAATCTTTCAGTTAACAGCCAAGTGTGTTAACCATTTGTACCACCCAGGGACGGTAGATACAGGAATATTTGGGGGACTACAGGTGTGTGTGTACGTGTGCACATTTGCGAGTGCACATTTCATCTATTCAAAATGTCAGCTGGCCAGATATTAGCTATAGGAGATTTTGACTCAATCCTACAAAGCTACACTAAAGGCATAAATACTTTCTAGACACTAGAAATTGGACTAAGCTGTGCACATTACACTGTTTTCCAGTTGTGTATCTGAGGAAGGAATTCCACAAACATCTAAAAGGACAGTGAGGGGAGTCAAGAAAAAGTCACACTGTATCTTTTGGCAACCAGTAGATGGGGGTGCTATGAGTTGGGGCCTACTTGATGACAGCTAACAACAACAATAACAGATGTGGATAGGTCTTCATTGCAGAATATGTTCTAGAATATTGAAGAGTAAAGGAAATGCAATGTCATCTGGAATTCTAGAGGAAGAGCATGTTTCTGAAAATGATATACTTCAGGAACCAGAAGAAAATTTTAGAAAATTGTTTTGCATCTTTGTTAGGACACAAGAAGACATGACCTTTATGAAGTAGGAGCAGAAAATTATGGGGAAAGAGCAGGTGTAGATGAAATCAAAGGAGAATTAACAAAGAACAATTATGGGAAAAATAAAAATGCAAGACCATATGGTGAATATGATGATTGTGAAACTAATAGTGGGTCAGAGAGCACCTAAAACTTAAGGAAATTACCACGGAAGAAACCAGGGCAGCTGAAACAGAAGCAATAATCAAAGACATCTTTCAAGGTTCATGTTACCAGGTTACCATATTCATGAAACTTTGCCTAAACACTATTTGTGCAACAAATATGCATTGCGAGCTTAGTATCTAACACATTCTCTGGGCCATGATAAAGTGGTGATCAACACACACGGTGTCTATCCTCCTCTGTGGCCCCTTCTCTGCCCTGTCCCTAAGTCCATGGTGGCACTGTTAACATTCCATTGTTCATAACTGTTACTGTATCTGCCCCTCAACAGAAATGTGGGGTTCAGTGAGGATAGGATGGTGACTTGATCATCTCTTTTCCCAGAAACTAGTCCAAAAAATGTTTCTTGAATGAAAAAAAATGTGAATAAGTGAAAAGTTGCCAGGTTGACTATCAACAAAGATTCTTCTCCTAGGATTTCTTTGACAATAACAGTTCAGACTCCACTTCTCAAGGACCATCTGGTGTTGATTTTCTGACCACACCTCCTCAGGCTGCCTCGGAGTCCAGAGTCCACTGTTATTGCAGATGTGTAATTTTACCTGGTATTTCCTTTTCATTTTTTTTTAACTTCCTTTATAGACACTTACTCAAAAACAATTTTTAATAACTTGCTCTGATAACTTTTTTCCTAATTTAAAAAGTAACAGAAACCCATTCATACAAGAAAAGCCTAAAGAAAACATACCACACTTGTAAGGGGTCTTTCCTGAAGTCAACCCCCTAGATTAGGGCAGGGCAGTTTAGATTGCACACACGTCTAGCTCAAGCACTTGGAACAAGGCCAGGAAAATAGCAAACATTCAGTAATAAATATTTGTCAGGTGAATGGTAATGAGCAAGCACTGTGGTTTCCCATGGCCTCAGTGGCTCCTCAGCCTGAGGGAAGGCGTGTCCCCCACATGAGATGCTGCCAAGAACCCCTCAGCCACCATTCTGGGTACTGCCACCATGGCTGTCACGGCCCCAGGAGTCATGGCCCCTGGCACTGGTGACACTTCTGGATCCTGCAGGTAATAGGCACTTCTTCTGCATTTAGGGTCCCATACCCTTGAATCTGTGAAGGCCCTAGAGACTGTCTCTGAGCCTACAAGGCCTAGTGTCCTGGAGTTTTCCATGGTGTGGTGCTATACCATGCACCCTTGAACGGAGAGAAAACCACCCCCTCTCTTTTATCATAAAGGGTGCAAAGCTAGTGGCCTTACCTACCAATGACTTGGTTTTAGTGTAAAGTTCTTATGCTTTTAATATTTTGGTTTGATTTCAACTTTTTTGGTGGTGGTTTTAACTGTAGCACTAGGGCCTGTTTGAGCTGTCTCTCCACTGCCCATTTAACTATGGCTTAACATAAATGAGTCATTTGCTCTTCTCCACTTTTAAGATACAAAAGAAAGAAAATCATTCTTCTAGAAGAAACCTAAACAGCAAGTCCACCTTCCTAACCATGTCGCCATGTGGTTGTGTGGTCAGAGTCCCATATTTCCAGTTTTAGGCTTCCTGGCCCAACCTGTGTGCACATTACCTCCACTCCCCCAGGGATGGTATTGAGAGGGGACCAAGACCCTGTGTAGAAGCTTCTATAGGGGTTGTATCTCACAGGGGGGTGGGAAAGGCAGTCCAGACCCAGAGCTTGCCCTCTGTCACCCAGAAAGAGGGCAAAAGGTGTCAGATGGAGCCCCCTCTACACGGACCAGAACCCTATGACCAGCATGAAGGGCCACCCCCTGCCAATTCTTCCTAGTATCAAAGTACCAAGGAGGACAAATTAGTCCTCAGAAGGTTGCTCAGTGAAACTGGTGTCAAAGGCAAGGAAGGTGTCCAATGGCACTTTATCCAGGCCACAGTGGAGTTGAGGAGCTGGGCCTCCCAGACAGCAAACTCCTCTCTCCTGCTGGCAGAGCTGTGGCTACTGGGTCTAGGCTTCTCTTCCTCTGTCAGATGGGGCTCAATGGAGCCTGCCTGTGGCACACCATGCTCTTGCTATTCCTCAGCTACTTTCCATTTCTTCCTTCTCCAAGACCCCTGACTTTGTCCTGGCATCTACCCTCCTTCTCTTAGTCACAGGCTTCAGGGGACATGAGTCCTATTCTTAGCCCCAGCAGGTGAATCTTGGCTGGTCAAAACAGTAGTTGTCAATTCTGTTGGACCAACACTCTCTCTTTTTTAATTCTTTCCTTCCTTCCTTCCATAAGTAATACAATGATATAGACTCTATAGACAGAAGTATGGAGGTAATAATGTGAAAGCTGGCCTTCAGCCTCCTCCATCCCACTCTCCTCCCTCTAGGTAATCACTTGGCTAATGTGTTGAGCACCTTCCTGGTCCTTTTGCTATGCAGTTACATACACAAATGGTTAGGGTTTCTTTTAATGGGTTATATAGACATGATTCTACAACTTGCTTGTTTTTTTTTTTATTATTGTTGCAAAAATATATATAGCCTAACACTTGCCATTTCAGCATTTTTTAAATGTATAATTCGGTGATTCATCCTGCCGTGCAACCATCACCACTATCCATTCCCAGAAATTTCCATCATCTTTAAGAGAAACTAGCGCTCCTTAAGCAATGACTCCCCCTTTCCTGCTCCCTTCCACCTACTCCCGCTAACCACCGATAAACTTTGGCCTCTATATGTTTGCCTGTTATGGGTGTTTCACATACATGGGATCATACAGTATTTGTCCTTTTGTGACTGACTTATTTCACTCAGCATAATGTTCCAACACCCTCTTTTGATAACGAATATTTTATAACTTCACCCTTATTGAGGAGCACTGGTGGCCAACAGTTAAGCACTCGGCTGTTGACCAAAAGGCTGGTGATCTATTCCTGTGAGGATTACAGCCTAGAAAACTCTATGGTGCCGTTCTACTCTGTCACATCATGTGCCTATGAGTCAAAATCATCTGGATGGCACCAACAACAACAGCACTGAAATGGAATTTATAGATCATATATATATATATATATATATATATAACCTATCTGTACATATACTTCCAAAAATTTCAATAGCCATATTACAAAATACAATTAAAAGGAAAATAACTTACAATAAAATAACATGTATTTCAATATGCAAATGACCATGTAGGACCACACTAAAAGAAATAACAAAGCTGCAGAGGCCAGGATGCACACCTAGGATCACCATGAAGGTGACAGCTACAAAGGCAGGTGACAAAGGTTTGCTGGATCGGAGATTCAGCTACCACCGGTGGTGTGAACGTTGTAATGTAATTTTCTAAAATGGTGAACAACACTTGAAAAATTCTGAACAAAACAAAACACAATCTTCCCTTGATGTACACAGTAGTTGCTTTCTTGGAGAATACAGTGTATGTTAAAAATGAAGAAGCCCTGGTGACACAGTGGTTAAGCACTCACCTGTAACCAAAAGGTCAGTGGTTTGAACCCACCAGCCGCTCTGGGGGAGAAAGATGTGGCAGACTGTTTCTGTAAAGATTACAGCCTTGGAAACCCTGTGGGGCAGTTCTACTCTGTCCAATAGGGTCGCTATAAGTTGGAATCTACTGGACAGCAATGGGTGGGCATGTTAAAATGCTTTTGTTTTATAGAGAGAGAGAGAGAGAGAGTTAGCTTCTAGTTTAGATAATCTTGAACAGTTTTTCACCTGTGTGTATGTTCAGGAGAACCTTTAAAAATCACGAGAAATGCAGAACAAAAGTGCAGGATTTAGTTCAGTAGGTAGTACCTGGGTCTTAAAACTTGGGATCCACCATCCAAGACACAACAATTGTTCTCTAATGGCCTGGAGCAAAAGATGAAGGAGATACAGGAATCAGAGAAGGAGATGGCTTGCTGGTTTAATTGCTTCCATCAAGTACTACTTCCCTTGCTACGAGACCAGAAGAAATGGATGGTGCTTTGCTACCATTTCTGAACATTTTGCTCAGTGACCCAATAGATAGACCTCAAGGAATGGAACTGCAAATTCTTACTGAAAACCAGACTAACTGGACACATGGAGACCGGAGGGACCCCTGAATCTATTGCTTGGGAACGACTTTTGAACTTTGAGTCAAAACTATCCCATGAAGTCGTCTTTAAACTATTTAGCTCAACAAATAAAGAATGTCTGTCTTGAGCTTTGCAGCACCCTATTGAAGAATTACCTGTATGAGATTGAAATCACAACATTAACTTTAAACCTCAGATGAGAACTTTAAGGGACAGAGATTTTAAGTTAATGATGGTGAAACAATACGGGCAGAGGTAGGGTGAATGGTGATGCAATGTGAAGAATGTAACCATTGCCATTGACCTGTACACATAAACACTGTTGAATGGGTATATGTTTTGTTGTGTATATTTTCATCAAAAATTGAAAAAATAACTAAAAAAAAAAAATTTCAGGACTGTCCCAGGCATCGCAGGTCGTTCATCATCTCTGATCTCTGCCCTCTACGTGCTCATCCAAACCAGTCATTCCAACTGAGAGCGACCCCATGGGTGATGGAGTATAATGGTGCTCTATAAAGTCTTCAATGACTGAGTTTTGAGAAGTAAATCACCAGGCCTTTCTTCTGACGCACCTCTAGGTGGACTCGAACCTCTTACCTTTTGATTAACAGTTGAGTATGTTAACTGATTTGTACCACCAGGGATTCTTACATGCTCATAGCCCTCCCTGAATTATTGTGACAACCAAAAATGTCCCCCTCCACATTTTCACAAAGCCCCAGTTGAGAACCATAGATCGAAGCCAGTCATAGAGCTCTTTCCTTTTCCTGCAATTGCTGTAGCCACAGGCAGGGGGCACAATCCTGCCCCATGAAACACAGGGGGATTTGACTGGAGGTCTTTTGTGAAAAGCATTTCTACCTGATAAAAGGATACCCAAGGGAATAAACAGTACCTTTCCGTTACGGATTGAATTGTGTCTCCCAAAAAAGTTACATGGAAGTCCTAACTCCCGGTCTTGTGAGTGTAATCTTGTTTAGAAATAGGGTTTTGAAGGTGTTATTAGTTAACAAGAGGTCATATTGGAGTAGGGTGGCCCCTAATCCAATATAAGTGGTGTCTCTATAAAAAGAGGAAGAGATGAAGAGACTGAAGTTATGCTGCCACAAGCCAAGGAACACCAAGGATCACAAGAAACCGCTAGAAGCCAAGAAGAGGCAGGGAAGGGTCTTCCCCGAGAGCCTTCAGAGAGAACGTGGCCCCGTTGATACCTTGATTTCGAACTTCTAGACTCTAGACCTGTGAGGCAATAAAGTTCTGTTGTTTTAAGCCACCTACTCTGTAGTACTTTGTTACAGCAATCCTAGGGAACAAATACACTTTCTCTGCCTGTGGTTGTTCTCATGAAGGTATGATGTCTGGGGTACCGCAGCCATCTTGCTACCTAGAAGGCAGCCAGCCTGAGGAAGAGACTTATACACTGTGCAGGGCAGAGCAGAAAGGTGGAAAGAAGCTGGGTACCTGATGACTTAAAATGAGCCACTGGGTCAGCTAACTCTGGAACTGTCCACCTCCATTCCTCCTGATACGTTAAATAATGGCTTAAGCCAGTGGGGCTGGAGTTTTCTGTTACTTAAATAGAAAAGTGCCTTGCTGATGAAGGCATTCATATCCTGGCTGTTCAGGCACCCCCTTTCTAGGCTTTGTGCAGAGACTCTGCCTTCTGTCTCAGTTCTACCTGAAGAGACAGTGAGGGCAGTGGTTAAGGATGCAGTCTCTGGGTTCACACTCCAGCTCTGCTTTTATCAGCTGTGTAAATTTTGGTGAGTTACTTAATCTTTTGATGTCTTATTTCCTTGTCTGTAAAATGGGGATAATAATAGTTTTCGAACTGTAAAGAGGTTGTAAGGTTTAAACGAATGACTTAATATAAGTGAAGCACTTCAAACAGTACCTAGCACGTTGCTGATACTGAATAAATGTTAGCTATTATTATTGCAGAGTATTTTTAGTTTCTTGGTTACATTTCTTTTGGCTGCAAAGAACAGAAATCCAACTAGAACTAAATCAAGCGAAAAAGAAAGTTACTGGCAGCTGAGCACACCGAGATGGGGTACAGAATCAGGAATTGCTGCTGGAATCAAGGCCTCGAAGAGGTTTTTCAGTGCTTCTAGATGAGGAGGTCGTATCCTTGGCTGCCCACAAGAGTCACCAAGAAGGCTTCTAAAAGTCTCAAGGCCCAGGCTGCACCCCAGACCAATTAAATAGCAATTTCTGGGGCTGGGACTCAGGTGCTGGTAGAAGTCGACCCAGGTGCTGGTAGAAGTCTTCCCAGGCGATACCATGTGCAACTAAGATGGAGAACTACTGCTGTTGAATCTCTCTCCACCTGTCTCTCATCTGTGTCTCTCTCTGCTTGGTTTCATTCTACAGAAAGCTCTTCCCACCACAGCCTCAGATGTACATCTTCCCAGTAGAGCCATCTCGGTAGAGAAAAAACAAGGCTAAAGCTTCCTTTTCCCAACATCCATTGGCCAGTGGATTTGCCCTGCTTGGGTCCTCTCATCCCTCTTACTCTGATCACTGCTCTGAGGGCTGAGGAATAAACCCACCCTTGTGGTCATGAACCTTGATTGGTGACTCACCAGAAACCCTTAGAATGGAGATCAAGCAAGTCAATCCAAGGTCTAAGAGGAGTGAGCAGAAAAAAAACAATATATATTATCTAAATAAAATAAGTCTTTAGGTGGTGCAAATGGCTAAGCACTCAGCTACTAGCCAGAAGGTTGGTGGTTTGAACCTACCCAGAGGTACCTCACAAGACAGCCCTGGTGATCTGCTTCTGAAAGATCAGAGCTTTAAAAACCCTATGGAGCAGTTCTACTCTGCACACCAGGGGTCACTGTGAGTCAGAATCTATTTGACAACAGCAAATAAAATTGGTTAGACTTCATCTTGGGTGATATCAGGGAAAGATTACCCAATAAGCAAGGTATGCACAGGCTTACTTGTGCTTACTAATCTGTAGTGCACAATTTCACCTGTTTTTCACCACATCTTGGAGTAAACCCACATGAAATTGTGCACTACAGATTAGTAAGTAAACACAATCAAGCCCGTGGGAGCCCTATGGGGAAGTTCTACTCTGTCCTATAGGGTCGCTATGAGTCAGAATCAACTCAGTGGCAATGGGTTTGGTTTTTTCAGTTTGGGTAACTTGCTTACTGAAAACCCATGCGTACCTTGGTTACTGGTTAATCTGCTCCTGGCTGATATCATTTATTGTCAACACACTTTGCTTCAGCCATTTTCCATAACTGATTTGGTTTGGGCTTGATATGTCTCATCTTCAAGCCTTTTAACCTCCAAGTGAGGAGGTTACTGCTTCACTAGGATGATACCTGGGTCAGTCCCTTGGCTGCCTTGACGGAATTACAGGCCCTTGATTCTCTGAAGCCACTCAGTCACTGACTCATCGTCACACCCACAGATGACTGAGCTTCTGTGTTATGCTTTTCTCCATTTCTCTCGATTGCACTTGGGGATAATCTTCCAACAATGCTGTCACCTTGGGTTCTGAATACACTTAATGTTTCAGTTCAAACTGAAATCTGAGTCTCGATTTTCTCAATCTTTTGACCTCTCTTCTCTCCTTTATTTGATTTATCTTCAGGTTTGAATAGCTCTTATGGAAATACATTTTTTTTTTTTTTTAGCAGAAGGATCATTGGGATCACACATGGAATCTTCAACTGTACATAACCACTAGTTCTAAATAGAATTTATCCAATTCTTTTTTAAAAAACTAGACATTATTAAGAACAACAACAACAGCAACAAAAAACACATTCCCAGCCTTCTAGAAAGTATAGACTTTTTATAAACATCAGTTTGAGGAAGAGGTATTTGAGGAAACAAACCACAGCAAATATCTGTTCATAATTAGGTTTTGGAGTCCCCAGGTGTTGGAAATGGTTAAAACGGTTGGAGGTTCAAGTCCACCCAGAGGCTCGTTAGAAGAAAGGCCTGGCAAACTACTTCTAAAAAAACAGCCACTGAAAACTCTGTGAAGCATAGTTCTATTCTGACACACACGTGAGTCAGAATTGACTCGATGGCAACTGGTTTTTTGTGTTTAATTAGGTTTTAATACCCAAGCAACTTCCCCTGTGCGTATCTGCATCCCAAAGCTCTTTCTCCCTGGTGTACTTCTGTGGCCCCATCACTGTACATTTTCCTAATTCAGCTTCCTTCACGTTTAGAAAGGCTCCTGGTTCCACACTGAGCGGTTACACTGATCCCCGTGTTTCCCACCTAGCTAAAGCCATTGCTGCAGTGTGACAGATGGATTATGGGGAAAGAAAATGGCCTAAGGGCGGCCTCTGACGGAAGGAGAGGTAGACCCAGAGGGCCTTTTTCATTCCGCGTCTTGCCTCTGGGGGCTGTTATTGTAAAGGAAATCTTGATCTTCGGGTTATTAAATAGACACTTTACAGACCTCTTCCTGTTTTGTTCACTCTTTTCACAGTTGCAGATGAAGTGAAAAAGGCCCCCAAGTGGCTTTGCTCCACCACTAGATGGAGGAACACCCATGACCCGTGCAGCTCTGGAGACAAGGGCCCACCACACAAGAGAAAGCTTTGCCCCCGCCCCCTTCCCAGCCTGGGCGGGAAGCAACCTGCCGCAGCAACGGTCACTTCAGGGGTCACACTGTTTGTGTGCATTACATTTGAGATCTGATTCCTGTGTGAAGCCACAACATCCTCCTTGGTGTTCTTTGAAAGTTTTGTGTTTTTCCAGCTGTGCCACAAACCTTTGTTGGCCAAGGCAGTTTTGCATATAGCTTTCCAAAATTATCGAGGCCACAGGCATTCCTTCTACCCACAGTATCAGCACTGGCCAACATGTTAACGCAAACCCTTCCCCTTCTGTGACCCTTCCTCACTCTAGGTCTGTGAGTAGCACTGGAAAGGGGCCACCAGTCACAGCCAGGACTAGTTTCCTCTATTCTTGAATTTCATATAAATGGAATCACACAGGATGTACTTTTGGTGTTTATCTTCCACTGCTCAGCATCATGTTGGTGAGATTCATTCATGTTGTGTGTTGTTGGGTGCCATCAGTTGATTCCGACTCCTGGTGAGCCCACGTGATAGAGTAGAACTGCCCCACAGGGTTTTCTTGGCTGTAATCTTTACGAAAGCAGATTGCTGGGCCTTTTCTCCCACAGAGCTGCTGGGTGGGTTTGAACAACCAACCTTGCACATAGGAGCTGAGTGCTTAACTGTTATACCACCAGGGCTCCTTGTGTGTATCAGTAGTTAATTTTGTCTTATTATTGGACAGTATTCCAACGTATGAATAGACAATTGGTTGATTCATTCTCTTATTGATGGGCATTTGAGTTGTTTCCAGTTTTTGACTCTTGTGAATCAGGCGGCCATACACATTCTTGTACAAGGCTTTTTCTGGATATACGTACTCATTTCTCTTGTGTCTATATACCTAGGAGTAGAATTGCTGGTGCTTGGGTTAAGTGTATGTTTAGCTTTCTTAGAAACTGCCAGTTTTCCAAAGTGGTTTTTTAAATACATGTTTAATCCTCATAACAACCCTAAGTGTTTGTCATTCATTCCACATTGCTTATTGAGCACCTACTATGTGCCAGGCACTGTTATAGGTGCTGGGGACATAACAATGAATAAGACAGACAAGGTTCCTGACATTGAAATACTAACAATCTTGTAAGGGAGACAGGCAATGAAACCTAAATAAATGAAGAAGGTAATTTTGAGAAGTGCTATGAAAAATAGGGTGGTGTGAGGGAGCACCGTGAGGACGGGGCCTGCTTCTGCTACTGTGGTCAAGGGAACTCTCCTTGAGGGCTGACGACAGAGCTAAGAAGTGAAAAGAGAGAAGGGTGTGGCCATGCTGAGCTGGGGAGGGGTATCAGAAGCAGAAGGAACAACAAGCGCAACTGCCCTGAGACAGGAAAAAGCATGGTGGGCTTGGGGCAGAGAAAGGAGGCCCACGTGCCTGGCACCCAGAACGCTGAGTTCATCAAACAAATATATACTGAACATTTACTATGATCAGGCAGTGCCCTAGGCTCTGGGCACTACAGCAGTGAACAAAATAGAAATCGTGCCCTCATAGAACGAGAAGGAAAGACGAGGTGGATGAGTTTGGAGAAGTATGCAGAGGCCACCGAAAGGAGTTTGGATTTTATCCTGGAGCAGTGGGAAGCTGCAGAAGGGTTTTAAGCAGAGTCATGAAAATGATCTGACTTACAGGGATGGAGCAAGAGTGGAGGCAGGGAGACATATTAGAGGCCATGTAGTGATCCAGACAAGAGACCCTGAGCTGGGACTACAGCTGTGGTCACAGAAACAGCATTCAGGATCTACCCTAGAGAGTGAGACAAAGAGGCTGAGCCAAAGGAGTCAAGTGACTGAGTTGAAACTACGTGGACCGGATTAGAGCTACTCTTTGGACTTGGGTTTCTACAATTCTA
The DNA here is from genome assembly GCF_030014295.1 of Loxodonta africana. NCBI lineage: Eukaryota > Metazoa > Chordata > Mammalia > Proboscidea > Elephantidae > Loxodonta > Loxodonta africana. Next base: position 51,824,681 of record NC_087355.1, on the reverse strand, counting down.
GCCACAGTAAAAAGGTTCAGTTGAATCATGAGTGTGGGAAAGCTTGACCAGATTTCCACAATCTCATGGGTTCCAGTCTCCTAGAGACAGTAAATCACTGGGTATATTTGCTTTGCTTCATCTGCTTGCATGCATGTGTGTATGTGTACACATGTGCACACACACACACACACACACACACACACACGTGCCAGTCTCACACACTTCTCCAGAAAAGAAGAATTAGAGGTACGGAAGAAAAAAAAAAAAATCCTTAAAATTTCCTTGGGAAGCATTTTCTGGCCTTCATCTCTTCCTGTGACATTTTCATCTCAAAGCTTTACATTTTTTTCACAGCCTCTGAGTAGTGAGAACTACTGAGAACAGTCTTTATATTGTCTTGCTTTCCTTTGGGAAGCAAGGTGGGAAGGTGATTTGAGGAGTCGCAAGAGGGAGGTATATTTTTCCTGCACCTCCAATCTGGCAGATCCAGGTTTAAAAAGTCAGAAATGCAGCACTTGATCAGGCCAGGGGAGACTCGACCCAGAAGGCCCAGAACTAGAAGCCACTGGGGGTTGTGTCATTCTGTAAGCCAATTACCCCTCACTGTTCCTTGCCTGGAGCAGGTATTATTTGAAGGGTAAGTCGCTGCTTGCTGAAAGAGAGCCTATGTCTGACTGTGGCATTCCTGCATGCAAACACGGGAATTGGCAGAGGGGATGACATTCCCATCTAGCCGCATGGCTGCCACAGCAGGCTCAGGAGTGGGAGTGTGGATGTCCCCTTCTTCATGGCTGCTTTGCTGCTGGCTACAGTCAGCCTCTTAGAAGATGTTAATGAGATCCTTGTAGAAAGCTACAAAATCATCTGTGGCAGATGGTAGAAGGTTAGGTTTTGATTTCTCTTGTTCCAATGTTGTTTTTCTCTAAAAATGTGCTAAGTTAGTGCTGCTAACTTTCTTGGGTATGTGGCTTTCTTGGGCTTTATTTTGACAAAGCCACACATTAAGTTTTTCACCTGGCCTTTCTCTAATCACAAACTCAATGAGCAATATCCTTTTAGAAACAAAAGCAAATGATTATCCAGCTTCTTCCCTCTGCCCCTCCCATGCATTGCATTCCATATTTTTACACAAACAAAAATCTTTTATATTTTCTCTGAATCTACAGAAAGAATCGACACCAATGTTATGAGAGCAGCTGGTAAGGTGGAATTTCAATTTCTTATTGGCTGCGATGACAGGATTAGATGATTGTGTGTTGTTAATTTGTGCTCCTACTATACCCAGAAACCAAACCCAGTGCCGTCGAGTCGATTCCGACTTATAGCGACCCTACAGGACAGAGTAGAACTGCCCCATAGAGTTTCCAAGGAACGCCTGGTGGATTCGAACTGCCGACCCTTTGGTTAGCAGCTGTAGCGCTTAACCACTACACCACCAGGGTTTCTGCTCCTACTATAGACAGATGTAAAACCAAAAAAAAATTATAGGAGCCAACAAACAAACAGCTACCATTTACTGAATATCTTCAACATGCCAGGCACCGTGCTAAGCAAGGTATGGACATTATCTTATTTATCCTCATGTTAATCCTATAAGTAGGTACTATTATTATCCCCATTTTACAGATGAGGAGACTGAGACTTGGAGAAAGAAACTCATCTGTCTTAGTCTGGCTTCTCTGGAGGAGCAAAACTAGTGAAGTGTATATATAGTCGCCCCCTCCCATCTGCGGTTTCGCTTTCCAGGGTTTCAGTCACCTGTGGTCAGCCACAGTCACATAAGTTTTATTGCAGTATATTGTTATAATTGTTCTATTTTATTATTAAAAAAAAAAAAAAAAGCCCAGTGCCGTCAAGTCAATTCCGACTCATAGTGACCCTATAGGACAGAGTAGAACTGCCCCATACAGTTTCCAAGGAGCACCTGGCGGATTCGAACTGCAGACCCTTTGGTTAGGAGCCTCAGCGCTTAACCACTACGCCACCAGGGTTTCCATTTTATTATTAGCTATTATTAATCTCTTACTGTACCTGATTTATAAGTTAAACTTTATCATAGGTATGCACAGGGCAAAACAGTATATATAGGGTTCAGTACTATCCTCTTTCAGGCTTCCTGGGGGCGGGGGGGTCTTGGAACATATCCCCTGCAGATAAGGGGAGACTAATGTATAAATATAGAGAAATTTACTTCAAGGAAATGGCTCATGCAATTGTGAGACAATGGCTCATGTAGTCGAGGAGGCTAGCAAGTCCTAAATCCGTGGATCAGGTTGCAGGCTGAAGACTTCTGCTGGCTCACGTAGTTGCAGAGGCTGATGAACTCAAAATTTGCAGGTTAGGCGGCAGGCTAGAGGTCTCTGCTGGTTTATGTCCCAAGAATCGGAGGTCAGGTGATGCAAAGAATGCAGGGTCAAGAGACAGCAAGCTTTGCCAGAACATCCATTTATATACTAGAGGCAAGTCTACACACCCAAGGAAGCTCCCCTTTCAACTGATTGGCTGCTCATATCAGATTACAACATGGAAGATGATTATACAATGTCTGCCAAGCCACTGAGAAGCAGAGCCTAGCCAATTTGACACAGAACATTATCCATCACATCATCCAAGGTCAGATGGCCAGGAAGTGGCTGAATTGTAAACCAGAGCCAGGAAGTCCCACTTCAAAGCCAGTGTTTTTAGATGGTACATTCTTCTGTTTCCTTGATAAACTTCAGTTAAGTTAGTGGTTTCCCAGTCTCTCGGATTCAGGGGCATTATTCCTGATTTCAGACTCTTGTTTGGGAGTCAGGTGTTGAAAGGTTCATTTATGGAGAGAGAGTTGAACACAAGCTATGGAAGCACTGGTTTGGCTTAAAACAATGAAAAGTAGGCCCACATTTTACAAACGGAGAAATTAGGGTCCGGAGAGTACAGTATTTCAAATATCTATTGCTGTGGAACACACCACCTTACAGTTTAGTGGTTTGGGTTCAGCCCCACGTGGTGTGGGTTCAGGCTGGCCCAGCTACGACTGGAGGAGTCAAATGGTCTCTCTCATGTATGTGGAGGGGCTCAGGGTTAGCTGTTAGCTGTCTCTCCACTTCGCTCTCTGTCCAGCAGGACAGCCTGGACTTTACATGGCAGCTCAGGGTGGCAAGAGAGCAAAAGTGGACGCTGCCAATCCTCGAAACCCTAGGCCCAGAAGATGCACAATGTCACTTCTGCCTGATTCTATTGGGTAAGGCAGTCACAGGCCTAGATTCAAAGGGAGGGGATGAGACGGACCTTTTGCTGAGAGGAGCGGCACGTGCTGACAGGGATGGGAGGAGGTGTCCCCAGCCATCTTTGTGGACATGTGAGGTTATCTAAGTGTTACAGAAAGCTCCACTGTGGAAGCTTTCCTGGAAGGTAAAAGACTCCCTTTAGAAACTACATTGACTCTTTCAGTCCTGATAGGTATAAGTGGAAGGTACTTTAGAGGGGATGGGAGCTGACGTTACTCATCTATTCCTGTGGGTGATGATGATCTCGTGGGTTTGTGTGACCTGGAAAATGGACTGGTAGAGTCTAACGCCCGCATCACACACTGAGGGGGCAGAAGGCACATTCACTTTGCTAACAGAGAACCCCAGGAAAAGGAAAGGGGGCGGGGGGGGGCCGCCTCTTCACCAAGGATACACAGGTGATGCGTCCAAAGATGCTGCAAAGGCTGCCAAGGTGAGTGAGGAAGAGAAAACTAACTCAGCCTAAATGATCGGCCCAAAGTGCCTAAAAAAAAAAAAAAAAAAAACAGACGACCGTGCCAAGAAGAAGTGAGTGAGAAAACGAAGGAATTTCATATTTCATGCCTTAACTAGTAGGGCATTTACAATCACTTTATAAAGCTCATATACCCACTTGAATTAAGGTGAAAAGTCAAGGTCAAATGTAGAACTGTGTACCTGGGGAGAGAGGAAAAATAATTATTACCAGGGAAGAATAATTCAAACTCAGCATCCGTTAGAGCCAGAAGAAGCCTAAGAGATTAAGGCTAGTCCAAGCCCCCTTTTACATGTGAGAAGACAGAGGCCCAGAGAAGTGCCGGGCCTGCCCAGGTCCCCATGGCCATTAATGAGCACTTGGTAAGCTTTGATTAACAGTCAGGAGGGCTTCTAACCAGTTCTGTCCCCAGTTTGGTTCGAACCCCTGCTCATAATTTGTATTTCTAAAAGGTTCCCAGGTAGATGCTAATGCTACCAGTTAGGAAGTAGGGACCAATTTTGAGAACCACTAGTAGAGCAGCAGTGCTCAAAATGTATTACATATAAGAATCACCCGGGATCAGATGGAATCAGAATCTACATTTTAACAAGACCCCCAGGTGATTTTTATGTATAATAGATTTAGAGAACCTCTGCTCTACTAGTGCTTCTCAGGATTGGTCCCTACTCTCTAACCAGCAGCATTAGCATCGCCTGGGAACTTGTTAGAAATGCAAATTCTCAGCAGGGGTGGAACTTACAGAACCAGTTTGAAGCCCTGGAGTCAGGTATTTTGCTTGCTGATGAAAATTTAAGGTGGAGTGGTATCTTTTTTTTTTTTTTTTTTTTGGTATCTTAGTCATCTAGCGCTACTATAGCAGAAAAACCCCAAGTGGGTGGCTTTAACAAAGAGAAGTTTACTCTCTCACAGTCTAGGAGGCTAGAAGTCCAAATCCAGGGCATCAGCTCCAGGGGAAGGCTTTCTCTCTGTCAGCTCTGGAGGAAGGTCCTTGTCATCTGTCTTCCCCTGGACTAGGAGCTTCTCCGCACAGGAACCCTGGGTCCAAAGGACAGGCTCTGCTCCCAGCACTGCTTTCTTGGCGGTATGAGGTCCCCAACTCTCTGCTTGCTTCCCTTTCCATTTATCTCTTGTAAGATAAAAGATGAAGGCCACACTCCAGGAAAACTCCCTTTCCATTAAAAAAAAAAAAAAAAAACCTTAGTAAGGGTGTTAAAATTCCACCCTAATCCTCTTTAACATAAAATTGCAACCACAAAATGGAGAACAACCACACAATACTGGCAATCACGGCCCAACCAAGTTGACACATATTTTGGGGGGACCCAATTCAATCCATGACAAGTAGGATACTCTTTGCCTTCAAAAAGCTGACTGTCCAGGGAAGAAATGGACGTGCACAACAATGATGACCGAACAATGCAGCTGGGCACACCATGCCTGCAGTGTTCTGAGCAGACTGCACGGAGCCCAGAGTGGGCAGCCCTGGGACCAGAGTTCCACATCTCTGCTACAGGTCCCCTGCTTGATGCTCCGTGGGCTCTGTGTAAAGGAAAGCAGGTTCAAAAGCTCCCACCTACTGAGCTGCCCATTGGACTACCTTGAAACCATATGGCTTAAAAGAAAGTGCAGTCTTACCATCTCAGGTACGTTAATAAGAGAAAAATCCTTTATACTTACTACAACTCCTGTGTTTGAACGACTCCTAACAAAGCACTTGAACATCTAATACCACGCATGATCTCATTGCATGAGGCCCTACCACAGCACCCTAGGGAGGCGGTGAGCTGTAATCTAGGGCTTCTGACTTCCAGGCCCTTCATCAGACCACCAAATGAGGTCTTGGCATTCCAGCTGGAGTCTCAGGAGAACCAGATCCATGGCGGAGTCCAACACCAGTGTGCAAGGTGGGCCCTTTGCCAAGTCATAAGGGTACTTAACAATGGGAACCGAATAGGCACCTTTCAACCTGTGTGATGGGGTAGGGGAGAGCACAGGGTGTTACTTAACTCTCTGAGCCTCAGGCTGTAAAATGGAAATAGTGATAATAAGAGCAAACATCCACTGCAGGCTTATTGTGCATCAGCCACTGATCTGAGGGCTTGATGGGGTTGCCTCATTTAGTTCTAACAACAATACTGTGAGTTGGGGATAACCACTCCATTTTATGGGTAAAGAAACTGAAACTTAAAGAGTTTAAGTCACCTTGCCCAAGGTCACGCAACTAGCTAAGGGGAAGAACAAGATTTAGCCCCAGGCAGCCTCCCCATAAAACCTAACACCTAACTCTCTGCTGCATCACTTCTGAGAGGGAAATTAGGCAGGGAAGTGAAGCTCCCCACGCTTGGTTCCCTTCCTTGTATCTCCTGACCCTGGATCCTAACCTGCTTTTTTCAGGCCCTCAGTGTCTGCCTCCAGGAGACCTGCTACCCGGGTCTCAGGCCTCCCAGTGTTCCACTGCCCTCCTCCGGCCTCTCCTTCTGACCTTCCTTGCCCCTGGATCCCTCCCGCCACCCTGGGAGACAGTGGAGTATTCTGGCTTCCAGCCCAGTCCTCCTATGAGGGAGGGAGAAGAGGAGGAGTGGAGGGTACCTGGAGGGCTCCTTTCTCGGCTTCTGTCAATACCCTGGCAGATTAAGCATGAGGGCCTATGGAGAGCTAAGTCATCCTAACACTGAATACTGCATACCACCAGGCCTTCTATACATCATCTCACTAATCCTCACAATAAACTTGCAAGGCAAGTTAAAAAAACAAACCAAGCCCATTGCCTTCAAGTAGATTCCAACTCATAGCGACCCTATTGAACAGAGTAGAAATGCCCCATAGAGCTTCCAAGGAGCTCCTGGTGGATTCAAACTGCTGACCTTTTGGTTAGCAGCTGTAGCACTTAACCACTACACCACCAGGGTTTCCTGCAAGGCAAGTCTGTCCCCTTATTTTACACACAAAGAACCAGGGTACAATTTCACCAAGCTAGGAAGTGGCACAGGTGGGATTCAACCCCTTAACTCTCTGCTCCAAAGCCCATGTCTTCTCTATTACAACATAAGAAAGGATAAGGAGTGTTTAGGGTCTTACTACTCCAAATGTCATCCCCAGACCAGTAGCCTCAGCATCACCGAGAGCTTGTTAGAAATGCAGAATCTCAGACCCCTCCCCAGACCTACTGGGTCAACATCAGCCTAGTATTAACAAGATGCCCCGATGATTTCAATGCACTGGCCTAGGTCCGCGGTTTGTAACTTTAGCTGTAACTGGAATCGCCTGGGGAATGAAAAAATGCCTATGCCCAGGCCCCACTCAAGTGATTCTAATTGGTTTGGGTGCAGCCTGGGATCAGGATTTTTTTAAGCTCCCAAGAGATCATCATGGGCAGCAACCTCTGAGAACCACTGGCAGGAGAAAAGGGAAAGCTAAAGGTTGAGTAGGGTGTAACCACTAGTGACTTGCCACTCCCTTCCAAGGCATAGCCAGCATGGGAGTGTGTGACCAGGAGCAGGGAGGCCGGGGGACAAAGGGACAGGATGCGCGCCGTTGGACACACATCAGCTGCAGAAGGGGCGGGGGCTCCTTCTCTGGAACCAGGTCTGTCCGGATGCCAGGAAGGGCGCGCCCGGTGACCTCCGGAGCTCCCCACCCGCCCGGAGAGCCCCAGTTCAGCCGACCCGGGCGGGCGCGCGCAGTGAGCGCAGGCGCAGAAGCAGAAGCGTGAGGCGCGGGCTCGCTGCGGCGGCGCGGGTCGGGGCCGGAGGGATGACTCAGAGGGAGGAGGCTGCGGGCAGAGGGCGGGGGCCAGCCGTGGGCGTCCTCCCAGGGCCCGGCCTGCCAGGCAACAGCAGCCCCGCCAATGCGCTCGGGGAGGGCCGGAGGCCCCGGCAGGACGCCTTCTCCGGCAGGTGCGGCCCGGCCTTGAGAAGGCGTGTTGGGGCCTTTCTTTGTCTCTCCGCCAGCACATCCCCAGGACCCAGGGCTGCGCGCCAGACTTCCATCGCTGAGTCACGCTGGAGGGCTGGGTGTATGGCCAGAGTGACAGGGCCCTTCCCTGAAGCTGGCTTGTCTAATATGGTAAAAGGGGACAAAAGCCAGGGAAAAGGCGGCTATAGGGAGATAGGGAGTTAGTCCACCCCAACACACACAATACACACACCAAATCAGCAGTCGCTGCGCGCGCGCGCACACACACACACACACACACACACAAATCAGCAGTCGCTGCCACCTCCACCTCCAAGGGGATCATGGTTTTTACCCAGCCAGGGGCTTGAGATTCCACAGCTCCACGTTCCCAAACCTGGGAATGAGGTATGTGGTTCAGGCCGAGTTGGACGTCTGGGGTCATTTGGAGGACTTGTCAGAAATGCAGATTCCCAGAGCCTGTTCCAAGAGGATGAGATTCAGTTGAACTGGGGTAAACCATGGAATCTACACTTTAACAAATGCCCCGGGTGTTTTTAAGTGGGTGGTTGGTAAAACTCACTTTGCGAGTCACCGATTTTGTAGAAGTTCTGAACATAGATGTGTTAACCATGTATGTGTGCCGCTGATGATCATAGTCCCTGGGTGGTGCAAACAGTTGATGCGCTCGGTGCTAACGGAGGGTCAGATGCACCCGGAGGTGTCTCCGAAGAAAGGCCTGGTGATCTCCTTCTGAAAAGTCAGTCCCTGAAGACCCTGTGGCACTCAGTCCCACCCTGACACGTGGGGTCTCCACCAGTCGGAGTCAACACAGTAACCGGTTCTGCACTGGTTGAATGATGAGCTGAAGAGTCTGTCCCAGGAGACACACTAGCTGTTGGTAGAGGGCGGAGCCAGCCAGGTTCGCTTAATCCCCAGACCATACCCACTCTATAAAATAATCCCAAGGAAACTCTTAAACCCTTCCTTTGTACTTTTTGTGGTATCGAATATCTCCTGAAATAAGCAACATCAGTTGGGACTTTTTACACCTTTTGATTTTATCAGGACATTGTTATGGCACGGTATGTCAATTTGAGTATCTTATAGCTTTTTTTTTTTTTTTTTTTTTTTTTATAGCTTAAGCCAGAATCCCTGGTGGTGTAGTGGTTAAGTGCTACGGCTGCTAACCAAAAAGTCAGCAGTTCGAATCCACCAGGCGCTCCTTGGAAACTCTACGGGGCAGTTCTACTCTGCCCTATAGGGTCACTGTGAGTCAGAATTGACTCCACGGCAGCAGGTCCAGTTTTTATAGCTTAAGCCTGTCAGCCACTAATGGGCATGAACACCCAGTAGAGTCTGTGATGTCTGTACAGGCGTCAATTCAAATGTATTTCTAGCTTAAAGGCTGCTGGCCTATCAAAAGAGAATAGAGAAAAAAATTCACTGAAAGTTAGGTTTAAAAATAAATTTATCTCCTTGCTTGGCAAATGTCAACTTATTCTGGTAACAGCTTCTCAAGAAAAAAGTGAATAAGTAAATTACATTTTCAACAATTTGGCTAAGGACAGAAGTGTGGACACGGGTGTCTCTGAGGCAACCTCGGCCTTCCCACTTACTAGCTGCATGACCTTGGGCAAGCCTCTAACCTCTTTGTGGTTTAGTTTCCTTACCTGAGAAATATAGTCATAAGTAGTTATTTTACACTTACTATGTGCCTGATATCGTACGAAGAGATTTGCATGTCTTTTATAATGCCCACTTTACAAATGAGGAGATTGAGGCTTAGGGAGGTTAGGTACCTTAGTGGCGCTGCTCTCTCAAGCCAGGCCTGCTTCCTCCGGCTGATGTCCCTAACCACGCCTCTTCACTGCGTCCTCCCTCCTGATTGGCTATCATACATTACCAAAGCTTATTCTCATGTATGCATAATAGTCATAATTGCTAATATTTTTTGAGCAGTTATTATGTGCCATGAACTAGTATCAACACTTTACTTGACTTAATTCACTTAATTTTTACTATCGCCCCCAGAAGTATCATCTCCAACTAACAGGTGAGGAAACTGAAACACAGACATAGTGAGAAACTTACCTAAGGTTACACTGCCAGGAGGGATTTAAACATGGCAGACTGGCTCCAGGGCCTGGTACCTAACTGCTAGGCTGTGTCACCAATCACGTCTATTACGTAAGAAGGGGAGGGGAGCGGTTCATCACTCTCCAGACCCACCAAAACGGTAACACTGGGATTTTTCCCTCCCATCAGCTCCCTGCCTCTGGGTGCAAAAGGCTCCCTTCCGTTTGTTTGGGAGGAGCTTACGACTCCTCTGGGCCTTTGAAAATTGGTGTCCATATGGCAGTTTGGAAGGGAGAAGTGTTGGGCACCAGCAAGCATTTTTCTGCTGAGTGATCCAGGGGTGATGTGCAGGCAGCCTTCAAAGAGGCCCATTTGGAGCGAGAGAAGAATTCCCCCCCACCGGCCCCCCAGGGCTGATCAGGGCTCCCTGGGATGCCAGGGAATGGTTTGTGGGTGTTGGCTCAGCTGCCATGCATTGGTTCAGCCTCCATACCTTGACCTGGCCCTGGCCTTCAACAGTGGGGCAGCTCTTCTGATGCTGACTTATACCTCTTCACTGCAGCTATTCCCCTTGTATTGTCTCCTGTCTCTAACATTCTCCAAGGTCAAGCCCCAAACTATCTCCTGCCCACCCCCATCTTTCCAAGCAACCCTCCTTGTCTTTGGGACTGGCATATGAACAGTGGCAACAGCAGTGGTAGGGGTGGGAGAATCCCATTCTTGACTCTTTTCTTCCCCATTTTACTGTTAGTGATAAAAAGTCTATACCATCCGTCCCTCAAGCATTCCCATTTGAGTCTCAAAGGCTTGTTTCAAACATTAAAAAACCCTGAACTTGCTGAGACAATGAGGATGCCGCTAACAGACGTGGGGAGAAGTCCTGCACAAAGAAGTGGGAGGTGGGGAGTGGAAAGGGAAGAACAGAATAATATTTCAAGGTAGGACTTGACTGAGCTACTGCATTTCAGGTACTGTGCTAGGCTCTGCCCTGGGGTAACACTGCTTCTAGCCCCATGAAATCTTTGTGAGGCTGTTACCCCTAGCTGCTTATCAGCCAGCCAGCCCACAAGTCAGCCCCTACTCCTTGCTTCCCAACCTGATCTCCAAGGACAGAGCAGGATGACCGCCGTCCCCAGTACCCAGCAAGCTGACAAGGTGTATGTGGCCCATGGCCACCCCTAGGAGACTCTTTCCCCTGTGTCAAACTCTCCATTTCCAGCCTTGGGCCATGTCCCGAGCATTTCCAGCCCTGGAGGCTGCGTGATGTGGATACTAGGCTTCCCCTGGCCTCTCCAGTAGTCTCCCCGCCCACTCCCATGGTCCATCCAGCCTCTGAGCAGTACTGCTAATACAAGGGAGAACTGCTCTGAGTTTCACTTCCTCTGGAGGTGAGGTGAATAAACAGAAAAATGGCCTGAACTTGGGTAGCAGAAGGAGGAAGAGGAAGGGAGGTAACCCGTATTTATGAAGCCCCTGATGGGTATCAATTGCTTTACCCACATACCACACCGAACCTTCACAACATCTGTCCCCATGGAAACAAGCCAGGAGAGGTAAAGCAACTTGCCCAACATCACTCAACTAGAAACAGCCAGAGGCGGGCATGAGGGGAGCTCCAGGACCACTTCAAACACACTTTCCTTTACCCCACAATGTCTTCAAAAAAGAGAAAGCCAAGGACTGGGGTAATTCTCATGCAGACTAATGGCATCTGGGCTAATAGGAGCCTCCTTTGTTGTCTGTTAGGTGGCACCTGTGGTGCCATTAAAGCAGCAGCTCTCCTTCCTGGATGTACTTGGAATCGAGGGGCAGCTTTTTTTAAACTGTTGTTGAAAATATACACAGCAAAACATTCACCAATTCGACAATTCCTCCGCGTACAATACAGTGACATTGATTACATTTTTCAAATAGTGCAGCCATTCTCACTTTCCTTTTCTGAATTATTCCTTCCCTATTGACATAAACTCATTTCCCCCTAAGCTTCCTATCTTACCTTCAGAGTTCCTATTGGCAATTTGACCTCATATAGTTTTTTAAAAGAGGACAAACCTCATTTTTTACTAGTTAAGCTAAACTGTTGTTTGGTTTAAAGACGGCTTCTGGTGATATTTTTGGTTTATGGGTTAAAGATTATCTCAGGGCAGTAGTTTCAGGGGTTCAACCAGCCTCAGCGGCTTCAGAAAGTCTGAATTCCATGAGAATTGAAATGCTGTTCCACACACCTCCCCCGTTTTGATCAGGATTCTTCTGTAGAATCTTTGATCAAAATGTTCGGTAATGGTAGCCGGGCACTATCCATTTTTTCTGATCTTGTGGTGGATGGGGGCAGTTGTTTGTGGAGGCAATCCACACGTTCCACTTCCTTCTGTCGAAGGGCAGCTTTAAAAAGAAAAATGCTGATGTCTGGCCCCAACCCCTGAGTTCCTCATTTAATGGTCTGGGGTTTAACCTGGACATTGAGTTTTGAACGGCTTCCCAGGTAATTCTAACATGCTGCCAAGATTGGGATCTATTGCCCTAAGTACCCACATCTTTCATCTGTAAAAGGGAGTTAATAATACCTACCACATCCGGTGTTTCTGGGGATGAAATGTAGGAGGACCTAGGAAGAGAGCCTCAAAAGAGGAAAGGGAACCATTCCTCGCAGGCCTAAGCCAGCAGCTGCCATGTTCCAGGTACTATGCTAAGGACTGGGTCACTGCAAGGACCATGCTCTTTATAGGCAGATGATGCCCAAGCCTCAGCTAGCCTCTGGCTCACTCCTTACAGCTTATGGAACTCTTCACTCCAGGAGCCCAAGGCCAGCACACGGGTACCCTCAGCTAATATCTGTTACATGAATCAATGGATGATGTCTTCTGATCTTCACAACTTTTAGAAGTAAACTGAAAAAAAATCTTTACTTCCCCTGATCCTGTAGAAAGAGCAGGAAACTTGGAGTCAAGTCAAATTTCGCCACTCGTGTGTCCTCGAGTGGCAACGTTAGTTCTTAAAACTTTAGTTTCTCCATTTGTAAAATAGAACTTTCTAACCGTTCCTACTTTATAGGGCTATTCTGAAGAGTTCCTGAGACAATATATGGGGAAAACCATTCTAGAAATAATTTTTATATGATAAGGAAATCGAGGATCAGAGAATTTAAGTGACTTGCCCATAGTCACACAGCTAGTAAATAGTGAAATCAGAACTTAAACCCAGGACCAGAGAGTTCCTGGGCTTTTCCCACTCCCCACAGAAAAACTCAGCCCCATGTATTTCCCAAAAAGCACCCAAATAAATTCTGGCTGCAGAGAGGAGTGGAGCAGGTATTTGGGGCAGAGGATCCAGGGCTTCACCAGTCACTCTCCAGTGCTCACCTAAGGGGGAAAATGGTGAGGTGAATTTTGCAGGAGGGAAGGGCTGGGCCTTAGAGAAAGGTTTTTTAATAGGAGGACTAGCCTGGGAGAGATTTTAGAGAGATGAATAAGCAAAGAATTTCATTTGTTCAAGACAGATAAACCTGAGATGGAACCAAGGAGGAGACAGTTGTGTGGGGAGAAGCGTCCTCCATCTGCAGAGGCCTTGCTGCTGGATGAAGGTTTTATACAGCTTGGAGCACGTGGAGGACCCCTCAGCTCATACCCCCAGTGCTTGCCGAGGAGGGCATCAGGAGAGACCTCATAGCCAAACCCTGCGTCTGGAGACAACTTGCCTGGCGCTAGCTTGTCTGTGTGCAGGCTGCTGCCCTGAAACCATGCTAGAGAAGGGAGAAACCCCACATTACTGACACCAGTCATTTTACCTGTGATTAGGATTAGGTATAGGATCTTATAATGAGGCATTGATGGCCTCTGTGGTAGAATTCTCACTTTCCATACAGAAGATCTGGGTTCGATTCCCAACCAATGCACCTCATGTGCTGCCACCATGTGTCCCTCAGTGGAGGCTTGCATGTGCTATTATGCTGAACAGGTTTCAGTGGAGCTTCCAAACTAAGACGGACTAAGAAGAGAGGCCTGGTGATCTACTTCCTAAAATCAGCCAGTGAAAGCCCTACGGATGACAACAGTCCAATCTGCAACCAATCACGGGGAGGGCGCAGGACTGGACACCATTTGTTCCATTGTGCGTGGGGTCACCATGAGTTGGGGGTCAATTCCACAGCAGCCAGCAACAAGGGCCTTATACCTTCCAGCGAGGGAGACATCCTCCACTCCACCAAGCCTGCAGCCACTGGGATGTTTAGCTCCACTCCACCATGAGGCTAGGAGAGGTAGGCAACTGGCCACACACTTGCTGCTCCCCTGAGCACCTCCAACCCCAGAATCCACGTGTCAGCTCTCTCAGCGTCCCGGTGAGTTCCGGGGCCCAGCTCCGTGTGGGGCTGCCGGGCAGCAGGCTGGCATTACCTAATTGCTGGCCAGCTTGTTTTGCCACCTCATTTTTCTAAGCTGCCTGGCTCCAAAAGCTTCCATTTCAGACAGACAAATGAGACTCCGGTCTCATTCTGCTTGAGTTCCACCAAAAGGAAGAGATCACAGGCTGTCACCTCAATGGAGAGGCAGCCAGGATCCAAAGGCACAAAGCGCCGGGCAGCGGGTGTCTTTAGCAGGCCGACAAAGCCCAGGCCAGTGCCCTACTTATGGAGACAGCTTCTCTCATTGGGTGCTGCCTTCTCATGTGACGTGCCTGGGGTCAGCATTCAGGGCGTGCTAGGGACTTAGTCTTCATCAGCCAGGCTCCCTGGGGAGATGAGCTAAGCCCTGGCTTCCTAAAAGCCTCTCCTTCCTACCTTGGCCAAGCAGACGTTTCTGTGTTCAGGGAAGAAGAAAATAATAAGAGGAACGTGCACCACGGCAGGGCCTCAAAATGGCCTTCCTGACTGGGCGTTGAGAGCCAATTTCAAGGGCAGGGCTGGGCAGGCCGCCTCAAGCAGGAGCAGCATTTGGCCCCTTGGGGCTTCTGCCCCGGGCTGCAGTATCTGCCTCTGGAAGAAAAGTCCTTGGAGAGGCCGAGGGCCATCCACCTTTCCTTGTCCTGGTGGGAGGAGGGGCCGACTGGGCAGCCCTGATTCTCTCACTGGACTGTGAGCCTCTCAAGGGCAGGGATTGTCTTCCTTGGACTTGGTACCTCCGGGCACGTGTTAGCATTTGTGGTATACCAAGCACTGTTTTCAGCGCTGTAGATACATTGACCTGTTTGACCCTTACCTCAACTCCCCCTTTTTTCCCCAGTTGCCATCAGGTTGACTTCGACTCATAACAACCTCAAGTGTGTCAGAGTAGAACTGTGCTCCAGAAGGTTTTCAGTGGCTGATTTTTTGGAAGTAGATCACCAGGCTCTTCTTCCGAGGTGCCTGTGCGTAGACTCAAACTTCTAACCTTTTGGTTAGCAGCTGATGTTAACAGTTTGCACCACCCAGGGACTCCCACCTCAACCCTACACGGTGCTATTCTCACTTTTTAGTTGGGAAAGTGGACACACAGAGATAGAGTTCACAAAGCTGATGAGTGGGGAAGTCAGAGTTTGAATCCAGAGTTCATGCTCTGAACTCGATAAATATTGAGTGAATGGAGATACGAATGAATGAAGGAAGGCAGGAAAAGAGGGAAGGAGGGAGGGAGGAAGAGAGGAAGGAAGGGAGGAATCAATTAATGGCTTAAAGAAGAAGTGACGTGAAGGCCCCCATTCAAAATTATTGTCTCTATTAACATTTTCAAGGCCTATGAATCTGCTACTAAGATGCATCCCTTTAGGTTTGGAAGGATATGTTATCGTCCTAAAAATGCCCTAAGAAATTAGGGTGATGGTAACTATTGGCCAAGCCTGCAGCCACTGGGATGTTTAGCTGAGCCCTAAGCTCAGGGAAGAACTAAACTCAACATACGAGGAGAGAGAGACAGGGAGCTGGGAGTTTCTACCGAGAACACAGCCAATTATACTATCCATGGTATAGATCTGGCAGAAACACATGCTTTGAAGCCTCTGGTACTGGGTTCAAAATGGCTGTGCCACTTACTGGCTGTGCAACCTGAGGCCAACCATGTGGCCTTTTGGAGCCCTAGTTTCCCCATCTGTCAGTGGGGATACTGATAGCTCCTCCCTCTTGGTTTATGACTGAATGAGCTATGATAGGTAATGTGCCTGACACAGTAAATGCTCAACAAGTGGTAGCTGTTATTGTCACTACACAGGTTACAGCCAAAAAATATAAATCAGTAGCTCTTACTAGCGTGGTCTTCCTTCTTAAACTGGTCCCTCAATTGGTGACCCTATCTTTGTTCCCCATGGCTCTTTGGTCACGACCTTCTCTCTCCCCACATAACTCTGCCATTCTCCCCAGTATCTTCCCTGGTTGTCCTCAACCCACCCTTCTCCCACCACTGCCCGGACTGGGCTTTCCCCACCTATCACCTGGACTATGCCAGATGTAAGGAATCAAACGTACAACAAAACACTGTAGAAGCTCCTGTCAGATCCACATTTTTCCAGTTTCCCCTTCTTTTTCTAGTCTTAGCTCCTTGCCAAGTTGGACCTTCAGCTTGTCTTCACTTCCCCACCCCCTTTTTCTCCCTCCCCATTACATGGCTCCCTTCAGTGATAGTTAGGCTCTAATTAAATTATGCAGCGAAGACATCTTTTCCCTTCCAAGTGCTAATCAAAGGGTTGTGCACCTCAGGTCCACGGCACAGAATAAAAAAAACGTCTGGCCCCAGGGGGTGAGGGTGGGGACATCAGGAGTTTCCTTACACAGCCAGTGACAAAGAATGGTCTTCAGGCTTGCCCATCTGTCACACCAGGGAAGAAATCTTTGGTCCTGAACACCCAGGAGTGAAGGAGAGCTGTGAAGGTAATGGATACCTAACACAGATGACAGTGAAAATCTTGGTAACCAATTACTTTGCCAAGAAATAATAATAATAACCAGCATTTAGGGAGGATTTATAGTTTATAATGGCCATGCTCAAAAACCCTTTCATTTGAACTTCACAACCACCCCATGGGGTAGATAGAGAAAATAGTATTGTTAACCCTATTTTACAAATGAGAAGATTGAGCTCTTGAGAGCTGAAATGATTTATCAAGGGCCCAAGCCACAGGGCTGATCACCTAAACCATTTTCTCATCACTCTCTCAGTTCCTTTGCGCTCTTCTCTTTTTCCACACCTGGCCACCAAGCCCCCCATAAACCCTACAGTGCACCTTCTCCTCACCTGCCCTGGATGCTGAGCGTTGCAGAGTAAGTCACCCAGCCATGAGGACTGACCCCTGCCGCCAGCCTCAGCCAGGTCCTCAACATACTTCACAGTCTTTTTCCTGACCTTGGCCAGCTGTCTCTTCATTCTCCTTAACAACCTGTCCAGACAGTGCCTCTCTCCTCTGTTGTCCCCCTCACACTCAGCAGATAACTTCACCTCCTATTATTCCAGTCAGTCATGGTCATAGTCCTTAGGTAGGAATAACTTTAAGTTCCAGCCCTCACACCTACAAACACATGTGTCTCCAACCCCCTCTTGTTTTCTCTTCAGTCCCCGGGCAGCAGGTGTTTTCTTACAGTCCAAGGCCTCTTCTCCAACTCAACCCTCGAGCCCCCATCCTCCTTGCTCTCCAGAGTTCCCCTCCATCAGTGGTTGTGATGGTTAATGGTATGTGCTAACTTGGGTAGGCCATGAGTCTCAGTGGTTGGGCAGACATCGGACTGGTTGCTACTCCATAATGTAATACAATGTGATCACTTTTCATGATGTGATCAACATGATCAGCCAGTCAGTTTAAGGCGGGGGTATGGCCTGCCTCCAGTGTAAAAATGAATGTTCTGGCAAAACTTGCTGTCTCTCTCTTAACCCTGCACTCCTCATCGCCTGACCTCTGGTTCCTGGAACATAAGCCTGCAGAAGCCTTTGGCCTGCCACCTGAACTGCAGAGGTCTTCAGCCTGCTGTCTGACCTATGGATTTGGGACTTGCCAGTCCCCATAATTGCTTGAGCCATTTCCTTGAAGTAAATCCCTGTATGTGTGTAAGCGTGGGTATATACAACTATCATCACTGGTTTTGCTCCTCTGGAGAACCCAGGCTAGATAATGACCAACTGTCTATTCAATATCTTTGCCTTCTACTTTCTTCTGCCCCTGCTCCCAGCCCATAAGCATGCTCTGCTGTCTCTCCTACCTTCTTTGCCCCTGCTTTGTTCCCTCTACTGTCCTATTCAATCTGACTTCTTGAGAGAATAGTCCGCACCAGGGTTTCTCAGCCTCAGCAGTATTGACATTTTGAGTGGGATAATTCTTTGTTGTAGGGGCTACCCTATGCGTTGTAGGATGTTTGGCAGCATCCCTAGCCTCTACCCACTGGAGATACATTCCTTTGATTTTGGAAGGATGCCGAAGGGTGCCGAAAGCCCATAGTAACTCGTGTGACAGCCCCCAGTTTGACAGTTGTTGATAACCCCCCAGGGTGACAACCAGAAATGTCTCTAGATTTTGCCAAGTGTTCCCTGAGGGACAAAGCCCCCGCCCCGCCCGCCTCTATGATCTATATTATATAATCCACTTCCTCATCCTACTGTCTCCTCAATTCACCTGTAATTTCAGTTTCTATCCCTCTCCCAATCTACTGGAACCACTTTAGCAAACATTCACGACATTTCTTATCGTTAAATCACCTGTGTTCATGTTCCTGGGCCACTCTGCTCTACTGGAAACTATTTACCACCCCTCCTTCTGGAACCTCTCTGCTCCATGGGCTTCAGAAGCATGCCTGTTCTTTGCCTTCCTGATTGACAGCCTTTCTTTTGTTTTATTCTCGTGATGAGAGTTCAATTTCTGCTATAGAAACCGAAATGCTAGTTATTCACTTTCTCAGCCTTCTTGCAGCTAGGACAGTGGTGTATGACCCACTCCTGGCCTAGGGGATCTGAGGAAGCGTCTACTGGAACTTTTGGGGAAGATTTTATTTTCCTGACAAAGGGAAAGAAGGGACACAAAGAGAAAGCCACATTATCAGTGAAAATTTGATTTTTGGAGCTGCTGCAGCCATCTTGAAACCATGAGGAAAGCCCCAAGAGATGCCTGACTTATTGAGCCACTGAACTAACTCTGGAACGTTCTACTTCTGTACTCCTTGAAAGAAAATAAGCGTTCCTATTATTTAAGCCAACTTTCATTAGCTATTCTGGTACTTGCAACCAAAGCATCCTAACTGATCTAGCTTCTGAGACTACTCTGTCCTTGTTCTCCTCGTACTTCTCTGGCTGATCCTTTACCATCTCCTCATAGTTCTTTTCTTCCTCCCTCTGTCCTGAATAGCAGGCATTCCCAAGGCGCATTGTCCTTCTCACTCCCATCCTCTGCCATTGTTTTAATTACATCCTAGATGCTGATGATTCACAACTCTAAACCTAATGCTTTCTTTTGAGTTTCAGACTCTTAAATCCAGGTGCCCCCTAATACACATACACTTTGTTGCTTTGTTTGCTGGCTCTGCTTTCTCTACCCTCCTCTTAATATTGCTGTTTCTCAGGGCTCATTCTGTGGCCCTTTTCTCTCTTTTAGCTGCATTTTTCCCCTGGGCGATCTCATCCATTCATGTAGCTTTAAATGCCATTACTACACAGAAAACCCAAATTTATATCTAGAACCCATAGATCTCCACTGAGGTCTAGACTTGAAAATCCATCTCTACTCAGGTTGTTTCACAAAGCCATTATACCCACAGATTCAATGCTCAACTCAACCACCTTTCCTTAGAGACTGTTGCTCCCTCTGTTCTTCAAATCAGTGGCTCCTACTGCTCTCCTCCCAGACCAGAACCAGCAAATTATACAGGATGATGCCTCCTCTTTGTCATCTTACATATTCCAGGAGTCACCATGTCCCTCTGACTCTATGTCCTAAATACCCATCAATTCTGCCCCTTCTTTCCACCCCTGCCTTAGTTCTGGCTGCCATCAATACCTCAGTCACCACCCAATATCATTTCCACTCTTGCTTCCCTCCAGTCCATTCTCCACCCTGCCCACAGAGCGAGACTTCTAAAATGCAAATCTTGTCATGTTACTTTCATGTTACTTTTCTACTCAAATTTCTTCATTAACTCACCATTCTTATCTAACAGTAGTTTTCAAACTTTTCAGCATAAGACCTCCAATATATAACAGGTTAAAGCAGAGTTTTAACAGTTGAAGTAGGAGCGAAGTTTGGAGACCCATACACTCGGCCCGTCCCTCCTACCCCCAGTCCAAACACACACATGCATGCACGTACACACATGCACATACATACGCATACAATTGCTACATTCATTTTGTTCAGACTATACATGCCATCTAGTCTGCCCTACCTGGAGATACAGGAAGCCACTCTACCATATCTCTGACCACATCCAGCATCTGTTGAATACTTCCAAATGACATGGAGCTCACTACTTTACATGATCCATTTCAAGATCGTGTTTTGAAGGCCAAAAAGTATTTAAGTCATTTTTGTGACTAGGCACTATTGAGGGCCCATGGTGCTAGCAAGGCTTGCCTTACCTGGCCCCTGTAAGACTTGGGGTTTCCAGCACCAATTTGTATCTGGGTGCAAACAGAACACCCATTAAATTACCCACACGGAGCTGTGCTAGCAAGGTGTTGTTGCAATGTATTTAGCTAGTTGGGGCTGAATTAAAAAACTGTAAGACCAGATTCGCCTGCACCTAAAAGCAGTGCCTCTTCTTCAGGTTCCTTCTCACCTGAGAGGTTCAAGCTACTCTGCACCTATGGAAAGGATGATGCTGTTACTATACAGTGTAGGCTCTGGAACATGGACAGCCAGGTTCAAAGCCCAGCTCTGCCTCTTAGGCATCAGACTAGAGGGCTAGATAACCTCCCCGAGCCTTAGTTTTCTCATCTGTGAAATGGATAATTGTTAGCATAAGGCTTATGTCTAACAAGTGCTAATGGCAGCAGTTAAGTGAAGCCATTCTCAGGCCCCCAGCATTTCTCCCTGGGTTCATAAGTAGGTGCTTCTGCTCTTTCTGAAGCATGTGCCCTTCAGTAGCTTGTGAAGGGCCTGACTCACTGCTCCCCAGGTTGGGGGTTGGTGACTTGACTGATTGGTGAGTTTACATATCTGTGGCTCAGCCCCTCCTTCCTTCCCTCCCATTTTTGACACTTTCACCCTTGTGGTCAGCTGTCCTGATGACTTGGCCCCACACGGGGAGGGAGGGCTGCCTTTTAGGAGGTAATTTACTTGGCAGTTCTAACCTGTCCTATAGGGTCACTTTGAGTTGGCATTGACTCACTCAGGGAAGGAAGGATTAGGAAGCCTCGTGTGGCCACTACAGCTAAGCGTTCTATTCAGAGGGATGTTTTCTGTTGTCCTAAGACCTGTTCGTTATGCAGATGACACAACCTTGCTTGCTGAAAGTGAAAAGGACTTGAAGAACTTGCTGATAAAGATCAAACCTTCAGTATGGATTAGACCTCAACATAAAACAAAAATCCACACAACTGGACCAATAAGCAACATCACGATAAATGGAGAAAAGACTAAAGTTGTCAAGGATTTCATTTTACTTGGATCCACAATCAACACCCAGGGAAGCAGCAGTCAAGAAACCAAAAGACGCATTTCATTGGGCAAATCTGCTGCAAAAGGCCTCTTTAAAGTGTTAAAAAGTGAAGATGTCACTTTGAGGACTAAAGTGCGCCTGACCCAAGCCATGGTGTTCTCAATCACCTCATGTGCACGCGAAAGCTGGACAATGAACAAGGAAGACCAAAGAAGAATTGATGCCTTGGAATTGTGATGTTGGCGAAGAATATTGAATACACCACGGACTGCCAAAAGAACAAACAATCTATCTTGGAAGAAGTACCGCCAGAATGCTCCTTAGAGGCAAGGATGGGTTGACTTCATCTCATGTAATTTGGACATGTTATCAGGAGGGATCTGTCCCTGGAGAAGGACATGATGCTTGGTAAAGTAGAAGGTCAGTGAAAGAGAGGAAGACTCTCAACGAGATGGATTGACACAGTGGCTGAAACAATGGGCTCAAGCATAACATCAATGGTGAGGATGGTGCAGGACCAGGCAGTGTTTCATTCTGTTGTACACAGGGTTGCTGTGAGTTGGAACTGACTCGGTAGCACCTAACAACATAACAATAAGACCTGGATGTGGCTTCAGAGGGGGTGGGTTCAAGCAGCAGATGAGAGTTTATACAAGGTAGATGTCAGGGGTCCATCTGGTATTGAAAGCCTTTAATCCTTAGTATGTGAGATGTGCAGGCCCCTGGGTGGCACAAACGGCTTGTGCTCGACTACTAACCTAAAGGTCGGTGGTTTGAACCTACCCAGTGGCGTCCCAGAAGAAAGGCTGTTGATCTGCTTCCATAAAGATTACAGCCAAGAAAACCGTATGGAGCGATTCGACTCTGTAACACAAGTCAAACTCGACTTGAGGCAACTGATCACGTGAGATGTGAGGCCAGAAGGGGGTGAGTTTGGCTCATCCACACTAACATCTGGGGAGCTCAAAATAGCCCCTCACTCCATTGCGAAGGACCAAGCAGAGGTCCTGGAATGGGCCCAGGGCAAAGTGGGGCCCTGGCATTCTCCCTGACATGCTGTGGGTCCTGTGGGAGAGGAACTATTTCGGGCAAAGTACTCAGCACACTGCCTGGCCCTGAGTAAATGCTTGGTAAGTGTTGGCTATGGAGCTGGCTGTGTCAGAGTGCAGAGCATTTACTGGAGAGAATAAAAGGGATTATGAGAAGAACTGAAGTCAGCTGTAGCAGTTTCCCAAGCTGCCACAACAAATGACCACAAACTGAGTGGCTTAAAACAACAGAAACGTATTCGTTCACAGTTCCGGAGGCCAAAAGTCTGAACCTGAGGTGTTGGCCGTGCTGTCCTACCTCCAAAGACTCTAGGGGAGAATCCTTCCTTGCCTCTTCTGGCATCTGGTGGCTCCAGACATTTCTTGGCTTGTGGCAGCGTTACTCCACTCTCTGCCTCTGTCTTCGCATGGCCTTTTTCTCATCTTTCTGTGTCTCTCCTCTGTGTGTCTCTAATAATGACACCCATCATTGGATTTAGGGCTCATCTGGATAATCCAGGCTGATTCCATCTTGAAATTCTTAATTATATCTGCAAAGACTCTTTTCCCAAATAAGGTCACCTTTACAAGTTTTGGGGGTGAGGACGTGGACATATCTTTTGGGGGCACCATTCAACCCACTACATCAGCATAAAAAATCAATCATGGCATCCCCCACTGCCTGGGCCCTCCATGGCTTCACATTGCTCTGGGAGTAAAGACCCTTCTCTCTATCACGGCTCACAAGCCACATGGTCACTATTTTCCTCCCTAGGCTCCACTCTCACCCTTGCTTACTCACACCAGCCAAATGCCGTTATTTCATTTCTGTCTCAGGGCCTTTGCACATACTGTTCCTCCTGCTCAGAGCTCACCCACTCCTCTTCCCTTCACCTGTTAATGCCTAATCACACTTCATAAGATAGATCAGAGGTCACGTCCCCAGGAAAGCCTTTCCTGGGCCCCCACATGCATATCCCACCTGCCTCCATTTCTCCAGAACCCAGAGGAGGCCAGTCCTCAGCAGGGAGCTGTCCAGTTAGCACCCTGCTGGTGGGATTTGTCAGCTCACCAGACCAAGAGGGGAAAAGCACCTTGGGGACAGGCGAAGCCTTAACCAGGGCTTAGGTCTGAGTTTCCCCGCCTGCTCCTGTCCCTCCATGTTTTCCTTGGTCCCCCATGCCTGTGCCTGGATCCTCAGTGTATCCCTGTATCCCTCGATCCCATCTCTGCAGTCTCGGGAGCAGGTGGCAGGAAGAGAGCTGGTGCCACAGTTCATACTGACACCGACACTGACACTTTCAGCCTGTGGGCCGGAGGGGGAGGGCAGGCTGGTAGGCTCGGCACACCACCCCTCTGTGGAGAGGAAATGAGAGTTTCTTTTTTAAGCCCAAATGCTGCGTGTGTGCTAGGTGTCAGCAAGAGTGCTCGGGCAGCCTCGTCCGCATGTCACTAAGATTTATGCCTAGCAAAGCGAGAGGGGTGCCCGAGTTATTGGCCTTTCTGGCTTGTCCTTGCTGCAGGCCCGGCTCAGCAGCTGTTTGTCTCTCAGGCTAAGATGGAGCCATGGAATTGTCAAAGGACAGAGGCTAAAGTTAAATGAGATAATGTCTGAAAAATGCTTTGGAAACAGTGTTTCAGGGCTAAATTACTGCCTCCACTGGAGGCAAAGAGGCCTGAGAAGACTTTCCTGGGACCTTCAGGGGGAGGGAGGAGAAATTGTCCAGGGTGATGCTATTCTTGGGGTAAGTACTTTGAATAATCCCAAGGCTTTCTCCATGTTCTCCACTTGGTAGAAAATAAGAGCATTTTCTCCAATCGAGAATAATAATTATTAATAATAGTATTAATAGTAATTAGTATCAAGTAGGAGCCTTGAGGGCATAATGGTTAAGCACTTGGCTGCTAACCAAAAGATTCATAGTTCAAACTCACCAGCAGCTCTGCGTGACAAAAGAACTGGTAATTTGCTCCCATAAAGATTACAGCCTAGGAAACCGTAATGGGTGGTTCTACTCTGTCCTGGAGGGTCTCTATAAGTCAGAATGGACTTGCTGGCATGCAACAACACATGTTGAGTCTTGTGCTAGCCACTTTACATGCCTGATGTCACTTAGTTCTCATAACAACCGTGTGAGAGAGGGGCTGTTATCTTCTCCATTTTACTGATGAACAAACTGAGGTTCAGGGGTTGGATGACTTGCCCAAGGCCACCCATAGCTGGAAATGTCAAACAGGCAAAGCCAGGACCCAAACCTGGGTCCACCTGACTCTTGGGCACAGGCTCCTCCCATACACAGGTATCCAAGGACCACTTTACAAAACAGAGTTAACTCAGCAACCAAGTACCAAGCAGCCAGAGGTTCCCACCCCTGGCTGCATACTACTGTCGTGTGGGGACCTTTTAAAAAATATCAGTGACTAGGCCCCATCCCTATCCAACTGAACCAGAATCCTTTCCATAGGGCCTGGGCATATACGTTTCCTGTAAGTGTCCCAGGGTAGCAGACGCGGCATTAGTCCTCCTTGGTCAGTGGCTTGGGTCTGAGGGCACTGGATACTGCCTGCGTGTGGGAGAGGGGCTGATCCACGCTCACTCACCCCCCTCTCCCTGCTCCCAGCAGGGCTGTGTGGTGATCCCAGGAAGCTGACTTTGGCCCTGACCTTGGACTAGCACTGCCTTCTGCAACCACTCAGAGGATGCCTCCCGCACACTCTCTGGTTAACACATTCCACACGCAGCCCGGCAAACTAGCACAACCTCTGGGCCCAAGAGAAAAAGGGAACAAAAAACTGCCTTCTTCCTTTTTTTTAATTGGGTCAAGAGAATACCAGCATTATAAAAAATGCAAGTCATGGTTGGAACGCCTGTCATTTTTCAGAACGCTGCTTGCATTCTCTCCTGCATGTGAAAGCTGGCACTACAGTGAGGGGCTTGGCATAACAGTAACAACGACAACACAGTTCCATGTGCCAGGCGCCGTGCTGGCCACGTTCTGCAGTATCTTAGCTGAACCTCGTGGAAACCCCGTGAGCAAGGTATTATTAGAGCCCTTTCGCAAATGAAGAGGCTGACGTTAAATAACTGGCAGAGCGTACTGCCAGAAGGTGGAGAGGTGAGATGGAGCCAGCTGTGCGGACCACAGCCTTGGAAGCTTCAGACAGGGGTGTGCTTGGGCGTTGTCTCTGGGGTGGTGTGCAGGCCAATGGCCCCCTTGCCCCACCCTTGTCTTTTCTACCTGCTCTCTACAGGCTCCTGAGATGGACTCAGGCGACCTGCAGATTTGGAGGGGGCAGTCAGCACTGCCCACAGACTGCGTGGCTCTCCCCCAGAGGCTAGCCTCCTCTTCTGGTTTGCTCTGTGTTTTTTAGAAATCAGGAGAGGATATTCAGCCTCCTGGCCTTCATATGGTGGTTGTGGTAGCTGAAACCCCCAGGCCTGGGAGGGAGGCTTTTGAATTCTGTAGGAGTCCCCAGTGTACCAGACACAGTGTGAGCTCAGCTTCTCCTCCTAGATGACCTTTATGGAGAACCTCATGGTCTCTTCTGGCTTTCTAACCCGGCCCTCCCACAAGCCTTCCCACAACCACCCCACATGCAGATACAAACCAGTCAGTGTGGGAAAGGGAGGCCGGCGTAGACACTGGGGCAGACCCACATCCAGCATCACACACAGTGCCATCGTCATCACTGTCCTTCTTGCATGAGCTAACATCCTTGAGCTCTCAGGCTGGGTTAGGGCTGAGGCTGTCAAAACTCACAGCCTCAGAGCTGGTGAAGCTCATGGTTTAGTGGGGTAAACAGTAGTTACAAGTTGTCCTGCAGTGTGATGACTGCAGGTAACAGACATATCTACAATACAGCGTTAGCCCAGAGGAGAGCGATTAACTTCGGAGGAGAGGGGAGGTGCCGAGTCAGGGGACTCCAGGAAGATTGGTTTAAACAGGATGTGATCCCTGACACACTGGCCAAGTTCCACCTACTTTTGGAGCTGGATCTGGCAAATCCCAGCATTCCTGGCCTCCCCTGCTCGGGATGCAAACCAGCTGTCACGGAGTAGACTCCAACTCATGGTGACCCCGCGTGTGTCAGAGTAGAACTGTGCTCCATAAGGTTTTCAGTAGTTGATTTTTTGGAAGTGAATTGCCAGACCATTCTTCTGAGACATCTCTGGGTAGACTCGAACATATAAGCTTTCATTTAGCAGTTGAGAGCTTTAACCGTTTGTACTACCTAGGGACTCCATATTCTTGCATCTCACAGTTGCAGTCTCAATTCTGCAGACAGTTCTTGCTTTGTTCACCGCTGGCTTTTGTTCTGCAGCCTCCTCTTGATCAGATTTTAAGTTCTTTGAAGGCAGGGACTATTTCTGGCATTTCCTTTCCGCTGGAGTGCTGAGACAGTATTGAGCACCGTGGAATGCTAAAGGAACCCTTATTGAGTTAGAGACTGAAAGGTAATTGGAGGATCTGACTTCTGAATTTAGTAGTTGGTTTTAGTAGAAACTCAAATGAGGGAGGGAGCTGTTTTGCTGCAGTTGATGCTTTTCATCAGAAAAATAGTAGTGTGAACCTTTAACCCAGAAGAGGGGGCAGGGTGGGAAAGGTGAGCGGCTTTTATATTTTCAACAAGCTGGCTTTTCCCAATGTAATTTATGACCTAAGTGCAGTCATATATAACTGCAAAATTACTTTCAAAGTCAAATATTGGATTAAGGATTATGTGCCATTTGGGGTTATTAAAACTACTGCTCTTTTCTGTAATAATGGAGAAGAGGAGTCAGGCAGTATATTGTGTTCAAAGAACAAAAAGGCCCAAATGAGTCATGTTTTCTCCATCTAGGTTCTAATTTTATAAGGAAAAAAAAAAAAAAAGGCAAGTAAATAAGCTAACATTAAAATATTTTTTAATATGAGTTTTGATGAAGGTAGTAAGTACATATTGTTTAAACATCAAATACACTACAAAGCTTATAATAAAAATCAGAGATCTCCGACCTCGCCGTCTCAACACCTTTGAATATCACTTCTCAGAGGCAGGCATTTTTAACTCTTAGACATTTTTGTTATTTTTTGCCATATTTTTAAGTAATATATATATATTTTGCTATTTCTTGATTTTCTCCATTTTTTTACAAACATAGACTTCTTACTGTGGAAAAGATGGATTTAGCTTTTATGTTATACACACACATAAGCACATTCACACACTGACATTCCTTCTCCAGTGTGGTATTTTACCCTTTATGATTAAATTAATACTCAGAATTTAGTTGAGATATCTTTCTAAAAATTGTTAAATATTATTTACAGGTAAGCCTCAGAGTTTACTGTATCTCCCTTCATACATAATGTTCTGCTTTTCCCAGAGTTAGTAGTAATCACCTTGTCTGTAGTATTTGTTCAGTTTTTAGGTGCCCTCACTAATTCCTCCAACCTGTTGTAAAACTCTTCTTAATGTAGGCAAACACATGAAAGAAGCTACTGACGCTTTTGTCTTTGTTATAGTTGAAATCCAGGTTTCCAGTGTCCTCCATCCCGTGTCTCTACTCTGACCTGATAGCTCTTTAGACCTACTGCACCATGTGGCCCTGGGACTGTCCCTCTCCTCTTTCCTGTTTTGGACTGTTTCCTGAGTCCCTTTTTCTTGGGTTACTCCTTTGTTTTGTTGAAGCATATCCTTTAGTATCTTTCTGAGAAAGGATCCATGGAAAGTGAATTTGTTTAGATTTTGCTTGTCTAAAAGTGTCTTTAGTTTGCCCACTTAATAGACAGTTTGGAAGTTACTTTCCTTCAGAATTTTGAAAGCTTTGTTTTACCCTGTTGTCTTCTAGTTTCCAATGGTGTTAAGAAGTCTGAACACCATTTTGATTCCTGATTTTTGGATTTTCCTCTGGAAGTCTTTATGATCATCTCTTTATCCCTGGTGTTCTAAAATTTCACAATGATTTGTCTTTTTTTAATCTCATGCTCTGGGTACTTGGTACAAATTTTCTTGTGCTGTTTTTTTTAACAATTTTCTAGTCTCCATTTTTGCTTTCCTTTCTCTCTGGAACTCCTGTTCATTTGATGTTGGATCTCCTGGATTGATTCTCTGGTTTTATCTTTTCTCTCCATTGTTTGTCTCTTTGTCTTCTTATTTTATTTCCTGGGAGGTTTCCCAAACCTTACTATCCAACTCTGCTACTGAAATATTAATTTCTATTACGACATTTTGAGTTTTGACGAGTGTTTTCTTGTTCTCTGAATGTTCTTTTTTATCCTGTTCTTGTTTCATAGATGTAATATTTCCTCCTAATTCTTCAAGTATATTAATTTTAGTTTACTTAAAGTTTTCTTCTGCTTTCTGCATTATTTCAGTTTGGGGGGTTTTCTGAGTTTCTCTGTTTGCTTAGATCTCAGGTGTTCACGTTAGAGGATTTCCTCAAATATCTGAAGACCCTTGACTTTCTCTTCATATTTAAGAATGGCACCCTTAGAAGCTGCTTAGATGCTCTGGGTATGTATTAATTATAATTTCTCTTTTTAAAAAATAGTATTTTATTGTGTTTTTAGTGAAAGTTTACACAGCAATTTAGGTTCCCTAACATAATTCTTAAGAGCTTGGGCTCTGGAGTCAACGAGACCTGTGTTCATATTCTGCTTATTCTTTATCTCTATAACCTTGGACAAGTGACCTAATCTCTGTAAGGCTTGTTTCCTTATATACTAAAGTGGAGAGAATAATAAATATGAGAGCTGGCACCAGGCTGAGGCACTTGGCATGACACCAAGAGTGAGTGGCTCCTTAAATTTTGGCACCCTAGGCACCTCGCTTGCCTCACTCACCCCAGCCCAGGCCCTGATAATGACCTTACATGGTAACTTTGAAGATCTAACAGGAGAATGCATTGTAGGTGCTTGGCACAGAGCTGGCATATGGTAAATGCTCAATAAACATGAGCTATTCATTGCAGGGCAAGTGATCTAACATTTATTAACGTGAAATATTTATTTAATACCCATAGTGTGTTTGCTGCTATGACCATGAAATAAGAGGATTACAAAAGAGGGGGGAAAGGAGAGGAGACCAAGGGGGGAAAAAAAGGACCCAAGGAAAGAAATCTAATGATAAAAGTAGGAAAACAAACTCTTAACTAAAAAGACAGCTAATCTGGGAGACAGAAAACAATATAAAGGAAACAGGCTAAAGCTGTAGCTGGAAAGAGCTCTGTGGTGAAGAGAAACACCTTTGGTGTAATGAGGAGTGAGTTAAGAACAGCCTGGGTTCTTTTTGTCTCAGGGAAAGCAGAAGTGATTGATTCTTTGAGGCCTGTAGAAGGAAGAGAAGCTGCCTCAGGCCTGAGTGAAAGTGATCTTTTATAATTTGTGTTCCCTTGATTTTAATACCTGCCAGTCATTGCTACTGCCTCTCCATATTTTAATTGATCGTAAGTCTTCTGGGCTTGTACCTCAAGGTGACTGGAGTCCGGAGCAGTGCGAGTGCACTGGTCTGAGAAACAAATAAACAGACACTGGAGACTCTTTCTATCCTTAAGATTATGAGAAAATTGTAGCAGAGAAGGAAAAGAAGAAAACCCACACAAACACCACAACAAAGTAGAAAACTAGGAGAGATTTAGAAAAACATAAAGAGTCCAAGGAAACTGTGTTCTTCTCCAAGCTCATTGCCCTTCCCAATTTAAGAGCTCTGTGTTGCTGGACTGGCTTTAATCGATGTGCCTGAAGCGATCATGGACAAGCCTCTGCTGCTGCCCTTGAAGCTCTTCTTTCCCACAGCCTGAATGCTGTGGCCCAGCCTTCCTGGACAGGGCTGTGCAGCAGAAGCAAAAGGGAGCTAACTAACAGCCACAAGAGCTGAGACACAGTGGGAGAGAGTGCATACACCCACCACCTTCCCAGGCCTGCCTCAGGAAGAATCTGAGAAGGGACTGGCCATGGGAAAACTTCTGTTGCCAAACTCCAAGGCAACGTGTGCTCAACAAGTCATTTGACCTCCCTTGAATCTTATTGTTTCTTTGGGTTCTTGTGGCATATATGGAGGTGGTTGAAAAATCAAAACTGTTTAAAAACTAAAATGAAGCACAACTGCAGGGGATGATAGGAAGCTTGACCTGTCACTCAGACCTTTACTCAGGGCTTCCAGCTGGTTCATTCTTGTTCAGGCCATTGCTGAGAATTTGCATTTCCACCCCAGATATACTGAATCAGAATTTACATTTGAACAAGGTGATCTTATGTATAACAAATTTTGAGAACACCTGCTCTACTAGTTGTTCTCAGAATTAGTCCCTAACCAGCAGTATTACTAGGGCTTGGGAACTTGTTAGAAATGCAAATTCTCAGCAGGAGTTCGAACCCCGAACCCAAGATTTGAAGCCCTGCCTTTACAGAGGAGGCTGCAAGAGCCCTGGCATGAGGCATCACAGAAGGAGCCAACGCTCTGTGCTTGGGAAAGGGACAGGACTTCTGAAAGTTGGATAGGAGGCTGGTTCTTCTGTGAGACCAGAAGCCATGGAATTAAATTGTTGTGTGATTTTAGCTTGAGTATTTAACCAGCTTGCCTCCTTGGTTGCACAGTGGTTAAGAGCTTGGCTGCTCACCAAGAGGTTGGCAGTTTGAATCTACCATACACTCCTTGGAAGCCCTATGGGGCAGTTTTACTCTGTCCTATAGGGTAGCCGTGAGTTAGAATTGACTCTATGGCAACAAGTTTGGTTTGCTTTTTTGAGGAGTATTGGCATGACTGCTCCTATGCCCAGGGGCTGAAGGGAGGCTGCTCTTGGTTTTGATGGAAGAACAGTACAATTTTCTTTAGAGCAAGAGTTCAGAGCTCAGCAGAGGTGACTCTCAACTTCGGGTAAGTCCTTTGCAGCTCTGACTCTCAGGTACCTCATCTGTAAAAAGAGAGGAGTCTTATACCACCCACACTGGGTGGTAGGAGATCAGTGCGATAACACAGACATGGAGTCTGGCTCAGGGCCACACACAGACTAAGTGTTATATATGGCAGCTGTTATGAAGGGTCTGGCTAAAGTGGGCTGTACAGTTCTGCCTCTTCACTTTTAAGCCTTTACCTTATACAAGCTCATGGCTGGGGGATCCAGGTGTTTGTTGGTCTCTTCTCAGTTGCCCAGCTACTCAGCTGAGCACCCAATAGCTAAATGCTGGGAGACCAGCATTGCTATAAGACATTCATTCTTTCAGCAAATATTTACTGAACACTTACAATGTGCCAGGCATAGTACTGGTGGCTGGTGTTCAGCAACAAACAAGACAGGAAAGATGCCTGCCCTCATAGAGCTAACATTCTCATTGGGAGAGACAGACACAAACAAGTAAATACATGGATGTCAGTGAAAGGGAGCCCTGGGTGGGGCTGGGGGTTGTTGTAGTATATGGGGTGGTCAAGGAGGGTCTCACTGATAAGGCAACATTTGAACAGGCCTAAAGGAAGCAAGTGAGATGTGTGAATAATTAGGTGAAGAATATTCTAGATGAAAGGGTATGGTAGACTGAATAATGCTCCTCCTCCCCAAAGATATCCATGTCCTAATCCCCAGAAGTTGTGAATATGTTACTTGACATAGCAACAAAAGAATTTTACAGATATGATCAAGCTAAGAATATTGAGATGGCATATGGAAATCAGACTTACTAGATCCATTGAGACTGGGGAACTTGGATCTAATGCCTGGAAATCACCTTTAAACCTTGAGCTGAAACTATCCCATGAAGCCATCATTAAACACAAACAACCAAACCAAAATCCATTGCCGTGGAGTTGATTCTGACTCATAGTGACCCTATAGGACAGAGTAGAACTGCCCCATAGGTTTCCAAGGCTGTAAATCTTTACGGAAGCAGACATCCATATCTTTGGGTTTGAACCACTGAGCTTTTGGTTAGCTGCCAAGTGCTTTAACTATGGCACCACCAAGACTCCTTAACTAAACAACAGTTTAGCCCAATTAATAAAGAATGTTTGCCTGGAGCATAGTGCTCTTATAAAGAATTATCTCTATAAGTGTAAACTGACAATAGTTCATCTAAAGCAAAGATGAGAACTTTAAGGGACAGAGAGCCTAAATTAATGGTGATGAAACAATATGGATAGACATAGAATGGTGACACAAGGTGAAGTATGTAACCCAAGTTATTGAATTATTCATGTAAAAATTGTGGATGGATGGATGTTTGGTTGTGTATATTGACACAAAAAATAAACAAAAAAAAAATTTTTTTTTCAAAGAATGTTGAGATAGGAAGATTACCCTGGATTATCCAGGTGGGCTCAATGTAATCACCAGGATCATTATAAGAGAGAGAGAAGAGGCTCATGATAACAAGCAGAGAGAGAGAATGGAAGATGCTGCTGGTTTTGAAAATGGAGGCTGAGACTAGGAGCCAAGGAATGCAGATGGCTTCTAGAAGCTAGAAAAGGCAAGGACATGGATTCTCCCCTAGAGCTTCCAGAAAGAACACAGCCTGCCAACCCATTTTAGACTATGATCTCTAGAACTGTAAGATAATAAATTTATGCCACTGCGTTTGTGGTAAATTGTTACAGAAACCATAGGAAACCAATATAAGAGGACAGCAAGTGTAATGGTCTCAAGGTGGAAGTGTGTTTGGCGTGTTTGAGGAATCAGCAAGGGGGTCTGAGTGGCTGGAGTGTGGTGGACAGAGATTGGCAAAGAAGTCAGGAAAGTGAAAAGGGCCAGCTCTGGTAGATCATTTGGGGCCTTGAAAAAACTCTGACCTTTACTCAAAATCAAATGGGAAGCCAGAGGAAGTAACTAGGAGAGCAACATGGTCTGACATTCATTTTAATCTAAGTAAGAGGTAAAGGTGGCCAGAGCTAGAGGTAAAAAGGTAGCAGAGGTAATGAGAATGTCAAATTCTGAATATGTTTTGAAGGCAGAATCAAAAGGATTTGCTGATGAATTGGATTTGAGATGACAGAGAAAGAGGAATCAAGGATGACTCCAAAGTGTTTCATCTGAGAAATTAGAAGGCTGGAGTTGCTATTACTGAGATGGGAGAGCCTGTGGGAGGAAGATGTGCAGACCGAGAAGTCCTTTTAGAGACATCTATTAAACCTTCAGGGAGAGATGTTGGGCACGCGGCTGGAGAGATAGGTGAGTCTAGAGTTGGATATTCTGGCTGGAGACATAAAATTGAAAATAATCAACATGTTGATGGCATTTAAAGCCATGAGACTGGATGGAATCACTAAGGAAGCAGGTATAGGTAGAGAAGAGAGATGTGAGGACAGAGCCTGGGTGCTCCAACATTTAGAAGACCAGGAGAAAGGGAACACCCACAGCAATAAAGAAGTAGCCAATAAAGTAGGAGGAAAACCAAGAGAGTATGGCGTTGCAGATGCCATGAGAAAGGGGCTTCAAGGAGTGATAAATCGACTGTGCCAAATGCTGTGATGGGTCATTTAAGAAGGCAAGCCAGAATGGGCCTTTAGATGTAATTACAGGTCATCAGTGACCTTGGCAAGAATAGCGTCAATGCAGTGGGGCTGAAGGGGTAGAAAGCCTGATGTAGCTTATTGGTCAAGTTGTGATGTATTTGCAATGAATAAGTCACTGGTCTTGTGAAATTCTATCGTGCAATCTCCAGCACTGTTTCTATCACCAAGATCATATTATCCAACTACCAATCCTTCTTCTTTGTTTCCAACTTTCACATTCCAATCACCAGTATTTATCAATGCATCTTTATTGCATGTTTGTTCAATTTCAGATTGGAGAAGTTGGTAAAAATCTTCAATTTCTTCATCTTCGGCATTAGTAGTTGGTGTGTAAATTTGAATAACAGTCGTATTAACTAGTCTTCTTTGTAGGCATATGGCTATTATCACTGACAGTGTTGTACTTCAGGATAGATCTTGAAATGTTCTTTTTGACGGTGGATGCAGTGTTATTCCTCTTCAGTTTGTTGTTGCTGACAGAGTAGATCATATGATCGTCTGATTCAAAATGGCCAGTACCAGTCCATTTCAGCTCACTAATGCCGGATAAGCAAGGATATTGATTTTTATGCGTTCTGTTTCGTTTTTGACGACTTCCAATTTTTCTAGATTCATACTTTGTACAATTCATATTCTGATTATTAATGTATGTCTGCAGCTGTTTCTTCTCATTTTGAGTCACGCCACATCAGCAAATGAAGGTCCTGAAAGCTTGACTCCAACCATGTCAGTAAGGTCTACTCTACTTTGAGAAGGCAGCTCTTTCCCAGTCGTCTTTTGAGTGTCTTCCAACCTGAGT
This sequence comes from Loxodonta africana, assembly GCF_030014295.1. NCBI lineage: Eukaryota > Metazoa > Chordata > Mammalia > Proboscidea > Elephantidae > Loxodonta > Loxodonta africana. The sequence continues at coordinate 51,790,132 of NC_087355.1, read as the reverse complement.
GGCTCATCTTCCTGCACTATATCAAACAATGTTCCACAGCTATTCATAAGGTTTTCACTGGCCAATTTTTTTAGAAGTAGATTGCCAGGTCCTTCTTCCTCGTCTTTCTTAGTCTGACAGGTCTGCTGACATATGTCCACCACCGGTGTCCCTTCTGGTGTTTGAAATACTGCTGTCAAAGCTCCTGTGTCACAGCAACACGCAATCCACCACAGTACAGCAAACTGACACTTTAGTGGTGGAGAAAGCCCGATTAGGGTGGGTTTAACAGAGAATGAGAGGAGAAGCAGACTCTTAAGAGTTTGCAGCAAAATGAGGCCATAGCTAGAGCAGAATGTGTAGTCATAGGGTTTTTGTTTCTGTTTTTTAAAGATGAGTGAAATAACAGCATGTTTGTATGCTCATGAGATGATCCAGGAGAGAGGGAAATTTGTTGATGTAGGAGAGAGGGAACAAATGCTGGCTAAGGTGCAAATGGAGACACTGAATGTAGAGGTGTGTTACTTTTCTGTGGCTGCAGTAACAAGTTACTACAAACTTAGTGGCTTAAGACACGAATTGATTATCTTAAAATTCTGGAGGTCAGAAGTTCTAAATTCAAGACATCTGCAGGGCTGTGCTCCTTCTGGAGGCTCTAGGGGAGAATCCATTGCCTTGCCTTTTTTCAGCTTCTAGAGGCTGCCTGTATTTCTTGGCTCCTGTTCCCATCATCAAAGCCAGTAGCGTAGCAACTTCCAGTCTTTGTCACTCTGCTGTCATGGACACATCACCTTTTCCAACTTTGACCATTTTGCTTTCCTCTTAGAAGGACCCTTGTGATTATATTGGGCCACCCAGAAATTTCAGGATAATTGCCCCACTTCAAGATCCTTAATTTAATCACATCTGCAAAGTCCCTTTGCCATGTAAAGTAACATACTCACCAGTTCTGGGGATTAGGACATGGACATTTTTGGGATGGCATTATTCTGTCTACCACAAATGGGGAACATGGATAGTCATTCATAGCCAAGAAGAGAAGGAAGAGCACATGGGTCCCTGGTAGGTGGGTAGATATGATGATGGAGGTCTTTTGAAATTCTCTTCCAAGTTTCCTGTTTTCCTAGTTAGATCAGAAGCAGAGGGTGAGATGGAGATGTTAGAGATTTGAGGCAAAATAGTGAAAAAAATAGTTGTCTAGGAGAGTGAGAGAATGAACAAACTGGGGCATATGATTGGATTTCTAGAAAGTACTAGGAGCTCACTTGAATTTACAATAAAACTGGTTAGTGTGCTTCCATCTTTTTCTCCATCCACATTCAACTGGGGGGAAGGGGCAGGTGGCTAAAGTAAGAAACGGGACAGTTGTAGGGTAGACAAAGGGTTGGATTCAACCAGGACTGCAGCTTTGTGAGTACCACAAAGCAAAAGAAGGGTAAAGAGTTAACGTGTATGTGAGGGAGTCATGATTATATTTGGCCATGGAATTTAACCTGGATAAGGAGTCCCTGGGCAGTGCAAATGGTTAAGTGCTTGACTACTAGCTGAAAAGTTGGTGATTCAAACCCACCCAGAGGTGCCTTGGGAGATAAGCCTGGCAATCTGCTTCCGAAAGGTCACAGCCTTGGAAAACCCTATGGAGCATTCTACTCTGCACACAAAGGGTCCCAGTGAGTCAGAATGGACTCAATGGCAACTGACAACAATAGGAAGGAGGAAATAGAGAACATAAGGTGGGTGAGGGACACTTAAAAGGTAGTGATTTTAGGTTCTGGCCCAGTTGACGAGTGGTGGGAATTTGGTCTTATGGAATGAGGGGAACTGAAAAGTTTGGAGATGATTACAGAAGAGCTATGGAAGCTTTGCAGCTCTTAGTAATAGAGGTCTTAGTAATAAGAAATAAGAGGTCATGGAACAAGAGGACAGGGTGTTAAAAGAACCATTTCCATAGATATTGAATCACCAAGAAGGCAATAGAAGCAGCGTCAGAGGTGACAGAGAGGCAGGTGCTCATTCTTGAAGGAATGAGGGGGAGTGACCCCAGAGTCAGTGGATGATTGAACCATGAGCTTCATGAAGGCATGAGCTTCAACTTTGGGGGTTTAAGGTCAACAAGTCTTGTAGGTGACCCTGGTGGTTATAGCCCAGGGGTCAGAAAGCTCGTAGGTGACAGGTCAGAGTCACATGGCTGTCCCAAAAGCCTGCTGTGGCCCCAGCTATGCTCACTGTGAGTGTGGCCCCCAGCGCTTATTACTCATCCAGTCCCTTCTTGAGTAAGGTGTGCCTCCCTCTCATACCTGGAGTGCCCAGGATGTGCCCTATGCAGTGCTGGACATTTTAGAAGGGTCAGAGATGAAGACAGAGCCTCCACCTGGAGGAGCACTTTGAGCTCCCATGTCCATGCCACCCAGCTCCTCTCCAATAGCAGCACTCTCCATCAAAGTGAGCTGCTACCCCCATCTCAGAGGGCGGATGGTGGAGGAGCGAAAGCAGCTTCTCTCTCACACACTCGTAAAATGCATTCAAGCAGCCTAATAGCAGAAGCCTATTTAGATTTTGTGCTTCAAATTTCACTTACTGGCTTTTAGGAATATACAATCGCTTACACAATAAAGGCTGATTTTCCCCCCACAGTACGGTTTTGATTATGTGAGGGTGTGTATCATACTTTCCACTCGAGCATACAAAAAAAGCTTCATTTGACTGCAGAACAAAAAACCTGTCAATATACCAACACGTTACAACCACGAGTCAAGCAAATAAGGAGGCAAACCGGCTCCTTCTCTTATCTTCTGACCTCCTTGCTGGGATTCTGAGAACAGCTTAGGCCACCAGCCAGCTTCCAAATGCTGCCAGTACCAAGAAGAAACAGTGCATTTGAGCATGGAAAGCATAGGCCCTCTCTCACTCCAGGGCCACAGTCAAGTGATATCTAGTTTTCTGCACATTTTAAGTACATCCAGAGACCTTGACTGAGAGCCTTCCTGCCATCCTGCCCCTTCCACTGCCGTATACACACACGCATACTCACTCACACACTCACATACACACACACAGTCATACACATGCATGCTCACGCTCATTATACTCACACACATTCATTCATTCATACTCACATACACACATACCCATACACCTTCATACTTGCACAAACACACTCACACCTTTTATTTTTAAGTATAATCAGGGAGGTAAGAGGGCCCAGACAGGATGAACTAAAAAGAAAAATATTTCCCCTTCCAGCCTCAACCCACCAAAATGCAACCTCCATCCCAGAGACGGTAGAACTACTCAGCTTAATATGGCCAAAGATGTACTAAGCATGTGGGCAATACTCAGGGGTCTGAGCACAGCCGAATCATTGAGACGATAGAATTCTGTGAGGGTTTTTGTTTGGGGCGTTTTTGTTTGTCCATTTACTAGAAAGCGCCTGGAAGAACTCCTGTCATTTGACAGCTCACAAACCCTGTGCTTGGAGAAGTGAAACGGCCTTCCTATAGCTCACAACTGAGAAGTGGCCCAGCCAGGACAGTAATGCAGGTCTGACTGACTCCTAACTCCTAACCCAGTGCTCTTTCCCTTCTTCTGAACTGTCACCACCTGCCCCCACCTGACCACACAGTACACAGTGAATGTGCACACACACAGAGACACGTGCACACACACACGCACACAACTTCTCTTAGCTGGACTCTCGACATTAAATATCCTGACCAACTTGGTGCAGACCTCACTCTCTCCCTAGCTGCAAAACAGGGAAAGACGTAACAGTTGAATCTGTGACTCCCAGAGGGTGGCGGGCCCTCCAGAGCCAAAGCCTTCATGTCTGCTATTCTACGTTCAATAGTCAGACTTTCTCTGGGGTGGATAGCCATTTATCAAAGATTTTACCTGGCCAGTTGCAAAGCTTCAGAGGAATTTCCACTGAATTCTAAGCTCAGATTTATCCAGCATTATCTGTGAGAGTAAGTGGGTGTTTTACCATCATGCCATTGTGAGGAAAGCTCCTAGTAATAGTTACAGATTGACATGGGTTTTGCAGGAGTGTTGTCCAACAAAGGAGCCTTTGTTACAGCAAGATGCTTCCTGTAAGCCACTGGAGAAAGGCGAAATGTGGCCAGCAATAGGCCCCCGGAGGTCCAGAGAGGGCCCAGCCACCTCCAGCCATTAAAGCTCTCAGACATAAAAATAAAATTATCTTCAATGATGATTTATGAACTGAAGCAAGGCACCAAAAATCCAAGTGATTTTTGAGTCTTCTCTTGTATGATCCATTGATTTATGAGGAAAAAAATGTTTGCAATAATTTATTTATTTAGGCATCCATTTAACAGGTAGTTATTTTTTAAATATAATTTTATTAATTTTGTTGTTGAGAATATACACAGCAAAACACACATCCATTCAACAGCTTCTGCATGTACCATTTAGTGACACTGATTACATTCATCAAGTTGGGTAACCATTCTCACCCTCTTTTCTGAATTGTCCCTCACCCATTAATATAAATTCACTACCCTCTAAGGTTCCTATCTAATCTTTCAAGTTACTGTTGTCAATTTGATTCCGTATAGATAGTTCTTAAAAGAGCAGAGTGGTCAAAGTAGACATTTTTTACTAGCTAACTAAACTATTGTCTAACAGGTAGTTATTGAAGGCTTACAATGTGCCAGGGGCTGGGGGATACATCAGCCACCAAAGCAGAAGCTCGGCCTTTCTGGAGTTCCTTCCTACTGAAAAAAGATAGACAACAAAGTAAATATAAAGGGATGTCAGATCATGTTAAATTCTATGAAGAAAAAAATACTTCAGGGAAAGCAGGATTGGGAAGCCCAGAGGGTGGATGGAAAGTTGCTGTTTTATAAATGATAGTCTGGCAAGGCCTCCTGCAGGAAGTGAGGCAATGACTACATGGGTGTCATCTCAGTAGAGGGAAGGTCGTGCAAAGGCCCTGAGGCAGGTTTAAAGAATAGCAATAAGGTCAGCATATTTACAGCTGAGTAAATGAGGAGGAAAAGGCTTAAAGAAGAGGCCAGAGAAAGAGGTGAGGGTCTAAGTGGAGGCCACATCATGGACTGTGGGCCATTTTATGGACTTTGACTTTTTACTTTGGGTGACATGGGAAACCACTGGATGGTTTTGAGCACAGGAGTGTCATAATCTGAGTCCTGTTTTAGAAGGATCACCTTGGATGCTCTGAAGAAAATAGCCTATAGGGGGACAATGACACGGTAAGTATGGGGAGACTGTTCAAATGTCAAATCTTTCAGATGTCCTAATAGTGGCCCCCACCATCATACTACTGTCATTCTCCCTGAGGTCTCCCTCTCTTTACACCTTCCCTTCCCTAAACTTCTCAAACACATCTGCCCTCCCCCGTTTCTTCATCCCTTAACTCTGAGTCCTCTTCTCCACGTGGACCTTCATCCTGGTTTATCGGTCATTCAGGACATCAACTTTTCTCCTGGATGGAGCTGGAAATGTCTGCAGATAGAAAGATGAGGGAGAGGGAGAGGAGGAAAGTGTCCTTATGGCCCATCTTCACAGCCAAGCACCTGCAAAACAATCAGACCTTTCACACTGCCCAGGACGCCCACCCCTTGGCATAGCTCCTGTGAGCAATTATGCTCAGAGTCTCAGCCTCTTTCTTCCCCTAGGCCTGCTTCTGTTATTCTAACCTGGTTGGTGCCCAACCCCCAAATGTCCCATGCTCAAGACAAAGCTGGGGACATTGGAATGAAACTCTGCTTAAAGGGGATGACAAAGACTAAGATAAGGCCTGTGAAGATGAAGGGGGGATGGAAGGACTAAAATTTGGTCAGAGTTCATTCATTTAACTAGTGTTTACCAAGGGCCTCTCTGTGCCAGGTACTGGGTGCAAGGCCCTGGGTAGGGAGGAGGAATGTGATTGTTGACTACAGTGATCATCCAGGTTCTGGAACAAACTGGAAAGTAGGGGAATTCTTAATTCTTACCTACTTCCCCTTTCAATTTCCTTGTTCAACTTTCTCACTCTCCAGCAGCCACAGTGCCTGGGCTTTCTCCCTCTCTCTCAAGACATCTTGCTCTTAAACAAACCTCTCTGCTCCTCTCCTTCTCACCTACATTTGGCTGTCAATAGGAAGGTGTTACCAGGCTGTGTGGTATCTGCACTTTATTAGGGAATTTCTGAAGACCAAAAAAATCAAGGCCCAAGGGGGTACATCCCTGATGGAGCAATTTTCAGCACCTTGAAAAGGGGTGGAAGAGATGAGTTGAGGGCAAAAAGGTCTGTCTGGTGACTCTCAGGTCACATCAGCCGGACAGTGGCCCCTTGCCTTCTGTGGGGACAGCCTCATTTTCAATGCTGCCCAACTTCACCCTCTCTGATCATGAAGATGTGGCTGGTGACTAAATGGTTGACTAAATGGGCTCCTCCTTCAGAAGGTAGGAACCACGTAAGATCAAAGAGGAGCAACTCAGAGAAGTCTTGACCTAAGGGCCTGTGAGCAGGTGGCCTCTAATCTGCCAGGTTGGCCCATCTTACTCCCTGTGTATAGGGATATACGCCTCAGTTATCCTGGAGCCTTAGGTAACATCTTGTCTAAGCTTTCTGGCCCTTCTTGTGAGTTCTACAGAGAATAAGGGAAAGGCCCGTGCTCATGGTTGGCCCGACAATAAAAGGGGCAGTGTCCCAACTCTTCCTGGAGCCGGGATATAGCAGTCAGTTTAGGAAGGGAGCCCCAGTGAAAACTGGCCCCTGGAGACTAGAGTCAGAGCCTTAAGGCCTCTTTTGTAGAGGAAGGCCTGGGCTTTATTTTTATTGAGGAAGGTAAAAACTTTTTCACAACTCTTAAGCCTAAGCTCATCCAACTGTTATAAAAACAAAAGACAAAATAAAAGCCCTCTTAGGTGTTACCACTAAATCAGTGCTTGTTTTCCTGTGATTCCCAGCCAGCATCTCCAGCTGTAAGGAAAGAAGAGCCTGAAAGGGCACGGAAGGTGAAGGCTCTACATGCCTGGGGGAACTTCCCCAAACTCCCAGGCTTGTGGTTTGGGAGATCCCAGTGTAGGCCGAGCTCTGTCAGGCCCACTCTCAAACAATCAGGCATCTTCAGGAATGACTGGTCTAGTGCCTGGAGGGAGCAGCAGAGTCAGGTCCTTACGCAGTGTTTGGACAGGAAGGGGATATTTTGTTTATCTGACCAAGAATCACAGGGAATAGGCTGAAGAGCCAAGGAAACAGAGCTGTGTTATGGGAACAGTGAAGGCAGACATGCCACTGTCTCCCTGAAACCCAGCCTCTGTGAAGGACAAGCTAGATGGGAGTATTAGTTGCTACCACTGGACAGCTTGCAACCAAGTTGAGAAGACAAGGATAGAAGAGCCCAGAGCCCTGTATAAAAAAAAAAAAAAAAAGTGGTAATTGTGTGAAAGCTCGGTGCAAGGGGGCCAGTGAGGCTGGAGTAGCCAGAAGAACTTAATGGAGATGAGTTGCTTTGGGGAAGGGAGGATCAGGTGGGTTGGGGGAAGTTTTGTTGGACCTGGAAAGAAGAGAAATATTTTAATAGGTGGAAGGAGCAGAGAGACCAGACTTTGAAAACTTGAAATCATATTAAGGAATTAGATTTTTAACTTTCGGGCAGCAAGACACCCCTGACAGTTTTGACAGGGGTGTGGGGAGAAGACAGTGATGTGATGAAGGTGGAAGTTAAATTAATTTGGCAGCTGTACCAAGGATAGTGTTGGGGGAAGACGGAGGCGGGGAGACAGTGGGGAGGATATCACAGAGGTGGTTTGACACAGTGGCTATAACAATGGGCTCAGACATACCTACTATTGTGAGGATGGCACAGGACCCAGCAACGTTTCATTCTGTTACACATGGGGGTGCTATGGGTTGGAGTCAACTCAATGGCACCTAACATACAACATATGCAGTAAGAATAGAAAGGTGGGACCAGAAGAGAAATAGTTTGATGAGAGAATTTTTTAGGCTTTGGGGATGGGTCTGATATGGGGGCCCAGGAGAGAAAGAGTCAAAGTTGATGGTGACAGAATAAGAACTTCCTGAAGTTCCCAACACAGAGCTGCTGTGTGGTGTGGTGAGAGACCAGCTGTGAGAAAAGGCCTGTCATCACTCCAGATCTGTCTTAGGAACAGAGTCCAGGCTCACGTTAATTAAGGGTTTGCTTCTTCTCTTTCTCCTCCAACACACCCCTAATCCTCCTAGGTTTGCTCATCATCCATATGGTCACCCACACCAGAAACATGGGAGATATTCTAGGCTCCTCCATGCCACCCCACCCGCACATCCCATCCACATCCACATTCAAGCCATACTCTCTTCCCAACCCCATTTACACCATCTAATGTTCTAGCTGATTCCCAGCTTGACTCCCTCTAATCTGTCTCTCATGTTGCTGTCACAGAGATTTTTCTAAGATGCAAATCGTCATGCCATTCTAAGGCTTAAACCCTATGTGGATTCTCGATCAACCATTATCTGCCATGCCTTTGTACCCATTTCTCCCCGTACCAGGAGTGTTCTTGCATCTTCTCTTTACCTGAAAATATCTAATTGTTCTTTTCAGATACTGGCAGTATTTTGAGGTAAAAGGATAAAGCAGGAAGTCTAAACTCCAGACTCACAGATCACGCTCCCTATATTACTTGGTGTCTCACTGGCACATAAAATGTAACATATCCAAAACTAAATCCTAATTGCCTCACTCCTGTACCCCATCCCAATCTTGCCCTTTTTCTCAAGAAATGGTACCACTACCACCCAATTACTCAAGCAAGAAACTTAGTTAACCATCTCTCGTTCCTCCCTTTTTCTCTTCATGCCCCTACATCCAACCCATTTTTCCCATCTCCAAAATGCCCACTGCACATTTGCCCACTTCTCTTCATCTCCACTGACCCATGGGCATCTGAACCACTATCATCTCTACCCTGGATCCTGCAGAAGTTTCCTAACTGCCCCCTGCTCCCACTCTCACCCCACTCTCACCTACACATGCTGGCCAAAGATCTCTTTATTCCATGACAGTTTTTATTTTAATCCTCTTTTGAGAAGATAATTGATTTACATGGATTAAAATTGAAATGGTGATAAGGGTCTAGTGTTCAGATTATATAAAGAACACTTACAACTCAAAAACAAAGAGACAAACAATGCAATGAAAAAATGGGCAAAGGACTTGAATAGGCATTTCTCCAAAGAAAATACACAAATGGCCAATGAGCACATGAAAAGATGCTCAACATCATTAGTTATTGCCCAGTGCCATGGAGTTGATTCTGGTTCATAGCTACCCCATGGGACAGAGTAGAACTGCCCTATAGGCTTTCCAAGAATGTAATCTTTATGGAAGCAGGCTGCCACATCTTTCCCCCATGCCGCAGCTTGTGTATTCAAACCGCCGACCTTTTGGTTAACTGCCATGTGCTTAACCATTGCACCACCAGGACTGCTTTCACTAGTCTTTGCCCCACCCCCACCCCATTGCTGTTGAGTCTATTCTGACTCATAGCGACCCTATAGGACAGAGTAGAACTGCCCCATAGTGTTTCCAAGGAGTGCCTGGTGGATTCAATCTGCTGACCTTTTGGTTAACAGCCGCACTCTTAACCACTACACCACCAGGGTTTCTGCATTAGTCATTAGGGAACTGCAAATCAAAACCACAATAAGATACCACTTTACACCCACTACAGGGGCTATAATAAAAATTTAAAAAAAAAGGAAAATAACAAATGTTGGTGAGGATGTGGAGAAATGAGAACCCTTGTGCATTGCTGGTGGGAATATAAAATAGTTCAATTCCTCAAAAAGTTAACCACAGAATTATCATATGACACAGCAATTCTACTCCTAGGTGTATATACCCAAAAGAACTGAAAATCGGTACTCAAACAAATACCTGTACATGCATGTTTGTAGTAGCACTCTTTACAACAGCCAAAAGGCACAAACAACTCCAATGTCCATCAGCAGATGAACTCATAAACCAGACTAGCCTTACGATGGAATATTACTCAGTCAAAAAAGGAATGAAGTATTGATATGAGCTATAACTCAGGTGAACCTCGAAAACATTAGGCTAAGTGAGAGCAGACAGACACGAAAGGTCACATATTGTTTTATTCCATATATGTGACGTGTCCATAATAGCTAAATCCATAGAGACAGAAAGGAGATTGGAGGCTGCCAGAAGCTGGGGGGTGAGGTGGGGTAGCGGAGAGTAACCGCTTAGTGGGTCCAGAGTTTCCCTTTGGGGCGACCAGAATAGAACTAGATAGAGTGGTAATGGCATGGCACTGTGAATGCACTAAACGCCACTGAATTAAATTTTTGAAAAATGACTGAGATAATCTTTGAATTTTAAACCTTAAACCAAAACTGTCCCCTGAAGTCTTCTTTAAATGAAAAAACAGTTTATCTTAATATTTGAAGTACATCTGCCTTTAGAATTGTGCTCTATTAAAGAATTGTCTGTGTGAGATCAAATTGACCACAGTAACTGGAGAGGTTAAATAGAAGCTTAGGGGATAGTGAGTTTAAGTCACTGAGGGGGGAACAATTTGGAGAAGGATGGCAAGAATGTTTGCACAGCTTGAAGAATATAATCAATGTCACTGAGTTGTCAGTGTGGAACTTGTTGAAATGATACATGACTGTGTATATTTTTGCTAAAAGAAAAAATTCAAATGGTGCAAAAGAGTCTATGTGGTGGAAGTCTGCCTCCCACTCACGTCCTCTCCCCAGGGATAACCAGTGTCGCACCGTTTCTTTATATCCTTCCTGAGATATTCTATGCATATAAATCTGTGGCAGCCATGGAGGTATTCAGCTCAGACCTGCTGTCAAGAGACAGCACCTGCTGTGAAGGGTGTCATCAGCTGACAGTCTCCAGCTGCTGCACTTTGGGATCCACTGCAGTGGTCACACCAAGGCCACACTCCTCCCAGGCTGCTCCCAGGCTGTGACTGAGCACAGCAAGGGTACCAGAGCCAGGACAGTCCTGCCTGGCATGGGACTCTTTTAATGGGTCACCTTTGCTCTGGGCTCAGATTTTCGCAGAACTGAACTACAGTCTGAGGTCCTTCCTACCCAACCTTCCTTCCCTCTCCCTCTCCTTTCACAGGCGTCAGACTGGCATTGGGATCTGAAGGCTCTCCCTGCCTTACTCTTGCCCCCTCTTTTATCCTCCACAGTCATTTCCGCCAATAAATCTTTTGCACTCCTGATCCATCTTGGTGTTTGCTTACTGGAGGAACCAAACTGACACACAAGCAAACACACACACACACTCTCCCTTTCCTTGCACAAACAATATACCAGCACGTGGTTCTGTACCTTGTTTTTTTACATTGACTAGGACATCGTGTTTGGTGGAGAAGAGCGTCAGTAAAAAAGAGGAAGACCCTCAACGAGATGAACTGACACAGTGGCTGCAACAATGGGCTCAAGCATAGCAGCAATCAAGAGGATGGCGCAGGGCTGGGGAGTGTTTCATTCTGTTGTGCAGTGCAGAGTGTCGCTCTGAGTTGGGACCAACTGACGGCACCTAACAACAACAACATATGTATCTTCACACCAAGAGGCAGTTGTTCAAACAGAACAAGGGGATACTGTGCAGTTTAAGATCAGAAAAGGTGTGCATCGGGGTTGTATTTTTTCACCACATTTATTCAATCTGTATGCTGAGCAAATAATCCAAGACGCTGGACTGTATGAAGAAGAACACAGTATCAGGATTGGAGGAAGACTCATTAACAATCTGCAATATGCAGATGATACAACCTTGCTTGCTGAAAGCCAAGAAGACTTGAAGCATTTACTGATGAAGATCAAAGACTATGGCATTCATTATGAATGACATCTCAACATAAAGAAAACAAAAATCCTCACAACTGGACCAATAAACAACATCATGATAAATGAAGAAAAGATTCCAGTTATCAAGGAGTTCATTTTACTTGGATCTAAAATCAATGCCCATGGAAGCAACAGTCAAGAAATCCAACAATGCATTGCATTGGGCAAGTCTACTGCAAAAGACCTCTTTCAAGTGTTAAAAAGCAAAGATGTCACTTTGAGGACTAAGGGATGCCTGACCCAAGCCACAGTATTTTCAGTCACCTCATCTGCATGTGAAAGGTGGACAATGAGCAAGGAAGACCAAAGAATTGATGACTCTGAATTATGGTTTCGGTGAAGAATATTGAATATGCCATGGACTACCAGAAGAATGAACCAATCTGTCTTGTAAGAAGTACATCCAGAATACTCCTTAGAAGCGAGGGTGGTGAGACTTCATCTCACATACTTTGGATATGTTATCAGGAGGGACCAGTCCCTGGAGAAGGACATCATGCTTGGTAAAGTAGAGGGTCAGCAAAAAAGGAAGACCCTCAACGAGATGGATTGACACAGTGGCTGCGACAATGGGCTGGAACACAGCAACGGTTGTGAGGATGGTACAGGACTGGGCAGTGTTTCATTCTGTTGTACATAGGGTCACTATGACTCGGAACCAACACGATAACAGCTAACAACATCTTCACACTGACCCATGCCAATACATAAGCAACTCCCTCTATCCCTACAGCTCATGGCAGCACATTGCGAAGCTCACGAAAGTTTGCTTATCCAGTTCCTTATTTGTTGATTTTGATTGGTTTAGTCCCTGATTGATATTTAGGTCTTTTTCAGTCTTTTGCAATTATACACAATGGTACAGTGAATAACCTGTGTATATTAATTTTGAAACATATATGTGTAGGATAAGTTCATAGAAGTTGCTGGGTTAAAAGGTATGTGTACTTTTTTTTTGTTCTGATAAATATTGCCAAATTGCTCCCTTGAAGGTTTATATTAATTTATAAGTCCACCAGCAATACGTGAATCTGTTTCCCATACATCGGCCAACACTGTTTTCAAACTTGAATCTTGGTTTGGGTGCAGAGAATGATTTTTTAAAAAACCAGAAATCAAACCATGTCACTCCCTTGCTTAAAGCTTCTCAGTGGCTTTTCGTAGTACCTGCATAAAATCTTATTTCCCTATCCTGGCCTGCTAAGTCCTGCATTATCTGACCCTCACATTGCTCTCCTACCTCACCTCCTCCTCCACAGCACATTTGCTTCTTTTCAGTTCCTTAAACACACCAAGCTCATTATCAACTCAGGGCCTTTGCATAAGCTGTTCATATTTTTAGATAGTAGGCATATACTGCTCTTTCTCAATTCACTTGTTTTAAATATTTTCCACTATGGTAAGGGAATATTTTAGCTCACTTACCCCTCCCCTTCCTTCCAACAAAGTTTTTTTTATCAAGTTTGGTTATATCCACACAGTGTTTTCATTATTATCATTATGTAAAATACATTCTTTGCTGCAGAGCCAAGTAGTGAACTGAGAGTGTTAACTCGAGGAAGAAGAAAGAGAGTTAATAATCTCTCCATATTTATATTTGCTTTGCTTTGTTTTCTCTAAACATCTAAATCTTTCCATATTTCCAACTACCTGTAAATTGATTCTTTATACCATTTCTCACGTCTCAAACCTATAGGTAAACAGTTCCATTGCTTTCTTGGAGAAATTCCTACTTGGGTCTTCCAGTGCTCTGCTCTAATCTGGACTGGTTGGTTTCTAAGCCTACCCTATAGCTCTCATCCTGGGACTTCCCTCCACCAACATTCTGGAAATTCCCTTTGCCTCTCTCCTTAGTTGGATCCCCTGTTGGATCACAGGCTTTCCTCTTTCTTGGTTACCCCTTATCATGGTGGTACATCCTCTAGTAGCTTCCTTAGGAAGGCTGTAAGAGAGTACTTTTGTGTGTGTGTGTTTTGTATGTCTGAAAATGTCTTTATTTTACCCTTGTACTTGATCAATAGCATAGCTGGGAATAAAATTTTAGGCTAAAAATAATTTTCCCTTGGGTCATTGAAGGCATTTTCCCAATGTCTACTAGCTTCCAAAGTTGCTATTGAAAGGTTCAATGCCATTCTGATTCTTGATCCTTTATATTAAACTTTTCATTCCACTCTTTGAAAGGTCATAAGATCTCTTTACCCCTACAATTCTAAAATATCACAAGGATGTAGCTTTCAACTGTTATGTTGGACATTTGGAGGATCTTTTTTAATCAAGACTTGTATTTGTTAAGTCTAGGACACCTTCTTGTATTATTTCTTTGATAATTTCCTTACCATCATTTTCTCTGTTCTCTCTTTCTAGAACTATTTATTGGATGTTGAACCTCCTGAATTGTTCCTCTAATTCTCTTATGTTTTTGTTTGTTTGTTTGTTTTACTTTCAGGGAAATTTCCTCAACTTTATCTTCCAGCAGTACTACAGAATCTTTGAAATTTTAGCTATCCTATTTTTAATTTCCAAGAACTCTTTCTTGCTCTGCTTGTTCCTTTTTCATCACATCCTATGGATACAGTGTGTTCTCTGATGCCTCTAAAGATATCAATTATAATTTACCTTCAGTTTTTCCTGCTAGTTCATGTTTCTGTTTCCTTCATATATCTTTTGTTTTGATTATTTCATTCTTTGTCTTTCATGTTGGACACATTCCTTAATGATGATCTTTGGCTACCACTCATACTTAAGAAGGAAGCCCACCATAGACACATCCAAACTCCCTGAGGGACCATATTGCTGGGGCGAGGGCCATGGGGACCGTGGTCTTGTGGAACATCTAGTTCAATTGGCATAACACAGTTTATAAAGAAAATGTTCTACATTCTACTTTGGTGAGCAGCATCTGGGGTCTTAAAAGCCTGTGAGCAGACTTCTAGGATACTCCACTGGTCTCACCCCTTCAGGAGCAAGGAGGAATGAAGAAAGCTAAAGATACAAGAGAAAGATTAGTCCAAAGGACTAATGGACCGCACCTACCACGGCCTCCCCCAGACTGAGTCCAGTACAATGAGATGGTGCCTGGCTACCACCACTGACTGCTCTGACAGAGGTCACAATAGAGGGTCCTGGACAGAGCTGGAGAAAATGCAGAACAAAATTCTAACTCAAAAAGAAAGACCAGACTTGCTGGCCTGACAGAGACTGGAAAACTCTGAGAGTATGGCCTCCAGATACCCTTTCAGCTCAGTAATGAGGTCACTCCTGAGGTTCACCCTTCAGCCAAAGATTGAACAGGCCCATGGAACAAAACAAGACTAAAGGGGCACACCAGCCCTGGGGTAGGGACTGAAAGGCAGGAGGGAATAGGAAAACTGGTAATAGGGAACTCAGGGTTGAGAAGGGAGTGTTGACATGTCGTGGGGTTGTTAACCAATGTCATAAAACAATGTGTGTACTAACTGATGAGAAACTAGTTTGTCCTGTAAACCTTCATCTAATGTACAATTAAAAAAAAAATAGAATGAAACCCAAAGGGATGATTGGAAGTTCTATATACATGGGTGGGATTCATTCTAGGGTAATAAGGTAGACAATCGGCTTTTCCACTGGGGGCCTCCAAATGTCAATGCATGTAGGCCTTTTTTCTGGGGTGAGTCAGTTTCTGCAGAAAAAGAATCCTTAAATCTCCAGTCGAGTGTATAGGTCTGGTCCCTGTTCTGAGCTAGGTGGAAGAAAAGGCAAGAGAGAAGGGCTTAATCAGTACACAAACTTTTACCCCACCGCAGCCTCCCTCTGTACCTGATATCACCAGCACAAAGTCCCTCTGGTTTGGTTTCTCTAGACAATAAATTTATCTCCTGCAGGTGTGGTAGAGGGGCAGGCCACCTGCTTTCCAGGGGGCCAGGTGTTGGGATGTACAAATCTGTCTGCCTCTTGTCAAAATTTCCAAATAATCCCTTTGTTTTCAGGTCCTTTCCACAGCACCTGGAGCTCCTAGTTCCTGAAGCTTGCCAAGGGTCTATGAGCCATAGCCACTTGCTTCTCTTTGATGTATGCCACTCCCTCCCCCAGACACTCAGTTTGGATTTTCCTCCTCTCTGCTAATTCCTTTACCATTCCCCCCAACTTCATATACTGTGGTTCAGGGTCACATATGTTTCCCAGTGTGTAGGAGACTTTTGAGAAGGGGGATGGAAATTGTTCTACTCTGCCATCTTGAAACTTGCAGCCCCCATAGCCTTTAAGTTAGTGTTGGGAAAAAGTACCTTTTGTGCCACCCTCAAATCAGCAAACACTTGAGCACCTTCAAGAAATCAGAACTCCATAATGACAACAACAATAACAACAACCTTTCTTTAGCACCTATTATGTGCCAAGCACCTTGTGCATAAATTACTGTATCTTTAATCCTCACCACAACCTACAAGGTAGGTATTATTATCCCCCCCTTGCTGAGGCCCAGCAAGGTTAAATAATTTGTCCCAGCTCATCCTTTTGACAAGTAGCAGAGACACTTGTGAGAAGCAACTTGTCTGGCTCCAATTTGCTTCTCACTACCAGAGCCTTACAAGTCTACCTCAAGTCACCCAGTAGGTATAAAAAAAAAAAATACCTTAATCAAATCTTGGTTAATCAAGTCATGTTCAACACACCTTTATGCATCAGTGCTTAAAAAGCAAAGCCATGGTGTATCCCTTCATGGCGCAAGTAAGCCCCCTGAGCACCTATGTCGTTCTGTTTGGCTGTTCACACCTTGTGTTGGCTTAACCTGAGCCCTCCAGGTAAGGGGCTAGGCCTGGAATCAGCAGCGTGTAGCCATTAGTTGATTTTGAAAGAACTCGGTTCAATAGAAAGTCTAAAAAGACCAGCCGCCCTCCTCCTGCTCTGACTCCTGCTGATTGTGGAACTGCAAGCAAGAGCAAGTGTAGCCATGGTGATGGTGGCAGTTAGCTGACAGCTGAGAGGGAGAGGGAGAGTGGGGGAGAGAGAAAAGGGAAAGAGAAACTGGGTGGAGGCATCCTGCAGGGGATGGGACCAATGCAATTCATCTGAACAAACTCCTGGGGGTGGGGGCGTGGGGGCCCAGGGGAGGAACTGTTCCATCCCCAAGACCCGGGGGCTCCCTGCCTTGCCTCCTCCCTGCAGCCACCCACCTGCATTTCCAGCCTCCTCAGCACTCACGTTCTCACCTCTTCCCCTGACTCACCACGCAGGTGGGTGACTCACAGCACCTGTGGTGTAACTGGGACAGAGGAGGCACAGAGAGGCCGCCTGCTGGATGCTGAGCCTCTTTCAGGCCCCCAGAGGGAGCGGCCGAATCCAGCGCTGAGGAAGCAGCTAACTTTCACTTGGGTTGTGAAGGTGGACACTAAGGGTGACTAGTGCCTTCTGTCCCCACGCTGCCTCCAGCTCTACCATTTCTTCGTCCACTTCTCAACTGATGTCTGAACCTGGGGCTGTCCATATTCACCGACATTGCTTGATAGGGAGGGCAGTGAGGTGCCAAGGCCCACTGTCTTCATTGCACTGGGTCCCTGGTATGTGTCCAGTGTTCCTTCCCATTGATCCTAGGATAAAGCAAGACAATATTGCTTGACACAGCCCTGCACTCTGCCCCAGTCTTCTTGTCCAATCCTGTTTCCTACTTCAGTTGCCTTCACTCTCTGCTCTGGGCCACCCTGGCGGCCTTCCTTTCAGTGTCTTGCAGTTTCCCTGAGGTTTTCTCACAATGCCATTGTGCCTGCAGTTCCCTCTGCCAAGGATGTCCTCACTCCCATCCCTACATTTGCCCCTTCAGGTGTCAGCTGGAACCTCACTCAGGAAAGCCTGCCCTGGCCTCCTGGACCATTAACTTCACCCCCACAGGACCCCATAAACCTCTTCTTTGTAGTGTTTCTCATAACAGGACTAGAAGGGCCAGTAGGTCAGAGGCTGTGCCTTTTTCTCTGTTCCCCTTGTATTCCCTGCACCTTGCACAATGCCTGGTAGGTGGTCATCACTCAATATGTGTGTCTGTCTGTCCATCTGTATGTATATATGAATGAATGAATGCACAAACACATCAATTTGCACTGCCTCAATGGCTTCGGAAAGTCTGAATTTCCTTAAAAATCTAAAATTCTATTCAGCTTTTTCCCCTCTTTTGATTGGGATTCTTCTATAGAATCTTTGACCAAAACATTCTGTAATGATAGCCAGGCACCATCCTGTTCTTCTGGTCTCCTGGCAAAGGAGGCAGTTATTCATGGAGGCATCCAGACACACAATTTCCTTCTTGGATTCCTGACTCTCCCTCTTCCTCTCTTGCTTCAGGTGAATGGAGACCGATTGTTGTACCTTGGATGGCCTGTGCCCTGCCTCTGCCCCAGCTGGGAGGCAGAAACCAGTGTGACATTCTGCTGTTCCCCAACCTGACCAGACACCATCTGCCTGATTTTCTCAGGGTGGTGTACCTGAAAGGCCACCTAGAGGGAGGGGCTTGTGAGAAGGACAAGGAACACCTTCTCGGGTCCAAACCCCCTCCCCCCACCCCCAGGCATGGTGGCTGAGCTTCCAGCTGGGGGAGATGACAGGAGAGTGGAGGTTAAGGAAGGCCTTCTCTGGAGGAGCTGGAAAAGCCCAGTTGCTGCTCACACCTGCAATCCCAACCCAGCTCCTGGCAAGGGGATCTAGGGATGAATCACCACGATAAACCCAGCCAGGAGGGATTTTGATAAGGTAGGAAGAACAGTGCTTACACCAGGCAGGTCCACTGTTGTGGAGGTCAAAGAACAGATCTGATCATCCTTCGGAATAATAGAGGGAACCCTCTTAGAAACTAGGGTAGGCAGAGTAACTGGCTACCTCCAATTGATATTTTCTGTAACTTATTTTACAAAGGTGTGTCTGAGTCAGTTCTACTACGGAAAGGTGTTCAAATGCACAATGCAAATCAAACTCATTCTCTAGCTGTATGACGAAAAAATAATTTTACTTCTGTGCTTGATAAACCTGCCTTGAAACCAAGTTAGCTGATCGGTCGATGTCCCTTTTACTCTAACAGGAGCCCTGCTGGTGCAGTGGTTAAGCTTTGGGCTGCTAACCAAAAGGTCGGCAGTTTGAATCCACCAGGTGCTCCTTGGAAACCCTATGCAGCAGCTCTACCCTGTCCTATAGGGTTGCTATGAGTTGGAATCAACTCAATGGCAATGGGCTTGGGTTTTTGTTTTTTTTTTTTTTTTACTCTAATAAATGTTTGTCAAATTAATTACTGAATTAACATCTCCCGTCTTAGGACTTGGGGTCAGAAAACTGAGTTTTGAGTCTTGATTATCGTATTTTCTCACTTTCCACCTCTGTAAAATGGAACCTACTCTCAAGGTTGTTGTGTGAATGAGTCCCCAGCATGGCACCTGGTTCTTGAGAGGAGGGAGTAGGTAGGGTTATCACTGTCCCACCTCTCCCCCTAACTTCCAACGGATGTGAGGTCAGCTGTTATGTGTGTTTAGAGACCAGTACACTGTGTTCCTGAAAGAAGATTTCTGGTTTGTTAAATCTGACCTGAGAAGACAATGGCAGTGCTCCTTTACTTAGCAGGTGCTGGACCCTAGTGCTTTCAGCCTCTGACCCACAGAGCACTTCCATGTGAAACCCTATTACATATAAACCAGTGCTCTTCAAGAGGAGGCAAAGGGACTGGAAGCCCAGCCCATGAGAACAGAGGAAAGGGAACACAGGAAAACAGAATCAGAAAGGAGGTACCCTGCTCATAGGTCAATTACAAAGCCCCATAAAACCACAGAGTCAACATTAGAAGGGTCCTTAGCACTAACCTACTCTAGCCTTCTAGTTTAATGTACAAAGAAATAAGTCCACAGAGGTGAGATAAACCAACCAGAATCATCCAGAAAGCAGATGGTAGAGCTGAGACAAGAGCCCAGGTCTCCTGCCACCAGGGAGAAAAAGGATACCATTAGACCTTGGCACCCCCCTCCCAGCCCCCACTGTCAGCTCTTTCCTTACCTTAGAGCACTGATCACTCCTACCGAGGGTTAACAGAGAACTGAGGTATAAGTCCATTTGGATGGAGCTAACCTTCTGAGCAGTGGCTTCTTTTGGGCTACACACACACATACACAGAGAGAGAGAGAGAGAGAACAGCAAAATGTAATAGTAGGTCAGTAATGAAGAATGTCTTGTCAATCACAAAAGGTTATTTCTAATGCATAAGGCTCTGGTTTTTGTTTGCATGTTTTTAATTTTAGCTAAAGATAATCGTTCAACTATAGACCTCTTAAGACTCAGCCGAAGTGTCCAAGGTCTCGATGAGATTGCCAAAAAATACTGTGATCAGAAGGAATACCAAGATCATCCAAGAATGAAGATGTAGTAGCCCACCCATCTACACCCTTTCCTCCCTGCAAAAGTCCAAGGAGGTACTGTCTTATACAACTGAAGAAGAGTGCAAATTTAAATCTCCAAGGAATGCCTATGGGGTACGGAAAGTAAGACTGGCAGAGTTTATACTTTCTTATCAGAGATTAAGGAAGAACTCACAGGGTTAGAGTTCTTGATCCCTGGGAGTGGGAGTGGGGACCCTCTGGGTTCTCCCAGCCTTACGATATAAATAAAAGGAAAAGTTGTATTTGTTGTGCTCTGAGAAATATGATGTGGTCTCCAAGGAAGCAACCTCCAGCTCAGGGCAAAAAGAAGGGTGCCATTATCCCACCTGAGGATAACACCACTAGCTTTGATATCCAAGACTGCAGGAG
This sequence comes from Loxodonta africana, assembly GCF_030014295.1. Taxonomy (NCBI): domain Eukaryota; kingdom Metazoa; phylum Chordata; class Mammalia; order Proboscidea; family Elephantidae; genus Loxodonta; species Loxodonta africana. The sequence continues at coordinate 51,769,540 of NC_087355.1, read as the reverse complement.
GTGTCAAGGGCAAGGGATGGCAAGAAGACATGGAACTAGAAGCTGGGGTCTGGAGGCCACTGCTACCAGAGGGATGAAGCTGCAAGTAGGTGGCACAGCCAAGCAGAGCAACTAAGTATGGAGAGTGAGATTCTGTTAAATTTTTTTTAGAGCAATTCCCAAATCTCCTTTTAGGTTCTGCTGACGCATAAGGGCTGGGCAGCCAACAGACCTTTGGAGACCTGGAGCAGGGCAGAGGGGCAGCAGTAGTGGACCAAACTGTAACCCACAGGGACTCCAAGTAAAATATATAGTATATGAGTTAAGATTACAAGCCCAGGAGTAAGGCTGCCTGGTTTGAACACCTACTCCTCCACTTATTAGATACGTCCCCTTGGGCAGGTGTTTAAACGTTAGTCATCTTAACTGAAAAAAATAGGGATAATAATACTCACCTCACATTACCGATTAAATGATATCAGATTTATGAATCATTTAGCATAGTGTCTGGCACATTACAGTAGTGCTCATGTTAGTTATCCATTGCTGCATAACAAATTACCCCAAAAATTTAGTGGCCTAATGCAATGAACATTTATTATCTAAAGTTTCTGTGAATCAGGAATACATGGATACAGTATAAATGGATGGCTCTGGCTCAAGGTCTCTCATGAGATTGTAGTCAAGCTGTTGGCCAAACAGTTTCATCTGAGGGCTTGACAGTGGCAGATAGGGAGGGTGCACCTCCAAACTTATTTACATGGTTGTTGGTAGACCTCAGCCCTTCACCATGTGGGTATCTTACACAGGGCTACCTCAAGACATGGCAACTGGCTTTCTTCAGGGCAAACCAAGAGAGTAAGAGAGAGTGCCCAAGATGAAGTCACAGTCTTTTTATCACCTAATATCAGAAGGGATATCCCATTACTTCTGACATATTCTATCAGTTAGAAGTGAGTTAGTAAACCCAAACCATACTCAGGAAGGTATTACATAAGGGTGTGAAGGCCAGGAGGCGGAGATCATTGGAGCCATCCTAGAGAATGCCTATTACCATGTTTAACTAATGTTAAAAACCAACAATTGCTGTCTAGTTGACTTCGACTCATGGCAACCCCATGAGTAGAACTGCGCTCCATAGGGTTTTCAGTGGCTGATTTTTTTCAGAAGTAGATCACCAGGCCTCTCTTCCAAGGCACATCTGGGTGGACTAGAACCTCCAACCTCTCGATTAGCAACCAAGTATGTTAGCTGTTTGCACCACCCAGGGACTCCTTAATTAATATTACCTACTATGTCCCCTTGGGCAGGTGTTCAAACCTTAGTCATCTCAACTGAAAACAACAGGGATAATAATACCCACTTCACATTGTTGATTAAATGACATCAGATATATGAATCATTTAGCATAGTGTCTGGCATATTACAGTAGTGCTCGTGTTAGTTATCTATTGCTACATAACAAATTACCGCCAAAACCTAGCAGCCTAATGCAACAAACATTTATTATCTTAAAGTTTCTGTGAATCAGGAATATATGCCCCAAATTATCCCCCATTACGGAGTCCCTAGGTGGGGCAAAGGTAAAGCGCTTGACAACTAGCTGAAAGGTTGATGGTTTGAGCCTACCCAAATGTGCCTCAAAAGACAGGCCTGATGATCTGCTTCCAAAAGGTCACAGCCTTGAAAACTTTATGGAGCAGTTCTATTCTGCGTACATGGGTTGCCATGAGTCAAAATTGACTCAACAGCAACCAGCAACAACAAATCCCCCATTAATGCCAGTACAAGCTTCCACTTTTGTGTTTTGCTCCTGCTGTTCCTTCTGCCAGGAATACCTTCTTCCAAATATTTATATTTTCAAATCCTACCCAACCTTAAATACCAAACTCAAATGTCACTTCCATGAAGCCTTTGCAAATTGCCCACTTGCAAGAAGCAGTCATTTCCTGAGTCAAGCACAACTAGATGGTGCCTGGCTACTACCACCAACTGCTCTGACAGGGATCACAATGGAGGGTCCCAGATAGAGCTGGAGAAAAATGTAGAACAAAATTCAAACTCACACGAAAAAGAGCAGACTTACCTTTCTGATAAAAACTATAGAAACCCCAAGGGTATGTCCCTGGCACCCTTTTAACTCAGTACTGAAGTCACTCCTGAGGTTCAACCTTCAGCCAAAGATCAGACAGGCCTATAAAAAAAACACTGTCACACATAGTTCAACCATGTATATGAGACTAAATGGGCATATCAGCCCAGGGGCAAGGATGAGAAGGCAAGAGGGGACAGGAAAGCTGGGCGAATGGAAATGGGGAACCCAAGGTCGAGAAGTGGACAGTGTTGACACGTTTTGGGGTTGGCAACCAATGTCATAAAACAATACGTTTATTAATTGTTTAATGAGAAACTAATTTGCTCTGTAAAACTTTCACCTACGGTACAATAAAAAAGAAAAAGGCTGGGAAGAGTTTAATGAGGGAAAGTGACAAACACAGAAGAGCTATTTTGTGTTCAACAAAGATAAATGCAACGACACTTAGATGAGTGGAAGCAAGGTGACTTCAAATACATTCCATTTCCTTTTTTCTCAAAAATAGGCTCTGGGCTCTTGGTATCCTGAGTCAACAAGGGCATTAGCTCTGTTAAACTGCTTTCCTATTTCTGCTTATTCTAGGCTTGACCCCTTAGGACTAGTTTTCTTTATTAAAGGTGATGTGGATCGAAAAGGAGGCTTCTCTGTAGGGTGGCCTTCAATACTTCCATTAACATATGTAGACACAGAGCCATCTGCCCAGCATGGTGATAAATCATTTGGGAGAGAAATCTAATTGTGGGTGGTTTGTTCTTCTATGAATTCTCTTGTGGGTTTGAAGGTTCCATCCTCCAACAAGATTCCCTCACGCCTGAGAATGGCCCTATTCCACACCAGAACGCTGTTCTCTAATGACTTTGAGTGTCCCAAAAGGATGGACTGTCATGGGGTGTTCATGGGGGCCATGGGCAGCTGAGGAGGAGATAAAGCCAGTGCAGCAAATATGACAGTTGTGGAGTCTTGGGTTCAAACGGAGCAGTTCAACCATGGCCTTGAGTAGGGGAGTCTCAAGTCAACTTAGGAGGACAAGGGAAGGGAATTTCCATGTTATTCACCCGTGGTGTATCAGACACTATACTGGGCACTTTATAAACATGATTTCATTGATTCCTCAGAGAAGCCTGGTGAGGAAGGTGGTAGTTTCTTCATTCTACAGATGAGGAAACTGAGGTTCAGTGCCACCAGAACACATGATTACTTGATTCCAACACCTGTGTTCTTTCCATGATCCCCTCTTACAAATGATTGTAGAAAAACAAAGGGTTATGAGCCAAGCTAACCAAAATACCTCCAGAAACAGCTATTACAGACCAATCATGAAGTTACATTTAGTAGAAATGTGCTCGGTATGATTTTCAAGGTTGTGACCTTTTGAAAGCAAATCTCCAGGAATCTGTCCTGAGGTGCCTCTGGATGGGTTCAAACTATCAACGTTTAGGCTAATAGTCAAGCACTTAACCATTTGTGCCACTCAGGGACTCCCATCCCAAAGGAGATGACTCCTGAAAAGAAACAGAAGGCTCAAGCCAGGAGATGACCAAGACTGACCTGAGACTGCTGGGTAAGAAGATGAGCCCCAAACCAGTCCCTTTCTGTTCACCTCACCTTGGTGACATGGATTGGTTTATATTGCTGTTGAGCCTTTTTAGGGGTATGGTTTTAGAGGCATAGAGGGTCTAGAAGAGCCCATTCAGGACAATGTGGCAGCATCTGCCTTTGATCCTTTCAACAAACATTCATTTAACACAAACATTCTGCTAGGCATTGGGCTAATAGGTACAATGGGGAATCAAAGGGGAGACAGACTCAAGAAATTTAGAATCCTAAAGGGGAGGTATAATGTACACACATAAAAAAAAAATAGTTTAAAAATAAGACAGCCAATGATAAATGCTATTAGAAAAATAAAACCAAATTAGCAATGACCTGCAGATGGTGAACCAAAAGTAATTATGTATCTACTGGAGGGTACCGAAGAAGGCTTCATGAAGGAGGGGATTTTGAGCTGAGCCTTTTAGAATAGATAAGATGCAGAGAAGGGCATTCTAGGTGAACCGCAGCAGGAGCAAAGACACATCTTTAAAAAAATCCAGAAAGCTCTCTTTCCCATTGCACCAACCCTTAACAGAAAACATTTTTCCCCAGTGATCAAACTGCTGGAGCCTATATTTGTGGCTCTTTCTGTGACATCTCAGCGAGGCACAGCTCTGCCTTCTCCTCTTTATCTCTTCCCCTCCTTCTGTTCTTGCCTCTTCCTGCCTCTTGTTCTGGCTCCCTCTCTGGTAGCTTTTGAACCTTCTAAAGTGAAACCCCTGACAAAAGGTTTGCTTTCAGCCTGGAGCAGACTTTCCTTGAGGTCTCTTTAATAACAGCAAACACCTGGAGACTCTCACACCTTTATTAGCAGACCTTGTTTTGCTGTTGTTCTCCTCCTCGGATACCAGAAGCTTCAAAAGAAATTACCTCATCACCCACAACGGGCAGGTCTCTATTGTAAGAACAGTCCTTTTGACAGACACTTGCATTGCCAGTTCTCCCTGATTAAGGGGAGCTTTCCAGAACAGCACTCTGACAGGCGGAGGGGAAGGAAGGGATTCAGATGGGTACTTCATTCATGAATCCAAGTCAAGAGAAGGGTGGTCTCTGCAGAGAATGTCTTCATATTTGGAAGGATTATTAAAGTCAGAACTTATTATTCTCCATGATAATCATTGGGATTTAAGGCAAGAATCCTCCTTTTGCTGGTGAGAATTGTAACCAGGCAAAGGGAAGACATCTAACGCTTCAGAAAGAAAGCCTTCTGAGCCACGTGTCAGCCCTTCTCTACATCCAAAAGCAGCCTCCCCCACAGCCATGTGGAATCAGGACTGACAATCAGAGGGTCCATCTGATCAGGGTGGACAGAGTCGAGCTCTAGCTTGCAGGTCCTCAAAGAGCAGAAGCATGTGGTAGGAATGCACAAAACAAGCGCTTTAGAGCGAATTGAGTGGACCTGAAATGGAACCTCTGCTTCCCTCTGTCTAGTGTGGAGAGTCTGCAGATCCCCAATTAGACAATTGCCTTGTTTACAGTTTTTAATCTTTTTGTCCTGTCCTTAATTTTAACTCATTACTTCTAGTTCTGGTGACTTCCTAGGTGGTGCAAACACTTAAGTGCTCGACTACTTGCTGAAAGGTTGGTGGTTCGAACCCATCCAGAGGTATCTCAGAAGAGATGCCTGGCAATCTGCTTCCAAAAGGTCACAGCCTTGAAAACCCTATGGGGGAGTTCCACTCTGCACACTTGGGGTAGCCATCACATGTCAGAATCAACTCGATGGCAACTAGCAACAACAACCTTTAGTTCTGAGTAAGGGCTTGCACCCTTTTTTGAGGGGGAGATAAATCTTGCCAAGACCTGGAAATAATACAAGTGGACTCCTTGTCAACAAGCATGGTCGCAGAGCCTGGACTTCTTCCACCAAGTCTGTCGCCACTCTGGAGAATTGCTCTTGCCCTTTTCTTAACTCCTCCAGACAGCTTTCAAGCAACCAACTGCCAGGGAGGAGGCAGAGTGCTGTGTGAGGGAAGAACCACTCTGACATTTACTTTGTTGAGATTGATCACTTGAGAGCTGAGGTGGAAAAATCTAAATTAGGAATCATGGCCCCTCCCAGGTGTCTACTCAATTATCTTAAAAATCAATTCCAAAGTCAGGGAATCTCAGCATTGGAAGGAGACCTGGGTTCATCTTGGCCAAGCCTAACATAACACAAGAGTCCTCTAAACATCCAGCCAGCTTTTGCTCAAATACCTTCTATTGATGGAGCAGCAACTCTTTTTACAAGTAAAATTAACTGCTAGAAACTCTCCCTTAGACTAAATAAAAATTAAAACCTGCTTATTTGGTAGTTTCCAGCCATAGATATTAATGCCTAGTGTATGTCTATAATGTATGATGAGTAAATGAACAAAGAAATGATTAAATAAATTGTCAAAGGGGAGGAAAAGAGAAAGTGAGAAAGTAATTGCAGTGATGGTAGGTAGTGGAATAGTGGGGAGAGAGGCCATAAAGAACATTTTTCTCTAAGGATTTTTTCTTTTGGTTTTGGGGGAAATATGTGGCGGAAGGCCAGATTGTCCCAGCAAATGTTTTCATCCTTAACATCTCTTAAACAACAAATCCACAAACAAAAAAAAAAAACCCCAACAATTCAATTTATAAGTAAATTGTCTTTTACAAATAATACATTTGTGAAATGAATAAAATTGCTTTTCATTATTGTAAAGGTTGCTAAAGAGAAGCATTGCTTATTTTCCCCAAGTTGTTTTTTCACGTCTCTCTCTCTGACACACCACACACACACACGCACACACGCACACACGCACACATACCCCAGAGCTTACAAATCATTGCTTCCAGGCCTCCTCAGAGGGAGCTAGCTAGATGAACCAGCTAAAAATTACCTTTGCTCTATCTCGGGTATCCTCCCTCTTTGCCTCTTATCCCCAAACAGCTGCCCCCTTGCAAATTAGAAAGGCAAAGGACGCTCCCTGGCAGCCCCTTCCCACCCCACTCCCACACACCCATCGCGGCTCCAGCTCCTGGCAGAGTTGCGCAGCTAGAGCGGGAGCTTCCTCCCAGGCAGCAGACAGGCAGGCAAACGCAGTGCCGAGCATCCTTCCCACTGTGTGGGAGTCCTAAGGAGAATTCCCAGAGTGCAGGCTGCAAGTGCTCCCCTGAATCTCCAGATGAGGATGTCTCAGGCTGCCTTGCATGGTTTTACTTGGTAATCTTGGGCTTGGGCTCAAATAATCTGATGGTTTCCCTGCCCTTCTCCTCCCAAGGTGCAGTTCCCAGCCGTCTAACACCACAGCACTATCTGTCCATCAATGGGAGAGTGGGGCCTGGCCCTTTTGTCGGATGTCTGGGTCCTCCCCGCAGGAGCCGATCTTCCAGTACAGTCCCTTCTGGTTTTTAGGTGCCATCAAGTCTATTTTGACTCACAGAGATCCCACGTGACAGAGTAGAACTGCCCCATAGAGTTTATAGGATTTTCTAGGCTGTTTTCTTTAACCATTACAGGAGCAGATTGCCAAGTCTTTTCCCCACTAAGCCGAGGGTGGGTTTGAACTGCAAAGCTTCCTCTTAGCAGCTGAGTGCTTAACCATTGTGCCCCCAGGGCTCCTTAGTCCCTTGTGGAGGGCCCTGGGATGCAGTGAGCACATCAGCCAAGGCTGCAGAGGTGGGTACTGAAAATGCTATGAGTGGTTTTGGAAAAACGGCACAGAACTAGTACTCCCTCTCCACTAAGTAAGCATCCCACTGCAGCTGCTCCAACCCTGGAGTCTCTGGGGCCGGGGTGCATGGCCACCAGTGCCAGGCAAGATGGAGAGTAGAAACCTGTACACTGTTTTTAGGCAGCAAGGACAGCCACTCTTGACTCTGCCAGCCAGATGACCCGCTCAGGATTCAGTAATTCCTCTGCAAATAGGCCCTTGGCTTTTTGCCTTTAATTTTACAGATAATTGTAGCTATAACTCATCACCTATCTACTAGATATTCTTTGTGCACTGGTACTTAGATACGGAATTCTCAGGGTAGAAACTACTCCAGATATGAATCAAGGTTTATGGAGCTCTTACTACTTGTCTGACCTTCTGCTAGAAGATTTACATCCATTAGATAGATAGATATAGATAGATGGATAGATAGCTGCCATTGGGTTGGTTTCAATTCATGTGACCTTATGCACCTTGGAACAAAACATTGCCTGGTCTTATATTAGCCTCATGGTTGCCAGCATGTTCTAGCCCATCGCTGTGGTTATTGTGCCCATCCATTTCACCAAGGGTCTCCCACACCCTCGTTGGCCCTCTGCTTCACCAAATATGATGTCTTCCTTCAGTTATTGATCCCTCCTGATAGCAAGTCCAAAGCAAGCAAGTTGAACAATGTTCTGTTGTGATCCATAAGGTATTCACTGGCTAATTTTTAGAAGTAGATAACCACGCCTTTCTTCCTAGTCTGTCTTAGTCTGGAAGCTCCACTGAAACCTGTCTATGATGGGTGATGAAATATCGGTGGCATAGCTTCCAGCATCACAGCAGCACCCAAGTCACCACGGTACAACAAACTGACAGATGAGTGGTGGTTACATCCACTAATTGATCACATACACGATGTCTTTTCCAATCCTGTAAATTTGAATTGATTGTTCCTCCTGTTTCCTCTCAGAATGTCGTTAGAACAAATATTACAAGACGTTTTCCATGCTCCCCTGTTCTATAGTGAATGTTGCCCTGTCTGTCTCTCCACTCAGATACACAGAAGGTGCTCAAACAAACAAGCGTGCAGAGGAATTCCCACCTTCCACTTTCCCTTCCATTGTACCAAACATTAGCAATTTACCCCCAGGGAAGTCTGGTCCACCATTAGAATGACTCACACACATAGTTTTATCTAAGAGTCTGGTGGGACAGAGAGGAAAGTTAGACTGTGCTTCAGGTGGCCCATCAGAGCCAATATCATAATACATGGGGGCCTACGTACAAGTCTTATTGGCTGTCCTCTGCATGGCCATGGCCATGGCCTTGTAATGGAAGTCACAATCTTCTCCACTCCAGAGTCCTCCTACTCTGTGTTGTCAGGATGGCTATGAAACCTCCCTGATTTTGCTGCATGGCTTTCATTTCAAGTATTCTTTCCCACTGTTCCCATCAGCTCACTTGCACCTATTCACTTCAGAAAATAGAGTTTGGAATTATATTCTCCAAGAATTATTCTTTTGGCTGTTCATAAATCCCCCATGATTTGGGTTCCCCACAAAGTAGACCCTGAGACAAGAATTCGAGGGCAAAAATGTGTATTGGGAGGTGTGGGGAACTTCTGTAGGGGAGTGTGGAAGAGAACAAGAATGGAAAGGCAGCTAGTAAAGGGTCCATGACCCAGCCAGCTGCCAATACCGGCAAGTGGAGCTTAATCATGTTGGGGGTACTTGGACTCAATGTTAAACACATGGCTCACAGTTAGCACACCTAAAGAGTGAGTGCAGGTCCGGCGCCCATCAGATATTTGGGCTTGTCAAGAGGTGCTCCCAGAAAGTCACAGGCCGTGGTCGAGCCCAACACAATCTGCATCAGGGCCCTCCGGGCTCTATGACTCTTCATGGAGCTCCCTATGGGCAAGAACAAAGTCCCTTCTGCTTTTGATCACACACAGCTCATCTCGGGACACACAATAAGTGTGTGCTGATTGACTCAGCAAATGGAATCCATGAAGCAAGTCCTGCATCCAACCTGTCTCACCCAGGAAAGGGAAAAAATGTCTTAGGGGAGCTCAAGCTCCGTCACTCTTAATTTGCTTGTGGAGTCTCCTCCACAGAAAGGAGAATGGGAGTCTGTTCCCGTAGGATGGGGAGTGTCTTTGTTTACTAGGGCTGCTGTAACAAAGCACCACAAAACTGGGTGGCCTATAAGAACAGAAATGTATTGTCTCACAGTTCTGGAGGCTAAGAGTCTGAAATCAGGATGTTGGCTATGTTTATTCCTTCTGAGCGCTCTGCGGGAGAATCTGTTGCATGCCTCTGTCCTAGCTTCTGGTGACAGCTGGCAATCCTTGGTGTTCCTTGCCTTACAGACGCATCACTCCAAGTCTCTGTCTCCATCTTCATGTGGTTGTCTGCCTTGTGTCTCTTCTCTTCTTTTATAAGGGTCCCACTCAGTTTGGATTAGGACCCACCCTATTCCGGTAGTGGATAAGTGCTATGGCTGCTAACCAAAGGGTCAGAAGTTCGAATCTACCAGGCACTCCTTGGAAACTTTATGGGGCAGTTCTCTCTGTCCTATAGGGTCACTATGAGTTGGAATGGACTCAATAGCAAAGGGTTTGGTTTTTTTGTTCTCTCCTCCAGCATGACCGCATGCTTAACTGACAACATCTGCGAAGACCCTATATCCATTTCCAAATAAGGTCTTGTTCACAGTTACTGGGGCTAGGACTTCAAATATCTTTTGGATGTGGGGCGGGGGTGGGGGGGACACAGTTCAGCTCAGAACAGGTCGTGAACCAAGGAGCCATGCCCATGGGCACACTTTTTTCTGGCCTGTTCTCATCCCTTTTGGGCAGAGGCAGCTACCACCTAGAAACATCGTGTCGTCCTGACAACAAATCTTGTTAAGTTCAACTGTGGCCATTGAAAACAAAAGTTGGTGGCACACTGAAAAAATTTTTTTATTGTGGTAAAAATATATATAGCAAAACTTTTGCCAATTCAACAATTTTTTACATGTACAAGTCAGTGGCATTGATTACATTCACTATGTTATGCCACTATCCTTTTCCAAATTACCACCCTTAACAGAAACTCAGTGTCCCCTAAGCAATGACTCCACCTTTTCACTTCCTTCCCATCCCTGGTTACCACTAATAAGCTTTGGTTGCTACATTTTCCTATTTCATATAAGTGTGATCATATATTTGTCCCTTTGTGACTGACTTATTTCACTCAGCATAATGTTTTCAAGGTCCATCCATGTTGTAGCATGTATCAGGACTTCATTTCTCTTCAGCTGAGTAATATTCTTGTATGTATATACCACATTTCATTCATCCATTCATCTGTTGATGGACAGCGGCACATTTTTAAGAAATAGACATTTCTGTACTCAAAGCAGTGTCCAAACACAGAATGCTAACCCTATGTGTGTGTTTTTTTTGTTTGGGGTTTTGTTTGTTGTTTTTCTCAGACTTCAGCGAGTCCTCCAGAAAAGTAAAGGTGGGGGAACTTCTGTGGGCTTTGACCAGGAAGGACAAAAGCAGGCCAGAGGGGCAGCCAGGTCTCCTGGCTCAAATAGCAGCCTTGGGGGATGGGTTAACTCCTCCTGGTCATTAGGGTCCTTGCAGAAGGAGCAGTGTCCAAAGCTAATAACATCTCCCCAGTGCCTGCCTGACAGCATGGTCAAAGTCCAGCTCAAATATGTACCTGAAAAATTTAAGGCAACAATGTAGATAATTTCATTCAGAACTGGAAACAAGTGACCTTGGGCTAGAACTTCTCTAGCCCAATGAAACAACTTAAAGGCACATTTTATTGCTGATATTTAATCTGCTACCAGCGTCCAAGAGAGCAAAACAATTCATGCTTTCAAACTCACTGGGGCTCCTCCCTCCAGAATCTTCCAGGGCTGAGAAATTTGGACTTAAAAACAATAGATACTTCTGCTCGTTGTCCCTACGTAAAGTGCTATTTTCCAGAGCCTGTGACCCTATCTCCTACAACTACTCCCTGTCAGCGATGGAGCACATCGAAGAGCAAGGACTGAGTAAGCCCCTGAGTTATTAAAAAATTCTGAGGGTTATTAAAGATTTCAAACAAAACGGTTGGGCACCATCTGCCTTTGACTCAGCTAGGAGAACAGGAGCTAGATGCTTTAATTTCCAGGTATTTTCAGGCTGCAAGCCCCTCTAGGTGAATAAGCTTCCCCAGGTGTCAGGTCTCAGGTATGTGAGAAACCCCTTGGAAAGGATGCCCATGATGGCTCTTGGGGACGTCCAAGCCCAGGCTCTCCAGCTCTCAAAGGGCATTCCCAAGATGTGCTTTCCTCTCATCCATCCAAATACCTGGCACTTGTGCCAAATTTATCTTCGTGATACACACTAGGTGATAAACCATCTCACTCTCGGGGACCTGTTCAGTACCTGTGGCATTTCTCAACCTTTTTTTGGTTTTAAATTTTCAGAGGTGTTACTTGGCTTCCTCACATATGAGAATGCAAAGTTTGCACCTTCCAAATTAACTTGTCGCCCTCTGTAACATTTACTGTCACTTTTTTAAGGGACGTTATTCAAAACTTTTGGACTTTTGAATCGAAGTCTCTTACTGAAATAATTATTTTTTTGGAGATTAATTTTTTTTTGTTTCTCATTGTTAACTTAAATAACTAATGCTATATTTTTATTATATGTTTTAACTATATATACTATATTTTTTATTATAAATTTGTGTTTCTGCCTAATTTAAGTCTTTAAAAACCCAAATTAAGTGAAGATGCTTGTTAGTATCTACAATGTGTTCAGGCTGTGTACTAGAAGGGGAATCAAAGGAACTATAAACTATTATTTGGGCTTAAGGAATGTAAAATCTTCTTGAAGGAATTACACTAAATAGTGGAGAATCCAGTGCTAAATTAAGGGGGTACAGAGACCATCAGCCCAAGAACCAGTTTATAACCCTGACATCTCTAGAAAAGCAAGATTCCCACCCCAGAACTGGCCTTACATGGAGGATGAGTGATAGCTAGTAGTAGCTATGGTCACTGTAATGACCTCCAGCTAGATGAATATAAAACCTTCTAAAAAGAACCTTGTGGAAAACACTAACTAATCCTTTTACCAGACCCTACTTCGAGAGGCTCTGATCCTGTGTTTCTAGGATAAGAAAGGGGAGAGAGACCCATCTGGCCCATAGAAGATGCAGAGGCTTTACTCACATCCTGGTGTATCCTAGTCCATGACTTGAGGCTTTAGACATCTCTCACTTAGGTCAAAGGGGCCCAATGGGCCAAAGCTTACATGAGTCATGACAACGGTGCCCATCTTTTCTTCATTTCCATCTCAATACAGTATCAGTACACATCTTCTGATAGTTGGCAGCCACATTATCAGGGAGAAAGGGAAGAATACAGTTTGTCCCCAGTTCAGCTTAGGAGATCGTCCTTCTAAGAGGTCTCAGCATCTTTTGACACATGGTCTCAGCCCAGAGTCCTGGACAAATAAAGACAGATCTTGGTTGGCTTTACTTGCTCTTTTGACAGCAAGAGTTTCCCTTGGGTCTTCCGCTACTACCAGGTTCAGTTAATCAAGGGAATGCCAAATTACATAAATCCAGTTTGAGCAATCTAGAGGGAAAGAAAAAGCAAAACATTTTAAGGTTAGAGGGAGGACAGATTATCATTTTGCTTGTCGTTATTGTTAGCTGCCATTGAGTTGACCCCACACACATGGTGACCCAGTGCACAATGGAACAAAATGCTGCCCGAGCCTGCACTGTTCCCGTGAGTGGCTGTGAATTGGACTATTGTGGTCCATAGCGTTTTTTTTTTTTTTAAGAATTTTTATTGAGCTTTAAGTGAATGTCTACAAATCAAGTCAGTCACGTATAAGCTTATATACACCTTACTCCATACTCTCACTTACTCTCCCCCTAATGAGTCAGCCCCTCCAGTCTCTCCTTTCATGACAATTTTGCCAGTTTCTAACCCTCTCTACCCTCCCATCTCCCCTCCAGACAGGAGATGCCAACACAGTCTCAAGTGTCCACCTGATACAAGTAGCTCACTCTTCATCAGCTTCTCTCTCCTACCCATTGTCCAGTCCCTTCCAGGTCTGATGAGTTGTCTTCGGAATGGTTCCTGTCCTGGGCCAACAGAAGGTTTGGGGACCATGACCGCTGGGATTCCTCTAGTCTCAGTCAGACCATTAAGTCTGGTCTTTTTATGAGAATTTGGGGTCTGCATCCCACTGATCTCCTGCTCCCTCAGGGGTTCTCTGTTGTGCTCCCTGTCAGGGCAGTCATCGATTGTGGCCGGGTACCAACTAGTTCTTCTGGTCTCAGGATGATGTAAGTCTCTGGTTCATGTGGCCCTTTCTGTCTCTTGGGCTCATGGTTATTGTTTGGCCTAGGTGTTCTTCATTCTCCTTTGATCCAGGTGGGTTGAGACCAATTGATGCATCTTAGGCGGCCGCTTGTTAGCATTTAAGACCCCAGATGCCACATTTCAAAGTGGGATGCAGAATGTTCTCACAATAGAATTATTTTGCCAATTGACTTAGAACTCCTGTCCATAGGGTTTTTATTGGCTGATTTTTGGAAGAAGATCACCAGGCCTTTCTTAGTAGTCCATCTTCATCTGGAAGCTCCTTTGAAACCTGTACAGCATCATACCAACACACAAGCCTCCACTGACAGATGGGTAGTGGATGCCCGTGAGGTGCATTGGCAGAGACTGGAATGTGGGTCTCCCGCGTGGAAGGCGAGAATCCTACCACTGAACCACCAATGTTTTTATCATCTTGTTTAATAAATGATAGAATTTAGAGTATCTGATACTGGAACAAAAGAGAACATATTAACCAAAATAATTGTGATTCCATACCTCTTCTTCCAAGTCCAGAGTCCAAAGTAAGCCCCCTTATTTCCTTTTGAAGCCAGCCTCAGCTCATTGACTTATTCATTAAGTCTCGATCAATTGTCTACTCCAGGTTCTAGTTGTAGCTCTGCCTACAAGCTGAATGACTTGGGCCAAATTGCTTATCCTTTCTAGTATTGTTTTCCTCACCCTTAAAATGAAGTGGTGACCTCTAAGTTCCCTTCTAACTCTCAAAATTTCAAATTCTGTGCTGCTCAGAGATAGCCTTTTCCTTAAATAAATGTTCTTTATTTAGGGAATAATTTCTGCTATAGCTATTAACCTGTAGCATCCAAAAAAAAAAAAAAAAAAAGGGGGGGGCAGAGCTACAAACAGTAGGCTTGACAGAATTCTTCTCTAAGAAACTTGAGAATTTTCCAGAATGATCAAAGCAATCCCCTCACACCAGCCATTTTCAGTCACACTCTTCAGGGATGGGTAGCTCTGAAAAAGTAGGGCAATTATGGGAACCAGAGGATTTTAGGGGCAGCTGGATGGGATTTCAAAAAGCAAAGGCCCAAATGACGAACTAACTCTAGACAGCCCTGCTGTCAGCACATTGTTCTTGCAATGATTGGGGATCTGGACACCAGTTGTTCTCCAAACCTAGGCTTGTTCTGCCCTGGAGATTCTGAAGATATGGTTGAGAGGAGAAGAGTGAAGGAAGGGTGAGCTGTATCTGTGTGGAGTGACAAGCTACCTCTACACTTACCTGAGCCCCTGAATCAGGCATTGTGTGTACAACTGGTATTTGGAGCTTCTCCAGCGTGTCATGTACAGTACGGGCTTCACCCGCCCTGCCTGCTGGGCCTGTAGGGTGTGTCAGATATGTTGAAACAACTCTGGGCTCTGAAAGATGGCTTACCACCAACAGAAAACTGCACCCAGACACTGCCCCGGCCTCAAGCAACTGGGGAGTTCTGCTGTGTCAGGGACCCAGCACAGCAGTCTTTTTGTCTTCCAAGTGAGAGGTGGCAAGCAGGCTGGGCTGCTCCACAGGGGATTGCTTGGCATGGGTTGGGGAGTGCTAGGTGGCATGTACCTCTTGCCTCTATCCCTGGAGGGTGAGAAGAGAGGATGCTGGCAGGTCTGGGAGCTCTGGGTTAGTGACCTAGCATCAGGAGAGTTTTCCCAGCTTGCTCTGTGGACATTCTCTAACAGAGAAAGCAAAGGGGAATGGCCTTAGTTCAGCTGGTAGAAACAAGGACTCCTCACCTTGGGTGTGGAGATGTTGTCCCCTCCCATCCATCAGAGGACCGTGGCTCTTAGGGGATCACAAACGCACATAGGCTCACACAAACACTTCCTCTCTAGCCATCTCTCCTGCCCATAAAGGACGAGTCCCAGCCTTTTCCTGACCCTGTGTGAGAAAGTATTCTGTTTTCTGCCAGTAACAACAATGGGTGTAACCAAATGGACCAAGTGCTGAAGAAAGGGTCCTTGTGTGATGTTAAAGTTACTGCTGGGGCACAGCCAGAGGACCTTAGCCTCCACCAAGGCAGCCAGAACACAAAACCTGTTCTTGGATCCAATTCCTTATGGGGTCTCTGGGCACAGGTCCCTGGTAATGCCACACCACCTGAGGCATTGTTGAACAGAAATGAGCCTCATGCTTGTCCTTGGACTGCAGGCACCCTTGCAGGCAAAGGCAGGTTTGCTGGGACGCCCTCTGAGGAGGCTCACCGAAGAACACCTGTTCTGAGAAATGGCGCCGATGACTCACAAGTGGCACTCTTCCCTTGGAATCTCTGCTGGGCCTGCTGGGAGGGGGTGGCTCTTGGGTGAGTCATCAACCAAGAGGCTGACCATTTTCTCAGAAAAAAGCAGGAGCAATTAACTTCAATTCAGTCTTCCTCCTTTTGGCCTCTGTTCTGTGGAGATGGTGGCAAGTGCCATGGGAAGTGCTACTATGTTTTTTCACTGCTTTCAAAGCTGTTGTTGAAAGTTTCTGGGCCTGGCTAAACAAGAAGAGTTAACTTGAGAGGTTTACACAGTTTGTTTTAGCCATGTAAGTGATCAAAATGTCTAGCTAATGTGGGGACCATGGTCTCGGGGAATATCTAGTTCAATTGGCATAACATAGTTTATAAAGTTCTACATTCTACTTTGGTGAATAGTATCTGTGGTCTTAAAAGTCGGGTGAGTGGCCATATAAGATATTCCACTGGCCTCACCACTTTGGGAACAAGGGAGAATAAAAAAACTAAAGACACAGAGGAAAGATTAGTCCAAAGGACTAATGGACCACAACTACCATGGCCTCCACCAGACTGAGCCCAGTACAAGTAGACAGTGTCTGGCCACCACCACTGTCTGCTCTGACAGGGATCACAATAGAGGGTACTGGACAGAGATGGAGAAAAATGTAGAACAAAATAATAACTCACACAAAAAGGCCAGGCTTATGGCCTGACAGAGACTGGAGAAACCCTGAGAGTATGGCCCCCTGACACCCTTTGGCTCAGTAATAAAGTCACTCCTGAGGTTCACCCTTCATCCAAAGATTAGACAGGCCCACAAAATAAAATGAGACTAAATGGGCATACCAGATCAGGGACAAGGACTAAAAGGGAGGAGGAGACAGGAAATCTGGTAATAGGGAACCCAAGTTCGAAAGGCAAGAGTCTTGACATGTTGTAGGGTTGTTAACCATATATGTACTAATTGTCTGAGAAGCTATTTCTGTAAACCTTCATCTAAAGTACTAGATAAATAGATAGAGAGATGATAAATAGATAGATAGACAGATAGATCCAACCAATAATCTAAATCTGCACTGTTCAATACAGTAGTCACTAGCCACCCATGATGGTATAAATTAAAGTAATTAAAATGAAAATTTTATTTCCTCAATTGCACTAGCCACATTTCAAGTGCTCAATAGCTACAGGTGGCTGGCTAGTGGTCACAGTATTGGACAGTGCAGATGTAGAACATTGCCATCATTGCAGATATGTCTACTGGACAGAGTTGATCTAAATGCATAGGAAGTGGTACAGGTCCACTCAAAAACTCATTCATTCATTTTTCCACGAGTATTTATGGAAGATTATCTATGTATGGGTGTTTTGGGGTTACCTATGTATCAAAGGAGCCCTGATGGCACAGTAGTTAAGCACTTGGCTGCTAATCCAAAGGTCGGTGGTTGGAGCTCACCAGTCCCCCTGCGGGAGAAAGATATGTCAGTTTGGTTTTGGAGCTATGTGTCCAGAAGAAAGGCCTGGTGATCTACTTCTGAAAAATCAGCGATTGAAAATTCTATGGAGCTCAGTCTATTCTGACACACATGGGGTCACCATGAGTCAGAACTGACTCAATGGCAACTGGTGGTAGTGATGAGTAGCTATGCGTCAGGCACTGTGTTAGCCACCACGGACTAGATGAAGATGACAAAGAGGTGGTCCCTGCACTCCAGGAGCTTATAACTGGTTGGGAGCACATCTGTGCAATCAAAGATACAGACCTTTTTCATCCTGGGAATGAAAACAAGCTACACACAAATGCACAGAAACTCTTACAAAAGGTCAGTTTCAGGGAAGAACAGAGTGAGTCATCCTGGTTGTACTTAAGCTTATAAATCTTTCATCCAGTGTCTGCATGAAGAAGCATGGGTGGTGAGTTAGTTTAGACCTGAGTGGCAGATGTCAAAGCCACAGAGCAAGGAGGGCAAAAGAAGGGAAGGCCAGAACCAAAGATCTCCCAGGAGAAGTGCTGACTCTGCTGCCTAACCAGGGAAGTTTTGTGAACGCAGCTGGTAGGTTTGCTGAGTTGATTTTGACTCATAGCGACCCCATGTGACAGAGTAGAACTGCCCCATAGGTTTTTCTTGGCTGTAATCTTTACGAGAACATATTGCCAGGATTTTGTCCAGTGGAGCCACTGGACGAGTTCGAACATTTTGGTTAGCAACCGAGCACTTAACTGTTTGACCCACCAGCCATTTTCCCTGGCCCAGTAAAAGGGCATCTGCAGGTTAAGCTGCTGTTCACCTCCTGGAAATCTCAGACACTGTGCTTCTTCTGACCACGCTTCTGAGAAAGTGGTGAGCAACCAGCTGGTCGCTCTCCAGCACAGCTGCTCCGTGTTTGAAGGATTTTCACTGAGGGATTTTAAATGTTTTTACAAGGTGTTCAAATTAGGCAACACATTTGATAGCAGAAAGTACCGTCTGGAAAAGCGACCCCGCCAAAGTGACCAGTTCCCACAGAACTTCTCAGCAATGTCATCTTAGGGGGACAATGCCCAAGACAGAACAAGACCAAAATCAAGGGCAGACACTGGCTTTACTGAGCAGAGGGCCCACCTGGAAATGATGACCAAATAAGGAAAGCAGCACCACACGGGACCAAGCAGAAACCTAAGGCAGAGCCCCCAGAAGGACAAGGAGGTATTTTCAACCTCGTGGGTGTGATAATGGCTTAGAGTTGGGTGATAGTCTGCATCTGCTCTCTAAAGACACTCATGGATTTGTTTGGGGGAATAGTTTTTAACACTTGGGGATTACTGGAGATGGTTTGTGAGTCATAAAATCAGGTGCTGGGCTCCTCTGGGCAGCTAAGGTATAAAGGAGCTATTCTGAAGAAAGTCTATGGGATCAGGGAATTTTTTTTTTTTTTAATGTAATGTTTTGAATAGGGTATGTGTTTGCACGGTTCAAAGTTAATATATGTTTATAAAGGTTCACAGTGAAAAATATCCTTTTCACCCCAACCTCTATCTGCATGGTTTCCACACCATTCTTACCCACACTTGGGCAACCACTGCTAGGTTCTTCTGCATCCATCCAAAATTTCTTTATGCTTTCACAAGAAAATGAAAACATATTCTTCTTTCTCCTCCATTATTTTACACAAAATGTGGCATGTTGTATACATTGTTCTACATGTTGAGTAATCATTTAATAACATGTCTTAGGGCTCTTTCCCTATCTGTACATAGAGTGAGCCCTCATTCTTTTTCACAATTGTATGATATTCCATTGTATTGCTAGACCATAGTCTATTTGTTGTTGTTGTTAGGTGCAGTCAAGTTCTGACTCACAGCATATACAATATGACCAACAGAAGGAAACATTGCCTGGTCCTGTTCCACCCTCACAATCGTTGCTATGTTTGAGCCCACTGTTGCAGCCACTGCATCAATTCGTCTCCTTGAGGGTCTTCCTCTTTTTGCTGACCCTCCACTTTACCAAGCATGATGTCCTTCTCCAGGGACGAATCCCTCCTGATAACACGCCCAAACTATGTGAGATGAAGTTTTGCCATCCTCACTGCCAGGAACACTCTGACTGTACTTCTTCCGAGACAGATTTGTTCATTCTTCTGGCAGTCCATGGTATATTCAATATTCTTTGCCAACACCATAATTCAAGTGCATCAATTCTTCAGTCTTTCTTATTCATCGTCCAACTTTCACATTCATGTGAGGCAATTGAAAATACCATGGCTTGGGTCAGGCGAACCTTAGTCCTCAAGGTGACATCTTTGCTTTTTAACACTTTAAAGAGGTCTTTTGCAGTGGATTAAAAAACAATCTATTTAATAGCCCTTATTGATGGGCACTTAGTTGTTTCCAGTATTTTACTACTAAAACAATGCTACAATTAATACCCTACCCATCTGTCAGTTTGTTGTACTGTGGTGGCTTGGGAGTTGTTGCTATGATGCTGGAAGCTATGCCACCAGTATTTCAAACACCAGCAGGGCCAACCACAGATGACAAGTTTCAGCAGAGCTTCCAGACCAAGATATACTAGGAAGAAAGGCCTAGCAATCTACTTCCAAAAATTAGTCAGTGAAAACCCTATGGATCAGAACAGTATATTATCTGGCTAGACTCAAACATGCCAACAATTGTGAGGATGGTGCAAGACCAGGCAATGTTTCATTCCGTTATACATAGGATCTCCATGAGTCAGAGTTGACTCGATGGCAGCTAACAACACAATTAATAACCCTTACTGTACATTATTTCACATGCCTAAAATACGATAAAATTCATATAGTAAAATCACAGAAGCAGAGAAGTTGACTTGCTGGGTCAAAGGGTATATGCATTTACATTTTGATTAGATATTGCCAAATTGTCCTCCATTAAAGTTGTGCTAATTTGTATTTCTCCTAACAATGTTTGAGAGTGCCAAAAGAATGTGTTCTGTAGCTTTTAGATTTTTGGCAATCTAAGGTGAAAATTATGGTGCTGGCGAAGAATATTATATATACCATGGACTGCCAGAAGAATGAACAAGTCTGTCTTGGAAGAAGTACAGCCAGACTATTCCTCAGAAGCGAGGATGGCAAGACTTTGTCTCATGTACTTTGGACATGTTATCAGGAGAGATTAGTCCCTGGAGAAAGACATCATGCTTGGTAAACTGGAGGGTCAGCAAAAAAGAGGAAGACCCTCAAGGTGATGAACTGACACAGTGGCTGCAACAGTGGACTCAAACACAGCAAGAGTTTCGAGAATAATGCAGGACAGGGCAGTGTTTTGTTCTGGCATACATAGGGCCGCTGCGAGTCAGAACGGACTTGATGGCACCTGTCATGGATTGAATTGTGTCCCCCAAAAAATATGTGTATCAATTTGGTTAGGCCCTGATTCCCAGTATTGTGTGATTGTTTACCATTTTGTCATCTGATGTGATTTTCCTATGTGTTATAAATTCTGTCACTATGATGTCAAAGAGATAGATTATTGGCAGTTATGTTGATGAGATCTACAAGATTAGATTGTGTCTTAAGCCAATCTCTTTTGAGATATAAAAGAGAGAAGCAAGCAGAAAGACGGGGGACCTTATATCACCAAGGAAACAGTGCCAGGAGCACAGTGTATCCTTTGGACCTGGGGTTCTTGTGAGGAGAAGCTCCCAGTTCAAGGGAAGATTGGTGACAAGGACCTTCCTCCAGAGCTGACAGAAAGCCTTCCCATGGAGCTGACACCCTGAATTTGGACTTTTAGCCTCCTTTACTGTGAGGAAATAAATTTCTCTTTGTTAAAGCCATCCACTTGTGGCATTTCTGTTATAGCAGAACTAGGTGACTAAGACAGCACCTAACACAACAACAAAGTAAAAATGGTATCTCAGTAGAAGATTAATTTGCATTTCTCCTATTATGAGGGAGATTGAACATCTTTTTATATGTTTAAGAGCCCTTTGTATTTCCTTTTCTGTGAACCATCTAAGCATATCTTTCGCTCATTCTTCTATGGAGTAATTGGCCTTTTAAAAATCACTTCCTGAATGGTTGTACAACTTGAAGAATGTAATCAATATCACTGATCATACATGTAGAAACTGTTGAATTGGTGTATGTTTCACTGTGTATATTCTCGACTAAATAAATAAATAAATTTTAAAAATCAATTTTTTCATCAACTTCCTTACATGTTTCAAACTCTTTATCAGGGAGACTAGCCCTTTGTCTGTGATATGAGGAACTTGAATATAAACACATGGCTAATCTGTAACTCTCTTGTCCAAAGATGTTTCAATGATTCCCCATAAAAAATCTAGTTAATAATTAGATAGTAG
The DNA here is from genome assembly GCF_030014295.1 of Loxodonta africana. Lineage (NCBI taxonomy): Eukaryota > Metazoa > Chordata > Mammalia > Proboscidea > Elephantidae > Loxodonta > Loxodonta africana. Next base: position 51,747,765 of record NC_087355.1, on the reverse strand, counting down.
ATAAGTTTTATTTTAGGTGAAGGGAAAGACAATACACAATACAGTAGAAGTCAACACAACTGGACTAAACCAAAAGCAAAGAAGTTTTCTGAATAAACTGAGCACTTCAAAGGCCAGTGTAGCAGGGGAGGGGGTTTGAGGACCATGGTTTCAGGGGACATCTAAGTCAATTGGCATAATAAAATCTATTAAGAAAACACTCTGCATCCCACTTTGGAGAGTGGCATCTGGGGTCTTTAACGCTAGCAAGAGGCCATCTAAGATGCATCAGTTGGTCTCAACCCACCTGGAGCAAGGAAGAATGAACACCAAAGACACAAGGCTATTATGAGCCTAAGAGACAGAAAGAACCACATAAACCAGAGACTACATCAGCCTGATACCAGAAGAGCTGGATGGTGCCTGGTCACAACCGATGACTGCCCTGACAGGGAACTCAACAGAGAAACCCTGAGGGAGCAGGAGAGCAGTGGGATGCAGACCCCAAATCCTCGTAAAAAGATGAGACTTAATGTTCACACTGGGACTGGGGGGGCCCTGGAGGCCATGGTCCCCAGACCTTCTGTTAATCCAGGACAGAAACCATTCCCAAAGCCAACTCTTCAGACAGGGATTGGACTGGAATGGGGATGGAAAATTATACTGGTGAAGAACGAGCTTATTGGATCAAATGGACACGTGAGACTATGTTGGCATCTCCTGTCTGGAGGGGGGATGAGAGGGCAGAGGGGGCCAGAAGCTACCGAATGGACACGAGGAGAAACAGTGGAGGGAAGAACTGTGCTGTCTTATTGGAGGGAGGGCAATTAGGCGTATATGGCATGGTGTATGTAAATTTTTGTATGAGAAACTGACCTGATTTGTAAACTTTCACTTAAAGCAAAATAAAAATTAATTAAAAAAAAAAATCTAGTTAAGACAAGGCCTTCCAGCCCCTCCCTCAGGAAGTTTGCCCATCTATTCACCCCCTCAGGTCACACTGGGTTTCTGGCTGTCCCACTTTCACTGGATTTTCTTCCTTGGGGCCTTTGTATTAGCTGTTTCCTCTTCCTGGAATGAGGTTTTCACTTTGTCCTCCTAGTAAACTCCTGCTCACCCTCTCAAGGCCTGTGGTGCCATCTCATTAGAAAGAGCAGAGTGATGGAGGAGAGTGTTTGAAACTGTAAGATCCTTACTGACCCTTCCCCCAAGTCACAGTGAAGTGAGGGGAAAACCAGGCTGGGCAAATGGATGTGAAGCAGCTTGAGTGGGAGGATCTCAGTGTGAGACCTTGTGAGGCATGGAGCCGATGTGAGTCCCCATGAGGGTGTGGACTGAGCGAGGGCCTTCTTCAGGGCAAGGGATATGGGGGGTGAGCCTGGGGTAGAGAACCCTGATGGGGTGGGGGAAGTGGTGAGGCCTGGAAAGGGAAGGGCTGTGCTTTCAGAAGGCACTGGAGGACAGAGAATGAGAACTGGGAAGGACACTGAGTATGAAGTGTAGCGACTTGGAGCAGGAAATACAGCATCTTTCAGGGGGTTCTAAGGAGAGAAATTCCAACTGTAAACCTAGGAACTCTGACTTAAAAGTGCCCTGCTTTTCCAAGAGCCCACAAAGGAAAGACTGTGTGAGAGGTATCTCCGCCTTTGACAAGGAAAATGTCTCAGTTCCCTACTGGTGTTGTAACACAAATACCACAAGTGGGTGCCTTTAAAGAACAGAAATTTCTTTTTTCACATTTTTGGAAGCTAAAAGTCGAAATCAAGGTCTCAGCCAAGTTGATTCCTTCTGTGGTCTCTCTCCTAGTTTCTGGTGTCTGTTGGTAGTCCTTGGTGTTCCTTGCTTATAGACTATCCTCATATGGCATCTGTCCTCCCCTATGTGTGTTTCTGCTCTATCCTCATATGGCATCTGTCCTCCCCTATGTGTGTTTCTGCTATTCTGCTCTTTTTATAACTCCAGAGTGGATAGGTTTAGTACCTACCCTACTCTGGTATGGCCTTATTAACATAACAAAAGAAAAATCTTATTTCCAAACAGGATCACATCCACATGTACAAGGGCCAGGACTTCAATATATATTTTGGAGGGACACAATTCAATCCATAGCAGATAGTAAGTAAAGTAAAAAGTATTAAGATAGAAAGCTCTGAGAGCCAGGGATTAGAGCAGTTAAAGATGGTGAGAGATATTGAAAAATGTGGGAAGAGACTCATGCAATACTTTAATCCTAAACCGAACAAAACCAAACCAAATTCACTGCCGTCAAGTTGATTCCATCTCATAGTAATCCTATAGGACAGAGTAGAACTGCCCCATAGGGTTTCCAAGGAGCAGCTGGTGGATTCAAACTGCTGTCTTTTTGGTTAGCAGCCAAGCTCTTAACCACCGTGCCACCAGAACTCTAAACCTAAACCAGGGAGTAGAAATCACGCCAAATTTTGTGCCTACCATTCATCCAAAAAGATTTCCACTCAGATTCACCACAAGGTAGGAAGAGAGTTACATGTCTTTAAAGCAGGCCTCCTGGTCATACTATGCTCCGGGCCAGATGAGGTGGGTATCACTAGGAAAACAAAGAGTCCAGATGATAAAGCTGGGGGTCAGCTTTTGCAAGAAGAGCACCCTTATCTAAACTCCCAGGTGAGTGAAACAGAAATTAGCCAGGAGGAGTTATCACAAGAACTCAGAGGTACATTCTGTTTTGGGGGGGCTATGCCAGAAACAGCTGCTCAGCATGGTCCACTCTTAGGTTCTCTCATACATTCTTATTCATGTATCCATTCAACACATGCTCATTGAGTACTTACTGTGTATTGGGCCCTGAGCTAGGGACTAGGGATGTAATGGTGAGTATACCTGGGACAACCTAAACCTGCCCCAGTCACTCCTAGTCTAACGGGAAGGACAGACACATATGCAAGCCAGTGTTGTGTGCGCTATGATGCTCATGGGGGTGCTGAGAAAGGGACCTGGCCCAGTTTTGGGATGCTGAAGAAGACTTCCCAGCAGAAGTGACTTAGGCTGACTGGGGGACTCTTGGAGAATGGCCCACCCAGGAGAAGCCCTTGAGAGCATTTGCCCCAGGAATGGGGTAGAGAACTCTCCTCCAAAGTAGAAGGTTGTAGCAAGACCAGGAACCTCAAGTTAATGTGCTGGACTTCCAAATAAAGGAGGAAACTTCAGGAAACCAAACCAAGAGATGGTCTTTCTGACCCAGACAGTCCAATTCTTGTGCAACTTATACCTCAAAAGTAATACATGTGCAAATTCTAAGCCAAGAATAGAAGCCGTGACTGATAGGATCCATTCTCATTTCTTTACTGCTGACTTTTGTATTAGCTCTTAGCCAAGGGTCAGCATTTTCTGATATCACTTTCTGCCCTTAACTCCTGCTCCTCCCCCCAACTCCTTTAAGGATTTTAAATCTTCCAAGCAGCCTCATTCATTATTTATGTGATCTGGAAACAGCGAGGCTGCTTTGATCTGCAATGAGTAAGGACCGGAGAAAATCAGAGTTTGGCCCTCAGCACCTTTATCTTGGCTGCTGTTTTCCAAATTTGCCCTCCTCCCAGGAGTTCCAAGAGCCCTGCAGGGTGAAGGCACACCTCTTAATGCAGAGGCATTGTTTTCAGTGAGCTCTGGTAGAAACCTGCAGTAGGGCAGGGGAAAGAGCCCTGCCTTTGTACTTTAGCTAAGTCTTGCTTAAAGCCTGGAGATCTGTCTTCATTTTTTATTTTGACCAGAGTGTTGGTTAAGGTTATGTGTCAACTTGGGTAGGGCATGATTCTCAACAGTTTGCCAGTTATGTAATGATGTTGTTTGGCAGTCACGTAATGATATAATTTGGTAATTATGCAACGATGTAATTTGGCAATTATATAATGATATAGTTATCCTCCATTTTGTGATATAATGTGATCACCTCCATGAAGTGATCTGATGTGATCAGCCAATCAGTTGGGAGTTTCCTTGGGGGTGTGATCTGCATCCAATTTATATGGACTTTCTGGCAAAGCTCTCTGGCTTTTACTTGCTCTGGATCCTGCATCCAGCTCATCATCATCTAACCTCCAGTTCTTGGGACTGAAGCTAGCTGCCTGCCATATTGCCTGCCGATCTTGGAATTGATCGCTCTCCACAGCCTGTGAGCCAGCAGCCTACTGTCTTACCTGTTGATTTTGGATTCATAGGCCTCCACAGCTCATGTCAACAACCTGCCATCTGACCTGCTGATCTTGGGTTGTCAGTGCCTGTAGCTACATCAGTCAGGAGAAGCCCCCTGCCTGATGCCTGATCCATGGACTTGGGACTTGCCAGCCTGTACAACTGTGTGAGCCATTTCCTTAAAATAAATCTCTCTCCCTCTCTCTCTATATGTGTGCATATATATATATATATACATATATATATGTGCAAATATATATACACTTCACTGGTTGTGCTTCTCTAGAGAACCCAGCCTAAGACAATGAGTCAGCAGAAGCAAGAAGTCAACGTACTCTCAATGGACAGCCCACACAACAGGATGGAAACATGCAACAGGAGAGTGGATTTGTGATGGAACTGCTCTTTTTTCGCATTGTGACTTAGAATTCCAGAGTTCAAGCTGCCTGTTTTGTTTCATCAGAGGAAACAATGAAATGGAGGGATCTCTCACATAAGCCACACCTCGATCAGGAAGCTAAACAATGGAAACACCCTTGGATATGCTACCAAGACCTTCAAGTGAGAAAGGAAGAGCAGGGTGGGTATCTGTATTGATTTGTCTTCAGCACAGAGGTCTGCAGGAGCACCAAGCCAACTCCATTGCCATCCTATTATCTTCTCAGCCCAGCCACAAGATGGATGCTACCACCATGGCCACACCTAGACAGACTCTTTCTAGGTCCACTAGCTGTGGGACATTAACAGCTACTGGGCCTCATAGCATAGCAGGGAGACTTTCGGCCACAGAAGGGCATGTTTCTCCAGCAGCTTGGATAAGTAATATGTAGCATCAAAGGCATAGGTCAGGGTTGGTAGATAGAGTACACCTTTATTTTACCCTCTCATTGTCGATATCCGTCTCTCATGACAGACATCACTGATCAACCAAATGATATTTTTTCATTCTGGAAATATGTACCTTCCTGGGAGCCACAGTTGCTGACAAAAATACCTGGGCTGTAGGAAAGGTGAAGACAGGAGCATTGATCTTTACAGGGAAGGTTAAGTTTTATAGTTAACAAAGGTTAAGAGGGTCCCTCACAGACATTTTTATACTTGTTGTTGTTGTCAGGTGCTGTCGAATCGATTCCGACTCATAGTGACCCTATGTACCAGAGAACAAAACACTGCCTGGTCCTGCGCCATCCTTACAATTGTTGCTATCCTTGAGCCCATTGTTGCAGCCACTGTGTCAACCCATCTCACTGAGGGTCTTCCTGTTTTCTGCTGACCCTGTACTTTGCCAAGCCTGATGTCCTTCTCCAGGGACCGATTCCTCCTGACAACATGTCCAAAGTATGTGAGACGTAGTCTGGCCATCCTTGCTTCTAATGAGCATTCTGATTGTATTTCTTCCAATACTTGTAGTCCAAGTGAATTGACTTCTTCTCTTGGGGAGAAAAGAGTTGGCCTGCTAGTTTGTTGGGTGAATCATGGCAGGGAAGAGCAGGGGTGGGCTGAGGAGGAGACACTTCGGTTTCCAGGAAGGATGTAAACGCTGTGTTGAGCAATTCTGCAGACAGGAATGCAGGATACACGCCCTGTCCCTAGGGCTGTGGTTCCTATCTCTCCCAGGGGCTGGGAGATAAAAGTATAGGACTGCAGCCTTGAGGAAGAGCATGGACAACCAGTGGCCTAGTCGTTTTGGTGACTCCTGGTGTGCCGAAAGAAGAAGAGAAAAGTCTCCACCTATCTTCCAATGCACGGGTTGCTTCATTCATTCATTTATTTATTCACTAACTCTTAACATTTCTTATGGACCTACCTTTGCCTAAGAATAGATGTGGGGGTATTGACTGAGATTCCTGTCTGTGGATTTCCTAGCTGCCCCACCACCATGTCACCTTAGAGCAGAAAGAGAAATCTCTCTTGAGATTCAAAAGCAAAGCCCTGCTTTCCATTTACTAGAGTCCAAGATTTGCACAAAAAAAATCAATGTCCTGGTGGTGATGTTTTAGGGTGGTAGATCTGTTCTACATCATGATTGTGGTGGTAACTACATAACTGTATACATTTATCAAAACATGCACAAGTATACACTACAAAGGGTGAATTTTGCTATATGTAAATTATTACCTTAAAATGGGGAAAATAAACATAACATGGAGTGAAAACAATGAGCTATAGAGGAATATGTACAATATGATGTCATTTATGTAAAACTTTTAAGATGCATATAACAATAGAATATACTGGTTTTTAATACTTAAATAAGTAATAACAGAACAAAATCCTGCAGGGGCCAGATGAACACCAGCTTCAGCATGGTCAATACCTGTGAGGAGGTGGGGCAGATGGGGGACATTGGCTGTATCTGTAGTGATTTATTTATTTTCTTTTCAAAAAGAGATAAATATAAGCAAACATGACAAAGTATTAATAACAAGTTAATCTTGGTAGTGGGTACAAAGGTGTTAATTGTTATTTTTCTTCTCTGTGTTAAATGTTTTATAATTAAATTTTTTTTTAACATTTTTCAAAACCACAACCCCCTCCTCCTCCTCCCACCAAAACCAAAAAACCAAAAAACCAACAACCCCTTAAGGCCCTAAATGTCCCTGGTCCTAAACAACAGATTTGGAAGATTAGGTAATTAGTCAAAGCCAGTTTTTCCTGCCTTCCCACCCCTTCCTCATATAAAGACTTCCTAGTCTGGGGAGGGAAACTCTGGAAAAGCTACAGCTGCTAACCAAAAGTTCAGCAGTTTGAATCCACCTAGGCGCTACTTGGAAGCCCTGTGGGGCAGTTCTAATCTGTCCTATAGGGTTGCTATGAGTCGGAATCAACTTGACAGCAGTGTTTTTTTTTTTTTTTTGGTAGTCTGGGGAGGAGTATCTGGATATTAAACCCACTGCCATGGAGTCGATTTTGACTCATAGAGACCCTATAGGACAGAGTAGAACTGCCCCGTAGAGTTTCCAAGGAGCGCCTGGAGGATTTGAACTGCCAACCTTTTGGTTAGCAGCTGTAGCACTTAATCACTACGCCACCAGGTTTTCCATCTGGGTGTTACAAACACTTAATGTGCTCAGCTGCTAATCAAAAGGTTGGAGGTTCGAGACCACCCAGAGGCACCTTGGAAGAAAGACCTGGAGATCTACTTCCAAAATATCGGCCATTGAAAACCATCTGGAGTATAGTTCTATTCTGACACACATGTGGTCGCTGTGAGTCAGAGTCAACTCAGACAGCAGCTGGTAACTGGTAGGCTGAGAGTAGAAGTAGAGAAGAGTCAAGATGAAAGCAGGGGAATTACAATGGTGGCAAGTCCTAAAGTTGGTGGTGGGGAGGGGAGGGAGTGGAGCCTCCTGCCTAGGGAAAAGGCCAGAAGTGGCAAAGCAGAGTTCCCTGAGATGGTCTGGTAGAATATCCCACATCTACAGGATGTGGGGCACCAATTGTTCCCCACAGCCTGAAAGGGGCATGGAAGGAGCTGAGCAAAGCAGGACTTGAAAAATAGAGGTCGCCCAGAATCGGCTGTTTCTGCCAATCTCAGAACAGACACTTAAAATAGGTATTAGGGTGAGTTACAGAAAAAAAAAAAAAGGAATTTGCATTTCCTGCACCCTTGAGCTTGGATCTTTAGAGCTTGGCAACTGCTAAATTAAGGATGAATAAGTCATGGCCCCTGCTCTCAAGGGCCCACAGTTTATCTGAGAAGGCAGAGAAGTAAACAAAACATTAGGATGAGATGCCCTCAGGGGAAAGGGGTACTAAATAATATGGGAGCTCCTTGTATGGAAAAAAAAATTGTGAATCCCTCTCACCTCTCTCTCCAGACTCACCTTTGGGGCATGTACTAGTTATCCATTACTGCATAACAAGTTACCCCCAAAACTTAGTGGCTTAAAACAAGAGACGTTTATTATTTATTTATTATCTCACAAAGTTTCTGGGGATCAGGAATCTGGGAGTGGTTTACCCAGGTGGTTTTTGTTCAGGGCCTCTTACGAGGCTGCCGTCATCTGAAGGCTTGACTGGGGCAGGAGGTTCCACTTCCAAGGTGGCTCACTCCATTACTTGTCAAGTGCTGGTTGTTGGCAGGAGGACTTTCTTCCTCACCACATGGACTTGTCCATGGGGCTACCAGGGAGGCCAGCCAGGTCTGTGGCAGCTGGAATAGCCAAACCAGACCTCTCACACTGGACACAGCTTGGCCTTGTCCATAACTCAAAAATAAGATGAAGGCCTAGATCCAGTCCTAACCAGGCAGCTCTCCCAGCCAGCAAACTTTGATGCCCTAGCTTGTGAGAGGCCATGAGCACCTGATCTAGGTTTCCTTATGGGTTCTTTGCTTAGTAATTGATCCCCAAGTCTGAGATAGGCCTGGGTTGCAGTGCTAATCAAGGAGGCACAGAAGCAGAGCCAGAGGGGAGCAAGGAGACAGGGAGCTACACAAAGGACTGCTCCTCCATGGCTGGCTGGAGAGAAGCTTGCTGGGAGAGTCTGTGCTTCCAGTGTCAAGTGAGGGCTTTGGCATTTGGCTGTTGGTGGCAGTTTTAGCACAGTTCTGGCAGCTCCACTCTTTCCTCCTGGCAGCCACATTCTGTCTGTGGCTGTGCATCCCAGCCTCACACAGAGGTATGCAGAAGGGCTCAAATCTGGTCAGATAGGTGGTAAGTTGGGCCAGAGTAGTGTAAGGCTGAGGGATGTGAGGCCAGCCTCCTGCCTATCAATAAAGCTTGCATCTGATAATAAGAGGTTGTGCTGGACAGCTTTATTTGTCCACAAGATTTGGAGGTAGGGGCCTGCAGACACGATTATGCTGAAGGAAGTGACGTATGAACACACTGACAGCTATATTGCTCAGTACCCGGCATCTCTCTGGGCCTGTTTGTAAAAAGGTTTGGAGTCTTCTCTTGTCTTTGGCAAATATCTAGCTTGCCCAGGCATGACTTAGCACGGAAATTGGGTTTGGCTTTAAAAGTGCTCCTTGTGACTGTAACTGCAGCCAAGACAGACCCTGTGCTGAATTACTGAACGTACGAATGTTTGCCTTGCCCAGCCAGGGACTTTCTTTTCTGTGTCACCTTCACCTGGAAAGTAATTTTAGATATGCAGCAATGCAAGGCTCGGTGCTCCCTAGGATTAATGCTGAGCCAGGTTCCAGTCCTGCTTTAATAGCTGCCAAGGCACTCGGGATGCCAGGCCTTGCCCCAAGGCCATGGGGACTACAGAATTGAGCAAATGGGTAATTGGTGACCACCAAGCTATTGTTTTGAAGGACTCAAAGTTTAAACACTTCTAACACAAAAGTCATCAATTAACCAGCAACTCAGCTTCTTTGCCTATGTTCTGTATTTTCGCTAGTGATACCACCATCCACTCAAATGCCCAGGCCCCAAGGCTCGAACTCGCCCTCGACTCATGCTTGTTCCTCTCCCCGTAACCTGTGATCAGTTTCCAAGTGTTGCCTCCTGTGCCTATAAAATAATTCTCATGTGTACTCAATCACCCCTACTCCCACAAATTCTGACTTTTGGGGGCCGTCATTGTCTCTCATCTGGTTAAGAACTTCTAACTAGTTCTTCCAGTCCATCTCTCCTTCTCCAATGGTTAACAACAGTCTAATCATATTATTGCCCAATTTGAGAATAAAGTCTAAACTCTGTAGTATGCTAGAGAGATTTCAATTTGAATATGAGTTCTACCTGTTGCAACTCTGTGACCTTGGACAAGTCACTTAACCTGTAAAATGGAAATAACGATGCTGAGGATTAAATGAGATAAAGTATATAAACGGCATAGTTCAGTTTCAGGCATCTACAAAATATCAGAAATGTTCACATACGTCATTGCTGCTATTCAAATCCTGACTTCCCCCTTCCTTTCCATCTCCATCCCCCAACACTGTGGCGTATCCTATGCAAACATACATTCCCTAAACATGTCCTACCATCTCATGTGTTTGTGCCTTTGCACATATCATTCTCCCGCTAGCACTTGTGAGGCAGGTTTGAACGGTGGACCACCTCTGACTACCCTACCTGCCTTGTTTTGGAGCCCTGGTGGCACAGTGGTTAAAACACTCAGCTGCTAACTGAAAGGTCAGAGGTTCTAACCCACCAGCCCCTTCATGGGAGAAAGATGTGGCAGTCTGCTTCTGTAAAGATTTACAACCTTGGAAACCCTGTGGGGCAGTTCTGCTCTGTCTTATAGGGTTGCTATGAGTTGGAATTGACTCAAAAACAACCCCTTTTGGGAAACCATTCAGGACATGTGGTTGTAAGGAATTGACCACCCTCCCACACATCCATGAGTGGACATTTAACCCAGAACTCTCCAAGCCAAGCTCACTAACCCCCTAACCACAGAGGTAGGTCCAGATGTGGACACTTGACCCAAATCAATAAGGAGCAATCCCAGGCTTTTTCTGAACCCATCAGAGAGGAGGCTTTGTTTCCATGGGTTGCCATGCTGATAAATGAAAACACCGGGGGCCATTTTTCCATCAGGTGTCTCTGATTGAATAGCAAGGTGCAAGGTATGATCAGGAGGCTGACTGGCTAAAGAGGAGGAGACATGAGTCACTCAGAAGGAGGTAACTGTGTCTCCTGTACCAACAGCAATACCTGCATATAGCAGACGCTCAATATATGGTTAGTGAGAGAGTGAATATTGGGTATACCATGGACTGACAAAAAAAAAAAAGAACAAATCAGTCTTAGAAGAAATACAACCAAAATGTTCCTTAGAAACACGGATGGTGAGAGTTCATCTGGCTTACTTTGGACATGACATCCAGGAAGACCAATTGCTTAAAAAGAACATCATGTTTGATAAAATAGAGGGCCAATGAAAATGAAGGAAACCCTCAATGAAGTGGATTGACATGAAAGCTGCAACAACAGACTCAAACATACCCACAATCATAAAGACGGTGCAACAATTCGTTGTGTTATACATAAGGTCGCCATGAGTCAGAACTGACTGGACAGCAACTAACACAACCAAGTGAGTGAAGGGCTTAAAATGTGTATTTGCATGTATAATATGCTAATACAAACACATCACATCACTAGAAAACTCATACCTTGAGATCGAAAAAATAACCTATCACAATGGATCTAGTGGGTATACAGAAATTTCAGAACAGGGAGATTCCAGGATTTTGGAGCAGGGAGTAGGGTGTGGGGGAGGATGGGGAGTGGGAGAAGGATTGCACTGGGCATATTGTCCTGGTTAGCACAGCTATTTCCCTTCAACGTTTGAAGACACAGGTAAATAATAATTAAACATATCACAGTACTAAATACTGTACCTAACTGGATCACCAATTCTTTTCCTTCAAATGGTTCATGCCATAAAAATAATAGAGTGTAGCAGGGGGACCAGTTTTCAAAGTCACAGGAGCTTGTTTTCTAGCGGCTGGTGTGCCGAGACAGAGGGTCTGATCAAGTTGCAAAAACAACAAAGGCAGTATAAATTAAATTGCCATTTTAATCAAATAGGGATCCGACATATAAAAAGATCTGTATACATTTTGCTTAACATTGTGCACTTCAGTTAATCTCCAACTGTTACGTGTATGCCACTGAACAGAATTAAACTCGAGCCACGATTCTCCATTTTGTTCTTTTCTTTGGCTAACAAAGGATACAAGAAATCAGGAGAGCTTACTCATCCAACCATGGGTAATTAATTCAGTCGACCTCTCATTTTCTTCCCATTTCTCCACCTATACCAGGAAGTAACATATGTCCTGAGCTTTAATTAAACAAATTACCCAGAGGGTATTAGGCACACTTTTCTCTCAAGCTGAGAATATAAGGGCATTGCTGGTTGTTGGAATTTGGAAATTTGCTGGTAATCTTGGTCTGTTGGAACATTGAGGGAGACGAATACTGAGGAGAAAGAAAAGGAGGAAAAAGATTGAGCAGGCATGGTTTCTGCTGTGACAGAATGGTTTGCACATTCCTCCTTCCTAAGCCGTAATAATAAACAAGCCAGGCAGGAAGGCACCAACTCCCCTCACCCTCACATTTGTCTTTTTTTTTGCCCAGTGTCTCCCAGATCCCGCCCCTCCGAGTCCCTGGCTGTGCTCTTTTTGACAGTGCCACACCTCTCCAGACTCCCCTGAGTCTGTTAGAGTGTTTGCAGAAAGGACGCCTGAGTGGAGCTGGGCTAAATGGAAGCATCTTTTCTATTAGATGATGGAGACACATTGCAAAGCAAGCGTGCACGCACGGGCGCGCGCGTGCACACACACATACATTCCCCAGCATGCAATTTCTAATCCTCTGGGAAATTCTGGCCAAAGGTACACAACTAAACTCATACCACCTCTGCTTGCATGCTGGGGCTACCACAAGAGTGATTTTCAGCAGCATGGACTTGGGGAGACAGCGGTGTTCCGTGGCAGCAGGCATTTTTGCTCAACAGATGGCATCTCTCTCTGTTCTCCCATCCCCTGTCTAAACCTCTCTGCCTCCCCTCTCTTAGACTCTCTGGCCTCCAGTGTGCTCCAGCTATCCCACATGCCCTTCCTCTTCTTAGGGAGAAGACAGCCTGTTGTTTTATAGTGGCCTTCATTTTTTTTTTTTCCCAAGACAGACGACAGACATAAAAGAGAGTGGTATGTGTGTAAGAATATCAGCCAATCACAGAGCAGATGCTCAGTTAGTATTTGTTTTTTTCTTTAAGATTTTAATTGTGCTTTAGGTGAAAGTTACAGTGAAAGTTACAGAGCAAATTAGTTTCCCATCCAGTAGTTTGTCCATAACGTGTTCCATGACATGGGTTTCATTTCCCACAACGTGTCAGCACTCTCCCCATTTCCAAAAGATGTTTCCTTTCCTCTTGATTTCGTACCCCTCCTACCTTCTCATCTTTGCTTTTGGACAATGTTGCCCTTTTGATTTTGTGTAACTGGTTGTTTTAAGAAGCATGTTCCCCTTGGATGTTATTGTTTATTTTATGGGCCTGTCTATGCTTTGGCTGAAAGGTGGTCTCTGTGAATGGCTTCAGTTCCAGTTCAGAAGGGTGTCTTAGGGCCATGGTCTCGGGGGTTCCTCCAGTCTCTGTCAGACTGGTAAGTCTGGTCCTTTTTGTGAATTTGATTTTTTGTTTCTACAATTTTTCTCCTGCTCTGTCTAGGACCTTCTGTTGTGATCCCAGTCAGATCCGTCCGTAGCGATAGCTGGGCACCAACTAGTTCTTCCGGTCTTGGGGTCATGTATGCTGTGGCTCATGTGGTCCTTTAGTCCTTTGGACTAATTGCTCCCTTGAGCCTTTAGTTTTCTGAATCTTAGCTCCAGATTCAGTTAGCATTGGTTGAGAGACTTATGCACAGAAAAGCCTATCTGTACAACTCGTGTAAGACTAAAAGCTTAGGTATAGAAAAATCTAGACTGTTCTTTTCCCACTCTCCTATCATACTCTACTCTCGCATTGGCCTCTCTGGACCCTAGCTCCCCAGGAGATGAGCACCTAAAAATGTGGCTTCAACTTGACCATGTCCCCAAATGATTAAATAAACCACATACCCGGATGAGCGGGGGGCCACTATTATAGAAGGGAACCCCAGAAAACTGCCATTCTGAAATCTGGAAAGCTCTATCAAGTCTCATATAGCATAAACCACTGCTTCTAGGACTAAAAATTCCCCAAATTATCTGATCCTTTTAGGCCAAATTTATAGTGGAGCCGCCTATTAATACTAAAATGAGTAACTATACTATCATCTTTGAGCATCTGTTATGTGCCAGGTACGTCCATAAATTATCATATACAATTGTACAATAACTCTAGTTCTATTACGCCATTCCACAATTGAACACACTGTGGTTCAGGGAGATTAGAGGACTTGTCCAAATAACACACCAGACAATAGCAGAGCCAGGATTTGAACCCAAATCTGTCTAGTTCCCAACCAAATGCTGTGATATTGTTATTGTTAGCTGCTGTCCAATTGGCCCCTGACTCATGGTGACCCCATGCACAACAGAACAAAACCCTGTACCATCCCCATAATCAGTTAGGTATCAGACAGGGATCAGACTTTTGTGATCCATAGGATTTTCATTGGCTGACTTTTGGAAAGGAGCCCTGGTGGTGCAGTGGTTTAGCACTCAGCTACTAACCAAAAGGTTGGCAGTTCAAACCCACCAGCTGCTCTGTAGGAGAAAGATATGGCAGTCTGCTTCTGTAAAAATTTACAACCTCGGAAACCCTATGGGGCAGTTCTACTCTGCCCTATTGGGTCACTATGAGTCAGAATTGACTCGATGGCAATGAGTTTGGTTTTCGGTTTTGGATTTTTGGAATTAGATAAGCAGGCCTTTCTTCCTAGTCTGTCTTAGTCTGGAAGCTCCACTGAAACCAGTTCAGCACCACAGCAACACGCAAGCTCCAAGGAGAGCTGGTGCGTTGGCCAGGAATCAAACTCCGGTTTCTGTCACTGACCCACTTCATAGCTCACCTGAACAGAAGGAAAGTGGGGCTTCATTTGCATTTGCCATCAACAAGGAGTGCAAACTATTCAACTGCTGCATTTTAGAATTCAAGCCTGATCATTTTTCCTGCAGACTAGCTTTTCTCTTAAGAGAGTCCCATTTTGCCTGTTACAGAGACAGCTGCCCCCACACAAAACCCTGGTGACCCATTAAAGCGTTCTCATGAAAACTGCCTTTGGCCAGGCCAATCGGAAGAAGGATGAGGGTGCAAACTTAAGCAAGCCTCTGGTGATTTAACAAGGTGTTGGCTTCACAGCCTAGTGGGGCTGGTCCAGGTACAAATGTTATTAGGCAAAGCCACAGAAATAACAGAACGATTTAAGCTTTAATCTCCAAACTATTGTAAGGATAATGAGTACACTTTATAATAATTGCTGGAAGTGAGAGTACTCATTGAAAACAGTGGAAAAGGCCTCAGCTTCAGTTTCTTCATTTGCAAAACAGAGATTATAGTGCCAAACAAGCCCCTGAGCCCACTGAGGGCGAGAGTAAAAATGCTTCACAGTTAATGAGCTGGGAAGAGATTTAGAAGCAGGTCTGCTTTAGCAATGGGATAGCCAGCCTTGGGCTCATTATGGACATTGGCCGTGATGACCACAACAACCATGCCCCACCCTAGGCAGACTCTCCTGCACATCTTTTCCCTTAGGCCTGGAAATCCATTTCTCTTATATAATAAGCTTCAAGGCAAAAACTCATCTTCAGACAGGAGGGACTATCCCTACCCCAGTCCTGTGGCTTCCCCAGCAGGCGCTCCCAGCTTCCTGTGAATTTGGTGAACCACCTGATAGTGGCCCCCAGGCCTCTGCTCTTGGGTGTTTTGACTCATCATTGCCCAGTCCTCCTTAATGGGTAGCATTCACTGGTTGCTGTGGATTGTCATGCTCAGGGGAGCAGAGCCCCAACAGAGGGAGCTGGGTGCTCCTCCTGTCCACATCATCCTTTTGGCTTTGTCTGCCCAGCTCAGATGAAGGACAGCAGGCACACCATGAGGAAGTAGGCAGAGGGTGCTTAGCAAAGACCTGGAAAGACTTTAAAGTTAGGACCTCAGTCCCCTGAGACCTGCTCCCACCCTGCCCCCCGGGGGCAATGCAATGTGATGTAGAAGCAACTGACACATAAGGAGTCCAGACACGGTGATCCTGAATGAAATTACTCTGACACCATATTTTACTGGGCAGGAGGGAGGCGGTCTGGTAGTTTTGGAATCACAGAAGGTAAAAATCTGTACTGTCCAAGTTACCATAGACATGCCCTAAAATGCAGTAAGTCCTTTAAATCTCTAAAAAAAAAAATTTTTTTTAATGAGCTGTATTTATACCACAGTCCTGGGTATAAAGTCCTGTACAGTACTTCTTATGTTCCTCAAAGTCGAGAACTACTGAGCTAGGCTAAAAGAAGAGGAAAAAGGCGACTTTACATGCACAGGTCTGGTCCTTCTGAATATCCCACCTTTAAGATAAAGAAGTGGTGGAAATTCGAAAACATTTCTACTTGTGTCCAAAGTTTACTCCCATTCTGTGTCCATATTCAGCCCCTATAATATACTTTTAATACATGTTGATGTATTTTTATTATGGTAGAAAGTAAAGGAGATGATAGAGTCTCATTTTGCGGGCGTTTTGAGAGTGGTTGGGCTCTATTAAAAAAAAAAGAAACCCGTTGCCATTGAGTAAATTCTGACCATGACTACTCTGTGTATTTCAGAGTAAAATTGCTCCCTAGGGCTTCCTTGGGTATAATCTTTACGGAAGCAAATCACCAGGCCTTTCTTCCATGGCATTGTTGGGTGGATTTGAACTGCCAACCTTTAGATTAGTAGTCAAGCTCAAACTGTTTTTGTCACCCAAGCACCTTAAGGATATTTTTTAAAAAAGGTGAAAATAATGATGGAAACTCTGGTGGTAGAGTGGCTATGGCTGCTAACCAAAATGTCAGCTGTTCAAATCTGCCAGGTGCTCCTTGGAAACTCTATGGGGCAGTTCTACTCTGTCCTATAGAGTTGCTGTGAGTCGGAATCGACTCCATGGCAGCATTTTTTTTTTTTTAATCATGACTCTCATACTGATATAAAATGATCACATGTCAAAGATTTTTATCTAATTCATTAATTAACAAGGGAACAGTAGATATTACAACCAGTTCAAACAAGAACTCAAAGTACCACACATTTATAGTCAGGTAAGGAATGCTGAAATGAATTTACAATTGGATGCAAAACTGGCAACACTGTTCAGTATCCACAGGGTGATAACCAGTTTCCTTCCACTGGATACAATTTCCATTTCTATGTACAGGGATTATTACAATTAGTTTCCTACAAGTAAACACCTGTCTCTACAGAGTGGTAAAATGGCCTAGTGAAAAATATAGGCAGATGGATAAACTAGCAAAGACACCCACTAAATTTCAAAATCTTTCACAATTTTTCCTTCAGCCCTAAAATCTGGTTGTGCTCTAAGTGCCTGGCATAAGACTTCATTGTTATGACCCAGGCCTCTCCTTCCAGCCCTTCAGGATGCTACAGTGTCCCTCCGGGTAATAGAGAAGGGCACTCCCAGTCATCTTGCAAGCTAAAGAGACCAATTCTCTCATCTCTCTGTGCTAGACTATCAGAGGGGTTCTCTCCCAGCACTGAAGACAAAGTTTCTTACCACCAAATGGTGGCTTCCCTTATAAGAAACCCACTGCCGTCAAGTCAATTCCAACTCAGAGCGACCCTATAGAAGCCTTGGAGATAAAGTTGCCATTGAGTTAACTCTGACTCACGGCAGCCGCACGTGTGTCAGAGTAGAATCGTGCTCCATAGAGTTTTCAATGGCTGAATTTTTAGAAGCAGATCACCAGGCATTTCTTCCAAGGCACCTCAGGGTGGACTCGAACCTCCAACCTTTCAGTTAGCAACCAAGTGTGTTAACCATTTGCACCACCCAGGGACTCTATGAAAAGCCTTACAGGGTGCCTTTATTAAGGGACAAAAACAGGGCTAAAGGTGGCTGAAACAGCTCCCCTTGCCAGTAAAATCTGTCAGGCCCACTCCTCTGTTTCTTTGTACCCCTGGCTCATGACCCATTCCTGGTTATGTGGGTTTTGCTTTCAGATTCTGCCAGGTGGGCCTTCACCCTCGTGAACTTGACGTTCCTGGGCCCGGTTCCAGCCCTGCCTCACCACCTTGCTTTTCTGTGAGAGCTTGGTTAGTCGCTGCCCACAGCAGCAGTATCTGTATTCATTTGGATTGGTGGTGCTGTTCTGAGTTTGACTCAGTCTGTCTGAACCCCTCGGGCCCCCCAGCTGGGCTGGTACCATTATTCTGTTCTCCCGACATTTCCCATCATTCAAATGTTTCCCCTTCATGAATTCTATTGAGCTGGTCAGTGCGATGGCTCACTGCTGGGATGCAATTGTAATCAGCAGTCTGAAACAAAAAGAATGATTTTATGAGTTCATATGGCATGGGAGTTTCTTATCCATGTTGAAAGTTCTTCTCTGAGCTAGACACTGGGGTCTGCATAGGGATGAGGGTGGGCAGGGCATAAGACTGAACACAGAGCACAGAGAAGACCCTGGTTCCCACTCTTGAGAAGGTTGTTGTCTAGATTGAGAGGGGAAGACATTCCCAGGATGATAGCCTAGGTCTTAGGAGCCAATTGGTGCTGAAGACTGCTGAAGAACACAACAGGTAAGGCGAGAAGGTAAAGGAAAATCTGACTTCAGTGCAGTCGAACAGAACTGAGGCTAGAGAAACCCAAACCAGCCTTATTGCTCCCCTTTCCAGCTCTTCTGACTACCCTCCCCTGATTCTATTTCTCTAGAGAGCCCTAAGACAGGTGTCCTGTGAGTCTTCTCTCCAGCTGACCACATGTACCTGTGGTCACAGGGAAGAGTTCTGGGATGGACAGGGTGGTAGCCTACTCTGCAACGGCAGCGATGGGACCAGCAGGGCCTGAGGCTGCTTTGAGGCATTGAACGCAAGAAGGAGAAGTCGGACCCCCCTAGAACCAGTGGCTCTTCTTTATCTCTGGCTGGGGCTTCGGGGCCCTGTGTAGGAAGTGAATGGTGGCCACCAGAAAGATATGTCCAGATACTCATCCGTGGAGCCTGTGAAAGTGACCGTATTTGGAAAACGGGTCTTTGCAGGTATAATTAAGTGAAGGATCTCAAGATGAGGTCATTCTGGATTATTCAGATTGGCCCTTGTAAGAGAAAGGTAAAGAGAGATTTGGGACAGAGAAGAGGAGACCGTGTGAAGATGGAGGCAGAGATTGGGTTATGCAGCCACCCACAAGCCAAGGAACGCTTGGAGCAGGAATGGATTACCCAATATACAAGGTATGCATGGGCTTACTTGTGCTTACTTACTAATCTTTAGTGCACAATTTCACCCGGTTTTCACCACATCATGTGGCAAAACCCATGTGAAGTTTTGCACTACAGGTTAGTAAGTAATCACAATTAAGCCCGAGCTCACCTTGCTTACTGGTTAATCCATCCCAGGCCTGGAGCCACCAACATATGGAAGAGACAAGAAAGGATCTCCTCCTACAGCCTTCAGCCCTAGCCCTGCGGACACCTTGTTAGACTTCTGGCCTCCAGATGAGGAGTGAATAAATTTCTATCGTTTCGAGCCTCTAAATTTGAGAAAATTTGTTACTACAGGCCCTGCAAATTAAGGCAATCTTGTTAGTGGCCATTGGAAGCTGTCTGAGGCACTGTGGATCTAGACTCTTGAAAGTAGCAAAATAAGGACTACAAACTGCCTGAGTGGAGCTATCTCCAGTGTCCTAGCTACATAGAAGCTGTAATGACATACACATATTGTATTAATTCATCCCCTCCCATAGATTTTTATTGAGGACCAACCAGGTGCCACACATTGTGTTAAACCAGCTGCCTGTGGAGTCATCTTCAACTCAAGACAACTTCATGCTTATCAGAGTAGAACTGTGCTCCATGGGGTTTTCAATGGCCAATTTTTCAGAAGTAAATCACCAGCCTTTCTTCTGAGGCACCTGTAGGTGGACTCAAACCTCCAAACTTTCATGCTAGGTACTGATCGTACAGTGGTGATCAAAGCAAAACTCCTACTGTCAGATTTCCTACATCCTGAAGAGGATCCAGCTTGAAAGCCAGTTCTCACCAACATCCCTTGATCTAGGCCATTTCTTACCAACCATCAAACCACCTACTAGTGAGTTGTGCTATGGCCAGAGCTCCATGCTGGAGCCAGTTCTGACCCAGGGCTTTTCCTTCCTGAGACTCTAACTGGCCAAAGCTGTCCTTCTGCTCCAGTTTGCTATTGCTTTGGTCCAGGCTGCACCCCCTGTCCTAGCTCTGTGCCAACACCACTCATTTGGTTCCTAGAAGCTATTCCTAGCCAAAGTTCCTTTTTTCCCCTGGTTTAGCTAGTGGTAGGTCCCTTGTAGGTGCTGTGATTAAAAGCCCTGGCATGGAGTCAGGCTGCCTGGGTTTGATCCTTGTCTAGCTGAGTAAACTTAGGAAAGTATTTACTGTTTCCTAAGTTTCAATTTCTTCATCTGCAAAAGGGAGATAAGAGTGCCTGCATCATAGGGTTGTTGAATGGATTAAGTAAGACGGTGTCTGATTCCCTGTAGCTGCTCGGTAAATAACAGCTATTATTATTTTTACAGAACTGGTCCCCTTTCCAGTTGTCCTCTGTCCCCATCTAGAGCCCTGGGGTCCCTTCTGGTCTAACCTGGGAAGTTTTGTTTTTCTGAGATGGGCCAGGATGGTACCTTTCAGAATGTATGAGGACAATTGACCTTGAGCCATACAGCAGTGCAAAGAACAACCTGGCAGATACCATACCAGAGAGAGAAAATGGGGCTCCCAGCCTGTCTCAACAGTGTGCCTGCCTAGATTCTTAGAGAATGGAAGCAGTGGCAGCATTTTGTTACACAACTCTGGGGATCATCCAGAACCAGACTTATACAACAATGCGGGCCCTTCGTGGTAGCCTGCTCCCTCTGCGTGTTGAGAAAGAACGAGGGCTAGAACTTCCACAGGCTTCTAATCCCCCCCTTCTTGATGTCCAAGTTTGAAATTCATTCAAAATTACACCTAGACTTCCAACATGAAAGAATCCAGAGCCCCAAACCATCAATTCTACACTCTCCCCCAAGTCTGGTCCTAGAATCCTTGTTAATTGCCATACCAGGGAAGAGAAAGAGACTGCAAATTTGGAGCCAATGCAGTGACTCGTCCTTTGATGGGGATTATTTCGGGGAAAAAAAAAAAGCTAGGTCAGGTCATCTGCAAAAGAATGTATTTTATTTCAAAGGCAACTTGCTCTAAGTCATGCTGTCTTTCTTGCATTCAATTAAAGCTTCCATTCCAGAAATATTAGTGTTTTTTGATACCTCCCCCACACCAACTGTAAGATCTCACAGCAGCTTTCTGGATTTACATCGAACCCCATATTCCTTTAGAACATGGTCGCCCAAAGTCTTAAGAGTGTTGCTGCCTGACATATGGAGAGAAATTTGCTCCTCCCACTGCTGTACCCATTCCCTAAAATGTCTTCTCAAAAGATACTCCTAGAAGCAATTCTGCAAACATGTGGATAAGGTAAGGCAACATTTGCAGGAACTGTTTCTACTTTGGATGGAGTGAATTACAGACTCTCCAATTCAGTGCTATGAAGGCCTGTGAGCAAAGGACATCCCTATACTTCTTGGAGGGACTCCTCTCATTTATCAATCAGGGTAGGTAGTCCAAGGCTAACATGGCAATTTGTCAATGTTGCAAATCTAGGATCCTTCCAGATTGTTTGCTAATCCTGGAATGTTTTCCGTATCCACATGGTGCAAGGTGGCTCAATAGCAAGACCACTGCATTTACATCCAGCCTGCAGGAAAAGAAGCAGTGGAGGACAACCCCATTCTCTCGCTAGTTGATTTCCAGTTGGCTTCTGCAATTGGGAGGCATGTCTGGGGGATTGGAAGGCAGGAAGAAAGAGGAAGGGACTCTCTTCCTCTATCAACCT
The DNA here is from genome assembly GCF_030014295.1 of Loxodonta africana. Taxonomy (NCBI): domain Eukaryota; kingdom Metazoa; phylum Chordata; class Mammalia; order Proboscidea; family Elephantidae; genus Loxodonta; species Loxodonta africana. The sequence continues at coordinate 51,726,120 of NC_087355.1, read as the reverse complement.
TCTTTTGGACAGCCACAACTCCAAGCATCTTTTGACACTCCTGGCACCAGCCTCAAGTCACCCTCTCAGTGGTCCCATCACCAGCCACAGTGCCCCCTTGGCAGCCCCAGTACCAGGCACACGGCAGCCCTGTAGCCCAGCTCCTAAGGTGGCAGCCCTTCGTCTACATTCCTAGTTCCGGTTATACCTTTTTCAAGCTCTAGGGTTGGTAAGTGCTTCCTATAGTTACTAATCTCACTACCCCTTTGGAATCTCCCAGCTTTCCAATGCCTTTGAAGTCAGGTCACTATATTAAGCACCTTTTGGTTTAAATACTTAGCATGATTTCCAATTTCCTGACTGGATTCTGACTATTAGAGTATATAACATGCTCAATGAATGCTAGTTCTCCCCTAGGTGACTCCACTGTGTTGTGTTAAAAGAGAATATGTAATAGAAGTAAAGCAATATTAATTTTTTTTTCAATTATCAGCTCTTTTCAGAACTCTTGAGCTTTCTCCCTGGGCTCCCAAACCAATTGCCATTGAGTTAACTCCTACTCATGGTGATCTCATGTGTGTCAGAGTAGAACTGTGCTCCATAGGGTTTTCAATGGCTGATTTTTCAGAAGTAGATATCAGGCCTTTCTTCTGAAGTACCTCTGGGTAGACTCAAACTTCCAACCTTTCAGTTAGTAGTTGAGTGTTTTAATCATTTGCACCATCCAGGGATCCCCCCCCCGGGCTCCCAGAATTCCACAAAGACTACTGGTTCTCAGCCTTAGGTATGAATCATAATCAACTGTGGAATCCTCAAAAATGCAGCTGCTTCAACCCAACTAGGACCTAATTTCAAGGGATAGGGATGAGTTATACACATTTTGGAAAAGGTTTCTAGGTAACTGTATGTGTGCTAAAGTTTGAGAACCTCCAGAACTCAGAACCCAGCACATTAACGAATATGGGCTCTTGACTTTTCACAGGTGGTACAATGTTAACTACTTGTTGACATCTCAATAAATGTTGTTTGATAATGATACTGACACCTTCTTCCAATAACAATTTGAATAGTCCCTTGTTTCAGTAATGTCAAGCTCAGAACAAACTTGAGCTAGTCTACTACCACGGTACCAGAGATTTCTTGGCTCCATTCCAGGTTTGAGGGGTGGAGAAAGGGGTGAATGTTAAGAGGCAGAGTCAGGGCTTGGTCTGCTGAAATTAGGGAAAGCACCAAGGAAAATGGGCTTCCCAACACCATAGGCCTATACCATCCAGAGATAGCTCAAGCCCCGGGTTGAGGGGGACCAAAGGGAGAACAAAAGAAGGTGCTGTAAACTTTTATCATATCATCTGTTCTCTTTGCAAGTCTTACCTCTTCTCTTTTCACTTTTTTTTTTTACACTTATCTAATCTAAGGCACCAAGAAAGGCTGGCAATCTACTTCCAAAAATGAGCTGATGAAAACCCTACAGATCACAATGGTCCAACCCCATTGTGCATGGTGTCACCATGAGCTGGGATCTGACTTGAAGTCAGCTAACAATAACAATAAGCTAAGAAAAACCTTGAACCTGTAACAATATTGCTCCTTTAAGTTCATGTTTCCCTCATCCATACCCATAATGACTTTCCCAGATCCAAAGCAGAAGCCCTGGAAGAACCCCATGGGTGAAGAATGTTTCTATGAATATTGAAAGAGTCTTTGTCCTCACAGGAGAATCAAGGCACTAGGTTATCATGAAATCCTGGCCTTTGCAATTATCTTTGTACCAAATGAGATAGAGTGTCATTAGTGGGCTTCCAAATTCCATCGCAACTGAGAACCCCATAGGCAGCCAAAAAGTTGGAGGGAAGAAGAGGAGCCAGGGAGGGGCTGGTGTAACATGCTGGGTGACTGCAAATAGTAAGATTGACTTTATTTTTTTAACAAATAAATCAGAGCTCACACATCCAAACGGTGCTTTTTTTTTTTTTTCCCCAACCATGCTGTCAGGTTTCACTACATTCTAAATCGATCCCTAGAGCTTCCTGCAGATTTTTGTGAAAAACTCTCCATGGCCTCAAATCTTCTTCCGTGGGTAGATTTGATTATTTGGAAACAACTGAAATCATTTGAAAGTAAATCTGGTGACCAAGGTATGTGATTAAGCTGGAGGGCCTCATTGTTTGGTCAAAACTGGCTGTAGCCAAAAGAAACCAAGAGAGAAGGGGAGTATAAACTGGTTGTAAATACGGTTTTCAAAGGAAATTGCAAGAATTTTAGATAATATTTGGAAGAACTTAAAATCTTCCAAAATTTCTATTTTAAAGAAATAGAAATGTGTTGTGTGTGTGCATTTTAATCAACCAAATTCATAAGAGGTTGCAGTTCATATTCATAGAGGTTGCACTCAATTCTCTCTCCACAAATTAGGGTCCCCAGCTGTCCAGGACATCTTCCTGCTTATCGTGTCCTAAGCAATGAGATTGTCTGAAAAAGGATGGATTTGGGAAAAAGTGGTGTGAAAATTTGTGCCTCAACTACTGTCTCTTGTAATTTTGGGCAAGTCACTTAACCTCATTGAACTGTGATTTTCTTGTCTGTATAATAAGCACAATAATACTACAGTAGAGTAAATGACAGGATTAAAGGAAATAATATAAGCAAGGAGCTAGTGCAAAGGAGCCCTGTGCCAAGGATCCCTGGTGGCACAATGGTTAAGCTCTCCACTGCTAACCAAAGGGTAACCCATTCAAACCCACCAGCAGCTCTGTGGGAGAAAATACCTAGTGATCTGCTCCCATAAAGATTATAGGCTAGGAAACCCTATGGGGCAGTTCTACTCTATCATATAGGGTCGACTATAAGTAGGAATTGACTTGATGACACACAACAACAACACAACAATGCAATGCCTCGGCATAAAGCAGGCACTCAATAAATGGTCACTATTATTAATGTCGGAGCCTTGGTGGCAGAGTGGTTAAGAGCTACAGCTGCTAACCAAAGGCTGACAGTTTGGCAATTCAAATCTACCAGCTGCTTCTTGGAAACCCTATGGGGCAAGTTCTACTCTCTCCTACAGGGTCGCAATGGGTTGAAGTCGACTTGACGGCAACGGAGTTTTTGTTATTAATGTCAGAAGTCCCTGGGTGGCACAAACAGGTAAGCACTCAACTACTAACTGGCAGTTGGTGGATCAAATCTGCCCAAAAGCTCCTCAGAAGAAAGTCTTGGCCATCTACTTCTGAAAGGTCACAGTCACTGGAAATCTTACGGAGCACAATTCTACCCTGAAATACATGGGGTTGCCATGAATTGAAATCAACTCAATGGAAACGGGTTTGCTGGTTTTTATTATTAATGTCATCTTTATTATTATCATCCTTATGTGGATGTGGTGTCCAGGGAGACTCTGCTCCATCATCCCTTCCATGTAGAGATGTAGATATGTCTCTTTATATGAACCAGATAGCCAAGCCTGGAACAGCCCATGATGAATTCTAAGCTGAGTAGGGAGAAGCCACTGGTAGCATCCTGGAATAATTTCTTCTTCTCTTGTTCTGCCTACTATCTCATGGCATCCTGGACAACGGGAAGGTTGCATCATCTGAAAATATGCCAGTGTATTAGAATGTTAATACAAGGACATCTCATTCACCCAACAGCATTGAAGAATGTAATATTCTGCATATCCTAGATAACAGTTTTCCCCTTTGAGAACCAGCACTTTTCCACAAATTTTAATCTTTTAGGGGAAAATTCCTCAAAATATAGTGCTCACCACTCTATAAAGCAAAGGACATGATTTAACTTTTTCATTATAACCTAGGATCATTATTATGAAAACCCACTGCAGCATGGAGGTGGTTGAGGACTGGGCCTATTTTTTTTTTTTTTTTTTCTTCCTTCTCCTTCCTCGATATCAGATATTGTCTAAGTAAAACAGGCTTAAGACATGACACATTCACCAACCTTGGAAATGGGCAGGTAGATACGCAGAAACCACTGCTATTCATGACAGCGGCCACCTACTAGTTAAAAGGATAGGTTCTTCAGAAGGCAGTCCTGGAGCGAGAACCTACTGCCATGTGAACTTGCAAATTACTATACTTAACCTCAGCTTCCTCATCTGTTCAGTGGGAACAACTACGAAATACAGGAGCCATGAGTCTTAACTGAGAAAATGGATGTAAAGAACAGATAGTAAATGTTCAGTAAATATTATTTGCCCAATCACTAGAAAAGGACATCATTTTTGATAAAGTAGAGGATCAGCAAAAATGGAGGAAACCCTCAATGAGATAGATTGACACAATATCTACAAAAATGGACTCAACTATCATGAAGATGGCCTAGGTCCAGGCAACATTTCATTCTGTTATACGTAAGGTTGCCATGGCTTGGAGCCAACTGGACAGCAAATAACAACATTACTACTATTATTACCAGCAAGCAATATCCCCAGGAAATTCTGACTTCCCTCACTGCACCACTCAAAAACATCCATCTTTCGTGTGACTTTTTCCTCCCATCTGTTAAGCAAGGCTGATAGAAGTAGCAGTCTGAACCACCAATGACTGAAGCCCCATTCCCCCACTTATCCCCACAACCTTGGTGGAACACCCAGATAAGAGAATTTCAGCAAAAGGAGAACTTCCAGTCATCCTATCAAAAGCCAATTCAATGTTCTCATCATGGTCAAGCGTCTTATATTGCCTCAGTGGCCACCTAGACCAGCCTAACCTGCTGCCTCTGTAGGCTATGAGGCAGAGATGCCAAGAATAGGAGTGGGGTCCAGAGACCAACACATTTGTCAGATCAAGTGGTCAGGCCTTGGCTGGTGAACATTGGTGGCAGAGGGCAGCAGGCTGGAGGCCCCCAGAGCCTCTTGTCTGGCATCGTCCATGACACTAAATATAAATTTACTGCAGAGTGACAGCAGCCATGTCCTCTGATGAGAATTCGGAAGCTGTAAGAGGTTGTTTTCTATCATATGTATCTTGTAGGGGTTAATTAGCAACCTCGATGGTGTTCTATTCTGGCTGTTTTACCGCCAGGAGATACAACTTAAGGTCACTCTGAAGTTAAGTGAAGACAACAACAACAGCTACAGCCTTTCTCCACAGTCCAGGTTACAAGCCTCTGAGCAGGCCCCGGCCCTGCACTTCATTATGAACAAGGACTTGAATCGACAGACAAGTGTTTTAACCAAGCATTTCCCACTGGGCTAACAGTCAAGCCTTTGCATAATGTTCATGGCTAAAACCTGCTTCTCCCAGGTACTCGCTGCCTCCAAAGTGATATTCCCAAGATTTGGGACTATCTGGTAACTGTGTATTTTTTGTTTTTCCAGGTCAGTTCTCTCTCCACTAAACCTACTGTCAAAGAAAATGCCTCCCCACTCCCCCATTTAAACGTAACTCTTAACCCTTGGAAGAAACTAAAAACTTGTGATGAAGTAATTAGATAAGCCATAGCTGACCTATAGAATGCAGACGTGCAAATTTAATAAACCAATCCAAGTGCCTCCTGCCAATTAAGTGAATGGCAGCCACCAATCATTTTGAATTTCCCTTTTGGGAAATTCCCTAACCCTTTGGACTGTCTATAAAAAACCAAACCAAACCCAATCCAGTGCCGTGGAGTCAATTCCAACTCATAGCGACCCTATAGGACAGAGTAGAACTGCCCCATAGAGTTTCCAAGGAGTGCCTGGTGGATTCAAACTGCCGACCCTTTGGTTAGCAGTTGTAGCACTTAACCACTACGCCACCAGGGTTTCCATACTGTCTATAAGCTGATAAAAATTGTAATGTGATGAGCTCATCTCTTCAGACCGGTGCTTGCTCCCTGTTCTAATTGACTTTTTGATCACATTTTTTCTTTCTACACTACACAGCCTCCATTTATATATCAGCAGGTGTAACTAACTTTATACAGCAGGGCTTTCTTGTAAAGTGAAGACATACAGAGTTTTTATAAACCAAGTCACGTTTTAAATGTACTAGGTGACTTTGAAATTGTGTTAGTTCCTTGCAAAACATAGTGGATTGACACAATAATAAATATTTTTTAAACTCATAATTTCTAAATATACCACAGACTGCCATAAGAATGAACAAATCTGTCTTAGACAAAGTACAGCCAGAATGCCCCTTAGAAGCAAGGATGGCAAGACTTTGTCTCACATACTTTGGATATGTTATCAGGAGAGACTAGTTCCTGGAGAAGGACATCATGCTTGGTAAAGTAGAGGGTCAGTGAAAAAGAGGAAGACCCTCAACGAGATGGATTGACACAGGGCTGCAACAATGGGTTCAAACATAGCAACAGTTGTGAGGATGGCACACGACCAGGCAATGTTTTGTTCTCTGGTACACAGGTCGCTATGAGTCGCAACCAACTCGATGACACCTAACAACAACAGCAACACAATTTCTGTGGGTCAGCAATTCAGGAGTGCCTCGGCTGGGCAGTTCTGGCTTTGGGGCTCTCCTGAGGCCACAGACGAGATGTCAGCTGGGACTCCAGTCATCGGGAGGATCTGCTGTCAAGATGGCTCCCTCACGGGCTGGCAGGTTGGTGCTGACTGGTGGCAGAGGCCTCATTTCCCCAGACATGGGCCTCTCACAACACAGCAGTTGACGTCTCCCAAAGTGAGTGATCCACATGAGAGAGACCCAAGTGGGAGCTATCTTCCCTATGACCCAGCCTCAGAAGTTACATAGTATCACTCACCGGAAAGGATCACTTCCTTCAACCCACATTTGGGGGGGAAGGGAATTAGACTCTACTTTTGCAGGGAGCAGTGTCAAAGGATATGCAAACATATTTTAAAACTACTGCAGACATTTAAAGGTGAATCAATTATTCATTTAACATATATTTATTGAGTATCTGCTATGTACCTACACTGTTTTAGGCGCTTGGAATACATCATAGACAAAAAAGACAAATGTCCTGTCTGTGTGGAGTTACATTTCTGGTGGAGAGAGACAGAAAATAAATAAGCTTAATAAGCACATTTTATAGTGTGTTGCAGGTATAAGTGTTCAGAGGGAAAAGAATCAGAGGGCACAGGAATGCCAGGGTCAGGTTACCTTTTACATAGGGTCATCATTTGTCCTCATTGAGAAGATGGGAGAGTAGTAGGAGGTGAGTTTAGAGAGGTAATGGGGCCGTGTTGTGTAGAGCCTAGTAGCTCATTGCACAGCCTCTGACCATACAGGGAATGGCCACTGCGTCCAGTCCTTCTCTCTGAACCCTGGTTGTGTTACCATGTTTCCTCCCGGGAAACATCTCATTCCAGATGGGATGAGAAGTTTCTCTGCAGCCCATGAGAAGGGCCAACTTTTCCCATCCCCAGATCACCTAGAGGAGAAAGTATCCCTGCTGTGACCATCCCTAACTGCAAGCCACCTGCATGACTGCTCTGAATGGCTGCTGTGCCTCCCTGAGATACACCAACTGTCAACAATTTGTCCGAGGGGGAAGACATGTAGCTTTGTCAGCCTTCCAGAGATGGCATTTGGAGGTGCCGTTCCTTTATAATGTTCAATCTGTGGTTTCAGTATATAAAGGCAATGACTGTGTTTCTACAATTGGAGGCCACTCCAGACCACACCCCAACAGGAGCTGCCCAGCCCAGTCAATGGCAGAATTTTGAAGGTCTCTGAATCATGAAAGGGAGGGAATTGGAAGGAGAAGAACATTCCAAGCTTGGGTGTTGCCAAAGAGGAGTCAGCGCACTGCTGGACATGGAGAGGGTTCAGGAAACCCTTGTTGACAATGGGGGAGAGGGCTGGGGCAGGGAGGCAGTAAGGAGCTAGGAGTAGAACAGTGTAGGGTGGGCTCCAAAGTTAAGAGTAAATGAGGAACCCCATTCTAATTCAGATGTCCAGGCACAGTGGAGGGGCCCCAGGGCAGGCCAGTGAGTGGGATGTGTTTACATAAGAGCCTTATGAGCCCTACTGGAGGGTCAATCACCAACAGACAGAGTGCGATGACCGAGGCCTCTGGGACAAGGCCACCTCAATCCCCCATGCAGCATATCTGATGGAGAAGAAAGCCAACCCAAGGCCAAGAGAAGAGAAAGTAGAGGTACATGGGCTGGCCAGGTGTTGGCTGGAGAATCTGAGGGAAGGCTGCACGTGTACAAGAGTCTGTGTCCTGATGTGGTGGTCAGCTCAGCCCAGAGGATGGTTGCAATGACAGAAAGAGTGAGAAAATCTTAGCTTTTCCCCCGGAGGGGTTGTAGACATCAGGCGCCTAGGTGAGATCACCCAGGATGGGAGCGGAGTTCCCTCACCTGACCCCGTGTGTCAGAAAGAGCATCTACAGCCATGCCTACAGCCTGCCGGGCCTGACCATCAGAGCATGGGACATAGCCACTGAGTTTCCTCAAAGAGTTGTTGGGGAAAATTCCTAGAAACAAAATCTACTCCCAATCCAGAAAATTTCTCCACCAAAACAGAGGAGAAAGAAAAGCTTTGATATTGAATAAGCATTAAACCAGAATGTAATGCATCACAACTAACTAACCCATTGCAGTAGTCAATTCCAACTCATAATGATCCTATAGGACACAGGAGAACTGCCCTGTAGGCAGTCTGCTAAACAGACTGCAAAGACAGGAATCATAACCTGAATATAGCTGTTATTGCTCTTTGATGCCCTTGAGTCAATTTCCGACTCATAGTGACTCCATGTGACAGAGTAGAACTGCCCCATAGGGTTTTCTTGGCTGTAATCTTTACAAGAGCAGGTCGCCAGTCTTTCTCCTTCAGAGCCACTGGGTAGGCTTGAACTGCCAACATTTCAGTTAGCAGCCAAGTGCTTAACTGCTGCACCACCAGGAGAACCTGCCCCTCCCGCCTTTGTACTGGTGCCTGGCTAATCCTAGGACCCAGACCGCTGCTGACAGGGAGTGGGCAAGTGACCAGATTGGGCCAATTGTCTCTCTCCCAGGGATTAGAACCCCGAGCACAGACAGCAGGAAGGCAGTTAGAGCTCAGTCATCCTGTGACAGGGAATTCCATGCTGAGTTCCCAGAACTGCTTCTGCTCTCAGCCCTCCCAGAGTCTGGTATCCAACTCAGTCCAATTGGACCAGTGCCCTCCCAAGAGCCCCTTTTTAGCTTAAATCTGTCAGCCCAAGCCAAGCCCGTTGCTGTCGAGTGGATTCCGACTCATAGCGACCCTACAGTCTGTCAGAGTCATTTTTTATTGTTTGCAGCCAAGTGTCCTTGCCTGACAAAACAACCACAGAGCAAGGTATCTCCATAGAGATGGCAATCTGAATGGAATAAGAGGACTCAGAGAAAAACATGTGGCCTTCCCACTTTCTCTCTTCTTTTCTTACTCCAAGCCATCAGGAGGTGTCTCAGGCTGGGTTCTCTAGAAAAGCAAAACCAGTTAAGTGTCTATATACCAAAAAAAAACACTGCCCTCGAGTCGATTCCAACTCATAGTGACCCTATAGGACAGAGTAGAACTGCCCCGTAGAGTTTCCAAGGAGTGCCTGGCAGATTCGAACTGCTCACCTTTTGGTCAGCAGCCATAGAACTTAACCACTACGCCACCAGGGTTTCCAAGTGTCTCTATGTGTATATATATAGACAGAGATTTATATCAAGGAAATGGCTCACACGGTTATAGAGACTAGAAAGCTCCAAGTCCATGGGTCAGGCTGGAGGCTTCTCCTGACTCTGTAGCTATAGGGATTTGGCAAATCAAAGAACGGCATATCAGACAACAGACCTCTGGCTCACAGACTCCAGAGGCCGACAAATCCCAAGACTGGCAGGTAAGCTGGCAGGCCACTGGCTCACAGACTGCAGAGGGTGATGAATCCCAAGACCAGCAGGCAAGTTACTAGCTAAAGTCCCAAAAACTGGAGGACAGATGAACAGGAGCCAGCCACAGGATCCAGAGCGAGCAAAAGCCATCTAGCCTTGCCAGAAAGTCCGGGTATATTGAATGCAGGCCACATCCCCAAGGGAAACTTGCTTTCAACTGATTGGCTACACAAAGAAGATCCTATCATGGAGGTGATCACATTATATCAGATCTCATCATGGAGGCAATTACATCATTATACACCTGCCAAACTACATCATAACTGCCAAGCCACTGAAAATCATGGCCCAGCCAAGTTGAGATACAACTTAATGATCAAGGGAGGGCTTCTCTGCCTGCTCTTTTTTTCTAATGTAACTTTTTTTTTTACTCATAGTGATATAGGTATTTAGTTGTAAAAGTCAAATAGTTAATAAAGAGGGCCGGGACAACCAGGGAATCAAGATAAATTCTAAATGGATCAAAGATATAAATGTAGATAATGAAACTTCAAAGTCACTAGAAGAAAACATAGATGAATTCCTTTGTCACTAGAATCCAAAGAACTCACTGCCGTTGAGTTGATTTCCACTCATAGCAACCCTAAAGACCCTAACAGCAGACACTAGTAGCAAAGACAAATGACAAACTAGAAAAAAATACATACCTAGTCCTCACTTATCAGCTATCTTGTTACCCGACATTTCACATTTATGACAATAGTAAGAAATCTACTATCTGACTATTTCGTGCATTAACAACATATGTTTGGCAATAATGAATGCCAAGATGCAAGGTGAGAGTAATGCTGGCTATGATGGTTAAGGTTATATGTCAACTTGGCTGGGCCATGATTCTTACTGGTTTGGCAGTTTTGTAATGATGTAGTTTGGTGGTTATGTAATGATGTAATCATCCACCATTTTGTGATATGATGTGGCTACACTCAGTTTTCACATAACGGCAATTTTTGCATAATGACCTGGTTTTTGGAACCTAACCATGTCAATAAGTAAGGAGTGGGTATATTTGCAATACAAATGGTTTCCCCAAAATGTAGAGTTCCTCGAAATCAAGAAGAAAAAAGTAAGAAATCAAAGGGAATGTGGGCAAAGGACATAATCAGAAAGACCACAGAAAAGGAAATATAAATGGCTGTTAAACATATAAAAGATGTTTAACCTCATTCATAAAAAGAACAGTGAGATATCTTGCCTCATCCATCAGATTAATAAAAATCCAAAAGTTTGACAATACATTCTTCTGATGAGTCTTTGGGGAAACAGTCACTCTTATACAACTCTGGTGGGACAGTAAGATGGCTGTGGAGAACAATCAGGCAATATCTATCAAAAAACATTTGCCCTTTGACCTCTGGAAACTTTTCCTACAGCTATAATCTGCACATGAACGAAATAACATATTTTGTTATTTATTTCAGCATTGTTGGTATTAACAGAACATGGGGAACATCTCCAGAGACCAGCTTTAAAAAAAAAATTTCCAAGCATAAGGTTAGTTTAAAAAAAAAAAAAAAATCAGTCCAAGGTACAATTGGTCTCTATTTGCCTGGAGCAACAGAGGAAGAAAAAGAGTCAGGAGTAGGAGGAGGAAATGGAATATGTGATTGATTGCCTCCATGCACAACTGCCTCCTTTGCCATGAGACCAGAAGAAATGGATGGTGCCCAGCTACCATTACTGAACGTTTTGATCAAAGATTCTGAAGGAGAATCCTGATCAAAAGGGGAAGGAAATACGAAACAGAATTTTAATTCTTGTGGAGTCCAGACTTTCTGGCGCTATTCAGGCTGGATGATCCCTAGAAACTAATGCCAAGATATGATGTTTAACCCTGAAACCATAAACCAAAAATCTCCCCTGAAACCAAACAATAATCTAGCTTAAATAGTAAAGAATGTCTGCTGTGAGCATTGTGCTGTTTTAAAGAGCTTATCATATGGGATCAAGTGATTAACAGCAACTCAAAAGGTTATATAGGAAGCTTTAGAGGGAAGTGAATTTATGTCAACAGAAGAGGAGTAAATTGGAAAAGGAGGGTGAGAATGGCTACATAATTCGAAGAATATAATCAATGTCATTGTATTATACATGTAGAAATTGAATCAGTGTATGTTTTGCTGTCTATTTTTTCAACAATAATATATATATATATTTTTAATCAGCCCCCTAAAGACTTGATGGCCTGACAGAGACTGGAGAAATCCTGAGAGTAAGGCCCTCGGACACCCTTTCAGCTCAGTAATGAGGTCACTCCTATGGTTCACCCCTCAGCCAAAGACTGAACAGATCCATGGAATAAAACAAGGTTTTTTAAAGGGGAGCACCAGCCCTGAGGCAGGGACTAGAAGGCAGGAGGGAACAGGAAAGCTGGTAATAGGGAAACCAGGTTTGAGAAGGGAGAATGTTGACATGTTGTGGGGTTGCTAACCAATGTCATAAAACAACATGTGTACTAACCCTTTGATGAGAAACTGGTTTGTTCTGTAAACCTTCATCTAAAGTACAATAAAAAGAAAAATAAATAATCAGCCCCCTGATCCATCCCATCCCCATTTCTTACTTACCAAAGACCTCTAAAACCCTTTAACTGATTCTTTAGATATTTACCTCTTTTTTTAAAAAAAAATCCTTGTTGTTATTTCTTGAATTTTCAATTTAAATTGTAATCTACTGACTTTCTATTAAAGAAGAAAAGTTTTTAGATCTATTATGTACCTCCCACTTCTAATGCACACATACACAGAGGTATTCTATCCCCTTTGATTTTTCCAAAATGGTGACATCACAGTTTTGTTTTTAAATTGATATTCGATATTTTAATTATCATGAATACATACTGTTTACAGCTGAGCCACATAGTATAGCATGATTACAATTCCTTTCTTGAATATTTTTTGTTTTTTTCTGGAGTTAATGATTGCCTTGTTTTTCACTTGACCATTCTTGAACATATTCATTAATATTTTATCCCCCCAGTTTTCTATATGTCATACATTTCAGATTACCTATAGTTCCATTTTTTTCCCTAGAAATACTACCACTTAGTAACACTGGTGGCATAGTGGTTAAGTGCTACGGCTGCTAACCAAAGGGTCGGTAGTTCAAATCCACCAGGTGCTCCTTGGAAACTCTGTGGGGCAGTTCTACTCTGTCCTACAGGTTCTCTATGAGTCGGTATCGACTCGATGGCACCGGGTTTTTTTTTTTTTTTAGCCCTTCATGTGCTTTCTCCACTATGCATTAGTTTTACCTGCTGCGTAGCTGCCATCCTGAAACCTCTCTTCATTATTACACTGAGAATTTCCTTTGCTCCCTCCATGCCAAGTGCTGGATCCATTGAGTTCTTGATCCCACAGCTTTTTGATTTACTCACTCTTTTTGATAAAATACCTTCTCTAGTAGCTTCTTAAGAAAGCATACATTGAAAAAAAATTGAGACCATGCATGTCTGAAAATGTCTTCATTATACCCTCACATTTGACTATTAGATGTCTAGATATGCCAATTTGGAAATAATTTTTCCAATGCTCCATTTCCTTCTAACATCCAGTTTTGCTATTGAAAAGTCCGAACCCATTCTATTCCTGATTCTTGTTGTGGCCTACTTCTTCTCTCAAGAACTACCTCAGGAATCTTCTCTTGATTTCTGGTGTTCTGAAATTTCATGATGATGAGTCTTGATGCAGGGTCTTATCTAACTATTATTATTCGTTGTGTTTGGGCACTCTGTGAGATCTTTTAATGTTGACTTTTCAGTCCTTTGGTTCTGGAACTATTTCTTGTATTATTTCTTTGATAATTTCTTCCTCTCAGCTTTCTCTGGTCTCTCTTTCTGAATATGCTACTAGTTGGATATGAAACTCCTGCATCAATTCTCTCAATTTTATATTGTTTCTCTTCTACTTTCCAAATTTGTTCTACTTCCTGTAAGATTTCATCAACTTTATCTTCTAACATTTCTTCTGAATTGTATTGTTTCTGCTACTGTGTTTTTAATTCTTAAAAACCACTTTTTCTTGTTATCTGATTTTTATAGCATCTTGTTCTTACTTCATAATTGATAGTTTTTTTATTTTTTTTCTGTTCCCTGAATTTTTTTTTTTTTTTTTTGCTTTCTCCAAGTTCCTTTTTTTTCTTTATTTTGGTTTCTGTCTTTCATATAATCAATGTGCCATGTTAAAAATAAGTCTCTGAAAAAAAAAAAAAATAGTCTCCAACCATTTTAAATGTTGAAGTCTTCCAATTCCTAAATCCACTCTCTCTTAGATTTTTCAGACTGTTCATTTTTAAAAATAATTATATAAATAATACATAAGTATGTTCTCGTTGTCAAGGATTCAAACAGTGAAGAAATATACAGGACAAAATATAAAAGTTCTTATACACTCCCATTCCTGTTCCCAAAGGTAACCATGGTCAACCGTTTGGTGCCAAGACTCTCTCCACCACACAAACTAATGCAGATGTAATAAACTGTCTTTCATGGAAGATCTAGACCCATATGCACATGTGTGTGCATGTATGTGTGTGTATTTCTGTGTAAATTTTAATTTATTTATTTGGCCCACAAGAGTTATGTGATATTTGAATTAATTATCCAACATTTAAATATTAGGAGATCATATTAAAATTCAAATTTCCAAACTCTTTTTAAAAAATTGGGAAGTCTGGCAACCCTGGGCCCATATACCCATGTTATGGAGGGGCATCTTTTCTACAGTCCTCCTGGTCTCCACTTGACCTGTGCTCATTTATATTACTTGCCTGCTCCTGTATGCATTAGGTTTGGTGCTTGGTTAATGTGTTGGTGTGTGATCTTGGAAGTAGTAATACATCCAGCCACTAGCTTATTACAGATCAGCCTACAAGATCGTAGGAAGCTCTGCTGGACAGGAAAGCATAAAGGGTAGGCCTCTCTTTAGAATAACATGGAAAGGAGTGGGCTGGAGTAGACCGGACCCTGATTCGGTAGGACTGGTGGACCTAGAAGGTAGGATGGCCTCACTGGCTGCAGTTTGAAAACTGACTTCTGATTTCCCTGATGCCATGTAATCAAAACACACCTTCTAAATAGAAGAATAAGTACAAGCTGATGGGCAAATGAGGCAAGAAGCAGCAGAGCTGTTGACTTGCTATGGGGAGAAGAGATTCAGTATGAGCTGTCACAATGGTCACTATGTCTTGAATGGCTGCCACTCGCCCTCATGTAGCTTGTTACCAAGGCTATCTCCTCACCACTTTCCCCACAGCCAGGGAGGGGACCCAGTATGGCCATTGATCCCTAAGCATGGTCCCTTGTGATTCAAATGCAAGTGGACTTTTTGTACATGTAGCTCTGATCTTGCTACACAATTCTTCTATCTTATTTAACCTGGTAAATAATCATACATGCATCATCCAAAGCAGATCATGGTTCGATCCCAGATGAATGGTAAAGAACACAGGTTTTATGAGCTTTAATATTGGAAAGGGTTAGGGAGCAGCTGGTAAAATCATTTCTGTAGAAATATGTTATATATTTGTCAGAAGGTGAAAACATTCCTGGTCCATTTTAATTCACTCCTATACAGATACATTGTAGTGTTTCTTTTCTTTCTTTCTTTTAATCTCACAGGTGTTTGGGATGGTTTGAGGGCAAAGAGAATGGCCAGGTCTCACCACTGATCATTTGTTCAATTATCTGTAGAACACAGAGCAAAAGGCCTCAACTTCTGCCGGTTTCCAGTCAATTAAAGATCTCGTGGGACACTTTTCACGGAAGAGCACTGTGACCCCTGTTTTGGCCATGGTCATCTCCTTAATCCACTTCCAACCTTTCTCCTCCTTTCCTGCCAGTCTCACTCCCAAGGGTCCCATAAAGAGTCTCTAGTTGGCCCTCAGCTCCAAAACCTGTAGAGAGACATCATAGAAACAATATTGTAGCCACTATTAATGTTTATTTTCTTGCTCCCAATGTAATATCAGCCTTTCCTCCACTAAATTGCTTCACTAAATTGTACTTGTGAAATGAAAGGGTTGTCTTTGGACAAACTTTCTTCCTGAGCAGAAGTAAAGGGGCGTTTAATGGGGAATGTAGACAGAAGGATCCAGACTCCCTCCATAGACACTATTTTAGGACTCAGCCAAGGAGAAAAGGAAGGGGCTTCTCATGGATTGAATTGTGTCCCCAATATATAAGGATCAACTTGGCTAGGCCATGATTTCCAGTATTGTGTTGTTGTCCTCCTTTTTGTGATCTAATTATCCTATGTGTTGTAAATCCTATAGCTATGATATTAATGAGGCAGGATTAGAGGCAGCTATGTTAATGAGGCAGGATACGATCTACAAGATTAGGTTGTATCCTGAGTCAATCTCTTTTGAGACATAGAAGAGAGAAACAAGCAGAGAGAAGAGGGACCTCATTACCACCAAGCATGTAGAGCCAAGAGAGGAGCGTGTCCTTTGGACTTAGGGTCTCTGAACTGAGGAGCTCCTAGACCAGGGGAAGACTGTTGACAAGGAAGTTCCAGAGCTGACAGAGAGAAAGTCTTCCCCTGGAGCTGGTGCCCTGAATTAGGACTTCTAGCCTCCTAAACTGTGAGAAAATAAATTTGTTTGTTAAAGCCATCCTCTTGTGGTATTTCTGTTATAGCAGCACTAGGTGACCAAGATAGGGAGTGAGGAAGCAAATTATATGATATTTCTCTTCTATTCCAAATTAAACTTATTCTTTCCTTTGCTTTCATCTAATACTGCTATCATAATTTCTCTTGGTTGCTTGCCATTATTGCATAGAGAAATGGAAATCTCCGCCATGATTGAATCTAAACACTAAAATCATTTAAGATACACTACTCCTTTTTTTTTTTTTTTACTCCTGGGGCCTACAGCAAAAATGTAATAAGTTTCTCAAAATGTGACCTAATTATAACTGTCCTTTTAAATTTTATTTCTCATAGGGACCAAATGTCTACAGTTAAAAATAACTCTTGAAACAGGTCCATGTTGCCAGAAAACTTTTCAGAGTCACTTAAATGTTATCTATATTCTTGATTTATTTTTCTCTTCTGTTCCTGATAAAAGCCAGCACAGCTAGGACACACAGGAGGCCAGGCCACACTTCAGGCCAGGAACACGCTGGGCCAGAGTTCTCACGGCCAACACCTTCCCATCTGATTAGACAAGGGGTCAGGTGACCACTTATTTCTGGCACCCCTGCACCAGTGACCTCCTGTCATCCCTGCTCTCAGCCCCAGGTGAGCCTTGAATCCTCAAAAGTCAGAACTCTTTTCCTGCTCTCCCCATTCCCCTGTGAAATCCGGGCCCACGTGGTTTGAGCTGGGATTTGTGAATGCGTTGATGCTGCCCCAAATGCTCCTTGCAGTGCTCAGAACTCACATCCCCTTCACCTCATGGTCCAAGGTGCTCACTTTCTCCTTCTAATGTCCATCTCAGTAATCCTCCTTTTAGAGGCAATCCTGTCTTTCTGAACAGAGGAGGCCTATTCTCTTGCTAGCCGGCACCCCTTCCTTCATTTGCACTGATTCAGAAAGACCTGGCTCCTAACAGTGGAGTTCTGTAAGGACACTTTTAGAAGCTGTAGCTTTTTCATTGTCTCCATTTAACTCCCTCTAAAAAGGAACATAAGAGCTCTTCTGATCCAAGCCCATATACCCTGAAGATTCAACACACTTGTTCTGAAATGAGAGACACCTAGGCTTAAATCCCAGCTCCACCACGTATAAGGCTTAGGACCTGTGCTGGAACTCCCTAAGCCTTACCTTCCTCACCTGTAAAATGGGGAGAATAAAGGTATGACCTCTCAGGGTTGATGTGAGGATTAAATTTGAAATGATGAATGCCAAGCACTTAGCACACAGCCTAGCAAGTGGTAAGCACTCAATAAATGTGAGCTATTATTATTAGAATATTTGAATAAATCACTTCTTCCAGCTAAGATAATGCCATTAGTGCAGATAAAGGATGCTATTTCTGCTTGTGAGAGAGTGCCAGAAGGATTCAAGCCAAAGATGGCTAGGAACTAAATTACCTTTTGGTCCTCTGGATGCTCTTCCCTCTGGTTCCAGCTCACAGGAGAAGTAAACAGCTCAGAAAAGAAGGAGGCTACAGCCAGGATCATACCCAGGAGACCCTGGTGGGAACTCACAAGCAAAGGCATGCCTTTACCAGGACCTTCTCCAACCTGAAAAGGAAAAACTGAGTTTTAAAATGGGCAGATGCATTTTAATTGCAAAAATATACAATTATTCTGTACTAAATGGTACCCTTGACTCCTTATTGGAGGTGAGGGTGAAGAACCAGTTGACCAGTGTGTAAAGCTGGATTCAAAATGCCAAGTCTGATATTGACAGCTTTATAAAATGAGACAGTCACTGAGAGCTCTCACCCCACCCCACCTCACCCCACCTCCAGCCTTGCCAAAAAGCACTACAGGCTTCTACCCAGGAAGACTAGGAAAAAAGAAAGAAGAAAAGAACATTGCTGGCAACAAAGAGCAGACAGGCAAAAGGAAAGCTTCAGGAAAGACTGCTTGGCCATGAGTGTGATGGAAACCAGGAGGCCAGCAGGAGTGATCAGCAAAAGGAGTGATAACCCTAACAAGTCCTCATACACCTGCAGTGTTCTTACACTATGCTAGATGCCGTGGGGTGCCAGGGTCATAGAACATCCAGTCTCCACACTGAGTGCCTGGTAGCATTTCTAGCACACAATACAAGAAGATGGTTGATGTAATGCATGATTATAGAGCTTACATGTAAGACAAACATAACGGAAACATCATAACCTTTAATTAAATATTAATAAACAGGAGGTAATAAAACATATTCTAAAAGAGCCCCTGCGGGGGGGTGGGGAACATGATCATATTCCAACTGATAACATCACTAAAGAAAGAGGGTTAATTTTCCCATGTTGTACAAGGAAAAGGAATGAAGGCACCTGTCTTAGTCAGCTAGTGCTGCTGTAACAGAAATACCAAAGAGGATGGCTTTAACAAACTTATTTATTTTCTCATAGTTTAGGAGGCTAGAGGTCCAAATTTAGGGAGATGGCTCTAGGGGAAGTCTTTCTCTCTCCGCCGTCTATTCAGCTTGTTTCCTAGATCCTTGGAGATCTCCATGTATCTTGGCATCATTCTTCTCCCATTTTTCCTCTACTTGCTTCCATGTTTAATCTCCAAAAAAATCGATTCAAAATATACCCTAATCCTGCCTCATTAACATAACAAATATAACCCATTCACAAATGGGATTATAACCACAGGCAAAGGTTAGGATTTACAACACATATTTTGGAGGGGACACAATTCAATCTATAACAGCACTAGACCTAACCTGTCATATTCTTACCAGGGGTGATATGTGCAACGGTTAAGCTCTTGGCTGCTAACCGAAGCTTGGTGGTAGTTCAAACCCACCCAGTGGCTCCTTGGGAGAAAGACCTAACGATCTGCTTCTGTAAAGATTACAGCCTAGGAAAACCTATGCGGCAGTTCACCTCTGCCCCATGGGGTCACTGTGAGTTGAAAATGAACTCAACAGAACACAACAACAACCGCAGTCCACTGATCTACTCATTTGCTTTGCGTGTCAAAATGTGTTAAATCTCTATCTGCTGGGCCTCATCTTTCCTCCCATACCTACACATGTAGGGTTTTCAACAGATCAGTATCAAGTCAAAGGGCAGTGGAGCAGACACTGTCCACAGCCTAGCCACAGCCCCTTGGCCCACCCAGAGCGCTTCTACAGGCAATACCTCGGGGTATGCTCTGCAGGCCAGAAGTGCCAGGCATTGATGGCCCAAGAGTTACCCTCAACCATGAGGAATGGAGCTGATGGATACCCCAGCCTTCATACCCCTTCTTCATCATCCCTTAGAGGGTCCCCAGAATGATCAAGCACCAGTGGCCTACAGCAGGAATGTGCTCCTCTACATTCCCTTTATAACCTCGCCTCCATTCTGTGTCTCATGTCCCCACTCATCACTATGCTTCCTGAATCACCTACCCAATAAACAACTTGCTCCCAGATTCTCATCTCAGGATTTGCTTTCAGTAGAACCCGAACAGTCAGGCAGCAAGAGAAATACAAGTCATTGAGTCCATGTCCCCGCCACCAGGTAGGCCTCAGAGAAAATATACCAGCTTGTAGACCTCCCATACTTATCACCCTCTCTCCAGTTTGACTCAGAACTGTATCCCCAGGATTTAGCACGCTGTGCCTGGCACATAGTAGGTGCTCAAAAAAATTTTGTTGCATGAATAAAATCTCACCATCAGATTCCCAGGTGGAGAGTGAATCTTGATTTTTCTGTTAGGTTTTTTTTTTCTTCAGCTTTATCGAGGTTTAATTTATACATCATAAAATCTACCCATTGAAAGTGCACAACGCAATGATTTTTAGTAAATTTGTAGAGTTGTGCAGCCATCACCACAATCCAGTTTTAGAGCATTTCCACCACCCCAAGAAGTTCTCTCATGAGTATTTGCAGTCACTTCCCACTTCTACCCCTTCCTCCAGGCAGCCACTGATCTGCTTTCTCTCTCTATAGACGTTTCTTTTCTGAGTGTTTCACATAAGTATAATAGGTAGTCTTTTGCTTCTACTTTCATTCATGTAGCATAGTGTTTTTGAGCCTCATTCATGTTGTAACATATATCATAGTTCATTCCTTATTATTGCTGAGTCGTATTCCATTGTATGGATATGCCACATTTTGTTTATCCATTTACCAATTGATGGTCATTTGGATTGTTCCCAGTCTGGAGATTGTCTTAGGCTGGGTTCTCCAGAGAATTAAAACCAGTAAAGCATATAAATATACATATATATAGAGAGAGAGATTTATATCAAGCTCACGTGGTTGTAGAGGCTAGAATGTCCCAAGTCTGTGGATCAGGATAGAGGTTTCTCCTGATTCATGTAGCTGCAGGGGCTGGTGAACCCAAGATCGGCAGGTCAGAGAACAGGGCTCTTGTTCACAGGCTGTGAAGATTGACAAATTCCAAGTTCAGGAGGTAAGTTGCTAGCTCAAGTCCCAAGAACCAGAGGTCAGATGAGCCAGAGCCAGCTATAGGATGCAGAGAGAGCAAAAAGCCAGAATGTCTGCTTATATTCAGATGCCGGCCACACACCCAAAGAAACTCCCTTTCAACTGATTAGCTACTCACAGCAGATCCCATCATGGGAGTGATCACATATAAACACTGAGAATCATGGCCCAGCCAAGTCAACACACAATCTTAACTATCACAGGGCTATTATGAATAATGTTGCCATGAACATTCACACACATGTAAGTTTTAATTTCTCTCGAGTAGATATCTAGAGGTAGAATCCAACTGTTTATTCTGAAAATTTTCAAGTCTGTAGAAAATTTGAAGGAATGGTACATTATATATCCTTTACCTAAGATTCTTGGGTTGGTAAAATCTTGCCATATTTGCTTTATCTCTCTGTATAAAATACTTTTATGAAGCATTTGAAGGAAGTTGCAGACATTGTGACGTACCACCCTAAATACTTCAGCATGCATCTCCTAAGAATAAGGCCATTCTCCTACATAACCACAACACCATTATCACAACCAAGGTTTACTTTTCTAAATTTATTTTTAAATTCTTTAAAACTACAAAAAAGTTGAAAGAACAACACACTGAAGTGAACTTGACTTTGCTCTTCTCATTTCCACTATTGCTGCTTGACCCTTCTTTCTCAAACCTTCTCACTGCCACTGTTCCTAAAGTGTTTATGCTGGGCTGTTCTTGGTGCACACCCATGCAATATTCCTGACTTGTCATACTCTTACCCCTCCATTGTTTATTCCAGGAGTTTTCAGCCCTGCTTTTGCAAGACTCCAGTATGTCTCTAGTTTCTGGTCCTGAGGGATATTACAAAATCCTCAAAACCTCCCTCATCTCCATCAAGGCTTGGTGCAGATATTAACTTCTCAGTGACTCCTACTCTCCCCAGGCTATTTAAAATTTCAACTCATCTGCCTCCCCTCCTCTGATCCCCCTTACCTGCTCTATTTTTTTTTTCAAAGCACTTATCACCTTCTAACATAACGTATAATTCATTTATGTTTGTCAATTGTTATGTTTATCAGTTGTCTCCCCCTATTAGAATGTGGTAGTAGAGGCATTTGTGGTTCAATTGTAGAATTCTCACTTTCCATGCGGGAGACCTGGGTTCCATTTCCTACCAGTGCACCGCATGTGCAGACACCAACTATCTGTCAGTGGAGGCTTGCATGTTGCTAAGATGCTGAACAGATTTCCGTGGAGCTTCTGGACTCAGATGGACTAGGAAGAGACACCTGTGATCTACTTCTAAAAGTCAGCCAATGAAAGCCGTATGGATCACAATGGTCCGATCTGCAACCCGTCATGGGAATGGCACAGGACTGGGGAAGAGCTTCATTCAGTTGTGCATGAATGAAATGTGCATGAATGTGCATCAAGGGCAGCTAACACAACAACAACTAGAATGTAAACTCTATGAGGGTAGAGTTCTTTACCTTTTTCATCCACTGTTGTATCCCCAGGCCCAAGATTAGTACCTGGCATGTGGAGTCCTCAATAAATGTTGGTAGAAGTCATGAATGGATGATGTGTGTGTGGATATCTGTATATATGGGTCCTACAGCCATTCCAGAGGAACAGGGGTGGCGTTATCCTGAGCCTATCATCTTCTGATGTCACCAACCCAGGAGATGTGGGGAAGGATCATTGACTTATCTCTTTTTGTGTGTGTGTTCTCTTTATTACATATTATACCAATCAGTTATACAT
This sequence comes from Loxodonta africana, assembly GCF_030014295.1. NCBI lineage: Eukaryota > Metazoa > Chordata > Mammalia > Proboscidea > Elephantidae > Loxodonta > Loxodonta africana. The sequence continues at coordinate 51,703,504 of NC_087355.1, read as the reverse complement.
ACATATTACTATGTAGTTTTTTGTGAAAATATACACAGCCATACATCCCTTCAACAATTTCTACATGTACAATTCAGTGATATTGGTTACATTCTTCATGTTGTGTCGTCATTCTCACTATCTCTTCCCAAATTATTTCACCACCATCAACTTAGATTTACTGCCCTCTGAACTTCTCATCTGTGCTTTACAGTTACTGTTGTCAATTTAACCTCATATACATAATTCTTTAAAAGAGTGCAAGGCTCAAGGCAAACATTCTTTACTGATTTAAAACTGTTGTGTGGTTTAAAGATGACTTCAGGGGAAAGTTTCAGCTCAAGGTTACCTAGAGCAACAGATTCAGCAGTTCCTCAAATCTCAGTGGGTCCAGAAAGTGTAGGATCCATAAAAACTTGAAGTTCTGTTTCACATTTTTTCCCCTTTTGATCAGGCTCCACCTATTGAATGCTTGACCAAAATGTTCGGTAACGGTAGCCTGGCACCATCCAGTTCTTCCGGTCTCATGGCAAAAGAGGCAGTAGTTCATAAAGGCAATTAGATCTTCGGTCATTGGTTTAACTTTAACATTTTTAAGCCCAATTCGAAGACTTTGGAAAACACTAACCCTTTGAAAACAGAAAAACTGAACTCCTCCCCTTCAGTAGAACAGACAGGAACTTTCCAAATAGGAAGTCTCCCAATTAATTTCTGAAGAAAGATATTTTTTGCCTCAGAGAGCAACTAAGATCAAGTAGCTCTCCAAGGACCACAAAAGCCTGTAGCTCAGCCAGCCCTGGTTTTCCTGGAGGAGGCAAATACCATGCCCATCATACCCTTAAAAGACTCTTCCTCAAATGCAGCACCTGCTCCCCTGGCAGCCAGGTTGTGCTACACAGCCAATCAGCCTTCACCCCACCTGCCCCAGGTGTTTGGAGAGGTGGGGTACACCTGATTGAAAAAAAGCTAGTCCACTAGCTGCCACACCGCAGGAGGCAGTCTAGGTAATGTGCCTGAGAGCCTGAGTTAGGAACCACAGAGAGGGTCCTGTCTTTAGTAGGTAAGACACTAAAAGGAAGCAGAGAGACAGAGGCTTTGAGTCAAAGGAGGAGCTACAAGAGTCTGTGAACAGGGAGCTGAAGTTTATGAGGAAGCATGAGGTAGGAAAAGCTTTAAGAGAGAGAAAAGCCCTTTGGAGAATAGCAAGAGGGTGAAAAATTCAACAGATTTCTGCCCCTGAAGTCCCTTGAGCTGCCTTGAATTCAGGGAGACATCTGGTTCCGGTTTCTGTGAGGCCTGGCTGTTCCACAGGTCCTGTTTTGGATGTCCAGAAGTCTCCCTCATCCTAATTGCTTTACACACAACCTCATCACTTGAACTAGGTGGAGTAACCCTGTATTGCTTGCAACCCCCCAAATTTAAGCCAAGTAGAAATATGTGAGTATTGTATACAGGAGTCTGTGGGGAAATGTGAAATTACTAGAGATGGTCCCTAGGCTCAAGAAATGTATTGCTTACACCTGAGCTTTTCTCCGTAGCTACACATCCCCTTGCATTGCTATATAGCCTTGCTACCAACATCAGTATCACTTGGGAGATTGTTCAAAAAGCAGAAATCTGAGGGCCAGGCCCGGACCAGCTCAACCCCAGGTAAATCGTTGTTGTTGGGTGCTGTTAAGTCAATCCTGACTCATAGTGACCCCATGTGGTAGAGGAGAACTGCCCCATAGGGTTTCCTAGGCTGTAATCTTCATGGGAGCAGATCTTCAGTTCTTTCTTTCACAGAGCACCTGGGTGAGTTCAAACCATCAACCTTTAGGTTAGCAGCCGAGTGCTTAACAATTGTGCCACCAGGGCTCCTAGGTAAATGGTAAGAGCATTGAAATTTGAGGAGTACTGCTTCCACCTGGCTAATAGTCCCAAATCCATTGTTCCAATCACCTTTTCTCTCCTGGACTCCCATCTGCCATAGATTCAATAATCGACATCAATAATTATATGAGTATCAAAGCTATTGGTAAAGGTCTTTGCCTGTAAAATGCAGTCTTCTTCAAGCTGTTCCTTTGCCTGTGTTCTTCAGTTGTCTTTCATTAGATTTTGTTTGCAATAGGATTGTAAATGCTTGTCTTCATTTTAGAGGTTCATCTCGCTTTTTAAAATCCTATTGAGTAAATCCAAGGATTAAGAGAATCCGTACTTCTACCCTGTTCTTTACAACTGTAGATGATCCCTAATGAGCATTTTAACTACATTCTTTCAACATACTGTCATCCTTGAGAAGTGCCTATAGTTTCAGGTTACAGCTTGTTTTCATCTCAACACACTAGAGAAAGAAAAAGCACACTCAAGAGGTGAAACCCCAAGAAATAAAGTGTGACCATTTTTCAAGGGCGGAATCATTTCTCAGGTTCTTTAATCATATACCCTTGAGTGTCCACCACATGGATCAGTTGCTGGGCTGGGGGTACTATGCTTTCAGGATCAGCCACACCCACTGGTATTTGCAAGTCTATCAGCAGATCTCCAGTAAGAGGACCCTATAAAACAAGACACAGCTTTGTGTGCATCTCCCTCCAACTTTTCCTCCCTTTGTTCTTCCCTCCATCCCTCCTTTCTCTTTTGTGTCCTTTATTCTTCTTCCCATGGGAGCTTGGGTGGAGCTAGTGATTTGCAATTGGCTGCTAACCAAAAGGTTGGCTGTTCGAACCCACCCAGCATCTCTATGGAGGAAAGGCCTAGAGATTTGCTTCCATGAAGATTACAGCCAAGAAAACCCTATGGAGCAGTTCTACTCTGTCACACGTGGGGTTGCCATGAGTCGGGGGCTGACTCCATGGCAGCTAACATTCTTCTTCCCAATAAAATCACAATGGGCCACATCTTGTGCTCAGTACCAGAGAGGCAGCAATAAAAAATCCAGACGTGGCACCCGACTCATGGAGTTTTTGCAGGGAGGCCTGCAGAATAAGTAATCAATTCAATCACGTCAATCCAGGGTTTCAAACCAGTTCATTCTGGTTCAAACCACTGCTGAGAATTTGCGTTTCCACTCCAGATACATCGAATCAGAATCTACAGTTTCACAAGATCCCTGGGTGATTCTTAATGTATAATAAATTTTGAGAGCCACAGCTCTATCAGTGGTTCTCAGAATTGATCCCTAACCAGCAGCATTAGCCTCACCTGGGAACTTGTTAGAAATTTAAATTCTCAGCAGGGGTTCCAGCTTGAGGGAACCTGGCTGGAAGCCTATTTTAATCATATGCTATAAAGGAGAATTAAAGAGGGATATGAGAGTGTATAACAGGGTGCTTAACCCTGGCCTGGGGGCTTCTTTGAGAAAATGACATCTGAACCAAGGCCCAAAGAGTGCGTAGCAGTGAGCCAGGCAAAGAAAGAGGGAAGGGCCCCCTGGTTCCCTGCCAGCTGGGCCTATGGAGCACCCATGGAGCACCCCTGCTCTAACTTGGCATCTCTTGCTATAGACTCCACACCGACCTTGCCCAGTGCCTTCCAGTACTGACAGCTCCACAGCCCAGGCCTGGAGACATGCCTCCACTCTTGTCTGTATCTGACCTTGGCCTGGGCCATTTTCCACCCCACTTCTCTCATATTGGTGCTGACAGCTCACAGGGTCCCCACCCTACTGGGTAGGAAGATATGTGATGGCATCACTTTCCTCTTAGTCTCTTAGAGAGCATTTTCCTTCCAAACAGAATTATCTTTGCTCTCAGGACAATAACTCAGGCTTAGTGCTGGACTGATGTTTGTGGTATGGTCAGTGGTTCTACAGGAGACTGTTTCTAGCATGGCTGTATTTTCTCAGTGGCCAGGCCCCGGCTGAGGCTCGGTGGCATGGTGTGCAAGAGGACCACACCTGCTGGGTTAGGTCAGGCTGCATCTTTCTGATGCCCTCAAACAGGCTGGATGGAGACTGAAGAGAGTGATGGTTCCCACATTCTCTTCTCCAGGTCATACAAGCAGCTGCCCAGTTCCTCTCTCGCTCAGAATAAATTTGGCAGTTTTGCCACCTAGACCACGGCATCTTTTTTCCTAATGTCTTAAGCATATTTTAGGGTTTCTGCATGTGAACAAGTGGTGAAGGAAGAGCACAGTTCATTTGTTTATTAGATGTTACCCTGTGTTTTCAAAAACAACAATTTGAAAGAGAGAAATGGCCCATCTGATGCCTTTTGCTTCTCATCGAGCTCTACACTGTGAACAACTGCTATTACCTTTAGTTTACAGAATCCCCATCTGGTTAGGTACTTTGATTTATGTTGGCTGTAATCCAGAATGGCTGATTTGGTTTATTTTAAGGAGTTTTATTTTAAGAAACTTTTGACATTTAAGAATTTAATTGGAACAATCTGTACCCAGAAATTTTTTAATGCAGTCTAGGATTAAAAGAGGTTTGTATAGGGTTTTAGAATAAAGCAGGGCTTTCCACACCTGGGTAGTCTTTGTGCTTCAGGAGCTTGTTCAGGATGGGGGGGGGCGGGGGTGGGTAGAGAATCCTCAGGTTGGGACTTCTGTTAGTGATGAGAATGAGCAGAATGGCTATTTCTAAAACTGACTATTCTAGCCCTCAAACATATTCCCTAATCTTGATTTACTTTTTTTTTTTTTCTGCAGGGGTAGACCGCCCACCAAGGCGAGTTACAAGGAGATGAATGACGTAATATCTCACCATTCAACCACCTCTCATGTGGTGATCGGGCCTAAACCAAGAGGAATTTGGGAAATCTGCCTTATTCCCTTGACCCAAAAGCCAGCTTATGGACCTGAAAGCCAGGAAGAGACCAGGTTGGTTCAGAGTTCCTCCACCCCGAGAACTGAAGCCACAACCGAAAGTTCAAGAGCCGGTGAAGTTTGAGATGCCAAGACCATTCCATTTTCCAGAGACTGACCTACCTCCACGGACATTCCTAATGGTAGCCAGAATTCTTAGTACTTTGGTGACATGGGGCTGATCCATGATCCCTGAGATTGCTGCTGACTGAAGCAAAGAGCAACAGAATTCCCAGCCTCCAGTAGGGAGGTAAGGGAGGGAGAAACTAGAGCCCTTAAATCCCAATGGTCTCCATTCACCTGGAGCAACAGAGGAAGAAGGAGAGTCAAGGATAGGAGGAGGAAAAGAAATACGTGGCTAATTGCCTCCATGAAAAACTGCCTTCTTTGCCATGAGACCAGAAGAACTGGATGGTATTTGGCTACCATTATTGAATGTTTTGATCAAAGATTCTATAGTAGAATCCTGATCAAAATGAGGAAATACAGAAAAGAATTTCAAATTCTCACGGAATCCAGACTTTCTGGAGCCATTGAGGCTGGAGGAACCCCTGAAATTATTGCCCTGAGATAATGTTTAAACCTTAAACCAAAAATATCCCCTGAAGTCTTCTTTAAACCAAATAATAGTTTAGCTGAGTCAAGAAAGTCTGCCTTGAGCATTGTGCTCTTTTAAAGAACTATCTATATGGGATCAAATTGGCAACAACAACTTGAAAGATTAGATAAGCTTGGGGAACAGTGAGTTTATGTTAATGGGAGAGGAATAATTTGGAAAAGGAGAATGAGAATAGTTGCACAATTTGAAAAATGTCACTGAATTGTACATGTAGAAATTCTTAAATTGGTGTATGATCTGCTTCGTATATTTTCAACAACAAAAATAAATTATTAAAAGAAAAAAAGCCTAATGGATTATAAGAAATGGAAAAGAAGCATACTTTTTTACCAGACACTCCGTAGGAGAAAGATGTGGCAGCCTGCTTTTGTAAAGATCACAGCTTTGGAAACCCTCTGGGGCAGTTCTACTCTGTCCTATAGTTTCGCTATGAGTCAAATTGACTCGATGGCAACAGGTTTGTGATTTTTGAGATGTGATGTCAATGAGCTCACAAAATTCCTGAAAATTTAGTTATCAGTTCTCAGGAACCGGTATGGGCTGCCTCCAGCAGCACACCACTGAGCCTCAAATCTCACCACTCAATCTATATTCCTCTAATCTTTATAATCAAATCTGTAGTATGCCTTCCCTCCTTTGAACTTCATTAGTAATTTGTCTCTTACAGGACATATTCTGCATTATATTATGGTCATAATGAATCCTTGTAATCATCCCATCCTAGATTATTAACTTTTCAAGGGCATGAACTGTATCTTACTCGTCTATGCACTCACAGTAGTGGCAACAATAATGATGGCATTCAATAAATATTTGCCCCATTTGACCGATGATGAAGATTATCACTAGGGCTTGACACAGTTGTGGTGAGGATACAATGACACCATGTATATAAAGCACTTACCAGAGTTCTTAGCTCAACGAGTGCTCAATTAGTGGCAGCTAAATTAACTCACCTGTGGCTTCTGGAACTAAGGGAGCAGAAATTTTAAATTCTAACAGTGGTTCTGTTAGAATTCTACACATTATAATCACCTGGGGAGCATTTACAAATTCCAATGCCCAGGCCAATAAATCAGGCATAAGTATTTTTATAGTTCCCCGAGTGATTCCATTGTGCACTGAGTTTGAGAACCACTATTCTTACATACACCCCATCTGCTCCCTGGCTGATGAGTCAAGAATATCAAACAGGAAAGAATGTCTGAACAGATCCAGCTATTCCTTTAAAAATCCTCCTGTTCATTACGAAATTCCAGTAAACAGGAGGAAAACTCACAGAAGTGCCTTAACTGGTGATCTTGTTGGGTGGAGTCACCTGGGAGGGAAAGGCTAGGAATGAGTAATGCAGCTTTCTGTAGGGGCAGGAGAGAAATACCTCTTTGTCACCAGACTCCTAGAAGTGAAGATTTTCGAGCTGGCAGAATTTTAGAGGTATCTCATTTAAACTAGATTTGGCCCTTGTGTTGATTCAGTGAAGATTAATCCTACCAAAAAAACAGTTGCTGTCAAGCCTGACTTATGGCGGCCTCATGTGCGTCAGAGTAGAACTGTGCTCAGTGGGGTTTTCAGTGGCTGCTTTTTTTCAGAAGTAAATCGCCAGGCCGTTCTTCAGAGGTGTATCTGGGTTGAATCAAACCACCCACCTTACAGTCAGCAACTGAGCTCATTGTACCACCCAGAGACTCTGGATTAAACCTAAGTAAATTTTAGCTCAATGACCATCAGTGCCATTGTTCCAATTCTTTTGTCCCATTGGAATTTTTTTATATTAAAATAACTGAGCTACTAAGTCTCAAAATGAACCTTATTTTCATAAAGTATTTGTGGTAATGAGGATGGACTTACTTTAAGCCAAGACAATAATACATTTCTATATCCGAGAAGCAGATATTGTTTTCCCTTTAGAATTAGTAAAACTAAAGCAGTGTGAGACTTGACTGGTCCAAAGTGATGCATGGGTATGCCAAAGAAGTCTGGTTGCTGTCCTAATCACGTGACACACTTCATCTTTTACAAATATGTAGTTATTGCGGTTTAGTCATGTATCTCTCATGTTAAAGTTATTCACACACACACACACACACAAAAAATCCTTGGAAAAGGATTTGACCCGAAAAATAAATAAAACAGTGCCACTTTAATAATCCGTTATGTTTTTCTTTTATTTTTCTTAAAAGAATAATAGCCTGGTAGTTCACTTTAAAGTAGAAAGAAAATGAGATAAGATAGGAAATATGTATGTGTGTGTTACAAATCAGATTTTAGAGGCCTGGTATGCTAACTTTCTTTGATACCTCTCTATGAATAAGTCTTTAAAACATCATTTGTAAGTATACTCTTAGGATACTAAAGAAAATGCCTATGGAGCCCTGCTACCACCAGTGACTGCCCTGACAGGGAACACAACAGAACCCAATGGAGCAGGAGAAAAGTGGGATGCAGAACTCAAATTCTAGTAAAAAGACCAGACTTAATGGTCTGACTGAGACTGGAGGGGACCCCAGAAGACACAGCCCTCTGACTCTCTGTTAGCCCAAAACTAAAACCATTCCCGAAGCCAACTCTTCAGACAAAGACAAGATTGGACTGTAAGACATAAAATGATATTGGTCAGGAGTGTGCTTCTTGGCTCTAATAGACACATGAGACTATATGGACAGCTCCTGTCCAGAGGTGAGATGAGAAGGCAGAGTGGGATGGGAAATACAGGGTGGAGAGAAGGAGTGTGCTGTCACATTATAGGGAGAGCAACTAGGGTCACATAACAATGTGTGTATAATCTTTTGTATGAGAAACTGACTTGAATTGTAAACCTTCATTTAAAGCACAATAAAAAAAAGAGAAAAAAAAGAAAATATATATGGAGGTGTGAAGAGGCTAACAGAATGCTTCAAATAGCACTGTTGGCTCCACTGGACCAGACCAAGTGCTTCTGCAAAAAACATGTTTGTTCTACTTTCAGTTCAATTTGAAATTTTCTTATAAAAAATTAGAGGATACTGGATTTTCTCTGAAATAAACTTTTTTTTACCTACAAATGCTATTCACCAAAAAAACCAAACCCATTGCTGTGGAGTCAATTCAGACTCACAGAGTAGAGCTGCCCAAATAGGGTTTCCAAGGAGCGGCTGGTGAATTCGAACTGCCAACCTTTTGGTTAGCAACTGAGCTTGTAACCACTGTGCCACCAGGGCTCCACAAATGCTATTCAGTTGACTGAAGTTCTTTTTCTCCTATGGTATATGCACAGTACCAAACTAAAAACCAAACCCAGTGCCATCAAGTCGATTCTGACTCATAGTGACCCTATAGGACAGGGTAGGACTGCCCCATAGAGTTTCCAAGGAGCGCCTGGCTGACTCGAACTGCTGACCCATTGGTTAGCAGCTGTAGCACTTAACCACTATGCCACCAGGGTTTCCATATGCATAGTACAACATTAAAATAGATGGATTTTTTTTTTTTTTTTATCCTAAACGGAAATGAAGTTTTAAAAGCAATTCTTGGCAGGACCTACAAATTTAGATCAAGGCTCTATGATACCATAAATGCTTCAGATTTATGGCATCATCAGAACTCTGGTTTTTATGTGAATCAGAACCTCAAAACTATGACTTGCCTTTCTATTACTCTTTCTCTGTTCTAATATTATAAATTCATGGAGGACGTGTGTATGCAACACAAACTTCTAATGTGTCAAGTTTATTCCCCAGGGTCACCAAGAGGGATCACTATGGGTGGAGTTCAGAAGCAGGGATCAAGAAGTCTACTGTCTATTATCCTTGAACGGTAATATAGTGACCTACTCTGGGTTTTGAGTCACCAGGTAAAGTTATGAGCCTGGCTACACAATCAGACTGACCAGATTTAGCAGTTTCTACTTGTTGCTACAAATCCCAGGCAGTAGCACTAGAGGTGGACAAGTTCCATCTTCATGTCTTACGTATCATTCTTCACTCTGCACAAAACCTTTGCAATAATCTTTCAGCCAGACTGGTTGTGTAGACTGCTGTGGGCGTGTGTCAGACTCTCCTTTTCTTGAGAAAATGGGAAGGATTGGACAAGTTCCCAGAGTTCTCTGAAATCCTGGCCTTGCCCAGAGCAACAGTCACCTAAAGCCCCATTGTGTAGCTTTAAGTGGTAAATAGGGTGATAAACCAAAGTCCAGTATGGCTGCAAGAATGAATTGAGAGTAGGAAAGAAGGAAGGGACACAGAGAATTGCAAATTTACCTGAAAGAGAGAAGGCTATAGATGGTTCCAATTCTCTAAGTGCCTAAGTCAGGACTTTCGGAAGTGTCATTAATTGCGCTACTGAGGAAGGAATCATTCAGTATGCTAAAAGGGCAGTTTGCTTACAAATACACCCATTTAAATCCTGGAGATAGCTAGATCAAAACTGGCCCAACTGGTGCACAGTGGCTAAAGCACCCACTCAGCTGCTAACTGAAAGGTTGGCAGTTTGAACCCACCAGCTGCTTCGTGGGAGAAAGGTGTGGTAGCCTGTTCCTGGAAACCCTATGGGGCAGTTTTACTCTGCCCTGTGGAGTCACTATGTGTCAGAATCCACTCAATGGCAATGAATTCAGGTTATCTGCTATGAAAGATGTAAGATACAGAAATTCTAACTTCAGAAGATCTGGTCTCCTGTCAGGGGTATGGCAAATTAGAGCAGGGTACTCAGTGTCCTGTCACCCAGGTGAGAAAACAAATCTTGCTCATCAAATAGGATTGAGTTCAAGTGCACATGACAGATAACATCGATTTAAACAAGATGAAAATTTCCTTCTCTCTTTCTCTGTCTCTCTCTTCTTTCTCTCCCACTCTCTCTACAAGAAGGCTAGAGATCAGCAGTCTAGAGTAATCCCATGGTTTCAGAGACCTAGTCTCTGCCATTCTTAGCATGGTCCAAGATGGCTACTTGAGATCTGCCAGGCAGACCTTTTCCTACGAAAGGAAGTAGGAGATGGAATTACTAAGGGCACGTAAAAACCCACCAAAGGCACATAACAGCTGTCTTTTTAGGAAATTTTCCAGAAACTAAGTTCTATTCACATTGTATTGAAAATAATTGAGTTAAGTATGGTGGTTCAGTGGTAGAATTCTCATCTTCCATGTGGGAGACCCAGGCAAAGTACCTCATACACAGCCACCACTTGTCTGTCAGTGATGCTGTCTGTTGCTGTGATGATGAACAGGTTTTAATGGAGTTTCTAGACTAAGACAGACTAGAAAGAAAGGCCTGATGATCTACTTTCAAAAATCGGCCAGTGAATACCATCCAACTCCATTGTGCATTCAAGGGAGCCTGAGAAATATGTTCTTTACTTCAAGTGGTCACGTACCCAGATAAAAATTGACAGTTGTATTACAAGAATTCAGCAAACACATATTGAGGTAGGCACCCAGTGGTCTCTGCCACAGCCTGACTAAAGCCAGTGCTGACATTCATGGTGGGAAGGCTCTCAGAGTTAAATAGAAGCCCTAGAATTCAGGAGGCTTTGATCCTAGTCTCACTTCTACCCAAGTTTCCAAGTGCCCTAAGTAATCTTATCAGTTAAATAGATATCTTAAATAAAAATTACATATTGTGACATATGATGTAAGAATAATTAGCAGATTAGTGAATTGCATTTTTACTTTGTGTTTCCATTCTCAGGCGGTAACGGCTTATTTAACATGTCTGCTGAATTAATTACCTGATCCAAAGCACACAACTATTGAAATTCAAACACACCCACAGGAGAAAATAGAATGGTTGAATTTTGGAGTGGAAAGGGACATTCAAGAATGTCTAACTCAACCTCTCTCCCAGTATAGGAATCTGTAACAGATGGTCCCCTGTCTTGTGCTTAAAACACTCCTAAAGTGTGTTATTTTGCAGTTCCATTGATGGACAGCTCCAATTGTCCAATACTTCATCTGGATGGCTATCTAAAATCTCCCTCCCTTGAACCCCCACCTCCTGAGACAACAGAGAACAAAGCCATTCTGCGTCTTCATGGTAGTCCTTCAATTATTGGAAGACAGCTCTGTGTCATTCCTTAGTTTTCCTCTTCAAGGTAAACATTCCTATTGTTGGAACTGTTTCTTAAGAAACCAGGTGTCCATGTCTGTCATCATCCTGGCTATCTGTCTCACATTAGTGTCTCTCAAACTGTTTTGACTATGACCCACAAAAGGAAATTCACTTAACATATGATCAGTATACATATACATACATATAACTGAAACAAGTTTCATAAAACAATACTTAGCCTTACTACCTACAATGAACTCTAATATATTTTTCAGCTCAACTCTATTCTATTCTACTCTATTGTGTTCTGTTTTATTTTTTAAGGCTGGTTTGTATCCACTAAATGAATTTCACACCCACTCATGGGCGGTAACCCATAGTTTGAAAAACACTGTCCCAGATACACTCTGGCCTGTTAATGATTGTAGGAGGTGGTGCCCTGATACTGCAGGCTGATCTGAGTGAGCACAAAGGCCTTTACTTCCTGAGTCCAGAACTTGGTGTCTTTATTTCAAGGTCGTCTACGTACATTAAACTTTAAAGTAACATCATTGCAACGTTGATTGAATATTTGAGTCAGCTATAACAACATTACTTCCTTGAAGTTCTCTTAGAGTGTTCTTGTTCTTTGCCATTCATTAAGTTTCTCGTGTTTTTTCACCTATGAGCCTTCCAGCATATGGTTGTTTGTCTAGCTAACTCTTAGTTAGATGCTGTCAAGTAAATCCCAACTCATGGCAACCCTATGTGTGTCAGAATAGAACTATACGCCATGAGATTTTCTTTCAGTGTTTATTCCAAATTTCAGACTCAGATCAATAGAGTGTTTTTTTCCCTTGATTTCTTCTTCTTCATCTTTTTTTAAAACTAGAAGATTGTTTTGGAAACACTGGTGGCGTAGTCTTTGGGTGTTATGGCTGCTGACCAAAAGGTCTGCAGTTCAAATCCACCAGGCACTCCTTGGAAACTCTAAGGGGCAGTTCTACTCTGTCCTATAGGGTTGCTATGAGTCGGAATTAACACGATGGCAACGGGTTTGGTTTTTTGGTTGGCAGATTGTTTAACTTTTTACTTGGTTTTATTTTTAAGTTATTAATCAGCCTTGCATTCTTCATGGTTCAAAACTCAAAAGATTCAAAAAGAATATGTGGTCAAGTTTCCTCTTCTCCCCTAACTCCGGCCTCAGTTTCTCTTCCCAGTGACAACCAATGTTGTTTTTATTTCCAGAGACAACCTGTGTACATACAAGCAATAACTGTGCATATATACCTCCTATATTAATTTCCTGGGGCTACCGTAAGAGAACAAAACACTAGACGGCTTACAACAATAGAAATTTATTCTTTCACAGTTCTAGAGGCAGAAGTCAGAAATCAAGGTGTGGACAGGGCAGTGCTCCCTCTGAAGTCTTTGGAGGAGAATTCTCACCTGCCTCTTCCAGCTTCTGGTGGCCCCAGGTGATCCTTGGGTTGTGGCTGTACCATGCTGCCACCATCTTCTCATGGCTTTATCCTCTCCTGTCTGTGTCTTCTCCTCTCCTCTCTGTTGAGAATTGTCACTGGATTTCGGGCCCACCAGGATAATACGGGATGATGCCATCTTGAGGTCCTTAACTTAATTATATCTGCAAAGACCTTTTATCCAAATAAGGTCAGATTCACAGGTTTGGGGGTTAAGATGTGGACATGTCTTTTTGGGGGTCATTATACACCCCACAGCTTTATTGTATTTATTTATTTATTTTTGGTCAAATGGCAGCGTGATATACACACAGACAAGAGTGTTTTGTTTTTCCTTTTTTATAAAATTCTCAGAACTGACCTAACCAGAAGGGGAACATCAATAAGATGGCAAAAAAAAAAAAATTAAATATGTATATATATTTTTTAATCATTTTTCCCTGCCTCACTGTTTATATAATCCAACTTCTCAGAAAGAAACAAGAGTTTGTAGGGGAAAAAAAGTATGAAGGGGAAATATTGTGGGCTCTTTTTCTAGATGTTTACTAAAATCCTTGAATTATAAAAAAAGCTGACAATCTTTTGCTGTCAAATATAAGAAACACAATAAAAGAACATTGAGAAGAGTTATACTTTGTACTTAAAATATTATGCAAGCTTGAGAATTCAGAAAGCTGTGCACGACTCTGTGTGCAACCTTCAGAAATATTAACAATCTGTACTGACAAGCAGGGCCATCTTATTTTCTCTTTTGTGCTACCAGATTGATGTGGAACCTCAGAAAAGAATGTTCAGGCTGGAAAGAATAAAAAGAACATTATAAATGAGTAACAGGATAATTAAAGCATGAAGCAGCCTTCTGCATCTCAAGACAATGGTAATGGTAAAGGTAGTTTTAGCTAATTAATTGGTTAAGAACAATTTGCCTCAGTGACTATCTTACATTTGAATATGGAATACTTTCTGCTTTGCCAGAAACTGAGAATGGAGTTATCATGAAGCTTGTAAAACAAATAGCTTTTGGCCACCAAAAGTGTGATAACAAGTCAGAAAACCCAGTATGAGTTAGTCCTATGGAGACAATTTTCCCCTCCACACTATAAAATTCATTGGGACTCATAGAGGGTAATTTCCCTACCCCTAAAACATCTCTTTTTCAAACTTCTTTTACCTCGTGAGAAAAGAAGTCTTACTACATTATGGGCTTACCATGTTCTTAACCAAAAGCAATATTGCCCAGCTTGAGGGGTCTCTCACCTTATTCATCAGCTTGACTCCGAATAACTTTTAGCATTTCCTAAATATCGAACCTACCCTCCAAGAAGGAGGACTTGTCAACCTGATCTTGTTCAAAAGAAAGTGCTAAAGACTCAGAAAATAATTCCACAAGAGGAATCCCAGAAACATTGTGAGCAAAAGCAGCATCATTAAAATAAATATGTGGTGATATTATGTCAACTCTCTCAAGTTACCTGGAAGGGGACATGTTCATTTGTATGGTTAAGTTCTGGGAGACTTGCTATAAATCGCCTCTTTACCTTATACTTAAACTTCACAGACCTATTTGCAAATGAAATCCAATTTTGCATGCTTAGAGAATTAACAAGAAGCAAATCCAAGCACTGTCTTGCAACTTGAAATAGATTTTTAAGTTAGTTAATTTTCTAAGTGGATTTTGTGGTTGTTGTTCCATTGCCAACTCATAGTGACCCAGGTGCAACAGACCTAAACGCTGGCCTATTCTGCACCATCTTCACGTCATTGGTATGCTCTCAAGTCCATCATTGTAGCCACTGTATATTTTGAGTGCCTTCCAACCTTTTTTTCCAACCTAGGGGGTTTGTCTTCCAGTACCATATTGGACAACATTCTGTTGTGACCCATAGGGTCTTCATTGGCTAATTTCTGGAAGTAGATCACTAGGCCATTTCTCCTTAGTCTGTCTTCATCTGGAAGCTCTACTGAAACCTGTTCACCATGGGTGACCGTGCTAATATTTGAAATACTAGTGGTGTAGCTCCCAGCATCATAGCAACATACAAGCCACCACAGTATGACAAACTGACAGATGAGTGGTAGAAAAATTGAATCTTAATTATGCATAAAAATAATACACAGAAACAAAAATTAAATTAAATTTACTAATATTTTAAGATGAAGAAGATTATAGGGGATTTCATCTGTTCCTTCAAAGCTTATTTTCTGTATTTTCCACAATGATTAAATGACGCTTTGTCAATCAAGAGTGGAGAAAACTTTAAAACTGAAGAAAATTCTTTTTCTATGTAGATATTTATTCCTTTCCCCATGTGGAGGAGTATCAAACTTAGTATTTTTGAGCTTGGCCAAATTCCACTTGATTGTTCTCAATGGCAATTTCCTAGGTAGACCAGAAAAGAAAATGAGAAATAAAAACAAAAATGTAAATCACCTTTTGTAAATAACAGACTCTCCACCTCTGCTGCAAAACTCTCCAAAATACACCTTTATTCTCAACCTTCTTTAAGGTCAAAGAGAGCCCTGGTGTTTCTTTTGTGTTCTTTCTGAGGGGAAAATGATACAGTGGACTCCGTTGTCCTTTCAGTAAACTTCTCCCCCCTCCCCAGCCCCCCATACCCTCCTCTAAGACTTACTGGGTATTTAGAAGTCTAGGAGTCCCTGGGTGGTGCAAACAGTTTATGTTTAGCTGCTAACAGAATGTTTGGAGGTTCAAGTCCACCCAGAGACACCTCAGAAGATAGGCCTGATGATCTACTTCTGAAAAATCAGCCATTTAAAACCCTATGAAGTATAGGTCTACTCTGACACACCTGGGGTTGCTGTGAGTCAGGGATTGGTGGCGATGGTTAGAACTCTTCTAAATGGTCCCCTCTCTTTCACCCAGGGAAATAATTTCTGCATTTTTTAAAACAATCCTGTCAACCAATCAGGATAAATGCCTTTTTAGAAGTTGGCCCTAGGTTCTGCCTTCTCTCTCAGAGGCCCTCCCTCTGGAAGTCTTCGTCACTGTCAAAGGGCACCTCTACCAACTTGAGATAGTTGTAACTCCATCCAATCCTCAAGCGTATGGACACCCAAAGAGAAGAAAAAACAATTCCATGGACAGGAAAAATAGCATCTGTGTTTATACCAAGATACATCCTTGGCCTTCTCCTGAGATCTGCTGCAAAGAGGCCCCTTGGATTTCAGGTGGGCACCTTCCACCTTCACCGAAGACTAGATCCCACACCGGTGATGTGAACGTGAGAAAGTCCGTTCCAGCTCTTTGTGAGGGAGATAAAATGGGTGATCCCAACTCCACAAAAATCGTCTGTGATTACAATTTCACATGGAAGAACGTTCTCTCTGGTCTCATTATTAAAAGATTTGTGCTTTTCCAGGGCTGGTTTGTTTTTATCTGGGAATTGGGAATCATATAACATGGTTCTTGCTCAGAGGCTTAGCAGCAAATTTGTGGACACTGTAAGCAGCAAACTTAGGGCTTTATGGCAGGCATTTTGTGCGCTAATCTCACTCTAGTTCCCAACTGACTTCACTGCCTTTATTTTCCTTTTGGTCATTTTTCTTACTTGTTTTTATCCTGTTTTGTCTTGTCATAGGTCTCTGGGTGGTATAAGTGGTTTAAGATAGGCTGCTAACCAGAAAGTTGGTGGTTCAAAATCATCTATTAAATCCACCATCTGCTTCTGTAACGATTACAGCCTAGAAAACCCTATGGAACAGTTCTACTCTGCAGCACATCCCGGTCGCCATGAGTCAGAATCAACTCAATGGCAATGGGTTTGGTTTAGTTATCTTGTTATATTGTATGACCCCTTTTAAAGTTTCCAGGCCTTTTTGGAACAAAAAGCCCAAAAAGAGCCAAAACCCATTGCTGTCAAACAGAGCAGAATATAAATACAATCAACTCAGATTAAAAATATATATATACTTTAGGGGTGTTTATTTTTCTGCTTATTTCTATCTTCTTATGCACAATCCCCCCCAAATCCAAAACTATATCCCATTTCCATTGTTCTTATTATGCAAATATCTTTTAAAACCTAAATACATTTTAATAATAATTTTGCAAGGTAATTTTTAAGCAAATATCTTTCCAAAATTTAAAAAATATTGGTAAAATTGTAAATTTCAAGAGAGCTGGGATCAGGTCTGATAATGCAGCTGTGGTTGGTAGAAAGAGCCCCGGGCTGGGAGTTTTGTTTCCAGCTCTGCCTCATTCTAGGTGTTTGACCTTGGTCAGGGCCCTTCTCTCTGGATCTCAATTTCCTTGTTTATAAAATGAAGGGGTTGGATCAGGTCACCCCTGAAATTCCTTCCAGCTCTGAGATTCATCAACATTCTGACCCATTGTGGGCACTTAATAAATAACAAACACACTTCCAAGAGAACCTCCAGAATGACTTGTGTTTGGACTATAGGAGCTTCCAGCTCTAAAGATGAGGCTTCAGATGCTTGATTGTCCCTGCTTCCTAAAGGTTCAAAGTTTGCAAGATCAACAGAAGCTTAAGGAATCAAAGGCTCGGGGGAAAAAAAATGGAGTTCATGAGAAAGAAAGTTCATCTGCTTTTAGAGAAATAAAATTTAGAGTGGTGGGGGGGTGGAGTAGAGAATTTTCAAAACAGTGAAATAAGATCAATGTTTAATTTTAATATTCTGTAAGTCAAATGTAACCTATTTAACAACGCACAAGATATTTTTTACGTGTAATTTAATTTCTTCACAAAATTATTGTGCTTGGTATAGTCTTCTTTTAAAATTAATCATTGTTAATTACAATTTTGCTAATCAGTTTTTGTTTTTAAATCATTCACACTTTTAACACAAAGGGAGGTACGTGCTGCTGATAGCATCTTTTAGGGTTTGCTAGTTTATGTTTATGAGGGATGGAGCCAAAGTAAAAAGAAACCATCAATATGTTAAAAGTTTGAGTGGCCATTAAGCACCCAGTAAATACACAAAGTATTCATTTTCAGGAAAAGGCAAAGAAATAAAGGAAGAAAAAGCGGCACCAAATACAATTTTTGCCATGTATAAACAACATTCTCTAATCCCTTATTTTTCCAGACTATTCCAGCAAGCTCTTACACTTATTGCTTCATTTTAATCATCTCAAAGGACCTCAGAATCCTGAGGATTTACCCTGGGACACACTTCATTACCTTTCTAAAGGCCAACTTGTTGAGTCATTTCTCCTAAGTATCAGCAAACAGAGGCAGATTCCTTCAAGTATTTTTTTTTTTAATAATTTTTACTGTGCTTTAAGTGAAAGTTTACAAATCAAGTCAGTCTCTCACACAAAAACCCATGTATACCTTGCTACACTTCCAATTACTCTCCCCCTAATGAGACAGCCCGCTCTCTCCCTCCACTCTCTCTTTTCGTGTCCATTTCACCAGCTTCTAACCCCCTTCAACCCCTCATCTCCCTTCCAGGCAGGAGATGCCAACATAGTCTCAAGTGTCCACCTGATCCAAGAAGCTCAATCCTCACCAGCATCCCTCTCCAACCCATTGTCCAGTCCAATCCATGTCTGAACAGTTGGCTTCGGGAATGGTTCCTGTCCTGGGCCAACAGAAGTTCTGGGGCCATGACCACTGGGGTCCTTCTAGTCTCAGTCAGACCATTAAGTCTGGTCTTTTTATGAGAATTTGGGGTCTGCATCCCACTGCTCTCCTGATCCCTCAGGGGTTCTCTGTTGTGTTCCCTGTCAGGGTAGTCACTGGTTGTAGCCAGGCACCATCTAGCTCTTCTGGTTTCAGGATGATGTAGTCTCTGGTTCATGTGGCCCTTTCTGTCTCTTGGGTTCATAATCACCTTGTGTCCTTGGTGTTCTTCATTCTCCTTTGATCCGGGTAGGTTGAGACCAATTGATGCATCTTAGATGGCTGCTTGCTAGCATTTAAGACCCCAGACACCGCTCTTCAAAGTGGGATGCAGAATGTTTTCTTAATAGACTTTATTATGCCAATTGACTTAGATATCCCCTGAAACCATGGTCCCCAGACCCCTGCCGCCGCTATGCTGGCCTTCGAAACATTCAGTTTATTCAGGAAACTTCTTTGCTTTTGGTTTAGCCCAGTTGTGCTGACCTCCTCTGTATGGTGTGCTGTCTTTCCCTTCACCTAAAGTAGTTCCTATCTACTATCTAATTAGTGAATGTCCCTTTCCCACCCTCCCTCTCCCCCCGCCTCGTAACCACAAAAGAATGTTTTTCTTCTCAGTTTAAACTATTTCTCAAGTTCTTATAGTAGTGGTCTTATACAATATTTGTCCTTTTGCAACTGACTAATTTCACTCAGCATAATGCCTTCCAGGTTCCTCCATGTTGTGAAATGTTTCACAGATTCATCACTGTTCTTTATCGATGCGTAGTATTCCACTGTGTGAATATACCATAATTTATTTATCCATTCATCCATTGTTGGGCACCTTGTTTGCTTCCATCTTTTTGCTGTTGTAAACAGTGCTGCAATAAACATGGGTGTGCTTTTTTCTGTTCATGTAAAGGCTCTTATTTCTACAGGATATATTCCAAGGAGTGGGATTGCTGGATTGTATGGTAGTTGTATTTCTACCTTTTTAAGGAAGAGCCAAATCGATTTCCAAACTGGTTGTACCATTTGACATTCCCACCAGCAGTGTATAAGTGTTCCAATCTCTCCACAGCCTCTCCAACATTTATTATTTTGTGTTTTTTGGATTAATGCCAGCCTTGTTGGAGTGAGATGAAATCTCATTGTAGTTTTGATCTGCATTTCTCTAATGGCTAATGATCTTGAACATTTCTTCATATATCTGTTAGCTACGTGAATGTCTTCTCTAGTGAAGTGTCTATTCATATCTTTTGCCCATTTTTTAATTGGGTTATTTCTCTTTTTGTAGTTGAGTTTTTGAAGTATCGTGTAGATTTTAGAGATCAGGCGCTGATCAGAAATGTCATAGCTAAAAACTTTTTCCCAGTCTGTAGGTAGTCTTTTTACTCTTTTGGTGAAGTCTTTGGATGAGCATAAGTGTTTGATTTTTAGGAGCTCCCAGTTATCTA
Organism: Loxodonta africana; assembly: GCF_030014295.1. Classification (NCBI taxonomy): domain Eukaryota; kingdom Metazoa; phylum Chordata; class Mammalia; order Proboscidea; family Elephantidae; genus Loxodonta; species Loxodonta africana. The sequence goes on along the minus strand of NC_087355.1, from coordinate 51,683,589 downwards.
GTTTTTCTTCTGCATTCTCAGTAATGTTTTGTATACTGTTTATGCCATGTATTAGGGCTCCTAACGTTGTTCCTATTTTTTCTTCTATGATCTTTATCGTTTTTGATTTTGTATTTAGGTCTTTGATCCACTTTGAGTTAGTTTTTGTGCATGGAGTGAGGTATGGGTCTTGTTTCATTTTTTTCCAGATGGATATCCAGTTATGTCAGCACCATTTGTTAAAAAAGACTGTCTTTTCCCTCATTTAACTGTTTCGGGGCCTTTGTCAAATATCAACTGCTCATATGTAGACGGATTTATGTCTGGATTCTCAATTCTGTTCCATTGGTCCATGTATCTGTTGTTGTACCAGTACCAGGCTGTTAAAAAACACTACTGTGGCAGTATAATAGGTTCTAAAATCAGGTAAAGTAAGGTCTCCCACTTTGTTCTTCTTTTTCAGTAATGCCTTATATATCTGGGGCCTCTTCCCCTTCCATATGAAATTGGTGATTTGTTTCTCCATGTCATTAAAGAATGTCCTTGGGATTTGGATCGGAATTGCATTAAATGTATAGATCGCTTTTGGTAGAATAGACATTTTTATAATGTTAAGTCTTCCAATCCACGAGCAAGGTATGTTCTTCCACTTATGTAAGTCTCTTTTGGTTTCTTGCAGAAGTGTACTGTAGTTTTCTTTGTATAAGCCTTTTACGTCTCTGGTAAGATTTATTCCTAAGTATTTTATCTTCTTGGGGGCTACTGTAAATGGCATTGATTTGGTGATTTCCTCTTCAATGTTCTTTTTGTTGGTGTAGAGGAACCCAACTGATTTTTGTATGTTTATCTTGTATCCCAATACTCTGCTGAACTCTTCTATTAGTTTCAGTAGTTTTCTGGAGGATTCCTTAGGGTTTTCTGTGTATAAGATCATGTCATCTGCAAATAGAGATACTTTGACTTCTTCCTTGCCAGTCTGGATGCCCTTTGTTTCTTCATCTAGCCTAATTGCTCTGGCTAGGATTTCCAGCACAATGTTGAATAAGAGCGGTGATAAAGGGCATCCTTGTCTGGTTCCTGATCTCAATGGGAATGCTTTCAGGCTCTCTCCATTTAGGGTGATGTTGGCTGTTGGCTTTGTATAAATGCCCTTTCTTATGTTGAGGAATTTTCCTTCTATTCCTATTTTGCTGAGAGTTTTTATCATGAATGAGTGTTGAACTTTGTCAAATGCCTTTTCTGCGTCAATTGATAAAATCATGTGATTCTTGTCTTTTGTTTTATGTATGTGGTGGATTACGTTAATTGTTTTTCTAATGTTGAACCATCCCTGCATGAATCCCACTTGGTCATGGTGAATTTTCTTTTTTCTGATATGTTGTTGAATTCTATTGGCTAGAATTTTGTTGACGATTTTTGCATCTACATTCATGAGGGATATAGGTCTATAATTTTCTTTTCTTGTGGTGTCTTTACCTGGTTTTGGTATCAGGGATATGGTGGCTTCATAGAATGAGTTTGGTAGTATTCTATCCTTTTCTATGCTCTGAAATACCTTTAGTAGTAGTGGTGTTAAATCTTCTCTGAAAGTTTGGTAGATGTCTGTAGTGAAGCCGTCTGGACCAGGGCTTTTTTTTGTTGGGAGTTTTTTTATTTCCTTTTCAATCTCTTCCTTTGTTATGGGTCTATTTAGTTGCTCTACCTCTGTTTGTGTTAGTTTAGGTAGGTAGTGTGTTTCTAGGAATTCATCCATTTCTTCTAGGTTTTGAAATTTGTTTGAGTATAGTTTTTCATAGTAATCTGATATGATTCTTTTAATTTCAGTTGGGTCTGTTGTAATATCGCCCATCTCATTTCTTATTTGGGTTATTTGCTTCCTCTCCTGTTTTTCTTTTGTCAGTTTGGCCAGTGGTTTATCAATTTTGTTGATTTTTTTCAAAAAACCAGCTTTTGGTCTTCTTACTTCTTTCCATTGTTTTTCTGTTTTCTATTTCATTTAGTTCAGCTCTAATTTTTATTATTTGTTTTCTTCTGGTGCCTGTGGGTTTCTTTTGTTGCTCTCTTTCTATTTGTTCAAGTTGTAGGGATAATTCTTTGATTTTGGCCCTTTCTTCTTTTTGGATGTGTGCATTTATTGATATAAATTGGCCTCTGAGCCCTGCTTTTGCTGTGTCCCAAAGGTTCTGATAGGAAGTGTTTTCATTATCATTGGATTCTCTGAATTTCTTTATTCCATCCTTAATGTCTTCTAGAATCCAGACTTTTTTGAGCAGGGTATTGTTCAGTTTCCAAGTGTTTGATTTCCTTTCCCTGCTTTCCCTGTTATTGATTTCCACTTTTATGGCCTTATGGTCAGAGAAGATGCTTTGTAATATTTCAATGTTTTGGATTCTGCTAAGGCTTGCTTTATGACCTAATATGTGGCCTATTCTAGAGAATGTTCCACGTGCACTAGAAAAGAAAGTACACTTGGTTGCTGTTGGGTGGAGTGTTCTGTATATATCTACGAGGTCAAGTTGGTTGATTGTGGCATTTAGATCTTCCGTGTCTTTATTGAGCTTCTTTCTGGATGTCCTGTCCTTCACCGAAAGTGGTGTGTTGAAGTCTCCTACTATTATTGTGAAGCTGTCTATCTCACTTTTCAATGCTGATAGAGTTTGTTTTACGTATCTTGCAGCCCTGTCATTGGGTACATAAATATTTAATATGGTTATATCTTCTTGTTGTATTGTCCCTTTAATCATTATATAGTGTCCTTCCTTATCCTTTCTGATGGATTTAACTTTTAAAGTCTATCTTGTCAGAAATTAATATTGCCACTCCTACTCTTTTTCGATTGTTGTTTGCTTGATATATTTTTTCCATCGTTTGAGTTTTTGTTTGTTTGTGTCTCTAAGTCTAAGGTGTGTCGCTTGTAGGCAGCATGTAGATGGATCTTGTTTTTTAATCCATTCTGCCACTCTGTTTCTTTATTGGTGCATTTAGTCCATTTACATTCAGGGTAATTATGGATAGGTATGAATTTAGTGCTACCATTTTGATATCTTTTTTTGTGTGTTGACAGTTTCTTTTTCCCTCTTGATTTTATGTGCTGAGTAGATTTTCTTTATATATTGTCCTTTCCTCATATTTGTTGTTGTTGATTTTGTTTCTGCTGAGTCTGTATTTTTCCCTTGTATTTTATTTTGATGAGGATAGTTTGTCTCCTTTGTGGTTACCTTATTATTTACCCCTATTTTTCTAAATTTAAAACTAACTTTTATTTCTTGGTATCGCTGTATCTTCCTGTCCATATGGAAGGTGTATGATTACATTTCTTAGTTCCTTTTTATTATTTTAATGTTGTCTTCTTTTATGTAATAACATCGCCATTATCCTGTTGGGTTTTTTTTTTTTTTTTTTAAATCTTGCTTTGTTTTTTTTGGATTTCCCTGTCTGGGTTGACTTCTGGTTGCTCTGCCCAGTGTTCTAGTCTTGGGTTGATACCTGATATTATTGATTTTCTAACCAAAGAAGTCTCCTTAGTATTTCCTGTAGTTTTGGTTTGGTTTTTACAAATTCCCTCAACTTGTGTTTATCTGGAAATGTCTTAATTTCACCTTCATATTTAAGAGACAGTTTTGATGGATATATGATTCTTGGCAGGCAATTTTTTTCCTTCAATTTTTTAAATATGTCATCCCATTGCCTTCTTGCCTGCATGATTTCTGCCGAGTAGTCCGAGCTTATTCTTATTGGCTCTCCCTTGTAGGTGACTTTTCTTTTATCCCTCACTGCTCTTATAATTGTCTCTTTATCTTTGGTTTTGGCAAGTTTGATTTTGTCTTGGTGACTTTCTTCTAAGATCTACCTTATGTGGAGTTCGACGAGCATCTTGGATGGATATCTTCTCATCTTTCACAATATCAGGGAAGTTTTCTGCTAAGGAATCTTCAACAATTTTCTCCGTATTTTCTGTTATCCCTCCCTGTTCTGGTACTCCAATCACTCATAGGTTATTTCTCTTGATAGAGTCCCACATGATTCTTAAGGTTTCTTCATTATTTTTTTTATTCTTTTATCTGATTTTTCTTCAAGTATGTTAGTGCCAAGTGACTTATCTTCGAGTTGAGAAATTCTAGCTTCTACTTGCTCAATTCTGCTCGTCTGACTTTCTATTGAGTTATCTAATTCTGTTATTTTATTGTTAATCTTCTGAATTTCTGTTTGCTGTCTGTGTATGGATTTTTCTAGCTTATTAAACTTTTCATTATGTTCCTGAATAATCTTTCTAATTTCTTCAGTTGCTTTATCTGTGTGTTCCTTGGTTTGTTCTGCGTATTGCCTCATTTCCTTCCTGATGTCTTGAAGGGTTCTGTATATTAAACTTTTGTATTCTGCATCTGGTAATTCCAAGAATGCACTTTCATCTAGGAGATCCCTGGATTCTTTGTTTTGAGAGTCTGTTGAAGTGATCATGGTCTGTTTCTTTATGTGACTTGATATTGACTGTTGTCTCTGAGCCATCTATAAGTTATTGTATTAGTTTATGGTTGCTTACTGTTTTGTTTTGTTTTGGTATACTGCTGTGTGTTGTTTGAGTGAGCTAGCTTGATTATTTTCACCTTTGGAGCTCTGGTGTCCTGTCCCCAGCTGGCTAGAGCTGTTACCAGGTATATCAGTCTACGAGTCCATTCAGTTTTCTTGTATGAATTCAGCTCAGGTTTCCAGGTAGCTGACGTCAAGTGTGTGGTACAGGGTCTGTCCTACAGTCTTAGAGGGGCAGAGGTGATTGGTGTATATACTGGTATCTGACTGCAGCAGGGGATCACATCATGCTCTGAACAAGGCAGGGGGCTGAGGACTGACCCCCAAGTGTCTCTGAGGAAAACGCATCTCTGTTCCCTAGAGCATGCTGGTGGGTGGGTTCTGCAGAGGGACCATGGGCACTCAAAGTTTTTGGTTGTAAGGACTGGGAGGCACCAGTTATCTTTGGACCCCTGTCGTGGATGGCATGGTGACCTGAGTGGAGCTACGAGTCCTTAGGTCCCTGGTGTGGGTAGGTGAGGACACTTGTTTAATAGGCAAAGCAATGTCAAATGTCAAACACCCACCTCTCCACAGCACAGCTGAAATAGTTGCAGTTTGCCAACAAGGGCCTATTCTCCTGAAATAGGCCCACACAGGTCCATGCAGAAGGGAAAGTTGCTCGAGGTCCATGGATGGTTTATGCCTTGACAGGAGCTGCTTCTGTCCTGAGCTTCCCTGGTTAATGGAGCTAGCAAATTATCTTTTCCTCCCAGTTGCAATTTTTTTTTTTCCAAGGCCAGGAGGATGGCTCTAGGTGCTCACCAGGGTCTATCTCAGGCCTAGAGGTTCAGCCGCTGAAGCCAGCTTGGGGGTGTGTGTGGGGCGCAGTAAAATATACTCAAGTACTTAGCTTTCGCCAAGAGTGCCCTTCTCCTCAGGTTCTGGAGGTGTGAGTGGGCTGTGTGGCTGGCTGCTTCTCCCTGAGGAAACTGCAGCCGAACACTAGGACCAGCCCACCGCCGCCACCACCGCTCCGGGAATGGTGCCTAAGGGCTCCCCGCGATTCAGGTCTGGTAACTTCTCTCCACTTCTGAAAGGCTTCTTCCTCCCCCTGCCCATCAGTTCATTGTCTCAGCTTGCCTTTGATGCTCAGGTCTTGCAGCTTGTCACAAATATACTCGTTTCACTTGTTTTGGGGGGTCTTTGTTGTAAAGAGGGCTCGATGGAAGCGTCTGTCTATTCCACCACCTTGGCTCCGCCTCCCTCAAGTATTTTTGATAGTGGAAGTAAGAGGCATCAGAGGCTGTGCTGGGCAAAGGACTCATCATCCCGTGGAGGGAGTGGTGTGCTTTGCCAAATCCCAAACTACACACCTGGACAATACACCTGAAAGCCTTTTCATGTTCTGCAAATCTAAAACTACATCCCCAACTCCAGTGACCAAGTGCCTATGAGTCTAAGTGATTTGTAGCATTCTGACTTCTTCATGAACAGTTCATCCTTCCAAGTGGATGAACTTGAATTTTTTAAAAAGGTGGGTTTTATTGAGGTCATTGCTTGAGGAATAACTGGCAAAAGGGATACTTGATTTTAGACAAGGCCTTGGAGAAGGTAAAAGAGGCTGGAGCCATTTCCATTCTTTGAGATTCCAGGTATAACTTTATTTCTTTTTTAAATTTTTACTGTGGTGAAATACATATAACAAAAAATTTTACCATTTCAACCATTTTTACATATACAATTCAGTGACATTAATTACATCCACCAAGTTGGGCAACCATTGGCACTATCTGTTTTCAATTTTTTTTATCACCCTTAACAAAACCTTTATACTCAAGCAACTCCCCCCGTATCTCCCTCTTACCAGCACCTGATAATCACTAATAAACTTTGAACTCTATGAATATAATTTTCTTTTAGTTAAGAAAATCCAAAACAGGGTAAAACTTCTTGGTATTTTTTTAAATGCTTGGTTTTATCAAGTTAAAATTCTTAACATGCACACACACACACACAAATTACAATGCAATGTAATGGAGCCCTAGTAGTACAGCAGTTAAGCATTCAGCTGCTAACCAAAAGGTGGCAGTTCAAATCTACCAGCTGCTCCTTGGAAACCCTCTGGGACGGCTCTACTCTGTTCTATAGGGTTGCTATTTTTAAAATGCTTAATTTTAACAAGTTAAAATTCTTAGCATGCACAAAAAAATAAAATTACAGTGCAATATAATAAAACTAGATAAGTAAAGGTGACCTGGTGGTACAATGGTTAAGCGCAAAATGGCTGCTAACAGAAAGGTTGGTTGTTCAAACCTATCAGCAGCTCCAAAGGAGAAAAGACCTGGCAATCCGCTCCCGTAAAGATTACAGCCTCGGAAACCTTATGGGACAGTCCTACTCCATCATATAGGGTCACTATGAGTTGAAATCAACTTGATGGCCTACCACAGCAACAAAGATAATCACCGACATTATTAAAAGACTAGTTCATAATACACAGCTATCCAGACCTGTTGCTGTCGAGTCGATTCCGACTCATAGCGACCCTACAGGACGGAGTAGAACTGCCCACATAGGGTTTCCTCGGAGCGCCTGGTGGATTCAAACTGCCAACCCTTTGGTTAGCAGCTGTAGCACTTAACCACTATGCCACCAGGGTTTCCACTTCTATAGCTATGGTTTATTTGAGGACTCAAGTCAAAGCTGTATGAGGATCATTTTACTTTAGTCCCATCAGGCATCTTTCTGACTGTTTAAATTCATCTGAAAATAAAGTCAAAGCTCTTAATGATAAACTTGAGGCCCCAGCCAAATGCTCCCCTTTCCCTCCACCTTAGAGTTGTGCCACAAACCTGGCTTTAAAGTCTTCGGGGTCACCTGCAGACAGCATCCTCATCAGATACCAAATCAAACCCACTGCCATCGAGCCGATTCCAACTCATAGTGACCCAATAGGACAAGGTAGAACTGCCCCATAGGATTTCCTAGGCTGGTGGGTTTGAAACGCCTACCTTTTGGTTAGCAGCTGAATGCTTAACCACTGCGTCACCAGGGCTCCTTTCATCAGGTATGGTGATCCTTAAAATTAAGGAACTAAAAGATGGCATTTATTCGTGTTTTCTTAAATAGCCTCTTTATTTTTTAGAAAACCCTAAGGGTAGGGCCATGCCTTTCTACCACTTTACTAGGGTTTTAAATAGCATGGTTTTATCCTATGCATTCTTTTCTTTTGAAGACAGCAGCTCCCCTATGAATAGCACTTTATGTTCCTTATCCCTTTCCTGGATCTCCTGCAGCTCTGGAGTGCACCCAACTTCATGACATCACAAGGAAGCAAGTCTGGGCCGCAAAATGCGCATCCCATGGTGGTAATCTGTAACTATTCTTTGTGCTTTCTCCCACTCTGGCCCTGTTTCCTGCCTTGTCAGCGAAACCAGGGTCACTTTTCCCAATCTTTTGTGGGGCCTCCCACATTGATAACTGGCATCTGCAATCTTTCTGTTTTCTTCTACTCGGTGAAACAAACTAACCGAAAATTCATTGTGGTGATGGTATTTTATAAACCATGAACGCTTTGCCCGTTCATCTGTTAGTATTCTGGAAGATAATGCTCAGCTGATTGCTACTGGAGCTGACTCCCTTCCCCAGTCATACTCTGACTCTGAGGGAAGCTTTCTCAGAGCATGTCCGCAGGGCAAACACTATGCCGACCTTAATAATTAAAACCCTTCCTGCCAGGATACATTTTCTGTGGCTGACTGTAAGTGTTCCAGAAAACATAGACTGGCCAAGCCATTCCCCTCCCCCACCCCCTGTATCAGCAATGAAGCCCAGAGCGTTTTTATTTGATAGCTTCAAATATTTGATTTCTTGAAGCTAATGATCAGATGCTCTCTGCAACGATGCTTGTTTTTTTGTTTCTTTGTTTTTTAACAAGGAAGTAACACGGGAATTCTGGATCAATTACACTTGGAAGAGACAAACGGATGGATGTAGGACATTTTTCATTGTAAGAACCTTATAATAACATTTAAAATTTTTATTTTGTTGGAGATACAGCTGAATAGCGTTATGAAAACTTGATTTTAAACGTATATTTATTATTTTTCAAATTATCCCAATAAAAATCTTTTTTTTTTAAGTTCAAGGAAAAACAAAACAAATCCATTGCCGTGGCGTCAATTCCGACTCATAGTGACCCCATAGGACAGAGTAGAACTGCCCCATAGGGTTTCCAAGGAGCACCTGGTGGATTTGAACTGCCAACCTTTTGGTTAGCAGTTGTAGCACTCACTTAACCTCTATGCCGCCACCAGGGTTTCCAATTCAGGGAAGAAGTTAAAAAAAAAAAAAAAAATGGGGGAAACACCTCCAGTGTCTGCCCATTGTATCCTCAGACCTTCATCCTCTGGATGCCCTCAGTTACCCCATGTGGATGCCACCAAGAAGTCAGCTCTACTGAGAAGAAAGCAAGCCAAAGTTCTGGGCGGTGAGATCTGGAGTAAGTCACCTGACCACTTTGTACCTCTGTTTACTTCTACAGCTTTTGTGAGAATGGAAAGAAATAGTATACCTGGCTTTACTGGGATAGATTTGAAGTAGTCAGTAAATGCTAGTCCCCACTCCTCTCAGATGGTTCTAGAGAGAAGGAGGAGCTTCCTCAGGGATCTCAGGTTCAATGTAATGTCTTAAGGAGAGAACCGAAGCACTATCATGAGGAGGAGCCCTTGGCGGTTTTGAGGTGGGCAATATCAGCACCACCCATACAGTTCTCAGGTTCCTTAACCTGGCCGCCTTTTAATTGCAAGCACCTGAGGTTGCAATAAGAAACCCTGGTGGCGTAGTGGTTAAGAGCTATGGCTGCTAACCAAAAGGTCAGCAGTTTGAATCCCCCAGGTGCTCCTTGGAAGCCCTATGGGGGAGCCCTAATCTGTCTACAGGGATTGCTATGAGTTGAAGCCAACTCAATGGCAGTGGGTGGGAGGTTGCAATCACTTGGCATTTCTGCACCTCTTCCTCTCCCAGGATAACAAGGGTCAAAAAGCACTTGTAGTTCAAGCTGCCATACAGAGAGAGACAGGAACCCTCAGCTCACTGTGAGAGAGGCACTAAATAAATCCAAGTTATCGTAAAGTGATCTTTAGAAAGAGATCTCACCCTTGGCTTTTGACTATTTTTTGGGGAGTATTTTTATATTAAATGAGCAGAATTTTCCTTAGAGGCCTAGTAAAATTTCACTTTTGCCTATTTATTTTTTCTACTGCAAACTTTCACAGGCAGGGACTTGATTTGACCTCATTCGGAAGCCACTGTACCAGGCCCACATTCAGTGTGCTTTCTGGGCCCCTCTGTTACTTTCAAAGGCTGGTCTGTAAGGTGCTTCTTTCTGAAGGTCACCTTCTAACGTCAAAGGATTGTCAAGATCAGTTAGGATAGCTGTGCTAGTGTGGGAGCTATAAACTCTTACAGACTTTCACGGATAGCTACAAACAATTGGAAACAGGAATAAATTTGGGTTGCCTGCCTTCAGTTCATTACTGGATACTTCCTCTTCTCCTTGCTCCGTGGTCATCCTTCCAGTTCTCTGAGCCTCACCAGGGTTTAGGGTTTGTGGTTTTCTCCTATCATAACTTTGGCTATTTCTATCAGTTCATTCTAGATGTTTCTCTTATTGTTTCTTCCTGACTTGTTTCCTTTCATTGCTTTTTCTTGTCTCCCTTTCTGACACTGGCATTATTTCTTGGCTTCTAATTTCTCATTTCTCGTCTCTTCCATAAAAGGAATAAGTTTCATCATTGCTGACCAAGTCAGTCTATTTTTTGTTCTCTGTGGGCTTATGCTGCTGCTCTGTTCAAAACTACCCTGATAAAACCATAGAATGTAGAGAACCCACCCCAAAAATAAACAGTCACTTCCTTTTTGGGAGGGCCATTAGTAGTACAACTCACAGCTTTTCAGTCAAAAACTGAGAAAGGCAAGCTATCTCTATATAAATTGGGCTCCATGAAACTGGCCTCCTATGTTCAATCACAAATATTTCTTGAGCCCCACAGCACCAGGGAGAATAATAGGTGATGAGTTCAAGGATGAGTAAGATGGCTTGGTCTCTGTCCCTGAGTAAACAATGAATAGCTCATTAATGACACCCCTTCCACCTCCACTTGCTACCTTCTTCCCTGTTTTATTTTTTTCCATATCACTTATCACTGTCTGATTTGCCATATATTTTTCTATTTTGTTTATCATCACTCTCTCCCAACCAGAATGCAAGCTCCGTGAGGAGGTATTTTGGTGAGTATTTTTGATCACCACGGAATCCCTGTAGATTCCAGAATGCCACAGAGCATTGCCTGGCACATACTAAAACCAGTTGTCATCAAGTCGACCCCAAAGCGTGGCAACCCCATGTGTGTCAGAATAGAATTTTGCTCCATAGGGTTTTGATGCTGATTTTTTGGAAGTAGATCACCAAGTTTTTCTTCCAAGTCATCTCTGAATGAACTCAAACCTCCAACCTTTGGATTAGCAGACAAGCACGTTAACTGTTTGCACCACCAAGGGACTCCGCCTGGCACACCGTTGTTGTTAGGTGCTGTCGAGCCAATTCCAACTCATAGTGGCCCCGTGGGATAGGGTAGTACTTCCCCATATGGGTTTCTAGGCTGTAATCTTTACAGGAGTGGATTGCCAGGTCTTTTCTCCTGAAGAGCTGCTGGTGGTTTTGAACTGCCAACCTTTCAGTTAGTAGCCAAGTGCTTAACCATTGTACCACCAGCGCTCCTTCTTGGCACATAGATGGCTCAATATATGTGTTTTGAATGAATGAAATGCAACATAATGAATCAGAAATGTGGACAAAGCACTGTGGAATTACAGAAAGTCTTACAAAAATGAGAGTAACTTCATTGCGTATGTATTGTGTGTAGAAATCAGGCTCAAAGAGAAGTTTGATGTTTTTGGAGTGAGACAGACAAAACATGAAAGAGATTAGAAAAGTTTTGGTCATTTGGTGCTGGGGTAAAGAGCTGCAAAAGAAGGAAATCTGATGTTCTACATTTCAGTGCTTGTTCTTTCATGAGTTGTATTACAAATGCTTATATTTCATTTGGAAGGAAAGGAAATTAGGAGCATTTTCAGCACTCCATGTACAAAAGGTCACAGAAGCCAGAGGCAGCACAAGAGGGACTTAGGAGCTAAGTTTTTGTGAGTCAGCACTGGATTTATTTCCTGGCTCTGCCGTGTGACCTTGAACGTGTTAACTTACCTCTCTCGGCCCCACTTCCTCAGAAGATAATAATACAGATGATCTTAGAGAGATGCCCTAATAATTAAGTGAGGAAATGAATGTATAGTGTTTAACACAACACCTGCCTGTTAACTCCACAACAAAACATAGCTACCATTCTTAAAGTAAGGTGACGACACAAAAAACAGAGTTGTAGGCTTATGTGCCATCATTCATATAGCTGGGGGCTGGGGATACCACATTGCTAATGCTATGTATGTGGTTTCAGGTAAGGCCCAAATCAATTTTCCCCTGGACCTTAATTCCTATGCAAAGTGGCACTGAATGCAACAGAAATTAGATGCCAATAACTAGTCATATCCTCTCCCATTCTCAACCTTCGGCACGGCACACCTGGTGAGAAACTGAGAAGGTGAGAAAACCTCATGTTTCTCTCCTTTTTTCTCCTGCAGCCCGCGATGATTTCCTTCCTCTCAGAATATGGTTACCTCGGTGACTAAATCATTATCCTGTTTTCCTTCCTCTCCCCACTAACTCCTTTCTTGCCCCCCATTACCTCTGCTGAAAAACCTTTTAACATAAAAACTTAATCTACAATTTTACAAGCTGCCATCTACTTAAAACATTTTTTTTTCCTTTTCTGAATGCTTGCAAACACATTTTTTAATACATTGAAGAAAACATCTTTTCTCTAGAGCAAAGAAAGAGAATAATAGGGCTGGGAGTGGGGACTAGGCAATACAAGAGTAAGAGGGAGGGCAGCTGGGAAGCAGGAAAGCCCCTGGTGTCTATGGGGCCTCTCTGGATTTCTAGAGGGCTGAATTCCTGGGGGGTTGACAAAGGGACAAGTTTCTGGGGTTTTGACAGAGAGTTCAGCTTCTGGGGGTTTGACAAAGGGCTGAGGTTCTGGGGGTGTGACAGAGGATTGCATTACTGGGAGTTGGGTGACTATGTGAGTATGGAGATTGACTTCGGAGAGAAATGGCTTCCTGTGGCCAAATAGAAACACCCCACCTTACACCAGAAAACCACTGCTCTGACTTCTACCACTACCAACTGCCTATTCTTGAACTTCATATAAATGGAATTACACCATAGGTACTCATTGTGTGAATAGTAGTGGAACATTGTCTGGTCTAGTGCTGGAAGATGAGCCCTTCAGATTGGAAAGGACTCAAAATAGGACTGAGGAAGAGCTACCTCCTCAAAATAGAGTCTACCTTAATGATGTGGGTAAGTAAAGCCTTCAGGACCTCCATTTGCTAATCTGGCACAACTCAATATGAGAACAACTGCAAACATCTATTAATAATAGGAATATGGAATGTACAAAGTATAAATCTAGGAAAATTGGAAGTCATTGAAAATGAAATGGGCTACATAAAGAACAATATCCTAGGCATTAGTGAGCTGAAATGAACTGGTATTGGCCATTTTGAATCAGACAATTATATAGTCTATTATGCCAGGAATGACAAATTGAAGAGGAATGGCGTTGTGTTCATCATCATACAATGCTGTCAGTGATAGGATAATATCCATACACCTACAAGGAAGACCAGTTAATACGACTTTTACTCAAATTTACTCACCAACTACTAATGTCAAAGATGAAGAAATCGAAGATTTATACCAACTTCTGCAGTCTAAAGTTGATCAAACATACAATCAAGATGCATTGATAATTACTAGTGATTAGACTGCGAAAGTTGGAAACAAAGAAGAAGGATCAGTAATTGGAAAATATGGCTTTGGTGATAGAAATGATGTCAGAGATCACATGATAGAACTTTTAAATACCAGTGAATTCTTCATTGCAAATACCTTTTTTCCACAACATAAATGGCAGCTATACACATGTACCTCACCAGATGGAATACACAGGAATCAAATTGACTATATCTGTGGAATGAGATGATGGAGCAGCTCAATACCATTAGTCAGAACAAGGCCAGAGGCTGAATGAGGAACAGATCATCAACGGCTCACAAGCAAGTTCAAGTTGAAGCTGAAGAAAATTAAAACAAGTTCACCAGAGCCAAAGTACAACCTTGAGTATATGCCACCTGAATTTGGAGACCATATCAAGAATAGATTTGATGCTTTGAACACTAATGACCAAAGACCAGATGAGTTATGGGATGACATAGAGGGCGTAATACATGAAGAAAGCAAAAGGTCATTAAAAAGACAGGAAAGAAACAAAAGACGAAAATGGATGTCAGAAGAGACTCTGAAACTTGCTCTTCAACATAGAATAGCTAAAGCAAATGGAGAAATGATGAAGTGACAGAGCCGAACAGATTCCAAAGGGTGGCTCAAAAACACAAGGTAAAGTGTTATAATGAAATGTGTAGAGACCTAGAATTAGAAAACCAAAGGGGAATAACACGCTTGGCATTTCTCAAGCTGAAAGAACTGAAGAAAAATTTAAGCCTCGAGTTGCAATTTTGAAGAAATCTATCTATAGGTAAAATATTGAGTGACACAGGAAGCATTGAAAGAAGATGGAAGGAATACACAGAGTCACTGTACCAAAAAGAATTGGTCAAGCTTCAACCATTTCAGGAGGTAGCATATGATCAAGAACCAATGGTATTGACGGAAGAAGTCCAAGCTGCACAAAAGGTATTGGCAAAAAGCAATCTTCAGAAACTGACAGAATACCAATTGAGATGTTTCAACAAACAAATGCAGCTCTGGAGGTGCTCGCTTGTCTATGTCAAGAAATTTGGAAGACAGCTACCTGGCCAACCAACAAGAAGAGATCCGTATTTGTGCCCATTCCAAAGGAAGGTGATCCAAGAGAATGCAGAAGTTATCAAAGCATACCATTAATATTACAAGCAAGCAAAATATTGCTAAAGATAATTTTGAACCAGTTGCAGCAGTACATCAACAGGGAACTGCCAGAAATTTAAGCCAGATCCTGAAAAGGAAGTGAAACAAGGAATATCATTGCTGATATCAGATGGATCTTGGCTGAAAGCAGAGAATACCAGAAAGATGTTTACCTGTGTTTTATTGACTGTGCAAAGGCATTCTACTGTGTGGATCATAATAAATTATTGATAATATTGTGAAGAATGGGAATTCCAGAACACTTAATTGTGCTAATGCAGAACCTGTGCCTAGACCAAGAGGCAGTCATTTGAACAGAACAAGGGGATACTGTGTGGTTTAAAATCAAGAAAGGTGTTCGAAGGGTTGTATCCATACTTATTCAAACATATGCTGAGCAAGTAATCTGAGAAGCTGGACCAAATGAAGAATGTGGCGTTAGGATTGGTGGAACATTCATTAACAACCTGTGATATGCAGATGACACAACCTTGCTTGCTGAAAGTGAAGAGGACTTAAAGCACTTAGTGATGAAGATCAAAGACTATAGATTTCAGCATGGATTACACCTTAACATAAAGAAAACAAGTCTTCACAATTGGAACAGTAAGCAATATCATGATAAATGGAGAAAATATTGAAATTGTCAAGGATTTCATTTTACTTGGATCCACAATCAACACCCATGGAAGCTGCAGCCAAGAAGTGAAATGATGTATTGCATTGGGCAATCTGCTTTAAGAGACCTCTTCAAAGTGTTAAGAAGCAAAGATGTCACTTTGAGAACTAAGGTGCACCTGACCCAGGCCATGATATTTTCAATCGCCTCATATACATGTGAAAGCCAGAGACTGAATAAGGAAGACCGAAGAAGAACTGAGGCCTTTGAATTACGGCGTTGGCAAAGAATATTGACTATACCATGGACTGCCAGAAGAATGAACAAATCTGTCTTGGAAGAAGTACAGCTAGAATGCTTCTTGGAAGAAAGGACGAAGAGACTTTGTCTCGTGTACATTGGACATGTTATCAGGAGGGACCAGTCCCTGGAGAAGGACATCATGTTTGGTAAGGTACAGGTTCAGCAAAAAAGAGGAGGAACCTTGATGAGATGGCTTGAGACAGTGGCTGCAGCAATGGGCTCACAATAGCAACCATTGTGAGGATGGCAGTGTTTTGTTCTGTTGTATATAGGGTCCCTTTTATGAGTAAGAACCAACTTGATGGCACAAAATAACGACAGTATTTCATTGTACGACTATGCCACAATTTATCCATTCTAGAGTTGTTGACACTTGGATATGAAAAAAGCTTCCTGAAACATCCTTCTCCAAATCTTTATATGGACTTTTGCGCTCATTTCTCTTGTGCTTTATGAGTGGAATTTCTAGGTCATAAAGAAGACAACATTCACCTTAAGTAGATACTGCTGAACAATTTTCCAAAGTGGTTTTACCAGTTTATACTCACTTCACTACTCTATATTTTTTCCTGCCTTAAATGGATAAGGAGTAACTTTTAGTTGTAAAACAAAACATATTCTTTTGGTCATTCTACATTCTCAGCTATCATATCCAAATCAAAATTCCACAAGTTATTATTAATAATAGTTTGTACCTGTTGTTCCCTTTGCCTGGAATACTCTGCCATTGGGTCTTCCCGTGGCCAGTTCCTTCTTCTCATTCAGGTCCCAGCTCAAAGACATCTCTTCAGTGAGGACTTCCGTGATCAGGCAATCTAAATTCCCTGTCTTCCCACCCTGTAACTCACTATTGCATTATTCCTTCTTTATTTCCTTCATTGTACTAACCATGTTCATTCATTCATTTATTTATTGCCTGTCTCCACTCGCTAGGAATGAGAGCTCTGTGAGAGCTAGGATCTTATCTCTCTTCCTTTACTATATCACCCACAGCTAGAATAGTGCCCAGAGCATAGCAAGCCACTGTGCAAGATGGCCCCCAATGGTCCTCAACTTCTAGTATTCTTGCCCTTCTGCAGTCCCCACCCACGCTGTATAGGGCTGACCTATACAACCAATAAAATATTGCAGACGTGATGGTGTGTGATATACAAGATTTGGTGGTAAAAGACAGTGGCTTCTGCCTTGCGCTCTCTTGGATTGCCCACTGTGAGGGAAGCCATGTTGTGATTCTTTCAAGTAGCCCGTGGAAAGGTCCATGTGGTGAAGAACTGAGGTATCCTGCCAAAAGCCTACATCAACTCACTGACCATGTGAAAGGATCACCTTAGAAGCAGAGCCACTGGCCCCAGTCAAACCTTTAGATAATTGCGTTCTGCCTGACATTTTGATCACAACTTCATGACTGTCCTAGAGCCAGAAACACTAAATGGCTTCCAAGTTCCTGACTCACAGAAACTTGAAAAAAGATAAAGTTTTTTGTTGTTCTAAGGTGCTAAATTTTGACATAATTTGAGTGTGATGGTTAAAATTGTGTATATACTTGGCTGGGCTGTGATTCCCAGTGTTTATATGTGATCACCCCCACGGTGGGATTCACTGTGAGTAGCCAGTCAGGCAAAGGGAGTTTCCTTGGGCATGTAGCCTACATCTGAATATAAGTGGACATTCTGGCTTTGCCCTCTCTGGACCCTGCAGCTGCCTCTTGTTTGTCTGACCTCCAGTTCTTGGGACTTGAGAAAGCAGCTTACCTGCTGATCTTGGGATTTGTCTATCTTCACAGCCTGTAAGCAAAAGCCCTGCTCTCCGACCTGCTGATCTTGGGTTCACCAGCCCCTATGGCTATGTGAATCAGGAGAAGGCTCTATCCTGATTCATGGTCTTGGGGTGTTCCAGCCTCTACAATAATTGTGTGAGCTGTTCCTTTGATATAAATCTCTCTCTATGAATATATATTTATATGCTTTGCTGGCTTTGCTTTTCTAGAGAGCCCAACCTAAGACCTTTGTACCAAGAGTGATTCTGGAGATTCTAGAGAAATTACAAAACTGTAAGGATGAGTTTTCTAAATTGATTCTGAAGTCTGGTTAGTCTTAAAGACGCTGATGACTCTGCTCCAGTAGTAAGGGCTGCACATGGTGCTCTATACTATCTATTGTTGGAATAACTGTGTGTTTGAGGCAGAGGCACGATAGCCATTCAACCAAACCCATTTTTCTCCTGTTGGAGCCGTAGCTGGACTCCACTGCCCAGTCTCCTTTCCAATTAGGTGTAGTCATGTAACTGAGCACTGTCTAATGAGATATGACAGAAGTGAGGTGCTCTGCTTGTGGGTCTGGCCCATAAAAGGCTCCCCTGTTCAAACCTTTATTTCATCCCCTATCTGCTAGTTGAACGGAGAAGATTCCAGGGTCTCAGGGGGGACCATAAAATGAAAGTAGTCTGGGAGCCTGAAAGACTGGAGAGGCCTATGAAAACCTACTGCAATCATATTGGACTTTACCAAGGAATAACCTATTATGCACTTACACTTAGGGCTTATCTTTTATGACGACTAGCACTGTAATGCCTATGGATACCGTTGGCAAGCTAAAAGTACGGAAAACATTTTATAAAAGGAAATGGGAAAGTAAGAAAAGAGGAGGAAAATGAAACAAAGTCAGAGTAAGAAACAAAAGGGAACCTGGTCTTGGGATGTGCAGGTAAAGAAATGTAAGTGTTCTTAACTACTCTATTGGCTTCTGGAATGACTTTAGAAAAGTAACGTTTTCCTCATTTAATTCTAAATAGATCTAATAGTCTCGCTACTTTACTTTTTTTTACTTTACTATTTACCTGATACCATCCTCATTCCTTTGTCAGCTATGTCAATCCTTGTTTTACTAGAAGAATAAATATTTTTCAGCCCATGCCTTTGAACTCTATTTCAGACCCTAGTTCTATATTCTATGATAATTTGGCCACACACTTTTTTTTTAAATTTTTTATTGTGCTTTAAGTGAAATTTTATAAATCAAGTCAGTCTCTCACACAAAAACTTATATACACCTTGCTACATACTCCCAATTGCTCTCCCCCTAACAAGACAGTCTGCTTCCTCCCTCCACTCTTTCTTTTTGTGTCCATTTCATCAGCTCCTAAACCCCTCCACCCTCTCATCTCCCCTCCAGGGAGGAGACGCCAACATAGTCTCAAGTGTCCACCTGATCCGAGAAGCTCACTCCTCACCAGCAACCCTCTCCAACCCATTGTCCAGCTCAATCCATGTCTGAAGAGTTGGCTTTGGGAATGATTCCTGCCCTAGGCCAACAGAAGACCTGGGGGCCATGACCACTGGGGTCCTTCTAATCTCAGTCAGACCATTAAGTCTGGTCTTTTTATGAGAATCTGGGGTCTGCATCCCACTGCTCTCCTGATCCCTCAGGGGTTCTCTCTTGTGTTCCCTGTCAGGACAGTCATCGGTTGTAGCAGGGCACCATCTAGCTTTTCTGGTCTCAGGCTGGTGTAGTCTCTTGTTTATGTGGCCTTTTCTGTCTCTTGGGCTCGTATTTACCTGTGTTCTTGGTGCTCTTCACTCTCCTTTGGTCCAGGCAGGTTGAGACCAATTGATGCGTCTTAGATGGCTGCTTGCTGGTGTTTAAGACCCCAGGCACCTCTCTCCAAGGTGGGATGCAGTATGTTTTCTGAACAGATTTTATTATGACAATTGCACACTGTGTTTTTTGTATGCAGATTTTAAAATCAACAACAACAACAAAAAAAAAAAAAAAACAAGAAAGCGAAGCCGAACTGTGAGATCTCATTTTATGGATTCATCAAACCCTTAATGAGGGTCCAGTGGCCAGAGATTATGGCAGTTATTGGGGATAAAGATAAGTCAGGATCCCTCCCTGAAGGAGCTTGTAGTCTAGGGACAGAGACAGACACTAAATGCAATGACAGCACCATGAAAGTTTTTGAAAGGTAAGAATTAAGAAATGTGAGGAAGTTATGTTCTGCTAACTCTGAGCTGGGAGTACGAATTATCCATAGAGAGTTAAGGAAGATTCCCCGAAAAAACTCATATTTATCCTACAAATTGCAGATGTGACTATAGTATTAGGACAGTCAATTTCCCTTCCCTCCTGCAATGGAGTTTTTAACTCTGCTGTTGCACTTTTAGTTTCCTTACATTCTTAGTTTATGGGTCTCTGCCTGAAGATGGAGTCCCTGGTAATTCAAATGGTTTACGGGCTCAGCTGCTAATCAAGATTTGGAGGTTCGAGTCCACCCAGAGGCATTTTGAAGAACGGTCTGGAGATCTATTTCCAAAAAATCATCATCCATCGAAAATGTTATGGAGCATGGATTCTGACACACATGGAGTCAGAATCAATTCAATGGCAACTGGTTTGGTTTTTGGTTTGGGTTTAAGAGACACCATGCATTCTCTTAAGGATGCGAAACAGACATTTGCTAGAATTTTCTTCTTTTCTAATAGTAAATAATTTTCAGATACATTATTATTTTTTTTATTACTGTCTTAGTCATCTAGTGCTGCTATAACAGAGATAACACAAGTGGATAGTTTGACAAAGAGAAATTTATTCTCTCACAGTCTAGTAGCCTACAAGTCCAAATTCGATGGTTCGCTCCAGAAGAAGCCTTTCTCTCTCTGTCGTATCTGGAGGAAGATCCTTATCATCAGTCTTCCTTTGGTCTGGGAGCATCTCAGCGCAGGAACCTCAGGTCCAAAGGACACACTTTGCTCCCCATGCTGCTTTCTTGGTGGTATGAGGTTCCCAACTCTTTGCTTGCTTCCCTTTCCTTTTGTCTCTAGTAAGATAAAACGTGGTGCAGGCCACACCCCAGGGAAACTCTCTTTACATTGGATCAGAGACGTGACCTAAGCAAGAGTGTTACATCCCACCCTAACCCTTTTAACCACAGACAGAGATTATGATTTATAACACATAGGAAAATCACAAAATGGAAGATAATCACACGTGGTCTAACCAAGTTGACACATATTTTGGGGGGATACGATTCAATCCATTACATGTACTCTTCCTTAGAGTCTTCAGATAATATTTCACTTTCAGGAAGTGTTTTACTTCCTTGTATTACAGGATTTTTGATAGATCTTAGGTTGTGGTGGTAATTGTATTTCAATGAAAGAAGTTCCTTCCATTTTGTGTTTGCCAATGGACAGATGAAATTTTCTTTACTGTCTTCTTGAAGGCTGATAGAACCTCCTACTCAGATCTAAAGTTGTAGGAGGATGCAAGTACATACTCTCTTGCTATAATTCTGGAACCTAGCAATCATTTACATTTATCACTCACTGAGTGGTGGCCATGACAAGATTTTCCTCTGACCCAACTGTCCAGTTGTCTGCAATGAAGAGAATTTATGTTGTTGAGAGTCAGAGGCTATCTGTGGTTCTTCTTCAATCAGCTATGACAAATGGGAAAAAGACAAACGTGAACACTGTCTGCTGTCAGGGTGTTTCCACACACTGCCCCATCTGTAGCTCTTTATCCCAGGGGTCTATACATTGCATTGTAACCAGCCACTCCTCAGCCCTCTGTACTGGCTGTTGTGCCTTCTGGAATTTGTAAATTCTGATTGAATAACAGTTTGAAGGCTTACACTCCTTCCTACCAACTTTGCTCTTCTTTTCCAGAGGATAAAGTTTACATGATAAAGTTTCTTGGATTAACCTCTTCTACACTGTAGTGCTGGTGGCACAGTGGTTAAATGCTCGGCTGCTAACCATAAGGTCAGCAGTTCAAACCCACCAGTGTCTTTGCAGGAGAAGAGACCTGGCGATCTGCTCCCGTAAAAATTACAGCCTAGGAAACACTATGGGCGCGGTTCGACTATGTCATATAGGGTCCCTGTGAGTCAGAATCAACTCGATGGCACACAAGAACAATGCACTATAGTTGAGGACATTGGTGGTTCAGTGGTAGAATTCTCACCTTCCATGGAAGAGACCTGGGTTTGATTCCTGGCCAATGCACCTCATGAACAGTCACCAGCTGTTCCTCAGTAGAGACTTGCGTGTTGCTATGATGCTGGACAGGTTTCAGTAGAGCTTCCAGACTAAGAATGACTAGGAAGAAAGGCCTGGTGATTTACCTCTGAAAACCAGCCAGTGAAAATCCTGTGGATCACAACAATACTATCTGCAGCCAATCATGGGGATGGTCATGGAGATGACGCAGGACAGGACAGTGTTTCGTTCCATCGTTTGTGGGGTTGCCATGATTTGGGGTCAACTCCATGGCAGCTAGCAACAACAACGACAACGACAATGTTGTAACCAGTGGAAATTTCCCGCAGACTGTTATAAATGGTTGTTATAAATGCTTATTTGTTATAAATGGTTGTTATAAATGCTTATAAATGACTGTTATAAATGCTTATTTTTTTAAGCCCTTTCATGATATTTGAATGGGAAGATGGGAAAGTTTACAGCAAGAATCTTAGCTTGACTCCATTTTAATATCTTAATTCTTAAGACTTCAATTATCTTTTTTTATTGTATTATATTTCTAAGTTTTATAAGCAAACATAAAGACTTGAAGCATTAGTAATACCTTTGGAAGTTATCATTGAGATTGATGGCACAGAAATGAAAGTGCTGGTTTATAATAATTACCAGAAATTTTGTCTGAGTTCAGAAACTGTGCCTATGGAGAAGTACCCACATATACCAAGAAAAATGAGAAAGGACACAGGTACAGTCATGTCCGTTCAGCCAGTGGAGTTTGCCACCACGTGACAATGCTTGAGGCGGGTAAAGGCAGCTGGGAGCACAAGGTTTCAAAAGTACACTCATTTACAATTCAAAAGCAATCAGCTGCAATCTAGTGGAAAGATCAGAAGAAAAATTTGTCCCTTTCTGGACTGTATTTCATTCCTGAGTAACCACAAATAAGCAATGTGAACATTTGGATTTCATTAAGCGTTTGAAATACAATAAGTATACACACACACACACACACACACACACACACACACACGAAGAAAATTTTTGATTCCCCCCCTCCCCCACCCCTCTAGCGAAACAGGCATCTGGAAAAGGAACCAAGTGCAATGTCAATTTCTGGTAGTTTTCCTCAGAGCTGATAATACAACTATCCCTGGATCTAAGAACAAAATTTTTGTATTCTAGCTTCCCTGGTTCTTCCTCTGGGGCAATTGCTATCAACTTGAAATTATTTTTAGTAGGAGTTCTTACTCTTTCCTAGCCCTGAAATCCTCAGGAATTCCTGAAATATTTCAATATTTCAGTGACTTGGTAGGAAGTGTAAACCACACCCACCCTATGGAACCTGAGCTGGTTGTTCTGGGGAAGTCAGATATGTGTTTTTGACATGATTAACTTTCACACAGTTAATGCCTCACTTATTTGTTAAACATTGATTTTTCACTCAGGCTAACACAGTGGCAGGCTTCAGACTTGGAAAATGAAAAAAATGAATAAGTAACAATCACAGGAACATTTTAATTGATAAGTGACCAGTGGAATAAAAGGACACATTTGTTGATTTGTTGCTCTAAGCCACCACTTGTCAAAAGATATATGTATACCTAAACAAATTATAAGATGAAGTTGCCTTTCTTTTGTGACTTTCCAATCATAGCAGCCGCAGCTAACAGGAGCTTCTAAGTGAAAATGTCATAAATAAGATAAAATATGTCATCGAGGCAGCATCTGCAGATATGAGAGGGTAGGCACTATAAACAGTACACAGGTCAAACTTTAGAATGAACAATCAACGCTGTGCTGCTGACATAGAAGGCTTGATTGTTTTATTAAAGTTGAGAGTCGTAGGTCAGGGAGACGTGGGTGTTGTAGTTGATATATATAAAGGAAGTATGTAATCTAGATAAAGCACCTAGTATCTGCTACACAGAGACAGGCAACGACGAGTACATTCCACAATGAAGACTTGGTTAGGATATTCTACTGTTTTCCTTTGCTGAAAAATCTCAAGGGCTTATGAAAAGGACAGGTAAATAAAACAGGAGCAGGGGATTCTGGAATGCCAGTAAAATGTTCAACACCAGCGTGGCCCGTTTTCATTCTTTAGAAAAAACAGAGCACCATCAATGGATTTTGGTTCTGGAAAGACCGCATTCATTATTCCAGTAGATGTTTACTGAATACTTATTTAAATATTAGATGTAACAGGTGCTGAGATAGGAAAGATGGAAACAAAAAGACACTTCTGCACCACAACAGAGTCACACTTTGGTGGGTATGGTGCAATTAATTCCTTTATGTGGGCTTTTGCCTTGGTTCTTTGGAAAAACAGCTTGGGAGATTTTTTCCACTAAGCCCTGAGGAGCTGTTACCTTTGTCCTAGTTCTTTGGAGAAGATACTTGGGGTACCTCCCAGGATACTTTCTACCCCAGCGGGTTGTTACTTTTGCGCTGCAAATAAGCTGGTCTCTACAGGCAGAAAATGAGTAATTAAGGATTGGTTGAACACTGGTCTGAAGGGAGGCCCCACCTTGTAACTGATGAGGACTGGGCACATAAGTAGCTAACATGCAGAGGTTTTGAAGGCCTCCTGGTTGACCAGAGCCAAAGACAGAACATGTGCTTTGGGACATGAAGCCAGCGGCAACTAGGGTATGGCGGGTATGGCAGGCATTGCACTGGCCCCAGGTGTGTGGTGCCACTGAGCAGTTTCTATTAACCCGGTATGGCCAGCAGAATGTCTATAGAAAATGGCGCCTATGCTAAGCACTAAAATTGCGCACCTGTCCAAATATCTGGCACCCTTTTTAGATAACTTTACCATGATATCAGATCAAAAATGTAAGTCGAGCGTGTTAATCTTTTAATTAATACATTACAGTGCTTGAGAAAGGACGCTGGGCCTGTACCGGGTTAACAGAAATTGCTCAGTGGTGCCATGCGCCCAGGCTGGTGCAGTACCCTAGATACGCCACTGAGAGGCCCCTCCCCCCCCCCAAAAAACCCGTTGCGGTCGAGTATTCCGACTCATAGTGACCCTATAGGACAGAGTAGAACTGCCGCATAGGGTTTCCAAGGAGCACCTGGTGGATTTGAACTGCCGACCATTTAGTTAGCAGCCTAGCAGTTAACCACTAGGCAACCAGGGTTTCCAAGAGCTGGACTAGTTACCTGAAAAAGCTACAGCAGAGAGAGATGCTGGATGCGAGCTGGGCTGGCAGAGAGGCGTGCCAACAGAAAGCCTGATGGCAGAGAGGCCTGGTGGCACAGACCTGCTGTGTGGGCTGCTCTGGTGACCATGAGCTGGACCAGTTAGCAGTGGAGAGACCTGATGGCAGAGAAGCTTGACAGCAGAGAGCAGCTAAGGGAGCTGAGCACGCTGTTACACTGACTATGAGCTGGGCCAATTAGCAGTGAAGAGGCTGATGGCAGGGAAGCCAACGGCAGGGAGACCCATGGTGAGAAGGCAGAAGATAGAGAAACCTGGTGGCAGAAAGGCCTGATGACAGAGAGGCTTGACAGCAGAAAGCAGCTAAGAGAGCTGAACAAGCTGCTACACTGGCTATGAGCTGAACCAGTTAGCCTCAGAGAGGCCAATGGCAGACAGGCCTGATGGCAGACAACAGCTAAGAGAGCTGAGTGGACTGCTACATTGGCCATGAGCTAAGGCCAGTTAGCATAGAAAGGCCTAACAGTGGACAGGCCTGATGGCAGAGAGCAGCTGAGAGAGCTGTCCTCGTTGGAAGCTATCCGGCACTAAAGAAGGGAGGGATGTGCTCTCCAAAATTTGGGGGAGCCTTTCAGACATTGCCTGTGTGCTTCCTGATCCTGATCCTGATCCTGATCCTGGTCCCGAGTTGTAGCCTGTTAAAAAAAAAAAAAGCCTGTTACCTCCCCAATAAACCACATATCTGAGAGTATGGTCTGTGAGTTCTGTGTGGCCATTGCAATGCATTACCAAACCCAGCAGAGAAGTAGAGAGTGCTGTTGGGGGTGGGGGTGAGGGGCAGCTGGTATCAGAAATGGCGAAGAAATTGGAGAATATGTCTGACTTCTACCTCATAAGAACCAGCCTTGTGCTTATCCTGATTCTTATCCCTCTCAAAAATAAACAATTTCTTTTACTGTGTTGCAACGGGCAAAACTAACAATCACCTCTCTGTAGGTACTTGGTAAAGATTGCTGAACTGAGGAATAATGAACAAATAAATGGATTTTTCAAAAGAAGAGAGTAGCATTGGGGATTACTAATATTGTTACTGGATTGACATAGTGGCTACAACAATGGGCTCAAACATAGCAATGATTGTGAGGATGGCACAGGACCAGGCAGTATTTCATTCTGTTGTACATAGGGTCGCTAGAAGTCGGAACAGCTCGACGGCACCTAATATCAACAACAACAATATTGCTACCCATGAATACTAAGATGGATAAATGAAATTCACTGATAAATACTTTCTAAGTATTTACTCAAGCCCAGAAATAGTAGGAAGTATTTCTTTACTCAGAAAAACTGAGTAAATTTTCTTTACGTTCATTTCTCTGCAAAGAATCCTGATATAGATTTAGTTAGGGATGCAATGAGATAGGAAGTAAAAGAAAGAAGAGACAGAAGGTCTGAATAATCCAATTATGTATAAATACTGAAAATAAATGGGGCAGCATCTTTTTTGAAATATTTACTTGGTTCGGGGACAGACTCAAGACATAAATTGTAAAAGGATTGTTAAAATTCAAATATTACCTTCATGTTTGTTTCTGAAAAGTTTCCAAGTAAACAAAGGATTATATACATGTAACAACAAAGCCTAATATTTTTTAAAGCCAAAATTTAATCCCTTGCTGTTAAGATTCTTTTTTATAGAAGTTTAAAAATATGTATTTTAAAAACAGATCATACAACTCAGAAAAGCAGGGTGAGAGAATGGTTGTACAACTTGAAGAATGTAATCAATGTCATTAAATTGTACAGGTAGAAACTTGAATTGCTGTATGTTTTTGCTGTGTATATTCTCAGCAACAACAAAAATAAATAAATAAATAGATCAATCATAAGAATGTTTTATTGCCATTAGTAATACGGGATTTTTTTTTTCCTCCACAGTGTATCTTTATCTTAATTATATAACCCCTGGCTCAATTTCTTGCAAAAAGGAAGTATTTATGTTTTATTTTTTCATTGAACTTTAAATGAAGGTTTACAGAACAAACTAGTTTCTCATCGAACAGTATACACATTGTTTTATGGCATTGGGTAACAACTCCACGACATGTTAACACTCTCCCTTCTCAACCCTGGGTTCCCTATTACCAGCTTTCCTATTCTCTCCTGCCTTCCAGTCCCTGCACCAGGCCTGGTGCACCCCTTTAGTTTTGTTTTGTTCCATGGGCCTTGTCATGGATTGAATTATGTGCCCCCAAAAATGTTTGTATCAAGTTGGTTAGGCCATGATTCCTAGTATTGTGCGGTTGTTCTCCATTTTGTGATTGTAATTTTATGTTGAGAAGATTAAGGTGGGATTGTAACATCACCCTTACTCAGGTCACCTCCCTGATCCAAGGTTAAGGGAGTCTCCCTGGAATGTGGCCTGCACCACTTTTATCTCTCAAGAGATAAAGGAAAGGGAAGCACGCGGAGAGTTGGGGACCTCATTCCACCAAGAAAGCAGCACCAGGAGCAGAGCACGGCCTTTGGGCCCAGGATCCTTGCACCTGAGAAGCTCCTCGGCCATGGGAAGATTGAGGACAAGGACCTTCTTCCAGAGCCGACAGAGAAGGAAAGCCTTCCCCTGGAGCCGACGCCCTGAATTTGGACTTGTAAATAAATTTATCTTTGTTAAAGCCATTCACTTGTGGTATTTCTGTTATGGCAGCACTAGATGACTAAGACAGGCCTGCTCAATCTTTGGCAGAAGGGTGAACCTCAGGAGTGGCCTCATTACTGAGCTGAAAGGGTATCCAGGGGCCATACTCTCAGGGTTTCTCCAGTCTCCGTCAGACCAGCAAGCCTGGTCTTTCTTTTTGAATTAAAATTTTGTTCTACATTT
This sequence comes from Loxodonta africana, assembly GCF_030014295.1. Classification (NCBI taxonomy): domain Eukaryota; kingdom Metazoa; phylum Chordata; class Mammalia; order Proboscidea; family Elephantidae; genus Loxodonta; species Loxodonta africana. Next base: position 51,656,065 of record NC_087355.1, on the reverse strand, counting down.
TTGTCTAGTTCTGTCCAGGACTACTGTAATCCCTGTCAGAGCAGTCAGTGGTGGTGGCCGGGCACCATCTAGTTGTACTGGAGTCAGTCTGGTGGAGGCTGTGGTCCATTAGTCCTTTGGACTAATCTTTCCCTTGTGTCTTTAGTTTTCTTCATTGTTCCTTGCTCCTGAAGGGGTGAGACAAGTGGAGTATCCTAGACAGCTGCTCACAGGCTTTTAAGACCCCAGACGCTACTCACCAAAGTAGAATGTAGAACATATTCTTTATAAACTATTTTATGCAAATTGAGCTAGATGTTCCCTGAGACCATAGCCTAGCAATTCAGCCCCTCAGGGATTTTGGATGTGTTTATGGAGCTACCATGGGGAAGTATTTACATTTATTGGATGAATGATGAATCAGTTAATGAATGTTGAGTATTTTAGACTTTTATAGAAAAGCCTCATTTCTTGATCAGACTTTGCAGGAAGATAGAGGCTTGAGAACTTTGAAGAAGGAAATACAAATACAGTCCGTGGAAGAGTCTGCAAGTGTTCTCCACTATACATTCTTTCTCTCTCTTTTTTTTTTTTAATAATTTTTATTGTGCTTTAAGTGAAAGTTTACAAATCAAGTCAGTCTCTCACACAAAAACCCATATACACCTTGCTACACACTCCCGATTACTCTCCCCCTAATGAGACAGCCTGCTCTCTCCCTCCACTCTCTTTTCATGTCTTTTTCGCCAGCTTCTAACCCCCTCCACCCTCTCATCTCCCCTCCAGGCAGGAGATGCCAACATAGTCTCAAGTGTCCACCTGGTCCAAGAAGCTCATTCCTCACCAGCATCCCTCTCCAACCCATTGTCCAGTCCAATCTATGTCTGAAGAGTTGGCTTCGGGAATGGTTCCTGTCCTGGGCCAACAGAAAGCATGGGGGCCATGACCACCAGGGTCCTTCCAGTCTCAGTCAGACCGTTAAGTCTGGTCTTACGTCTTTCTCTCTTTTTAGTATTAGTAATAGAATTTCTAATATTCAGCACAAGTCTTCCTGGAATAAAGACTGCACTTCTCTGCTTTTCTTCCAGCTTGGTGTGCCATGTAAGTAAGTGACAGACAAAGAGAGGTAAAGAGATGTTTCACGTGGGCCTTCTGGGAAGTGTCCTTAAAGGGAAAGGATGCAGCCTGCTTTGTCTCTGCCACTTCCTGCTGGCTACAGTACGGAAAGGATGAAAAGCTTGGGCAGCCAGTTGGGACTGAGGCAGCACACCAAGGGGAGCAGCAAAATAGGAGCCTGGGTTCCTCCCCACTTCTTGAAACTGCCATTTAGCCATGAACTGCTCACCTCTGCATTTTTGTTGTTTTTGCCAATGAGTAAAACCTTGTATAATTAAGCCCTTGCTAATTTGGGCGTTTGACTGTGTGGATCATAACAAATTATGGATAACATTGCAAAGAATGGGAATTCCAGAACACTTAATGGTACTCGTGAGGAACCTGTACATAGACCAAGAGGCAGTTGTTCAAACAGAAAAAGGGGATACCAAGTGGTTTAAAACCAGAAAAGGTGTGTGTCAGGGTTGTACTCTTTCACCATCCTTATTCAATCTGTATGCTGAGCAAATAATCAGAGAAACCAGTCTATATGAAGAAGAACGCAGCCTCAGGATTGGAGGAAGACTCCTTAGCAACCTGCAATATGCAGATGACACAATCTTTTGTGCTAAAAGTGAGGTACTTTCTGATGAAGATCAAAGGCTACAGCCTTCAGTATGGATTATGCCTTCACAGAAAGAAAACAAAAACCCTCACTACTGGGCCAGTAAGCAACAACCATGATAAATGGAGAAAAGATCGAAGTTGTCAAGGATTTCATTTTACTTGGATCCATAAACCACATCCATGGAAGAGGCGGTTCAGAAATCAAATGACGTATTGCGTTGGGCAAAGCTACTGCAAAAGACCTCTTTAAAGTGGTCAAAAGCAAAGATGTCACCTTGAGGACTAAGGGGTGTCTGGCCGAAGCCATGGTGTTTTCAATCACCTCATATGCATGTGAAAGCTGGACAATGAGCAAGGAAGACGGAAGAATTGATGCCTTTGAGTTATGGTGTTGGTGAAGAATATTGAATACACCAAGGACTGCCAAAAGAATGAACAAATCCGTCTTGGAAGAAGTACAGCCAGAATTCTCCTTAGAAGTGAGGATAGTGAGACTTCGTCTCACGTACTTTGGATGTGTTATCAGGAGGGATCGGTCCCTGGAGAAGGAGATCATGCTTGGTAAAGGTTGAGGGTCAGTTAAAAAGAGAAAGACCCTCGACAAGATGGATTGACACAGTGGTTGCAGCAATGGGCTCGAACATAGCAACAATTGTGAGGATGGCACAGGACTGGGCAGTATTTTATTCTATTGTACATATGGTCGCTATGCTTCTAGGGTCGCTATGAGTCAGGACGAATTCAGGGCACCTAACAATAACAAAAATTTGGACTTTCTGTCATTTGCAGTCAAAACTTTTCCTAATCAATAATGGCCTAAATAGCTCCCAAATTGTTACCTAATTTATATATTTGCCGTGGATTCTATGACTCTAGAACATCTCACAAGTGATCTGTTATCCCTGGCTAGGATGACGGCTAAAGTGATGTTTCACCATATTTGTAAGAACGTCATGAACCAGACTCAGCATAAGGCTGGTTTCTGTGAAAACCCACTGCTGTGGAGTAGATTCCTACTCATAGTGACCCTATAGGACACGGAAGAAGTGCCCCATAGGGTTTCCAAGGAGTGGCTGATGGATTTAAACTGCCAACATTTTGGTTAGCAGCCATAGCTCTTAACCACTGTGCCACCAACCAAAATCAAACCAAACCCACTGCTGTCAAGTTGATTCTGATTCACACCTCTGCTTTCCCACTTCTCCATCATGTCATTCTCTATTTGTCTGTTGGATTCTATAATTCACTGCAATGGTCACACAGAACTCACAGACTGTAGTCATGGTTACGTGGTTTATTAGGGTAACAACACAGAAGTAACAAGATACAATTTAGGATGCAACTCAGGGTCAATGTCAGGAAAACTCACAACTCAAGGAAAGATAATAGGGGTAGGTCTGGGAAGGTCCCTGAAGAAATGTGTGTTTCTCCCTTGGGAAACAGGGCAGCTTCAGATAAGCTCCCGGCTGGAACAGGTCTTCCACAGACCGACTCTCAGACAGCTCTCCTCTTGATCAGAAATATTCTGTCCTCAGGTTCCAGGGTTTTTATGGGCCAGCCCATGTATTTCTCGTCAATTACAATGTAGGCTTCCTAACCAACGTGGGTAAAGGTCGGACTGGCAGGGGGGAGGGGGGCAGAATGGGAGCCAATCTGTGTTAAGGTGGATGTAAAACAACCAATCTTTTGCAAGCCACTTAAATGAATAGCAAATTGACCAATCCAATGTAAGCCACCCATGCAGAAAGCAAACAGACCAATCACTTGTCAGATTACAACCTGACCAATCATCTTGGAAGAATTGCAAACCTAGGGCCAGAAAACCCACATAAAGGAAACCTATGCACCACAATATTTTATCATATTTATTGAGAGTACCTGTTATTAGGGTAGGGGCCCTGGGGGTATAGTGGTTAAGTGCTTGGCTGCTAACCAAATGGTCAGTGATTTGAACCCAGCAGGCACTCAGTGGGAGAAGGATGTGGCGGTCTGCTTTGTAAAGATTTACAGCCTAGGAAACCCTATGGGCAGTTCTACTCTGTCCTGTAAGATCTCTAAGAGTTGTAATTGACTCTATGGCAACAGGTTTGGTTTCTATTATTAGGGTAATTCCTATGTCTGTGTTTCCTAATTTGTTAAAATAAGAATTATGTTTCAGAGAGTTGCTTTGTACACTGGAAAAAGTTATAAATTATTTAATGAATGGTTCATAACAATAAAGAAACTGTATTTTATGTATTAGGTGTTTTTTAAATTTTTTCCCAATATTGTTGTTGTTAGATGCTGGCAAGTCAGTTCAAGCTCATAACAACCAATGTATAATAGAACAAAATGTTGCCCAGTCCCACACCATCCTCACAACGGCTGCTATGTTTGAGCAGCTGCTGCGTCAATCCATCTCATTGAAGGTCTCCCTGTTTTTTTGCTGACCCTCTACTTTACCAAGCATGATGTCTTGTTTATTAAGGTATAACCTGCATACGGTGAAATTCACCAATTTTAAGTGTACAGTTTGGTGAGTTTTGACAAATCTCACATTGTACAGTCATATAACGACCACCAAGTTCAAGATAGAAAATATACTATCACTCCAAAACTTTGCTCATGTTCCTTGGCATTCAATCACCTCTCCCTCCCAGCCACTGGCCACCACTGATCCTCTTTCTGTCACATAGTTTTGCTTTTTCTGTATAAATAGAATTTCACGGAAAGGAAATCAAACATTATGTAGTATTTGTGTCTGCCTTTTTTCACTTTTTTCAATTTACTGTTAAGTAGTAAGTATTTCACAGAATAGATGCATCCGGGGAGCTGGTTCATTCAGGTTTGATCCCCTGCTGAGAATTTGAATTTCTAACAAGCTCCCAGCTGAGAATTTGCATTTCTAACAAGTTCCCAGGAAGTTATACATAAGAATCACCCAGGAATCTTGTTAAACTATAGATTCTGATTCAGTATATGTGGGGTGAAAATGAAAATTGTTAGCAAGGATTTGTACCCGTTCAAAGCCCTGAATGTATCTCAGTTTGTTTAACCATTCACACATTGAAGAATATCTGGGTTATTTTTAGTTTTTGGCTATTACAAATAATGCTGCTATGAATATTTGTGTACAGGCTTCTATATGAAAATAGGTTTCATTTCTCTAGGATAAATGTCTACGAGTCTAATCACTGGGTTGATGATAATTTAATGTTTAGTTTTATAAGAAACTGCCAAACTGCTTTTCACACATTGCTGGTAGAAATTTTACATTTTACATTTCTACCAGCAATATATGAGTGTTTTAGTTTCTCCACATCCTCACCAGCATTTGTTGTTGTCACTATTTTTATGTTAGCCATTCTGATAGTTGTGTAGTGATATCTCATTGGAGTTTCAATTTGCTTTTCCCGATGGTTATTAATAATGTTAAACATCTTTTCATGTGCTTATGTGCCATCTGTATATCCTTTGGTAACATGCCTGTTCATGTCTTTTGCCCATTTTATAGTGGGATTGTTTTCCTTTTTTTACCATTGGATTTTTTTGAATTCTTTGTATATTCTACATCCACCCACTGCTGTCAAGTCAGTTCCGACTCATAGCAGCCCTATAGGGCAGAGTAGAACTGCCCCATAGAGTTTCCAAGGAGCACCTGGCGGATTTGAACTGCCAACCTCTTGGTTAGCAGCTGTAACACTTAACCACTCTGCCACCAGGGTTTCCTGTATTCTACATACGAGTCCTTTATCGGCTGTTTGGTTTGCAAATATTTTCTTCCAGTCTATAGCATGTCATCTTTTCCTCTTAACAGGTTCTTTTACAGAGCAAATATTTTTAGTTTTGATGAAGTCTATCAATTTTCCCTTTTACAGATTGTGCTTTTTTCACATCTAAGAATTCTTTGCCTGCCCTTAGATCCCAAAGATTTTGTCTTTTTTTTTTTTAAGTATTGTAGCTTTCTGTTTTATACTAAGTCTGTGATCCATTTTCAGTAATTGTTTTATATAAAGTCTGAATTTAGGCCAAGATTCTTTTTTTTCTTTTGGCGTATGGATATCCATTGCTCCAGTACCACCTGTTGAAAAGGGTATCCTTCCTTGAATTGCTTTTATGCCTTTGTCAAAAATTAGTTAAGTGTATTTGTGTGAGTCTATTCAGTTCGTTCCTTTTTATTATAGAGTATTAGTCCACTGTATAGATACATTACATGTATTTATCTATTCACCAGTTGTTGAACATTTAGTTGTTTCTAACTTTTAGCTATTATGAACAAAGCTTCTGGGAATTTTTGCATACCGCTTTTTGTGTAGACATATGCTTTCATTTCCTGTGGGTATTTACTACCCAAGAGAGTTAAACGTAGATTTAACTTTATAAGAAACTGTCAAACTGTTTTCCAAAGTGGCTGTACCATTTTGCATTCCCACCAGCAATGTATGGGAGTTCCAGTTGCTCTAAATCCTTGTAACACTTGGTATTGTCAGTCTCTGATTATAACCATTCTAGTGGGTGTGTAGTGGGATTGCATTTGTTTTAAAATGCATTTCCCTAATGATTAATGACGTTGAGCATTTTTTTCATGATTTTATCTTTTCTTCTTTTTTAACTGGGTTGTTTGTCTTCTTAGTTGTCTTTTTTAAAACACCAATTGGATATTTTAAGGGAGCTTGCCTTCAAAGGAACCCTGAAGTGATTCTTCCCAGGCTCAAGGAATCTTAAGTCTTTAAGAAAATGAAAATAGCTCCTCATTTAAAAAAAAAAAAAAAGTGAGAATAACTTTCCTAATTTATTTGATGTGTATATTTGGATTTCCATGTACAGCACTAAGTTTTTTTTTAAAAAAAATGTATATAAAACAAAGTAACTAAAAACATTGTGGTTACTGCTCATCCTTTGGTATTAATAAAACTGAATATAATATTTTGATGGTTCATATTGCTGACCCAATGTGACTAACTTAACTTCTTTAAGTCAGCATTCTGTCATTTTGGTAAATAACTTTCCTAATAAGTTTTTCTGACCTCTCCCAAAGGTAATCATTCCTTCCTCTAACTTCAAAAAGCATCTATGAGTTGCAAAAGATGTATCTTGTAGTTTGCTTCCTCTAGCAATGGCAGTAAGTGCCACAAATGCAGAAGGGTAGTGGCACTAGAGAAGGATGGAGGGCAGCGGAGTCTTCCATCTTGATTTTCATCAAATCTAGTAAATGCTTCCAGGCCAAGCTCCCCAAGGTACCCCGAGATCCATTATGCCAACACAGGAGTACCAGTCAATCACCTTGTGAAAGGTGTTAAAATGCCTACTGAAACAAAGGGCAATTTCTCTTCTTCCACCGCTATAAATCAACCATTAAAGTACGTTCCATTAAAATAAAGTAGAATTCTGCAGACGTTGAGCTGTTCAGCAGTGAAATGTGCCGCCTCAAAGAGAATAAGTTCCCCACCATTGGAAGTATTCAACGAAGTTGCCTGACATCTGCCAAGAATGATATTGCTATGGATTGAATTGTGTCTCCCAAAGATATGTGTTGTAAAACCTAATCTCTATGACTGTGATTATAATCTCATTTGGAAACTGGTTTTCTTTGTTACGTTAATAAGGCAGGATTAGTGTAGAGTGTATCTTGAGTCAATCTCTTTTGAGATATAAAAGAGATTAAACATACAGGGGAGCAGAGGAGACATGAGAGAAGACTGACATCAAACCACATGGAGCTCTCCACGGACCCTGGAAACAAGCTGAAGAGACAAGAACCTTCCTCCAGAGCCAATAGAGAGAGAAAGCCTTCCCCTATAGCCATCGCCCTGAATTTGGACTTCTATGCTCCTAAACCGTGAGGCATCACAGTTTAGGAGGCTAGAAGACTCGTGGTGGAAGACACATGAACAACATGCAATAGGGTCACTCTGAGTTGGAACCTACTCTACAGCACCTAACAATAGTCTATAGTATAAGTTAACCACTTAAAAAAAAGAATTAAAAGTCATAATTGTCACAAGATTTTTATTTAAGGTTATGCTTTGTCATACATAGTTTTTATTTATTGGACACTGACTATATTCCTGACTGTGTGTTAAGTGTTTTACATATGAATGTTCACAAAACCAATATGAGGTAGATTCCTTAGTCTTTTTTCCCAGGAAAGAGAGACTCATAAAGGTGAAGTAATGTCCTCAAGATTTCTCAGTTATGAAGAAGAAGAGTTTGAATTCAAATAAAAGCCAGATTCTGACACTGGTGTTTTAGCCATTAAGGTCTCCTGACCCTTGTTTTTATTTGTATGCTAAGCTTTACTTAATATAAAACTAAATTGATGCTTTTAAATCTTAATCTTGCTATTAAACCTACCCTCAGCTATGTTTGTAGATATCATTGCAGATATTACTCATCTAAATTATTATAATAGTACAGAATTGAATAGTATGTGATCTGTCTAGCACATCTAGGTTTTTTCCCCCCTACAGTCTAAGATCTAGAGGCTGACTTCTTCCAATTGGTTATTCCATTCAATTAAAAAAATATTAAAAAATTCCTGAAGATGTTCTATGCATTACTGTAGAAAATGAATATTGATATTTGTTAACATAACTCTGATTTTAATTAACATATTGAAAAGAAATTAACGAGTTTGGGTATTATCCTTGTAATTGTTGATTTCTTAGTTTCTTTTTCGCCTTTGAACTCTTTAAAATTTTAATTTAAACTACAATTTTCATTACTGTTTCAAATATGAAAATTCCCTGCAACACAACCTCTTAATAGTTCCCCTTAAGCATTTTAATCTAGCTTTGACCTAGGCAAAAGCTCAAAGAAAGAGGCAATTCTTATTCCATGACCAGAAAGTCAAAGAATTCTAGTCATTCCAAACCTGTGGTCCAGGAAGAGAATTACAGGAAGAAGAGCCCTCCTGCTTCCTACATTGTGTGTGTGTGTGTGTGTGTGTGCACACTAGCTCAGTGCTAGTTTTTATGTATGTTTTAAAGAGTACAAATATTGGAAAACTACACAGAGATTTGGTATTGAAAGTGAATATTGTAAACAGTTTTCTTTATACAGTGTGACTTCAGAGAAGGCCTGCTTGAGATAAGGTTTTGCTAACTAGATTTTAAGTCTTAGAGTAAAAGACAATTATCTTCTTTGTAGCACCTGCAGCAAGCAAAGAATGTAGAATTCACAATAGGATCATAGAACCTGAACTGTAGAATTCATGCTGTTAAATTGCTCAATGAATCCAGCTTCTTGAATAGCCCAGTGACAGGAGCTCTCTAAGTCAGACAGAAACTAATTCTACTGCTGAATACTTTTAATTGTTTTAAAAAAAGAACCAAAGGAAGAAAGAGAAAATGGAAGAGAGGAAAAGAAAGAAAGAAAAAGAATTCTAATATTGAACCAAAATATGCTTCCTGGTGATTTGTACCCATTTTACTTTTTTTCTAGTTATTCATGTGTGTTTCCCTTTAAACCTCTCCTTTCTAGGTAAAAAGTCAATAGAGCTTTCTACTCTTTCTGGGGGAATATCAGACTCACTGGCATGGGTGCTGAGTCTTGAGATACTATTTCAAACTGTGCAACACATCTCACACGGGGGAAACTGACATGCCCTTAGGATTAGGGGAAGGGAGCCACTGTTACCAATGGGAGGGTTATCACAGGATTAGGATGAGTTGGGATGGGGAGCATCTGAGAACCGCTGGGACAGTGTGGATGCCACCCAAGTGGAAATAAGGATGCTAGTTAATTTGTCTGTGGGAACCGTTTTTGGGTTCTCCAGGAAGCAGATGCTGAGAAGGAGTTAGGAGTACAAAAGGATTATTGGGGAGTAAGACCTATAAAAGCAAAGGAAAGGAAACAGAACTGGGCATGGTGGGCAGTCAGAAGGTGATGCAGACCTGACAAAATCTGCCAGCCCCAGGAGCAGTTCAACCCTGCAACAAATATTGCCTGGTACAGGGACCTTGCATGGGGTGGAAATGGCTAGGACTTTGCACCACTATATTGCTCAGTCATTGGCTGGGGATCCCCCACCCCCACCCCAAGAAGAATGTGAACAACTAGGGGCTGTTGGGCAATGACGCACCCTGCATTTGGGCAGCAAGTCCTTTCTTGAAGAGGGATCTGAGAAATGCATGCCTGTGTCTATCTCAAGAGGGAAGGAAGGAAAGAATCTGAGAGGTCTTTTAGAGAAGTTTTGACAAGACTTGGTGATCGATCAGATATACAGAAGGAGAGGTCAAAGACAACTCTGATAAATAGGACAGCACTACCGTCGACAGATATAGTTTGGTTAGGCTGTAATCTCTTCCCACCATGCCCATTGCTGCCTTTTACTGAAAGTAGCCTGATTATTTTCTGCCTAAGTTGCCATGGCTTGTGCCCTCTGTGTTGAGTGACCAACCATACTCTTTAGCTACAACCAATGAAGCTAACCAGAGGCTTGACCCATGAGCAAAGGCAGCCATACAAGGCTGGAGGTGTCTTGATGTGAAACTGTTCCATTTGAATGGGAGCAAACCAACCCAATATATTCTCTTTTGGAAAGACACAAAAGCTAAGTGAAGAAGAGGTTAAAGCACTGCTCAGGCTAAACCCTAAAGGATTGGGCTATTGTTCTCATGCCCCCCTGCTGCAACGGAGTTATCCAGAGAGCAGGAGGACCTAGGAGCCCTGCTGCTGTCTGATGAGATGACAAATGCTTTGCCTGCCAATATATTCTTGCAGTAAGCCCCCATTATCACAGGTGATCTGGCATGTCACTTCCTTAAAGAATGTACCCTTTGCATTTGAAGATGACAATGCCGAGGGTCATTTCTTCATTGTAGAAGAAGATGAAAAGATGAGAATTAAACCTGTACAAATTATCCTTGGTTCTCAATTTGGGCAACTTTTGTAAAACTTACCATATACAGCTTGCCTCCTCACCTCCTGCGTATATTTTTTCCACAGAAGGAGCTGTCATATCTCTCATTTTTGAATGCAAAGATGATCTGTTTATTGCACTTCTATGGTGTTCCAAGAAACTACTTGCAGTAGCCTGGACTAATTGTTTTCTTCATCATTCTGTTCTATTATAATGAGTTCCAGAAAGATGGAGTGACCGGTGAAGGAAACCTCTACTTTTGCCTTGCCATAAAGCAGTTGTGTTATCTGTTCTCTCACTCATTCATTTGTTCATTCATCCCACTGTTCCCAGGTGCAGGGACTCAGCAGAGGATAAGATAGACTTCTTGACCTCTAGAGCTGACATTTTAGTGGGACAGAGGCAGACACCAAACAAAACCAAAATATACGGTATGTCTAATGGCAATAAGTGCTATTGAGAATGGGAGTGCCAGATAGGGGAGAGGAGCTATTTTTAAAGGTTGGTTTTGGGAGGCCTCTCTAATGAGGAGCTGTTTAAACAGATAACTGAATGAAGTAAGAAAGCAAGTTATAGGACTCTCTTAAGAAAGGTTTCAGGCCAGAAGCAACAGGAACTGCAAAAGACCTTGCATGGCGTATTCTAGGAAGGCTTGTTCCTTGGGCTGCTCTATTGTGAGAGTAACCGCTTTTTCACTTTCAAAAACAGACTCATGGGAGAAATCACCAAGGTTAATCTAGAGATGGTCAGGGTATCATCCTTGTTCACACTTAGCAACAATATTAATTGGACCATTTTATAAGGAATGATGATTTTTTGCATATGCTTAAAAATCAGTTGCTGTTGATTCCTACTAATGCTGACTCCATGTGTGTCAGAGTAGAACTGTGCTCCATAGGGTTTCCAGTGGCTAATTTTTCAGAAGTAGATCACCAGGCTTTTCTTCCAAGGCATCTCTGGGTGGACTCCAATTGCCAACCTTTTGGTTGCCAGCCAAGCTCTTAACCATTTACACCACCCAGGGACTCTGACTCATTGCCATTGAATCGATTCCAACTCATAGTGACCCTATAGGACAGAGTAGAACTGCCTCCTTGGGTTTCCAAGGGGCAGCTGGGGGATTCAAACTGCCAACCTTTTTGGTTAGTAGATGAGCTCTTAACCACTATGCCACTAGGGCTCCTAACTAAGTACTTAGTTTCCGGAAAAAGAAACATATGTTGACTCAATTTTCATAAATCAGATATTTTATAAAGAACTACAAAATTTTGGACCAGCTCTGGTCCAGTATTATGAGCACTTCCAATCTCTCTTCAGTGATAACTCTAGAGCAGTAATTCCCATGCAGGGGTGATTTTGAGCCCCAGGGGACACTTGGCAATGTCTGGAGACATTTTTGGTGGGACAACTGAATTGGGGGAGTGGTTGCTCCTGGCATCTAGTGGGTAGAGACAAGGGATGCTACTAAACATCTTACAATAATGAACTGGACAGCCCCCACAAGAAAAATTATCTGATCCCAAATGACAATTGTTCAGAGGTTGAGAAACCCTGCTCTAAAGCCATAAGCTTAAGCTAAAACTTAAAAGGTAGAGGAGGGGCACATGTATCCTGGTCGGGTTAAAGCAGATGGTATGAGGCTATGTTTTATGTTGTTCTTAATCTAATTCACTCACTCATTCACATACTCATTCATTGTTCAACAAATATTTACTGAGTACTTGTATTTGTCAGGAAACCCTGATGGCGTAGTGGTTAAGCGCTATGGCTGCTAACCAAAAGGTCCACAGTTCAAATCCACCAGGCACTCCTTGGAAACCATATGGGGCAGTTCTACTCTGTCCTATAGGGTCGCTCTGAGTCAGAATCAACTCAATGGTAACAGGTTTTGGTTTGGTTTGTACTTGTTAAATATTACTATGTAATATGTCTTAGGCTGGGTTCTCTAGAGAAGCAAAACCAATAAAGCATATATATAGCAAGAGAGAAAGATTTACATCAAGGAAACAGCTCACATGACTATTGTAGAGGCTGGAATGTCCCAAGTTTGTGGATTAGGATAGAGGCTTTTCCTGATTCACGTAGCCACAGGGGCTGGCGAACCCAAGATTAGCAGGTGGGAGAGCAGGACTCCTGCTCATAGGCTATGAGGATCTGCAAATGCCAAGATCAGCAAATAAGCTGCTACCTCAAGTCCCAAGAGCTGGAGGCAGCTGCAGGATCCAGAGAGGGCAAAAGCCAGAACGTCCACTTATATTTGGACGCAGGCTACATGCCCAAGGAAACTCCCTTTCAGCTGACTGGCTACTCACAGCAGATCCCATTATGGGGTGACCACATATAAACACTGAGAATCATGGCCCAGCCAAGTTGACACACAATCTTAACCACGACAGTCCACCCCTTGTCAACTTGGCACCTGTACACGTCTCCACAAACCATACATATTCTCTGAATAAAGACAATTACAAAGTTATACTTGTGCCTAACATGATACAACTAACACGCATACAACTGAAAATGCACTAGCCCTGTTTACATCTTATATTTTATAATTGAAGAAAACAAAAATATTTGATGCACACATACAATGGAGAAATACTCATAACAATTACAATCCTTGTTTCTGCAACCGGTTATATGGCCATAACTGGTATTTAGAACTACCTTCTTCACCACCCATTCCATATTCCCTTTGCCCTCAGCAAGCACGTCAGCTGGTCATGGTTTTTTGCCTGGTGGGGTGACCCAAACCTTCATTCCGGAAGGGTCTGGGCCATTAGTAGTCATGTCAGAATTGGGTTGCTGTAGTTTTCCATTGACTTTAATCACAGGGCATGATAGTACTGAGACACCCTAAGGAATCTCCTGCATTCCAGACATACTCTTCTTTACCTCCATTATGTGATATTGATACATTTTCTTCTCAGTAATCAGGATAATCACTTGATTGGGAGGAAGGGTAAGCAGAGGATATGCGTATCCACAGGATACCAGTGGCATAGCTTTCAGCACCACAGCAACACAAGAGCCCCCACCGTATGAAAAACTGACAGACACATGGGGGTTAAATATATAAAACCAAGAAAAACCAAACCCACTGCCATTGAGTCGGTTTCGACTCATAGCCACCCCATAGGATTCCCGAGGCTGTAAATCTCTACGGAAGCAGACTGCCACATGTGTCTCCTGCAGAGCCGCTGGTGGTTTCAAATCGCTGACCTTATCTTCACAATCCTTTGAATGGTAGAGACATCAGATATAACCATTTACAAATAAATGATAACCAAGTTATTGAATGCTTTGTGTTAGGAATCTTGCTAAGCACTTTACGTATATTACTATTTGATCCTCAGCACCACCTAACCAGGTAAATACTTATTACCAGTATTTTATTGATGTGGAAATTGAGGCATGGAGAGGTTAAGCAACTTGCCTGAGGTAACAAAGTTGAGAAGGGAAGAAACTAAAACAGGTCAGGCTACTGGTGAAAGTCTTCAGTAATTTTCTCAGAGTTCAAGTCATAGGTTCTACTTATTCTGCTCCTCTGTTTATCACTGTCATAGGTTATTCCTTATTCCTCAAAATACTTTTCACCTTGGGTTTTCACGACATTTTCTACTTTTGCTTTTCTGCAGTCTCCTTACACCCTTATCCCACAAACATGCTGAGTATGTAAAAACCTAACAGTTCCTATTTCACTAAAAAATGTTTTGCTACTTAAAGCATGAGACAAAAACCTAACTTATCTGTTTCCTAAAGTAAATTCACAATTTACTTATGCAGAGAAATTTTTGCTTCCTCTAAAAAGGCATATATTCTATATAGGCATGTATTTGAGACATAAAGAAATGTCAATTTTCCTTTTTTAAAAAGATTTATTTTTAATGTCCTCTCAAATTTCTGGTGCCTAGCACAGAACTTAAGCAACTTTTAAAAAATTAGCTTTTAATATATTAGTCATTTTAAGTCAGTCACTGCCTAAAAGAATTTACTTGGGAGTCAAAGAATGGTAAACTTAACATCTCAGAAATAAAACCCAATCCATTTGCTCATCCATTCAGCCTACTATGAATCTCTGCTGAAACTTGGAGAAAATAAAAAACACTGAAATTAAACTGGTCACTGGAAACTCTTCCCAGTGTACTAGTTACAAGTAGTCCCGACTTACCACAGGGTTCTGTTCCCAGGACTCCAGGGTAAGTCAGTCCTGACATAAGTCGAATACCTCATTTTCTTTTTAGTTTTCAATATTATTGCCTTTTATTATTAGTATCTTTATAAATCTGATCTTTGTCTTTGGGGATTGGAAACATTACAGATATAGTATCAATAGATTAAGTGCTGCAACACTGTGTGTAGTAAACGCTAACCCAAAAAACCAAACCCAGTGCAGTGGAGTCGATTCCGACTCATAGCGACCCTATAGGCCAGGGTAGAACTGCCCCATAGTTTCCAAGGAGCACCTGGCGGATTCAAACTGCCGATCCTTTGGTTAGCAGCCGTAGCACTTAACCACTATGCCACCAGGGTTTCCGTAGTACATGTTAAAAAAAATATTACCAACCATAAAATGTACAAAAGAAAGGGGCGGGGGTACAGTGGTTAAGCCTAGTTTGTCTTAACTGCAATAGCCTTAAATCGGGAACTACCTGTATTATCCAAACGCCAGTTGTGACTTCAGGTGAAACGTATTTGTAGAACAGTCTATCCACTGTACTCATCACATAGAAGACAAGGTGCTGGTAGGGACAGGAATCATATCGTGCATCTGCTGCTGAGAAATCTAGTACTCTACTGAACAGTAAAGAGGCTGTGCTAGCTCATCAGGCTCTTTTGCCACCTGTACCCAGGGCAGGGCCCTAGTAGCTGTTCAGTAAAGATGCTACGAAAAATGCGTTATGCTGAAAATAAAGATATGTTCAGAAATCAAGAGGCCAACACGGAGATGAAGAATCAAGAGGCCAGGGTAGTAGGAAGAGTTCCCGGTTCTCACTGCTATGTTACTTTTGCAAGTGGTTTTTGCAGGTCATTCCAGGACTATTCTTTTAACAAATTTGAAGGTAGTGGGGACAGAGACATTTGGTTATAAACTCGTTATCTCTTTGAACTTCCTTAAATTGTCTTGGCAGAGGCCCTACCGTTTTAGGTTGGCACGCTTGTGAGGCACCTGCAATTTCCGCCGCTGGTCACCCTTCCTTCCCCCAGTCTTCTGGGCTCCTGGTTCCCGCTCACCTTGCCTGCGGCCCGCTTCTACCATCAGCCGGGTCAACAGGGGACTCTGGGAACTACTACAACCCTCAATACTTGCTTCCAGTAGAATAAAAGGTAATGATTGTCGTTTTAAATCACTGCAGTATGAGGTCTTCAAGTAAAAGCTTTATTGGGATAGAAAAATCTAACCTGTGAGAAACGAACCAGTGTGTTCAAAACTCTGCTTCTTTGCCGCCTTCATTTTAAGGCTTTCGGGATCGCCTCAAGCCCCCCATCTAACACTGTCTTTTCCCCTCGGGAACTGTAGGCTTTTTGGAAGCCGCAGCGTCTCTTTCCAGGCCTCACCTCCCTCTAGCTCCGCCCGGCCCACCTCACCCCCACGTCGGCGCCCACCCATTGTCCCCTCGCGGCTGTCTTTGCGCGCGGATCCGGGGCTCCCGATTGGAAAACTTCCCCGTCACTCAGCCCACACTCGGGGGCCGGACACCTCAGTCTTTCCCTAGCCTTAAAAGGGCTAAGGCCGTTTTTTTCCCCGAGCCAGCAGGTAAACCCGCGGGGCGGAAGGGAGGGGCCGCGCGCCCAGGTCGGCCTCGCCTAGCGCTGGGGAACGGCCAGGAGTGGAGGTGGGGGAGGGAGCTCGCAACGCCCCCTCTCCCTGACCACCTGGCCGCGCCCTGCCCCACCATCCCGATCATAATGACAGAGCTGCGGAGCCACTCTCGTAATTCAGTCCCGGGACAGCCAGGAGCAGTTACCACCGCGAAGCACGGGGGGCGGGACGGGCAGGCAGCGGGAGACGGGTGGGGGGGAAACGTGAAAGGTCCCGGATGTTACTGAACCGGAGCCCTTTCTGGAAGGAGTGACTGGCGCAGGCGCAGGAGGACCGAACGAATAGCTAAGGTGGGGGTGGGGAGAGAGTTGAGAGGTTTTTTTTTTGAATTGAGAGGAAAAGTGAGCCGGAGGTTGAAGGGAGATAAAGAGAGTGTCGGGGATCCGAGGTGAAAGCGAGGTAGGGGGTAGTGGTGAAAAAAAAAAAAAAAAGTTTCCTGCCCCGGACAAGAGTGGAGAAGTTGGAAGCTGAGCGGAGTGGGGAGGAGTGTGGGTAGAGGGAGAAGACGCACGCTCCTCCTCGCTCGCCCTCTAGCGCGGGCGGGCAGGGAGCGCGCGCTAGGGAGCGGCGGTTGCGCTGGGCCCCCAGAGCTGTAGGCACCAATCAACGGTTGCCATAGCAGCGTTTGACGTCATCGTACGTCTGGTGCCCCTGCTGCCGGGGCCGGTGATTGGAGGAAACCCCGTGTCTGCGGAGCGCTGTAGCCTGTGAGCAGCGAGATCCAGGGACAGAGTCTCAGCCTTGCCGCTGCCGCCGCCCAGAGACTGCTGAGCCCCCGTCCGTCCGCCGCCACCCACTCCGGACACAGGTAAGGGGCCCGACTGCCGCTGCCTCGCTCCATTCTTTTTTGTCGCAGACCAGCCTTCCGAAAACGTGGGAGCTTTCCCTGCTCCACATCTCCTCACCCCGGCTTGCCCCGCCGTAGCGGCGCTGAGGCGGAGTCTCCTCAGGCGGAGACGGGCGGCGGCTTCTCTTCCGCTGGTCTCGGGCAGGCGGTTCGCGGCTGCCTCCGGCTGCTTGCTTCCGGATCAGTTACTCGGCCCGGATAAGCGCTGGTTCTCCCTCGTTCCCAGTCTGTGGGGGTAGAAAACGCGCCCACACGCGAGATCCCCGGGGATTCACCCGGCCGCCGGGTCCTCGGGTGAGCGAGTTATCGCGGAGGCACCCGGGCCCCATCCGTCCCCTCCCCTCGCCCCTGTGACCCCTCAGCCCTCCTCCCTCGGTGCCCCATTCCTCGCTTCCGCCCGAGGTGGCTGCGGGCATTGCAGTGGCGCAGGTGAGGCCGCCCCCTCCCCGGTCCCCGCTTGCCGCCCGCCGCCCGCGCTCCCCTCCCCCTTCCTCTCCCTCCCTCCCTCCCTCCCTTCTCCTCGGCGCAGCCTCCGCGCTCCGCGCTGCTGCGGCGGGGCCGGCCCTCCCCCACCCCGGGCGGCGGCGGCGCGGCGGGGAGCGGCCGGGGGCGCAGCGGGGAGGGAGAGGGGCCCTGCCCGGAGCTGTCAGCCAGCTAGGCCTGGGGGAGGTGGCGCTTCGGGGGCCGTGGGTGAGCAGAGCACGGGAAGGAAGGTTTGGGGTGGGGCTCGCCTGGGACCTGGAGCTGAATTTCCTGGGTTCAGCGGTGGGAGGAGGGACTTCAATGTACCCGGTTTGGGTGGGGGATGAAGGTGGCCTTTTTTTCCTACATGTGAATGGGCGGCGGAGGCGCTGATGGGGACCGGGAGATCAGGTCGGGAGGGGATGGGCAAGACAGTGGGTCGGTGTCTCGATCTGCCACCGGGCGGACTAGAACTGGAGAGGCCTTGCCTTCGGTTTTGGACAGATATCCTGCTTTCTGCGGCGGGTGTGCCCGAGCTTAACAGCCGGTGGTGGCCCAGCTCTGCTGGGTGTGGCTCTCCCCCTCCCCCACCTGCTGCAGCTGTCGGGACCTCAGACTCTCTAAATGGGCACCAGCGGTATCCGGTGGCGGAAGAGATGCTGGGTGGGAGAGTGGGGTGTGTCCGCGGCCGGACTGGTAGTGGTTCCGCTTCTGCGGGCGGCGCTGGCGTCCCGGCCCCCGGGCGGGCGGGCGGTCCCCCCAGCACGGGGCGGGGCGCCGGCTGCTCCTCCCTCTTGCTCGGAGGGCGCGGTGGGGGGGGGGTGGTTAACACTCTGCGGTAGGTTGGGCTCCTTGACACAGATCCGCCATGACAAAGAGGGAGAGTCGGGGACTTGTGCGAAGGCACAAGCTTGGGTGGGGCCAAGGAGAGTGGGCTGCGGATAGCCTGGATGGAAGGATTTACAGTTTAAAATCACTCTCTGCCGTTTTCTATTACCAAACACGACATCCAAAGTCGGTTAAGGGTTAAATGGGTGCGGCGAGTCCTCCGCAATATAGAGGCGAGGCCTTTTTGAGCACTATGCTGTGAGAAGTCTAATCCGCTTCCCCTTGTACTGGAGAGTTGGGAAGAAAAACCTTTGTACTGGTTTTAAATGATTTTGGGGGAGGAACAGCATTAGCCGATGAGTGTTTCTGAGTTCCTAGGAGAGAAAATAATTTCGAGAACTGATGGGAGGATTACTCGATCACAATATTTAAGTAGTTTACACACTGAGACAGTATATCACATATCCACGCTACCTGATTACTTGTTTAAATACCGGGGACCTATGAGTCAGAATCGACTCTACAGCAGTGGGCTTGGTTTTGGTTGGTTTATTGTGATTTGTGGGGGAAATAGTTGCGGGATTTCCCTGGGAAGGTAAAGGATATCATATTGGAGGTTTAGGTCCCATGGGGAAACCCTGGTGGTGTAGTAAAGTGCTACGGCTGCGAACTAAAGGGTCAGCAGTTCAAATCCACCAGGCGCTTCTTGGAAACTATGGGGCAGTTCTGCTCTGTCCTGTAGGGTCGTTATGAGTCGGAATCGACTCGTCCGCACTGGGTTTGGTTTGGTTTTTTTTTTAGTTCCCATGGTGACAGTGGCTCTAATGTTCACCTTTTAGTAGTGCTCCTTAGGCTATAAGTTTTTCCTTAAAATTGTTTATCCTGTGGGATCATTGCATGGTTTAGTATCTTTATGTGCTTTTAGCCCCTTTCAAAAAGATGTCATTAAGGAAAAGTGTAGAGGAGGTAAAATGAAAAGTCTAGGGAGCTCTACAATGAGGGAAAGACATGTGAAGTCATGGAAAAGGGCAGCTTGAGTGGTAACATTCAATTAAATCGTGACTGCTAGAAACTGGAATAGTTTCATGTTTAAACTGGGACAGTGACATTGGAAACACTTGGAGATATTAAGTGCTTCCAATGTGGAATTTTAGTGCTCCTGGGTGAGTAAGAGTTGAAGTTCTAGGACTCCACTATGGATATGTTTATTATATAAATATGTGTGTATAAACAAGGTATGGGTGCATGAGGCCTTAGGGTCCGTTAGGTATTGATTCTTGGTTATGTTTTACATTCAAAATATCTTAGAACTAGCGATTTGGTCATTTGTCCCATAAAATTGTCATGCTCTGATCAGCTGGCAAATGTTGGAAAGATCCAGTAGAATTGGGGTGGGAATGATATCAACTAAAATTTAAGATTAAATGCTCCCGATAAGAACCCGCTGTTAAGAGAGTAAAATGAGCTGAATTACATTAATTTAACATGAATCATGATTCTGGAAGTATGATAGAAATTGTAAATTTTGAAGGCTGTGTTTTCAATTCGGCAGTTGGAACCCACCAGCCTCTTGGCAGGAGAAAGATGTGGCAGTCAGCTTCTGTAAAAGTTGCAGCCTTGGAAGCTCTATGGGGGCAGTTCTGCTCTGTCCTGTAGGGTCACTATGAGTTGAATTGACTCGACAGCAGTGGATTTGGTTTTTGGTGTTTTCAGTAAAGAAAGAAGACTTTCTTAATTTTGATTCACTATTGATACTGCTAACTAGAGTTGAGATTTTGGCCAAGTGTAAGTGGTGGTTTTTAAGTCAGCCTCTTGACCAAATGTGCTTTGACTTTATGTGAAATGAGGATCGGCTGAACGAAGACGAGATCATGTAATTTTAGTCCCTGAACTGATGTTAATGGCAGAGTATATATTTTTTGATCATTCTTTGAGGTGTTGACGTAGCTTATTTACAACAGGTATAATTTGAGTCTGTTTATTATTATCTAAATGCTACTTTTTTTTTCCCCTCTGCAGAACATCCAGTCATGGATAAAAATGAGCTGGTGCAAAAGGCCAAACTGGCCGAGCAGGCTGAACGATATGATGACATGGCAGCCTGCATGAAGTCTGTAACTGAGCAAGGAGCTGAATTATCCAATGAGGAGAGGAATCTTCTTTCAGTTGCTTATAAAAATGTTGTAGGAGCCCGTAGGTCATCTTGGAGGGTCGTCTCAAGTATTGAGCAAAAGACAGAAGGTGCTGAGAAAAAACAGCAGATGGCTCGAGAATACAGAGAGAAAATTGAGACCGAGCTAAGAGATATCTGCAATGATGTACTGGTGAGAAACATTCAGTCTAGCATCACTAGCTTCACCTTAATATAGGTTTTCTGTAGAGTTACATTACTCTCAACTTTTTCTTTCTCTGATGTTTCTTTTCCTTTTAAAAATTGAGTGTTCTAAATTTAGAAGTCTTCAAGGTGTCATTAATAAAATGGTGTAAAATAAATGCAACAGTGATTACCAATTTTGATAAAAATAATAGACTGGTTTGATTTTTACTAATTGGAAAGATAAACTGTTAACGTGACCATTTCAATTATAGCTATAATA
Source organism: Loxodonta africana (assembly GCF_030014295.1). Classification (NCBI taxonomy): domain Eukaryota; kingdom Metazoa; phylum Chordata; class Mammalia; order Proboscidea; family Elephantidae; genus Loxodonta; species Loxodonta africana. The sequence goes on along the minus strand of NC_087355.1, from coordinate 51,634,964 downwards.
CATGTAGTAGTTCTAGAGCTAATTTCCTTAGATGTACATACATGGAACCTTGGGTTTAGCATACTTTGTTTTTGTAAGAGAGATGTAATAGGAGACTCATAATAGACACAGTACCACTCCCTAGACTAGATGCTATAATGTTTAACGTAATGAGTCAGCCATGCAGAAGATGCTGGCTTCAACAGAGCTTTTGCCTCTTGCTGCATTTAAATGTTAGAAGTCAACTTTAACCACTGACAACCATTATAAAAGGTTACAAGTAACTCAGGCTGGATTTTCAAGTTCAGTCAAGAAGTATTTAAATATGCAGCACCTACAGTGTTGAAGCACTGCTTATCTAAAACCTTAAAAGAATTATAGTACATTTTGGCTAATTTTAATCATGTCTCATAACCGATGGCTTTTTGATCCTGAAAAGTTTAAATTTGAGGATAAACTGGTAGATGATCTAACCCATTAGTATATAATATCTTATACATATCAATACTTTTCTTTTTAATGAATCGGGAATTTTTGGGATAAGGCTCTTTTACTAAATGATTATCCTTAGTATTTGAACTTTGTTCAGGTAAGAACTATTACAATGAATAGTGTGGAATTATTTCTGATGTGGTTGTGGGTTTGGGTTTTTTTTTAAGTTGTGACAGTATTTGGTTACTCTAGTCTTTAATTACTGATGAAATAGTTTAAATTTCTAATTTCTAAATATTTTTCACAAATGATTTTTTTTCAGGTTTTTTTAAAGAACAGTAATTTTTTTATACTAATTAATACCAGTTCACAGTCACAAAGTTTTATGTGGCAGCTGTCTTGGACACACTGACAGCTGTTACATCATAGTTCTAAGATGAGAAAAATAATGCTGTTATTGAGGCTGAATGACGGATGTGTATCTTGTGATTTACTAAGGCAACAATATTTTAAGTTTTGAAAATTAGTCATTTTTTTCTATAATAAAAATGTTTTTCCCTGCTTTTTAACTAACTAGTATCTTTCTACATGTTAAGTAAATTTTTGTTCAGTTTGGTGTTTTTCTCCCAATTATTGTACTTGATAGGTTGCGTAATTTGTATTTTGGTTTCAAAGGATTTATTATAAATTACTTTTAAGGCAAAAGTCAATTTTAGAAGTAAAAGAGGGTGTGTTAACATTTACCCTCTACTAACAAGCTGCTTATTTTGTGATCCCAGGTAGGTATTTGCATGTTTTCCACACACAAAGTATAAAACTCTTGTAAGTGTGAGGATTTTCCTAGGAAAAGACTAGCACCTTTGATTTGACTTCATTTTGGCTCCCTTATCAAGAAAAAAAAATTACTGTTTAGAAGGAGTGAATGTTAATGTCTAGGTTAAGTTCTAAATAGGTTTATTTTGTTAAAAAGATTATTAAGGGGATTGACACTGGTTACTACCCATGTTTAGAATAGCACTGGCTTCTCAAAAAGTCTGTATGGAATTCCCAGTTCGAAAATTTAGATCAATTAAACTTTAATTTCTTTACATACAGAAGGTTAAAAAATTTCCAGCAATCTTCTGGTTTCAGCCTTGGTCTTTTCAAGAGTAAGGCTCTGTTAGAGGTCTTTGCATTATTCATACCTCTGAACATGGAGGAAGAGATGCTCTCAAGTATTCATAAAATGAATAAGGTAATGGAGTTAGGCTAGCAGCATGGCTAATTTTCAGTCTTTTTTCTATTTCACCTTGGGAAAAATTGATAATAATAGACAGTGTGATTCTTTATAAGAGGGCTTCTTTTCGCTACCAGCTTTTTCTAGGAGGGCATGTTGACTCTTGAGCCCCTGTAGCGCAGTGGTTAAAGTGTTTGGCTGCTAAGTGAAAGGTCAGCGGTTCGAACCCACCAGTTCCTCCTCCTCGGGAAAGATGTGGCAGTCTGCTTCTGTAAAGATTTACAGCCTCGGAAACCCTGTGGAGCAGCTCTACTCTGTCCTTTGGGGTAGCAGTGAGTCAGAATTGATGACGGTGGATTTGATTTTCTTTGGTTTATGTTGACTCTGGAAACATCTTGCATAAAATCGTTTTTCCCATTACTAGTAAAATGGAAGAATAAAATGTAGCAGGACTGATACTTCTCCTAGAGAAAAAAAAAAATTGAGCCATTCTACTTGAGGATTAGTAAAGTGTTCATGCTAGCATGCTTTAATATGCTTATATATTTTAAGATCTTACTTATCTGGTGAACATATCAGTTCTGTTTTTTTTTTTTTTTCCAGAATGTTGGTTTTTAAAAATACGTAATTCTCTCATGGAGTCAGTACCTTTGGCGAGTGGCATTAGTGATGAGCCATACTTCATTTTGTTGTTTTGAACACCTAAAGCTTGGCTTCTAACCAAAAGATCCTCATTTTGAATCCACCAGCTGCTCCTTAGAAACCCTGTGGGGCAGTTCTACTCTGTTCTGTAGGGTCGCAGTGAGTCAATGACAACAGGTTTTTTTTTACGGGTATCATAATAAAGAAAGTATCCTCTTTCCTTCCATAAAAAAGGAGCTTATCTTTAGAGATCTGAGTTCTGGTACCCCATTTGCAGTTATCAAGTATTTATTTAATTTATGCCATTTAATAAACAGGTAAAGAGTAGGGACTGTGACTATTTCAGAAGCATTGTAGGAGCGTTACCTTGAAAAATGGTCACTAGTGTATTCACAATATGGGCGTTTTTGTTTGCAGGATGACTCGAGATTCTTCCTTCTCATGCTGTTAATTTGAAATTGCAGTAAACGTAGTAATGCAACCTGCCTTTGCTGCCAGATGCTTAGTTGTTAGTTAGACCGAAAGCTCTCTAGGTAGTGGGGAAAGGGAGGTTGGGGAGGGGCCCAGCACTAGTGATCCTTAAATACCTCTTCTGTGTAAACCTGTAAGACGTGCAGCCAAAAATTGGGTAGTCCTTTTGTCTTGCACGTGATGATGATGAAATGAGGAAACGTATACCAGGATACGTAATTCAGACTCAAAATATGTCACGTAAAAAGAGCTCCAGATTGAGACAAAGCAACTTTTTACTATTAATAGCTACTTGGCCTAAGTCCCTCTGAGAAAACTGAACTCAATTAAATGGGAGTAATGTCTCTCCCCCTTTCTTCCTGTGGTGGTTGGAAAGGATCAGGGCAATGATAAACAACCATGCAGACAGTCAGACTCCTTGACATCACATGGACATCAAACATCAATATCCCTAACAGATACTAAGGAGGAAAAGCAACTAAACCAAACTGATAAAATTTTGGAATAAAAATTCAGTGAGATGACTAGTACCCTCTCAAAATCTTTTAAAGGCAACCCCCCCCTCCCAAAAAAAGTGGGTATCTTCTTAACATGCATGAGATCTCACCTCAGTGCAGCCTGTCATTGTCACCATTCTTACTCTCTTGGTATGGGGGAAGGCCCTGTCCTCCTACCTCCTATCAGGTTGTGTGAAGATTGAGAATCAAGTAAAGCGCTACCTTCTGTGTCCTTCTGTTCATCTCAGCTTTTAAGTTCAGCTTAAAAGCAGTGATAACAGTGCAAGCCTGACTGTTTAGGGCAGAGAATGGCTTCCTGTCATTATAGCAGGCATAGGAAAGGAATTAGTAAATAGTATGTCTAACATTTTGAACGGTTGGCAACAGTAGTTGAGTAATCCTAATAGTGATTCAGTTAACTTGACTGAGTTGCATTTTATTATGCTACTCTACATTTTTATTTGCCAAGGGCAGTTTAAGGTGTGGTTGTTGGGCACTAATTTTTACCTCCAGCCCACAGAATGGCCATTACATAGGGAACAAGGTAAGAAACTAGGCAGATCCTCCTTAATCTGAGTATTACAATTTGCCTTGGGCCTTAAAAACTGCTATATATTGTTTTTAAGATGAAAATTAGTAGCTCATTCATTGGAAGAAGGGCCTCAAAGGAATTCTGCAGTGTTATCTTTACTGCTTTATAGATAGATTTACATACCTTTTTCAAATGGGGCTTTTGATAGGGTTCAAATGGAAGTGTAAGCAATGTGACATTGTACATACTGTAATCCCTTCCAGGAAGAAATTTTTGGTAATAAAGTTCACAGTCTTTTTTTTTAATCGTGGTGAAATGTGTATAATAAAGCATTTTTACATGTATGGTTCAGTGACATTAATTACATTCACCATGTTGCAACTGTCAACACTATTCATTTCCAGTGTTTTCATTACCTTAACAGAAACACAGTGCTCCTTAAGCAATAGCTCCCCCTTTCCCACCCTATGCTAGATCTTTTCATATGAGTGGGATCACAGAATATTTGTCCTTTTGTATCTGACTTATTTCACTCAGCATAACACATTCAAGGTTCCCCCATGTTATAGCGTGTTTCAGAACTCCAAAGAGTTTTATCATAAGCATTAAGTAATGCACTTGGTGGTGAGGTATTTTGTACAGTTGGGAAATCTGAGCTATGTGAAGTAGACATGAGGAAAATTAAAGAAGGGGAATGAGAAGATAGATGCTCTCTATTTGTGGGAAGGGGAAGAAGAACCAACAACTTGATCAAGAGCCACAGGTTACCTATCCTTTTTCAGTATTAAAAAACCAAACCAAACAATACAACTCATAGCTGCCCTGTAGGACAGAATAGAACTGCCCCATACGTTTCAAAGGTTGTAAATCTTTAGGGAAGCAGACTGCCACCTCTTTGTCCAGCAGAGCTGCTAGTGGGTTTGAATTGTGGCCCTTTCAGTTAGCAGCTGAACAGTTAACCATTGCACCACCAGGGCGCCTTTTTTCCCTTTTTTTCAGTAGAAAACCAACACGAAACCCATTGCTGTCGAGTTGATCCTGACTCATAGTGACCCTGTAGGACAGAATAGATTGCCCCATAGCGTTTCTAAGGAGTGGCTGGTAGATTCGAACTGCCAGCCTTTTGGTTAGCAGCCATGGTTCTCAACCACTACACCACCAGGGTTTCTTTTTTTAGTTTAAAAAAAAAAAAAACCTATTGCCATCCAGTCGATTCCAACTCATAGCGCCCCTGTAAGACAGAGTAGAACTGCCCCATAGAGTTTCCGAGAAGCGCCTGGTGGATTTGAACTGCCGACCTTTTGGTTAACAGTTATAGCACTTAACCATTACGCCACAGGGTTTCCTTTTTCAGTATAGCAATACTTAAATGAGGATGGGGTCTTTACCTGTTCCAATAAGAGAGAAGACAGCCTAGAGATTCGTAGCAATAAGATGAGCTGTGAAGATAGTAAAAGTGAACAAGGAAAAGATTAAAGGTTTCAAAATTGGAGTTGGAGTGAAAACCTGAGAAAAGTCTTGAAGTATAGGAAGAACATATACACATGAAGTGATCTAGCTTTTTAAATCTACCCAGGAAAGAAAAGAAAAAAAAATTACATTCCTAGCAGAAACATATGAATAAAAAAAGGAGGGAAACAAGCCATGCTAGAGTTGTAATAGATTATGAGTATAATTTTGCTTCTCATTTTTTAATAGCCAACCTATTAGTAAAAAAAAATCCTGCTGGTAGTACTTTGATAGTAGTATAGTAAAAGTTTCCCAGTTAGTTGATTACTTGAAAAATAGTTCAAATATGTAATTAAACATTAATTTTAAATTAAAACAAGTGTATATTGATTCGCCTTTCCTTTGAGCATGTGTTAGATGCGTCCTCTGTAAAATGCAGTTTGAGTTTCTATAGTAGAATGAGAACTTAAATGTTTGATAAGCAAACTGTTCCAAATCCTAGATACGTACAATTTTTTCTAGTCTTTTAGTTTTGTCGACTCGAAGCGGTTTTTCCGAGTCCCCTTTAAAACTAGTCTTTCCAAAGCATTCAGCTTCCTTTTCACAGGAACACATCTTTTCACAGGTGTGTTTCATTATGTAGCATCTAAGTAATTAACGTCAGTGTAAATGACAAAGTTTTGGAAACAAACATCAGACTTGATAATCATGCATCTCTGCTGAAGGAAGCTGGACATTTCAGAAAGTAGCTGAAAAACCTATTAGTCACAGCATTCAGTTCAAGTTGTGGGCACTAGCATTTACCTAGGAATGAAGAACCTAGGATAAAGCAGCCTATTTTTAAGTGGAATGTGGCTAATCCAGCAAATTAAAGGCTCTGTAAGAAAATTGGGGCATTTTAGATCATTCAATCAGAACAAGATTTTGTGTCACAAAAGTTTTTTAAGGGAGAGAGCATTGCTGCATTTGGACCTTTTGCAGCAATTTTGCAAGAGGTGACACTGAAAAGTGAGATGATAGGTACTTGTTAGATCACTAAGGGCCTACCATAATGCTGTAAACTAAAGATGGAGACTCATTAAAGGCCACGGAAAATATTTCAAGGAAAAGAAATAATACCAAATTTTCCCTTTTAGAAGGTGGGTTGGTAGACAGGTAAAAATAGTTTTGTTTTTTATGATTTGTCCATTGTTTTTGTACATTTGGTCTCTGATAATCTGCTTCTGTTCTTTGGGTTAATTTTCTCCTTTTATCACTGTCAGAACAGATTTTTCAGCGGGACCCTACATCATAGTTTAATCCTTGCCTTATACATTAAGCTTGTTATTTTTTAGACTTTATCTAAATGACTTAGTGGGCTTGACTTTGGTTTCATTTTCTGATTGCAAGCTGTTTTCATCACGTTGCCTAGATCAAAGGTTCCCAATTAAATTCATTGTCATATTCATTTCTATGGTACACTATCGTGGGTAGTATCTGTGTACCAGCAGTAGTTTTACCCTTACTCTCCCACTTGTAGAATAAATTTATCCTTATAGAATAAGCATAAATTTAATTTAAATGGACAAAAGCTAAACTTCAGCATAACTTCCTGTTGCTGGTGGTCTCTCACTTGACACCTTTATTGTTCCTTTCTGGGCTGTACACTGCATACAGTTTTCATCCTTAATCTTTCTAACACACTACTTTCATTCTATTTGCTTGTTCTTTGCCAAAATCCGCCATACAAAGCTTTTGACTCTTACTGTCCCAGGTCTAAGGCATTGCAAATTCCCATCTTTATGGCCTGAGGGTTTCTGCTTCATTACCCTAATTTAGAATTTATTTTAAACTTGGTGTCTAAGTAATTTTCAGCTTAAGAGGTTTGACTCCATTTTTTCATTCTCCTTGAAAACAGGACCATTGATGTTTGTGGTATTTAGTATATGTTTATGTTTTTAGGTGGCGCAAATGTGAATCTGGCCTGGAAAGAATGGTGTACTTAGCCACCATGTCTGAACAGTTCCTACTGTATACCTTTGAGCAGTGATCATTCATTCTCTACATGTTCTCTAGTCAGTAATTCCCTGTATGATGAAAAACTTGAAAATTACTGTGCAGCAGTAATTGTCATTGATTTAGTTTTTGTATTTTCTGCAATAATGTTTTTTTAGTAATAATGTAATGAATAAACCCATTGCTGTCAAGTCACTTACTACTCATGGTGACCCCTTACGTTACAGAGTAGAACTTCTACTTAGGGTTTTCTTGGCCGTAATCCTGGAAGGTGATCTCTAGGCTTTTCTTCCACAGTACTGCTAACCTTTAGGTTAGCAGTCACAAACCATTTCCGCCATCCACGGGCATCAGTGTAGAATAGAGTCCTATATTTTGGCTAATTTTTTTTTTTTTTTTTCAATTAACATCCTCTTCTTACAGTGTAGACCTTTGGGCAACAAAGCCATCTGGGTGAGTGTAGCTGATTTGTTATCAGCATGATCCTCTTATGTGCCACATGTACATTTGTTTACATGCGTTGGAATAGATTACTAAAAAGTTTCAGCATACGAGCTTTTGTGGACTTCTTTTGATTTATTGTTGTGAGTCTTCTCTCAAATAAGACAGATGCTTTCAATGATAACCACAGGTAGAATGCGAGGTAAGAATCTAAGGACTGTCAGCCAAATGTTAATCTATAAAGTTAAGTAGACCAAAATAAGACTTAATTATTATCCCTGCATTTAATTTGCAAGGAGTGCCCAATTTTTTTTTTTTTTGTACTAGAATTTCGATTATTTGAGTGTAATTGGAACATAATTAGAGAACTTAGAAACATTTTTAAGTGAGGATTAGTTTCCAACTTGCAGACAGGTTTTAGGACCTAAGGGTTTTTAAAAATAGGTCACATTACCAAGGAACTCAGTAGTGAGTTGAGTGTTTCTCATCTAAATGATTAATTACACATGCGTTTCTTAGAGAGCCATACTTATTTCTTCTGTTGGTCCAAGACTTGTGAACTGCCTGTTCATAGCCCATAAATACGGTGGTTTTTTTTTTTTTTTTTTTTTTTCCTCCTTAAAACACAACAAACACAACTCCCCATCAGGAACTGCCAGCACATCGTCAGTAAATACCTTTTTTTTTTTTTCCTTTCTGAGAAGAAACACCATTTCCCAGAGTTTAGAATGACATAGAATCTATTTGGACCACATTCAATTCAGGGTCACTTGATAAAAATCCTACTCAAAACTCATTACTTAGAATGCGATTCTATGGAATGACATTTGAGGGCAATGTTGTATTAGTAGGCTGTAGTATGCGTAGAACATGCAAGTTTTCAGTTCAACAGTTTCATCAGTACTTTAATACTGTGTTTGGAAGATGTTTGGAAACGTGTCATCTCAAAGTGATTGTGCTGTTCATTACATGCTGTTTAAGAGTAATGATTTTCCCTTCTGATTGTTCCTATCTGATACAGGGAGTTATCATCAGACTGTTTCTTTAATGTGGACCATAAGGATAATACGTAATGAATACGCTCACACAGTAAAGGAAACTAAAGTACTGCCTTACTCTAGAATGCTGGTACAACTTAGCACAAGCTGTGCATTACTTCTTGGGTTTGAATTATGGACCCATTGTATGACTTTTGGGCAAGTTATATCTCTCTGTGAGTCTGTTTTCAGATATTCAAAATAGGAACGATAATAGTATCTACCTCATAAAGATTGTTTTGAGGATTTATTGAATTAACACACCCCCATGGTGGTAACAAAATATTGTTTATTTTCTTTTGTATCTCTGATATTACTTCAGTACATCTTGGTTTAATTATTTTGAGAGTAAATTTTAAGAGGATTTAATAAATTGCTAAACTCTTTAAACACTACTTACCGTTTTATAAGCCCTGTGTTACATGCTAGGAGCAAAGAAGAAATGTATTGCCCCTGCTATTAAAAAATTCTGACAACCTAGAGGGGAAAAAAGATACGTACACAGATAATACAAGGGAGCAAGTGAGAGAGAATGTACGGTATTGCATGTTAGTTGAATACGGAAAAACTGGCCTTGTTCCCAAATTTAACCTTTTTAGTTGCACTACAGAGTTTAGACACAAATACACAATGTGCGTGTACTAGTTAAAAATGCTGTAAAAAAAAGTTTCTTTCTCTTTTTTGTTGTACATTAGATGTGTACAGAGCAAACCAGTTTCTCATTAAACAGTACACACATTATTTTACGACATTGGTTAGCAACCCCACCACATGGCAACACTCTCCCTTCTCAATCTTGGGTTCCCTGTTACCAGCTTTACTGTTCCCTCCTGCCATCTAGTCCTTGCCCCTGGGCTGGTGTGCCCCCTTAGTTTTGTTTTATAGGCCTGTCTAATCTTTGACTGAAGGGTGAACCTCAGGAGTGACGTCATTACTGAGCTGAAAGGGTGTCCTAGTCTCTGTCAGGCCAGCAAGTTTGGCCATTCTTTTTGAGTTAGAATTTTTTTCCTACATTTTTCTCCACCTCTGTCGGGGACCCTCTATTGTGATCCTTGTCAGAGCAGTCAGGGGTGGTAACTGGGCACCATCTAGCTGCACTGGACTCAGTTTGGTGGAGGCCATAGTAGATGTGGTCCATTAGTCCTTTGGACTGTCTTTCAACTACTCTTGTAACAGGGATTAGAATAAAATTTAGGCTGGCCTTAACATTTTTTAATATACCTTTGTTTTATGGTTCCTTGTTGATTTAAGAAAGTTAATTTGGGAAGATTTGGCATCTATTACTGAGAAACACATTCAGTTGAGTGACCTGGATATAATCTGTCATTCATTCATCCTTAATTTTCTATCATTGAAGTTAAGCAACCTCTATCCTGGTTTCCAACTTAGAATTTTACTCTGTTAGGCCAATATTACACAGAATGGTAAAAATTTAAAGTCAAAATGTCTGAAAATACCTACTAAATTAGCTCTTGATACCATTATAATACTTGATGGAGCACTTTCCTAATTGGTTGACTGGAAGCAACTGAAAAAAAAAAAAAAAAAACCACTGAGGAAGTTTATATTCAAAGAGGAAAAAAAAGGCCACTCTAGCCACAAGGGGGAGTAAGAGGCTAATTTCCAAATTGGTGGACCCCTATTTTTTATTAAAACAAATTAGTGGCTGCTTTGCCTATTTCCTTTTTAGAATGTTAAGAGATCTAGGAGTGATAAAATGCTCAGTGACTTTACAGAATAAAGTAAAATTTCTGGGAAAATTAAACACATGCCTTATGTCTACACAAAAGATCATACAGGACTAGAAATGTGAACTCGTACATTATATTTTGCTGAAGAGTTGGTATTAAATTATTTTTTATTAGTGAGTATATGTTATTAAAACATGTTATTAATATTTTAATTATTTGTTATTAAAAGTGGTATTTCTTTTTTTTTGGATTGAATAATAAATTGGGAGTTGAATTTTATAGAATCATTGAATTTTAGGACTGTTCTAGAAATCAGCCCACCTCTCATTTTTTAATAGAGCAAAAAACTGAAGCTTAGAGGTTCAGTGGTTTACATTAGGTCATATAGTGAACATGACCATTTCCTGTCTCTTATGTAGTACTACCTTATTTGTAGTTTAAAACGGGATTTTAATACAAGGGAAAGATTAGTCCAAAGGACTAATGGGCCACATCTACCACGGCCTCCACCAGACTGAGTCCGGTACAACTAGATGGTGCCTGGCTACCACCCGTGACTGCTGTGACAGGGATCACAACAGAGGGTCCTGGACAGACCTGGAAAAAAAAAATGTAGAACAAAATTCTAACTTAAAAGGACCAGACTTACTGGCCTGACAGAGACTGGAGAAAGCCCGAGAGTACGGCCCCCCGGGCACTGTTTAAGCTCAGTAATGAAGTCACCCATGAGGTTCACCCTTCAGCCAAAGATTTGACAGGCCCATAAAACAAAACAAGACTAAAGGGACACACCAACCCAGGGGCAAGGACTAGAAGGCAGGAGGGGACAGGAGAGTTGGCAATAGAAAGGAGAGGGTTGAGAAAGGAGAGGGTTGATGTGTCATGGGGTTGTTAACTAATATCATAAAACAATATGTGTACCAACTGTTTAATGAGAAACTAGTTTGTTTTGTAAACCTTCATTTAAAGTATAATAAATAAATTTGTTACCATTGAGTCAGTTCTGATTCACAGCAGCCTATAAGGAATATGTTAAATACAGAAAAGCATAGATTGCTCTGTTAAAAAATAAATGTATTTTAGAGTGTGCAATAATAGTAAAAAAAAAAGTAATGTTTACTGTTACTCATTTTGGTGTTTAGGAGGGATGGGGGTTGTCAGAATGTGTGTGGGGCAAATCACCACTTTAATTTCATTAAAAAACGTCTTGAGTTATGGATGTATTTAGATTATATTTTAGGTTGTATATATATATATTATAGTTTTTATTATGCTTTAAGTGAAAGAAATCAAGTTGGGCTATCATACAAAAACTTATGAACACCTTGCTATGTACTCCTAATTGCTCTCTCTGTAATGAAACAGCCCACGCCTTCCCTCTACTCTTCCTCTACGTGTGCGTGCGTTCAGCCAGCCTCTGAACCTCTCATCTCCACTTCAGACAGTAGATGCCAACGTAGTCTCATGTGTCTGCTTGATCCAAGAAGCTCATTCTTCACCAGTATCATTGTCTATCCCATAGTCCAGCCCAATCCCTGTCTGAAGAGTTAGCTTTAGGAATGGTTCCTGTCTTGGGCTAACAGAAGGTCTGGGGAGCATGACCTCCGGGATCATTCTAGTCTCAGTCAGACCATTAAGCCTGGCCTTTTTACGAGAATTTGGGGTCTGCATCCCACTTCTCTCCTGCTCCCTCAGGGGTTCTCTGTTGTGTTCCCTGTCAGGGCAGTCATTGGTTGTAGCTGGGGTACCATCTAGTTCTTCTGGTCTCAGGCTAATGTAGTCTCTGCTTTATGTGGCCCTTTCTGTCTCTTGGGCTCATAATTACCCTGTGTCTTTGGTGTTCTTCATTCTCCTTTGCTCCAGGTGGGTTGGGAGCAATTGACGCATCTTAAGTGGCCGCTTGCTAGCTTTTAAGACCCCAGATGCCACTCTTCAAAGTGGGATGCAGAATGTTTTCTTAATAGATTTTATTATGCCAGTTGACTTAGATGCCTCCTGAAACCATGGTCCCCAAACTTCCTACCCTGCTACGCTGGCCTTCAAAGCGTTCAGTTTATTCAGGAAACTTCTTTGCTTTTGGTATAGTCCAGTTGTGCTGATCTCTCCTGTATTGTGTTGTCTTTCCCTTCACCTAAAATAGTTCTTATTTACTATCTAGTAGCTCTCCCTCCCTCTCCCCTCTCATAACCACCAAAAAATATTCTCTTCTGTGTTTAAATTATTTCTTGAGTTCTTATAATAGTGGTCTTATACAATATTTGTCCTTTTGCCGCTGACTTATTTCACTCAGCATAATGCCTTCCAGATTCATTTTAGGTCTTAAATTTTAATGAGAATTATATTTGAGGGCCCCATCCCTTAGTTTCTTGCCACTTTCTCCGTTTTAATCACATGCATTTTTTGTGCATGATTTGTATAAAAGTAAGGATGTCATACCTTCCTAACATCTCTCTTCATTTGTGTTCGTGGAAGAAAGCCATACTAGTATACAGTCTAAAATTGGAACAGGTTATGGAGGCTTGATCATTCTCCCAGCTATGTATTTGATGAGGTGAAGTCAAAGGAGACTGTTACCCAGCTTTATTTTAAAATTGCAGTCCATAAGTTTCTCATTAGCAGTTTGTTCTTTTGCTTTGATATTCTGGGCTGGTAATTTACTCTGGGCTAGTGACATTTTAAGGAGCCTTAATGGTGCAGTAGTTAAAGTGCCTGGCTGCTAACCAAAAGGTTGGTGGTTGGAACTCACTAGCCACTTCTCAGTAGAAAGGCGTGGCAGTCTGCTTCTGTAGAGATTATAGCCTTGGAAATCCTGGGGGGCAGTTATACTCTGTCCTGTAGGGTTGCTGTGAGTCGGAATCGACTTAACAGTAACAGATTTTTAATGACATTTTAAGTATAATTATCTTCGTGGAAATTAAATTTAATTCTGTGACCAGTTAGTGGCATATTCTCTAAGAGAACCTCACCCACACTCCTTATTTTTCTTTACAAGTACATCACTGTGTTTGTGCCATTTCTGTTCCAAATACAAAGGTGATAAAAGAAAACAGATGAGCACAAAAAGGGTACAAGGAAGCAGAGCGAAATGCACTGGTAATCCTATCATCTAGAAATAGTCGTTGTTAAAAAAGATTTCTCTTTAAGATTTTTATAATAATTTTAATATTACATTACTGAAGGGGAAATAGAGTCTGGTTTTCACCTTTTTTTTTTAACGTATGGTAGTTGTCGTTTCGATGAGTTATAACTTTTTTTTAATTCTTCATTTTGAAATAATTTCAGATTTAGAAAAATAAAAAGAGTTCCTGTATATCTTTTACCTAGATATGCCAAATGTTAATATGTTATATAACTGCTGTATAATTCTCAAAACCAGGTCTGAAACTATAATTGAATTTTATTTTAAATTACATTTGCCCTGGAAAATAATTCAGATAATATAGGATATAAAACGAAAAATGAAACTATTTTGACCTTACCCTACTCCTCAGAGCTAGTGTCTGTTGGTCTTTTATATATCCTTTTGGAAATTTACTGTGGCTGTGAGGTAATTCTATCTTTGAGGAATATAGACTACTAGGATCCTGTACATACTGTTCTGTAAGCTCCTCCTCTCTCCTTTTGATGTATATTGTATGCTTCATTCCATATCATCATCTTAATGTCTTTGTAGTATTCTGTTAAATGGTGTGAAATTTGGTTAGCCAGTTTCTTATTGACAAATTAGGATATTTCCTTTAAAAAACAAAAACTCTGCATTCGATACTTCAAAACAAAAAACAATTTTGATTCGTGGGGACCCCATATATGTCCGAACAAAAGTGTGTTCTGCAAGGTTTTCAATTGCTGATTTTTCTAAAGTAAGTTGCCAGGCCTTTTTTCCAGGGTGCGTCTGGGTGGATTCAAATCTGCAACCTTTCTGTTAGCAGCCGAGTGTTTAACTGTTTTGTGCCACCTGAGGACGCTGTATTAGACACTAAAACCCAAAAAAACCAAACCCGTTGCCGTTGAGTCGATTCCAACTCATAGCGACCCTGTAGGACAGAGTAGAACTGTCGCATAGAGTTTCCAAGGAGCAGCTGGTGGATTTGAACCACTGACCTTTCGGTTAGCAGCCGTAGTTACCATCGCCAGGGTTTCCGTCGTAGAGAGGTACAGAAAACATAGGTGAAGCTGAATAGTTGGGGAGAAAGCTTCAAGGAGAGCGTAGGATTAGAACTAGGTATTGAAAAGTGAATGATATTAGGCACAGATTACAGTTATCAAAAGTGTGATCTGTTAACCCCTGGGAGTCTTTTTAGGGGATCCATGAGGTCAGAACTTTTTGTGACTACAGTGTCATTGTTGACATCAGCACTAATGATGCAAGAGCAACAGTGGCTAAACTACTGACACCTTAGCACCAACGACAGGTGTACCAGACTCTGCTAGTAATTGTATTCTGTACCACACACTTGTATTTTAAAACAAAAGTCTAGTTTTACTTAAAAATGTCCTTGAGGCCATAAAATTATTAATCAGCCTTTACATAGACGTGTTTATTCTGTATGGCAAAATGGGAAGTACAATGGTTTTCTCCCAGAAACTGGTTTGAATTGCCAGTTTCTTTTAACGGAGTACCCTTTTTACTTTAAAGAACAACAGACATGCCGTGGTTATTCAGACTTGGTATTTGTCAGACATTGTCTTGAAAATGAATGAAGTGAACCTGTTGATTCAAGGGAAAAATGGTAGTCTTTGTGGCTAAAGATAAAATTTGACTTTTAAGTAAAAGGGAGACTTTTGGACAACTTAGATTCAATTCCGTGATCTTCACAGCTAACATAACATTGTGAGACTGCGTTTTCTTCACATCAACGAAAACATCACGACAGATTAAATGGATGCAGAAGAAGCTACAAGAGTCTAGCTATCGTCAGGCATTAATGATATTTTCAAACATTTAAAACAATGCCACTTTTCTCATCAAATATTTTTGTTTTGGAAAGTAGTTATTTTTCAACAAAAAGTTGTTAATATGTACCAGACATTTTTTTAGAATGAATTTTTTTTTGCTTTTAGTTTTCATTTCTGATATGGTAAATATTGATGGATATAATCCATGTAAACAAAAGCCCTTTGGGTCCTCAGTAATTTTTAAGGGCTTAAAAAGGAGTCTTGACCAAAAAGTTTTCGACTATAAATAATGCAGCATTCATTGATACTAAACTCTAGGTTTTTTTCTAGAAAGTGTATCTGTTTTAGAGAGAACAAGTACCACAGTTGAAATAAGGTGGCCTTTTTTTTTTTTTTTTAGCAAGGTGGCATTTTTTAAATGTAGAAACCGAGCTCACATAAGAGCAAGACGCAGAATTAAGGTAGATTTCTGGGTGGGTTTGACTGGTTGATTGAAATGTCATTTTAAAGTTACTGTAGTATAGACATGTTCTTGTGATAATTTGCCTGATTAGCTTACAGAGTACTGTAGTTGGTTAGGGTATGTGGTTCAGATTAAATTGTTGTACCCCCTCCAAAAGGGAGCCTTGGTGGCACTGTGGTTAAGAGCTTGGCTGCTAACTGAGAGGTCAGCAGTTCGAAGCCATCCAGCGGCTCCACAGGAGAAAGACGTGGTGATCTGCTCCTGTAAATATTACAGTCTAGGAAACCCAGTGGCAGTTCTGGTTTGTCACATGGGGTCGCTATGAGTCAGAATTGATGCAACAGCACCTTCCAAAAGGATGGTAATTAACACTTCTCTGTTGCTTCCTGGAAACCCTAGTGGCATAGTGGTTAAGTGCTATGGCTCCTAGCCAAAAGGTCGGCAGTTCGAATCCGCCAGGCACTCCTTGGAAACTATGGGGCAGTTCTACTCAGTCCTATAGGGTCGCTATGAGTCGGAATGGACTGGACGGCAGTGGGTTTTTTTGTTGCTTACTATGTGCCGACTATTGTAAATGCTTTGTGTATATTTAATTCAAGTCATCCTCACAACAAACCCTGTGTGTTGCCTACTACTTAGATTACCCTTTTTAAGATGACAAACCTGAGGCCCAGGGAGATTTTGGTACTTTGTCCAGAGTGACACAGTGAACTGCGATTTAAACTGAAGCAGCCTTTCAGTTAGTAGTTTATATAATTCCTTAATTTTAATGGACTCTGAAGTCAAAGCATTGATGTTTTTGGATTAAGGCATGTGTTAGAAACTATTAATATATCCTGTTCTGGATAAACTGACTGGCTTGCGGGGGAGAAAAATGGAACTTGATCTCACATTTCTTAAGTGTTTTCACAACTTATGAGGTAATTGTTACAGTAAAGAGGGGAAAAAAAGCTCTTATCTCCAAGATCTCAAATTCAACATAATTCATCCATTGATTAGGTGGTTTAGTGCCCTCTTTCAGAACCGTATCATGTGTTTAGCTCAGGATTATGAACCATTTACTGAGAGGGATTAGAAATGTGCTTGTGTTCCAATATTGAGGAAATAAGATTCTGATTTACTCTGGTGGTATCCTACTGCTGAGTACATTTAAGACTTCGTATTCCACTTAAAATTATTAGGGTGACTACTATATAAAGTCAGAATGTGCATTAAGCAGAATTCAGCAAATTAATCCTAGGTATTTTTTAAAATGCTGGCCATGGTATCTTTAAAAGACAGTGGCCGCATAGAATTCCCAAGGAGTAGCTAGTGAATTCGAACTTCTGACCTTCTTTCTGGTCAGCAGTCAGGTTCTTAACTATCGCCCCACCAGTGCTGCAAATAAAAGTTAACTGGGAGAAAAAATAAAAGCATGTATGTATTTTGAAATAAATTTTAGTAAAAAAAAAAAAACATTTTAAAAGTGTAATAAAAACGAAAAAATGAGTTGTGAATTTCTCGATCAAACGTATTTCAAGATTTATATGGCTTAACATTGTAGCCTCAGTTTACTGTTTGAGTGTAAGAAGTTCTCAGTTAAATTTTGTTTGAGCTGAAAATCTTTCTGTTGTAAATTGCATTTAGGTAAGAAAGTCGATTTACTGTTTTGTATGAATTTTACATGTGGCAGGTACATCAGTAGTCAGCCTAACCCTACTTTTACAGTTCAAGTTATGACTCGTGGTCTACTTTACTTTACTTATATAATGCTGTACTCACCCCCTTTTTAATTCAGGTTCTTGAAATGTCCCAGAATCGTTACTGCTTTCATTGTACTACAGTAGTTGAACAGAGTGTAGGAGGTTTCATTGTATCTCTAACCTGGGATATTCTCTGAATTTTTTTGTGTACTATAAAAATGGCTGCTATCAGTCTTTTCCTCCCATCTTCTACTCTGCTTGCTTTGCCTGCCACCGCTGCTTTCTGATAGGAGCTGCTTTCTTTTTTCCTTTGTTCCCACTCTTCCTTCTCTTTTCCCTACATTTGCCACTCTATTCTAGCTTCCAAATCTGGAAAGTTTAACTTTTATTATTCTTTGGTCATTTTGACAAATTAACACAATTGCTTTTTTGTTAGAATTAATTCAGTGAACTCTGTTTTCCATTATAATTGAAAGAGACCACATGAGATTTAGGAATCCAGTTTGCAAATACCCAAGTGATCCTCCAGTTCTTTAAACCTCTGTAAGAATAGTGAAGCTTGCTGTCTAAGTGGCCTGTTCCAATTTTGGACCGCTCTAATGTTTTTTTCTCATATTGAACAGGAATCTGCCTCTTGGTAAATTAGCACTGGTCTTGTCTTCTGGAGGCATTGCCATGTCATACCTAAATCTCTGATTGCTTCCTTTAATACGCATGACAATTTCTAGTTTCCTTAACGGTTTCTACTTGCTGTCCTGTATATTCTGTAGTTTTTGTTAATGTCTGTCTTGATACATTTTTAAAGAAACAATATAGTTTAGCAAGGATTCTCAACAAAATTGCAGCCAATAAAATACAACAGCATAACAGGAAAATAATACATCATGACCAAGGGGAATTTATACCAGGTTTGTAAAGATGGTTCAACATTAGAAAGTCATGATCAATGTAACCAACCACATATATAAAACAAAGAACAAGAATCACATGATCATTTCAGTTGATGCAGAAAAGCTATTTGATAAAGTCCAACGCCTGTTCTTGATTAAAACTCTCAACAAAATTGGAATAGAAAGGGAAATCCTTCAGCGTAATTAAGGGCATGTGTATTAAACCAACTGCCACCATTATTCTCAAGAGAGAGAGTCTGAAAGCATTCCCTTTGGAAGAGACACCAGACAAGGATGCCCTTTATCATTGCTCTTATTCAATATTGTACTGGAAGTCTTAGCTAGAGCAGTAAGGCCAGAAAGGGCAATAAAGGGCATACAAATAGTATCCCTATTCGTAGATGACATGACCACATGCATAGAAAATCCTACAGACTCCACAGGAAATCTACTGGAACTAATAGAAGAATTGAGCAAAATGGCAGGGTACGAGATCAACATACAAAAATCAGTTGGATTCCTCTGCACCAGCGAGAACTCGGAAAATGAAATCAGGAAAACAATACCATTTACAGTAGCCCCCAAACGAGGAAATACTTAGGAATTGATCTAACTAGAGATAATAGAAGATTTACACAAAGAAAACTACAAAACACTACTGCAAGAAACCAAAAGAGACCTACATAAATGGAAAAACATATCATGATCATGGATAGGAAGACAACGTTGTGAAGATGTCAGTACTACATAAAGTGGTCTACAAATATAATGCAACCCCAATCCAAATTCCAACATTAGTCTTTAATGAGATGGAAAAACTAGTCACCAACTTCAAATGGAAAGGGATAGAGGCCCCAGATAAGCAAAGCATTATTGATGAAGAACAAAGTAGGAGGCCTCAAACTCCCTGATTTCAGAACCTTTTGTACAGCCATGGTAGTCAGAACAGCCTCGTAGCGGAACAACAACAGACATGTAGACCAATGGGACAGAATCGAGAAGCCAGAAGTAAATTCATCCACTTATGGACAACTGATCTTCGACAGAGGGTTGAAGTCCATCAAATGGGGAAGAGAGAGTCTTTCTAACAAATGGTGCTAGCAAAATTGGATATCCATTTGCAAAAAAATGAAAGAAGAAGCATACCTCACACCATACACAAAAACTAACTCAAAATGGATGAAAGACCTAAATGTAAAACCCAAAACTATAAAGTTCATGGAAGAAAAATAGGAACAACACTAGAGGCCTTAATATATGACAAATAGAATATCCGACATAACTAAAAATACACAAATAGCGGAAGGTAAACTAGATCTCCTAGAAATTAAACACCTAATATTCATCGAGATTAAAAAGAGAACCTCCAGACTGCAGAAAAATCTTTTAGCTATGACATATTCAACAAGGGTCTAATCTCTATAATTTATAGAGGACTTCGGTGCTTCAGCAATGAAAAGATAAGCCAGTGAAAAAATGGGCAAAGGATATAAACAGATGCCTCACCAAAGAAGATATTCCAGGTGCATAACAAACACATTGAAGAGATGCTTATAATCATTAGCCGTTAGAGAAATGCAAATCAAAACTACAATGAGACACCATCTCACACCAGCAGTGATGGCACTGATCAAAAAAGAAGACAACAAATATTGGCAATATTGTGGGGAGACTGGTGCTCTTACACGCTGCTGGTGGGAATTTAAAGTGGTATAACTACTATGGAAAGTGGTATGGTACATTGATCCAGCAATCTTACTCCTAGGTATATATTCTAGGAAAATAATAGCAGTGACAGTAGACGTGCACACCCGTGTTCATTGCAGCACTATTCACAATAGCAAAAAGATAGAATCGAAGTGCCCATTAGATGGATGGATAAGCAAAATGTACATATACACAATGGAATACTGTGCAACGATAAACTGATGAATCTGCAAAACATCTCACAACATGTATAAATCTGGAGGACGTTATGCTGAGTGAAATAGTCAATCACAAAAGGACAAATGTTGTATAAGACCAGTATTATAAATAGTCTAGGTTTACACAGACTTTTTTGGTGGTTACCAGGGACGGGAGGAGGAGGGAAGGAAAATCACTAGAGAGTAGACACATGTTAACTTTGGTGAAGGGAAAAGCAGTACACAGTATGGCGGAAATCACAGCTTAACCAAGGCAAGGGAAGATGCTGAGAGGTACACAAGAATAAAAGGCAATGAGGGTAAATACTATATAACATACACAATCCTGCAACAGCAGTGATAATGAGTGGATACATAGGTAGATATGTAGTATACCCACATGCATATATAGGTTGGGCTATGGATATTTCTACATATGTATTCATACGTGCTGCATGTATATTCACATATATAATAGACTGCATGGGTGTAGTCATAGGAAACAACCTAACCGTAACCAGAAACCTCACAGGATGGCACTGGGCTTGAAGGCTAAGGACCATAGTCTCGGGGCACATCTAGGTCAATTGGCATAATAACAGTTCATAAAGAAAACATTGTACATCCTACTTTGGTGAGTAGCATTTGGATCTTAAAAGCTTACAAGCAGCCATCTAAGGTACAACTGTTGGTCTCTTTCCATCTGAAGCAAAGGAGAGTGAAGAAAACTAAAGACTCAAGGAAACAATTAGTCCAAAGGACTAAGGGACGACAGGAACCAGAGCCTCCACCAGCCTGAGCCCAGAAGGACTAGATGGTACACAGTTAACTGCTACCAGCTGCTCTGACCAGGGACACAATAGAAGATCCTGATCAGAGTAGGGGAAAAAACAGGTAGAGCAAAATTCATAAAAGACCAGATTTTCTGGTCTGAGAGAGACTAGAGAAACCCCTGAGACAAGAGTCCTTAGAAACCCTTCTAACTAGGAACTGAAGCCATTTCTGGAGATGACCTTTCAGCCAAATTATAGACCTGTAAACTAAACGATAACACCTTGAGGAAAGTGGTTCTTAGAACAGCCATCTGTTTGAGACCAAAAGGGCAACATACACCCAAAAGCAAAGATGAGAATTCAGGGAAGGGGCAGGAAAACCAGACAAACTCAGGGTGGTAATGGGGAGGGTGCTGACACATTGCTAGGAGTGCAACCTATCTCATGGCACAATCTGTATAAATTAATGAATGGAAAACTAATGCTCTGTAAACATTTACCTAAGGCACAATTTAAAAAAAAATCACATTCTATATTTGATCTCATTGGCACAGTACAGAACTGAATCTTTTTCCTTAATTTAGATTCCTAATTGTATTAATGTGTTATGGGATCACATCCTTTTTCACAGTCATGTCAGTATTGAGGCAGAGAAATTGTAGCATAAATGTTAGGAGTACAGGTCACATTGCCTAGTTTAAGTTTCAGTTTCACAAGATACCCGTTGCCATCGAGTCTATTCTGACTCATAACAACCCTGTAGGACAGAGTAGAATTGCCCCATAGTGTTGCCAAGGAGCGGCTGGTAGAGTCAAACTGCCAGTCTTTTGGTTAGCAACCCAGCTCTTAACCACTGTGCCATGAGGGCTCCTCCACAAGGTAGCTGTGGTTTTGAGTAAGTTATGTTCCATTGCCGTGCCTCATTGTCCTCTATAAGATGAGGATAATTTGTTTCTACCTCACAGACAGTGTTATGGAAAGATCAGATTAAGTGGTCTGTAGAAAGTACATGGATCTATACATGGATCAAGAGGCAGTCGTTTGAACAGAACACTGCATTTTCTCTCAGCTTTCAGAGGTGTGTGTTCTAATCCCTACCATACAGATGAGAAGACAACTGAATCACTAAGATTAAGTAGGTCACACAATGTGGAGTACCACAGTTTAAACCCATACTGACTTCAAAACTGCTGTGTTATGCTATTTCCCAAAGTTTAATGAGTAATGCATAGAAGTGGAAAAAGCCTGGTCACTTTTCTAAGTGAAAAACAAAAAAACCCCACCTACTGTTTAACTGTCTTTTGCTGTTTGGGGTGTGTCCCCAAAGAGCAACCATAAGTGTTTGTAGAATAGTATGGGGTTCAAAGTACAGAATGTTTTTTTCATTTGGCAGGTCTTTGAGTATGAAGGTATGGGTGTGATGTAATAAAAATTTTGTTATCCTGACCAAAGTGCTCCTTCTGATTTCAGGCCTGTAGTTACAAATGTTGATTAGAATAATCACAAGCCATTTCAAATCATTTCAGGTTGGCTTTTCACACCTCCAATACAACTTGGCCGTTAGAGGTAATTTAAAAATTAAGTTAATTTAAAAGCATTTTCAAACTATATTTTGCATGTAGGTAGGTGATATATATGTTTGTATATATACACGTACATATAAATGTGTATGTGGAGCCCTGGTGGCACAGTGGTTAAGTGTTAAGTCCGCTTGCTACTTGGAAACAGCATGGAAGGCAGTTCTGCTCTGTTCTATAGGGTCACTATGAGTCGGAATCGACTCAATGGCAACAGGTTTACGTATATGTGTGTGTGTGTATATATACACCAAAGTACTGTGTGACTGCCTTCAGAATAGAGACCAAGAATTAGATATTTTTTCCTTGAAAGGATTGATTTATTTGGGGCTCAACCCAGTTGCACAGTTGACTTTACCTTGATTTCCAGAGTATGCTTAAGAAAAAGGGAGTGGTTTTTGTTTTTATTTTGTTTTTAACTTTGCCTAGTTCTACTACTAGTTTTTTCTTTATCTTTTTCTCCCTTTAAAAAAAAAAAATTATCCCTTCTTCCCTCCTCCATACACTAAGGTGAAAACTATGTGGATAACAAACAGTGGTCTCACTTTCTGCTTCAGTTGTACAATATAATTATTAGCATGTTAGGATTTAATTTAGTTTACATTTTTTAGGATTTTGAATAGAATTATAGGATGAAGTCCTAATTTTATTTCTTGTCTCAGGTAATCTGTAAACATGTGTCTTTATTAGTTAAAAATCACTATACTGAAATGAAAGGTCTATTATTCAGATCTGTAATTCTCATAATCATACCACTATTTTAATTTAGTTAGAAAAAAAGGTAAAACTTAGACTTTGAGCGGCTTTTTACCTATTGTAAGTATAACTTGGATTGTGTTATATGAACTTAAATAGTTTTGTTCTCCTTTCTCTGACACAGCCTGTGGTAGTATCTATTACAGTATTGGTTTCTGCTTCAGTAATACTACTCCAGAGAATCCAGAAGGTTGATCTTTTGTGTTCTCTTCTCTTTCCCATTCTAATGTCAGGTCTACATTTAAATGGAAAGTTTGCCAGCTTGTTAGAACATGTTCCTAAATAAGAGATTGTGCTTCACATTCATGGGGAAACATGTAGGTTTTATCAGCATGTAAATAACATTGGCAAGGATTAATACTCAAATGTATCATCCTTAAATAATAAACTGAACCCTTGCTGAAACCTGTCCTGGGTGACCCTGCTGGTAGTTGAAATACATACCTCTGGCATGGGTATTTTAAATATTTCTACCCAGGCGTTTTGCTTCTAAACCACAAAGTCATGTGCCTTCTGCACTTAAAATTGTACTATTGACAGGCAATACCAGGATATTAACATTTTAAAACTTTTAGTCTATAGAGTGATCTTAAGAAGTGCAAATTGTTTTAAATTTATTACTCTTTCTTTTCCTCCTAAGTCTCTTTTGGAAAAGTTCTTGATCCCCAACGCTTCACAAGCAGAGAGCAAAGTCTTCTATTTGAAAATGAAAGGAGACTACTACCGTTACTTGGCTGAGGTTGCTGCTGGTGATGACAAGAAAGGTATGCTGTTTTATAAGTCTCTTTCATTGAATTTGTATAAAATAAGACTCTATGAAGTCTGTATCTGAAGCATATTTTTTGTTATTAAAATGCTCATAACACTGAATAAGCTGTAATGTTCTTAAATATTTTTTTCTAGTCCCAAGAATATTTATCTATTTTACCTAATACGATGTTCTAAAATGTATGCTTTCTGAAAAGATAGTTTTGTGCAAGGAATGTTTCCACGCCGTTTTAAGAAATAGTGGTCACAACAAAGCTATAGAGCAGGGCAAACTTTTTAAAAATGTAATAATGCTGAGATGATTACAAAGTTGTTTTTATCTTGACATGGCCAGTGGCTAGTGTGATATTCCAGGAGGAGCTCCCTATTTTTTTTTTTTCGTTGTTGTTGCTGAAGGGTGTTACCAGTTTAATATTTCAGAAGATATGTTGGCTATTAAAGGTTTGCGTTGATGGATGAAGATGAAGTGCAAGGTTCATCAGTACATTTTGGTGTGTTTTATTTTCCAGGGATTGTGGATCAGTCGCAACAAGCATACCAAGAAGCTTTTGAGATCAGCAAAAAGGAAATGCAACCAACGCATCCTATCAGATTGGGTCTGGCCCTTAACTTCTCTGTGTTCTATTATGAGATTCTGAACTCCCCGGAGAAAGCCTGCTCTCTCGCAAAGACAGTATGTATTTTACCTGTTTTGTGAAAATTTAATAATCCTCATTATTTGAGCACTAAAATATACTTTTTTATCATAGGCTTTTGATGAAGCCATCGCTGAACTTGATACATTAAGTGAAGAGTCATACAAAGACAGCACGCTAATAATGCAGTTACTGAGAGACAACTTGACAGTAAGTCCATAACAGCATCATTAATGGTTTTATTAAAGTGTTTAAAATACGCACTTAAAACTGAAGATACTTAACTCTAAGATGTTACTAAAGACATGAGAGTAACTCAGTAATGTTTTATATCTAACATGTCTAACATGATTTATCTATATTAGCAGTTACTTTGGGTTTTATGCAATTTAAGGTCCAGATTTTAATTGTCTTTTAAGCATTGTTCCATGGAGCTAACTAGAGTATATTGAACTCTTAGGCCACTATTTAAAATTGGTCTCTGAATTTGAGGCAGTATTCATGAGAATCATATGTAACTTCTATAAGATTTGGTTAATGAGGTTTAAGAGATTATGTTTTATAGATAATTAAAAAGAATATTTCCAGTCTCTTTTATTAAATATCCTGTCTGCTGTTAAAACTGTGAGCAAAACTACCTTACAGAAACTGGAGTATTAAACCAAGGACACTTTAATTAGTTACAAGCCTAATCACATAGACCATTTATTTCACATTTCAATCTAAGTGATAATATTTTTTTTTCCATTTTAGTCACAGAAGAGTTGAGTTTTTAGGGATCAAAAGTGTATTCTGAGACTGTATTTAAATTCCATTTAAAAAGGTACATAAGGTTTTTTGTCCATAAAGTTCCCTCCTTATTTATATCGAAATAGACAGCTGTTGTTGAGCCCATGTAATTCATAGGGACAGACTTGCCCAGTTCTGTGTCATCCTCACAGTCGCCAGCATGCTCGAGTCCATCACTGCAGCTGTTTTGTCATTCCACCTCACCTGAGGGCCTCCCATGTCCTCCACTAGCGGTTGATCTCATCTGATGACGAACCCAAGGCAAGAGAGGTGGACAGTGTTCTGTTGTGATCCTTAACATTTTCATTGACTAATTTTCAGAAGTAGATCTCCAGGCCTGTCATCTTTCAAGTCTGTCTTAAGTCTGGAAGCTCCGCTGAAACCTGTCCTGGGTCACCCTTCTGGTATTTGAAATACCTGTGGCATAGCTTTCAGCATTACAGCAACATGCAGGTTGCCACAGTATGACAAACTGCCAGATGGGTGGTGGCATATAGACGTGTAAGGCATTAATAACTTCAACTAGAATTTTTCAGATACTCCACAGAATCCAAATGGAAATCTTTTTTGGCCTAGTCTTTTACTAAAAAAAAAGACTTATTACGGAATGTCATAATTGTCCTTCATGTATATACTCCAGATTAAAAAGAAGAACCATAATGCCATGATCACAGTAAAGAAATCAACAATAATCTCTTTATAACATTAAACATCTAAATAGTGTTCAAATCCAATTATCTCTCCCCTTCTTTTCTTAACAGTGTATTTGAATTAGAAGCCAAATAAGGTCCACACATAGCAATGGGTTGAGTCTCCTTCGCCCTTAGAGTTTTCCCATTCTTCTCCTTACGGATTAAATATTAAATTTAAAGTTTTTAGGCTTAAGTGAAAGAATTACCAAGTATTTGCTATGTGTCAGATAGAAATCCAGGAGTTGGAGATCCATGCTCTAGGAGCTTATAGCCTAGCTTTTACTGGCTTCTGTTAGTTTAGAGCCATTTCTCTTTTGGGACTCAGGATTGTTATTTATATATGTTTCAGTTTTATTCTAGTCTGCTGCCTATTTTCTACAAACCAGTTCTACATTCTAGTGCTGAATATTCTCAGTGAATGAGTTTTTTGAGCAGTATTGCATAATTGTTTATATTAAAAAAATTTTAAGAAAGTATAATTGGTTTCTGTCTACAAACGTTAAGAGTTTTGTTTTAGGCAAGAGGATAAGCTACAGTTCCTTAAAAAGAATGAAAGGCTCTTTTTATCTATATCAAATGAAAGAAGCACTTCCATTCAGTAATTTTAATATTAAGAATTTTTTTTTTTTTCACTGATTTGCAGCGATGAGGTAGTTTGTCATTCTGAAAGGTGGAGCTTGGAACCTAGTTACTGTATTGTGTTGTCATCGCTTTTCAAGGGGGCCTGATTTAACTGCCAGTTGAGTTTTGGTTTTAATATAACATGGTATTAATGAAAAGTATACTGTCACAGCTGAGTCTGAGTAAGAGGAAAATCAAGGTTCTGGTTCTGCTCTATCATTATATGTTCATGTGCCTTCTGAGCCCTAGTAGTACCAGCTGTTATCATTATAGGTTGATTGGATCATTTATCGAAGTGGAAAAATTTTGCCAAAACTTACCACAGTATTTGAGTCTAAATCTGTTTGAACAGTATTAGCAACACATAAACCTGGGAAGAGAAGTATCTTATATCAAACTTTTATGTGTTTATGTGGGAGATTCAAGAATCTTTGAAGACTGGAACTAGAAAAGAGACATTAGAGACGATTTCATCTTGTGGTATAAATCTCCTCGTCTAACAAAAGCACACAGGCTCAGAGAGATCATTTGGGTAGCACTGTGACCTTGCGAGAAGTCTCCCTTCCAGGACAGAGATATATTTGGTTAATAATGATCAGATCCCTGGTGGCACAGTGGTTAAGAATTTGGCTGCTAACCAAAAGGTTGGCAGTTTGAATCCCCCAGCCGCTCTTTGGAAACCCTGTGGGGCAGTTCTACTCTGTCCTGTAGGGTCGCTGTGAGTGGGAATCACCTCAGTGGCAATGAGTCTGGATTTTTTTTTCAATTGGGGAGAAGTGTTTAATGATAATTTTGGGAGATAGAAAATTAGGAGGAGTTTTTTTTTTTTTTCTCATTTTTCTGTGAATAAGCAACAAAAAATTTAAGATCATTTTGAATCCGTCCTTTTATAATTACTTTTTAAAGTTTTTATATAGTGGCAAAACCTTTTTGTATATTGAATCAGCTGAAGGTAAGCACTTTTCAAGTTTTTTAACCTACATTTTTTAATCTGTTCAAAAACTAACATTAATGAAAAAAAATTAATAATAGAATTATCCTACCACTATGGGACAAAAAACTTTTTTTTTGATCTCTTAAAAGATTTGGTTCTTACCTTATTTTGTGTTCAGTCTTTAATTTTGAGCTATATAAACTCACGAAAGTACGTTTTTCTAAGTTAAAATGTCAGAAAAGCTAAAGTTGTGGTTTAACTCAGAGTTGATGCTGGCTTTTGAATTTCATGGCGTGTTGGAGGTTCTTTTTTGGAATGAGAGTTTTAGTCTCACCTCTGCCAGGGTAGAGCATTCAACCTTAGCTCCTAGTCAAGGGTCAAGTTAGATGATTCTGCTTTAGTTGCACTCTGTTAGTATATCACATCTCTCCCGTTGGGGCTCTTCAGGACAATGTTATATTCTGACAGCAGTTGATACTTTGTCTTTTGTAATATTTATCTTTATGGTTTCTTCTGTTTTCTCTTCACTTTCTATGAATAAGAGTTTCCTATATCTGACTTTTGTTATTTGAAGATGACTCTGCTGTATACTTACTAAGCTTAGAAAATGGTTAGAGGGAAATAAATGCCTTGAGGTGTTTTGTATTTGAGTTATCTTCAATGCTGGTATCTTTTTAAGAAAGACATCCAACTAAAACCATGTTTACATTCTGGTACCTTGGCATATATATGAAAAATTTTCTGTTTTTTTTTTTGAAAATGAAAAATCTTTCCTTCTCTTAACAGTTGTGGACATCGGATACCCAAGGAGACGAAGCTGAAGCAGGAGAAGGAGGGGAAAATTAACCGGCCTTCCAACTTTTGTCTGCCTCATTCTGAAATTTACACAGTAGACCATTTGTCATTCATGCTGTCCCACAAATAGTTTTTTGTTTACGATTTATGACAGGTTTATGTTACTTCTATTTGAATTTCTATATTTCCCATTTGGTTTATGTTTAATATTAGGGGAGTAGAGCCAGTTAATATTTAGCGAGTTACTTGTTTTCACCTTGAGATGGCCAATATGGGGATGTGGAATTTTTATACAAGTTATAAATGTTTGGCGTAGTACTTTTGGTACATTGTGGCTACACAAGGGCCAGTGTTAAAACTGCTTCCATGTCTAAGCAAAGAAAACTGCCTACATATTGGTTTGTCCTGGTGGGGGATAAAGGGATAATTGGTTCCAGTCACATGTGTAGTTATTGTGGGTACTTTAAGGTTTGGAGCACTAATAAGGCTGTGGTAGAAATAGATATCCCATGGATAGTACATGTTGAACCATGTTTATCTATGGAATACACAATCTCAGTGTGCACACCTTTGACTACAGCTGCAGACGTGTTCCTTTAGACAAAGTTGTGACCCAATTTACTCTGGAGAAGGGCAGAAACGGTTCACATTCCATTATTTGTAAAGTTACCTGCTGTTTGCTTTCATTATTTTTGCTACACTCATTTTATTTGTATTTAAATATTTTAGGCAACCTAAGAACAAATGTACAAGTAAAGATGCAGTAAAAATGAATTGCTTGATATCCATTACATCATGTATATCAAGCACAGCAGTAAAACAAAAAACCCATATATTTAACTTTTTTTTAGGTTTTTTGCTTTTGTGATTTTTTTTTTTTTTTTGATACTTGCATAACATGCATGTGCTGTAAAAATAGTTAACAGGGAAATAACTTGAGATGATGGCTAGCTTTGTTTAATGTCTTATGAAATTTTCATGAACAATCCAAGCATAATTGTTAAAAACATGTATTAAGTTGATGTAAGTGGAATAAAAGTTTTATGAATGGACTTTTCAACTACTTTCTCTATAGCTTTTCATGTAAATTAGTTTTTTGGTTCTGAAACTTCTCTAAAGGAAATTGTACATTTTTGGAAATTTATTCCTTATTCCCTCTTGGCAGCTAATGGGCTTTTACCAAGTTTAAATACAGAGTTTATCATAATGACAAACATACTACTAATATAACTACTACTCTTGCCAACCATGACCCATTCTCTCCTCTTTCCCCTCTCAAAAAAACTAGTTTCTATTTTTGGAGGGAGATTGAACAGAAAAAAGTAATGTGTTCCATTTAAATTTTGGTATATGGCATTTTCCGATGTAGGAAGCCACAATGTTCTTGGCTCATTGTGACATTGGGTAGCATTAACTGCAAGTTTTGTGCTTCCAAATCACTTTTGGTTTTTAAAAATTTCTTGATATTCTTAGAGCCTGCCTTCAGTTTTGATCCTTTTATTCTATTTGTCAGGTGCACAGGATTACCTTCCTTTTTTAGCCTTCTGTCTTGTCACCAACCATTTCTACTTGGTGGCCATGTACTTGGGAAAAGGCCGCATGATCTTTCTGGCTCCACTCAATGTCTAAGAGACCCTGCTTCCTTTGCTTGCATCCCACAAACTACTTCCTTCATCCTTTTACTACAGCAAATCTCCTTAGTTGATGAGATTGTGTTAATCTCCCCGTAAGCCCTACCTATCCTGAATGGTCCGTCGTCGTCTGCCCTTAAATCCTTTCTCCTCCTCTATTCTCTAAATAATGATGGGGCTAAGTTATACCCAAAGCTCACCCTATTTCCTCAGTACCTTGCAGAAAACACCAAACAAAAATACCATTTTAAAAGAGGTGTATTTTTTTTTTTCTTTTAGAATGTAAGCTCCTCAAGAGCAAGGACAATGTTTTCTGTATGTTTATTGTGCCTAGTACACTGTAAATGCTCAATAAATATTGATGATGGGAGGCAGTGAGTCTTGATGATAAGGCTGAGAAACTGAGATTCCAAATACTGTTTTGTTGCTTGTTCCAGTATGACCTCAGATTAAATTGGGAAGTACCGGCCCCTTTGGACAATTGTCCCAAATATTATCTTCAAATAAAAGTACAATGGAGGCCTGAGGGTCTTTGTTTCAAGGAGAAAAGATCTCATGCATTTGGTACATCATCATGCATCTTCATTCATAGCTCTTTTTAGCTTGCGTATTAATTTGCTCCTGACCCCAGGCCAAGAAGGTGAAATAATTTTATAGCTAAGGAAAATGAAGCGAGACTGAGGAGATGGATCTCATCCAATTAAGTTATAAATAAAATCTGAAACATGTCACATCTGCCTATTAGCTATTTATGTTCATCACTCATCTAGTTTGAATCTGAAATAAATCATAAATACTTCATTAATACTAGCTGTTAATCTACTCTATTTCTGTGTAGTGGTACTTTTTAAAATTTCAGCTCTCCTTTTACTTTAAAAAGATTTCCAACATGAGTTTTTTTTGGTCTTGGCATTTGAATAGCTAATTGTATATAACATACCTTATTTCTTTAATTATCCCAAATCCAGGCCTCGTGTCCGTTTTTGTCAATATCGCACAATAGTGCCAGGAAATTGGAGAATTTTACACTGTATTTTGTGTGTGTGAAGAAATTGTTTTTTAAAAATTGGCCACTTTAGAGTTGTCCTGTGGAGAGTGGAGCAGCAGTGTGGTCAGTAAAGAGGATGGACTTCTGCAGCTTGGCCTTCTGTCCTGGCTTTTCAAGTTACGTAGTTGTTAACTTTGTGCTATAAAAATCATACCATAGTGGGAAGAACGGGAAGGTAAAGGAATTAAAAGAATATATGTCAAGTGGTGTAACTAAAGGCTGGATTTTTTTTTTTCCTTCCTATGACACATACAAAACAGTCACCAATGCCCAAGGCATATTTTAAAACTAGTCAAGGCCAACTTGGAAGCTGCAATCTTAGATCATTTACTCAACGTGAGTAAAGCCTTGATTGAATGACTCTGGCGACTAGGTCAATGGGGAAATGTTCAAAATCTCCCATAGGCTCTGGATGAAGATCCAAGAGCTTTGGAGATTTTCTAGCAGTGGCAGCAGCATTTTAAATGATTTATATTGTCAGGGGAGAATAGCACTTTGTTGGGATTCCAGTGCCCCATAGTCACTGAGAGCTCCAATGTTAGGAACTCTGGCGCTTTGTGCTCAGAATCATAAATTGCTTTATTGTATTTTCTGTCATACCATTTTAAA
This sequence comes from Loxodonta africana, assembly GCF_030014295.1. Lineage (NCBI taxonomy): Eukaryota > Metazoa > Chordata > Mammalia > Proboscidea > Elephantidae > Loxodonta > Loxodonta africana. The sequence continues at coordinate 51,603,119 of NC_087355.1, read as the reverse complement.
AATTACAGTGGTTTAATTGTAATATCCATCGTCTTGTGGTGGCTGAGACTGGGACTCATGAAATGAGTAGACTTGGTTCCTTTTCTGAATGTGAAACTACATTAATAAAATACTTTTATATAATCTTCAATTTGACTTAACAGCAGTCATAGTTGATTAGTTAATTCTAACTCACCTTTCAGAGGGCGAGAGACCTAAAAATAAGATACCTGAGTTGAGGGTATGTTTAGAAACTTTACAACAGACATCTAAGAAAACTGGTTTTCTTTTGTAATGTCAAAATGGTGTTGAGGAACCCATCTCAGAAGTAAATGTGAAATCAAAAACTAAAAAATACCCAGATACGATTATGCTGCTCTCCTGAACTTGGAAGTTCACTTTAATTTACATGACTGTTGACCCCCAAATATTTCAGAATGTGAAAGGTAGTGGAATAACCTCTTGATGATAGGCCGGCTGTTTGGAAGACATCTACACCTGCACTGTATCGCTATTAGGTTAATTACACAATTTTGGAAGTGTTGCTTTTTTGTCCATGATGGTTGGACAAGCAAGAACGTGTGGCTTTTGTATGCAGAAACCAAGTTAATACATTGAAGCATAGCTGTTAGCAACCCTAGGTGATGCCAGAGACCCTGAGCACTTTTTTAGAGTTTTCATATTACTTTTGAGTTCATTCCATGAAATTTCTGAAAGCCAAACCTAACTAGCGTAATCATAATTAAAGACTTGTCAGAAATTAATTTCTAATTCTAGAGCTTCCATAATCATACCAGTATTTTCAGTAGGTGCCTATATTTTTTAGTATTGGTTGTTTGGCTTGGGTCAGCTACAAGTCTCTTCAAGAAAGGGCTAGAGAAGATTTTGTTCCAGTCAAGATGCACAATGAATGGGATCCAAACGGAGGTTACAGCATGTACAAAGGCATCAAGATGAAGGAGCTTAGCTTTCACAAAAGTGTAGAAAGAAGAGATGGGTAGTGTCCTTTTTTCCTGTGTATTTCATCTTTAGTGCTTCAGAATCACATGAGGGGATCTTGTTTAAAATAACTATTCCCAGCACCCAATCTCAAAGGTTTTAATTTCTTAGGTCTAGGCTGACACTCATGAATAATACATTTTTAGCAAAACTCCCATGAATGGTAATGATGCATAATGTCCAAGCTGCTGAATACAGACATAATATGGGAAATAAGGATGTGTGAGACATTTTTTAGCCCCCAAAAAAGCTGTTTCTAGAAGTCTGCAAAAAGAAATTTGTGAATCTGCTTAGCAGCTCACCATGATTTGTAGCAATGTTTCACAAACAAGACTAAGGGTTAGCTATCAAAACAGGTTTTTCACATTAATGACTGTGGTATACTTGGGGAGTAAGGCCTGAACATCTACTTCCAAAAGATGACACCCAGTCTGAAACGTGTGGTCACCACGGGTCAGAATCAACTCAACGGAAAACTTTTTTTTATCGTTAGGGACAGGTACCAGTTAAAATTTTTAGTGTTTAGGGGGAAAAATACCCATTTATAGAGAGAACTTACTCTGCATGTGTCTGTTCTTAATGGATGCCGTGTACAAATGTCAGCTCCAGGTGAAAGTTAAACGCTAAAAGCAAAACAAGAACATTCATGAGTTAGCTTGCTGATTTGAGTACAAGGAAAGATGTCAAAATGTGCACAAAAAGCACATTTATATCCATCTCAACCCAGAAATTCCTTCCTGGGTATATCTCCTAAACGTCTTGCTTTATGTGCACCAGGAAACCATACAAAAAATATGTACAGGAAACCATTGCAGCTGTGCTGTGAATAAGCAAAAACCTGGTAACAGTCAAAATGTCTATGGAAAGGAGAATGGGTAGTCAATGACAATAGCAAAATGAATGAGCTAAATAGCCCAGTCAGCAACATGGTTGCATTTTAATAACAATTTTGAGTGAAAAAACAGCTCCAATAAACTGCATGGGGTCTGATACCCTTACAAAATTGAAAAATGAGCAAATCATTTGCTTAAAATACAGATCCGTGGGAAAAAAAAAAAAGTTTGTCCTCTACCAAGGGAATGAATAAAAACCAAACCAAACCCGTTGCCGTCGATCCTGACTCATGGTAACCCTATAGGAGAGAGCGTCACCACCCAACAGGGTTTCCAAGAAGCAGCTGGTGAATTCGAATTGAGGACCGTTCAGTTAGCCAAGCTCTTAATTCAGAATAGTGGCTACCCGTGGGGAAGAGGACATAGGTAGACATAAGTTGTCACTAATGTTCTAGATTGGGGGTCAGGTGGTGGGCTCTGAAGTACTCAGAGCCATTCAAGGAGAGAGCCATGCAAGGACCAGGGGTGAAAAAAGATTATGATTAACCCAATTCTGGGCATCAGAGGTCACAAAAGAAAAAACTAAATGGAAGCAAAGTACAGTGGGTCAAAAAATTTATTAGTCAAAGGCTCACTTGAACAGTAAAAAGATTGGTAAGAGAAAATATGAGAAATAAGTCACCAAACTCCAAATGCTAGGAAACCTAACGAAACAGGCAAAACATTGTCACTAAGACAAAAATCGCTACCCTATTAATTTCAGTCTTTTAAAATTGTTTTATCTTCATGCTGTCCTTCCATTTAACTCTGGAAGAGCAGGGAGCAAGAACTGGAGATTTATTCGTGGGAAGGACTGAGCTGGGAAAGACATTACAAAACACTGGAAGTAGAGTGAAAAATACTGATCTCTGAAATGATCAGAAAAGGCTTCAAGGACTTTAGGTAGCACGTAATGAGGCCCTATGTTTGTGGAGCCTGAAAAATTCTGTCACACCAGCCAAACCACTTCAGCACATTCAGGCTTTTAGGTTCCTCGCTTCTTAACTTTAGAGAAAATGAATCTGTGTTCAGTCCTAAATCATTGAGGCATCTATCACATCCTATGTGTCCAAGTCTTAAAATTTTCACTGTTTTTCCTCATGTTCCTTTAGGATTTTTTTTTTTAAGTTCTATATTAGTTGGTTTCTGTAGGAAAAGTCTGACAAGAGAGTTGAAAGTACAGAAACTACTTTTTAATGAATCCTTAACAGTATTAGATCAAATATAAATATGTTTCTTGGTCATTTAGTTTTCCTTTCCCAGGATTTGCAATAGAGGTGTCAACAAAGTTTTTTTTTCTTGGAAACCTTAGTCCCTCTTAAAGGTTATAAGGGTCAAAGTTGAAGAGTCCAAAAAAAATGAATTTCTTTGGAGAAAGCTTTAGAGTACTGAACATTTCTCTCTACTATCACCTACCCCCTCAATGGAGGAAAGGAGGGGGTGACCCAATGGGACTACTTCACAAACGATTCTGGCAGAGGGTCATGGGTGTGTCAGAAGGTCATGCCAGGCCAATGGGAAAGCCTCAATTGAGAGACGGTGCCTGGGTGGCTATGCTGATGGCAGAGTAGGGAGCAGTAACCACTGTAGGAATGGCCTGCTCACTCAGGGACTGTGGGGGCACAGTCTGGGCATGTTTCCATTAGGCCAGGATCAAGACAGCCTATTGTTATTTGCTGTCAAGTCAACTCTGATTTATGGCAACCTTATAGCAGAATGAAACATTGCCCAGTCCTGTGCCATCCTCACCATCTTTGGTATGTGTGAGTCCATTGTTGTAGCCACCACGTCAATCCACCTCATGGAGGGTTTCCCTTGTTTTTGCTGACCCTCTACTTCACCAAGCATCATGTACTCCAGCAATTAGCCTTTCCTGATGACATCTCTAAAGTAAGCAAGACAAAGTCTTGCCATCCTCGCTTCTGTGGAGCATTATGGCTATACTTTCTCCAAGACAGATTTGTTCCTGGTATTTTTCTTGGCAGTTCATGGTGTAGTCAGTATTCACCAATACCACAATTCAAATAAGTCAATTCTCCTTTGATCATTTTCACTGTCCAGCTTTCACATGCATATGAGGTAATTGAAAAGACCATGGCTTGGGGCAGGTGCAAAAGAGCTGCATGGGTGGGATTCCCACAGGCAGTCTGTGGAGTGAATCAACAGAAACCAGAGTCAGAGGGGAGTCATAAACAGGAGCTGGCAGAAGTGACTCTCAAGAGATAATCAACAAAGAGAATTTTAAAAAGGAAATCACCAAATCAATACCATTTGTATTAGTCCCCAAGAAGATGAAGTACTTAGGAATAAATTTAACCAGGGACATAAAAGACCTATACAAAGAAAACTGCAAATGCTACTGCAGGAAACCAAAAGAGACCTACCTAAGTGGAAAATCATACCATGCTCATGGTTAGGAAGACTCAACATTGTGAAAATGTCAATTCTACCCAAAATGATCTACGGATACAATGCAATCCCGATCCAAATTTCAACAGCATTTTTTTAATGAGATGGACAAACAAATAACCAACTTTATATGGAAAGAGAAGAGGCCCCAGATAAGTAAGCATTACTGAATAAGAACAAAGTGGGAGGCATCACACCACCTGACTTTAGAACCTATTGTATCATCACGGTGGTCAAAACAGCCTGCTACTGGTACAACAGCAGATACATAGACCAGTGGAACAGAATTGAGAACCTAGACATAAATTCGTCCACCTTTAAGCGGCTGATATTTGACAAAAGCCCAAAGTCCATTAAAATGGGAAAAAGAAAGACTAACAAATGGAGCTGGCATAACTGGATATCTGTGTGCAGAAAAAAAGAAACAGGACCCATACCTCACACCATACACAAAAACTAACTCAACATGGATCAAAAACCTAAATATAAAATCTAAAACAATAGAGATCATGGAAGAAAAAATAAGGACAAAGCTAGTGTCTCTCATACATGGCATAAATAGTATACAAAACATTACTAACAATGAAGAAACATCAGAAGAGAAACTAGGTACTTGCGGGCTCCTAAAATCAAACTCTCAAATGATCATTGAAAGTCTTCACCAAAAAAGTAAAAAAAGAACCTACGAACTGGGGAAAAAATTTTGGCTATGACATATCTGATAAGGGTCTAATCTCTAAAATCTACAAGATACTGAAACACCTCACCAAAAAAAGACAAATAATCCAATTAAAAAATGTGCAAAGGATTCGAACAGACACTTCACCAAAGAAGACATTCAGGCAGCTAACAGACACATGAGGAAATTCTCACAATCATAAGCCATTAGGGAAATGGAAATTAAAACTACAATGTGATACCATCTCACCCCAACAAGGCTATCACTAATTCAAAACACACAAAATAACAAATGTTGGAGAGGTGTGGAGAGATTGGAACTCTTATGCACTGCTGGTGGGAATGTAAAATGGTACAACCACTTTAGAAAACTATATGGCGCTCCCTTAAAAAGCTAGACATAGAAATACCATACGATCCAATAATCTCACTCCTGGGAATATATCCGAGAGAAATAAGAGCCATCACGTGAGTAGTCACATGCATGCCTATCTTCATTGGCAGCAGTATTCACAACAGCAAAAAGCAACCTAAATGCCCATCAACAGACGAATGGATAACAAATTACAGTACATACACACAATGGAATACTATGTAACGATAAACAACAATGATGAATTCAGGAAACATCTCACAACATAGATGAATCTGGAGGGCATTATGCTGAGTGAAATAAGTCAATCACAAAAGGACAAATATTGTATGAGACCACTATTATAAGAACTCAAGAAGAGGTTTAAACACATAAAAAAAAATTCTTTGACGGTTACAAGGGTGGGAAAGGGGGGAGGGGGAAATCACTAACTAGATGGTAGACAAAGATCAATTTCAGTGAAGGGAAGGACATCACACAATACAGGGGAAGTCAGCATAACTGAACCAAAGCAAAAGCAAAGCAGTTTCCTGGACACATCCAATCACTTCAAGGAACAGAGTAGCTGGGGCTGGGGCCTGGGGACCATAGTTTCAGGGGACATCTAGGTCAATTGGCATAGCATAGTTTATAAAAAATATGTTCTACATCCCACTTTGGTGAGTGGCGTTTGGGGTCTTAAAAGCTTGTGAGTGGCCATCTAAGATACATCAATTGGTCCCATCCCACTCAGAGCAAAGGAGAATGAAGAAAACCAAAGACACAAGGAAAATACTAGCCCAAAGGACTAAAGGACCAAATGGACCAGCGACTCTACCAGCCTGAGACCAAAACAACTAGATGGTGCCGGTGCCTAGGTACCACCAATGACCACTATAACAGGGAGCACAACAGAGAGTCCCAGACAGAGGAGGAGAAAAGTGTAGAACCCAAATTCATGTAAAAAGACCAGACTTGACGGTCTGACAGAGGAATCCCTGAAACTATGGCCCCCATGCGCACTGTTTCCCCAGAACTGAAACCATTCCCGAAGCCCACTCTTCAGACAAAGATTAGATAAGACTATAAAACAAAAAATAATACACGTGAGGAATGTGCTTCTTAGCTTGATCAGATATATGAGATCAAATGGGCAACTCCTGTCCAAAAGCAGAATGAAAAGGTAGGAAGGGACAGACTCTGGTTGAGTGGACACAGGGAAGCCGGGGAGGAAAGGGGGAGTGTGCTGTTACATTGTGAGAATTGCAACTAATGTCACAAAATAATGTGTGTATAAATTTTTGAATGAGAAATTAACTTGAGATATAAACTTTCACCTAAAGTACAACTTAAAAAAAGAGAGAGAAAGAGAATCAAAAACAGGTCTGTGAGGAATCAATGAAAGTACCTCAGAAGGTCATCTTTTTTTAAATGTCATGTGTTATTTATATACTTTTAAAATAGTATTTTAAGTAAAGTTTACAGTTCAATACAATCTCTCATATAAAAACTTATACACACCTTGCTATGTAACCCTAGCTGCTCTCCCCCTAATGTGACAGCACACTCCTCCTCTCCACCCTGTATTCCCCGTGCCCATTCAGCCAGCAATTGCCCCCCTCTGCCTTCTCATCTCACCTCCAGGCAGGAACTGCCCACATAGTCTCATGTGTCTACTTGAGCTAAGAAGGTCGCTCCTCACCAGTATCCTTTTCTTTTAGTCCAGTCCAATCCTTGTCTGAAGAGTTGGCTTCGGGAATGGTTCCAGTCTTGGGTTAACAGAGGGTCTGGGGGGTCCCTCCAGTCTCAGTCAGACCAATAAGTCTGGTCTTTTTATGAGAATTTGTGACCTGCATCCCACTGTTCTCCTGCTCCGTCAGGGATTCTATGTTGTGTTCCCTGTCAAGGCAGTCATCATCTAGTTCTTCCGGTCTCAGGCTGATAGAGCCTCTGGTTTATGTGGCCCATTCTGTCTCCTGGGCTCATGTTTACCTTGTGTCTTTGGTGTTCTTCATTCTCCTTTGCTCCGGGTGGATTGAGACGAATTGATGCATCTTAGATGGCTGCTTGCTAGTGTTTAACACTCCAAATGCCACTCACCGGAGCGGGATGCAGAATGTTTTCTTAATACATTTTGTTATGCCAATTGACCTAGATGTTCCCTGAAACCATGGTCCCCAGACCCTCATCCCTGCTACTCTGGCCTTCAGAAGGTCATCTTAAGCATCTGTTGTGGTCAGAGGGAATCAATGACCCATTTTCTTCAGCTCCAGTTAATTAGGACCTTTCCTGTCCCAACCCCACTGCAACTCCAAAGGACCCAGAGCAGCCGAAGGGGATGAAGGAGAGCTGGGTTAGGTCAGACATAGAGATGAAGTTGACCACAAGCCCCTCCATCGATTGCAGGCTTGCAGCTGGGAGCAAGTCCAAGCAGGGAGAGGCAAGGAGCTTTAGCATGAAATGCAGGTAGAGATTTGGACTACTATATTATTATACAGGACTAAATATTGTCGTCCCTGCCTATCAAACCATTTCAGCTCACATTAAAAAATAGCAAGGGCAGATCTGCAAGCAATGAACGGAAGGATCAGCACACCAAGAACTTGAGCTAAAGAACCATCTGAAAAAATATATATAAAACACGCATTTTTAATATGATTAAGAAGACGAAAATACAGACACCAAAATGAAAAAATTAAGTTTATAGGTAACTGAATAATCTGGCAGGCAATCTAATTTAGAACTAAAACCCAACTGTAATAAACTAAGAAAACATATCCCCGTGGCATTCTTAGGTTTTTTGTTTTTTGCTTTAGGCAAAACATTAACCATGAAGATTTTACTTTTCCCAGGAAATAAAAGTTTTTCTACCTAACGAAAGGAGCCCTGGTGGTGCAACGGTTAAGAGCTCGATTGCTAACTGGAAAGTTGGCAGTTCGAACCCACCCAGCTGCTCCAAGGGAGTAAGACCTGTCCATCTGCTCCTGTAAAGATTAAACTAAAAAAAAAAAAAAATGCTGTAGAGTTGATTCCAACTCACAATGACCCTATAGGACAGAGCAGAATTGCCCCATAGAGTTTCTGAGGAGTGGCTGGTGGATTTGAACTGAGGGCCTTTTGGTTACTGGCTGAGCTCTTAACCACTGTGCCATCAGGTCTCCCCCTGTAAAGATTACACCCTAGAAGACCCTATGGGGCAGTTCTACTCTGTCACATGGGGTCACTACGAGTCAAAATTGATGCTGCAGCACCCTGCAACAATATTGACTACGTAATGGCACAAGTGGAACACTGGTGGTGTAGTAGTTAAGTGCTATGGCTGCTAACCAGAAGGTTGGCTGTTTGAATCTACCAGGAGCTACTTGGAAACTCTATGGGGCAGTTCCACTCGGTCCTATAGGGTAGCTATGAGTCGGAATCGACTCGAGGGCACTGGGTTTTTGGGGTCTTATGTCATTACCCATTGCCAGGATTCAAACTGCCGACCCTTTGGTTAGCAGCTGTAGCACTTAACCACTACGCCACCAGGGTTTCCAAATGACACAAGATAGTAATTTTATTTTTTCCTGAGAACAAAGCCTTATTTACTCTTTCATTAAGAAAAAAATTAATCATATATTAAAATATAAATATAGCCAGTGTGTCTTATTTTAAATATCTTGATTGTATCATTTAGCACACACTGGAGAGAAGGCTACTCATCAAAAGAAAAAAGCTCAGTGTTGCAGATATTTAGGTGATTTGGGGGTCAAAGGCCTTTTTTTGGTTGCATATTCTTAACCACAGGAGCAAACATTAAATATTCTGCAGCTTTTTATTTTGAAAAAATTTTAGATTTACAGGAAAATGGCAAAAATGTACAAAGAATTTTCATATATCCTTTACTCAGATTTTCCAAAAGTCAACATGTTAACAAATTTTATTTTTACTCTTTATATAATTTTTTTGTTGGAATCGTGTAACAGTAATTGCAGATATGATGTCTCTTTACCTCTATATACTTCAATATTTCCTGGAAATGTAGTCATCTACATAAAACTCTATAGTTATCAAAACCAGAAAATTTACGCTGATGTGATCCTATTACCTAATCTACAGACATTATTCAAATTATGCTTGTTGTCCCACTAATGTCCTTTGTAGCAAAAGAAATTTTTTTCTGGATCCAAGATTCAATTTAGGATCTTTAGTTGCATTTAATTGTATCTTTTTAGGCGGTGCAATGGTTAAGCACTTGACAACTAACAAAAGGCTGGTGGTTTGAACTTACACAGAGGTGCCTGGGAAGAAAGGCCTGGCACTCTGCTTCTGAAAGGTCACAGCCTTGAAAACCCTATGGAGCAGTTCTGCTCTGCACACATGGGGTCACCATGGGTCAGAATCAACTCAAGGGAAACTGGTTAGTCTCCTTTAATCTGGAATAATTCCTTAGTTTTTCAGAACCTTAATAATATTTGGAAACCCTGGTGGCTTAGTGGTTAAGTGCTATGGCTGCTAACCAAGAGGTCGGCAGTTTGAATCCTCCAGGCGCTCCTTGGAAACTCTATTGGGCAGTTCTACTCTGTCCTATAGGGTTGCTATGAGTCGGAATCGACTCAACAGTAGTGGGTTTTTGATAATATTTGAAGCGTATGGGTCAGTTAATTTGCAGAATGTTCCTTGTTTTGTTTGTTTTCTCATTAGATTTATGTTACTTCAGAAGTCCCACTGAAGCACTGTTGGGTCCTTAGTGTGTCGTAACAGGAAATACATGATACCTTTTTATCTCATTACTGATGCTGCTAAAGAAAAATAACTTCTCAAATTATTAAGTAGAGAACACATTATTTAATCAACATTTTCATTGTTTCAAAATTATACAAGTAAGACATAAACTGCCAAACCACCACACCCCACTTGCTAACAGGGGGCCATTTCTAGCAGCAGCAGCAGTTAGCCTACTGACCTTCAGCAGAAACTCCGGACGACAAAAACCTGGCCTCAGCTAGAACCTGCACGTGCAAGAGGATATCAGGGAGAAGCACAGCATGCCCACTCAGGGCAAGCCTTCTGGAGAGGCTCCAGCCAATACCAGTACCAGCTGCCATTGAGTCTATTCTGACTCATGGCAACCCCACATGTGTCAGAGTAGAACTGTCCTCCATAGGGTTTTCAAGGACTGATTTTTCCAAAATAGGTTGCCACACTTTTCTTGTGAGGCACCTCTGGGTAGATTCAAGCCTTCAGCCTTTTGGTTAGCAGCTGAGTGAGTTAACCATTTACATCACCTACACACTCTGCTATACCCAACAGAGACTGCAATTTCAGCTTCTGGAGGGCAGGGGCTCTGTCCTGTTGTTCATTCTGTCCTCAGCACTAAGCATAGAACTGACACAGAATAGATACTTAGCAAATCTTTTAACCTTACTTCTACTCTTTCTTGCTCTACAAACACCTGATTAATGAGCCCTGGTAGTGCAGTGGTTAAGCGCTCAGCTGCTAACCCAAAGGTCAGTGTTTCGAACCCACCAGCCACTACACAGAAGAAAGATGTGGCAATCTGCTTGCACAAAGATTACAGCCTTGGAAGTCCTATGGGGCAGTTCTAACTGCTGTCGTCACAGCAATGGGGATTAACATAGTGACTTACTCAGAACAGGTGCTCAAAAAAAATGTGTGTTGGGTTGGAGCAAATGAATCTTACTTGTGGTAATTTGCATCCAAGACCTTCTTTACAGAATATACTTTGTTTCGTATTAACAATTGTTTATTTAATATAAAGAAATAATGTCTCAGAGGTTACCAGTAATAGTATTAGTTTGAGTTATTAGTTAATTTAGAGCAGACTTAAAAGGACAAATGTACCTGGCTTCTAACATTCTACAAAAATAGCCAAAAGTCAGCCATGTTGTAGGATCCGTGGGGTCTGCTCTTTCTGATTCATACACATCAGAACATGATGACGGGCTTTTTGGCTCCCTCATCTTTATGAGGACCTAGTGCACTCTTTTCAACATACAGTCAGTCAGAGTGTTACATTGGCCTTCACTTTCTTGAAATTGACTTGATTTTTTTGTTCACGGACTCAGTATTCTCTTGTAACTGAAGTCTCTTCGCTGAGACTGCTATGTTGTTGTTACCTTCTCTCAAGTTGATTCTGACTCATGGCAACCCTATGTGTTCAGAGTAGAACTACTCCATAGGGTTTCCGAGGCTGACCTTTTGGAAGCAGATGACTAGGTCTGTCTTCCAAGCTGCCTCTAGGTGGGTTTGAACCACCAACCTTTTGACTAGCTGTTCAACACCAGTAGAGCTCATCTTTAGATAAGAAAACCTCCTTGGAGGGCAATTTATCAATATTCATTCAGTTTCAGAAGTACATACCCCTGCAACACAGCAATCCTACTTCAACAGTCCTCATATTCTTGTTGTTGTTAGGTGCTGTTGAGTTGGTTCCAACTCATAGCGACCCTACGCACAACAGAACAAAACACTGCCTGGTCATGAGCCATACTTAACAATCGTTGTTATGCTTGAGCTCATCGTTGCAGCCACTGTGTCAATCCACCTCCTTGAGGCTCTTCCTCTTTTCCACCGACCCTGTACTCTGCCAAGCATGATGTCCTTCTCCGGGGACTGATCCCTCCTGACAACGTGTCCAAAGTATGTGAGATGTAGCCTATCCATCCTTGCCTCTAAGGAGCATTCTGCTTGTACTTCTTCTAAGACAGATTTGTTCATTCTTTTGGCAGTCCATGGTATATTCAGTATTCTCTGCCAACACCACAATTCAAAGGCGTCAATTCTTCTTCGGTCTTCCTTATTCATTGTCCAGGTTTCACATGCATATGATGTGATTGAGTCAGGCGCACCTTAGTCTCCAACACTTTAAAGAAGTCCTTTGCAGCAGATTTACCCAATGCAATGAGTCTTTTGATTTCTTGACTGCTGCTTCCATGGCTGTTGATTGTGCATTCAAGTAAAAAGAAATCCTTGACACCTTCAATCTTTTCTCCGTTTATCATGATGTTGCTCATTGGTCCAGTTGTGAGGATTTTTGTTTTCTTTATGTTGAGGTGCAATCCATACCGAAGGCTGTGGTCTTTGATCTTCATTAGTAAGTGCTTCAAGTCCTCTTCACTTTCAGCAAGCAAGGTTGTGTCATTTGCATTATGCAGGTTGTTAATGAGTCTGCCTCCAATCCTGATGCCCCGATCTTCTTCATATAGTCCAGCTTCTCGTATAATTTGTTCAGCATACAGATTAAATAGGTATGGTGAAAGAATATAACCCTGACGCACACCTTTCCTGACTTTAAACCAATCAGTATCCCCTTGTTCTGTCCGAACAACGGCCTCTTGATCTGTGTAAACGTTCCTCATGAGTACAATTAAGTGTTCTGGAATTCCCATTTTCTCAATGTTATCCATAATTTGTTATGATCCACACAGTCAAATGCCTTTGCATAGTCAATAAAACACAGGTAAACACCCTTCTGGTATTCTCTGCTTTTAGACAGGATCCATCTGACATCAGCAATGATATCTCTGGTTCCTCATCCTCTTCTGAAACTGGCCTGAATTTCTGGCAGTTCCCTGTCAATATACTGCTGCAGCCCCCCAGGTTGAAAGGCACTCAAGAGATGACTGGGGAAGAGCTGCATCCTCAAAATAGAGTCTACCTTAATGACGTGGATGGAGTAAAGCTTCATTTGCTGATGTGGCATGACTCAAAATAAGAAGAAACAGCTGCAAACATCCATTAATAGCCAGAACCTGGAATGTAGGAAGTATGAATCAAGGAAAATTGGAAATCGTCAAAAATGAAATGGAACACATAAACATCGATATCCTAGGCATTAGTGAGCTGAAATGAACTGGTATTGGCCATTTTGAATCAGACAATCATATAGTCTACTATGCTGGGAGTGACAACTTGAACAGGAATGGTGTTGCATTCATTGTCAAAAAGAACATTTCAAGATCTATCCTGAAGTACAACTCTGTCAGTGATAGAATAATATCCATACGCCTACAAGGAAGCCCCATTTATATGACTATTATTCAAATTTACGCGCCAACCACTAGGGCCAAAGATGAAGAAATAGAAGATTTTTATCAGCTGCTGCAGTCTGAAATTGATTGAACATGCAATCAGGATGCATTGATAATTACCGGCAATTGGAATGCAAAACTTGGAAACAAAGAAAAAGAATCAGTAGTTGGAAAATATGGCCTTGGTGATAGAAACAATGCCGGAGATCGAATGATAGAATTTTGCAAGACCAACGACTTCTTCATTGCAAATACCTTCTTTCACCAACATAAATGGCAACTATACACATGGACCTCGCCAGATGGAGCACACAGAAATCAAATTGACTACATCTGTGGAAAGAGATAATGGAAAAGCTCAATATCATCAATCAGAACAAGGCCGGGGCCAACTGTGAAATAGACCATCAATTGCTGAAACTGAAGAAAATCAGAGCAAGTCCACGAGAGCCAAAATATGGCCTTGAGTACATCCCACCTGAATTTAGAGACCATCTGAGAATAGATTTGATGCACTAAACACTAGTGACTGAAGACTAGATGAGTTGTGGAATGACATCAAGGACATCATCCATGAAGAAAGCCAGAGGTCATTGAAAAGGCAGGAAAGAAAGAAAAGACCAAGACGGATGTCAGAGACTCTGAAACTTGCTCTCAAACGTTGAGCAGGCAAAGCAAAAGAAAGAATTGATGAAGTAAAAGAACTGAACAGGAGACGGGGACAAGATGGCTGACTAGGTAGACGCTACCTTGGATCCCTCTTGCAACAAAGACTCGGAAAAACAAGTGAATCAATCACATACATGACAATCTACGAATCCTGACCAACAGACACAGATTTAAAGAGTTGACCTGAGTGACAGAGACTGAGAACAAACAACCACGGGGAAGCAGCGACTGTTTTCGGAGCCTGGAGCCAGTGTCCCAGTCAGGAAACCTTGGCGCCAGGCTTTGGACTGGGTTCACAGGAGCTGAGCACGGCAACCTGAGACGGTGCAAAAACGAGGCGCAGCCCTAGCCCCCTGAACTGACCTCGGGGGAAGCCCAGCCAGTGCACGCAGGCAGCACAGCGACGCGGCTGACAGGAGGAGAAGTCACCGGGAGGCAGCGACTGGTTTTGGAGCCGGGAGTGCAGCGTCCCAGCCGGGGAACCTTGGCGCTGGGCTTTGGACTGGGAGCGGAGGAACTAACAGCAGCTTCTGAGACAGTGCAAGCACGGGACGTGGGCCTGACCATTGGGGACAATCTCTACCCAGCCAGTGCACACAGTCAACGCGCCCCTCAGGAATCTCAGATAAAACAGTCATCCCAAGCAAGATAAGTAACTGTGTCTATATTCTGGGGTGCTACTCTCTCCTATTTATCTGAACCCTCCCCTCCCCTTCCCAGGCGGCTTCATTAACATTGGAATTTCCTGAGCCAGAGGGAGAACTGCTCTGTGGTTTTTCTTTTCCTTTTTGTTTTGGTCTTTTCCTAACCCATTCTCCTGGCCTGAGAGAAGCAACTCCAAAAAACCCAGGGACCAAAAATCCTTCCCTAATTGGACTAAAAACACAGAACCAGCTCCAGCCAAGCATATGCAATCGACAGTCTTGGGCTTTCATCCCTACAGGGAACAAGGTGGCTATTATAATGCAAAGGCATTTCTGATAGGGATCTGACTGCATTTGTTTTAGTGGATTTACTTGAAAGACAAGTTTCCCAGGTCTGATATCTCTGCGTATTCAACAGAGCCCTCACTGAACCACAACAGGGAACTGAGGGCTGAAGCTCCCCCCAGACCATCTAGCCTCCTGCCTTAGGGGTCTAAGGAAGGTGGCACCTACCAATCTGTAGAGGTACTTGCATTGGGGGCCTAAGGTACAGCTGCAGAGCCCACCCACCAAGGTGCTTTAGGAATAGAGACACACCCACCTCACTGACACTTGGGGGAAGCCTGTCAGCATCCTGCCCCCCCTGGAGTGTGAACCCCAGGTGCTTCTAGAATCTGGTGCACACAACTATCACCACTACTTCCCTAGGTGGATAGGTGACAGTCTGCATCACACACTTGATGACCCAAAATCAAATTCTACTCAAGAATAGTGAATGGGCTCAGGCTTATATACCTGGTAACAGCCCAAACCAGCTGGTAATAGGACATAAGTGAGTCAAGGGCTACAACAATCAAGACAGCGCAATCTAGTAGCCCATCTATGCATATTGAAAGAAAACAAAACAAGATAAGACTCAGTGAGCAAACATAGAATAAATCAGTACAATATCTTAGTGATGGCTCGGAGACAGCAGTCGATATCAAACCACACAAAGAAGCAGACCATGACTGCTTCTACAACTCCCCAAACCAAAGAATCAAAATCTTTCCCAAATGAAGATACAATCCTGGAATTGCCAGATACAGAATATAAAAAACTAATTTACAGAATGCTTTAAGACATCAGGGATGACCTCAGAAATGAAATAAGGCAATCTACAGAAAAAGACAAGGAACACACTGATAAAGCAGTTGAAGAACTCAAAAAGATTATTCAAGAATATAGTGGAAAAATTAATAAGTTGCAAGAATCCATAGAGAGACAGCATGTAGAAATCCAAAAGATTAACAATAAAATTACAGAATTAGACAACGCAAAAGGAAGTCAGAGGAGCAGACTCGAGCAATTCGAATGCGAACTGGGAAATCTGGAGGGCCAGGGAATTAACACCAGTATAGCTGAAAAAAAATCAGATAAAAGAATTTAAAAAAATGAAGAAACCCTAAGAATCATGTGGGACTCTACCAAGAAGAATAACTTGCGTGTGATTGGAGTCCCAGAACAGGGAGGGAGGACAGAAAACACAGAGAGAATAGTTGACGATCTCTTGGCAGAAAACTTCTCTGACATCATGAAAGACGAAAGGATATCTATCCAAGATGCTCATCGAACCCCATTTAAGATTGATCCAAAAAGAAAAACACCAAGACATATTATCATCAAACTTGCCAAAGCCAAAGATAAAGATAAAATTTTAAAAGCAGCCAGGGATAAAAGAAAGCTCTCCTACAAGGGAGAATCAATAAGAATAAGTTCAGACTACCATGCAGGCAAGAAGGCAATGGGATGACATATACAGAGCACTGAAGGAGAAAAACTGCCAGCCAAGGATCATACATCCAGCAAAACTC
Source organism: Loxodonta africana (assembly GCF_030014295.1). Taxonomy (NCBI): domain Eukaryota; kingdom Metazoa; phylum Chordata; class Mammalia; order Proboscidea; family Elephantidae; genus Loxodonta; species Loxodonta africana. The sequence continues at coordinate 51,586,631 of NC_087355.1, read as the reverse complement.
TCTCTGAAATATGAAGGCAAAATTAAGACATTTACAGATAAACACAAGCTTACAGAATTTGCAAAAACCAAACCAAAGCTACAAGAAATACTAAAGGAAATTGCTTGGTCAGAAAACCAATAATATCAGATACCAGCACAACACAAGGTCACAGAACAGAACATCCTGATATCAACTCAAATAGGGAAATCACAAAAACAAATTAAGATTAATTAAAAAAAAATGCTCAAAACACGGAATCATTGAAGGCAATAAGTAAAAGATTACAATAATCAAAAAGAGGGACTAAATACAGGTGGCACAGAACTGCCATATGGAGAGGGATACAAGGCGATACAGGACAATATAAGTTAGGTTTTTACTTAGAAAAATAAGGGTAAATATTAAGGTAACCACAAAGAGGTATAACAACTCCATAACTCAAAATAAAAACCAAGAAAAACATTACGACTCAGCAAACATAAAGTCAAATACTATGAAAATGAGGAACACAAAATTTACAAAGAAAAACGTCTCAGCACAAAAAAGTATGTGGAAAAATGAAATTGTCAACAACACACATAAAAAGGCATCAAAATGACAGCACTAAACCCATACTTATCGATAATTACACTGAATGTAAATGGACTAAACGCACCAATAAAGAGACAGAGAGTCTCAGACTGGATAAAGAAAAACGATCCGTCTATATGCTGCCTACAAGAGACACACCTTAGACTTAGAGACACAAACAAACTAAAACTGAAAGGATGGAAAAAAATATATCAAGCAAACAATAAGCAAAAAAGAGCAGGAGTAGCAATATTAATTTCTGACAAGATAGACTTTAAAGTTAAATCCACCACAAAGGATAAAGAAGGACACTACATAATGATTAAAGGGACAATTGGCCAGGAAGATATAACCATATTAAATATTTATGCACCCAATGACAGGGCTGCAAGATACATAAAACAAATTTTAACAGAACTGAAAAATGAGATAGACACCTTCACAATTATAGTAGGAGACTTCAACACACCATTTTCAGAGAAGGACAGGACATCCAGTAAGAAGCTCAATAGAGACACGGAAGACCTAATTACTACAATCAACCAACTTGACCTCATTGACTTATACAGAACTCTCCACCCAACTGCTGCAAAGTATACTTTTTTTTCTAGCACACATGGAACATTCTCTAGAATAGAAGACCACATATTAGGTCATAAAACAAACCTTTGCAGAATCCAAAACATTGAAATATTACAAAGCATCTTCTCAAACCACAAGGCCATTAAAGTGGAAATCAATAACGGAAAAAGAAATCAAATACTTGGAAACTGAACAATACCCTGCTGAAAAAAGACTGGGTTATAGAAGACATTAAGGAGAGAATAAAGAAATTCATAGAATGCAACGAGAATGAGAATACTTTCTATCAAAACCTCTGGGACACAGCAAAAGCAGTGCTTAGAGGCCAATTTATACAGATAAATGCACATATACAAAAAGAAGAAAGAGCCAAAATCAGAGAACTGTCCCAACAACTTGAACAAATAGAAAGTGAGCAACAAAAGAATCCATCAGGCACCAGAAGAAAACAAATAATAAAAACTAGAGCTGAACTAAATGAATAAGAGAACAGAAAAACAATTGAAAGAATTAACAAAGCCAAAAGCTGGTTCTTTGAAAAAATTAACAAAATTGATAAACCATTGGCCAGACTGACTAAAGAAATACAGGAAAGGAAACAAATAACTCAAATAAGAAACGAGATGGGCCACATCACAACAGACCCAACTGAAATTAAAAGAATCATATCAGATTATTATGAAAAATTGTACTCTAACAAATTTGCAAACCTAGAAGAAATGGATGAATTCCCAGAAAAACACTACCTACCTAAACTAACACAATCAGAAGTAGAACAGCTAAATAGACCCATAACAAAAAAAAGAGATTGAAACGGTAATCAAAAAAACTCCCAACAAAAAAAAGCCCTGGCCCGGATGGCTTTACTGCAGAGTTCTACCAAACTTTCAGAGAAGAGTTAACACCACTACTACTAAAGGTATTTCAAAGCATAGAAAATGACGGAATACTGCCTAACTCATTCTGTGAAGCCACCATCTCCCTGATACCAAAACCAGGTAAAGACATCACAAAAAAAGAAAATTATAGACCTGTATCCCTCATGAACATTGATGCAAAAATCCTCAACAAAATTCTAGCCAATAGAATTCAACAACATATCAAAAAAATAATCCACCATGACCAAGTGGGATTTACACCAGGTATGCAAGGCTGGTTTAATATTAGAAAAACCATTAATGTAATCCACCATATAAATAAAACAAAAGACAAAAACCACATGATCTTATCAATTGATGCAGAAAAGGCATTTGACAAAGTCCAACACCCATTTATGATAAAAACTCTCACCAAAATAGGAATTGAAGGAAAATTCCTCAACATAATAAAGGGCATCTATACAAAGCCAACAGCCAACATCACCCTAAATGGAGAGAGCCTGAAAGCATTTCCCTTGAGAATGGGAACCAGACAAGGATGCCCATTATCACCGATCTTATTCAACATTGTGCTAGAGGTCCTAGCCAGAGCAATTAGGCTAGATAAAGAAATAAAGGGCATTCGGATTGGCAAGGAGGAAGTAAAATTATCTCTATTCGCAGATGACATGATCTTATATGCAGAAAAACCTAGGGAATCCTCCAGAAAACTACTGAAACTAATAGAAGAGTTTGGCAGAGTCTCAGTTTATAAGATAAACATACAAAAATCACTTGGATTCCTCTACATCAACAGAAAGAACATTGAAGAGGAAATCACCAAATCAATACCATTCACAGTAGCCCCCAAGAAGATAAAATACTTAGGAATAAATCTTACCAAAGATGTAAAAGACCTATATAAAGAAAACTACAAAGTACTACTACAAGAAACTAAAAAGGAGCTACTTAAGTGGAAAAACATACCTTGCTCATGGATAGGAAGACTTAACATACCTTGCTCATGGATAGGAAGACTTAACATAGTAAAAATGTCTATTCTACCAAAAGCCATCTATACATACAATGCACTTCTGATCCAAATTCCAATGACATTTTTTAATGTGATGGAGAAACAAATCACCAACTTCCCATGGAAGGGAAAGAAGCCTCGGATAAGTAAAGCATTACTGAAAAAGAAGAAGAAAGTGGGAAGCCTCACTCTACCTGATTTTAGAACCTATTATACAGCCACAGTAGTCAAAACAGCCTGGTACTGGTACAACAACAGGCACATAGACCAGTGGAACAGAATTGAGAACCCAGATATAAATCCATCCACATATGAGCAGCTGATATTTGACAAAGGCCCAGTGTCAGTTAATCGGGGAAAAGATAGTCTTTTTAACAAATGGTGCTGGCATAACTGGATATCCATTTGCAAAAAAAATGAAATAGCACCCATACCTCACACCATGCACAAAAACTAACTCCAAGTGGATCAAAGACCTAAACATAAAGACTAAAATGATAAAGATCATGGAAGAAAAAATAGGGACAACGTTAGGAGCCCTAATACAAGGCATAAACAGAATACAAAACATTACCGAAAATGATGAAGAGAAACCAGATAACTGGGAGCTCCTAAAAATCAAACACCTATGCTCATCTAAAGACTTCACCAAAAGAGTGAAAAGACCACCTACAGACTGGGAAAGAATTTTCAGCTACGACATCTCCGACCAGCGCCTGATCTCTAAAATCTACATGATACTGTCAAAACTCAACCACAAAAAGACAAACAACCCAATCAAGAAGTGGGCAAAGGATATGAACACACACTTCACTAAAGAAGATATTCAGGCAGCTAACAGATACATGAGAAAATGCTCTCAATCATTAGCCATTAGAGAAATGCAAATTAAAACAACGATGAGATTCCATCTCACTCCAACAAGGCTGGCATTAATCCAAAAAACAGAAAATAATAAATGTTGGAGAGGCTGTGGAGAGATTAGAACTCTTATACACTGCTGGTGGGAATGTAAAATGGTACAACTACTTTGGAAATCTATCTGGCGTTTTCTTAAAAAGTTAGAAATAGAACTACCATACAACCCAGAAATCCCACTCCTCGGAATATACCCTAGAGAAATAAGAGCCTTCACACGAACAGATACATGCACACCCATGTTTATTGCAGCTCTGTTTACAATAGCAAAAAGCTGGAAGCAACCAAGGTGTCCATCAACGGATGAATGGGTAAATAAATTGTAGTATATTCACACAACGGAATACTACGCATCGATAAAGAACAGTGAGGAATCTCTGAAACATTTCATGACATGGAGGAACCTGGAAGACATTATGCTGAGCGAAATTAGTCAGAGGCAAAAGGGCAAATATTGTGTAAGACCACTATTATAAGATCTTGAGAAATACTATAAACTGAGAAGAACACATACTTTTGTGGTTACGAGGAGAGGAGGGAGGCAGGGTGGGAGAGGGTTATTTACTGATTAGTTAGTAGATAAGAACTACCCTAGGTGAAGGGAAGGACAATACTCAGTACATGGAAGGTCAGCTCAACTGGACTGGACCAAAAGCAAAGAAGTTTCTGGGATAAACTGAATTCTTCAAAGGTCAGCGGAGCAAGGGCAGGGGTTTGGGGACTATGGTTTAAGGCTACTTCTAAGTCAATTGGCAAAATAATTCTATTATGAAAACATTCTGCATCCCACTTTGAAAAGTGGCATCTGGGGTCTTAAATGCTAACAAGTGGCCATCTAAGATGCATCAATTGGTCTCAACCTACCTGGATCAAAGGAGAATGAAGAACACCGAGGTCACACAATAACTATGAGTCCAAGAGACAGAAAGGGCCACATGAACCAGAGAATTACATCATCCTGAGACCAGAAGAACTAGATGGTGCCCGGCCACAACCAATGACTGCCCTGACAGGGAGCACAACAGAGAACCCCTGAGGGAGCAGGAGATCAGTGGGATGCAGACCCCAAATTCTCATAAAAAGACCAGACTTAATGGTCTGACTGAGACTAGAGGAATCCTGGCGGTCATGGTCCCCAGACCTGTTGGCCCAGGACATGAACCGTTCCCGAAGACAACTCATTAGACATGGAAGGGACTGGACAATGGGTAGGAGAGAGATGCTGATGAAGAGTGAGCTACTCGTATCAGGTGGACACTTGAGACTGTGTTGGCATCTCCTGTCTGGAGGGGAGATAGGATGGTAGAGAGGGTTGGAAGCTGGCAAAATTGTCACGAAAGGAGAGACTGGAAGGGCTGACTCATTAGTGGGAGAGTAAGTGGGAGTATGGAGTAAGGTGTATATAAGCTTATATGTGACAGACTGACTTGATTTGTAAACGTTCACTTAAAGCTCAATTAAAATTATTATAAAAAAAAAAGAACTGAACAGAAGATTTCAAAGGGTGTCTCGAGAAGACAAAGTATAGTATTTTAATGAAGTGTACAAAGAGCTGGAGATGGAAAATCAAAAGGGAAGAACACGCTCGGTGTTTCTCAAGCTGAAGGAACTGAAGAAAAAAATTCAAGCCTCGAGTTGCAATAGTGAAAGATTCTATGGGGAAAATATTAAACGATGCAGGAAACATCAAAAGAAGATGGAAGGAATACTCTGAGTCTTTATACCAAAAAGAATTAGTTGATATTCAACCATTTCAAGAGGTGGCATATGATCAGGAACCGATGGTACTGAAGGAAGAAGTCCAAGCTGCTCTGAAGGCATTGGTGAAAAACAAGGCTCCAGGAATTGATGGAATATCAGTTGAGATATTTCAACAAACAGATGCAGCACTGAAGGTGCTCACTCATCTATGCCAAGAAATATGGAAGATAGCTTCCTGGCCAACTGACTGGAAGAGATCCATATTTATGCCTATTCCCAGAAAGGTGATCCAACTGAATGTAGCAATTATAGAACAATATCATTAATATCACACACAAGCAAAATTGTGCTGAAGATCATTCAAAAATGGCTGCAGCATCCTCATATACACAAGGTTATTCACTGCAGCATTGCTTAAACAGCAAATGACTGGAAATCACCTATATCCCCATCTATATATTGAATACTTGTTGTTTGCCATCTAGTTAGCTCTGACTCAGGGAGACCCCATGGGCAACAGAATGACACATTGCCCTGTTCTGCACCATGAACCAGACAGTGAAATACTTGAGTCTATTATTGGGGCCACTGTGTATTCTGAGTGCTTTCCAACCTAGGGGAATGCATCTTCTAGCACTATATCAGAGAATATTCTGTTTGACCCAGAGGGTTTTCACCGCTAATATTTGGAAGTAGATTGTCAAGTCTTTCTTCCTAGTCTGTCTTGATCTGAAAGTTTCATTGAAACCTGCCCATCATGGAGGACCATGCAGGTATCTGGCATAGCTTCCAGCATCATAGCAACACAAAAGCTGCCACAGTATGACAAACTTACAGACAGGTGGTGGAAATTGAATACTACACAGCCATAAAAAAGAAAAAGGAAGCGCTTTGTGTCCTCATATGAAAAAATCTACAACATATTAAGTGAAAGAAGCCAAGTGAAGAACAGTGAGTATACCAATTGTGTAAATAAATTATTTCCTCTAAATATACAAGAAGCAAAAATCCATGAAGTTCATAGAAGAAAAAATAGTATCAACTCTAGAGGCCCTAATACCTGGCATTAATAGGACACAAACCACAACCAACAACACACAAGCTCCAAATGATAAGCTAGGTAACTGGAATCTTCCAAAATTTAAACACTTACGCTCATCAAAAGAGTAAAAAGAGAAACAACAGACTGGGGAAAAAATTTGGGCTATTACAAATCAGACAAAGTTCTAATCTCTAAAATCTATAAAAAATCCAATACCCCTACAATAAAAAGACAATCCAATTAAAAAATGGGCAAAAGAAATGAACAGACACTTCACCAAAGAAGACATTCAAGTGGCCAACAGACACATGAGTAAATGCTCATGATCTCTAGCCATTAGAGAAATGCAAATCAAAACCACAATGAGACACCTTCTCACCCCGGCCATTACTGGGGTGAGGTAAAACAGGAAATAACAGATGTTGGAGAGGCTGCAGAAAGATTGGAACTCTTATGCACTGCTGGTGGGAATGCAAAATGATACAACCATTTTGGAAAATGATTTGGCACTTCCTTAGAAAGCTAGAAATAGAAATACCATATGATCCAGCAATCCCACTCCTAGGAATATACCCTAGAGAAATTAGAGTCGTCATACAGACATATGCATACCCATGTTCATTGCAGCATTGTTTACAACAGCAAAAAGATGGAAACAACCTAGATGCCCTTCAACAGATGAATGGATAAACAAACTGTGGTACATACACACAATGAAGTATTATGCAACGAGAAAGAACAACGATGAACCTGTGAAGCATCTTATAACATGGATGAACCTGGAGGACATTATGTTGAATAAAATAAGTCAATCACAAAAGGACAAATATTGTAAAAGACGACTACTGTAAACACTCAAGAAAAGGTTTACATACAAGAAGAAACAACCTTTGATGGTCATGAAAGAGGGGAGGGTGGGGATGGAAAAACACTTAATAGATAAGTGGAAACTTTGGTGAAGGGTAAGACAGCACACAATACTGGGGAAGCCAGCACAACCTATATAAGGCAAGGTCATGGTAGCTCCATAGACATATCCAAACTCCCTGAGCGACCAAATTGCTGGGCTGAGGGCTGTGGGGACCATGATCTCGGGGAATATCTAGCTCAACTGGCATAACAGAGTTTATAAAGAATATGTTCTACATTCTACTTTGGTGAGTAGCGTCTGGGGTCTTAAAAGCCTGCGAGCAGCCATCTAAGATACTCCACTGGTCTCACCCCTTTGGGAGCAAGGAATAATGAAGAAAACTAAAGATGCAAGGGAAAGATCAGTCCAAAGGACTAACAGACCACATCTACCACGGCCTCCACCAGACTGAGTCCAGAACAACGAGATGGTGCCTGGCTACCACAACTGACTGCCCTGACAAATATCAGAATAGAGGGTCCCAGACAGAGCTGGAGAAAAATGTAGAACAAAATTCTAACTCAAAAATAAAGGCCAGACTTAGTGGCCTGACAGATACTGGAGAAACCCTGAGAGTATGGCCCCCAAGCACCCTTTCAGCTCAGTAATGAGGTCATTCCTGAGGTTCACTCTTCACCCAAAAATTGAACAGGCCCATGGAACAAAGCAAGACTGAAGGGGCACACCAGCCCTGGGTCAGGGACTGGAAGGCAGGGGGGAACAGGAAAGGTGGTAATGGGGAGCCCAGGGTTGAGAGGGGAGAGTGTTGACATGTCATGGGGTTGTTAATCAATGATGTAGAACAATGTGTGTACTGACTGCTTAATGAGAAACTAGTTTGCTCTGTAAATCTTCATCTAAAGTACAATTTTAAAAAAAGAAAATTTTCAAGAAACACATACATTTCATTGCCTTTTGGGAGAACTGGGTAGCTGGGAGAAAGAACTGGGAGGGACGGCCTTTTGAAGATTTTGAATTTTGGCGTGTTTATAAATTATAAATACAAGTGAATACGACAGGCTTTGAAAATAACTTATCTGTTATTTGTCCGTTATCTGAGCATTTGTCGGGGGCAAGGGCCCTTGGAGAGAAGGCCAGGCTTTGGTCTCACCTTTCACTGATTACTTGTGAATTTGCACAAATGACTTAACTTCTTTGTCTCTGAGCTCAGTTTCCTCATCTGTTAAAAAATGGGCTTTGGAGTCAGACATGCTCCTAGAGCAGGAAGATAATCTGTAAGGATCTGGATTTCCAAAAGTAATGGCCCTTGGTCCTGTATGTTTGAGCTCCTGTTGTTCTCCAGACATCCAAGTTGAAGATGGAAATAGAGAGAAAAAAAGCCCTTATTCGTGTCTTCTCTGTAGAATCTCAGAGTCTAATGTCTTTCACTTCAAAGACTTGTAGCTTGAAAGAAAGAAATATCCACTGTGAGTTTATCCACCAAAGTCCAGGGGGCTATTACTAGACTTTTGTGATGAAAATGGAACAGGGGAAAAAAAAGACCAAAAAATATTCCTTCCCTTCTAACGTTTAACACACCTGCCAAAGGGGAAAGTTTTATATCACCTAGAGCCCGCACATTTACATAACAATCCCATGAATAAAGTTCCTTCTGGAACAGAAGGGCAGACTTAAAAGACTGAGGTTTACGTGTGCCTGTGTTTGCTGGTCCTTTAACATCAGTATTATGGTGATGCCTTATATTTGTGCAGCACTTTGAAATTTTAAAACATTTTTCATAATCTGGATATTATTGACTTCTCACAATCACCCTGTGAGGTAACTGGGGTTGATATTAAACTTTTCATTTTTACATTGAAGGAACTGAGGTTTATGTAAGTGTTATAGATTCAAATGTGCCCCCGTCCCAAAGTAAGGGCTGGAATTTTAACCCTTATAATTGTGAATGTAAGGAGGCTTAAGTACTCAGCTGCTAACCAAAAGGTCAACAGTTTGAACCTACTGGGCAGCTCCGAGTTAGAAAGGACCTGGCGACCTGCTCCCTTAAAGATTACAACCTAGGAAACCCTATGGGGCAGTTCTACTCTGTCACAAGAGGTATCTAGGAAACTAAGACAAGTCAACTGGCTTGCCCTGAAACAGACATTGCAGCTAGCCAAGAAGAATTTTAATCCTGAATTTGAAAGGGAAGAGTAGGCCAGATGAAGAGAAGATCATGAGCGAAAGGTCAGGGAATGGAAGGTGAAAGTCATGTTTGAATGAACCTGAGGGTTTGTATGTGGGAGAAGAGGGTAATGGGCATGGAGAAAGAGGCTGGCAACAGACCCCAGAAATGTGTAGGGCATTGAATATTCCATCAGAGGAGTGACTAGTTATTCCCAAGCTCCAGGGAGGGCAGGGTCCAATGTTCTGCAGTGTTATGAGTGGAAGACAGTAGAGTTTATCTCAGGCTCCTCTTGCTGTGGTCCCTTCCTACAGGGCCCTTACAGTATGAGCTGATAAACACTAAGAAGACTGAGGATGCCTGTTCTCCTAGATATATATGTGTACTGCAATAGCAAATTCCTAAAATTAGACTATCCTTTTTTTTTTAAGATACAAAAGAATTATTAATACACTGCAAATGGTAAGACTTCAGGCAACTAGAGGGGAGATAGTTGAGGCCCTCCCTAACATCTCCTAAATGATGTCACTGAGCAGTTCTCTATTCCCTTCACATGTAGGGCCAGTCTTGTAGCCTTACACAGCTAATTAGAGCCGCTCTCAGTGGAAAAGTTTTGACGTGACGGAAGATGTCTCTGCCCCTGCTTCTCCCCGACTCTCTGTCAGGAAAAGGCATCAAGCCGAAGAAGGTGGACCTCTGCTTCAGGAAACCCTGAGCATTGTGGTCTGAGGGCATGTCAGAAGAAAGGATTGTCACCTGCCAAGTTTCAGCGTTTGAGAGGGGGTCAGATATTCTACTGGTGTGTTAAACTGTGGAGTCTCAGGTTTGGAGAAAATGACGTAGTCCAACTGCCAATCTGATGTAAACATGCCATGTTTATTCATTCATTCACTAACTCATTAACTGATGTATTCATTGATTAATTGATACCCTGGGTGGTGCAAACGGTTAAATGCTTAAATACTAGCTGAAAGTTTGGCAGTTTGAACCCACCCAGAGGCCCCTCAGGAGACAGGCCTGGCAATCTGCTTCAGAAAAGTCACAGCCTTGAAAGCCCTATGGAATAGTTCTACTCTACAACACATGGAGTCACCATGAGTCAGAATTGATTCAATGGCAACTAACAACAAAAAATTGATTAATTGTTTGCTTGATTGATTAAAAGGCACAGGGCCTCACAACCTAATCAGAAGACAAGCACAACTATTATTAAATAATATTGTGGCTGCTGTTATTGTTAGCTGCTGTCGAGTTGGCCCACTGCTCATGGTGAACCCATGTACAATGAAATGAAAGGTTGCCCAGTCCTGTGCCATCCCCAGGAAGGGAATTTTTTATTTGTGTGTGCTTTTTTTTTTAAGTGGAAGTTTACAAATCAAGTCAGACTCTCATACAAAAACTTATACACACCTTGCTATGTTCTCCTAGCTGCTCTCCCCCTAATAAGACAGCACACTTCTCTCCACCCTGTGTTCCCCGTGTCCATTCCACCAGCTCCTGTCCCCCTCTGCCTTCTCATCTCCCCTCCAGACAGGAGTTGCCCACATAGACTCATGTGTCTACTTGAGCCAAGAAGCTCACTTCTCACCAGTATCATTTTCTGTCTTATAGTCCAGTCCAATCTCTGTCTGAAGAGATGGCTTTGGCAATGGTTCCAGTCTTGGGCTAACTGAGGGTCTAGGGACCATGACCTCCAGGGTCCCTCCAGTCTACCATGAAGGGAATTTAAAGAGGGAATCACAGAGAAGGGACACTACCCTTTTTCGTGTAACATTTCTTCCAAATTGTCATTTTGTTTGTGCCTAGACCTCTGGAGGCCTGCATGTCCCTGTCACCAGAGGCTGACCATTGATTTGCAGGCAGTTCCCATCCTCAGGCTGTCCCTCCATTTACAGGCAGAAATCAATCTCCCTGAAGCTTCTGCTCCATAGGTCCTAGGAGGTCAGGTCTTGTTATTTAGCTGTTGGGTTCCCACAGGATATACCTCTTGCTGGGTTGGAGGAAGGCATAGCCAGTGTAAGTAACCCTGGTGGCACAGTGGTTAAAGTGCTCGGCTGAGTACCAAAAAGGTAATTTGTAAGGATCTGGGTTTCTAATGGTAATGCCACAAGATGTGGCAGTCTGCTTCCGTAAAGATTTACAGCCTTGGAAACCCTCTGGAGTGGTTCTACTCTGTTCTTTAAGGTAGCTATGAGTCACAGTAGACTCAATGGCAGTGGGTTTTCTTGAGGTTATATTCAGTTTGGTTTAACCTCACTGTAAACCCTGGTGGTGTAGTGGTTAAGTGCTATAGCTGCTAACCAAATGGTCGGCAGTTCGATTCTGCCAGGCACTCCTTGGAAACTCTATGGGGCAGTTCTACCCTGTCCTATAGGGTCGCTATGAGTCAGAATCGACTTGACGGCACTGGGTTTGGGATGTATTTGAAAGGAGTATTCACTCTAATCCATAATCTTAATCTAAGGCTTCAGTGACTTTTACCTACAGAAATCAAGACTTAGTTATTGTTAGGTGCCTTTGAGTCAGTTCTGACTCACGGTGGCCCTATGTGCAACAGAACAAAACACTGCCCCAGTCCTATGCCATCCTCACAATCTTTTCTATGCTTGAGCCCATGTTGTAGCCACTGTGTCAATCTCTATAATGGTCTTCCTCTTTTTCAATGACCCTCCACTTTACCAAGCATGATGTCCTTCTCCAGGGACTGGTCCCTCCTGATATAACGTTCAAAGTATGTGAGATGAGGTCTCGACATCCTCGCTTCTAAGGAGCATTCTGGCTGTTTTTCCTCCAAGACAGATCTGTTCGTTATTCTGGCAGTACATGTATATTTAATATTCTTTGCCAACATCATAATTCAAGGCATCAATTCTTCTCTGGTCTTCCTTATTCATTGCCCAGCTTTTGCATGCATTTGAGGCAGTTGAAAATATCATGACTTGGGTCAGGAGCACCTTAGTCCTCAAAATGGTATCTTTGCTTAGTTGAAAAAAAAAAATTTTTTTTTTTTCCCCTTAAATCAGCAATTAGCGTGCAGTTTCCCTTTCTTTGTTACATCGTGGCTCCTGATTTCCTTCATGATTTCTTAGGGATCCTCAGAAGGATTTCTAACACTAAACTTCCTTTATCTTCTACTGTTTAAGATTAACTATAGCAGCTCTAGGAAGCAAGAGATCACAAAAGAACACACTTAGACCAAAGAGGAAGATAATTGATAGCTTAGGAAGGCTTCCAACCCTATGTGTCTTAGCTCTTATCTCCCAACCTGCCCGAGGGAGCAGCCCCTTCCTGACTGGGAAGGCAGCTTCAGGTACATTTCCCAGGCTTTCAGCTCCATCTTAGTGCAGAGGTGAAAGAGAATAGGAGATAGACTCTGGGAGGTACCTGAGACTGTCTTCCCCACAGGAAGCTGCTCTCATGGTGGTTCAGAGACTGATGACACATCAAGGATGGAAGGAACCTCAGGGATCTCTAAGTCCAAACCCCTCGTTTTATAAATGAGGGGACTGAGATCTGGAGGTAGGTGATTTGCTCAAGGTCATGCAGCTAGTGAGTGGAGAAGGAAGTGCTCAAAGATTAGACATGAATTTCCTCAGCACTGGGAAATGTCAGGAGAAAAGACCATCCCCTGCCAGGGTTCAACTCTAACCCTGTGAACACCTTGGATAGAATAAATATCCCTTAGTAGAGACAACAGCCTTCCAGCTCACACATGAACCCAAAATGACTTGAGCTGACTCTATTTGTTGGTCATATTCCTTTACTTCCAAGTATAGGGTCTAAACTTGCAGTGTCCAATATAGTAGCTACTAGCCCCAGTAGCCACAGTAAGCGCTCACATGATGGCATCTAGCAACAACAGCAGCCACATGTGGCTATTAAGAACTTGAAATGTGGCTAGTCTGAATTTAGATGTGCTAGACTTTGAAGACTTAGTATGAGAGTTAATTTTACGTGTCAGCTTGGCTAGGCTATAGTTCTCAGTTGTTTGGCCAAGCACTAGTCTAGTAGCTAGTCTAGTCTAGGCTAAACACTAGTCTAGTTCCATCAATGGAATCTAATATAAATTGTAATATAATTACTTCCCATAATGTAATCTAATGTAACGCAATCAATCGATCAGTTGAAAAGAGAGCTACCCTAGGGTGTATTCTGCCTCCAGAATATACATAGATGTTTTGGCACACTTCCCATCACCTGACCTACAGGTTTTGGAACTCAAGCCTATAGCAGTCTCCAGCCTGTTGCCTGGCCTACAGATTTCAGACTTACCAGTCCCACACAATTCCCCTATGAATCCACATGAGCCAAATGGTTAAAATAAATCCCTTTCTCTCTCTCTACATAGGTATCACTAGTTCTGTTTCTCTACAGACCTCTAAGACACTTAGTATGAAAAAAGAATGCAAAATACCTCATTAATAACTGTTTATATTGATTACATGTAGAGATTATATTTGGGCATATAAAGTTAAATAAAATATATTTTTAAAATTTACTTTTTTAATATGACTAAGAAAATTTAAAATTACACATATACAATATACATATATTGCATTATATTTCTATTGAATGATGATCTAAAAAGTAAAATCATGAATCTCAGGAAAATATAAAAGGAATATAAGTCAAAGATTTTGTTTAATCCATTAATTAACGAGGGAACCAATAAGATGTTATGACGGTAAAAGTTATTAAAGGCAATTTAACTATGAAATGTTAGAATAAAATTGCTGGGTTAAATACAAAACTGGTTAATGTTTAGCAGGCCATCAATCTTTGAGGTTATTTGTTCCACTCAACAGAATTTATCTGCGTCTTTACTCGACAAAAATCTACAAGTTAACAAGTAACTTCCCTAACTCTGGGACTCTTAACCAGAAGGAAACAATGAGATGTACTAAGTACATTCCCCTAGGCCAGCGCTGTCCAACAGAAATATAACGCAAGCCACATATGTAATTGTAAATTTCCTAGTAGCCACATTAAAAAAAGAAAAAAGAAATGGGGGGCATTAATTTTAATAATATGTTTTATTTACTCCTAATTAACTAATTAGGAACCCATTTAGACTATGGCCCTAAGACACCCTTCTGAACTGGAACTGAAGCCATTCCCAGAGACCACCTTTCAGCCAAAGCAGAGACAGGCCAAAAAAATAAACAATAACACCTGAGAGAATAGCCTTATAACAATCAATTACATGAGATCAAAAGGGCAACATTTGCCCAAAAGCAAAGACAAGAAGGCAGGAAGGGACAGAAAATCAGGACAAAAGGAAACATGGAAACTAGGATGGAAATGGGGAGAGTGCTGACACATTGCAGTGAACAAAACCAATGTCATGGTAATCTCTATGTACAAACTAAAGAGTGGGAAACTAATTTGCTCTGAAAAAAAAAAAAAACTACTATCATTTCAACATGTAATCAATATAAAAATTATTAATGACATATTTTTCAATGTTTCTTCACACTAAGGCTTTGAAATCCAGTGTGTATTTTACATGTACCAAAAAACCACTCTGTTGCCATCGAGTCTGTTCTGACTCGTAGTGAGCCTATTGCACATCTTGATTCAGACTAGCCACATTTCGGTGCTCAATGGCCACAGGTGGCTATTGCATTGGACAGCATAATTCTAGACAATCCTTGGGTGGTCTTTGGCCCAGCAAAATAACAAAAAGATGTGCTGTCCACCTTATTTGCCTTATTTTCAAGTGTTGGGTATTTTTTCTGAGAGCACGTAGAGCTTCATATCAAATAGGTGGGCTCTGGAGATGTCAGGAATGGAAAAGCTCGTGTTGTGGATCCCAATGTAGACTGCGGAGCCAGAGGTCTGGGATTGAATCCTCACAAGGTATTTGGGATGATTAAGAGAATACGCATAGCGTCTAATACAGCGTCTGGCATATAGGAAATGCTCAGTAAGTATTAATTCCATTCTTCTCTGCCCCGCCCCTCCCTCCCCAGATGTTCAAACTGCTGCATGTAGATTAGCTCCTCCTGACGAGGGAGGGAGTTAGTCAAATGAGTCATCTGTACACAAGTGATGGTACAGATTCACCCCAGCAAGGGCTGAAGTACTTGCTGGCTGAGACTTGCTTTCCAGGAACTTCCCACATTTTTAGTGCTTACTCATGCAGAACTCTCTACAGTCCCCAGTGGGCCACAAACATCCTGCTTCCTTCTCTCTTTCTTCCCTGAAAGGCTAGGAAAGGGAAAAGTGGCTTTTAATCTCCCTCAAGCAGATCAAGTGCCTTGAGGTCCAGGCAGCCTCCAGAAGGGACAGCTGCTCTGTCTACTCCACAGGCAGCCTGGAAGTGAAACCCAACCCTGGCCAAGTTCCCCAGAGCCAACACTGTCCTGGAGTCTCAGAAATGCCCATTTGGTGAAGTAGGAAGTGAGGTCATGAAAAACTTGTAAGAGAGAGCCACACCCTTCAATAAAAATGCACACAAACAACTAGATGTTATAATAGATAAAGGCAGGCCTGACACACAGCATTTCTGCCATACCAGCTGCTCATGGCAGTTGCCTGTTGTGATTGCCTGTGCCATACCATGGCAGTTTTTAATATTTCATGTGTTCCAATAGTACCTCTGGAAAAAGGCGTCCTTACTGAATCTCTCGAGATTCCTCCAACACACCATGATCTTTCACACTTGTGGGCTTTCACACAAGCCACTTTCTTGGCAGGCATGCCGTTTTTCTTTCAACTCCCTCCACAAAGGATAAGGGAGGACACTATATAATGATAAAAGGGTCAATACACCAGAAGGACATAACCAAAATAAATATTTATGCACCCAATGACAGGGCTCCAAAATACATAAACTTAAACAGCATTGAAAAGAGAAATAACTATACAATAATAGTAGGAGACTTGAACACAGCGCTTTTGGTGAAGGACAGAACAGCCAGAAAGAAGCTCAAGAAAGACACGGAAGATCTAAATGCCACAATCAATCAACTTGGCCCAACAGCAGCCAAGTATAATTTCTTTTCTAATGCACATGGAACATTCTCCAGAATAGACCACATATTAGGCTGCAAAGCAAGGCTTAACAGAATCCAAAACATCGAAATATTACGAAGTGTCTTATCTGATCATAAAGCCATAAAAGTAGAAATCAGTAACAGAAAAAGCAAGGAAAAAAATCAAATACTTGGAAACTGAGCACCACCTCACTCAGAAATTACTGGGTTATAGATGAAATCAAGGACAGAATTAAAAAAAAAACTTCATAGAATCAAATGAGAATGAAAACACATCCTATTAGAATCTTTGGGACACAGCCAAAGCAGTGCTCAGAGGTCAATTTTTACAATAAATGCACATATAATCAAAACATTAATCCTACAACTCGAACAAATAGAAAGAGAGCAACAAAAGTAGCCCTCGGGCACCAGAAGAAATAAAATAATAAAAATTAGAGCAGAAATAAATGAAATAAAGAATAGAAAAACAATTGAAAGAGTTAACAAGACCAAAATCTGGTTCTTTGAAAAGATCAACAAAATCGATAAACCACTGGCCAAACTGACAAAAGAAAAATAGGAGAGGATGCACATAACCCAAATAAGAAATGAGATGGATGATATTACAACACATCCAACTGAAATTAAAAGAATCATAACAGAGTACTATGAAAAATTATACTCCAACAAATTTGAAAACCTAGAGAAAATGGATATATTTCTAGAAACACACTGTCTACCTAAACTAACACAGAGGTAGAAAAACTAAATAAACCTATAACGAAAGAAGAGATTGAAGAGGTAATTGAAAAACTCCCAAGCCCTGACTGCTTAACTGGAGAATTCTACCAAACTTTCAGTACCTCTAAAGGTATTTCAGGGCATGGAAAAAGATGGAATACTCCTGGACTCATTCTATGAAGCCAGCATATCCCTGATTCCAAAACCAGGTAAAGACAGCACAAATAAAAAAAAAAAAAAAGAAAGAAAATTACAGACCAATATTCCTCATGAACTTAGGTGCAAAAATTCTCAACAAAATTCTAGCCAATAGAATTCAACAACACATCAAAAAAAAAAAATTTACCATGACCAAGTAGGATTCATACCAGCTATGCAGGGATGGTTCAACATTAGAAAAACAACCAATGTAATCCACCACATAAATAAAACAAAAGTTAAGAACCACATGATCTTATTAATCGATGCAGAAAAAGCATTTAAGAAAGTCCAACAGATGCTGATGAGGAGTGAGCTACTTGCATCAGGTGGACACTTGAGACTATGTTGGCATCTCCTGTCTGGAGGGGAGATGGGAGGGTAGAGGGGGTTAGAAACTGGCAAAACTGTCATGAAAGGAGAGGCTGGAAGGAGGGAGCGGGCTGACTCATTAGGGGAAGATTAACTGGGAGTATGTAGTAAGATGTATATAAGTTTATATGTGAAAGACTGACTTGATTTATAAACTTTCACTTAAAGCACAATAAAAATTATTTAAAAGATAAAAAAAGAAAGTCCAACACCCATTCATGATAAAAACTCTCAGCAAAATAGGAATAGAAGAAAAATTCCTCAGCATAATAAAGGGAGTTTATACAAAGCCAACAGCCAACATCACCCTAAATGGAGAGAGCCTGAAAGCATTTCCCTTGAGAACTGGAACCAGACAAGGATGCCCTTTACTGTTACTCTTTTGTGTGTGTGTCTGTGCTTTAGGTGAAAGTTTACAGCTCAAGTTAGTTTCTCATATAAAAATTTATGCACATACTATTATGTCACCCTAGTTGCTATCCCTATAATGTGAGTGCACAGTCCTCCTTCCCACCCCAGATTTTCTGTGGTCCATTCAACCAGCTCCTATCCCTTTCAGCTTTCCCATCTCACCTCTGGACAGGAGCTTCCCATTTAGTCCCTTGTTTTTTTATCTACTTGAACTAAGAAGCACACTCTTTGCAAGTATCCAGTTGATTCTTTGCCTGAAGAGTTGGCTTTGGGAATGGTTTTAGTTCTGGGTTAAGAGAGTCCAGGGGCCATGTCTTCTGGGATTCCTCCGGTCTCAGTCAGACCATTAGGTCTGGTCTTTTTACAAGAATTTGAGTTCTGCTCCATCAGGAACTCCCTGCTGTGTTCCCTGTCAGTGCAGTCATTGGGGGTAGCCAGGCAGCATCTAGTTCTTCTGGTTCTTGGGCTGACAGAGTCTCTAGTTTATGTGGCCCTTTTGTCTCTTGGTCTGATATTTTCCTTGTGTCTTTGGTGTTCTTCACTCTCCTTTGCTCCAGGTGGGTTGGGACCGATTGATGCATCTTAGATGGCTGCTTGCTAGCTTTTAAGACCCCAGAGGCCACTCACCAAAGTAGGATGCAGAACATTCTCTTCACAGACTGTGTTATGCCAATTGTGTCCCCTAAAACCATGGTCCCCAGGCCCCTCTACTTGCTACACTGTCCCTCGAAGTGTTTGGTTGTGTTCAGGAAACTTGTTAGCTTTTGGTTTACTCCATTTTGCTGACTTCCCCTGTATTGTGTGTTGCCCTTCCCTTCACCTAAGATAATTCTTGGCTACCATCCAGTTAGTGAATTCCCTCCCCTCTTATCGCCAGTCTTATTCAACATTGTGCTGGAGGTCCTAGTCAGAGCAATAAGGCAAGAAAAAGAAATAAAAGTCACCCAAATTGGTAAGGAAAAAGTAAAAATGTCTCTATTTGCAGATGATATGATCTTATACACAGAAAACCCCAAAGAATTCACAAGAAAACTACTGGAACTAATAGAAGTTTTCAGCGAAGTATCAGGATACAAGACAAACATACTAAAATCAGTTGGATCCCTCTACACCAACAAAGAGAACTTCAAAGAGGAAATCACCAAATCAATACCATTTACAACAGCCCCCAAGAAGATGAAATACTTAGGAACAAATCTATCCAGAAACTTAAAAGACCTATACAAAGATACTGCAAGACACTACTGCAAGAAACCAAAGGAGACCTACATAAGTAGAAAAACATACCTTGCTCATGGATAGGAAGACTCAACATTGTGAAAATGTCAGTTCTACCCAAAACAATCTACAGATACAAAGCAATTCTGATCTAAATTCCAATGACATTTTTTAACAAGATGGAGAAACAAATCACCAACTTTATATGGAAAGGAAAGAGTCCCCAGATAAGTAAAGCATTACCAAAGAAGAAGAACAAAGTGGGAGGCCTCACGCTACCTGATTTTAGAATCTATTATACTACCACAGTAGTCAAAACAGCCTCGTACTGGTACATCATAAGATACAGAGGCCAATGGAACAGAATTGAGAATCCAGACATAAATTCATCCACCTGTGAGCAGCTGATATTTCACAAAGGCCAAAAGCCAGTTGAATGAGGAAAAGACAGTCAATTTAACAAATGGTGCTGGCATAACTGGATATCCATCTGCAAAAAAAATGAAACAAGACCCATACCTAACGTCATGTGCAAAAACTAACTGAAAATAGAACAAAGACCTAAATATAAAATCTAAAACGATAAAGATCATGGAAGAAAAAATAGAGGCAATGCTAGGAGCCGTAGCTTTTTGTTGTCATTATTTGTCTGTTTTGTTCACTGTAATATCCCATACCTGGCACATAGTAGGTGCTCAACACATTAAAAAAAACAGCAGTTTTATTGAGATATAATTCATACAATTCACCTGTTTAAAGTGTACCACTCAATGGTTTTTAGTATATTAGTGGTGTTATGCAACCATTACCACAGTTTTAGAACTTTCATCACTCCAGAAAGAAATCCATACCCATTAGCAATCACTCTACGTTTTCCCCTAGCCCTTTTCCCCACAGTCCTAGGCAACAACTCAACAACTTTCTATCTCTGTAGACCTACCATTCCGGACATTTCACACAAATGGAATCATACAATAGGTGGTCTTTTGTGACTGACTTCTCTCACTTAATGTAATGTTTTCTGGGTTCATCCATATTGTAGCATGTATCAGCACTTCATTCCCTTTTATGGACAAATAATATTCCATTGTATGGATACACCATATTAAATGAATAATTTATTTTATAAGGATCAGCACAAAGCTGGTTCCTATGAGGTGGATGTCCAAAATGTCTAACTTTTCCAAACATAAGTACCACTCCTTCATCTCTAACATCAACTACTTCCTCTCTCCTCAGAACCCTCCCTTCTGCATTTGGGTTCTGTAATTTGCCGCAACGTCTCACAGAACTCACAAATTGTACCAAGGAAATGGCTCAAGTGGTTGTAGAGGCTGGTAAGTCCCAAATCCACGGGTCAGGTGTAGGATTATCCCAACCCACGTGGCTGCAGGAGCTGACAAACCCAAACTGGCAGTTCAGACCACAGGCTGCTGGCTCATGGGGCTGTGGAAGCTGTTGAATCAGGTCAGATAGTAAGCCACCAGCCCACGGGGCTGTGGAGGCCAGCGAACCCCAGAATCGATACATCAGACAGCAGGCCTCTGGCTCAAGTCCCAAAAGCAGAATTTAGATAAGCACAAACTGGATGTGGATCCAGATGCAGAGAAGGAGAGCCCTGCCTGGGCATCAACACATATGCCTTAGACACACACCACACCCCTGGGAAGGGTGCAACTTGAGCAAAGATGGGACTTGAGCCACACCCTCCTGCAAGGCTGCAACCCGAGACACGCCAATCCTGCCTCTTCGACATGTAGAGGTCAGGATATACAACACACAAAACGGAGGACAATCACATAATACTGGGAATCGTGGCCTAGCCAAGTCGACACACAGCCCCAGCCTTCAGTTTCCATATACCTTAATTGCATAGTCCCATCTAATCATTGTTAGAAGATCACAAAGATCACGGCTAGAAGGGCCACATTAAGTAATTCATTGCACTGCACACATTCTATTTATCCATTCCTCAGCTGATGGACATTCAGGTTGCTTCAATTTTTTGGATATTATGAATAATGTTACTGTGAATATTTGTGTATAAGTTTTTATGTGGACATGTTCTCAATTCTCTTGGGTATATGCCTAGGAATGGAATTGCTGGATCATATGGTGAATCTAAGGAGGCTTAGTGGCGCAATTGTTAAGCGCTTGGCTGCTAACCTAAAGATCATCAGTCTGAACCCACAAGCAGCTTCCTGGGAGAAAAGATCTGATGATCTGCTCCTGTAAAGATTACAGCCTAGGAAACCCTCTCTATGGCTCTCAGAGAGGGGAACCACCCCTGGTGAGGAGCTTGGAAATGGGCAGGGAGGGCATTTTTGTTATCACAATGAACGGACACTGGTATTACAGCTATCACAGTACTGGCATTAAGGGGCAGGGGTCAGGAATGCTAAATGTCCCAATGTACTGCATAGGGCAGTCCTGCAGAAAGAAGAACTCACACAAGACGGCCACTGAAGAGCACTGGGCTGGGGAGCCATTTCTCAGGAAGTGCTCCAGCAGCCCGGAGAAAGTAAGATGACATCAGGGCCAATCAAGGGTCTCATCATCATCATAATAGAGAGAATGTATTTGGGGCTTGAACAGACCCTGTGTGCAAGGAACAGTGCTGCACATTCTTTCACTTAATTCTCACCGCACTGTCAACAATTGATATCCCCATTACCTAGATAGGGACACTGAGGCTGTGAAGAGGTGAAATAGTGAGTCCAAGGTTATGTGGCAAATCACTGGCCAAGTTGGAATTTGGGGTCAGGTCTGCTAGATTCCAGAACTTGAACCTCCACAACCTGCATCCCATCGGATCATTGATTTAAACCATTCCTTTGGGAGGTTGGCAAACAGATGGCACGAGCAGGTAGACACAGGGGAAAACCAGAGAACCAGAGAAGTATGAGCTGCAAATTGCCTTTATGATTACCTAAGCCCAAACCTTCATTCCAGAGGTGAGAAGATTGAGCTCCAGCATGTGTCGTGAGCTGCCAAAAGGGAAGTGGCCTTTTAAATTCAGGCTCTAGGTGATGATGGCTGTCCTGACTCTGTGCCCCATTTTACAGAGTGATTAATGTTCCCACTGCCAGCAGTCTGTGTCATTGCCCACAGCCTTGCTCACACCCCCATTCCTCCCACTCTCAGACTCTGAAATGACAAATTGAACTACTTTACAGGTCTATTTTTTTTTTGAACCTCATTTTATCTTTAGGAATGAATCTGTTTAAAAGCAAGACAGGCAAACTGGGGCCAGGCAGCAAAGCCTACAGCATCCTTGACTACTCCAGATACTGCCCCAGGCAGCTCCATGAACCAAGTGACCTCCACTGGTTTCCCCTCCCTCATAATTTGGAGTCAGAAGACTTGAGTTGGAATCCAAAGCCAACGACTTACCAGGGAAATTATTTTGTCCCTCCTAACTCTCAATTTTCTCATTTTTAAATTGAGAATAATGATATTTACCTCAAAACAGAAGGTAAAAAGGCAAGAATTCTACCAGTGAACCGCCCCCTCAGGAGAAGTGATGGAAGAACAAATTATAGTCTCCTCAAACTCCCACCAGACAAAGTTGTGTGTGTGTGTGTGTGTGTGTGTGTATGTGTTGGGTGGGGGTGGGGGGCAGTGGAGTAGGGAAAAAAACTTAGTTTTTTACTCCTGAGAAATTTTTGTTGTTGTTTTCTCCTTGATTCCCACCTACAAACAGATAATTTGAAACCATCACCTCTATGTTTTGCTCAAGCTCCTTCCCCTTTCCTGAGAATGCTTCCTGAGAAATTTTCCTTGGTGAAGGGTGAGTGTGCTTGGCCAGTTCTCTCATTATCTCTCTCTCCCAACCTCCATCCCTCAACCTTTTCTTAGTAAATCCTTCTTTCTTTCTTCAGGTTTTCCCTCAGACACCCTCTCCTCTCACCCCTGTTCTCCTGAGGTTCTGTCACAACAGACCTGAAGGCTCTTTAGACCCAGGTCATAATGGTTAGCAGCTAGTAGTCTGTTTTCCTCTAGGTTCAGCACTAACCCTTCCAGGAGAGTGAGGGGTGTTTGCATTCGAGTTTACCAGTGCAGCTCAAAACACAAACAAATAAATAAACACTAGGGTTTCAATTATTAAAACAATTTGAGCATCCACATCGATTTGGACATTCATTTGACAGGTGTTTATTAAGGTGAGGTGATGCCCCAGAGAAAGACACAGGACTACACTGGGTTAACAGGCAGATATAGATCTTCCTTTCTGAGTTTACTCTTTAGCCAGGGATAGAAACAACTAAATAGGTGACTTCCATAGTGGGGGAGCAGCCAATTTAGGGGAAGAGTTGGAGAGAGATGGGCCAGGCTTGCAGTGTGAGAAGGGGTCTCCAGAGGAACTGGCACTCAGAGAAGGCAAGAATGTGTAGGAGTTAGCTGAGGAGGTCTCTGTTGTTGTTGTGTGCCGTCAAGTTGATTTTGACTCATAGGGACCCCATGTGACAATTTGAACTGCTTCATAGAGTTTTCTTGCTTCTTTACAGAAGCAGATGCCCAAGTCTTTTTCTATGGAGTCTATGGGCAGGTTTGAACTGCCAACTTCTTGGTTAGCAGCTGAGCCCTTAACCGTTTGTGCCCCCAGGGCTCCTGGGGAGGGGGGCTGTAGGGAGAGGCGATAGCACACAAAGGTCCAGAGTGGAGACAGAGATTTGGGGAAATGAAAGTCCCAGGCTGGGTGTGATGGGTAAACAGGATAGTGTCGAAAGAAAAAATCTGATAAATCAATTGGAGTTAAAAGGTTTTATTGGGAGAAAAAACTGTTAGAGAACAGAGAGCACCCTTCTGAAGAGATGAGCTCTCACATTACAATTTTTTTCACAACATCGTTTTTTAAAAATTATTAGGTTCAAAGAACATAAGTTTTCTCCTGTTGCATGTCTATCATTGTTGTTATCTTCCATGGAGTGGACTTGGACTCATGGCAACTTTATGTACAATAGAACAAAACCTTGCCTGGTCCTGCATTATTCTAACAATTGCCAGCATGTATGAGTCTCTTATTGCAGAAATAATGCCAATCCATCTTACCCAGGGTATCCCATGCCCTCTCTGGCCTTCTATTTCACCAAACATGATGATGCCTTCCTATGGTGAATGATCCCTTCTGGTGATGTGTCCAAAGTAAGCCAGTCCCAGGCCTTTCTTCCTAGCCTATCTTAGTCTGGAAGCTCTGCTGAAATCTGTCCACCATAGATGAGCTTGCTGATCTTTGAAATACTGGTGGCATAGCTTCCAGCATTACAGCAACACTCAAGGCACCACAGTACAACAAACTGACAGATGAGTGGTAGTTTTCTAAATGCTTATTCTCAGTTTCTGGGCTTGTGGATTGGCAAAAGTAGTTGCGGATCTGCATGAATCTGATACATAGGTCACGTTTTTGAGTAGCACTGCCCTACATATTTAGCCAGTCTAAGCTGGTAATTGTGCTGCTCATATCTACTGTATTTTTTAAAATAATATTTTATTGTGTTTTTGGTGAAAGTTCACACAGCAAATTGGGCTCCCATTTAACAATTTCTATACGTAATGTTCAGTGACATTGTTACATTTTTCACCACGTGTCAACATTCTCAGTACTTCCATACTGGTTGTTCCATTTCCATTAATCTAGCTTAGGGTAAATGTTGACTGTTTGGTCTCACATAGTTGATTTTTTTTTGGAAAGAACACGGTACTCACCGGTGATATTGTTTATTTTATGAGCTAATCTGTTATTTAATGGAAAGGTGACCTTTGGAAGTAGTTTCAGTTCCAAGTTTAAAGGGTGTCTCAGGGAGACAGTCTTGGGGATTCCTCTGGTCTCTACTGATCCAATAAGTCTGATCTTTTTTAGGAATTTGAGGTTTGTTCTACGTTTTTCTCCCACTCTATCCAGGACCATCTATTGTGTCCCTGGTCAGAACGGTTGGTAGGAGTAGCTGGGCACCACCTAGGTCTTCTGGTTTCAGGATAGACCGCACATTACAATCTTGATCGGCTTATATACAGTACAAACTGCTAGGGGATTTCCCAAACGGGAAATATAAAATGATTAGTTGTCATTCACTTAATTGGCAGAGGCAGCTTGGATTGGTTTAAGTTTGTGAATTTGCATTCCATAGGCCAGTTATGGCTTATCTAATTATTTAAAGATTTCTCAGAACTGTCTTTATTACAGTTTTTAGTTTCTGTAAAAGGTTAAGAGTTAAGTTTAAATGGGTGGTGGGGGGTGTGTTTTCTTAAACAATGAAGACAGTGCTGTGCGGAGCCACATTGGAGCCTGACACACAAAAAAAAATCAGTGATCTTGACCCTGTCTTTATTTTAAGTGTTGGCATTTTGTTCATCATGGATGTTTTTCATTAATTTCAAATTTTAAAAATATTTCATTAAAATAGTATGTATCTTGAGTATGAGTTTTGGCCACCCCCTCCTTAAATTTTGTCACCCTAGTCTGGGCCCTGCCTTGTACTGTGCCAGCCTCACAACAGTAGGCATGTTTCAGTTCATCATGCAGGTGACTGTGTCAATCCATCTTGTCGAGGACCCCAAACAAAAAAGACAACATGGCGATTCAGCAGAGGAGGGGGAGTTATCTCCAGCTTTCATGGATATTCCATAATTCCTCCTATCTCTGCACTCCTGAAAGGAGAAAAATAACTTGTTTCTGAGCTGGCTATTGAGTTTCTAATTAAGAAGCAATGATCTTTTTAAAATCTAAGTCTTTTCCTGGGGCAAGGCGATGGTTAAACGGTGGAGTTTCATAAGGTTTAGCTGTTGAGTCAACACCAAAGCAGAGAACAGGTGTGTCAACACAAGAATGAATGAGCAGTAGCTGAGAAACTGGAAACAAAGTGTATTACAGAAAAGCCTTTGGGCAGCCAGTCTGCTTCTCAGAGATCCCATTCTGTAATGTAATGCGTCTATTCTCCAATTTATTTAGGAGAGTCCATTTGTCTATAAGAAAGTCATATTCCTCTAGCTGGTATCAGACAGGTTAAGAAGATCACAGCTTATGAAAAAGAATGAGTTTCCTTGACTTTTATTAATTCATGGGTCCTTTTATTTATTCAATAAATTGAGCACCATGCAAACCCCAGGAAGTGTGTTGGGCGCTGATACGTACCAACAAACAACACAGCCTTGAGCAGTGTCCACCAGGAATACATATGGCCATATACCACACATTCTTCCTGTTTGAGTTCTGCCTGCCGGTCTTGAATCATAGGGCCAAAGAGCTTAGGAGTACCTGGTTCAAAACATGTGTTTTATAGTCAGGGAATAAAGTTCCAGAGAGGTTAAGTGATTTGCCTAGTGTTGGTAAGTGAGAACCGGTACTTGCACACAGGTCCTTTGAGGGACAGTTCTGTGCTCTCATGGTGTAATAACGGTGTGACAGAGGAGTCCAACCTCCTTTAACTTCACAAGGGGGAAGGAGAATTAAGATCAACAGCCCACAGCTAATCCTATGAGGTGGCGGTCAGACATCTCCTCTCTCCACTCTCTTTACCAGTTCTGACACCAACCGTCCCTCCCACAGCACTCTCTGCTAAGTTTGATAATTCATTGCAATGGCCACACAGAACTCACAGACAATACTCAGGGTTATGGGGTATATTAAGGAAGTAACAGTACTCAGGTTCAGGAACACACAGGACACAGTTCTTCGACCAGGACAGCCTCTTCTCAGCCGTTCCTGCTGGCACACCTCTCTCTGGCCCCTCGGCCTCTGCCCTGCTTGGGCAAGTGTTGCAAGCTCTTTTAGAGGCACCCCATTCTGCCAGTAAGCCTGGACCCGAAGGTGCTCAGCTCTAGCTCCGTGAGTCAGCAAACCTAGCTCCGCCAAGTGCCCAGAGGCACCCTACTCTGCCAGCAAGCCTCCTACCCAAAGGCACTTAGTTTTCTTACTCCGTGGGCTGGAAGCCCACCATGCCATCCCCTGCCAGTCTCTTGGTTCTGCTGCCTCTGCTGCCACTTCTCTGCTGCTGCTTCTCACTGTCTTGCAGTCTTTGGATTCCAGCTCTCTGTCTCCTGGGTCTAGGATGGTCTCATTGCAGGGATCCCAGGTCCAAAGGATGCACTCCACTCCTGGCTCTTTTTCCTTGGTGATGGTGAGATCCTGTCTTGCCCCCTCTGGAATGGCTCATTTTAATCCTAGTAGGATGGCAAAACTGATCAATCCCTTCCTTAGGGTTCCATAGACCTTATTTTCATATTCTCATCCCCCCATGGGTGCCATGAATTTTATTTACATTATTAGCACGTTATCCAATTCCCTTGGTGGGCCACAATTACCTTATTTTTATGTTGTTGATGTTGTTAGATGCCACTGAGTCAGTTCCAACTCATAGAGACCCTATGTACAATAGAACAAAACCCTGCCCAGTCCTGCACCCTCCTCACAGTCACTGGTGTTTGAGCCCATGTTTCAGCCACTGTGTCAATCCATCTCATCGAGGATCTTCCTCTTTTTCACTGACCCTTCTCTACCTTCTCAAGCATGACATCCTTCTCCAGGGACTGCTCCCTTCTCATAACATGTCCAAAGTAGGTGAGATGAAATCTTGCCATCCAAGGAGCCTTCTGGCTGTACTTCTTTCGAGAGAGACTTGTTGGTTCTTCTGGCAGTCCATGGTATATTCAATATTCTTCTCCAACATAATTCAAAGGCATTCCTTATTCATTGGTCAGCTTTCTCATGCATATTAGGCAATTAAAAATATCATGACTTGGGTCAGGCACACTTTAGTCCTCAAAGTGACATCTTTGTTTTTCAATACTTTAAAGAGATCTTTTGCAGCAGATTTGCCCAATGCAAATGATTTCTTGACTGCTGCTTCCATGGGCATTGATTGTGGATCCAAATAAAATTAAATCCTTGACAACTTCACTCTTTTCTCCCATTATCATGATGTTGCTTATTGGTCCAGTAGTGACGATTTTTGTTTTCTTTATGTTAAGGCGTAATCCATATTGAAGGCTGTAGTCTTTGATCTTCATCAGTAAGTGCCTCAAGTCTCCTTCACTTACAGCAAGCAAGGTTGGGTCATCTGCATATCACAGGTTGTTAATGAGTCTTCCACCAATCCTGATGCCACATTCTTCATATAGTCCGGCTCCTCGGATTATTTACTCAGCATATAAATTGAATGAGTATGGTGAATGGATACAACCCAGACACATACTTTCCTGATTTTAAACCACAGAGTATCCCCTTGTTCTGCTCGAAAGACTGTCTCTTGGTCTATGTACAGGTTCCGCATGAGCACAATTAAGTGTTCTGGAATTCCCATTCTTCACAATGTTATCCATAATTTGTTATGACCCACACAGTCAAAAGCCTTTCCATAGTCAA
Organism: Loxodonta africana; assembly: GCF_030014295.1. Classification (NCBI taxonomy): domain Eukaryota; kingdom Metazoa; phylum Chordata; class Mammalia; order Proboscidea; family Elephantidae; genus Loxodonta; species Loxodonta africana. The sequence continues at coordinate 51,557,630 of NC_087355.1, read as the reverse complement.
TAAAACACAGGTAAATATCTTTCTGGTATTCTCTGCTTTCAGCCAGGATGCATCTGACATCAGCAGTGATATTCTTCGTTCCACATACTTTGCTGAATCCAGTTTGAATTCCTGGCAGTTCCCTGTCGATGTACTGCTGCAACTGTTTTGAATGATCTTCAGCAAAATTTTACTGGTGTGTGATATTAATGATATTGATTGATAATGTCCGCATTCTGTTGGATCACCTTTCTTTGGAATGGGCACAAATATGGATCTCTTCCAGTTTGTTGGGAGGTAGCTGTCTTCCAATTTTCTTGGCACAGATGAATGAGTACCTCCAGTGCTACATTTGTTTGTTGAAACATCTCAACTGGATGTCAGAAGAGACTCTTGCTCTTGAACATAGAATAGCTAAAGCGAATGGAAGAAATCATGTAAAAGAGCTGAACAGAAGACTTCAAAGGGCGGTTTGAGAAGACAAAGTAAAGTATTATAATGAAATGTGCAAAGACCTGGAGTTAGAAAACCAAAAGGAAAGAACACACTAGGCATTTCTCAAACTGAAAGAACTCAAGAAAAAATTCAAGCCTCGAATTGCAATTTTGAAGGATTCTATGGACAAAACATTGAATGATGCAAGGAGCATCAAAAGAAGATGGAAGGAATACACAGGGTCACTGTACCAAAAGGAATTGGTAGACATTCAGCCATTTCAGGAGGCGGCATATGATCAAGAACCGATGGCACCGAAGGAAGAAGTTCAAGCTGCACTGAAGGCACTGGCGAAAAACAAGACTTACTTGGGAGGGTGTTACAAGGCCATGGTGAGAAAGACCACACAAAAGTGATCTATCTCACTCCACTGTTGACCCAGAGGCCAAGAAAACTCAGAGTTTTTTTCCTAGCCTTTGAGGTAATGTTAGCACCGTACCAAGTATATTTTCACAATGTTCATCAACACTCCGACAGACCCTTTGTGTGATTTACCAGTTTAGTTGGACTGATACCTGCATACACAAGATGACCAGAAGTGGTCTGGGCCCTTGAGCAACTTACAAGACTGGCTACAGCGACATAGGGTGCCATGTTGTGCAAAGGTCCTGGGCATTCAGGGCCAGGGTCAGGGATGCCCACCCAGGTGGGTATTCAGGAGCCTGAGCTGGGCACAGATGGGTCGTGAAGCTACGGGAGGAGTGAGCCAGGATACTGTGGGGCTGGGCACCAAAAGACTGGTAAGAGCAGGTCTGCCATATTGACAAGGGGGCTGAGGGGGGAAGGAAGTGCAGAGAGAAGAAAGCCAGGTCTGGTGTAAAGATCTCCAACTTGAAGTGAGCAAGGCTGAGCTGATTAGAGTGTAGAATGGGTGCTGTTTGAGAAATGCCCTGAGCCAGGACCTGGAGGAGCTGTCAAGAGCTTCCAGGGGGTTCACACACAAATAAAGAGCATCCATTGGGTAAGCACATGATTCTAGTCAAGGTCTTCTGCTGCCTCTGGACCTGGTTGAGGGGAGTTATGGACCCTTTGAAAGCCTTGACCTTCTCACAGGGGCAGATTAACCAGTAAGCAAGGTACGCATGGGCTTAATTGTGTTTACTTATTGTAGTGCACAATTTCGCATCGGTTTCACCACATCTTTGACAAGGTGAAAAACAAGCACAATTGTGCACTACAGATTAGTAAGTAAGCACAAGTAAGCCTTGCATACCTTGCTTATTGAGTAATCTGTCTCTGCCTTCTCACTATCTCCTCCCACAGTGACCTCAAGCATCTCTGAAAATCAGAGTGACCTCAACTTTATTGAGGCAGAATCAATTTAAATTGCTGTCAGCCTGTCTTCCAGCTGTCAGCTCAGGTCACAACATCATGTTTTCCATTCATAATTTAACTACCCCAGTAAAAGAGGCTTCAGGCCTTGGGGAGCCAATTAGCCCCATTCGTTATTAACTGGGCACTTATTGCGGGCACCTGGGTGAGTGCTGGAGCATTGCCCTGCTTCAGTCCCATGTCTTCTCCACCACCCTTATCCCTCCCCCTCCTCTGCTCTCTATTCCCACATTCTTTTTCTCTGAAGCTGATCCCTGTCAACTGGTGTAGGTATCCTCCAGATTCTGTAGAGCTTCACACATCTGTATCTTGGTGTCCAACACGAGCAGAGATTCAAAAGTCTAAGAGGAAAATGTAAAAGGCCCTTCTAGTTCTCCGCCATGCTTAAAAAGATTTTGTTCGCGTATATGAAAAAAAAAATTTATTGTGGTAAATATAAATGCAACCAAATATTTGCCGTTCCAACATTTTTTACATGTATAATTCAATGACATTCGTCACGCTGTTCAATCATCTCCACTATCCATTCCAAGTTTAACAGAAGCTTAACAGAAGCTCAGTGTCTGAGTCCCCCTTTGCAGCCACTAATTGCTTAGGAGCTTCTGGTTTTATGAGTAGTAGTGAAGAGGGGTTTGGAAGTGCTGTAGAGTGGACACTAGAGAGAAGCAGGGATGGGAGGATGGGATCAAGGTTGATGGGATGAACAATGTGGTGGCTGTGCTCTGCCAACTCCTCGAATTGGACAGAAGCCATTGTTAGGGGGTGAGGGCCAGAACTGAAGGAAGTGGCTTCATGACAGACTCTCTGAGAATCTGGGCTCATCCCATACTGCTCCAGCAGGCCTGGGAATGGGTGGCTGAGGGAGTATCCAGGGACAGCTTGTATGACAAAGCCGCAGTCAGCAGTGGTGATGAGAGACAGCTCGAAGCAGCATCTCAGGCAGTGGACGTGCATGAGTGGGAACTGGAGCCGAAGAAGAGTAACATGGGGATACCCCATGGTGACTACAACTGACATGCTGGTTTGGGGTACATCTGAGCCTCCTAGAAGTGACTGGGGGGAACTGAACAGAGTGACAATGGTGGTGGGGTCTATGGTGTTATAACTAAGGGGATGGGGGCTCAGAACCACTGTCATTTGGACATTAATGCTAATATGATGTCTTTGGAACTCATAGCCTATGAAGACTGTAACATATGGTTCATACCCTAAAAACAAGGTGACTAAAAATAATAGTTGGTCACTTTCAAATACTGATTTTTCAGTGTTCTGGTTATCTATAGCTATAAAACAAAATACTCCAAATTTAAATGGCTTTAAGAAGCCATTTATTTTGCAGGTCAGGAATTTGGGAGGGCTCAGCTGAATGGTTTGTCTTTGTTCTACATGGTGTCCTTTGGAGCAGCTGGAGCTAAAAGATCCATTTCCAAGAGGGCTTTTTCACTCACATGTCTGGCTCCTTCTGTGCTCCTTGGTCTTTATCTATGTGGTAATCTCAGGGTAGCTGCATTTCCTACATGGTGCCTGTAATGGATTGAATCGTGTCCCCCAAAATATATGTCAACTTGGTTAGGCCACGTGTGGTTGTTCTTCATTTTGCGATTTATCTCTCAAGAGATAAAAGGAAAGGGAAGCTAGCAGAGAGTGGGACCTTATACTACCAAGAGAGCAGCACCGGAAGCAGAGTGCGTCTTTGGACCTGGGGTCCCTGAACCCGAGAATCTCCTCAACCATGGGAAGATTGAGGACAAGGGCCTTCCTCCAGAGCTGAGAGAGAGAAAAAGACTTTCCCTGGAGCTGATGCCCTGAATTTGGATTTTTTTTTTTACTGTGAGGAAATGCATTATTCTTGGTTAAAGCTATCTACTTGTGGTATTTCTATTACAGCAGCACTAGATAACTAAGACAGTGGCTGATTTCCAAGAGGCAAGAAGTGGAAGCTGCCAGGCCTATTGAGAAACAGGAATTGACACTGGGTCATTTGTACCAGATTCCATTGGTCAAAGCACGTATGAGTTTCTCCCAGATCCAAGGAGTGGAGAAATAGAGTCCACCACTTGATAGGGGAATGGCAATTGCACTTTGCAGAAGATGCACACCTGGGATAGGAAATACTGACATGGCCATCTTTGGAAAATGCAATCTGCCATGAAATGGATTGACATGGTAGCTTAAAAAAAAAAAAAAAAAAAAGAATAGAAAAAAAGCAATCTACCACACTTCATGACTGTGTTAGGTGTGAACATATAGTTGGAAAACTAATCTGTAAAGAAGCATAGTTGTTTCCACAATCTCACAAATGCTCAGTATGCACACCTCATGTCAACCTTGTAGTCTTATTCATCTCAGGCCCTTTGGAGCACATCACCATCGATGGTTGAAATGACAGCCATGGGATGGTCCTTCATTTTCTTAAGACTGTGAGAAAGAGTTGTATAAACGTGAGTTCATAATGTGTCACCACTAAGTAATAACTTTTGGAAAGTTTTCAGTTCTTACTAAATTTCCTTGTAAACTAATTGTATTGAGTCAATGAAAAGGCCAAGTTATACATAATGTATTTTTTAAGTTCCTAAACTAGTGAATTGACGTCAGAGACAATATAGGGCGTGGATAAGAGTTTGGGCTTTGAAGTTAAATGAAACTGGGTTCTAGTCCTGGCTCTGCCAGTTATTAACTGTGTGACCTTAGAGGAAAATTCTTAACCTCTCTAAGCCTCAATAGTACAATGAAATCTGTAAGAGCCAGAACTCGACAGGTCTGCTTTGTTTTTCTGGGTCTCACAAGTTTTCTGCCTTTGACAGGTGCAGTCTTACTACTTTTCTATTGCTCCTCTTAGTGGAAAATATTTGAGTTTTCCTTCTTTGACATCTTTCTGCCTTATCCAGGTTCCAGCTTTCACAGGTTTTACTGTACTTACATTCAGGGCTTCAAACTGGTTCAAGCCAGTTCAGTCATGGCTGACAAAGCAAAACTGGAACAGACCTGTGTTTTCACAATTTGAGATATCTGGAGCGAGAATCAGACCAGGAAAAAATTATAAGTTGAAGCCCTGGAATAGGAAGCTCGGAAGAGGTGTAAAGGGACCTTTCAGGAATCTGATGTGTAAGCCTGGCTTATAGGCAGGACCGAGAGAGTGGCGCACATTCAAAGTGGTGTGGTCAGCCACCATCTCTGAGCAGGGCACCACTGTTTCTGACTCTGCTCAAAACCCCTCAGGCAAGAAATTTGTTTGCTATGCACTGTGTAAGCTGCCCTTGCTTTCTTTGAGTGAGACTAGGTTTCTATCAGAGCTTCAACCTGTAATTTTTCCCATTCCAGTTATTGTTCTGGTTTGCCCAAATTTTTTAAAATTTGGATTTGTTCCAGTTTCTCTTCCTTCACCATGACTGAACGGGGAAGAACCGGATCAGAGCCCTGCTTACATTACAGGGTTGGTATCAGGTATTTCCATTTATCACTACTGTGTAGCAAGCCACCTCAAAACAGTAACTTAGAATAGTTATCTTATGTCTTATAATTCTGCAGACAAGAATTCAGATAAGGTTCTGTTGGGTGGGTCTTCTGCTTTGTGTGGCTTCAGCTGAGGCTACTCTGACGGCTGCCTTCAGCTGGTGATTCAGCTTGGCTGGAAGTTCCCAGAAGGTTCACTCACACGGCAGGTGCCTCAGAGCTCTTCCACACAGCCTCTCTCTCTTTCTATGTGGAATCTAGCCCAAGCTTCTTTACAGTGTGACTCTTAGCCTCCTCAGAGTGAAAGCGAAAGTGAAAGCTGCCAGGTCTCTTAAGAGCTAGACCCAATTAGATCCAGAGCTGGCACGGTGTCACTTCCACCTCAGTCAGAGCAAGTCAGGAAACCAACTTAGATCCAAGAGGAGGGAAAATGGACTCCACCTCTTGGTGGGAGGAGTGGCACGTGCACACAGGGAAGAAAGGACTTGATGGCAGCCAACTTTGAAGACTATCTGCCACATCAGGATTAAATGAATAATTTATGTAAAACACTTAGCACAGGGTCTGGCATTCAGTAACTATTTGCTAACAACAACACAATAATAATTTTAAAATGTAAAATAAAGATTTCATTTTTCTCCAAATATATGCCCTCCCACCTAAGAAAAATGATAACAGAATAAGTTGTTTTGTATCTCAAATAGTAATGCAAACATGATATTATTGAAAGGAACTCCATTAAAGTAATCTTTTCTAAGAGTCTACAGTGTGCACAACATTGCCCTGGCATTATCTCTACCCTCAGGGAATGTGTTCCATTGGTGAAATGGCTGCCCAAGGGGGAATCCATTATGGAAAAGATAAGGGGAGTAAAGACAAGAGTTCAGTCAGCATTTCAGAGCCTCTCTCTGCACCTCAGTTTCAAATGACAACCACCCCATTCCTGACCATTATCAAGACTTTTGCAATGACCTGTGTTTACACTCTCACCCAAGCTCTCACCCTGGGCCATTTTAATGAAGTACAGTGTAAGATATAATGAGTTACTTCTATCTCCTCATTTTTAAGTACCAGCCAAGGATATCATGTCTGTAGGATGACATCAGATGCACTCCATTAGTTGGAGCCACTACCTTTTCCAATTCTTTTTTCCCCCAAAACCCTATGACCCATTCTTCTCTTTCTTTTGCTCCCTTTTCAATATGTTCCTTTACTCATGCAGAGTCTGGCCTTTTTAGGTGAGCTAGACACTGTGGGCTTGTTACTAGCCTCCTGATACTTTCTCCCATTTCAAATTTGATTTATTTAATTTTTATTTTTTGTACTAAATTTAGTACCTGAGAGGGGAGTCACTGTCTCTAGCAATTTAGATAAAAGATCAATAGTTGTCATCCTAGGCTGATCCAAGGGAACCAGTTGCCATAGAATTGATTCCAACTCATGGCAACCCCATGAATGTCAGAGTAGAACTGTGCTCCTAAAGTTTTCAGTGGCTGATTTTTTTTCAGAAGTATATCACCAGGCCTTTCTTCCAAGGCGTGCCTGACTAGAAGCTAAGCATGCTAACTATTTGTGCCACCCAGGGACTCTCAGTGCAAGCAAAGGCCTTCCTAAAAAGGAATCATTTAAGGTCAGTTCTGAGGACAGAATAAAAACCAGTTAGAGTGTGAGTTTTTTCCAACATAGCCACTCTTCATGTTAAAATAGTTTTTTTTTTATTTGTTTGTTTGTTTTACCCTTTTTCTTCACTGGGTTTTTAACAATAACTTTCAAAACTAGAACAAAGTTCCTTACTTTACCCACCTGTAATGCTTAAGGTTGTATGTCAGCTTGGCCACACCATGATTCTCAGTGATTTGGCAGTCGTATGATGTTGCGATCACTTCCAGGATGAGATTTGATATAATGTGATTACCTTCATGATGGAATCTGCTGTGAGTAGCCAATCAGTTGAAAGGGAATTGCCTTGGGTGTATGGCCTGCATCGAATATATGTGGACATTCTGGCAAGGCTCCACGGCTTTTGCATGCTCTGGATCCTGCAGCTGGCTCCTCTTCATCTGACCTCCAGTTCTTGGGACTTGAGCTAGCAGCTTACCTGTGGTCATGCCTGCCGATCTTGGGATTTGTTGATCTTTGCAATCTGTGAGCAAGCCTTGCTCTCTGACCTGCAGCCTCTGTGGCTACATGAATCAGAAGAAGCCTCTATCCTGAACTATGGACTTGGGACAGTCCAGCCACTACAACCACGTGAGCAATTCCCATGATATATATATATCCTTACTGGTTTTGTTTCTCTAGAGAACCCAGCTGAAGACACCATCCATTAATTTAGTGGTATTTCTTTCTTACTAGATGAGATATGTCATTTCTTTTGTACTATGAAATGGCTGAGTGCTTGTTAGTTCTGATTTTCTGTTCAAACAGGACCCTGACACTTGGTTACCAAAGAACAAACATCTCAAGGAAGGGCCTCTGCCTCACTGGACTAGTAACTAAAATGCACTTGCTCTTCTCTCTCCAAATAGCCAGCCAGACATTTGAGCAGTGATACCCTCATCTATCAAGAAAGTTATAGCACCTTAAGTCCAGACAGATTCTACTATTATGACTCCTTATCTCTCTACCCTACATCTAAACCAATATTGGCCCAAGCCAATGTGGCATTATGTAGTGGATGATTTGCATGTACGGATAGGCACATGTAGAGACCTGGAACTATTTGTTTCATCACCCATATAAATGCCCAGTGGCACTGCACAGTTCTCAAATGGATTGGATTTAATACCTCAGACCCAGTTTTACTTCTAAATAAGTACAATCTTATTCCAGTAAAATGGGGACCAGTGGAAGGAATATATGGAGTTTTGACCGGAGTTGGGATGCTGAGCAAGTTTAAAAGAGATAGAAGTTAAGATAAGTTATGGAAGGGAGACATCAAAGACCTTAAAGATCTTTGAATTTAAAATTTTCACAACAGCATGTCAATTCTACAGTTTCCTTGTCTTTAAAATCAGGGTGAATATATCTACTTTGGAAACCCTGGTGGCGTAGTGGTTAAGTACTATGGCTGCTAACCAAGAGGCCAGCAGTTCAAATCCGCCAGGCGCTCCTTGGAAACTCCATCAGGCAGTTCTCCTCTGTCCTATAGGGTCTCTATGAGTCAGAATCGACTTGACGGCAGTGGGTTTTTTGGTTTTTTTATATCTACTTTTATCAGAAAATATAGGCTAGTTTATGCTACAGTAACAAACACTACACAATTTTAGTTGCTTCACAGTGGTTAAGAGCTCAGCTGCTAACTAAAAGATTGGCAGTTTGAATCCACCAGCTGCTCCTTGGAAACCCGATGGGGCAGCTCTACTCTGTCCTGTAGGGTCGCTATGAGTTGGAATCGACTCTACGGCAACAGGTTTGTTTGCTTCTTTCTTTCAACATCACTAAAGTTGATTCACCATTCATGCAACAAGTCCACTGTGGGCCCAAGTAATTAATTTTCTAGGGCACTGTCCTCCATGGGTTGTTTCATTTTTCCAGGGCACTTTGATCTTAAGGTGCTGATATGCCAAAATGTGCTTCCAGGATCACTGCCACAGAGTGGCCCTAATTATAAATCAGGTTTATCTCGGAAGACCCATCTCTTTCCTTTCTCCACCATCCTCATCTTTCAGTCTCCAGATACTCATTGCACCCTGGCTGCCCAGAACATCCTGCTATGGTTTCCAGCTTTGCCTAGGCCCTCCTCCAGGTTCTCCAATAATCTTTCCAGTCTCTCAGGCATGAGTGACCTGGGGGCACTTGGGAGCTGTCTAGTTAAAAAAATCTACAATGAAGGGTGAGACTACTAGTCAGCTAATTATGCACCCTCTTCAGGATATGTGTGTACTGCACTTGTTAAACTTAGATCCTGGGAAAGGCTGGAAAGGGAGATGTCTTTGGACCATGCCTTCCCATCCTGACCCCAGGGAATAGCTGCCTGCTTAATCTATGGGCAAGAATTGTCCTGCTGGGAAGGGCTGAAGGAAATGCACATTAAAAATGCTCCCATTATACACCAATGGAACAGAATTGAGAACCCAGATATAAATCCATCCACATATGAGCAGTTGATATTTGACAAAGGCCCAGTGTCAGTTAATTGGGGAAAAGATAGTCTTTTTAACAAATGGTGCTGGCATAACTGGATATCCATTTGCAAAAAAATGAAACAGGACCCATACCTCACACCATGCACAAAAACTAACTCCAAGTGGATCAAAGGCCTAAACATAAAGACTAAAATGATAAAGATCATGGAAGAAAAAATAGGGACAACCTTAGGAGCCCTAATACGAGGCATAAACAGAATACAAACATTACCAAAAATGACGAAGAGAAACCAGATAACTGGGAGCTCCTAAAAATCAAACACCTATGCTCATCTAAAGACTTCACCAAAAGAGTAAAAAGACCACCTACAGATTGGGAAAGAATTTTCAGCTATGACATCTCCGACCAGCGCCTGATCTCTAAAATCTACATGATTCTGTCAAAACTCAACCACAAAAAGACAAACAACCCAATCAAGAAGTGGGCAAAGGATATGAACACACACTTCACTAAAGAAGATATTCAGGCAGCTAACAGATACATGAGAAAATGCTCTCGATCATTAGCCATTAGAGAAATGCAAATTAAAACAACGATGAGATTCCATCTCACTCTAACAAGGCTGGCATTAATCCAAAAAACAGAAAATAATAAATGTTGGAGAGGCTGCGGAGAGATTGGAACTCTCATACACTGCTGGTGGGAATGTAAAATGGTACAACCACTTTGGAAATCTACCTGGCGTTTTCTTAAAAAGTTAGAAATAGAACTACCATACAACCCAGAAATCCCACTCCTCGGAATATACCCTAGAGAAATAAGAGCCTTCACACGAACAGATATATGCACACCCATGTTTATTGCAGCTCTGTTTACAATAGCAAAAAGCTGGAAGCAACCAAGGTGTCCATCAACGGATGAATGGGTAAATAAATTGTAGTATATTCACACAATGGAATACCACGCATCGATAAAGATCAGTGAGGAATCTGTAAAACATTTCATGACGTGGAGGAACCTGGAAGGCATTATGCTGGGCGAAATTAGTCAGAGGCAAAAGGGCAAATATTGTGTAAGACCACTATTATAAGATCTTGAGAAATAGTATAAACTGAGAAGAACACATACTTTTGTGGTTACAAGGGGGAGAGGGAGGGAGGGTGGGAGAGGGTTATTTACTGATTAGTTAGTAGATAAGAACTATGCTAGGTGAAGGGAAGGACAATACTCAGTACATGGAAGGTCAGCTCAACTGGACTGGACCAAAAGCAAAGAAGTTTCTGGGATAAACTGAATTCTTCAAAGGTCAGCGGAGCAAGGGCAGGGGTTTGGGGACTATGGCTTAAGGGGACTTCTAAGTCAATTGGCAAAATAATTCTGTTATGAAAACATTCTGCATCCCACTTTGAAATTTGGCGTCTGGGGTCTTAAATGCTAACAAGTGGCCATCTAAGATGCATCAATTGGTCTCAAACCCACCTGGATCAAAGGAAAATGAAGAACACCGAGGTCACACGATAACTATGAGCCCAAGAGACAGAAAGGGCCACATGAACCAGAGACTTAGGTCATCCTGAAACCAGAAGAACTAGATGGTGCCCGGCCACAACTGATGACTGCCCTGACAGGGAGCACAACAGAGAACCCCTGAGGGAGCAGGAGATCAGTGGGATGCAGATCCCAAATTCTCATAAAAAGACCAGACTTAATGGTCTGACTGAGACTAGAGGAATTCCGGCGGTCATGGTCCCCAGACCTTCTGTTGGCCCAGGACAGGAACCGTTCCGGAAGACAACTCATCAGACATGGAAGGGACTGGACAATGGGTAGGAGAGAGAAGCTGATGAAGAGTGAGCTACTTGTATCAGGTGGACACTTGAGACTGTGTTGGCATCTCCTGTCTGGAGGGGAGATGGGAGGGTAGAGAGGGTTAGAAGCTGACAAAATTGTCACGAAAGGAGAGACTGGAAGGGCTGACTCATTAGGGGGAGAGTAAGTGGGAGTATGGAGTAAGGTATATACAAGCTTATATGTGACAGACTGACTTGATTTGTAAACGTTCACTTAAAGCTCAATAAAAATTATTTAAAAAAAAATGCTCCCATTTATTACGGATATTTCCTTTTTTTTTAATTTTTATTGTGCTTTAAGTGAAAGTTTACAAATCAAGTCAGCCTCTCATACAAAAATTTGTATACGTCTTGCTATTTACTCCTAATTGCTCTCCCCCAATGAGACAGCCCACCCCTTCCCTCCATTCTCTCTTTTCATGTCCATTCCTCCAGCTTCTGACCCCCTCTGCCAACTCATCTCCCCTCCAGATAGGAGATGACAACATAGTCTCAAGTAACTACTTGATCCAAGAAGCTCATTCTCCATCAGCATCTTTTTCTATCCCATTGTCCAGTCCAATCCCTGTCTGAAGAGTTGGCTTTGGGAATAGTTCCTGTCCTGGGCTAACAGAAGGTCTGGGGTCCATGATCACCAGGGTCCTTCTAGTCTCAGTCAAACCATTAAGTCTGGTCTTTTTATGAGAGCATCCCACTGCTCTCCTGCTCCCTCAAGGATTCTCTGTTTTGTTCCCCGTCAGGGTAGTCATCGGTTGTAGCTGGATACCATCTAGTTCTTCAGGTATCGGGCTGATGTAGTCTCTGGTTTATGTGGTCCTTTCTGTCTCTCAGGCTCATAATTACCTTGTGCCTTTGGTGTTCTTCATTCTTCTTGCTCCAGGTGGGTTGAGACCAATAGATGCATCTTAGATGGCTGCTTGCTGGCATTTAAGACCCCAGACACCACTCTTCAAAGTGGGATGCAGAATGTTTTCTTAATAGATTTTATTATGCCAATTGACTTAGATGTCCCCTGAAACCATGGTCCCCAAACCCCCGCCCCTGCTACGCTGGCCTTTAAGCATTCAGTTTATTCAGGAAACTTCTTTGCTTTTAGTTTAGTCCAGTTGTGCGGACCTCTCCTGTATTGTGTGTTGTCTTCCCCTTCACCTAAAGTAGTTCTTATCTACTATCTAATTAGTGAGTACCCCTCTCCCTCCCTGCCTCCTTTCCCCTCTCATAACCATCAAAGAATATTTTCTTCTCTGTTTAAACTATTTCTTGAGTTCTTATAATAGTGGCCTTATACAATATTTGTCCTTTTGCAACGGACAAATTTTCACTCAGCGTAATGCCTTCCAGATTCCTCCATGTTATGAAATGTTTCACAGATTCATCACTGTTCTTTATCGATGTGTAGTACTATTACAGATATTTCTTTATCACTTGAATGTTTTAATGGATAAATAAATACATTGAATTCATATACTTATGCTAGTGAACTCATGAGCAGTAACATTCCTGTAGCTCTGGTTTCAATAAATGTCATTAGTATCCATAGAGTATCCATAAAGCAATGTGTTAACTGGAAGAACTGGTCAATGGAAACTATAACAATACCTGCCCCCCCATACTCACACACTGCCACCACCACAGGGTGCAATGATACTGGTGACTATTTTTTTGGTTAGATCCAGACCAGAAATTATGCTTGAGAGAGGAGTAAGCTTCCCTGCTCCCTGAGGAATTACCACAGGTTTGGTCTGTGATGAAGGAGAACTCACTGATATGCTGACCTGCTTTAGTGAGTGGGCCTTTATGTGCCTTGGCCACCACAGCAGCTGCAACAAACCATGCAGAAGCAGCTAGAAGGATTGATCACAGACCATGTAAGCATTTCTCAGGATTTTAGAAATTACTGAGGCAAAGAAAACCTTACAAAAAGAGCTGAGTTCCCATTATAATCAAGATGAGGGCTCAGAGTCATTTAATTTGAATTTTCAAGTGATGTGACCTCATACTGTACCCTGGCTGGCAAGTCAGGGTCTATTAGTTAACCCATAACTCCTAATATAATGCGATGTCAGGTGAGAAACAGTGCCTGCCCATCCAAATTGTTCTCCACACCTAATTTCCCAAGTGTCTCAGGGGTAGGGCACGATAAGTGAGCCAAATGAATTTCAAAATGTAGCGCTTCTGAGGGAGTAACGCTACAAATTAATAAATTGGGACTGAATTTGGGATGATGATTAAAGTACCTGGGTAGTTTATCTTCTGTTGTAGAGCTTCTTAGCTTGACTTTCAGGAAATTCATGCACCAATCATATGGAATTTGTTTAGAATTCTGCATGTACATTTTTATAAGAAGAGAGTCAGTAGCTTTCTTTAGATTCTCAGGGGGGTCCTTGACCCCTCGAAGGTTAAACATTCCTGAGATTTCTTTTCCCCTGAGACTTACAGGGAGGTACTCTCCACCTGAAAGATGCTCTCCCACGGGTGTGTTGAGATTTTGATAACTCTCACAAAAAGTGTGACAGGAAGTAGAGCACCAGGATTCCCCCACATTGCCATAACTATGGCTGCTCCCTCAGTGGGAGTCACTTTCCTACTTAGACAGAATATTTTAATGCAAGTGAAGGTTAGTGAAAGAGCAAACTTCTCTAACTTATTTTAAACAGTGAATTGGTCCCAAACAAATTATTTCCAACATACCTCGCATCTGGTTTAAACATACCTGAAGATCAATGCCCAGTAGAATGACAAAATCTACTCTGGAAGGACAATAAAAAATAAGAGTATGAACACGGTGAATGTAATTAATTTCACTGAATTGTACACTTAAAGTGGTTAAAATGGCAATTATTTTTTATTATATGCTTATATATATCACAACAGTTAAAAAAAAATACAGGGGACAAGGTGAAGATGGCAAAATAATCAGCTGCTTCCTGTGGTCCCTCTCAGAACAAAGACCAAAAAACACAAGTGAATCAATTATATATGACAATCTAGGAGCCCAGAATACCAAAGACAAAGTCGAGGAATCACACAAGAGCAGCAGGGGGAGTGAGAGACAGTTCAGAAGCAGCAAGGATTTGCCAGACCTGACCTAGCCAGCGTCCTTCAGGCTGACTCGGCTGGCGCGTGCTGGCTGAGGCAAGCAGTAGCACTCAGGATGCATTTTCCATGTTGGGAGAAACTGAGTGGCAGAAAGTCTGCACAAGCCTCCGGACCCAGGGGCAGGTGGCGCTGGATCTGTGAAAGTTAAGTGCAAGTGTCTAACTTACTGCATGGAATCAAAATAACACTTCCCCCTCTGGCAAGTGCCTCTCTCCCCCTCCCCCGCCCCCTCCCCACTCTGCTCCAGTCCTGGTCTGGCTTCAGTGATTGCTGTGCACCCTGGGCTAGAAGTGGGACCCATTGTGCATGCCTGAGCCAATCTCCTGGCTTTGGAGAGGAAACAAATAAATACACAAAAAGAATCTGCCACCCTCCTAAGCCAGTACCTCATGGCAGGCACTACCCCTTTGCCTAGGCACAGACATAAGGGGTCCATGGACTTTGAATGCCTTTCACCCCTGCCTAGACCTACGCAGGCCCATTTCAACAGTGTAAGCCCTCATTAGCATAACACAACAGGGTATATACATGAAGCTTATTTTTAACTGCAGTAGCTGAAGGGGAGTGGCAGATTTGCAAGATTTGACACCATGCTGTCCATTAAGCAGGGTCCTTACCTACCCACATCAGGGGCCTGTGGACTGGTGGTTCCACCCACTCCATCTAGCCAACCATGACAGGGGTCCAAGAATAAGTGGTGCTTCCCAGTCATCACAGCCAACAGCGTTGAGTGACCAAAGTCTGGCAGCAAAAGCCACCCACCTATGTGCTCTAGGGAACAGGGACATGCCTTCTACCCAGCTATTCAGTGGTAGCTGTCAGCCTCCTCCTTTGCTCAGCACATAAGGCCCTACTGCAGCCAGATACCTGTGCCTAATACCTATGTAGCCCTGCCTCTCTAGGACTGTAGGTGAGAGCATACACATCTCAGGGACTGACAACCTGGACACAGCTGAATCTGCACAAGAAAAGTTAACAGACTCCTGGGCCTACATACCTAGTAGCAGTTCTAATCACCTGGTGACAGGACATGAGAGCTTCAAAGATGCCAATAATCAAAGTAGCTCACATGACCAGCCTATTCAAGCATATGAAAACAAAGCAAAACAAGAAGCTAGAACGCAGTAAGCAAACATAAAATAAATAAATATAATAACTTATTGATGGCTCGGAGACAACAGTTAATATCAAATCACATAAAGAGTTAGACTACTATGGCTTCAGCAAGTGACCAAAACACAGAGCCAGGAAACCTTCCAGAGGAAGATAAGGTCTTAGAATTACCAGAAGTAGAATTCAAAAGATTAATACACAGAGCGCTTTAAGAGATTAGGAAGGAGATCAGGCAAAACACACCAAGCCAAGGAACACACAGACAAAGCAATAGAGTAATTTAGGGAGGATTTACAAAAAAAAGAAAAAAAAATTTTTTTTTTTTTTATACAAGAGCAAAATGACAAATTTAACAGACTGCAAGAATCCATAGACAGACAGCAAATAGAAATCCAAAAGATTAACAACAAACTTTCAGAATTAGACAACTCAATAGAAAGTCACAGGAGCAGAAATGAGGCGATAGAAGTCGGTAGTAAGATTTAAGATAAAGCACTTGACACCAATTTATTTGAGGAAAAATAAGATAAAAAGAATTTTAAAAAATGAAAAAAAAAAACCCTAAGAAATTACGTGAGACTCTATCAAGAGAAATAATCTATGAGTGATTGGAGTACCAGAAATGGGGGGGATAACAGAAAATGCAGAAAGAACTGTTGAAGATTTGTTGGCAGAAAACTTCCCTTCTATCCAAGAAGCTCATCGAACTCCACACAGGGTAAATCCCAAAAGAAAGTCACCAAGACATATTATCATCAAACTTGCCAAAACCAAAGACAAAGAGAGAATTTTAAGAGTGGCTAGGGATAAACAAAAAGTCACCTACAAAGGACAGTCATTAAGTCTAAGCTCTGACTATTCAGTAGAAACCATGCAGGCAAGAAGGCAGTGGGATGACATATATAATGCCTTGAAGGAAAAAAATTGCGAGCAAAGTATTACATATCCAGCAAAACTGTCTCTCAAATATGAAGGCAAAATTAGGGCATGTCCAGATAAACAGAAGCTAAGGGAATTTGTAAAAAGCAAACCAAAATTGCAAGAAATACTAAAGGGAGTCCTCCAGTTACAGAACGAATAATATCCAATAGCAACACAAGACTAGAACACAAGACAGAACAACCAGATATCAACCCACATAGGGAAGTCACAAAAATAACTCAAAGCTAAAACATTAAAATAGGGAAACAGAGACTGCAATATGTAAAAGTTGGCAACATTAAAAAAAAAAGAGGGACTAAATAGTATAGTCATAGAACTTTCATATGGAGAGGAAGTTAAGGTGATATCAAGAAATAAAAGATTGGTTTAAACTTAGAAACATAGAGGTAAATTTAAAGGTAACTGCAAAGGAAACTAGCAAACTTACACATCAAAATAAAAAAGAAGAAATACATAAAGACTCAGCAAATACAAAATCAACAAAAATGAAAAAGATGAAAAGAAAATACATAAAGAAAAATGAATAAGCACAAGAAATTAAGTGGGACAAAGAAACTGTCAACAACACACACAAAAAAATACATCACAATGGCAGCACTAAACTCATACCTATCAATAATTACACTGAGTGTAAATGGACTAAATTCTCCAGTAAAAAGACAGAGTGGCAAAATGGATTAAAAAAAAAAAAAGAACACTATCCATCTACTTGTTGCCTACAAGAGACATACCTTAGACTCAAAGACACAAGCAAACTAAAACTCAAAGGATGGAAAAAAATACATCAAGCAAACAGCAATCAAAAAAGAGCAGGGGACATTAATCTCTGATGAAATAGACTTTAAAGCTAAATCCACCACAAAGGATAAGGAAGGACACTATATAATGATTAAAGGGCCAATACACCAGGAGGATGTAACCATAATAAATATTTACGCACCCAACATCAGGGTTCCAAAATACATAAAACAAACTCTAACAGCATTGAAAAGAGAAAGACAGCTCCACAATAGTAGTAGGTGACTTCAACACACCATTTTAGGTGAAGGACAGAACATCTAGAAAGAAGCTTAATAAAGACACGGAAGATCTAAATACTACAATCAACCAACTCGATCTCATAGACATATACAGAACACTCCACCCAGCAGCAGCCAAGTATACTTTCTTTTCCAATGCACATGGAACATTCTCCAGAATAGACCACATGTTAGGCTGCAAAGCAAGCCTTAACAGAATCCAAAACATTGAAATATTACAAAGCATCTTTTCTGACCATAAAGCCATAAAAGTAGAAATCAGTAACAGAAAAAGCAACGACAAGAGCAAAAAACTCAAATACATGGAAACTGAACAACACCTTGCTTGAAAACTACTGGATTATAGAAGAAATCAAGGGCATAATAAATAAATTCATAGAATCAAATGAGAATAAAAATACATCTTATTAGAACATTTGGGACACAGCAAAAGCAGTGCTCAGAGGTCAATTTATAGCAATAAATGCACACATCCAAAAAGAAGGGCCAAAATCAAAACGTTAATGCTACAACTCGAACAAGTAGAAAGAGAGCAGCAAAAGAAGCCCTTGGGCACCAGAAGAAAGTAAATAATAAATATTAGAGCAGAAATAAATGAAATAGAGAATAGAAAGACAACTGAAAGAGTTAACAAGACCAAAAACTTGTTCTCTGAAAAGATCAACAAAATAGATACACGATTGCCCAAACTGACAAAAGAAAAACAGGAGAGGAAGCAAATAACCTGAATAAGAAGTGCAATGGGCGATATCACAACAGACCCAACTGAAATTAAAAGAATCATAACAGAATACTATGAAAAATTGTATGCCAACAAATTTGAAAATCTAGAAGAAATGGACAAATTTCTAGAAGTACACTACCTAACTAAACTAACACAAACCAAGGTAGAAAAACTAAATAAACCTATAATAAAAGGTAATTTAAAAACTCCAAACAACAACAACAAAAACCTTGACCCTGATAGCTTCACTGGAGAATTCTACCAAATTTTCAGAGAAGAGTTAACACCACCACTACTACAAAAAAACTACAGAGCATAGAAAAGGATGGATACTTCCAAACTCATTCAATGAAGCCAGCATAACCCTGATACGAAAGCCAGGTAAAGACACCACAAAAAAAGGAAATTACAGACCAATATCCCTCATAAACATAGATGCAAAAATCCTCAACAAAACTGTAGCCAATAGAATTCAACAACATATCAGAAAAAAGAAAATTCACCATGACCAAGTGGGATTCATATCAGGTATGCAAGGATGGCTCAATGTTAGAAAAACAATCAGTGTAATCCAGCACATAAATAAAACAAAAGATAAGAACCACACAATCTTTTTAATTGATGCGGAAAAGGCATTTGAGAAAGCCCAACACCCATTCATGATAAAGACTCTCAGCAAAATAAGACCAGAAGGGAAATTCCCCAATATACAAACCCAACAGCCAACATCATCCTAAATGAGGAGAGTCTGAAAGTATTCCACTTGAGAACGGGAACCAGATAAGGATGCCTTTCATCATCACTCTTATTCAACATTGTGCTGGAGGTCTTGGCCAGAGCAATAAGGCAAGAAAAAGAAATAAAGGGCACCCAAATTGGTAAGAAAGAAGTAAAAGTGTCCCTATTTGCAGATGATATGATCTTATACACAGAAAACCCTAAAGAATCCTCAAGAAAACTACTGAGACTAATAGAAGAGTTCAGCAGGACATCAGGATACAAGATAAACGTACAAAAATCAGCTGGTTTCCTCTACACCAACAAAGAGAATTTCAAAGAGGAAATCACTAAATCAATACCATTTATAGTAGGCCCCAAGAAGATAAAATACTTAGGAATAAATCTAACCAGAGATGTAAAGGGCCTATACAAAGAAAACTACAAGACACTACTTCAAGAAACCAAAAGAGACCTACGTAAGTGGGAAAACATACCATGCTCATGGGTTGGAAGACTCAATATTGTGAAAATGTCAGTTCTACCCAGAACGATCTACAGATACAATGCAATCCCAAACCAAATTTGAAGAACATTTTTTAATGAGATGGAGAAACAAATCACCAACTTCATATGGAAAAGGAAGGGGCCCGGATAAGCAAAGCATTACTGAAGAAGAAGAACAAAGTAGGAGGCCTCATGCTACCTGATTTTAGAACCTATTATACCGCCATTGCAGTCAAAACAGCCTGGTACTGGTACAACAACAGATACATAGACCATGGAACAGAATTGAGAATCCAGATGTAAATTCATCTACCTATGAGCAGCAGATACTTGACAAAAGGCCCAAAATCTGTTAAATGGGGAAAAGATAGTCTTTTTAATAAATTGTACTGGCATAACTGGATATCCATCTGCCAGAAAATGAAATGAGATCCATACTTCACACCATGTACAAAAACTAACTCAAAAATGAATCAAAGATCTAAATATAAAATCTAAAATGATAAAGGTCATGGAAGAAAAAATAGGGACAATGCTGGGAGCCCTAATACGTGGCATAAACAGAACACAAACCAGAACTAACAATGTGCAAACACCAGAAGGGAAACTAGATAACTGGGAGCTCCTAAAAATCAAACACTTATGCTCATGAAAAGACTTTACCAAAAGAGTAAAAAAGACAACCTACAGACTGGAAAACCATTTTTGGCTATGACATATCTGGTAAGAGTCTAATCTCTAAAATCTACAAGGTACTACAAAACATCAATAACAAAAAGACAAATAACCCAACTAAAAAATGTGCAAAGGATTTGAGCAGACATTTCACCAAAGAAGACATTCAGGCAGCTAACAGCTACATGAGGAAATGCTCACAATCACTAGCCATTAGAGAAATGCAAATCAAAACTACAATGCTACGAGGCTAGCATTAATCCAAAAAACACAAAAAAATAAATGTTGGAGAGGTTGTTGAGAGAATGGAACACTTATGCATTGCTGGTGGGAATGTAAAATGGTACAACCACTTTGGAAATCGATTTGCGGCTCCCTTAAAAAGTTAGAAGTACCAAAGGATCCAGCAATCCCATGCCTTGTAATATACCTTAGAGAAACAAAAGCCATCACACGAATAGATATATCCACACCCATGTTCATTACAACACTGTTCATGATAGCAAAAAGATGGAAACAATCTAGGTGCCCATCAACAGACTAATGGATAAACAAATTATGGTACATATACGCAATGGAATACTACACAATGATAAAGATCAATGATGAATCCACGAAACATCTCACAACATGGATGAATCTGGAAGGCATTATGCTGAGTGAAATTGTTGTTGTTGTTGTTAGGTGCCATCAAGTCGGTTCTGACTCATAGCGACCCTATGCACAACAGAAGGAAACACTGCCTGGTCCTGAGCCACCCTTACGATCTTTGCTATGCTTGAGCTCATTGTTTCAGACACTGTGTCAATCCACCTTGATGAGGTTCTTCCTCTTTTCCACTGGCCCTGTACTCTGCCAAGCATGATGTCCTTCTCCAGGGACTGATCCCTCCTGACAACATGTCCAAACTATGTGAGATGCAGTCTCGCCATCCTTGCCTCTAAGGAGCATTCTGGCTGTACTTCTTCTAAGACAGATTTGTTCGTTCTTTTGGCAGTCCATGGTATATTCAATATTCTTCACCAACACCACAATTCAAAGGCGTCAATTCTTCTTTGGTCTTCCTTATTAATTGTCCAGCTTTCACACGCATATGATAAAAATGCGATTGAAAATATCATGGCTTGGGTCAGGTGCACCTTAGTCTTCAAGGTGACATCTTTGCTCTTCAACTCTTTAAAGAGGTCCTTTGCAGCAGATTTACCCAATGCAATGCGTCTTTTGATTTCTTGACTGCTGCTTCCATAGCTGTTGACTGTGGATCCAAGTAAAATGAAATCCTTGACACCTTCAATCTTTTCTCCATTTATCATGATGTTGCTCATTGGTCAAGTTGTAAGGATTTTTGTTTTCTTTATATTGAGGCGCAGTCCATACTGAAGGCTGTGGTCTTTGATCTTCATTAGTAAGTGCTTCAAGTCCTCTTCACTTTCAGCAAACAAGGTTGTGTCATCTGCATAACACAGGTTGTTAATGAGTCTTCCTCTAATCCTGATGCTCTGTTCTTCTTCATGTAGTCCAGCTTCTTGGATTATTTGCTCAGCATACGGATTGAATAGGTATGGTGAAAGAACACCACCCTGACGCACACCTTTCATGATTTTAAATCAGTCAGTATCCCCTTGTTCTGTCTGAACAACTGCCTCTTGATCTATGTAAAGGTTCCTCATGAGCACAATTAAGTATTCTGGAATTCCCGTTCTTCTCAATGTTACCCATAGTTTGTTATGATCCACACAGCCGAATGCCTTTGCATAGTCAATAAAATACAGGTAAACATCCTTCTGGTATTCTCTGCTTTCAGCCAGGATCCATCTGACATCAGCAATGATATCCCTGGTCCCATGTCCTCTTCCGAAACTGGTCTGAATCCCTGGCAGTTCTCTGACGATATACTGCTGCAGCCATTTTTGAATGATCTTCAGCAAAATTTTGCTTGTGTGTGATATTAATGATATTGTTCTATAATTTCTGCATTCGGTTGGATCACCTTTCTTGGGAATAGGCATAAATACGGATCTCTGCCAGTCAGTTGGCCAGGATGCTGTCTTCCATATTTCTTGGCATAGAAGAGTGAGCACCTCCAGTGCTGCATCTGTTTGTTGGAACATCTCAATTGATATTCCACCAATTCCCGGAGCCTTTTTTTTTTTTTTTTTTTTGCCAATGCTTTCATAGCAGCTTGGACTTCTTCCTTCAGTACCATCAGTTCCTGATCATATGCCACCTCTTGAAATGGTTGAATATCGACTAATTTTTTTTTGGTATAATGACTCTGTGTATTCCTTCCATCTTCTTTTGATGCTTCTTGCGTCATTGAATATTTTCCCCGTGGACTCCTTCACTACTGCAACTCGAGGCTTGAATTTTTTCTTCAGTTCTTTCAGCTTGAGAAGCACCGAGCGTGTTCTTCCCTTTTGGTTTTCCATCTCCAGCTCTTTGTACATGTCATTAAAAAAAAAAAATTTTTTTTTTTGAGAAATTAGTCAGTCACAAAAAGACCAATATTATATGAGAGTACTATTATAAGAACTCAAGAAATGGTTTAAACACAGAAGAAAACATTCTTTGATGGTTATGAGGGTGGGGAGGGAGGGAGGGAGGGAGAGGGGAATTCACTAACTAGATAGTAGACAAGAATCATCTTAGGTGAAGGGAAGGACAATATGCAATACAAGGGAAGTCCCCAAAACTAGACTAAACGAAAAGCTAAGAAGTTTCCTGAATATAAACACTTCAAGAGACAGAGTAGCAGGGACTGGGGTCTGGGGACCATGGTTTCAGGGGACATTTATGTCAATTGGCATAACCAAGTTTATTAAGAAAACATTCTGCTTCCCACTTTGGTGAGTGGCACCTGGGGTCTTAAAAGCTTGCATGTGGCTATCTAAGATGCATCAGTTGGTCCCAACCACTTGGAGCAAAGAAGAATGAAAAACACCAAAGATACAAGGAAAATAATAGCCCAAGAGATGAAAGGTGCCACATAACCACAGACTTCTTCAGCCAGATATCAGAAGAACTAGATGGTGCCCAGCTATCAGCAATGACCACCCTGACAGGGAACACAACAGACAGTTCCTGATGGAGCGGGGAAAAAAGTATAGTGCAGAACTCACATTCATGTAAACAGACCAGATTTAATGGTCTGGCTGAGACTGAAGGACCCCTTGAAGTCATGGTCCCTGACGCTCTGTTAACACAGAACTAAAATATTTCCAGAAGCCCACTCTTCAGACAAAGATTAGACTGGGCTATAAAACATAAAATAATACTCGTGAAGAGTGTGCTTCTTAGTTCAAGCAGATAAACGAGGCCAAATGGGAGGCTCCTGTCTGGAGGCAGGATGAGAAGGCAGAAAGGGACAGGAGCTGGTTGAGCGGACACAGGAAACTCAGGGTGGGAAGAGGGAGTGTGCTGTCACATTATAGGGATTGCAACTAGTGTCACATAACAATATGTGTATAAATTTTTGTATGAGAAATTAACTTGAACTGTAAACTTTCACTAAAGCGCATGCGAGCGCGCGCGCACACACACACACACAAAACCCTTGGGGGGAAAATCACAGTTGATTACCATTTTGCTCAGAACTTCAAACATGTATGATGACCTGCATAAGAAGTAGGCTGACCAAGCTTTGAATTTAACAGAAACAATAGACCTAATGGGCCCCATGTGACATTAAATTAAGGCAAGCAGATTTTGAGTACACACTTAACTTACAAAGGGCCTATTTCCCAAAGTTGTGAAATAAAGAACTTAAGACTTGGAAGAAAACTAAGGGGATCACCATTTGAATGGTGATGAAACTAAACTGAGACTCAGAGAGGCTAAGTGACTATTCTGGCATCTCACAGCCAGCTGTAACTGGCCTGGAGCCCTGGTTCCTGACCTGCAGCAAGTGTGTTGTATATGACACCATGTAACTGCGTTGGTGCTCTCTGTGTACCTCTACAGTTCTCATATCTCACAACTGGAAAGAGAGAGACTGTCCAACATCGCCTTTCCGACTCCTGCCCCTCCCTAACCTTGATGTAACCCGGGCATCAAAATGTCTCATCTTTTAGATTCTCTTTCAGTAAATGTGACTAGTTGTTTGTTTGTTTTTCTCCTTAAATTTGAGACAGTTTGCATGGCATAAAGTTACTCTTAAAAAATTGCAAGAAGGAGAATAAATGTAAGGAAATTGAAAGAAAAAAAGAGTATGAATTATGCAATATCTGTGACTGGATGAACACGTGAGCTCTGGAGCAGACTCTGACTTCATATCTTAGCTCTGCTGTGTCCTATATGTATGATCTTGGCAAGTTACTTCACATCTCAGCCCAGTTTTCTCATCTATAAAATGGGGGCAATAATAATAGCACCAGTTTAACAGGATAGTTTGTGAGGATTAAATGAGTTAATGCTTTATGAAGATCTCAGTGCCCAACATGCAGTAAAGAGCCAAGAGATGGCTATTATTATCTTAGCAATGGGTTTGAGCCACTACGTAGTCAAATTCTTCAGCTAGTTCAGAGTCATTGGATTGCCAGTACAGACCCAAATTGTTAATCCATTTAGAATTTAGCTGAGGAGCACTAGTGGTGTAACAGTTAAGTGCTTGTCTGCTAAAGGAAAGGTTGATAGTCTGAACTCAACCAGCAGCTCCAAGGGAGAAAGACCTGGTGATCTGCTCCTGTAAACATTACAGCCAGAAAATCCTACGGGGCAGTTCTACTCTGCCACAAGGAGTGGTGATGAGTTGGAATGGTCTGAACAGCACCTAACAACAACAGAATTTAATGGCAATTCCTGGTGAGGGAGGGTCCAGTTAGATAATAGGTAGGTTTGACTAATCATTTCAGGAAGTATTTATGGCAGGGAGTAGAAGGACTTTCTTCTCAGAGAAACCTAGCCTTGGATTTGAGGTCCAGCACAAGGCAAAGGTCCGGTCCATGTTGATGAAGAAAAAACAATTATGATCCTAATGACCACTTATTGGATGCCTTCTGTATTCCAGCGGCTCTACAGATATTATCAACTCAATCTTCACAGTAACTCTGTGAGATCAGCCTGATATACCATTCATGGACGGGAAAATTGAGATTCAGAGAGGCTGAGTGATTTTCTCAAGGTCACACAGCTGAGCAAGGATTCCAACCTCTGTCTGACTGGCTCCAAAGCCCCCACTCTGTCTTCTGAACTCGATTTTCTCCTGATTTCGTAATTCCCAGCCTATAAGGTCAGAATAGGAGCCCTGGTGGAGTAGTGGTTAAGAGCTATGCTGCTAACCAAAAGGTTGGCTGTTCAAATCCACCAACTGCTCCTTGAAAAATCTATGGGGCAGTTCTACTCTGTCCTATATGGTCTCTATGAGTAGGAACCAACTCGACAGCACCTAACAACATCAAGATCAGAATAATTTCATACTGCCATCCAACTCTACTTTATTAGCAGCTTGTTTTAAAGGGCCTGGAGTAAGGAAGAGAGCATGGGGTCCATAAATTTCATCTGGTCACCTTTCAAATTCAGTGTGTCCTAAACTAGCCTTCTTTTCCCCACAGATTATATTTGATGCCTCCCCACTCACCCCTCCCCACTCCCCCAACACACGTAATTCTTTCTTGTTCCGTAGCCTCTGTCTCACTTAGTGGCATCACTGCTACCTTGTCACACAGGTTAGAAACCAGGAAACCTCTTGACTCCTTCACCCTCAGCCTCCACTTTTCATCAGTCACCAAGTCCTTCTGTTTCAACGCTTAAAATGCCTCTCCATTCTCACTATCTTTGCCCTAGTCGGTGTCTTGTCATTTCTTGGTCCAGTTATTTAATAGTTTTCCGAGTGGTTTCCAGCCTTCAGCCTCTCCCTGTTGAGATCCATTCTCCATGTTGTCTAAAACATTTATAAAAATAAATTTGATCTTGTCAGTCCCTTCGATTGCCTACAGGGTAAGTCTAAACTCCTTATTGTGCCTTACATGGTCATCGTAGATACTTTATGGGGTGTCCTCCTAATCCAGGAGTCAAAGATCCCTCTTCTCTAGGAACTATTCCCTCTTCCAGCTAGGATCAATCTACCAGGTGCCATATTGGAAAATGTGACCCCTCTCCTGTAGCCATAGTTGATTGGACCAGAAATGGTCATCTGATCCTTTGGTTAGTATAAATCAAAGATCCCTCCCCACAAATAGGAGTTGTGATCACAAAATTACTTTCTCCATGTGTCTGAATATGAAGAAGTGCAGTGGTTAAGCACTTGGTGGCTAACTGAAAGGTCAGTGGTTCAAATCCACCAGCTGCAACATGGGAGAAAGATGTGGCAGTCTGCTTCCACAAAACCAACAGCCTTGGAAACTCTATGGGCAGTTCTACTCTGTCCTATAGGGTCACTATGAGTCAGAGATGGTGTGGGTTTGATTTGTTTTTGGTCTGAATATGTATCATGTAAACTCTAGAGCTATGAGCAGGACAAGTTTTCTGTCACATGGACTGGATCATACAGAGAGAAATTGTGTTTGGGGACTCCTCATTTGCCTGGCCAGTACTTTCTTAGAGCTGCACAGCAGTCTGACGTTTTTTCTCTCCAGCACTCCTTCCTTCCCACTGTCCTTTCACAGGTGTCAGACCTGCATTGTGGTCTAAAGCCTCTCCCTGCCTGCTCCTCGTTCCTCTTCTTTATCCTTTACAGGTGATTCCCTTGATAAATCTTTGGCACATCTAATCTTGGTTTGGTGTCTGCTTCTCAGAAAACTTGAACTGATAGAGAAGACTTGGTAACAATTCTCATTTTCCCCTCTGGTCTTAACCTCTAGGTTTTTATTTAGGCCCCATAACAGATTGCAAGGTATAAAATTTTAATAAAGGTGCCATCAATTAGGACACACCCTGTCTCCTCCACTTTTAATGGAGTCTGGAGTGAGTTCATCTGATGGAATAGAAAGTACTCTCCCAGCTCAGGCTGAATGATGTGTGAAGGGTCTCAGGTGGAAAAGAGTCATGGAAATCACCAAAACACGATCTTTGGAAAACTCCGCCTTTTCTCGAATTCCCAGTGGACATATGCATTATTGTCCTCCAGAACAGTTCATCCTACAAGGAAAGAAGAACTTGGCAGAGAGGATTGGAAATTAAGACAAACTTGCCAAGTAGAACTAATCAATGATAGGATGCAAAAGGAAGTGGTGGAGGAGAAAGCAGCAATGCACTTAAAAGGAATACATGCCTAGTGAACAGGATCTAGGAACAATTCTCACTTGCTATTTGAAAGCATTTAGTAAGCACCTAACCACAGAAGTGCTTTCTGGAGGGGTTTTCTGGAGCACAGGACTTCACAGCAGGGGCCCTGGGAGAACATCTTACAGCGTAATGGATTTCAAATAGTCCCTCGAAGGTACCTCAGGGATTTTTTAGAAGGGTAAGGGAGTTCGCCGAAGGTGATGGGGCTCCTTATCACCACCCTTCAACCAAAACACTTCCACACCAGGGTTCTCGCTCTCAAAACCAAGCCTATAAACTATTGAACTAGTTTCACCCCCTTCCTTTTTTTTTTAATAAAACGTTTATTCCAAAATGGATTTTTAAAAATTTTATTTTTGTTGTTGAGAACATACACAGCAGAACATACACCAGTTCAACAATTTCTACATGTACAATTCAGTGACCTTATTTACATTTTTCCAGTTGTGCGACCATTCTCACCCTCCTTTTCCAAATTGTTCCTCCCCAATTAACATTAACTCACTGCCCCCTATGTTTCCTAATCTTTCAATTTCTGTTGTCAATTTAGATAGTTCTGTTGTCATATAGATAGTTCTTAAAAGAAAACAATTGCCAAGGCAAACATTCTTTACTAGTTCAGCTAAACTATTGTTTGGTTTTTAAGAAGACTTAGGGGGATATTTTCAGGGATTCATCCAGCCTCCGTGACTCCAAAAATCTGGATTCTATGAGAATTTGCTAATTCTGTCCTACAGTTTCCCCCCTTTGATCAGGATTCTTCTATAGAATCTTTGATCAAAATGTTCAGTAATGGTAGCTGGGCACCATCCAGTTCCTCTGGTCTCATGCAAAAGGGAGAAGTTGTTCATGGAGGCAATTAGCCACACATTCCATTTCCTCTTCCTATTCCTGACTCTCCTTCCTTTGTTACTCCAGGTGAATAGAGTTCAATCGTTATACCTTGGATGGCTGTTTGCAAGCTTTTAAGACCCCAGAAATTAAACAAGGAACTAGGGAGTAGATCAGAAGAACTGAACACAGTATTAGGCCAATGAACTGGGATGTCCTATGAAACCATGACCTTAAACCTCCAACCCAAAGAATCAAATCCCACGAGGTGTTTTGTTTTACATAAGCAGCCTCAGCAGCTGCTCCTTTTTTTTTTTTTTTTTTTTGTACCACCCTTTCCTTTTGTCCACAGAGAAATAGAAGCCCATAGACGTGGAGTGACTTGCTCAAGGTCCCACACACGGCATATTAGCAGCAAAGGTGGTTGAGATTAAAGCACAGGGCCCTTGGCCCTAGACCTGTTCAGTCTCCTTCACAAGCCACCCCCTCAAGGAACCTACCATTTCTATATCAGCTTAGTGGCTATGTCAGAGTTGACATAGACAAAAGAACGACATCAAAGAGATGTTCAGATTAGGGATGGGTAAGATTTGTAAACTTCCTGCTCAGAGAAAGCGGGACCAAGGAGATTTCCATGTTTTCTTCCCAAGTCATCATTTATACATCTACTACTTATCTAACGGACATTTAATTCCATCATTTGGAAAATGTCCTACCAGAGAGGCAACATCGAGTGGTGGGAACATCATGAGTTTTGGAGCCAGGCAAATCTGGGACTTGGCCATGGTTCCCACACCAGGATGTTGGACACGTTTCCATTATCTTTTAGAGCCTGGTTTCTTCATCTTTAAAATGTAGATAGCACTTACCTTACAGGTCGCTTTGAGGACTAAAAATGATATAAGTGAAGCGCCTAACCAGAACCCGGCACACAGTAGGTGGTCAATAATTGGTGGAGAGTGTAGTAGAAGCATATGAATACTTGCCCTTGAGACCCTTAAGGATTTGCAGTTCAGAGGGAAAAACAGTACATATGGCAATGAAGCAACAACAAACTGCTAAATTATCTCCGCTGATGGCAAGTGCTGTAGGAATTCAGAAGCAGGAGAAATGGGTGTGAGCAGTATTAATCCCCAAAGACATTTTAGAGGATGAGGGACATCCCTGGAAATGTAAACTATGGGTGGTGGATTGGGAAAACGGAGGAGAAAGTATATGAGGAGGGGTAGTAACATGAGCAAAGAGGGAGATGTGGAAATAAGAATCAAGAACAATAAATTTTGGGGAGTGGACTCTCTCTGGAAGCATTGGGCTGGTAAAAAAAAAAAAAAAGTAGGTGGGGGTAAATTACTAGAGTGGCAGGAGAAGCTTTAGAAACCAATGTTGTTGTTAGTCAGCCTCCAACTCATGATGATTCCATGCACAACAGGATAGGACCGTTTTGATCAATAGAGTTTTCATTGGCTAATTTTCAAAAGGACATTTCCAGGCCTTTCTTCCTAGTCCATTTTAGTCAGGAAGCTGTGCTTCCAGCATCATAGTAACATACAAGCCTCCACTGACAGATGGGTGGTGGCTGTGCATGAGATGCACTGGCCAGGAGTAGCACCTGAGTCACCTGCACGGAAGGCAAGAACCAATGTTACTGGATAGGCTTTTACTGCCCCAACAGGAAGAAAAACAATGCGATAACACAGCTTCTGTGTGGCTTAAGGCAGTTAATTCTTGTAATGGTTACTTATTTTTGATGTGAACTCTGAACAGGTTTCAGAGCTGTTGTCTTGGGTGTCGTTGAGCCGATTCCGGCTCATAGCAACCCCATGTGTTACAGAGTAGAACTGCCCCACAGGTATTTCTTGGTTGTAATCTTTACAGAAGCAGATTGCCAAGTCTTTCTCCCACAGAGCTGCTGGGTGGGTGGGTCTGAACCCACCAATCTTTTGGTTATCAGCCGAACTCTTAACTGTTGAGCCACCAGGCCTCCTCAGCGCTGAGGAAGGAGCAAACCATAGGTTTTCTCATTTTCATATCTTTGGGCCTTTACTCCAGTTTTTTAATGTCAGGAAACTGAGAACCAAATTAATTGACTTCTCCAAGGTCACACAGCTGGGCGTTGGCAGAGTTGGAATTTGAGCCGGAATTCTTGACTCTCCCAACTTTTTTGCACCTTCCATTTTCACATTTCTTTGGTTTCTCCGTGGTGTCAAACAGAGGACTGAGCCGAAAGATAATAAATACTTTGGAAAATGCAATAAACCTTGAGTACAGTTCAAATAAATTTCGAGAGCTATAACCATGATCTTCAACACTAAGTGCACGTTGAAATCATTTAGGGGATTTAAAGAAAGAAAGACCCATCCCCAGGCTCCAACCTACCACATGAATCAGAATCTCAGGTGGTACAGCCTGTGCATTGGTATTTTTTTTAAAGCTCCCCAGGTGATTCTAGTGTGCAGCCAGGATTGTGAATCATCAAACTAGAGTGTTTAGTACACCTGGTCCCACCCTACTTTGGCATTTCTCAGAAGAGCTCTTGAATGACACACCATCTGTGCAATCCACAGGCCCTTCTGTGCTAGCCTCATCAGCAGGCAGGTCTCTCCTTCCCTCTCTCTTTCTCTGACATATTGTCTCTTGATTTGGTCTTCATACTTGTGGTGGTGACTAATTAATCCTGCTGGAACAATCAAAGAAGACCTAATCGTGGGTGAGCCATCTGGAGTTGTTCCTCGGTTGACTTGGGCTTTGGGGAGGATGAGGGAAAGAAAGTGGGAAATGACTAATACTCCAGATGAAACACAAAAACTTCAATTATTTAAGAAGGTTTGTGATACTTTGGGCTCAAACTTTTCCTCCTGCTTCTTGATGACTCCAGATGGTCCATTTTCTATTTCCACCCCCCTGTGTCTACACTCACCCCCATATCATGGACTCTCCAGACTGCTGAAGTAATACCAAATTCTCTTCTTCCAGTTGACAAAGAGAATTTGGTATTACTTCAGTAATGCGTGTTTGTAAAATGCTTTTTCAGGACTAGAGAGCTAACTCCTGTAGAAGCTGTGAGGAATATATCCTTCAGACCAGTCAGGTGGCCATGGTTTTCGCCATTCCCCTCCCTGCTGGCACACGTAGGCCTCAGAACAAACCATCACCCCCACTGAGGCCTGATGTTTGTTAACAAGATTAAAGAGATTCAATTCTGGGCTAACCTTCCTCAGGGAGTCAAAGGAGTATGACTCAGTAGGATGTTTGTTAAAACCCAAAAACAAAACCCACTGCCGTCGAGTCGATTCTGACTCATAGCGACCCTTCAGGACAGAGTAGAATTGCCCCATAGAGTTTCCAAGGCTGTACATCTTTACAGAAGCAGCCAGCCATGTCTTTCTCCCACGGTGCTGCTGGTGGGTTTGAACCACTGACCTTATGATTAACAGCCAAGCGCTCTAACCACTATATACCAGGCCTCCTAGGATTTTTGTTAGCAGGATTAAAAAGATACAACTCGTCACTTAGGCTGGGGTATAAAATAACTGAGAGAGGGAGTTTTCTTAGTCTCCTCAGCTATGGTACAGGCAGGACACAGATAGCATATGTTTAGAGTCTACCTACATGGCCCCACCTGCCAGGGGGCATCCGTTTAAGCCCCTCAGAGCCCACGGCACAAAGTAGGCTGTGCAAAAAAGAGTTGTCATCTCTCCCCAGACAGCTTTTTGCTATATATTGTCTGATTCTTGTAAGTAATAAAAGCCACTTTCCATTTGCTAACGTGTGTTCAGACTCTGGTCAAAAGAACTTGATGTTTATGGAAAATCCAGATTAGTTATTGGTGCCTTTTTTCTAGTGGCCTCCTGGCCATCTACAGATCAGGTACAACCTGTGTGTACCATACAGATTTGGAGTGTTTTACAGTTATGGTGTAGTCAGCAGGATGTGTTGTCTTACAGAAGTATTCTTTTTTTCATTAATATTTTGTTTATTTTTGGTGGCAATATACACAACCAAACATACATCTATTCACAATTTCTACGCGGACAGTTCAGTAACATTGGGTACATATTTCACATTGTGTCACATCTCATTATGTCTACTCATGTCGTTTCATCACCATTAATTTAGGCTCTTTTACCTTAAAGTTCTCGTCTCTACTTTAGCTTAACAGATGTCATTTCAAACCCATATAGATAATTCTCTATAGGAGTGCTATGCTCGAGGCAAACATTCTTTATTAATTGGTCCAAATTGTTGTTTAGTTTAATGATGGCTTCATAGAATATTTTGCTTCAAGATTAAAGATAATTTCTGGGCATTAGATTTAGAGGTCTGCAGTCAAGTCTGGTTTCCATACAAGTTTAAAGTTCTGTCCCATGTTTTTCCTCCTTTTGATCAAGATTCCATCTGTTGGGTCCTTGATCAAAATGTTCAGTACTGATAGCTGGGCACTATCCATTTCTTCTGGTCTCGTGGTAATGGAGGTACAAATAGGCCCTGAATTACAACAGGGTTCTGTTCCAACGACTCCGTCATGAATTGTCTCTGATATAAGTCAAATACCTCATTTTTTTTTTTTTTAGTTTTCATCATTATTTCCTTTTTTTAATCAATATCTTTATAAATCTTATCTTATTTGTCTTTGGGGGTTGGAAACATTATATATAAACTTGCAGATATGATGACATTAGCAAATTATTTGCTGCAACAACACTGTATATAATATATATTAGTAACCAGGGGTGGATTATCCAATAGGCAAGGTAAGCACGGTGCTTACTTTGCTTACCAGATCATCTGTAGAGTACAATTTCACAATTTCTGTGAAGTGATAGAACGCATGTGAAATTGTTCACTACAGATTTATAAGTAAGCACAAGTGAGCCCATGATTACCTTGCTTAACAGGTCATACACCCCTGTCAGGGACTATAAATCTGAAAAGAGGCTTCAGTTCTATAGCAAGGTGCTGTGGGGTGGGGAGAGAGATACCAGCCATACCTAGAAGCAGAGCCTTTGATGTAGTGAAAAAACATGAAATTGTTCACTACAGATGATCTGGTAAGCAAGGTAAGCACTGTGCTTACCTTGCCTATGGGATAATCTGCCCCTCCCCTCCCCCAGTCCATTTCTTTCCCTGGTTCCTGATCTACTTCTTCCTCTGCTGTTTTAAGTAAATAGAGACCAATTGTTTTATCCTGGGTGATCACTCACAAGCGTTTAAGACCCCAGGCACTACTCAGGGAACTAGGAGATAGAAAAGAAACTCTAAAAACATTAGTCCAATTCACTGAATAGACCCACAAAGCCATGACCCTAAACCTTTGAACAAAGAAAATGAATCCGAAAGTATTCTTTTACACTCCTTTTATAGATGGGGGAGTAAGAGGATCCCGTTGATTCCATTTTTGTGGTTTATTGAACACCTGTATTGTATAAGACAGAGATGGTGTTAAGAGCCATTCCCAGACCCCCTTTCCTGGGCCAGGGTGCCCATCCTATAGCTGCAGTGAATGGTGGCTGCCACTCTCTCTGGAGGAATGACCATTGGCCAATGGAATCCTCCTTACCCAGGAAGTGGCACCCCTTGGGGTGGCCCATAGCCCATGACTGCCTGGTATGGGGTACAAAATGTCAACCTTCTAGCCTCATAATAGGGAGTGGTTATTTATGCTTCTCAGAAACCAAGCTAGAATTTTCCTGAGCCACAACTTGTTTGGTCATTTCCTCTTCCTTCTTCCTGTTTCCCCCACTCCTCTACAAGTTTTCCCTCAAGGGCACTGCCTCAAAAAGTCACAGGCATCCGAAATCTTTTCTCAGAACCCCTCCTAGGGAGCTGACCTGGGCTGAAAGTTTGCTAGGTGTCGTGAGAGCAGCAAAGAGATTTAAGATGGAATTCTTATTCATAAAATGCTGCTTAGTCTATTACAAAGGGAAAACATTTACAGACAAAAAGTCAAAGGGAAAAGAAGTAAAATGAAGTAAAGTAAAAAAAAGTAAAATGAGGATAAGCTGAGACACAGGGTAGTACATGATTTTCAAATACATTTTAGAGGTAGAGTGTTTTGAGGATGGCATTCTGAGAGGAGGAAATGGCACGAACAAAATTACGAATGCAAGAAAATACAAGGTGAAGGATGTAGAGCAGCAGTGTAGTGGTTTGTAAACGGAAGCTGCATCAGAATCGCCTGGTAGGCTTACTAAAACACCCAGAGCTTCTCATCCTGTAGGTCTGGGATGGGGCCTGAGAATTTGCATTTCCAAGAAGCTCCCAGTTGCTGGTGTGGCTGATGTGGAGGCCATATTTTGAGAATCAATGCTGTAGTGGGATCAGACTTTTAGAGAACAAGCATTGGCGCTTCCCATGCTTCTTTGTGCCAATGACCCTTCCTCCTACCACAAGATTTCAGGGACAAGAGGTCAAATTCTTGGTTCCTGACCTTTTAAGGAAACTTTCATACATCTCTATCAGAGAAGCAATAAACCGTAAAAGCTGTAGCTTGTAAAAGCAAGGACCAGGACTTGAGAGAGGAAGGGGCTTGTGGATTTTAAAAACTTGACTCAAAATATCAAAAGCATCTAATACCAAGATCATAGGGTTTATACATAAGCCAAGGGTCAGCAACTAGTGTCCACCACTTATTTTTGTAAATAAAGTTTTATGGAAACATGGCCAAGGCCATTCATTTACATATTGCATAGGCCGCTTTCCTGCAACAGCAGAATAGTTGTGACAGAGACCATATGTCCTGTAAAACCAAAGATATTTACTATCTGGCCCTTTATAGAAAAAGTTTGCCAGCCCATGTCACAAACCACAGAGTAAGGGAAATGGAGAGTGGTGAAAGAAGAGCAGTTTTCCCACCTCTGAGAAAGGAGATATATGTCCTACCAGCTGGTGGGAAAGAAGAAAATCTTTAAGATTATGACTAACTTATCTTCTAGCAGAGAAATGAGGATATGAGCAAAATTATGTTCAGTTGTAGGAAAATAAACTTTTTAATTTTTGTATTTCTGAATGATCTGTAAAAGTCGTTGGTGCAGAAGGTTAATATGTTTGGCTGATAACCAAATGTTGGAGATTTGAGTCCACCTAGAGGTACCTTGAAAGAAAGACCTGGAGATCTACTTCCGAAAAATCAGTCATTGAAAGACCTATGGAGCACAGCTCTACCCCCACACAGATGAGGTCACCATGAGTTGGAGTCAACTCCATGGTCACTGGTTTTAATTTAGCAGGAGCAGAAGGGAAAAAAATGAAACAAAATGAGAAGGAAGGTATGTGTGAGTCCAGTTAAGGAGGGTCTTCACACTTGAAGGGCAGGGATGGATGTCCATCTCCATTGCAGAGCAGGGTCTCTGGCACATGTCAGGTGCTTAATAAAGGCTTGTTGTTATTATCTAAGTTATGGGGTTCTTATTGAGAACATCCTCTTTGTCAACTATCATGAGCTATATCCATACACCTCTGTCTATATTTAAATTTGAATACAATAAGCCAGTATCATGTCTACTTCACAGATGCAAACCTGACAGTCAGAACCCTTAAGTAACTAGCATATGGCCAGTCAGTGGATTATCAGGGAATAGAAGGTATATCTTGGTGAATGTATGTGGGTAAATAAATGCCAGCCTAAGCATTTAAGACTTTCTCTAAGGTAATGGTAAGCCGTTTGAAAAGAGAAATATGCATGATGAAAAGAGAGTGAAGCCTGAGTAGAATGGATTGAAATTCTTTTTGTTTATACAGTAAGTCCCCGGGTTATGAACATTGGACTTTCAGATGACTCATGCTTGCCCTTTCGTGTTATGTAAATTTGCCCTCACTTTGAACCAACCTCTATTCACAACAAAATCTTCATCACAACAACCTACACTTGCTGCATGTGCAGCTTTTAAATAATTGAAAAGGTTTCAAGCCTTCTCTTGCACTAAAGTAAGGCTAAATAACCATATGCACCTGTTCTGACTTACCTACAAATTTGACTTAAAGACATACTTAGGAACAGATCCCATTGGTAACCCAGGACTGTCTTTATAGCTGTCTCTTCCAAACAGCCTTGTCTCTTAAAAATTAAGAACTACGTCTTATTCCTCCTGTAACTTGGATCACTTCATTGCCCATATAGTCATTGGATCACATTCAAAAGAAATATCCGAAACCCGTTGCCATGGAATCAACTCCAACTCATGGTGACCCCATGTGTGTCAGAGGAGAAATGCGCACAGCAGGATTTTCAATGGCTGATTTTTCGGAAGTAGATTGTTAGGCCTTTCTTCTGAGGTGCCACTGGAAGGACCCCGGTGGTCATGGCCCCCAGACTTTCTGTTGCCCCAGGACAGGAACCATTCCTGAAGCCAGCTCTTCAGACACGGATTGAACTGGACAATGGGTTGGAGAGGGATGCTGGTGAGGAGTGAGGTTCTTGGATCAGGTGGGCACTTGAGGCTATGTTGGTATCTCCTGCCTGGAGGGGAGATGAGAGGGTAGAGGGGGTCAGAAGCTGGTGAAATGGACACGAAAACAGAGAGTGGAGGGAGGGAGCAGGCTGTATCGTTAAAAAAAAAAAAGTAATTGGGAGTATGTCATTGTTGTTGTTGTTAGGTGCCATCGAGTCAGTTCCGACTCATAGCGACCCTATGCACAACAGAAGGAAATACTGCCCAGTCCTGCACCATCCTTACAATCATCGTTATGCTTGAGCTCATTGTTGTACCCACTGTGTCAATCCACCTCGTCGAGGGTCTTCCTCTTTCCCACTGACCCTGTACTCTGCCAAGCATGACGTCCTTTTCCAGGGACTGATCTCTCCTGACAACATGTCCAAAGTATGTGAGATGCAGTTTCGCCATCCTTGCCTCTAAGGAGCATTCTGGCTGTACTTTTTGCAAAACAGGTTTGTTCGTTCTTTTGGCAGTCCATGGTATATTCAATATTCTTCGCCAACACCACAATTCAAAGGCATCAATTCTTCTTCAGTCTTCCTTATTCATTGTCCAGCTTTCACATGCATATGATGTGATTGAAAATACCATGGCTTGGGTCAGGCGCACCTTAGTCTTCAAGGTGACATCTTTGCTCTTCAACACTTTGAAGAGGTTGTTTGCAGCAGATTTACCCAATGCAATGCGTCTTTTGATTTCTTGACTGCTGCTTCCATAGCTATTGATTGTGGATCCAAGTAAAATGAAATCCTTGACACCTGCAATCTTTTCTCCATTTATCATGATGTTGCTCATTGGTCAAGCTGTAAGGATTTTTGTTTTCTTTATGTTGAGGTGTAATCCATACCGAAGGCTGTGGTCTTTTATCTTCATTAGTAAGTGCTACAAGTTCTTTTCACTTTCAGCAAGCAAGGTTGTGTCATCTGCATAACACAGGTTGTTAATGAGTCTTCCTCTAATCCTGATGCCCCGTTCTTCATATAGTCCAGCTTCTCGTATTATTTGTTCAGCATACAGATTAAATAGGTATGGTGAAAGAATACAACGCTGACGCACACCTTTCCTGACTTTAAACCAATCAGTATCCCCTTGTTCTGTCCAAACAACTGCCTCTTGATCTATGTAAAGGTTCCTCATGAGCACAATTAAGTGCCCCCATGTGTCTGTCAGTTTGTCATACTGTGGAGGCTTGCGTGTTGCTGTGTTGCTGGAAGCTATGCCACCGGTATTCAGATACCAGCAGGGTCACCCATAGAGGACAGGTTTCAGCTGAGCTTCCAGACTAAGACAGGCTAGGAAGAAGGACCCAGCAGTCTACTTCTGAAAAGCATTAGCCAGTGAAAACCTTATGAATAGCGAATGGGAATTCCAGAACACTTAATTGTGCTGGGAGTATGTAGCAAGGTGTATATAAGTTTTTGTGTGAGAGACTGACTTAATTTGTAAACTTTCAGTTAAAGCACAATAAAAATTATATATATAAAAAAAACTGACCTCCCCAAAAGTCTCATTTATTACAGCAGAGGATCTGTCTCTCCCCATAGGTTTTCTCCCCAAACTCTTAAAAATCTTGTTGTAAAACTCAACGCTTGTTAGTTCTTCTCTGTTCTTCTTCCCACTTTTCTGCTTCTAACTGGTTCTTCACTTTCTGAAGTAAATCAATCTAGCTTTTGTAGGCTCCTCCCACCACCCCCACCCCCGTTGTTGTTGTGTGCCTTCCAATCGATTCCAATTCACAAGACAGAGTAGAACTGCCCACAGGGTTTCTAAGGCTGTTATCTTTACAGAAGTGTTGAAAAGCAAAGATGTCACTTTGAGGACTAAGTTGCAGCAGACACAAGCCATGATATTTTCAACCTCCTCATATGCATGCAAAAGCTGTACAATGAAAAAGGAAGACCAAAGAAAAATCGATGCCTTTGAATTATGGTGTTGGCAAAGAATATTGAATATACCATGGACTACCAGAAGACCGAACAAACCTGTCTTGAAAGAAGTACAGCCAGAATGCTCCTCAGAAGCAAGGATGGTGAGATTTTGTGTCACATACTTTGGACATGTTATCAGGAGGATTGGGTCCCTGGTGAAGGCCATCATGCTTGGTAGAGGGTCAGCAAAAAAGAGGAAGACCCTCAATGAGGTGGATTGACACACTGGCTTCAATAATGGACTCAAGCATAATGATTTTGAGGATGGTGCAGGACCAGGTAGCCTTTCATTCTGTTATACATAGGGTCACTAAGAGTCCAAACTGACTCAACGGCACCTAACAACAATCTTTACGAAAACTGCCTGCCACATCTTTCTCCCACAGAGCAGCTGGTGGGTTTGAACCATCAACATTTTGGTTAGCAGCCAAGAGTTTAACCACTGCACCACTGGGGTTCCTTTTTTCCCCTGGCTGCCCAATGCACTTCTTTGGCCATTATCTGGCTCAATGTAACAAAAGTCCTAAGGGCTGAGAAGGGAAACTTGGAAATCTCATTAGACAGTGTGTGTGCAGGTGGAGACACTGAACATATGGAACATTAAATTTTGTCTGTGTGTGTCTATCCTATTCCTTTGGATCCCAAAAGCTGGTAAGGTACATAACATACAGTAGCTGCTCAGTAAATGCAGTTGGATCATAAACGAATGGAGGGAACAAGACTGAAAGTAAGACAACCAGTTGGATGCCATTATGACCATCCATGTATGAGCCAAGAAGTTTAGATGGTGTATAGAGAAGCAAGAATCAAAGGAAGTGACTAGAATGGGGAGGAGAGCGTCAGGAAGAAAAGACTGGAATGGGATGTGAACACAGATTTGGCTCAGGAGGGTGAGGACAAGGGAGGAGTCAAAAGTTCCCAACCACACAGCCGAGACACTAGGCCAAACAGCCTCGGGGGAAATGAGATTATAATAATGTGCAGACAGAGGCATATAAACCATGAATGCCAAGGGTACATGATGAAAATGGCACCTCCTAGAGTAGTGTTATATGCAGAAAGCATCAAAAGAAGATGGAAAGAATACACAGAGTTACTGTACCAGAAAGAATTGGTTGACGTTCAACCATTTCAGGAGGTAGCAGATAATCAAGAGCCAATGGTATTGAAGGAAGAAGTTCAAGCTGCGCTGAAGGCACTGGTGAAAACAAGGCTCCAGGGGTTGGTAGAATACCAGCTGAGATGTTTCAACAAACTGATGGAATGCTAGAAGAGCTCACTCGCCTATGCCAAGAAATTTGGAAGATAGCTACTGGACAACCAACTGGAAGAAATCCATATTTGTGCCCATTCCAAAGAAAGGTGACCCAACAGAATGCAGAAATTATCAAAAAAATCAAACAATATCATTAATATCAAACACAAGTAAACTTTTGCTGAAGAACATTAAAAAATGGTTGCAGCAGCACATCGACAAAGAACTGCCAGAAATTCAAGCTGGATTCGGAAGAGGACATGGAACGAAGGATGTCATTGCTGATGTCAGGTGGATCTTGGTTGAAAGCAGAGAATAACAGAAAAGTTTACCTGTGTATTATTGCCTATGCAAAGACATTCAATTTTGTGGATCATAACAAATTATGGATAACGTTGTGAAGAATGGGAATTCCAGACAGTTAAATGAGCTTATGCGGAACCTGTACATA
Organism: Loxodonta africana; assembly: GCF_030014295.1. NCBI lineage: Eukaryota > Metazoa > Chordata > Mammalia > Proboscidea > Elephantidae > Loxodonta > Loxodonta africana. The sequence goes on along the minus strand of NC_087355.1, from coordinate 51,517,497 downwards.
AACAAGGGAATACTGAATAGTTTCAAATCAGTAAAGGTGTGCATCAGAGCTGTATCCTTTCACTATGCTTATTCAATCTGTATGCTAAGGAAATAATCCAAGAAGCAGGACTATATAAAGAAAAAAGTTGCATCAGGATTGGAGCAAATCTCCTTAACAAGTAACAAGGTAATACAACCTTTTTTGCAGAAAGAGATGAGAATTGAAACACTGAAGAAGATAAGACTATAGCCTTCAGTATGGATTGCACTTCAACATAAAGAAAAAATTCTCACAACTGGACCAATAATCAACATCATGATGAACAGATAAAATATTGAAGTTGTCAAGGATTTCATTTTTGGGGGGTCTACAATCAATGCCCGTGGAAGCAGCAGTCAAGAAATCAAAAGACACATTTCACTGGGCGAATCTGCTGCAAAAGACCTCTTTAAAGTGTTCAAAAGCAAAGATGTCACTTTGAGGACTACGATGCACCTGACCCAAGCCATGGTGTTTTCAATCACCTCATATCTGGACAATGGATAAGGAAGACTGAAGAATTGATGCATTTGAATTATGGTGTTGGGGAAGCATATTGAATATACCGTGGACTGCCAGAAGAACTAACAAACCTGTCTTGGAAGAAACACAGCCAGAGTGCTCCTTAGAAGTGAACACTGCTCTTCACGTTCTTTTGGACATGTTATCAGGAAGGATCAGTCCCTGGAGAAGGATATCATGCATGGGAAAGTAGAGGGTCAGTGAAAAAGAGGAAGACCCTCAACAAGATGGTTTGACACAATGGCTGAAACAAGGGGCTCAAACACAACATTGTGAGGCTGGAGCAGACCCAGGCAATGTTTTGTTCTGTTGTACATAGTGTCACTATGAGTCAGAATCAACTGGACGGTACCTAATAACAAGAGAATGGTAAGGTGCCGGAAGTGCACAGCCACTTACAGGGCAGGAAGTAAGGAGTAATTCTGGGGTAGTAAGTACAGTCCACCACCATGCAAAACTGCCCAAAGGGGAGTCCTTCCCAGCTAGCCCTCTGGGAAAAGCATTTAAAAGGCAGAGGCCACTGCCTGCCAGGGTCTGTGAGCGTCTCTGAACAGAAATGTGCTAAGGGACTTTCCAAAGAGATCAGATGCCAGGCCTCCTCCTAAGGTGGACTTTCTCAAACGACAACTGCTTGGTGACATGTGCATATCTGGCTTTGGACAAAATAGACTACTGTCACTCATGAAGCCTTGATGGTGGGGCTACAGCTCCAAACACAGACCCAGGGATAGTGTGGTGTGTAGGCCAGGTCCAGCCCTGCCCACAGAAAGCCTCCAAAATATGAATGGAAAACTCCCCAAAAGCCTATTGCCCTTAAGTTCGTTCTGACTCACAGTGACCTACAGGAAAGCGTAGAACTGCCCCATAGGGTTTCCAAGGCTGTAAATTTTTTTTTAATTGTGCTTTAGTGAAAGTTTACAGCGCAAATTAGTTTCTCGTTCAAAAAATTATACATAAATTGTCTTGTGACATTGGTTGTAGTCCCTGCATTGTGTCAGCACTCTCCCCCTTTCCCTTTCCACCCTGGGTTCCCCACATCCATTTGTCCAGTTTTCCTGCCCCTTCCTGCCTTTTCATCTTTGTTTTTGGGTAGGTGTTGCCCATTTGGTCTCATATACTTGACTGAACTAAGAAGCACAGTCCTCCATGTGTTGTTTGTTTTATAGGCCTGTCTAATCTTTGGCTGAAAAGTGGGCTTCAGGAATGGTTTCAGTTATGAGTTATTGCTGAGTTCCTCCAGTCTCTATCAGACCAGTCAGTCTTGTATTTCTTTGTGAATTTGAATTTTGTTCTATATTTTACTTCTGCTCTGCACAGGCCCTCTATTGTGATCCATGTCAGAGCCATCAGTAGTGATAGCTGACACCATCTAGTTCTTTTGGGTTCAGGATGGTGGACACTGTGGTTCATGTGGCCTATTAGTGTTTTGGACTAATATTTTCCTTGTGTCTTTGGTTTTCTTCATTCTCCTTTGCTCTGGGCGGGATGGGACCAATATGTGTATCTCAGATGGCTGCTCACAAGCTTTTAAGACCCCAGATGCTACTCACCAAAGTAGGATATAGAACAATTTCCTTATGAACTATGTTATACCAATTATACCTAGATCCCCCCGAGACCATGGTCCCCAGCCCTCAGCCCCAGTTACTAGGTCCCTTGAGGTATTTGGATGTGTCTAGGAAGCTTCTGTAACTTTGTCTTGATCAAGTTGTGCTGACTTCCCCTATATTGTTTTGTCTTTCCCTTCACCAAAGTTAACTGTTGTCTACTATCTAGTTAGTGACTTCCCCTCCCCACTCCTCTCACCCTTGTGACCATCAAAGATTGATTTTTTTCTGTGTGTAAACCTTCTCTTGAGTTTTTATAGTAGTGGTCTCATACATTATTTATCCTTTTATGATTGACTTACATCATTCAGCATAATGTCCTCCAGACTCATCCATGTAGTGAGATGTTTTGCAAATTCATCATTGTTCTTTATTGTTGAGCAGTATTCCATTGTGTGTATGTACCATAGTTTGTTTATCCATTCATCTGTTGATGGGCATTTACGTTGTTTCCATCTTTTTGCTATTACGAAAAACGCGGCAATGAACATGGGTGTGCATATGCCTATTCGTGTAATGGTTCTTATTTCTCTAAGATATAATCCCAAGAGTGGGATTGCTGAATAGTATGGTATTTCTATTTCTAGTTTTTTAAGGGGGCACTGTAGTGTTTTCCATAGTGGTTGTACGATTTTACGTTCCCACCAGCAGTGCATAAGAGTTCCAATCTCCCCAAAACCTCTCCAAAGTTTGTTATTTTCTGCTTTTTGATTAGTACCTGTAATATCCAGGTGAGATGGTATCTCTTTGTAGGTTTGATTTGCGTTTCTCTAATGGCTAATGATCATGAGCACTTTCTCATGTGTCTGTTAGCCACCTGAGTGTCTTCTTTGGTGAAGTGTCCATATCCTTTGCCCATTTTTTAATTGGATTATTTGTCCTTTGTTGTTGAGGTGTTGAAGTATCTCGTCGATTTTAGAGATTAGACCCTTGTCGGATATATCGTAGCCAAAATTTTTTCCCCGTTCTGTGGGTTCTCTTTTTATTCTTCTGGTGAAGTCTTTTTATGGGCGTAAGTGTTTAACTTTAGGTGCTACCAGTTAACCAGTTTATCTTCTGGTGTTTGTACATTGTTATGCTTTGTATTATATTTATTCCGTGTATTAGGGCCCCCAATTAGTGTTATCCCTATTTCTTCTTGCATGATCTTTATCTTTTTAGGTTTTATATTTAGGTCTCTGATCCATTGGAGTTAGTTTTTGTGTATGGTGTGAGCTATGAGTCCTGTTTCTTTTTTCTACAGAAGGACATCTGGTTATGCCAGCACCTTTTGTTAAAGAAGCTGTCTTTTCCCCCTTTTAATGGACTTTGTCCCTTTGTCAAACATCAGCTGCTTGTAGGTGGATGGATTTACATCTGGGTTCTCAGCTCTGTTCCATTGGTCTATGTGTCTGTTGTTGTATCAGTACCAGGCTGTTCTGACTACTGTGGCTGTACAGTAGGTTCTAAGAACCAAAGCTATAAATCTTTACGGAAGCAGACTGCCACATCCTTCTCCAGCAGAGTTACTGGTGGATTCAAACTACTAACATTTTGGCTAGCAGCCGAGCGATTAACCACTGTGCAACCAGGGCTCCTCTATACAACATAGGTGCCAATAATAGGAAATTGCCCAAGTATTGACACTGCAAGAATTTCAATGCCTGGAACACTGAAATTTACATGAAGCTTGGCGATATGGCTTGCCAAATAGCAGAATCAGGTGCTATCTGTCCCCAGCCAGGATCCCTATAAAAAGGGAAAGCAGCAGGGTGGGGTCCCCCTCCTGGAGCACAAGCCATGAATAGTTCAGCCAGGCCTGGCCCTAGCAGGCCTCACCATGGAGTGGCAAGAGATGCAGGGGGATGGGTGGGGAATACGACTGGAAGCTTCATCCTGCTGAACCTGTTGTCCAACTTGGACCCCACCTGTCCTACACTAAGGATGGGATGAATTCCACAATTAACATGGCATGGATTAAGAAACAGTCTTTATTGGAGAAAGGGGAAACTTGTGGAGGCCAAGAGGTAGCCAGGACCAGGGCTCTGCTGGGCCCATGATTTGGTCTATGTTCTATGGAGCGATCCTTTCCCACTGAGGCTCTGTTTATATAGGCCAAGCTTAAGAAAGCAGCTTTGCCCATGGGTGAATATCCAGCCAACTTGGGCCAGACTGTCTGGATTTGGTGGGGCGGGGGAGGTTGGAGGGTGGAAGACGTGTCGGGGGAGAGGGCGGGGAGGGAAGGACAGGCAGCCAGTGCACAGATAATATGCCTAGGAGCCACAGGAGACTACCCCTTCCCTTTCCTCTAGCCCTGGAGAGCCTAGAAACAGTGGAGGTGACTCTGTAACCCCATTCTTCTGTATTAAAACAAAATCATGACCAAGTCTTGAACACTTTGGCCTGGGCTCCAAGCCCTAAGGAGGAGAGAGAAGCTGACTAACAGTGAGTAAAACTAAGCTCAGGGCTTTTGGAAGCATTCCGAAAACAAGGTCTGCTCTTAGCTGAATCAAAGATCTCATTTTGGGATCAAACAGACTTTCCTCTCCCTAAAAGTGAGTTAAACTAGGAATGTCTTATTTTGACTTAGGTGATAGAATGGCAAGCCTGGGTAAGATCAGATGACTAAAAGGTGGTTCACAGGAGGGTTTTTATTTAATCTTTATTCTTCCTACAGACCAAAGGGTTTCTGCAGTCAGTAGACATCGTTATACCACTGAGAACTTTCCAGAAGCAACAAATAATGCCAGCCGATGAGCAAGGCCCAGCTGTGATTGCTGTGGCTGGCACCCACAAGTCCTGGGGTGAGTTAAGGTAAACTATTGTAAAAAAAAAAAAAAAAGTTTTTTTTTTTTTTATTGTATCTACTTTGGAATAAAAAGACTAAACAGTCAGACCCAAGCCTTTTTCTGAAAGGAACAGTTTATTTAAAAATAAAGTTGTGCCAGGGAAGAAAAGAAAAGGCAAGCAGCTCGCATTTCCAGCGACAACTTCTAGATAAAAACTGGTATCCCAAGTATAGGCGGTGAGACACAGAATGGGCTCCATGGGAAGATGGCAGGGTCTCCTCCAGTGGAAGCCTTTAGGATTAGGCTAACTTCTCGTCAGTCTGAGGTGATTTAGGTATGTTGTTAGTTGCTGTTGAGTTGATTCAGACTTAACGGCAGTCCTACTCGGCACACATGGTGTCATGTAACCAGGCGTCAGTAATCGCCTGAATCTACAAGGGAAAAGAATCAGGATCACCACAAAGCTGGTTCCTATGAGGTGGGCAGACATACCTCTACCATCTCTGACCAGCCGTCCTCTCCACAGCACTCTCTACTTCTCTGCTGGGTTCAATAATTCTTTGCAATGGCCACTCAGAACTCACAGACCATACTCACAGTTACGTGGTTCATTAGGGAAGCAACAGGCTACAGCTCAGAATCAAGATCAACTTGGAAGTAACAGAATGCAACTCAGGAGACAGAAGGCAGGATACAGTCCTCTATCAATCAGGACAGCGTCCAACCAGGGCAACTCTCAGCTCCTTCTCAGATGTGCCAGCCAATAATCCTTCTTGGCCACGCCTGCAAGCAGGCTCTTCACTCAGCTGTGCCAATAGGCAGACCCTTCTCTTGACCTTGCACATGCCCTTCTCTGACTTTGGCCTCCCCACTGTTGGCCTCTCCACTGCTAAATGGCCCAATCCATGGCCAATGTAGCAGCCCGTTTGGCTGCTACCCTCCTAGCAGCAGTCCTCTGCTGTCCCTGGCTGCTCTGCCACCAAGCCCCTCTTATGGGCCCCTCTAGGCCTCTGCCCTTGCTCGAGCAAATGTTACAGCTCTTTTGACTCACTGACAAGTGCCGGAGGCACCCCAGTCCACAGCAAGCCTCCTGCCCGAAGGTGCTCTGCTCACTCTCCATGGGCCAGCAAGCCCACTACAGCAGTCTCTCTCCATAGTTCCTGAGGCTAGTACTGCTGCTACCATTTCTCTGCCTCTAGGCCTTGCTGGGCTCTGCTGTGCTTGCCACCTCTCCCATCATCCCCAGTATTACAGCACTTGAGCCATGTCATATCTCTTTTAGGAGGTCCCCTCCTTCTCTCTCTCTTCCCTTGCCTCTCTAAAAACTTCTGTGGGGTTGGCTGCTTATATAAGCAAGTCCCTTATCAATTTCAAGGCATGACCCTCTCAGCAGGACCACAAATCAACCAATCACCGCAAGCACTCAATCCTATTGTGTGGCTTCGTGCATCCTATTTGCATGGTATATTGACCAATTCCTGCAAGGTGTGTAGAATAGACCAATCAAAGGGCAGACTGCAGCTCAACTGACCATTTTGGGCAGAATTATACACCCAAAGCCAGAAAGGCCATATATAAAGAGAAACTCATTGCACTGCAGGTTGCCAAGATTTAAGTATTAAAAAAAAAAAAAGCCCATTGCCATTGAGTTGATTCCAACTCATAGCGACCCTATAGGACAGATAGCGTTTCCAAGGAGCAGCAGGTGTATTCCAACTGCCACCTTCTGGTTAGCAGCCCAACCCTTAACCACTATGGCACCCGGGCTCCTGATTTAAGGGTAGCTCTGTGGCACCTAACAACAACAACAACTGCCTAAAAGCAAAAAAAATTGGAAATAAAATTAACAAGAAGAAAACCTTATGGGTCAAAAAATGGTGCCTTCGGCTGAAAAAAACTTGTTTGATGTAATCCAAACAATTTATTAAATGCAAGCATCCTCCTATTTAATCCTAGTAATAACCCCAAGAAATAGATACTATTATTACATTCCCCATTTTACAAGTGGAAAACTATGTCAGGCAGTTTTCCACCATCTCACTGCCCTTCACGCTGTGCCTGGCATGTAGTGCTCAGTAAATATTTGTTGAATGAATAAATGAAGCAGTGCCTGCTAACAGAAACTCAACTTTAATCAGTTAGTATGTGGTCATTTCTTTTATCTCAGGGAAGCTAACTCTTGGGAATGAATCATAATTAATCCAAACCAGCTAAGACAATCCCATTTCCCTGTGTAGCAATTTCTTAGGAGTAGGTGTGGGGCCCAGTTCTGACCAATGAGATTGAAATTGATGTTTAGCTGGAACACATCAGAATGTTAAAATATTGGATACTTCTGTACTGTGGTAAATACTGCTTCCCTAGTCGTTCCTCCCTCCTCCCTCCCTTTGTCTAGGACTTCCTGCATCTCCCCATAATCCAGCATCTACAAGGTTATCGAGCTTAGAAGGGGGCCCCTAAGACTTTGCTCTAGGACTACAACCAGCATCTGATCTATTCCGGTTGTCCAATGCCCATGCCATACTGGTTTTTGCATATCTTGAATTTTACCCCTGAGTAATAGGAAGTCTTCTAAGAAAAAATTTCCCCCTGAATAAAAAGACAGAGGCTCATGACCTTTGCCTATACACATCATCTTGTTTTATTGCTGTTGTATGGCACTTTTATAGCACTGTGGCAGCCATCTTGCAACCATGAGGTTACAAACCAATGAGAAGATAAACACAGCCTGAGTCCTTAAAGGTATCATTGAGCCACATTGTGCCAGACCTGGAGCAGTCCTCCCTTATTATGGTTTGGATTTTTTCCCTGCAAATATGTGTTGAAACCCTAACCCCAACCTGTAAACATGACCTCATTTGGAAATAGGGATTTTTCTTTTGTGATGTTAATAAGGCCATACCAATGTAGGGTGGATAACCAGTGAATTATAAAAAGACCAGAGTAATAAACACACACAAATGCGCATGCCCACACACGCACACACACACACACACACACAGAGAAAGACAGACACCATGTTAAATTCGTGGAATCCTATTCACCTGGATAAGCCCTCCTGGCATACTTCATATCTGCTTCCCTCTAATCAGTTGCTCCCTAGGCCACTGCACACCTCTCATCCTGGGACTTCTCCCATCTCTCTCCTGTGTGAATGCACTGTCTCCTGGATCTCATATCTGCCATATTCTTGATTTACTTCATATTTCTGAGGAATGTTTTCAAGTGTCTTTCTCAGAAACATTTTTAAGATCTAAATTTTGAAGGCATTGCATGTCAGAAAGGTCTTCATTTTGCCCTCTCTAGAATTATAGTTTGGCTGGGTAGAGAATTCCAGGTGGAAAATCGTTTTCCCTCACACATTTAAGGTGTTGCTCCTTTGCCTTTGAGTACCCAGTATTGCAGATGAGAGATATAGTGCAAATCTGATTCTTGTTCCTTTCAGGTTCAATGTTTCTTTTTTTTTTTTTTTTAATTATCTTTGCTCCTTACTTGTTCTAAAACTTTGCCATGGAGTACTTGGAAATGGGTCTTTTTAAATTGTGCCGGCCATATAGGACTCTTTCACTCTGAAGATTTATGCCCTTCAGCTTGAGGAAATTTCTACCCTTGTTTTCACTATTTCTGGAACTCTTATTAGTCTTCTTCAAGTTCACAGGGCAGGCCATGGAAGTGGAGAAGAGCAAAGAGCCCTACAGGGTTGGAGTGAAACCCATGTCAGTTCCTGCAGACGTTGGCAGTGTATGGGTCTGCAGAAACCAGGGCCTTTGGGCATGGGGCTACACCTGGTCCAGGAGTCAGAGCAACTGAAGGAGAGTCCAGGTGAAGGTGGTGCATTGCAGGTCTAGCTGTTGCCTGCCTGACATGATGAGATCAGTCAACATGGAAGCTACAACGTGTGTGAGCTACGAATTGGTTGCTACTTCATTCACTTCTGCCCTCCAAATCTCTCACAGGAACCTCTATTGTGGCCCACTCTAAGTGAAACATACAGGGAAGGTACTTCTGGGAACTGTAGTTCATCCTAGCCAAGTGGACAAATTACAGAGCCACCACAGCTTCCTTTGAAACTTTATTTATTTGACAAAAGCTCATATAGCAGTATGTGCTAGCTGCTGTCCTAAGCACTTAACTCATTTACTTTTTTTACAATATCCCTGTGAGGTAACTGTTATTGTTGTTGTTACTATTAGTTGTCATATTGTCAGCTCCAACTCATGGCAATCCCATGTACAAAACGACCCCAGAACAAAACGTTGCCCAGTCCTGTACCATCTTCATGATAGTTGGTATACTCAAGTCCATTGTTGTGACCACTGTTATACTGAGTGCCTTCCAATCTAGGGGGCTGATCTTTCAGCACTATATTGGGCAATATTCTGTTGTAATCCATACAGTATTCATTGGCTAATTTTTAGAATTAGATCACTAGGCCTTTCTTCCTAGTCGGTTTTCGTCTGGAAGCTCTGCTAAAGCCTATCCACCACGGGTGACCCTGCTGGTATTTGAAATACCTTTGGCATAGCTTCCAGCATCTCAGCAACCCACAAGCCACCATAGAATGGCAAACCGACAGACAGGTGGTAGAGCTATTATTATTAACACTGTTTTTTTTACAGATAAAAAACTAAGGACAGAGAGGCTAAGGAACTTGCCTAAGGTCACACAGCTAGTAAGTGGCAGAGCCAGAGAATTTGTATATTCTGCCACTGCTGTGCAAAGGCAGTATTGCCCCTAGCCCACCCAGACCCATTGCTGTTGAGTTGATTCCAACTCATGGAGACCCTATAGGACAGAGAAGAACTGCCCCATAGGGTTTGCAAGGAGCTGGTGGATTCGAACTGTTGACTGTCTGGTTAGCAGCTGTCATGGATTGAATTATGTCCCCCAAAAAATGTGTATCAGTTTGGCTGGGCCATGATTCCCAGTATTGTGTGATTTTCCTATATGTTGTAAATCCAGCCTCTATGATCCTAATGAGGGAGGATGGGCCACAGTTGTGTTAGTGAGACAAGGCTCAGTCTACAAGATTGGATTGTGTCTTGAGTCAACCTCTTGAGATATAAAAGAAAGAAGCAAGCAGAGAGACAGGGGGGCCTCATACCACGAAGTAAGCAGTGCCAGGAGCAGAGCGTGTCCTTTGGACCCGGGGTCCCTGTGCAGAGAAGCTCCTAGTCCAGGGAAATGTTGAAGAGAAGGCCAATATAGAGAGAAAGACTTGCTCTGGAGCTGACACCCTGAATTTGGACTTTTAGCCTGCTTAACTGTGAAGAAATAAATTTCTTTTTGTTAAAACCATCCACTTGTGGTATTTCGGTTATAGCAGCATCAGATGACTAACACAGCCGCTGATGTCTTAACCACTGTGTCTCGAGGGCTCCACAGTATTGCCCCTAGCAAGTGGATATTTAACAGTGAAAAGTGGTGACCCTGATTTTGGGGATGGCTTGTTTATTTGATTGGTTGTATTTTTATTTTGCACTGTCCCATGGGAAGTGGTTCAAGGAATATTTTGTTCTAAGGAATCTGACTCATAGAAATGCTAAGGAATCCGTGTTCCTATAAATAGAGGGTCAAGATTAAAAAAATAACTGCTTGAAGAATGTTAGCAACTCTAAAGAATCTATGCTCCTATAAATAGAAGGTCAAGATTAAAAATAGAGGCTTGAAGAATGTGCTTTTTGAACTCCCTGGGGTCCCCTGCTATCACCTCACAAGTGCAGCCACTGCCCACAGAGCCCGTGAAGAGGGCCGTCAGGTGTGGGTGCTGCCTCGGGCCTCCTGAGAGCCCCAGGCAGGGTGTAGGCTCAGAAGGTGCTTCTGCACCCTGTACCTCTGTACCTCAGAAACATTAGCTAAGAAAGTCTCTCTGTGCCCGGTAGGGTTCCCCTGGCTTATAGGAGAAAGCGCAGGGTGCCTCCAGGTTTAGCCACAACCTGAGGGTCTTCAACAATGAATGTTTCTCCTGCCTTAGCCACCAGGAGTCACAAAATGTCAGGCCACCTCCCTGCCCTTTAGACCCTGGAGTAAATCGGCCATTAAAAGGGGTGAGGAAGCTCACTGAGTTTCCTAGCATTTATTAACTCTCTGACTCTCCTGCTCAGAAGCTCCTTGCTCATTGGCACTCTGGCTATCCCCAAGAACCTAAAAGGGTATGGGGCCACCCCAGCTGCCTCAGCACCTTTCAGGAGCCGGTGGTCAGCACTATCCCAGGACACACAACCTTTCTGTTTTCCTAGGCCTCACTCAGGGGCAGCACGGTATTAAACGGAGAAGACATCGGCCTCTAGATCAGCAGCTTCCCTGCACTGATTCCAAGACTCAATCCTGGGGGAAGAGGAGAAAGAGAGTGTTGGAACTGCACAACCCAACCCAGGAATTCCTCCCAGACATTGGGCACTCACGAGCCTGGGCTCACCAGCCAGGCTCCATGGCATGTGGAGAAGGTGAGGTACAAGATGACTGTGGGTGCCTTATGTCAGGGTCCTCAAACTCCAGGGTGTATCAGAATCACCCGGAGAGCTTCTGATGCGCCATGTTTCTGGGCCCCACCCTCAGAGCTTCTGATTCAGTGGATCTGGGGTGAAGCCTGAGAATTTTTTACAAGTTTCAGGTTGATACCCCCAGGACTGCTAAGGGGGCTGCACTTCGAGAACCACTGCTTTAATACAACACTGCCCTCTCCTCTGAGGCCCAGAAGAGCAATAGACATTGTTCTAAGATAGGCTGCTAAAGCTTTGCTGCCAACCAGGCCCAGGAGCTACACAGATCCTGTTACCAGTTGGAAACCCCAGGTTTTGGTCAGCGTGACTCTTACCGGATAATAAATGAGAGACAGAGTTGGGAAATTGTAAAAGTGCCTTTATTTCATTGTGCAAAGAAGGAAACAATCAGGGCTGTTGCTGCCAAGACTGCTTGGAGAGGAGGAGGGAAAAAAGTTACTTTTAAGGGATTTGCAAGTTGGGAGTTCATACAAGTTATGTCAGCAACATTCTTAACCATACCACGCAGGCACCAGGATTTTCACCAGGCAGGCCAAGCAAATGAACTGCAATTCTGATGCAGATTGTGAGGCCAGCCAAGCAAAGGAACTGGAAATTGTAAGGCTGGCGAAGCAAGCTGCAGTGGAGTTTTCTGCAGCCTGGGGACCTCTGTATTAAGCTGGCCTTTCCTGCCCCCTCCTAACCCTGAGTTGGTCAGCATCAGCAGAAGGCTGCGTGGAAGCCAGAAGACAGATGCCTCCAGAGGCCACAGCCCTCTGATGACTTATCCTGATTCCCTAAATAAAGCTTTCGCTATGGTGCAGACTTGCTGACAAACCTCACCTGTGCTTGGGCGATGAGCCGAATCTTTATTACTGGGATCCCATGGATCCCTGGCTGTACAGACTGATGCAAAAGCTCCTCTGCTCTCCTGGTCAAACTGTGCCGTAGCTGCCCCCTCCTTGGCATACTGAGAGGAAGGCCCAAAATGGGGAAGGGCCCAGCAGCGGATGTAAGAATTGCTTCCTGTGCCAGCTGATGGCATGATCTGGCATGAATAAATACACTCCAAATTTTCTCAGGGTGTTCTAAGTCCTCTCCGCCTTTAAGACTCTATACCTTAACTAATATGCAAAACTGAGCCCAGTGCTCCTGGCTGGCCAAGAGGGGAGCTTAAGACCTGTCAACATTTGGGAGAATGCCTCAAGGCACCAGGGCCCTCGAATCTTTTTCATTCTCCGGACACACACACTTACGCACTCACACAACCCCTTCTTATAGCCCCTTCTCATAGCCTTCATGGACTCCTAATGGTTTCTCCAGCCTTGGCTTCTAGGTAGAGACACAGTTGTCCTATTCTCTTTCCTGCCTGACCACATCTTCCTATCACTATGAACTTCTAGAAGAAGAGCAGCATTTGCATATACAAAGAATTAATAAATGCCTCCCCAGTGTTTCATCCTACGCACATGTCTTAACCTGAGTCCCCAGGTATGAAGTAAAGGGCAGGTTGGTTAGCACATGCTGAAGAATGCACCTACTGAAAAAAAAAAAAAAGCAATTGCTGAGTTGATTTCTACTCATGGCAACCCCATATGTGTTTGAATAACCATAGGGCTTTCAATGGCTAATTTTTTCAGAAGTTGATCACCAGGTCTTTTTTCTCAGACACCTCTGGGTAGACTCAAACCACCAGCCTTTCAGTTAGCAGCCCAGCATATTAATGGTTTGCACCACCAAGGGACCCATAAAAAAAAAAAACCCATTGCCCTCAAATCAGTTCTGACTCATAGAGACCCTAGAGGAGACCTGCCCCATACGGTTTCCAAGGAGCACCTGGTGGATTCACCCTACTGACATTTTAGTTAGCAGCCATAGCTCTTAACCACTAAGCCACCAGGGGCCCATAAAATTCCATAAAACAGCCCTGGAGTAAATCAGAAATATGGTGCTAGTTAACTAAGGTTCCTATACGCAACTCTTTGCCTAAGTGGAAAAACCTAAATTGGCCTTGTTCTCAGCCTTGAGTGAAAAAAAACAGAATACTCCTTGTTTTTAGGTGCCATTGAGTTGATTCCGACTAGTGCTGACCCCATGTGAGAGAGTAGAACTGTCCCATAGGGTTTTCTAGACTGTAATCTTTATGGGAGCAGATTGCCAGTTTTTCTTCCACAGAGTCACTGGGTGGGTTTGAACCACCAATCTTTTGGTTAGCAGTTGAACACTTAACCATTGCACCACCTCCTTGAATACTCCTTACAGGAACTATTTCTGTTGAATATTTTTGCTTGGTGCTCAGTCAACAGAATGTTCTGCTGCTATTCATAAGGTTTTCACTGGCTGATGCTTTTCAGAAGTAGCCTGCTGGGTTCTTCTTCCTAGTCTGTCTTAGTCTGGAAGCTCAGCTGAAACCTGTCCTCCATGGGTGACCCTGCTGGTATCTGAATACCAGTGGCATAGCTTCCAGCATCATAGCAACAAGCATGCCCCTACAGTATAAAAACTGACAGACATGTGAATAGCAGCAGAGTATTGTCTGATATAGTGCTTGAAGATGAGCCCCTCAGGTTGGAAGGCACTCAAAAGATGACTGGGGAGGAGCTGCCTCCTCAAAGTAGAGTCAACCTTAATGATGTGGATGGAGTAAAAGTTTCAGGACCTTCATTTGCTGATGTGGCGTGACTCAAAATGAGAAGAAACAGCTGCAAATGTCTATTAATAATCGGAACCTGGAATGTACAAAGTATGAATCTAGGAAAATTGGAAATCATCAGAAATGAAATGGAATGCATAAACATCGATACCCTAGGCATTGGTGAGCTGAAATGGACTGGTATTGGCCATTTTGAATCAGACAATCATATAGTCTACTATGCTGGTAATGACAACTTGAAGAGGAATGGTGTTGTATTCATTGTCAAAAAAAGTGTTTCAAGATCTATCCTGAAGTACAATGCTGTCAGTAATAGGATAATATCCATACGCCTACAAGGAAGCCCAGTTAATATGACTATTATTCAAATTTACGCACCAACCACTAGGGCCAAAGATGAAGAAATAGAAGATTTTTATCAGCTGCTGCAGACTGAAATTGATCAAACATGCAGTTAAGATCCATTAATAATTACTGGCGATTGGAATGCGAAAGTTGGAGATAAAAAAGAAGGGTCAGTAGTTGGAAAATATGGCCTTGCTGATAGAAACAATGCCAGAGATCGAATGACAGAATTTTGCAAGACCAACAAATTTTTTGTTGCAAATACCTTCTTTCACCAACATAAACGGCGACTATACACGTGGACCTCACCAGATGGAACACACAGAAATCAAATTGACTACTTCTGCGGAAAGAGATGATGGAAAACTCAATATCATCAGTCAGAACAAGGCCAGGGGCCAACTGTGGAACAGACCATCAAATGCTCATATGCAAGTTCAAGCTGAAACTGTAGAAAATCAGAGCAAGTCCACGAGAGCCAAAATATGGCCGTGAGTACATCCCACCTGAATTTAGAAACCATCTGAAGAATAGATTTGACACATTGAACACTAGTGACCAAAGACCAGACGGCTTGTGGAATGACATCAAGGACATCAACCGTGAAGAAAGGAAGAGGTCATTGAAAAGACAGGAAAGTAAGCAAAGACCAAGATGGACGTCAGAGGAGACTCTGAAACTTGCTCTTGAACGTCAAGCAGCTAAAGCAAAAGGAAGAATCGACAAAGTAAAAGAACTGAAGATCTCAAATGGCGTCTCAAGAAGACAAAGTAAAGTATTATAATGACATGTGTAAAGAGGTGGAAATAGAAAACCAAAAATGAAGAACATGCTCAGCATTTCTCAAGCTGAAAGAACTGAAGTAAAAATTCAAGCCTTGAGTTGTAATAGTGAAGGATTCTATGGGAAAATATTAAACGACGCAGGAAGCACGAAAAGAAGATGGAAGGAATACACAGAGTCCTTATACCAAAAGGAATTATTCGATGTTCAACCATTTCTAGAGGTAGCATATGATCAGGAATCGATGGTACTGAAGGAAGAAGTCCAAGCTGCTCTGAAGGCACTGGCGAAAAACAAGGCTCCAGGAATTGATGGAATATCAATTGAGATGTTTCAATAAACAGATGCAGCACTGGAGGTGCTCACTCGTCTATGCCAAGAAATATGGAAGACAGCTTCCTGGCCCACTGACTGGAAGAGATCCATATTTATGCCTATTACCAAGAAAGGTGATCCAACCGAACGCAGAAATTATAGAACAATATCATTAATATCACACACAAGCAAAATTTTGCTGAAGATCATTCAAAAATGGCTGCAGCAGTGTATCAACAGGGAACTGCCGGAAATTCAGGCTGGTTTCAGAAGAGGACGTGGAACCAGGGATATCATTCCTGATGTCAGACGGATCCTGGATAAAAGCAAAGAATACCAGAAGGATATTTACCTGTGTTTTATTGACTATGCAAAGGCATTTGACTGTGTGGATCATAACAAATAATGGATAATATTGTGAAGAATGAGAATTCCAGAACACTTAATTGTGCTCATGAGGAACCTTTACATAGATCAAGAGGAAGTTGTTTGACAAAACAGGGGATACTGATTGGTTTAAAGTCAGGACAGGTGTGTGTCAGGGTTGTATTCTTTCACCATACCTATTTACTCTGTATGCTGAACAAATAACACAAGAAGCCAGACTATATGAAGAAGAACGGGGCATCAGGATCGGAAGAAGACTCATTAACAACCTGCGTTATGCAGATGACACAACCTTGCTTGCTGAAAGTGAAAAGGACTTGAAGCACTTGCTAATGAAGATCAAAGACCACAGCCTTCCGTATGGATTGCACCTCAATATAAAGAAAACAAAAAATCCTCACAACTGGACCAGTGGGCAACATCATGATAAACGGAGAAAAGATTGAAGGTGTCAAGGATTTCATTTTAATTGGATCCACAATCAACAGCTATGGAAGCAGCAGTCAAGAAATCAAAAGATGCATTGCATTGGGTAAATCTGCTGCAAAGGACCTCTTTAAAGTGTTGAAGAGCAAAGATGTCACCTTGAAGACTAAGGTGCACCTGACCCAAGCCATGGTATTTTCAATCGCATCACATGCATGTGAAAGCTGGACAATGAATAAGACCGAAGAAGAATTGACACCTTTGAATTGTGGTGTTGGCGAAGAATATTGAACATACCATGGACTGCCAAAAGAACAATCAAATCTGTCTTAGAAGAAGTACAACCAGAATGCTCCTTAGAAGCAAGGATGGCGAGACTGCATCTTACATAGTTTAGACATGTTGTCAGGAGGAATCAGTCCGTCGAGAAGGACATCATGCTTGGCGGAGTACAGGGTCAGTGGAAAAGAGGAAAACCCTCAAAGAGGTGGATTGACACAGTGGCTGCCACGGTGTGCTCAAGCAAAACAACGATTGTAAGGATGGGTCAGGACCAGGCAGTGTTTTGTTCTGTTGTGCATAGGGTTGCTATGAGTCGGAACCGACTTAATGGCACCTAACAACAACAACAACAGCTCAGTCGACAGATAGCCACTATAAGCATGTAGTCAGTGGAATAATTCATGGGGTTGTGCTGAATACCCGAAACTAGTAAATTTATTTAACTAATATTTATGTGTGTGTGTGTGCATGTGTACAGATGTGTTTTATTTGGCTCACAGGGTGTTTTTTTTTTTAATTTTTATTGTACTTTAAGTGAAACTTTGCAAATCAAGTCAGCCTCTCATACAGAAATTTATACACACCTTTGCATATACTCCTAATTGCTCTCCCCCTAATGAGACAGCACACTCCTTCCCTCTACTCTCTCTGTTCGTGTCCATTCGGCCAGTGTCTGACCCCCTCCGCCCTCCCATCTCCCCTCCAGACAGGAGATGCCAGCATAGTCTCATGTGCCTACTTGATCCAAGAAGCTCACCCTTCACCAGTATCATTTTCTATCCCATTGTCCAGTCCAAACCCTGTCTGAAGAGTTGGCTTTGGGAATGTTTCCAGTCTTGGGCTAACAGAAGGTCTGGGGACCATGATCACCAGGGTCCTTCTAGTCTCAGTCAGAAAATTAAGTCTGATCTTTTTACAAGAATTTGGGGTCTGCATCCCACTGCTCTCCTGCTCCCTCAGGAGTTCTCTGTTGTGTTCCCTGTCAGAGCAGTCAACAGTTGTAGCCGGGCACCATCTAGTTCTTCTGGTCTCAGGCTGATGTAGTCTCTGGTTTATGTGGTCCTTTCTGTCTCTTGGACTCATAATTACCTTGTGTCTTGGGTGTTCTTCATTCTCCTTCAGTCCGGGTGGGTTGAGACCAATTGATGCAACTTAAATGGCTGCTTCCTAGCATTTAAGACCCCAGATGCCACTCTCCAAAGTGGAATGCTGAATGTTATCTTAATGGGTTTTATTATGCCAATTGACTCAGAAGTCCCCTGGAACCAGGGTCCCCAAACCCCCGTCCCTGCCACGCTGGCCTTCGAAGCATTCAGTGTATTCAGGAAACTTCTTTGCTTTTGGTTTAGTCCAGTTGTGCTGACCTCTCCTGTATTGTGTGTTGTCTCTCCCTTCACCTAAAATAGTTCTTATCTACTAACTAATTAATGAAAACCCCTCTCCCTCTCTCCCTCTCTCGCCCCTCTCATAACCACCAAATAATATTTTCTTCTCTGTTTAAACCATTTCTTCAGTTCTTATAATAGTGGTCTTATACAATATTTGTCCTTTTGCAACTGACTAATTTCACTCAGCATATTGCCTTCCAGATTCCTCCATGTTATGAAATGTTTCATGGAATCATCATTGGTCTTCATCGATGTGTAGTATTCCATTGTGTGAATATACCATAATTTATTTGTGGGCATTGTGGTTGCTTCCATCTTTTTGCTATTGTAAACAGTGCCGCAATAAACATGGGTGTGCATATATCTGTTCATGTAAAGGCTCTTATTTCTCTAGAATATATTCCAAGGAGTGGGATTGCTGGATCGCATGGTAGTTCTATTTCTAGCTTTTTAAGACAGCACCAGATCAATTTCCAAAGTGGTTGTACCATTTTACATTCCCACCAGCAGTGTATAAGTGTTCCAGTCTCTCCACAACCTCTCCAACATTTACTATTTTGTGTTTTTTGGATTAATGCCAGCCTTGTTGGAGTGAGATGGAATCTCATTGTAGTTTTGATTTGTATTTCTCTAATGGCTAATGATCGTGAGCATTTCCTCATGTATCTGTTAGTGGCCTGAATGTCTTCTTTAGTGAAGCGCTGGTTCATAGCTTTTGCCCATTTTTTAATTGGGTTATTTGTCTTTTTGTGGTTGAGCTTTTGCAGTATCATGTAGATTTTAGACATCAGGTGCTGACTGGAAATGTCATAGCTAAAAACTTTTTCCCAGTCTGTAGGTAATCTTTTTACTCTTCTGGTGAAGTCTTTGGATGAGCATAGGTGTTTGATTTTTAGGAGATCCCAGTTACCTAGTTTCTCTTCTGCATTGTTACTAATGTTTTGTATTCTGCTTATGCCATGTATTAGGGCTCCTAGTGTTGTCCTTATTTTTTCTTCCATGATCTTTATCATTTTAGTTTTATGTTTAAGTCTTTGATTCATTTTGAGTTCATTTTCGTGCATGGTGTGAGGTACGGGTCTTGTTTCATTTTTTTGCAGATGGCTATCCAGTTATGCCAGCACCATTTGTTAAAAAGACTATCTTATGCCCATTTAACTGACTTTGGGCCTTAGTCAAATATCAGCTGCTCATATGTGGATGGATTTATGTCTGGATTCTCAATTCTGTTCCATTGGTCTATGTATCTGTTGTTGCACCAGTACCAGGCTGTTTTGACTACTGTGGCAGTATAATAGGTTGTAAAATCAGGTACAGTGAGGCCTCCCACTTTGTTCTTCTTTTTCAGTAATGCTTTACTTATCCAGGGCCTCTTTCTCTTCCATATGAACTTGGCAATTTGTTTCTTCAACTCATTAAAAAAAGTCCTTGGAATTTGGATTGGAATTGCATTGTATCTATAGATGGCTTTTGGTAGAATAGACATTTTTACAATGTTGTCTTCCTATCCATGAGCAAGGTATGTTTTTCTACTTATGTAGGTCTCTTTTGGTTTCTTACAGTAGTGTCTTATAGTTTTCTTTGTATAAGTCTTTTCCATCTCTGGTAAGATTTATTCCTAAGTATTTTATCTTCTTGGGGGCTACTGTAAATAGTATTGATTTGGTGATTTCCTCTTCGATGTTCTTTTTTTTGGTGTAGAGGGATCCAGCCGACTTTTGTATGATTATCTTGTATCCTGATAATTTGCCAAACTCTTCTATTAGTTTCAGTAGTTTTCTTGAGGATTACTTAGGGTTTTCTGTGTATAAGTTCACATCATCTGCAAACAGAGATACTTTTACTTCTTCCTTGCCAATCTGGATGCCCTTTATTCTTTATCTAGCCTAATTGCTCTGGCTAGGACCTCCAGCACAAAGTTGAATAAAAGGGGTGATAAAGGGCATCCTTGTCTGTTTCCTGATATCAAAGGGAATGCTTTCAGACTCTCTCCATTTAGAATGATGTTGGCTGTTGGCTTTGTATAAATGCCCTTTACTATGCTGAGGAATTTTCCTTCTATTCCTATTTTGCTGAGAGTTTTTATGATGAATGAGTGTTGAACTTTGTCAAATGCCTTTTCTACATCAATTGATAGAATCATGTGATTCTTGTCCTTTGTTTTATTTATATGATGGATTACATTAATTGTTTTTCTAATGTTGAACCATCCCTGCATACTTGGTATGAATCCCACTTGGTCATGGTGAATTTTTTTTTTTTTTTTTTTGATATGTTGTTGAATTCTATTGGCTAGAATTTTGTTGAGGATTTTTGTATCTAAGTTCATGAGGGATATAGGTCTGTAATTTTCTTTTCTTGTGGTATCTTTACCTGGTTTTGGTATCAGGGATATGGTGGCTTCATAGAATGAGTTTGGAAGTATTTCGTCCTTTTCTATGCTTTCAAATACCTTTAGTAGTAGTGGTGTTAACTCTTCTCTGAAAGTTTGGTAGAACCCTGCAATGAAGCCATCCAGGCCAGGGCTTTTTTTGTTTGGAGTTTCTTGATTACCTTTTCAATCTCTTCTTTTGTTATGGGTCTATTTATTTGTTCTACCTCTGTGTTAGTTTAGGTAGGTAGTGTGTTTCTAGGAATTCATCCATTTCTTCCAGATTTTCAAATTTGTTAGAGTACTATTTTTCATAGCAATCTGATATGATTCTTTTAATTTCAGTTTGGTCTGTTGTAATATTGCCCATCTCATTTCTTATTCAGGTTATTTGCTCCCTCTCCTGTTTTTCTTTTGTCAGCTTGGCCAATGGTTTATCAATTTTGTTGATTTTTTCAAAAAAACAGCTTTTGGTCTTGTTAATTCTTTCAATTGTTTTTCTGTTTTCTGTTTCATTTAATTCTGCTCTAATCTTTATTATTTGCTTTCTTCTGGTGCCTGAGTGTTTCTTTTGCTGCTTTTTTCTATTAGTTTAAGTTGTAGGAATAATTCTTTGATTTTTGGCCCTTTCTTATTTTTATATGTGTGCATTTATTGATATACATTGACCTCGGAGCACTGCTTCACTGTGTCCCAAAGGTTCTGTTAGGAAGTGTTTTCATTCTCATTGGATTCTATGAATTTCTTTATTCCATCCTTAATGTCTTCTGTAACCCAGTCTTTTTTGAACAAGGTATTGTTCAGTTTTCAAGTATTTGATTTCTTTTCCCTGCTCTTTCTGTTATTGTTTTCTACTTTTATGGCCATATGGTCAGAGAAGATGCCTTGTAATATTTCAATGTTTTGGATTCTGCTAAGGCTTGTTTTATGACCTAATATGTGGTCTATTCTGGAGAATGTCCCATGTGCACTGGAAAAGAAAGTATACTTGGCTGCTGTTGGGTGGAGTGTTCTGTATATGTCTATAAAGTCAGGTTGGTTGATTGTGGCATTTAGATCTTCCCTGTGTTTATTGAGCTTCTTTCTGGATGTCCTGTCCTTCACTGAAAGTGGGGTGTTGAAGTCCCCTACTATAATTCTGGAGCTGTCTATCTCATTTTTCAATCCTATTAGAGTTTGTTTTATGTATCTTGCAGCCCTGTAATTGGGTGCATAAATATTTAATATGGTTATATCCTCCTGGTATATTGTCCGTTTTATCATTATATGGTGTCATTCCTTATCATTTGTGGTGGATTTAACTTTAAAGTCTATTTTGTCAGAAATTAATATTGCTACTCCTGCTTTTTTTTTTATTGTTGTTTGCTTGACATATTTTTTCCATCTTTTGAGTTTTTGTTTGTTTTGTGTCTCTAAGGTGTGTCTCTTGTAGGCAGCATATAGACAGATCGTGTTTTTTAATCCAGTCTGCCACTCTCTGTCTCTTTATTGGTGCATTTAGTCCATTTACATTCAGTGTAACTATCGATAGGTATGAGTTTAATGCTGTCATTTTGATGTCTTTTTTTGTATGCTGTTGACAGTTTTTTTCCCACTTAATTTTTTAAAAATAATTTTTATTGTGCTTTAAGTGAAAGTTTACAAATCAAGTCAGTCTCTCACACCAAAACCCATAAACACCTTGCCCACTTAATTTTTTATGCTGAGTAGTTTATGTTTATATATTGTCTTTTCCTCTTATTCATTGTTGTTGTTTTTTTCTGCTGAGTCTCTATTCTTTTACTGTTTCATTTTGATGAGTAGGATAGTTAGTCTCCTTTGTGGTTACCTTAAAATTTACCCCTATTTTTCTAAGTTTAAACCTAACTTTTATTTCTTTGTATCGCCTTGTCTTCCTCTCCATATGAAAGATCTGTGACTACATTTCTTAATCCCTCTTTATTTTTTTAATGTTGTCTTCTTTTACATAATGACATCACTGTTTCCATGTTTTGAGCATTTTTTTTATCTTGGTTTATTTTTGTGATTTCCCTGTCCGGGTTGACTTCTGATTGCTCTGCCCAGTGTTCTAGTCTCAGGATGATACCTGATATCATTGATTTTCTAACCAAGGAACTCCCTTTAGTATTTCTTGTAGTTTTAGTTTGGTTTTTACAAGTTCCCTAAAGTTCTGTTTATCTGGAAATGTCCTAATTTCACCTTCATATTTGCGAGACAGTTTTGCTGGATATATGATTCTCGGCTGGCAATTTTTTTCCTTCAATGCCTTATATAAGTCATCCATCACCTTCTTGCCTGCATGATTTCTGCTGAGTAGTCTGAGCTCATTCTTGTTGGCTCTCCTTTGTAGGTGACTTTTCACTTATCCCTAGCTGCTCTTAAAATTCTCTCTTCATCTTTGGTTTTGGCAAGTTTGATTATAATATGCCTTGGTGACTTTCTTTTAAAATCTACCTTATATGGAGTTTGATGAGCATCTTGGATAGATAACTTTTCATCTTTCACGATATCAGGGAAGTTTTCTGCCAACAAATCTGCAACAATTCTGTCTGTATTTTTGTTATCCCTCCCTGTCCTGGAACTCCAATTACTCATAGGTTATTTCTCTTAATAGAGTCCCACATGATTGTAAAAGTTTCTTCATTTTAAAAAAAAATTCTTTTATCTGATTTTTCTTTAAATGTATTGGTGCCAAGTGCTTTATCTTCAAGCTCACCAATTCTGCCTTCCACTTGCTCAATTCTTCTCCTCTGACTTGCTATTGAGTTGTCTAATTCTGTAATTTTATTGTTAATCTTCTGAATTTCTGATTGCTGTCTCTCTATGGATTCCTGCAGCTTATTAAATTTTTCATTATGTTCTTGAATAACCTTTTAAATTTCTTCAACTGTTTTATCTTTGTGTTCCTTGGCTTGTTCTGTGTATTGCCTGATCTCCTTCCTGATGTCTTGAAGGGTTCTGTATACTAATCTTTTGTATTCTGCATCTGGTAATTCCAGGAAGCCACTTTCATCTAGAAGATCCCTTGATTCTTTGTTTTGAGAGCTTGCTGAAGTGATCATGGTCCGTTTCTTTATGTGATTTGATATCGACTGTTATCTCCAAGCCATCTATAAGTTATTGTATTAGTTTATTTTATGTTTGTTTACCATATCCTAGCTTCTTGGTTTGTTTTGTTTTGATATGCCCAAATAGGCTGCTTGAGTGAGCTACCTTGATTATTTTCACCTTGGAAGCTCTGACTCCCTGTCACCAGATGGTTAGAGCTGTAGGAGTCCATTCACTTTTCTTGTATGGACTAAGCTCAGGTGTCCAGGTAGCTGGTCATCTACTGTGTGGTACAGGCTCTGTCCTACAGCCTTAGAGGGGCAGGGGTGATTGGCGTAGGTACCAGTATCTGATTGCAGCAGGGGTCACGCTCTGAACA
Source organism: Loxodonta africana (assembly GCF_030014295.1). NCBI lineage: Eukaryota > Metazoa > Chordata > Mammalia > Proboscidea > Elephantidae > Loxodonta > Loxodonta africana. The sequence goes on along the minus strand of NC_087355.1, from coordinate 51,493,720 downwards.
AGGCAGGGGGCTGAGAATCATCTCCCAAGTGACCCTGAGGAAATTGAATCCCTCTTACCTAGAGCATACAGGTGGGTGGGTTCTGCAGACGGACCATGGGCACCCAATGTTTTTGGTTGTAAGGACTGGGAGGTACCAGTTAATCCTGGACCCCCATCATGGGTGGCTGGGTGACCTGAGTGGAGCCACCAGTCCTTAGGCCCCTGACATGGGTAGGTGAGGACCCTGTTTAATAGGCAAAGCGGTGTCAAATATCAAAAACCCACCTCTTCACCACACAGCTGAAACTGTTGCAGTCTGCCAGCAAGGGCCTATTCTCCTGAAATAGGCCCACAAAGGTCCATGCAGGGGGGAAAGGTATTCAAAGACCATGGACCGTTTATGCCTTGACAGGAGCCACTTCCGTCCGGAGCTCCCCAGGTTAGTGGAGCTGGCAAATTATCTTTTCCCCCAGTTGCAAATTTATTCCTTCTCCAAAGCTGGGAAAATGGCTCCAGGCACTCAACAGGGCCTATCTCAGGCCCAGGGAAATCAACAGCCAATGAAGCTGGCTTAGCTTTTGCTGAAAGTGCCATTCTTCTCTGGGTCAGAGGTTTAAGTAGTCTGTGCGGCCGGCTGCTTCTCCCTGAGGAAACTGCAGCTGAACGCTACTACCACCCCACCACAGCTGCTCCCAGGAATGGTGCCTGAGGGATCCCGGTGATTCAGATCCAGCTACTCCTCTCCACTTCTGAACCACCTCTCCCTCCCCCTGCTGCTCACTCCATTTTCTAACTTTGTCTTTGATGTTCAGAGCTTCTAGCTTGTCATAAATATAATCATTTCACTTGTTTTTTCAGGTCTTTGTTGTAAGAGGGGTCACCGGAAGCATCTGGCCATTCCGCCATCTTGGCCCCAACTCTGTCCTTTTTAACTAAATTTTAGGTGCCTTTATATACCTACAAAGAGTTCAGAAAATTATATGTATATGTGTATGTAATAAATCATTATCTCAAACACAAAGAGGTACATGAACTTTATTAATATAAAATTAGTTTCTCTTGCCACCACCAATAAACGTTAAACAAATAAATTTGTTTGTTTTCTTATACTTCAGATGAAGGTTTACAGAACAAACTAGCTTCTCATTAAGCAATTAGTACATATATTGTTTTGTGACGTTGGTTACCAACCCCACGACATGTCAACACTCTACCTTTCTCAACTTTGGGTTCCCTATTATCAGTTTTCCTGTCCTCTCTTGCCTTCTAGTCCTTGCCCCTGGGCTGGTGTACCCCTTTAGTTTCATTTTGATTTATGGGCCTGTCTAATCTTTGGCTAAAGGGTGAACCTCAGGAGTAACATCATTACTGAGCTACAAGTGTGTCTGGGGGCCATATTCTGGGGTTTCTCCAGTCTCTGTCAGATCAGTAAGTCTGATTTTGTGTGTGTGTGAGTTAGTATTTTGTTCTCCATTTTTCTCCAACTGTGTCTGGGACCCTCTATTTCAATCCCTATCAGAGCGGTCAGTGGTGGTAGCTGGGCACCATCTGGTTGTACTGGACTCAGTCTGGTGGAGGCCATGGCAGTTGTGGTCCATTAGTCCTTTGGACTAATCTTACCCTTGTGTCTTTTGTATTCTTCATTCTCCCTTGCCACCGAAGGGGGTGAAACCAGTAGACTATCTTTGATGGCTGCTCGCAGGCTTTTAAGACCCCAGACACTACTCACCAAAGTAGGATGTAGAACATTTTCTTTATAAACCATATTATGCCAATTGAGCTAGATGTTCTCCAAGACTCTGGTCCCCATAGCCCTCAGGGCAGTAATTCCATCCCTCAGGGAGTTTGGATGTGTCTATGGAACTTCCATGACCTTCCCTTGTACAAGTTGTGCTGGCTTCCCCAGTATTGTGTACTGTGTTACCCTTCACCAAAGTTACCACTTATCTATTGTCTATTTAGTGTTTTTCCATCCCCACCCCCTCCCCTCCCTTGAAACCGTCAAAGATTGTTTCTTTTTTTTTCTTTTTTATTAACTTTTGTTGAGCTTCAAGTGAACTTTTACAAATCAAGTCAGTCTGTCACATATAAGTAAGTTTACATACATCTTACTCCGTACTCCCACCTGCTCTCCCCCCAGTGAGTCAGCCCTTCCAGTCTCTCCTTTCGTGACAATTTTGCCAACTTCCCACTCTCTCTATCCTCCCATCCCCCCTCCAGACAGGAGATGCCAACACAATCTCAAGTGTCCACCTGATATAATTAGCTCACTCTTCATCAGCATCTCTCTCCCATCCACTGTCCAGTCCCTTTCATGTCTGATGAGTTGTCTTCGGGGATGGTTCCTGTCCTGGGCCATCAGAAGGTCTGGGGACCATGGCCACCGGGATTCCTCTAGTCTCAGTCAGACCATTAAGTATGGTCTTTTTGTGAGAATTTGGGGTCTGCATCCCACTGATCTCCTGCTCCCTCAGGGGTTCTCTGTTGTGCTCCCTGTCAGGGCAGTCATCAGTTGTGGCCGGGCACCATCTAGTTCTTCTGGTCTCAGGATGATGTAGGTCTCTGGTTCATGTGGCCCTTTCTGTCTCTTGGGTTCTTAGTTGTCGTGTGACCTTGGTGTTCTTCATTCTCCTTTGCTCCAGGTGGGTTGAGACCAATTGATGCATCTTAGATGGCCGCCTGTTAGCATTTAAGACCCCAGATGCCACATTTCAAAGTGGGATGCAGAATGTTTTCATAATAGAATTATTTTGCCAATTGACTTAGAAGTCCCCTTAAACCATGGTCCCCAAACCCCCGCCCTTGCTCTGCTGACCTTTGAAGCATTCAGTTTATCCCAGAAACTTCTTTGCTTTTGGTCCAGTCCAATTGAGCTGACCTTCCATGTATTGAGTGTTGTCCTTCCCTTCACCTAAAGCAGTTCTTATCTACTAATTATTCAATAAAAAACCCTCTCCCTCCCTCCCTTCCTCCCCCCTTCGTAACCACAAAAGTATGTGTTCTTCTCAGTTTATACTATTTCTCAAGATCTTATAATAGTGGTCTTATACAATATTTGCCCGTTTGCCTCTGACTCATTTCGCCCAGCATAATGCCTTCCAGGTTCCTCCATGTTATGAAATGTTTCAGAGATTCGTCACTGTTCTTTATCGATGCGTAGTATTCCATTGTGTGAATATACCACAATTTATTTACCCATTCATCCGTTGATGGACACCTTGGTTGCTTCCAGCTTTTTGCTATTGTAAACAGAGCTGCAATAAACATGGGTGTGCATATATCTGTTTGTGTGATGGCTCTTGTTTCTCTAGGGTATATTCCGAGGAGTGGGATTTCTGGGTTGTATGGTAGTTCTATTTCTAACTGTTTAAGATAATGCCAGATAGATTTCCAAAGTGGTTGTACCATTTTACATTCCCACCAGCAGTGTATAAGAGTTCCAATCTCTCCGCAGCCTCTCCAACATTTATTATTTTCTGTTTTTTGGATTAATGCCAGCCTTGTTGGAGTGAGATGGAATCTCATCGTAGTTTTAATTTGCATTTCTCTAATGGCTAATGATCGAGAGCATTTTCTCATGTATCTGTTAGCTGCCTGAATATCTTCTTTAGTGAAGTGTGTGTTCATATCCTTTGCCCACTTCTTGATTGGGTTGTTTGTCTTTTTGTGGTTGAGTTTTGACAGAATCATGTAGATTTTAGAGATCAGGCGCTGGTCGGAGATGTCATAGCTGAAAATTCTTTCCCAATCTGTAGGTGGTCTTTTTACTCTTTTGGTGAAGTCTTTAGATGAGCATAGGTGTTTGATTTTTAGGAGCTCCCAGTTATCGGGTTTCTCTTTGTCATTTTTGGTAATGTTTTGTATTCTGTTTATGCCTTGTATTAGGGCTCCTAAGGTTGTCCCTATTTTTTCTTCCATGATCTTTATCGTTTTAGTCTTTATGTTTAGGTCTTTGATCCACTTGGAGTTAGTTTTTGTGCATGGTGTGAGGTATGGGTCCTGTTTCATTCTTTTGCAAATGGATATCCAGTTATGCCAGCACCATTTGTTAAAAAGACTGTCTTTTCCCCAATTAACTGACACTGGTCCTTTGTCAAATATCAGCTGCTCATACGTAGATGGATTTATATCTGGGTTCTCAATTCTGTTCCATTGGTCTATGTGCCTGTTGTTGTACCAGTACCAGGCTGTTTTGACTTCTGTGGCTGTATAATAGGTTCTGAAATCAGGTAGAGTGAGGCCTCCCACTTTCTTCTTCTTTTTCAGTAATGCTTTGCTTATCCGAGGCTTCTTTCCCTTCCATATGAAGTTGGTGATTTGTTTCTCTATCACTTAAAAAATGACATTGGAATTTGGATTGGAAGTGCGTTATATGTATAGATGGCTTTTGGTAGAATAGACATTTTTACTATGTTAAGTCTTCCTATCCATGAGCAAGGTATGTTTTTCTACTTAAGTATGTCCTTTTTAATTTCCTGAAGTAGAGCTTTGTAGTTTTGATTGTTTCTTTTTCTGTGTAAATCTATTCATGAATTTTTATAGTGGTTTCATACAATATGTGTCCTTTTGTGATTGACTTATTTCACTCAACATAATGTCCTCCAGATTCATACATGTTGTGAGATGTTTTGCAGATTCATCACTGTCCTTTACCTTTGCATAGTACTCCGTTGCGTGTAGGTACCACAGTTTGTTTATCCATTCATCTGTTGATGGGCATCTAGGTTATTTCCATCTTTTTGCTACTGTGAACAATGCTGCAATGAACACGGGTATGCATATGTCTATTCATGTGATGGCTCTCATTTCTCTAGGGTATATTCCTAGGAATGGGATTGCTGGATCATATGGTATTTCTATTTCTAGCTTTCTAAGAAAGTGCCATATCATTTTCCAAAATGGTTGTACCATTTTGCATTCCCACCAGCAGTACATAAGGGTTCCAATTTCCCTCAGCCTCTCCAACATTTATTTCCTGTTTTTCTAATTTGTGCCACTAATGCTGGGGTGAGGTGGTATCTTATTTTGGTTTTGATTTGCATTTCACTAATGGCTAGTGATCTGAAGCATTTCCTCATGTGTCTACTAGCTGCTTGAATGTCTTCTTTGGTGAAGCGTCTGTTCATTTCCTTTGCCCCTTTTTTTTAATTGGATTATTTGTCTTTTTGTTGTAGAGGTGTTAGGTTTTCTAAACAAATATTTTTTAAAAAAAGTAACTTGAAGGGGTGCTAAATTCTACCTTGCCACAGTGCTCAATCTGACCCTGTGTAAACTCCACGAAAATGCTGTGCACACTTTCTGGGTGAGGATTCATAACTTTCACTGCATTTTCAAAAGATCGAGAAATAACTCCACCAACCAGAAAAGGTTAGGAACCACCGGCTGAGATAATGCTCACAAGCCACTCCTGGCCTTTCCTTCCTCCTCTTCCTTCCTCTGCCCAAGCATCTTCATTCTTCTCAGCTTCCCCACATCTGTCTGACCCACGTCTACCCTGAGAACTCCTTGTTTCACCAGTCACCACCATTCTCCAGGATTAAAATGAGTCAGACGGGTTTTATGATCCAAGCAAAATAATAAATATGAAAATTCTTTATAAAATTATGTATAAGTAAGTGGTTAAAAAGGAGTCTTGATAGTGCAAGCGTTAAGCGCTTGGCTGCTAACTGAAAAGTTGGCAGTTTGAACCCACCCAGTGACTCCTTGGGAGAAAGACCTGCTGATCTGCTTCCATAAAGATTAAAGCCAAGAACACCCTGTGGGGCAGTTCTACTCTGTTACATGCGGTTGCTACGAGTCAGGACTGAACTGATGGCACTGAACAACAACAATGAGGGGTTAAAGAAAAGGTAGAAGTTAGCCAGTATTATGACTTATTCCTGAGCTCTTGACCAAGGCCATTGATTCCACAGGCCATTGATTTCAGCTGCCTTAAGTGCTGAAGGGTAATGATAATAACATATTAATATGTATTGTTAACACCCTTACTCACTTATTTCCCATACCAATCTTATGAGGTAAGTACTGTTATCTCTAACTTACAAGTGAGGACACGAAGGCCTAGAGAGTCTAGATAACTGGTCCAAGTTACCCAGGGAAGGGTTTTGAACCAGAAGCATTCACATTTCAGACCTTGACTCTTAACCACAATCATGCCCCTACTATGCTCCAGGAGCTGTGCTAAGCGTGCTATGAGTGTTAACTTATTTAACCTCTACAACAAGGCTATGAAATAAGTACTATTATTGCTCTCATTTTACAGAAGCCAAAACAGAGACAGAGCAAGTTTAAATCACTTGCCCAAAGTGACACAGCTATTAAATGTTAGAGCTGGGATTGAACCCAGATAATCTTTCTCTAAGGTTCACACACTAAACCCCTTCACAGAAATCAATAGTAGTTAAGGAGCTGCATAAATCAGCCTACAAATAAGAACTTTGGACCGCTTGGAACATTTAAAGGCAATTCCTGCTGCTAGAAGATTTGAAATATTTTTTTTAAGATTCAAAAACTTGTCAGTGTTAATAATTTCCATTGTCGCACATTCATTTCAGCAGACAGTTACAGGTGCCTACCAAAATTCAAACCGAACCCATTGCAGTCAAGTGAATTCCAACTCATAACGACCCTATAGGACAGAGTAGAACTGCCCCATAGTGTTTCCAAGGCTGTAATCTTTATAGAAGGAGCCCTGGTGGCTCAGTGGTTGAAAGCCATGGTGAGAAACAGCTGTTAACCAAAAGGTCGGCAGTTCGAATCCACCAAACACTCCTTGAAAACCCTATGGGGCAATTCTACTCTGTCCTATAGGGTTGCTATGAGTTGGAATCCATTTGATGGGGCAACAGATTTGGTTTGGTTTTTTAATCTTTATGGGAGCAGACTGTCACATCTTCCTTCCATGGAGCGACTGGTGCATCCCAGCCTCTGAACTTTTGGTTAGCAGCCAATCCCTTAACCACTACATCACCAGGGCTCCTTCTACTAGTGCACGGTGGTTAAATGTTGGGCTGCTAACCTAAAGGTCGGTGGTTGGAACCCACCAGCCACTCCGAGGGAGAAAAGAGCTGGTGATCTGCTCCCGTAAATATTTCAGCCTAGGAAACCCTATGGGGCAGTTCTACTCTGTCCTGTAGGGTTGCTATGCATCCGAATCAATTCCACAACATACGATAACTGCATGCAAGGTGTTGGATTGGGTGCTGCAGGGCTGCAAAGGTGAAAACCCCGTAGAAAACAGGCAGATGAGGTGCCCTGGTGATGTGCTCCAGAGCTTGGGGAGAATTTCTCAGCTTTTACTGCCCAGCAGACTCCCCAGAGGGAGCAGATATGCCAAGTTTTGCCCGAAGCTGAGGGGAAAAGTGCAGAGTTGAGCTTTTCCTCAGCCCACTAGCTCCTCTGCTGGTTCCAAACTGTAAGAAAGAAGATGATTTGGTCTCTGCATCCAGCTGGTTACAAGCCCCCAGCAGCTTTTTGTTTTCCTTGTCGTTCACGGCCCTCGGCTTGGACAAGTTTCAGTCATGGGTTCTGCTTGGTCACACAGGGATAGACCCTTTCAACACTTCCAGCCTGGGTTGGGGGCATGCAGTCCATGGGGTCCCCACCCACCCATCTCCCAGCTGATGATTAACTGTAGCTGACGATGGAGCTTACATAAGAGGATTATGAAACTCTGTTACAGGAAGGTAGGTGATCTGGATGTATAAATAGACAAAAACCTCATTACTGTGCTACTTTAAGACTGAGAGACATCTAGTGGCAGAAAATTATAGCTGCAGACCTAGCAGATCCTCTCCAGATAAGTGACTTTTACAAAGTTGTCATTTGTGAAGCTTTTGTACATATCCAAATTGGAAGGTCTTTAGCTAAATTGGGGCCCTGGGTGGTGCAAACTGTTAATGATGAGTTGGAGGTTCGTGTCCACACAGAGGTGCCTTGGAAGAAAGGCCTGGTGATCTACTTCTGAAAAATTAGTCACTGAAACCCTATGGAGCACAGTTCTACTCTGACGCACGTGGGGTCGCCATGAGTGGAATCAACTCAACAGCAACTGATGTATCTGGTTTTGGTGAAATTACTTGGAAAGCAAGAGGATCTATGGATTTTTTGCTTTAGGAAGTACAATATCATCTTTAATAAAAAGTACTATAATCCCACCTTAAGCCTGTTTTCTTCCAAAGTTTTAGATGTGCAGAATTGTATATAGTATGATTAAGAGAAATTTAGGAAACCATGACTCTATTAACATTCTCTATACACTCACCGGTCAGGATGTTGAATTTTTTTTTATGTGATTAGGGTTTTCACCAATTTCATAATTATTAGATCAAATTGGTCTCACAGGTAAGCGGACATCCATTGATTAAGCAGGATAATATCCTTAAAAAATATTTCTCCTGGCACTATTTTCTTTTGCCCTTTCCTCTGTCCAGTCATTGAGACTGTGCAGGGCTCATTGTTTTAGAGGAGAAAAGTGACAGGAGAAAAAGGAGTCTCTCCCTGGCTGGTGAATTTCAAAAAGCATGATCCTTAAGTAGCATTAACCCCACTGAGTTTTAGTGACACCTCATGGACATGTTCCCGTCAAGATTCAGAATCCATACTTGGATTCTCAGTGAATCCTGTAGGCACCTCAGCTTCTCAGCCTTGGCCTGCCAGCACTCCAGAGAAGTGTTTTCTGCTTGCTAGTCCTGGCCCGGTACCTGGGCTCACAAACTATGCTCAGCCACTAACCTAAATGTTGGGGGTTCGAACCCACCCAGTGGCTCCATGGAAGAAAATCCTCATGATCTGCTTCTGTAAAGATTACAGGCAAGAAAACTCTATGGAGTAGTTCTGCTCGGTAGCACATGGGGTCACCATGAGTCAGAATCTACTGGACAGCAACAGGTAGTCCCAGCCATTGTTTTCCACCCATCTGCACCCTGACGGGAAACCCTGGTGTCATAGTGGTTAAGTGCTATGGCTGCTAACCAAAAGGTCAGCAGTTCTAATCCACCAGGTGCTCCTTAGAAACTCTATGGGGCAGTTCTACTCTGTCCTATAGGGTCGCTATACGTCAGAATCGACTCGACAGCTGTGGGCTTGGGTTTGGTTTTTGCACCCTGAAGGGTTATTTCTTGGTTGTGCAATGACTGCAGGCCAATTGTGGCTCAGGAAACCCAGAGAATATCTCCACTTTCTTTAGAGCTCTCTGGTCCTTGATAGTCAGTTTCCATCAAGGTGACCCCATGTGTGTCAGAATAGAACTGTGCTCCATAGAGTTTTTTTTAAATAGTATTTTTTTCTCTTTTTTTTTTTAATTAATTTTTATTAAGCTTCAAGTGAACAGTTACCATTCCAATCAGTCTGTCACATGTAAGTTTACATACATCTTACTCCCTTCTCCCACTTGCTCTCCCCCTATTGAGTCAGCCCTTTCAGTCTCTCATTTCGTGCCAATTTTGCAGTCTTCCCTCTCTCTCTATCTTCCCATCCCCCCTCCAGTCAAGAGTTGCCAACACACTTTCCAGTGTCCACCTGATTTAATTAGCTCACTCTTCATCAGCATCTCTCTCCCCCCCGGCTGACCACTCCTTTTCATGCCTGATGAGTTGTCTTCGGGGATGGTTCCTGTCCTGTGCCATCAGAAGGTCTGGGGAGCATTGTCTCTGGGATTCCTCTAGTCGCAGTCATACCATTAGGTATGGTCTTTTTATGAGAATTTGGGGTCTGTATCCCATTGGTCTCCTGCTCCCTCAGGAGTTGTCTGTTGTGCTCCCTGACAGGGCAGACATTGATTGTGGCCGGGCACCAACTAGTTCTTCTGGTCTCAGGATGATGTAGGTCTCTGGTTCATGTGGCCCTTTCTGTCTCTTGGGTTCTTAGTTGTCGTGTGACCTTGGTGTTCTTCCTTTGCCTTTGCTCCAGGTGGGTTGAGACCAATTGATGTATCTTAGATGGCCGCTTGTTGGCATTTAGGACCCCAGACGCCACATTTCAAAGTGGGATGCAGAGTGTTTTCATAATAGAATTGTTTTGCCCATTGACTTAGAAGTCCCCTCAAACCATGTTCCCCAGACCCCAGCCCCTGCTCCACTGACCTTTGAAGCTTTCATTTTATCCCGGAAACCTCTTTGCTTTTAGTCCAGTCCAATTAGACTGACCTTCCTTGTATTGAGTGTTGTCTTTCCCTTTACCCAAAGCAGTTCTTATCTACTAATGGATCAATAAAAAACCCTCTCCCTCCCTCCCTCCCTCCCTCCCTCCCTCCCCCCTTTGTAACCACAAAAGTATGTGTTCTTCTCCGTTTTTTCTATTTCTCAAGATCTTATAATAGTGGTCTTATACAATATTTGCCCGTTTGCCTCTGACTCATTTCGCCCAGCATAATGCCTTCCAGGTTCCTCCATGTCATGAAATGTTTCACAGATTCCTCACTGATCTTTATCGATGAGTAGTATTCCATTGTGTGAATATACCACAATTTATTTACCCATTCATCCGTTGATGGACACCTTGGTTGCTTCCAGCTTTTTGCTATTGTAAACAGAGCTGCAATAAACATGGGTGTGCATATATCTGTTTGTGTGATGGCTCTTGTTTCTCTAGGGTATATTCCGAGGAGTGGGATTTCTGGGTTGTATGGTAGTTCTATTTCTAACTGTTTAAGATAACACCAGATGGATTTCCAAAGTGGTTGTACCATTTTACAATCCCACCAGCAGTGTATAAGAGTTCCAATCTCTCCACAGCCTCTCCAACATTTATTATTTTGTGTTTTTTGGATTAATGCCAGTCTAGTTGGTGTGAGATGGAATCTCATCGTAGTTTTAATTTGCACTTCTCTAATGGGTAATGATCGGGAGCATTTTCTCATGTGTCTGTTGGCTGCCTGAATATCTTCTTTAGTGAAATGTGTATTCATATCCTTTGCCCACTTCTTGATTGGGTTGTTTGTCTTTTTGTGGTTGAGTTTTGACAGAATCATGTAGATTTTAGAGATCAGGCGCTGGTCAGAGATGTCATAGCTGAAAATTCTTTCCCAATCTGTAGGTGGTCTTTTTACTCTTTTGGTGAAGTCTTTAGATGAGCATAGGTGTTTGATTTTTAGGAGCTCCCAGTTATCGGGTTTCTCTTCACCATTTTTGGTAATGTTTTGTATTCTGTTTATGCCCTGTATTAGGGCTCTTAGGGTTGTCCCTATTTTTTCTTCCATGATCTTTATCGTTTTAGTCTTTATGTTTAGGTCTTTGATCCACTTGGAGTTAGTTTTTGTGCACGGTGTGAGGTATGGGTCCTGTTTCATTCTTTTGCAAATGGATATCCAGTTATGCCAGCACCATTTGTTAAAAAGACTATCATTTCCCCAATTGACTGATGCTGGTCCTTTGTCAAATATCAGCTGCTCATACATGGATGGATTTATATCTGGGTTCTCAATTCCGTTCCATTGGTCTATGTGCCTGTTGTTGTACCAGGACCAGGCTGTTTTGACTACTGTAGCTGTATAATAGGTTCTGAAATCAGGTAGAGTGAGGCCTCCCACTTTCTTCTTCTTTTTCAGTAATGCTTTGCTTATCCGGGGGTTCTTTCCCTTCCATATGAAATTAGTGATTTGTTTCTCTATCCCCTTAAAATATGACATTGGAATTTGGATTGGAAGTGCGTTACATGTATAGATGGCTTTTGGTAGAATAGACATTTTTACTATGTTAAGTCTTCCTATCCACGAGCAGGGTATGTTTTTCCACTTAAGTATGTCCTTTTGAATTTCTTGTAGCAGAGTTTTATAGTTTTCTTTGTATAGGTCTTTTACATCCTTGGTAAGATTTATTCCTAAGTATTTTATCTTCTTGGGGGCTACTGTGAATGGTATTGATTTGGTTATTTCCTCTTCAGTGTTCTTTTTGTTGATGTAGAGGAATCCAAGTGATTTTTGTATGTTTATTTTATAACCTGAGACTCTTCCAAACTCTTCTATTAGTTTCAGTAGTTTTCTGGAGGATTCCTTAGGGTTTTCCATGTATACGATCATGTCATCTGCAAATAGTGATAGCTTTATTTCCTCCTTGCCAATCTGGATACACTCTCTTTCTTTGTCTAGCCTAATTGCCCTGGCTAGGACTTCAAGTACGATGTTGAGTAAGAGCGGTGATAAAGGGCATCCTTGTCTGGTTCCCGTTCTCAAGGGAAATGCTTTCAGGTTCTCTCCATTTAGAGTGATACTGGCTGTTGGCTTTGCATAGATGCCCTTTATTATGTTGAGGAATTTTCCTTCAATTCCTATTTTGGTAAGAGTTTTTATCATAAATGGGTGTTGAACTTTGTCAAATGCCTTTTCTGCATCTATTGATAAGATCATGTGGTTTTTATCTTTTGTTTTATTTATGTGATGGATTACATTAATGGTTTTTCTAATATTAAACCAGCCTTGCATACCTGGTATAAATCCCACTTGCTCAAGGTGAATTATTTTTTTGATGTGTTGTTGGATTCTATTGGCTAGAATTTTGTTGAGGATTTTTGCATCAATGTTCATGAGGGATATAGGTCTATAATTATCTTTTTTTGTAATGTTTTTACCTGGTTTTGGTATCAGGGAGATGGTAGCTTCATAGAATGAGTTGGGTAGTATTCCGTCTTTTTCTATGCTTTGAAATACCTTCAGTAGTAGTGGTGTTAAGTCTTCTCTGAAGGTTTGGTAGAACTCTGCAGTGAAGCCGTCCGGGCCAGGACTTTTTTTTGTTGGAAGTTTTTTGATTACCGTTTCAATCTCTTTTTTTGTTATGGGTCTATTTAGTTGTTCTACTTCTGAATGTGTTAGTTTAGGTAGGTAGTATTTTTCCAAGAATTTATCCTTTTCTTCTAGGTTTTCAAATTTGTTAGAGTACAATTTTTCGTAGTAATCTGAAATGATTCTTTTAATTTCATTTGGCTCTGTTGTGATGTGCTCCTTCTCGTTTCTTATTCAGGTTATTTGTTTCCTTTCCTGTTTTTCTTTAGTCAGTCTAGCCAATGGTTTATCAATTTTGTTAATTTTTTCGAAGAACCAGCTTTTGGCTTTGTTAATTCTTTCAATTGTTTTTCTGTTCTCTAATTCATTTTTTTTTTTTTTTTTTTTAGTTCAGCTCTAATTTTTATTATTTGTTTTCTTCTGGTGCCTGATGGATTCTTTTGTTGCTCACTTTCTATTTGTTCAAGTTGTCGGGACAGTTCTCTGATTTTGGCTCTTTCTTCTTTTTGTATGTGTGCATTTATCGATATAAATTGGCCTCTGAGCACTGCTTTTGCTGTGTCCCAGAGGTTTTGATAGGAAGTATTTTCATTCTCGTTGCTTTCTAAGAATTTCCTTATTCCCTCCTTGATGTCTTCTATAACCCAGTCTTTTTTCAGGAGGGTATTGTTCATTTTCCAAGTATTTGATTTCTTTTCCCTAGTTTTTCTGTTATTGATTTCTAGCTTCATTGCCTTGTGGTCTGAGAAGATGCTTTGTAATATTTTGATGTTTTGGATTCTGCAAAGGTTTGTTTTATGACCTAATATGTGGTCTATTCTAGAGAATGTTCCATGTGCACTAGAAAAAAAAGTATATTTTGCAGCAGTTGGGTGGAGGGTTCTGTATAAGTCAATGAGGTCAAGTTGGTTGATTGTTGTAAGTAGGTCTTCCGTGTCTCTATTGAGCTTCTTACTGGATGTCCTGTCCTTCTCCGAAAGTGGTGTGTTGAAGTCTCCTATTATAAATGTGGAGGTGTCTATGTCACTTTTCAATTCTGTTAAAATTTGATTTATGTATCTTGCAGCCCTGTCATTGGGTGCATAAATATTTAATATGGTTATGTCTTCCTTATCAATTGTCCCTTTTATCATTATATAGTGTCCTTCTTTATCCTTTGTGGCGGATTTAAGTCTAAAGTCTATTTTGTCAAAAATTAAAATTGCTACTCCTCTTCATTTTTGCTTATTATTTGCTTGATATATTTTTTCCATCCTTTGAGTTTTAGTTTGTTTGTGTCTCTAAGTCTAAGGTGTGTCTCTTGTAGGCAGCATATAGATGGATCGTGTTTCTTTATCCAGTCCGTGACTCTCTGTCTCTTTATTGGTGCATTTAGTCCATTTACATTCAGCGCAATTATAGATAAATAAGTTTTTATCGCTGTCATTTTGATGCCTTTTCATGTGGGTTGTTGGCCATTTCATTTTTCCACATACTTTTTTGTGCTGAGACGGTTTTCTTAGTAGATTGTGAGATCCTCATTTTCATAATGTTTAACTTTATGTTAGTTGAGTCGTTACGTTTTTCTTGGCTTTTTTCTTGAGTTATGGAATTGATATTCCTTTTTGTGGTTACCTTGTTATTTACCCCTATTTTCCTAAGTAAAAACCTAACTTGTATCTTTCTATATCGCCTTGTATCACTCTCCATCTGGCAGTTCAATGCCTCCTATATTTAGTCTCTCTTTTTGATTATTGTGATCGTTTATCTATTGATTTCCATGATTTCCTGTTATGTGTATTATTTTGTTTATTTATTTATTTTTTAGAATTAATCTTAATTTGTTTGTTTTTGTGCTTTCCCTATTTGAGTTGCGTTGATATCAGGACGTTCTGTTTTGTGACCTTGTATTGTGCTGGTACCTGATATTATTGGTCATCAGGCCAAACAATCTCCTTTAGCATTTCTTGCAGTCTTGGTTTAGTTTTTGCATATTCTCTAAACTTGTGTTTAACTGTAAATATCTTAATTTCTCCTTCATATTTCAGAGAGAGTTTTGCTGGATATATGATCCTTGGTTGGCAGTTTTTCTCCTTCAGTGCTCTGTATACGTCGTCCCATTCCATTCTTGCCTGCATGGTTTCTGCTGAGTAGTCTGAACTTATTCTTATTGATTCTCCCTTGAAGGAAACCTTTCTTTTCTCCCTGGCTGCTTTTAAAATTTTCTGTTTGTCTTTGGTTTTGGCAAGTTTGATGATAATATGTCTTGGTGTTTTTCTTTTTGAATCAATCTTAAATGGGGTTCGATGAGCATCTTGGATAGATATCCTTTCATCTTTCATGATGTCAGGGAAGTTTTGTGTCAGGAGTTCTTCAACTATTTTCTCTGTGTTTTCTGTCCCCCTTCCCTGTTCTGGGACTCCAATCACTCACAAGTTATCCTTCTTTATCATAGAGTCCCACATGATTCTTAGGGTTTCTTCATTTTTTTTAATTCTTTTATCTGATTTTTTTTCAGCTATGTTGGTGTTGATTCCCTGGTCCTCCAGAAGTCCCAGTCTACATTCTAATTGCTCGAGTCTGCTCCTCTGACTTCCTATTGCGTTGTCTAATTCTGTAATTTTATTGTTAATCTTTTGGATTTCTACATGCTGTCTCTCTATGAATTCTTGCAACTTATTAATTTTTCCACTATGTTCTTGAATAATCTTTTTGAGTTCTTCAACAGTTTTATCAGTGTGTTCCTTGGCTTTTTCTGCAGTTAGCCTAATTTCATCTGTGATGTCTTGAAGCATTCTGTAAATTAGTTTTTTATATTCTGTATCTGATAATTCCAGGATTGTATCTTCATCTGGGAAAGATTTTGATTCTTTTGTTTGGGGGGTTGGAGAAGCTGTCATGGTCTGTTTCTTTATGTGGTTTGATATGGACTGCTGTCTCCAAGCGATCACTGGGAAACTCGTTTTTCCAGGTAATCAGTTGGTACGCTGGCTCCTGGTTCTGAAAACGATCGCTGTCTGCCCGTATTTGTTCGTTCTCCGTCTCTAAGTCTGTGTTTGTTGTTCAGAGTTCGTAGATTGTTATGTATGTGATCGATTCACTTGTTTTTCCGAGTCTTTGTTGCAAGAGGGATCCGCGGTAGCGTCCACCTAGTCCGCCATCTTGGCCCCGCCTTCTCTCTTAAATAGTATTTTTGTTGGAAGTGTACACAGCAAAACAACAATTTCTACACATATTGTTCAATGATACTGGTTACATTCTTCACATTGTATAAACATTCCCATTATTTCCATTCTACTCGTTCTGTTCCCATTAACCTGTTCTCACAGCCCCTCAACATTCTCATCTATGCTTTAGAGTAATTGTTGACCATTTGGTCTCATATACACGGTTCTTCAAAAGAGTGCAGTACTCAAGGGTGAAATTCATTACTTTATGGACTAACCTACTATTTAGCTAAAAGGCGACTTGAGGGGATAATTCCAAAGCTTAAAGAACATCTCAGGGTACTAGTCTCAGTTTTGCTCTTGCCTCAGTGGCACCTGTAAGTCTGGGTTTTTTGAAAATTTGAAGTTCTATTCCACATTTTTCTCCCTTTCTATGAGGACCCATCTACAGGCACTATCTAGTTCTTCTGCTCTCAGGGTAGATGAGGCCATGGTTCATGTAGATAATCAGTCCTATAGACTGATTCCTTCTCTGAGTCTTGAATTTCCTTCTTAATTTTTTGCTCCGGAGGAGTAGAAACAAATACTTGTATCTTAGATGGACACTTGCAAGCTTTTAAGACCCCATACACTACTCATCAGACTAGGATGTAGAACATAAACTTTATCAACTATATTATGCCAATTAACCAAGTTGTCCCATGAGATTATGACCCTAAGTCATATGACCAAGTCCTATGACCTAGTGGCATCAGTTAGTTAAGCTGTGGATGCTTCTCCATATTTGGTGCTACTTTTCCCATTACCATAAGTAAAAATTGACGACTGTAGAATGAATCCCCTTCCCCCGCCATAACCAATGAACATTGGTCTCTGTATATATAGATATCATCTTATACAAGTGAGATCATACAATGTTTATTCTTTTGTGATTGACTTATTTCACTCAGCATAATGTCCTCTAGGTTCATCCATGTTCCAAGATGTTTCAGGAACTCATCTTTCTTTATGGCTGCACAGGATTCCATTACATGTATGTACCACATTTTGTTTATCTGTTCATCCATTGATGGGCACTTAGATTGTGTCCATCTTTTGGCTATTATGAATAGTGCTATCATGAACATAAGCGTGCATATGTCAGTCTGTGTTTCTTCTATTAGCTGTCTAGGGTATATACCAAGGAGTGAAATTGCTATATCATAAGGTACCTCTATTTCTAATTTTTTAAGGAATTGCCATACTGTTTTCCATAACAGTTGTACCATTTTACATTCCCAGCAGCAGTGGATGAGGGTTTCAATCTCCCCACATCCTCATCAACATTTGTTGTTTTCTGTTTTTTTTTTTTTTATCATTGCTGTTTTAGCAGGGGTGAGGTTGTATCTCGCTGTAGTCATGAGCTACGGTTGCTAACCAAAAAGTCGGCAGTTGAAATCCACCAGGTGCTCCCTGGAAACTCTATGGGGCAGTTCTGCTCTGCCCTGTAGGGTTGCTATGAGTCAGAATTAACTTGATGGCACTGGGTTTGGTTTTTGGTTTTTTATTTTAAACTTTTATTGACTATGCAAAGGCATCCAACTGTGTGGATCATAACAAATTACGGATAACATTGCGAAGAATGGGAATTCCAGAACACTTAATCGTGCTCATGAGGAACCTTTACATAGATCAAGAGGAAGTTGTTCGGACAGAACAAGGGGATACTGATTGGTTTAAAGTCAGGAAAGGTGTGCGTCAGGGTTGTATTCTTTCACCATACCTATTCAATCTGTATGCTGAACAAATAACAAGAATAGCTGGACTATATGAAGAATGGGGCATCAGAATTGGAAGAAGACTCATTAACAACCTGCATTATGCAGATGACACAACCTTGCTTGCTGAAAGTGAAAAGGACTTGAAGCACTTACTAATGAAGATCAAAGACCACAGCCTTCCGTATGAATTACACCTCCACATAAAGAAAACAAAAAATCCTCACAACTGGACCAGTGGGCAACATCATGATAAACGGAGAAAAGATTGAAGGTGTCAAGGGTTTCATTTTACTTGGATCCACAATCAACAGCCGTGGAAGCAGCAGTCAAGAAATCAAAAGACGCATTGCATTGGATAAATCTGCTGCAAAGGACCTCTTTAAAGTGTTGAAGAGCAAAGATGTCACCTTGAAGACTAAGGTGCGCCTGACCCAAGCCATGGTATTTTCAATCGCATCATATGCATGTGAAAGCTGGACAATGAATAAGGAAGACAGAAGAATTGACACCTCTGAATTGTGGCGTTGGCGAAGAATATTGAATATACCATGGACTGCCAAAAGAACGAACAAATCTGTCTTAGAAGAAGTACAGCCGGAATGCTCCTTAGAGGCAAGGATGGCGAGACTGCATCTCACATAGTTTGGACATGTTGTCAGGAGGGATCAGTCCCTGGAGAAGGACATCATGCTTGGCAGAGTACAGGGTCAGCGGAAAAGAGGAAGACCCTCATCGAGGTGGATTGACACAGTGGCTGCAACAATGAGCTCAAGCATATCAACGATTATAAGGATGGCTCAGGACCAGGCAGCGTTTCGTTCTGTTGTGCATAGGGTCGCTATGAGTCGGAACCAACTTGACGGCGCCTAACAACAACAACAACATTAAACTTAGCCTGTTCCAATTATTGTGTGGTTTCTGCCTTCTGGTGGCATCTTGACTGATACAATACTGAATGTTTAACAAAACTGATGCATATTATTTTGGGAAGATAGGGAGATGAGAAATGTGAATGGGGTGTGTGTGTGTGTGTAAGAGAGTTAAATCCTCACCTTCGTTAATAGGAAGTCGATGAACAATATCTAAAACTGAAAAATCATAAAATACAAGATTGATATTTGGAGATTGAAAAGTACTTGTATTTGGGGATCAGGAAATGGAGTGAGAGAGATCTGGTCTTTTTTGTAACAAGCCTTGTATTTCACTCTTTATGATCACAAATAACTTTAATAAGCATTAAAACTGATACAAGGGCAATCATTGGAGTTGAAATAAATAAACAAAGGGGAAGGAATAACAGAAAGTTACAATGTTTCTAGGACATCAAAAAATGAATCACTAGGATAGCTTGTTTTTTGATTAAACACACAAAGCACAATCGAACTAACCTCTGACCAACTAATTTAGTGAGATTAGAAAATAGGCCCATTTTGTACTTCCCTTGAAAGAAAAGCTTAAAGATAGAGGAAATGCATGCCACTGGCCACACGGGGCACCCGAGGGACAGTGCAGAAGGACCAGTGGAGATCTCTCTCTATTAGGGAGGAGAGGGGTACAGGGACTCCAAATAATTGAAGGCATTAGCGTTATTTTCTCGTTCAAAGGAAAGCCTGGTTAGCTGCTCTCTGAGGCTTCCTCTACCTCCTCCCTGGGCTCACGTCTCACAGTCAGAGAAAAGACAACTTAAGTGGATTTTCGTCGTTAATAACTGGGCATGAATGGAAACACCTCTTTTTTCCCCTGTTGGCACAAATGCACTTGGTCATTTGAAATACAACATAGTTATTAATGAATTAGCAAATCAATAGGGAGCCATAAACGTTTGTGGTTTAGAAAAGAAGTCTTATGTAGCTTCTTTTCCATTATCTCATGGGTAGAATGAGAGAGGTTAGAAAGGTTTCGCTCAAAATCTGGAATTGGAGCAGAGGTGGGGCCAAGCAGGACAGAGTCTCGGTGGCAATTTTTGCTCTACACACAGAGCCAGATTGCTGCTTTCGCTGAAACTGAATAGATTTTCAGTCAAGTCTCTAATAAAAATGAGAGTAAACACAAAATAAGTAATAAATGCTTAAGGGAAATCTACGATAGCAATATTATAAAAATAAATGTAAAAAGAAGTTGTGAATAGAAAACTCTCTCTTGTCTCTTGGTTTCCTTCTGTCTAAAATGGAAATTATAAATACCACTGTTTCTGAGAGAATTAGAGGGAATTTGTGGATAAAATTACTGACACAATGTTTGGCTTGTAAGTAGTATTAAGTAGCATTAAACCTGGTCATTACTGATATTCTCCCAATTTTTATCATTGTTTCAACAATCATCATTAATATTTTAAAGCAGAGTTGCAAACACAAATGGTTTAAAAGTCAGACCGAGAACAAAAATGAGGCAAGTGGGCCTGGTGGGGACTGTGGCGAACCGGATCGTGCTCACCTCTCCCAATGAAGCAGCAGCATTCAGTTCCAGCAGATCGCCGTCAGATGACAATGCCAGTCTCTGCCTCATCATCATCTTCAATCTTCTGATTCTTTTCAGGAAAAGCTAGAAATCCAAATTTTTAATGTGAAATCTCCCAATTTCAAATGTTGGTGATTAAACAGTTCATATCTGTGGAGAGGATTGGGCCCATGATCCTTCCACACTCTGAAAGAAACAAAACTGCTCCCAGCTGGAGGACCCTGCTGGGTTTTTTTGTTTTTTTTTTTTCGGGGGCGGGGTGGGGATCTTATGATCATGACTGGAAACCCTGGTGGCTTAGTGGTTAAGTGCTAAGGCTGCTAACCAAAGGGTCGGCAGTTCAAATCTGCCAGGCGCTCCTTAGAAACTCTATGGGGCAGTTCTACTCTATCCTATACGGTCACTATGAGTCGGAATCGACTCGACGGCACTGGGTTTGGTTTTTGGTTTAGTTCATGATTATGATTATTGTCTTCTTTAACATTTCCCCTGAAGCCCCTTCAACACAAGGAGCCCTGATAGCCCAAGTGCTCCGCTGCTAACCAAGCAGTTGCCTGTTGAAGCCCGCCCAGTTTCTCTGCGGGAGAAAGTCCTGCTAATCTGCTTCCTTAAAAATTACAGCCAAGAAAACCCTATAGGGCTGTTCTACTCTGTCACACAGGCTTGGTATGAGTCAGAATCAACTAAACGCCACTCAACAACAACCTCCCTGACACATCATACACTATTTCCTCCCATAGGCTGCCCAGAAGGTTTTGTCAGTGCCCTCTGAAGGGTGGAACGAAGCAGCTAAGCACGTGCAACCAGGATGAGGCTCTTACCAAGGGGTCCTTTCTGACCCTGCTGGCCCCAGGAAAGTCAGAGAGCCTGTCTCTGAAGCCTTTTCAGTAACCCTCTTCCCAGAACCCTCTTGGAGCTGGGAGCCCCACTGAAAGTGGGCTAACATGGTTTTTCACACTAAGGTGTTAACGATTTAACAACCCACACCTCACAACGGATGTCTACGTTTTCAAAGAGAACACTCCGGAAAGGAAATAGAATTAATTACTAATGCAGGAATTTTAGGGTTTACAGCACTTCAGAGGAGGGACTACATTTGCTTAAGGTCATCCTCGGCTTTTCAGTCACACCAAGGGGAGCGAAACTGAAACCGTCTTTGGAGAAAACTAGTTGAGTTCCAACTTCTCCTGAAGCTTGGTTTAAAGGTCTTCAGGGAGCCAGGAGGGGAAGATTCTGTTGCTTATTAGGTCCTCCCTGTTGAGCAACTGGTCAGTTGACTTTGACTGAACTTCGTTGTCAAGTCCAGAAAACTGGTTCAGTGTCTACCAGGTATTGGTGAAGTAACACATCCAAACATAAACATTAACCAGAGAAGACAGCGAATCGATATGAGTTGGCCTAGAACTATCAATCATTATTTATAGGTTGAAAAATTTAGCATTTGTTTACTATTACTTCATTTCTTCGGTTCCCCCATTCAATCAAAGGATTTTTCCCCAGGCATCTTAAAAAGCAGGCCTTGCAATTTAAGTATGTGGTCACCAGGTGGTGGAAGTGTGCCATGACCATGTAGACTAAACCAGTGAGAGAAGGCAGAGCTCGGCGCGTAGCAGGGGACCTTGCATCAAATTACCTTAAATATTGAGAGAGTTAAGGCTTCTTTCTCGCTGGGCCACATTCAACCTGGAGTTAATCAAAAGGTGTTTATTTGCCTTTCTAGCAATTCCCAGCTAAAAAGGTCTTTGTTGTAACCCAGAGGACCCTTGCTGAAAGATTTCCCCCTTCTGTCCACTCTGAGGGAGCAAAGAGTTCCTGTACTTAGGAAGTGCAAAAACTCAGGAACTTGCTTTTTCAATAGGCTCACTTCTGCCATCAGCAATTTCATCTCTGTTTTTTTCCTTTTAGTCCCTGGATGTTGCAAGCAGTTAATGTACTCAGCTGCTAACCAAACTGTTGGAAGTTCAAGTCCACCCAGGGCCACCTCGGAAGGAAGACCTGGTGATCTACTTTGGAAAAATCAGCTGTCGAAAACCCCATGGAGCACAGCTCCTCTCTGACACACGTGGTGTCTCAGGAGCTGGAACCGACCAGACAGCAACCGGCGTTTCCCGTTTTCTGCTGCTTTTATAGGAGTACCAGGTCCCTCGCTCCGAAGAAATGCATACCCTGCTTGGGGCAAGCCTCTAGGCGTTAACAGACAGGGAAAAGACTGAGAAAGTGTGCAGGTAGAAGGTGATGGGGAGGCTGATCCGACAAGTTGACCTGTACCTCCTTCTGGAAAATTTTTTCCCCAGGACTCTAGGGAAACACTTTACTCATGCTCCCTGTATCCTTCACTGATTTCTCTTCCACTTCCTGTCTTCAAGTACAAACATAGTCCAAGACCCCATCTTGGCTCTGCTCTTTATTCTTTCTCTCTTCTTCCAACAGAGCTCTTCTACTCTCACAGTATCAGCTCTCATCTCCGGTTACCAAAAAACCCAACCTGAGCTAATTCCGACTCACAACGACCCTATAGGACAGAGTAGAACTGCCCCCATAGGGCTTCCAAGGACCACCTGGTGGATTTGAACTGCTGACCTTTTGGTTAGCAGCCGTAGCTCTTAACCACTCTGCCACCAATGGCTAGTTACTGATTGTTTTACCACCCAAAGTAACAATAGCTCTTGTTTATTGTTATATACAGCAGTCACTGTCCTGGAGGCTTTGCAAGGTCTTTGCAGGTTTTAGTTCATTTAATCCTTACAAGAACCCTGTGAGGTAGGTACTAATATTATCTCCATTTTGCAGATAGGAAACTGAGGTTCAGAGAAGATAAGTTATTTGTCTAATTTAACAGCTAAGTAGCAGAGCTGAACCTTAAATCCCCGGATCTGTTTGATACCAATGTTCATGGTCTTAGCCTTTTACCAGAAGCCCTTCCTCCTCCAGAAGGCATCTGGAAACCTCCCCTCTCTCCACTTTGCTTAGCTTACTCTATGTCCTGGCCCTGGTAAGGGGTTAAAATTAAGTAGTTTTGTGCGCTCTGCTGTCCATAGTAAAGCATTTATTCCATCAACAGAGGTAGAAAGAGGGACCAGGCTCAGACCCCACCTTCTAGAAGCACACACCACCTCTGCTGAGTGATTTGCTCTGAGGTGCTTCAGGACTGCCATGGTGGATGCTGCCTGACTATTGAAAAAGTGCCACCTTTGTTACTTAAGGCCACCAAGCCTTGTCAGTTAGGCCCAGCTAAGAGCCAAGGGAAGTCTCTGGGTGGTGCAAAGGGTTAACATTCTTGACTGCCAGCCGAAAGGCTCAAGGTTTCAGTTCACCCTGAGGCACCTAAGAAGAAAGCCGTGGCTATCTACTTCTGAAAAATTATCGATCAAAAACCATATGGAGCTACTCTGTAACATATGGGGTCGCCATGAGTCCAAGTCAACCTGACAGCAACTAGTTGAAGAGCCATGGTGAAGGGCTGTATTGACCCTGACCTGAGGCACTGGGGAGTCCCTGTGAGCCTTCCCCAGTGGCATTGCCCTAGGGAAGGAAATTTCAGTCTGCTTAGAGACTGGGATTGGGGAGGTGGCAAGAGGGAGGGGAGAGGGAGGCAGAGTACGCCGTCCCAGACTCTTCCTGGCAGACAAAAGCCTATCCTTCTTGATGCTGCCTCACAAAGACTTGCTCTATGTCAAAAATGTCATCCAATCGTAGCCCTGTCTCCTGGTGTTTTGCTCCAACTTCATCCAAAGGTCACATGTTGTCAGAAGGAGCCTGGGAGGGATAAAAGCGAAGTGGGAGGGGTAGTGGCCAGCTGATTTGATTCTGGTTTAGCTGGTTTCTGTCTAAGTAAATAAATAGTGGTGGAATTCCAATCCACCTCCAAAGGGCAGTGAAATGTACCCTGTCATCCCAAAGTGACACAGGTTTTTAATATAAACGGGAGAGTTAGAGTCCCACATCTTCCAAAGAAAATGCTGATAAAGAGAAGCAAAGACGGGTGGGTGCTCGGATATCGGGAAAGGGGCTGGTGTAAGAGGTCAAAAAAATTTTTTTGTGTGTGTGTCAATATAGACAACCAAACATACATTCATTCACAATTTCTACATGAACAGTTCAATCACATTGGTTACACACTTCACATTGTGTCACCACCCTCACTGTCTCTACCCATATTGTTTCACCACTATTAATTTAGGCTCTCTGCCCCTTAAAGTTCTCATCTGTGCTCAGGTGAACTGTTGTAAGATTAAGGTCATATAGGTAATTCTTTATAAGAGTGCTATGCTCAAGGCAAACATTTTTTATTTGGGCTAAACTATTGTTTAGTTTAATGATGGCTTCATGGGATAATTTCAGTTCAAGGTTTAAATATTATTTCCAGGCATTAGTTTCAGGGGTTCTTCCAGTCTCAATGTATTCAGTAAGTCTGGTTTCCATGTAAGTTTGAAGTTCTCTTCCACATTTTTCCTCTTTTTGATCAAGATCCAACTGTTGAATCCTTTATCAGATTGTTCAGTAATGGTAGCTAGGCAGCGTCCATGTCTTCTAGACCAATGAACGATCTTCTCTCTGAGGCTTAAGGATCCGTGCTGATCTATGTGGCAGTAGAAAAGAGTCTGGACAAAGCACAACAAAACAATTACAAACATTTGTATCGCTTAGGGTTCTTTGGTTGCAGACAACTGAAGCAATCTCTCAATAACTAAAGACAAAAAGGAGTGCATTGAAAGGCTACAGAATCACCCACAGAATTACGGGAAAGACCTCTGCAAGGACAGGAACTAGGGCAGCTCTAGAGCCCCAGTAGGCAGGAATTAACGGGCAGCCCTGCCCTGTGAGATGAACCTGTCCTGCCATGTTGAGTCCTTAGGTCATCTGGCTCAAGATCCCATTTCTGTAAGGCAAGAATCCCATTTGCTTAGTCTGGGTCATGTGCTCACCTTTGGTCAGGGGTGGGGCACTTGATTGACAGTGCCATCAACTCTACACGCAATGGTAGGGGGTAGTAGTGACTCAGTGGAAAATAGAAGGACACATGAATGCTGGCCAATAGATATTCACATGTAGCATTTACCAACCTGGGCTTTCTTGGAGGGGCATTCACTAGAATAAATTTTAAGGCAGCATTGGTCATTAGATTTGAGACATAGAGAAGAAACAGATATAGAGAAAATGTTGCAGGAGGGATGAAAGGGGGAGGCAATGTCAAAAAGAGCAACCTGTGGCTAAATGTATGGATGTGAAGAGAGGAGGGAAAATTCATGAGAGGTGCTGTTCCCAAGCAGCCAACCCTCTCCCATGATGACTTTGGGACAATAGAAAGAGGGTGAAGGGCTTGGCAACATCACACATTTTTATGGGGACCAGCTGATGGCTCCACTTATTTCTCTTCCTGCTTACTGCTACTCTGAGATGTCAGGTACAATTTGGGGGAAATGTCCTCATTAGCCATGCCCCAGAGAAGCTGTTAGTGCTAACTATGGGTAGGTGTGCCTCACCCAAGCCCATGGTATTTTCAATCGCATCATATGCATGTGAAAGCTGGACAACGAATAAGGAAGACCGAAGAATTGACGCCTTTGAATTGTGGTCTTGGCGAAGAATATTGAATATACCATGGACTGCCAAAAGAACGAACAAACCTGTCTTGGAAGAAGTACAGCCAGAATGCTCCTTAGAAGCAAGAATGGTGAGAGTGCATCTTACATAGTTTGGACATGTTGTCAGGAGGGACCAGTCTCTGGAGAAGGACATCGTGCCTGGCAAAGTACAGGGTCAGCAGAAAAAAGGAAGACCCTCAACGAGGTAGATTGACACAGTGGCTGCATTGATGAGCTCAAGCATAACAACGATTGTGAGGATGGCACAGGACCGGGCAGTGTTTCTTTTGGTTGTGCATAGGGTCTCTATGAGTTGGAACTGACTCGACAGCACCTAACAACAACAACAACATGGGCAGATAGTTAAACAGCTGCCATTCTAGTCCATTGCTGTGACTATTGTGCCAATCCGTCTCACCAAGGTTTCCCTTGCACTTGGTGGTCCTCTGCTTCACCAATCATGATGTCATCCTGCAGCGATTAGTCCCTCCTGGTGACATGTCCAAAGCAAGTGAGTTGAACAATGTTCTGTTGTGCTAACCATAGATAATAGAAAGCTATGGAAGAAATAGAAACATTTTGAACCAAAGCACAAAACCTAGCCTATATTTAGATGTCTGAAGAAAAAGAAAATAAATTTCTTGGATCACATTCAGACAAACCAGTTGCCATCACGGCGACCCCTGTGTGTCAGAGTAGACTGTGCTCCACAGGGTTTACAACGGCTGATTTTGGGGAAGTAGATCACCAGGGATTTCTTCTGAGGTGCCTCTGCATGGACTGGAACCCCCAATCTTTTGGTTAGCAGCTGAGCACGTTACCCCTTTGTACCACCCAGAGATGCCTTGGTCACAAATAACATAAAACCTGCTGCCATCAAGTCGATTCTGACTCATAACAACACTGTAGGATGGAGCAGAACTGCCTCATAGGGTTTCCAAGGAGTGGCTGGTGGATTCAAACTGCCAACCTTTTGATTAGCAGCTGTAGCTCGTAACCACTGTGCCACCAGGGCTCCTGATCACACATAGTTCTTTATCCTGGCACATACTTTTTAAAATACACAACTGCATATAAGGAGAAAATAAATTCCAAGCTTCTAATAGAGAGTGATTCAAGAAAGATAAGATCATATTAGAGATCAAATGCTCAGAAATGCCTTTCTCTCTCTCTTTCTCAAACAAACACACACACCTGTGATGATTTAAACAAGTCAGGGAAAAATGAATAACAGATATTCACAGGGAATGGCGGGGGAGCCACTAAAAGAGAGAGATACGAATTTCACCTCAATAATAAAAAAAAAGATACTATGGCCAAATAAATATTATCTGGAAACACAGATATGATTGAATATTTTAAAACCTATTAAAATAAATCTTCATATAGATAGTGAAAAAAAGAGACAGAGGTGGATACCCATGGACAAGCCTAGAAAACTAAAAGGGCAGAACTGAACAAATGTTTAAAATTAAGACCAAAGTTCTACAATGCAACAGAGGGAACTAAGCCATGGACCAGAAGAAGGCTGAGGTGTCTACCCCTCAATTCATTCATTCAACACATTTATCTTGGGCTCCAGCTATTGTCTAGATATTACACCAGTTCCCAAGGAGACACTGATGAAGGGACACTATTGTTGACTCTTAGAGCCCACACTGACTACCACTTTACCCTCTCACAGTGAAGTTCCTTAAAGATCTACCAACAAAGATACGGGAATATCATGCTCACCAAGTTAAAATTTTTTTTTTCTGTGTAGTTGCTTGAGTTTACCACTTAAAAGAAGAAATATGAAAATACAGTGTGGAACTTCAAATCAAATTTCATATCAATTAAATAAAATTTTCCAGTTAAAAAAATAACCCTTGAAACCTAGCTACTCATTTTATTATTCTTCCAACAGCAAAGAAATTATCTGTATTTAAGGGGCCATGTTTCTACCATGGCAATAAAATTCTTTAAAAAATTATCTAGTACATTACTCTACTCAGTTGGAAAAATATAACAAAACATGAGACAGGTTCAGAATTCAGAAAGATCTAGACTGGCGTTGTGGGTTGTTTTTGGAGAGAAGGAATGGGATAAGAAATTTTCTGGATTTTGTCCAGGTCAGATCCAGTTTAAACTTCAAAGAGAGAACAATATTGTTATTTGAGTTCAGTTTCAACGCAAATTAAAATATCAGTTTCCTGCCCTGGGTTTAGTTCAACTCCCTACTGAGAGCTGAGAAAGTCATTTAGTTGAAGGAAAGATAACAGAGCAATTATTTTTTAACTCATTTTTTCGCCCCCACCCCCTCCCACACACAGCCACCCATCCACCCACCCACACACACACACACATGCTGTAATCGAGTATAACTGACAGCTCTCAGATTCACAGAGATCTGAAGCTCTGTGGGAATCCTTCAGCTCACAGGATCCCTCGGACCCTGGGTGCAGGTGGCCAGGAAGCCTTTGGGAGTTCACACCGCAGCTGTGTGAAGCAGGAAGGATGCCAGGGTCTGATGGGGGCCTTGCATGGGGACTGGCCATGGGTGGAAGGCTTAGGAACTGGAAGGTAGGCTGTGGAAAAGCTGACATCTGGCATGGTCTCCAGTATGAAATGGACTCAGTCCTACACCAGGAGAAAGATCAAGTCAGGCACAGAAATGTCTGTTTTCTGCTCTTCACCCGTTCCTAGAGACCCTGACAAATAAACTCAGTGTCCAGAGGGAAAATCAAATAATGGGGGATGGTGATGATATGAAACAGCGATACGGAAAGGACGGTGGTGAGAAACACTCTGCTCCTACCTCCTCTTCCTCCAGCCCACGCACTGACATATCGATCAACCTGGCCATTGCCTACACTTATCTGCCAACTGTTTTCACCACCAACACCCACCCCACCTTGGTGGCTGACCAGCCCCTGGCCACCTTGCTTTTTTAATGGAGGTAACCCAAACACTGCTGAAAATGACAACCACATAAGCCCCTTCTCCACCCCATCCATACCTTTAAAAAAAAAGCAATTTCAGTGTCTTCCTGGGAGTTTTAAAGCAAAAATCGTCAAGAGATTTACAGTATTGTGCTAGATTCCATCAGTTAAACCTATGCCTTGCTAAACCTGGGAATTTGCCATCCTTGCCCTGTTTATGATTACTCTGAGGGGTTTAAAAAACTGTTGCTCAAGTGCTGAGAGGATGAAATGAGATGTTTTACAGCAAAGTGCTTTTTAGTCAAAAGTCATTGTAGCAATGTAAGGCCACATTAGACATTCTGAGCTGGTTGTACTCCTCTAAGGTCCAAGAATTATAAATACAAATAATATGTAACACATGGTTTGGTTTTTATTCTATCTCTCATTGATAGTTCCAATTACACCATTCCTATTTAAAAAAAAACAAACAAACCTGCTCCTGTCGAGTTGATTCCGACTCATAGCGATCCTATAGGGCAGAGTAGAACTGCTCCATAGAGTTTTCAAGGAGTGCCCAGTGGATTTGAACTGCCAGCCTCTTGGTTAGCAGCGGTAGCACTTAACCACTACGCCACCAGGGTTACCATTCCTATTACTACCACTATTAGTAGCATTTGGAAACCCTGGTGGTGTAGTGGTTAAGTGCTACCACTACTAACCAAGAGGCTGGCAGTTCAAATCCACTGGGCACTCCTTGAAAACTCTGTGGGGCAGTTCTACTCTGTCTTATAGGGTCACTAAAGAGTCGGAATCGACTTGACGGCAATTTTTTTTTTTTAAGTAGCATTTAATGAGTCAGGCACTTTGCCTAACACTCCACATACATCATTTCAACTAGTTCTCCCATGAATCCTATGAAGTCACCGTCCCCGTCTTACAGAGAGAGAACTGAGAGGCTCAATGTTTATTTAACTGTCCATTGTTTTACCCAGAGAGTCCCTGGGTGGCACGAACAGTTAACAACGTTGGCTGCTAACCAAAAGGTTGGAGGGTCAAGTCTACCTAGAAGTGCCTCAGAAGAAAGGCCTGGCAATCTACTTTCAAAAGTTATTTTCACCTATGGAGCACAGTTCTACTGTGACACACATGGAGTCACCATGAGTTGGAATTGACTTGATGGCAACTGGTTATTTTCCCCACTAACTTCAAATGCCACCTTTGTCATAAAGTAAATTGCCATATGTATGTTATGGATTAAATTGTATCCCCCCAAAATGTGTGTCAACTTGGCTAAGCCATGATTCCCAGTATTGTGTAATTATCCACCATTTTGTCATCTGATGTGATTTTCCTATGTGTCATAAATCCTACTTCTAGGATGTTAACAAGGCAGGATTAAAGGCAATTATGTTAATGAGTCAGGACCCAATCTACAAGATTAGGTTGTATCTTGAGTCAATCTCTTTTGAGATATAAGAGATAATTGAGCAAAGAGGCTTGGCAGTAGTGGAAAGACCAGAGCATGTTCTTTGGACCTAGGGTTCCTGCTCTGAGAAGCTCCTACACGGGGAAAGATTGATGACAAGGACCTTCCTCCAGAGCCAACAGAGAAAGAAAGCCTTCCCCTGGAGCTGGCGCCCTGTATCTGGACTTCTAGCCTCCTAGACTGTGAGAGAATAAACTTCTGTTTATTAAAGCCATCTACTTGTGGAATTTCTGTATAGCAGCACTAGATGACTAAGACAATATATGACTTTTTTAACGCTATTCTCTTCCATCGATATGTTCGCCTCTTTCTGCTTCAACAACAAAGCCTTTTTTATGGGTTTATTTGTATTTTTTTATATCTTTTCTTTTGCAAAAACATCTTGATTTTTCAAATACATTTTTTTCCCACATGAACTCTGTATTTTAATTTTATTTAGTTTGTTGTCTAGGGAAGACATGCACGTAGTTCCGAATACAAAAGACACATGAAGGTATACAGAAAATAAGTCAGTCTCCCTGCCTGTCACCTAGAATTCAGTGCCTCCCTGAAGAGGCACCTCCTGTTACTAGTTTGTTATTTGCCCTTCCAGAAATAATCCACACATATGAACTTTATAATTTTATCAAGTTCTACCAAAAAAATCCAATTAAGGTTTTGATTAGGATTGAATGTATAGATTAATTTGAGAGAAAATTCACATCTATACAATAACAAATGTTTTCATTCAGCAGCTAGAATATCTTTCTATTTCTTTTGGTCTTCTTTTATATCCTTCAATAATAATTTTATTCATTTGGTTCTTCCATATTTCTGATAAGATTTATGCTTAAGTACTTCAGGATTTTTTTTTTTTTTTTGCTCTTACAAATGTAATCCTGGTATGCTGATTTTTCTATCTTATTAGTCGAATAATTTGTCATTTTATTTTATCGCATTTTCCATCTAGACCATGATATTGTTTACCAACAGTGAGAGTCAAATCCCTTCCTTTCAACCTTTATACTACTTTTCTTGTACCTAGTTTATTGGTTTACTAAGACTTTTAATAGAGTTCAGTGAATAGCATCAGTGGTAGCAGGCAAAACCATCTTTTTCCTGCTTTTAAGTATGATGTTTGCTACATGTTCTGAGTAGCTAAGTTTGCATGCATTCCATCTACTAAGAGTTTTTCGTAGCAATGTGTGTCGAATTTAATCAGAAGCTTTTTCAGCACCTACTGAGATACTCAAGTAGTTTTTCTCCTTTAATCTACGAACGTTTTGAATTACATTAATAGACTGCCTGATGTTGAACCACTTTGCATCTCTGAAATCAACCCTCCTTGGTCATAATGTATTATTGCCTTTTTAAGTTTCACTTAGTATTTTTGCACTTATGTTCATAAAGGAGATTAGAACCTTAATTTCAAAAGACCTTCGATGGTAGGCTAAGGAGTCTGCATTTCTTTGCTGAAGAAGCCTGGGCACAGTGAAGATGTAATTAATATCTTTGCCACCTTTGCAAATGTTATCGTGGCCAGCCCAGTGATAAGAGTTCATCTTTGGCTAATTGTCTGGGTCTGCGCTCTATTGCTGAATTCTTCCTGACTTCTGTCCTGTTCCAGGCAGTGTTGCTTAATGACAATTGTGGAGATACGGCTGCAAAATCTTTCCTTTTCCCTTTGTGTTGGAAACGATATAGTCTGTACTGATTTGTAAAATTTTTAATTGGGAAGCAATCTATTCTAGGCAAGTTTTTTTTTTTTTATTTCATGCTTTCATGCCTATGTTTTTGTACAAGAGTGGTTTGCCAAGAAGCTGCATGAGGCTATGTGAATAACCACTCTATTGGGAAAGAAGATGCATCCCAAAGACCCTTTTCAATGGTCTGTTACAGGAGTTAAACATAGTACATGACACGGGCAGAGGGACCATATGTACCAATTTGTCCAGGGCTGTCCAAATTTTAAAATATCTTGGTCCATTGTTAAGCCATGTGTCAGTATACATGTCCTTCTGAAAATAAGGTCACTGTGGGCAGAGGGAGACCAGCTAAAATTCATCAAATGCTCCAGAAACCCTAACAGATGCTAAAGGATTTAAATCTTGGTGGGGAACATGTTCATTGGCCCTCGTGCACTCTTGAAATAGTCCTCCAGCTGTGATAGCGTCAAAGGCCATATAGTACCTCTCAGATGACACCAGTCGAGATGACGGAGACCAGCAGCAGATGTTCAGAGAACTTGCCTGACACTTGGCTATCATGTTGGGTTCCTGATTCCCGGACTTTAGGCTTTTCGTTAGGTTTTAGAATGGTTCTTGGCTTCTGTGAAAGACTTCTGCTTGTCCCTCTGTATATTCTACCCTTCCTTCCAAAATAACGGGGTTTTAGCTGGGCACATTGCTGCAGGTTCTCCAGTCTCCCTTGCAGCTAAATGTGGTCACATGACTAAGTCCAGCCCACAAATCTGTGAGCAGAAGTGACATGTATCACTTCCAAGTCATTCTCTTGAAACAACTGGGTATGCACAACCCTGATACATTTCCTACTTCCCCAGTAGTAGAAACCAGGGGTGGCAATGAAAAGCCACAGATCACACTTCTGTTCCTCACTCTCCTGTCATAAAGGTTATATAGATGTTATATAAAGGTCTTCAGGGATTTCCTAATGGTAGGGGACAGTGATCCTTTGGTTGCTGAGGTGCGGGGGGGCAAGCATTTTAACCACCCCCTCATGTTTGAGAACATGCCTAGTGTGTATTAGTGGGAGAGAGACCCCACTTCCTACTAACCAGCTGCCATGGAGCCAACCTGGACTCATGGACACCCGATGTATGTGAGAGTAGAACTGTGGTCCATAGGGTTTTCAATGGCTGATTTTTAGGAAGTAGATCACCAGGCCTTTCTCCAAGGAATCTCTGGGTGAACTCAAACTGTCAACCTTCCAGTTAGCAGCTGAGTACACTGTTTGCAGCACACAGGGACTCTCTTTTCTCACTAAGGAAACTCTAAAGGCCTCTTACTCCTACCTGGGAAAGAGACCAAGGCTTGTGTCTGTGCTAGCTCTGGAGTGGGAGAAGCAGGGCAGTGTAATGCAAGTTGGGGTGTGAATAATATTGTACAGTACTTAAACATGCATTGGTTTAAAGCACAAAGGAAGGCTGAGAAATTAGGTAGCATTGCATAGCAGGTGTAATCAGACATAACAAAATTAGGTTAAAGAAAAAAATCTAAATTATAAACACTAGGGGAAATTCTAATATCAAACTAACTAGATTATTGTGAAACATTTCAAGCATTCCAGTGGGGCTTCTGCTTCTCTGCAAGGCAAATTAAGCAACACATCTTTAACTTTAATTATAGCAAGAAAACCTGAGTGTTGGTTAAGGCTAGACTCCCTGGGTTGGCAAGCTAGCTTCAAGAAAAATTACCTTTCAGAAGTACAAACTGAAAAAAATAAATAAATGAAATAAATTTGCAAATCAATGAAAGAAATTACGTAAAAATTTAGTGAACTAAATAAAAAGAGCTAAAATGACTTGGAGCTGGAATTCTCAGAAAATTCAGTTAGAAGCTATGATGGAAAAAAAGAAGAACTGGTAAATTAAAAAGGCCAAATGAGTCCACAGAGTTAGGAAAGCTATGTTACATGCAAAACACAAATTTTCTGGTCGATTTAAGAAGCAGGTAAAGTGGGATCCACATCCCCAGAGAAACAGAGAGGAAATAGCAAAAACCAACAGCAAAAGGCAAATCAGCCACACTAAGCATAAAACTTTAGGACTTAATAGGTTAAAACCTGAAAGTAGATGACTATTATCAGAATGAAATTATTTCTAATCCCTCACCATCATCAACATTTTGTGGACTTAATATACCCAAAATTTAAGACCATTATTTTTGTGAAGTTTGTAATAATTGTTTAGTTCCCTAATAGACTATTAGTTTCTAGTAGGTTTTGAGATCAGAAAAACAGTTAAAATGTCTTACAAGTTATAGGAACCCTGTAGTTATTAATATTTAAAGTATAATTACACAGTTGCTCATCTTTCTCTCCTGAGCACCAAATGGAATGTAGATGTTCAATAAATATTTGCTGAATTAATGTCTAGACAACATTGTTTCATTTTCAGTCTTACCTGGACTCCTTTTCTTTGCTTACACCCTGTTATGGATTAAATTGTATTCTCCCCTAAAAAGATATGTTGAAGTCCTAATCCCTGGTGCCTGTGAAGTTGACCTTGTTTGGAAATAGGGTCTTTGAAGATGTTACCAATTAACATGAGGTCATACTGGAATAGGGTGGGTCCTAATCCAATATCAGTAAGGTCCTCATAAAAGAAGAGAAGAGACACAGACATAAGAGAAAGACTGTCATGTGAAAATGGAGGCAGATATTTGGAGTGATGCATCTACCAGCCAAGGAACACCAAGGGTCATCAGCCATCAGCAGAAGCTAGAAGAAAGATGTGGGACAGATTTACCCTCAGAAGGAATTGGCATGGCCGACACCCTTATTTTGAGCTCCTGGCCTCCAGAACTGAAACAATTTCTTTTCTTACAAGCCACACAACTTGTGGTACTTTGTTACAGCAGCCCCAAGAAATGAAGACACCCCCCATTCTGAAAGCCCCTGGCCCTCCACTGCACAATGAAGTTAATATTGTTTTGAGTTCTATTCTATTTGTATTCCAGAGCTTGATGTCAAATTCACTTTCACTCTAGGCCGCAATCATAAAAGGTTGAGAAATAGTATTCTACTAAGACCTGAAAGGTAAATAGGAGTCAGGCAGGAAAGGATGTGGGTGCTGGGAGAAGGCAGCAGGTACAGTTGGAGCTTGTGCACAAAGTCCCCAGATGTCAGACTTCAAGAAACTGAGGATGCCCCCGCGTAGCTGGAGGGCAAAGCCAGCAGTGAGGGGGTGAGGGGGATGAAGGAGTAGGCAGGGGCCAGGTCATGGAGGGCCTTCCTTCGGTTTAGACCAGGTCCCATGTTGTGGTGGGGGCTGTATCTGGCTTGTAGATGACTTTCATTTGGCCTGCAGGAAGGGATTTTTTTTTTCTTTTTAAGCCAAAGCTTAAAAATGGAATATTTCACACAAAAACCAGATTTCTTTTTCTCCTGCAAAATCAGAAGATCCACAAATGTTGGGCCCATGTTCCTTCACAGCAAAATTCCTCTGTAGCTGAGTCATGCTTCCTGCTTAAACAGGGGGTGCCGTCTCCAGGGGGCCCAGTCCTCACCCACCCACTTCTCATCACCTGCGCTGACCAGGTAGACTCTATGAGTCCAGCTAGACACAGTCATTTCCAGTCTGGGCTCTACGGAGAAAAGGTGAGAAAATGTGTCCAAGTATTACCTGCTTTCTAATCCCACGAACTCCTTAGCAGAAGCTTTCATGGCGCTTAGATGTACCTGAAATTGTCCTACTTATTTGTTCACATTTTATTCTCTGTTTTGCATACCCTCAGGACGGGGACTCTGTCTGCTTTTTCTCCTAGAACCATTCTTTGCCTATATGTCAGGCACTCAATTTATATTTGTGGTGTGGCTGACTGTACCTTCCCGTTTCTCAAAGATACACCAAACCTAAACTGTGCTCACTTGCCCTCTAACTCTTTCCTTTCTACTCCTTCCAATCTGATTTGAGGGTGGGTTGGAGGATTGGTAGCCTGACCAGGGAGACTCAACCTTATATCATCACGGCTTTTCCTGGATCTGCTGCCTTTGCCAGAGTGCTCCTTTCCCCCACGGGCCCAAACTATTGAAACTTAAAAGCAGTAAAAGATCCCTAGTCCCATCCTTCCCTAAGGTAATTATTTGAAGACAGGCAAGCTGAGCTGCCAGAGTCGGGAAGAACCACCCGAACAGGGCTATCCCTAGAGTCGCACCTGAGTCATGGCGACCTTATGTACAACAGAACTAAACACTGCCCGGTCCTGCACCATCCTCACGATCATTGCTATACTTGAGCCCATTGTTGCATCAATCCCTCTCATTGAGGGTCTTCCTCTCTTTCACTGTCTACTTTACCAAGCATAATGCCCTTCTCCAGGGACTGGTCCCTCCTGAGAACATGTCCAAAGTACTTGAGACTAAAGTCTTGCCATCCTCACTTCTAATGATCATTCTGGCTGCACTTCTTCCAAGGCAGATTTTTTTTCCTTCTTCTGGCAGTCCATGGTATATTCAAAATTCTTCACCAACACCATAATTCAAAGGCCTTCCTTATCCATTGTTCAGCTTTCTCATGCATATAAGGCAGTTGAAAATATCATGGCTTGAATCAGGCACACCATAGTCCTCAAAGTGACACATTTGTTTTTCAACACTTTAAAGAGATCTTTTGCAGCAGATTTGCCCAATGCAATGAGTCATTTGATTTCTTGTCTGCTGCTTCCATGGTCATTGACTATGGATCCAAGTAAAATGAAATCCTTGACAACTTTAATTTTTTCTCTGTTTATCATGATGTTGCTTATTGGTCTAGTAGTGAGGATTTCTGTTTTGTTTATGTTGAGGTGTAATCCATACTGAAGGCTGTGGTCTTTGATCTTCATCAGTAAGTGCTTCAAGTCCTCTTCACTTTCAGCAAGCAAGATTGTGTCATCTGCATATCGCAGATTGTTAACGAATCTTTCTCCAACCCTGATGCCATGTTCTCCTTCATATAGTCCAGCTTCTCGGGTTATTTGCTCATTATACAGATTGAATAAGTGTGATGAAAGGATACAATACTGATGCACACCTTTCCTGATTTTAAACCACGTCGTATCCCCTTGTTCTGTTTGAATGACTGCTTCTTGGTCTATGTACAGGTTCCTCATGAGTATAATTTAGTGTTCTGGAGTTTCCATTCTTTGTAATGTTATCCATAATTTGTTATGATCCACGCAATTGAATGCCTTTACATAGTCAATAAAACACAGGTAAACATCTTTCTGGTATTCTCTGCTTTCAACCAAGAGTCACCTGACGTCAGCAATGATATCCCTCACTTCACGTCCTCTTCTAAATCTGGCTTGAATTTCTGGCAGTCCCCTGTCAACATACTGCTACAACCACTTTTGAATTATCTTCAGAAAAATTTCACTTGCATGTGATGTTAATGATATTGTTAGATAATTTCCTTATTCTATTAAATCATCTATCTTTGGAATAGGCACAAATATGTATCTCTTCCAGTCAGTTGGCCAGGTACTATCTTTCAAATCTCTCTGCATAGTTGAATGAGCACCTCCAGCACTGCATTTGTTTGTTGAAACATCTCAACTGGTATTCTGTCAATTTCTGGAGCCTTTTCACCAATGCCTTCAGTGCAGCTTGGACTCCTTCCTTCTATACTATTGGTTCTTGATCATATGCACCTGAAATGGTTGAACATCAACCAATTCTTTTGATGCTTCCTGCATCATTCGATATTTTGCCCATAAGCAAAAAAAAACCCGTTGCCATGGAGTCGATTCCGACTCATAGCGGCCCTGTAGGACAGAGTAGAATGGCCCCATAGGATTTCCAAGGAGCAGCTGGTGGATTCGAACTGCTGAGCTTTTTGTTACCAGCCATAGCTTTTAATCACCGTGCCACCAGGGCCCCAAAGAATCCTTCAAATTGCAACTCAAGACTTAAATTTTTTCTTCAGTTCTTTCAGCTTGAGAAATGCCAAGCACGTTCTTCTCTTTTGGTTTTCTAACTCCAGATCTTTGCCCATTTCGTTATAATACATTACTTTGTCTTCTCGAGGGCCCTTTGAAATCTTCTGTTCAGCTCTTTTACTTGTTTCTTCCATTCCCTTTAGTTTACTCTAAGCTCAGGAGCAAGTTTCAGAGTCTCTTCTGACATCCTTTTTGGTCTTTTCTTTCTTTCCTGTTTTTTTTTAGTGACCTTTGCTTTCTTCATGTCTGACATCCTTGGTCTCATCCACAACAGCCTAGTCTTCAGTAATTAATGTTCGATGTATCAGATCTGTTCTTCAGATGGTCTCTAAATTCAGGTAGTAAAAATTTAATACGAGGCACAAATATAAGCCACCTGCGTAGGTTTACATTTTCTAGCAGCTTCATTTAAAAGAAGTAAAAAGAAACAGGCAACATTAATTTTAATAACATTTCATTTAACATAATATATTCAAAATATTATTATTTCAATATGTAATCAATACAAGAGTTATTGATGAGATATTTACTTTTTGTTTTGTGCTAAGGCTTTGAAATTTAGTGTATATTCTATGCTTACAGCACATCACTTCCAACTGGCTATGTTTCAAGAGCTCTATAGCCACATATGGCCAAGGGCTACCCTGTTGGACAGCGAACTAGAGAAAAAAAGCTGGGGAGAAAAAACTCCATTGATATTTTAAAATATCACCTCCCTCCCCACTCTCATCTTGATATCTCCAGTGTCTCACCAGTGGCTCTGAGGATGGTATTGCCACCAGGAAAGAGGAGGAAGGGTAGGTAAGGGATAGGATGTGGGTGGGAATTGGTGGGAACTGGTCACCGAACCGCCCTTTCGCCCCTCACCTGGATTGCCTCTAAGACACTTCCTCCACCTTATCAGGGGGGTCTGGCAGGCTGCTTTGGCTGTGGCTACAGCTAGAAGCACCTCAGAAGAAATGCCTGTCGATTTCCTTCTGAAAGGTCACAGCCATGAAAAACCTATGGAACACAGTTCTACCCTGAAACACATGAGGTCATCGTGAGCAGAGTTGCTCGGATGGCAACTGGTTTGGCTGGGTTTTTGTTTTGTTTTGTTTAGAGCTAGAAAGGCCAACTCTCTTCAGTTCCCTTTAGCGGGTGTGCAATGGACAAAGGAGCTGGAGAGGGGCTGCCCCTCCTGACAGCCCCAGGCTGAGCTAGGACTAGGCACAGAGGGCCAGATGGACTAAGTCCTTCTCTGTCATGCCCATCTCCAGGGTTAGCACAGGTTTGCCCTGTGCCTCCGGGTGTTGTAATATCATTGCCAAACACCCTCGTGCCATTTTGTCTCTGTTCCAAAAAGGTGCTTTTACAGCGTCTGCACCGATGAGCCAGAAGGGTAATTGCCGTCTTATGAAGCTAGGCTTTCTTTTAGAACCTGCCATCAAAGGTCTAAAACCTCCCTACAAGTACACGTGAGCTTCTTCCCTCTGTTTTAATGGAGGGGAAGCGGCCTGAAAAGCCAGCCACTGCCTATTAACTGACAGTGAGTCAGGGGGAAGCCAGCGCCTGACCCACCACATTGGCAGGCAGTGGAAGGATGTGGGGCCTGTGGGTTGCACAGTAACACCCGTGACTCCTTCCTTGTTGGGCAACATCACATTCCACCGAAGGGAATGTTTCAGCTGCCTGCAGCTTACCCTTGTAACCACCTTTTGACAGAAGACTTGAAAGGTATTAGATATATTCCTGCTATGGAGGATGGTGAACACGATCTAACTTTTTCTTAATGAATCGTGTTTATGGTTATAGCTAATAAGCCTTAAATGACGATGTAACATAACTGTTTTTATCTCCTCTGTAGCTGTCATTTTTGTTATCTGATCCCCTGCTTGCTCCAATATCCCCTTGCCCCTTTTTTAAAAATGTTCCATTCCCTATTGGCTGAGTTCTGAAATATCAGAAAACCCTGGGTGGTGCAAATGTTAACGTGCTCGGCTGCTAACTGAAAGGTTGGAGGTTTGAGTCCACCCAGAGGTGCCTCAGAAGAAAGAACTGGCAATCTACTTCTGAAAAATCAGCTACTGAAAACCTTAGGGAGCACAGTCCTACTCTGACACACGTGGGGTCACTGCGAGTTGGAGTCGACTTGACAGCAAATGGTACGAATCTGGTATGTCTCATAGAAACGCGAGTAAACTAGGAGTCAGTAAGCACTGAAAGATCATCTAAGGACCTCTCTTTTAAGTAGGCAATGGTTAAGAGCCTAGATTTTGTCACAACTATTTTAGCTGTTCACAGATATAATTTTGAAAGTGACTTCATTCATTTTACAGAGAATCGAGGAGTTCCTTTATTTGTTTGTGAACATTATTTTGCTAAGTTATACCAAGTTACTCTGCCTTTTATTTTATATAGTCTTTTAGGATGTTGGAGAAAATGATTCCAGCTTAAGCTCCAAGCTCAGGGAACTTCCTGGAGAACACACAAAGGTGGTATTATTTGCTGCTCAAATGTTCTCATTTTTCACTAACCTCTAAGCACATTTACAAATATTCTTAAAGAAGTCCTTCATAGTTTACTATCTACCAAAGCAAAAATGGAAACCAAAGCTGCTTTCACTCATACCTGCCTTTTAAAAATATATTCATACAAATTAATGTCACTGAATTCTACATGTAGAAATTGTTGACTCGATATATGTAATGCTGTGTGTATTCCCAACAACCATAATAAATAAATAAATAAAAACATATATATTCATATTGTTTCTTACTCTTAAATTGAAAAGGAATGATCATCATTTGGCAAGAGAAGCAGTGTTTTGGATTCTAGTGTAATGATCAAATTTTGATAGCTTCAGTGGTCCCTCTGGTTTCCTTATCCGAGGGGGCATTTCTCTTTTTGCTTTATCTCTACGAAGCCCTAGATTGCGGGAGAAGTGTGTGCGTTGCTTCATATTCTTCCTTCAGAATGACGAAGCAGCAGAATGAAGAGCTGTGGTGGGAAAGAGAGAACCAGGAATAGACTATTGGCAGCGTTGAAAGTCAAGGGTAAAAACTTCCCAAAGCCAATCTTCATGGAAACGGAATAATACAACAACAGTGGAAATGGATGACCCCACCATCCAAAAGACTTCTGCCACCACAAACTGGGGTAGGAGGCGGGTGGAAAGTGGTGTGCCACTGTAGGACTTCCCAGCCAGTAATTTCACCACTCAGTTGCTAAGAAGTTGTGGCAAGAGATCACAACAGGAAAAGACTAGATCCTGGAGACTACAAATAATTCTTGCACAGGGGAACCAGAGTAGACCAACATGCTTTTAATTGTACAAAGCTTACTTCCTGCTCAGGAACAACTTCCTTCGATCTGAGGAAACATTGGAAAGCTAATAGTTTACTCAACACATAAGCCATACCTTTCCAGGAAGCCTGTGATATTGGGGGTGAAGCCACAGGTGAGGGAGCAGGTGTAACCAGGTACAGCCCTGCTCCATTTCTGACTCACCTTTTGACTATGTTCTTCTAGTTTTGCTATCCCTCAGCTTCTTCGCCTGTGAAATGGGAGGAGGAAGGAGTGGGATTGTTTGGTAAAATTCCTTAAGAACTTTTGATGAAATGTTCTCTAAAAGGACAAGATAGTATAATTAGGTACTTGGCTAATAGGTATGTGGCTGCTGTAAGAGACCATTTCTGGAAAAGAGTCAAAATGTCCTGTACCTGTTTTCAACAGGAAATGGCACATATAATGACCCAGGGAAAGCTCAGGATTTTTTGATAGGAAATGCTTTCAAGAAAGCTGAGATTCAGTCCTTCCAAAGGCCAAATAGCCCCTACAGGCACATACACACTCACACATACACACGCACAGTCTCACACACACATACACACATTCTCACATACTCACACGCACTTTCACACACACAGTCTCCTGTAGTCATATACACAGTCTCGCACAGCCTCACACACACACACACACACACAGTGTCACATACTCACACATAAACCCAGTCCTTTCTCACACACAGTCTCACATACTCACACACACACAATCTCACACACATGCAGTCTCTCACACTAACACACACAGTCTCATACTCACACACACACAGTCTCACACACTCACACACACAATCTCACATACTCACACACAGTCTCACACATGAACACACACACTCACACACAGTCTCATATACACACATACACAGTCTTGCACACTCACACAGTCTCTCATGCTCATACACTCACACACACACACTCCCCAGTCCCACAGTGTCTCAGGAGACTCTCATCTTTCTTTACACCAAAGGCAGAGTCAGACTCACAGAGGCCACTCTAGCACTTCCCAGCTGCTCTGAGGGAAGCAAAGACCAGCCCTCATCCTAGAGCACTGCTGCTGGCTGAAGTGTGACTTGCCTATGGCAGTTGTGGATAAGGGGTGTGCAGGAGATCGAGTGGACTGGGCCAAAACATCATTACACAGAAGTAGCGTGTGTGTGTGTGTGTGTGTGTGTGTGTGCAGACATTCTTTCCACATTCAAATTGGCCTTAAAAAAACACCAAAAAATTAAATGTACAAATGTAGCCTAGGCAACCTCCCCCTAAGTCGTTCTAGAAGGTGTGTCTCTGTGTATTAAAAATGTGATGATCATCAGCAAAAGGGCAAACAAGTGATTCCTGAGTCCGTTTTTAGTTTTGTAGACTAAAATACAACGTGCTTGGGCATGGGGACGGAGGTGTGTTCTGAGAGGATGGGTCAGGGAATCACACTAATATTGGGAAACAGAAGGAGAAAACATGTTGGCAGGAGCAGGCTTTCGGTGATGTTAATATTATTCCACCAACCAGTAAGGGATGGTTGGTTTGATTTTTGGTTTGGGGCATGGCAGAGGGGAGGGTTCAGGGATAGACACTGAGATGAGGCATGTGACATTTGTCAGGTATTACAAGGACACTATGGTAGACATATGTGGAGCCTACTAGCTCTGTGGGGTAGCCAGGTGTTCAGCTTTACCCAAGTAAAGTGGTGAAGCTGCTTTTCTACTTCCATCTGGTATCCAGGTTAAAGGGACAGAGAAGCATGTCTTAGAGTTAATAATTGATATCAACATAAGAAACATATCAGAACTTGCTGTCTCTCCCTCTCACTCTCTTCCATCACTCATTCCTCTTTCCTCATTCTTGTTGCTCTAGATAATTAAAGTTATTAAATTTAAAATATATATAAAGTAAAAACAATAAGTATTTGCTCAACTACTATTCAATGAATACATGCAGAAAAGCATTTTAATTTACAGAAATACACTGTGAAGCAGCCGAATAAAGAATGTTGAGTTCAGACCATGGCTGATCAGCAAAAGGAAGGCAGTGGAGAGAGATTCTGCAGAGTGTAGACTCCTTTCCTTTCCGGGCTCCTGCCTCTGTTCTCTCCATATAGACCTTCGCTTCACCAGCTCCCTCCCCTGCCAAGGGCCTGGAGACACAAAGACAGGAGTGGCCACGACTGCTTTGGGCAAACTGAAGTAATGGAAAAGAAACTCTGAGTAAACCTAGTGCTGTGGAGTAGATGATGGAACAGAAAGACCAGGAGTAGTAGCAGAGAGATCATACAGAGAGAGACCCAGAAATTCTGTGAGGCCCAGCATTGTTGAAATTTCCATCGTTGAGTTCTATGTATCCTCACAACCCTTTTCCTTGTCCTATTTTGAGAGGGTCTCTGCTTCTCACAACTAAATAGAGCACACTGAAAACCATTCTGAGACATTTGGACCTCAGGCTGAAAGCAATAAGGAAGCCCTAGAATGCTTTGAGTAGGAATTGCCTTGATGGCAACAGGTTTTGTTTTGGTTAGAATGCTTTAAGCAAGGGTGTGACTTCATCCAAGCTATGCCCTTAGACAAAGGTTGACAAACTACAGTCCATAGATCAAATCTAACCTGCTGCCTGTTTTTATAAATAAAGTTTTATTGAAACACAGCCATGCCCATCATTTACATATTGTCTACAGATGCTTTTGCTCTACAGTGGCAGAAGTGATTACTTGCAACAGAAACCAAGAGGTCCTCAAAGTCTAAAATATTTACTGTTTGGCCTTTAAGAGGAAAACTTTACCAGCCCATGCACTAGGAAGACCAATCTAGGAACTGTGTGTCGGATGGGCTGGAAAGAAAGAGAGTAGAGACTGGAAGTCAGGTTAAGAGGCTACTGTCATAATTTGGTGGTGGGAGATGGCAAGAGAGTGAAAAAAACTAAAAAATGTCTTAAAGGTTAAATCAACAAATCTTGAAAGCTGTCTGTATGAGGAGAAACAAGAGAACTTAAAGCCAGCATTTCCAAATGTTTGTCCCATATTTTCTTTATTGATATCTAGCATCAGGGAAGGTACCAAAGAAAAGTAGGAAATGATCTCACTGTCTCTCACCAGACAGAGGGGAAGATGTACGTACAAGGCATATAAAGCTATGACCCAGGAGGCTCTGCCCAGGTATGATTTTGTGATTGATAACTACGAAACAAAAGTTAAAACACAATCCATGCAAATGAATGAAATTTAAAAATTCCTCGGATATTTTCCTTGAATTTCTCCAATGCCATGAAAGGACGGCATGTTAAAATCTCCTTGGTTTCTTCTCCATACCTGCAAGGGCTCCTGAGTGGTGCATAATCAGGCTTCCCAAAACACTCCAACAGCTTCTTCTCCCCTCAGGCTCTTTTATCCTTCTTTCCACTCTCTTTCCAAAATTTCCATCACAAAAGCTTCATATTAGTTTGACAAGTTCTGAGAGGAAAAAGACAGGGTGGACCAAGTTTGAATCCTTTTTAGTGGATGGAGCAAGGAGAAATGTTGAGAACAGCCACGGCTTAATATTTCTTGTTAGGTGGCATGGAGTCAGCCCTGACTCATGGTGACTCTATGCACAATGCAAATTGAAATGCTTCCCAGTTCTGCCCCATGCCCATGATCTGTTGCAGATTGGACCATTGTGATTCATAGGATTTTTACCGACTGATTTTCAGGAGTAGATTGCTAGGTCTTTCTTCCTAGTCTGACTTAGCCTAGAAGCTCCGCTGAAATCTGTTCAGCATCATAACAACATGCAAGCCTCCCCTGACAGATGGGTGGTGGCTGTGCACGAG
Organism: Loxodonta africana; assembly: GCF_030014295.1. NCBI lineage: Eukaryota > Metazoa > Chordata > Mammalia > Proboscidea > Elephantidae > Loxodonta > Loxodonta africana. The sequence continues at coordinate 51,448,932 of NC_087355.1, read as the reverse complement.
GTGAATTGGCTAGCAATTGAACTCAAGTCTCCCTCATTGAAGGTGAGAATTCTGCCACTGTTATGGATTGAATTGTGTGCCCTAAAAATGTGTGTCAACATGGCTAGGTCATGATTCCCAGTATTGTATGATTATTCTCCATTTTGTGATCTGGTATAATTTTCCTATCTGTTATAAGTCCTACTTCTATGATGTTAATGAAGCAGGATTAGACACAGTTATGTTAATGGGACAGGACACAATCCACAGGATTAACTTGTATCTTGAGTCAATTTCTTTCGAGATATAAAAGATAGAGGCAAGCGGCGGGGAGGGACCTCTTATCGCCAAGAAAGAAGAGCCCGGAAAGGAGCACATCCTTTGGACCTGGGGTCCGTGTGCTGAGAAGCTCCTAGACTAGGGGAGGATTGATGACAAGGGCCTTCCCCCAAAGCCAACACAGAGAGAAAGCCTTCCCCGGGAGCTGGTGCCCTGAATTTGAACTTCTAGCCTCCTAAACTGTGAAAGAATAAATATCTGTCAGTTAAAGTCATCCATTTGTGGTATACCTAAGACAACCACTGAACCACCAATGTCCCCAAAGTTAATGCTTCTTAACCTTACTCAGATGTTTTGAAATATAAAGGGAGAGCACATATTTACAGAGCATTTACTCCTCTCAACCATCCAGTAGGGAAGGTATGATTCTTCCCATTTTGCAGAGGACAAGCTGAAAATTGGAGAAGTGGGAGGACTTCCCCAGGTGTTCAGAGCTGGTCTCCTTCCCTCCAAATCCCAGGAGCTTTCAGGTACATTCCAATACTAGAAATAAAAAAAGAATAAAAAGTGGAAACAACCTAAGCATATAAAATAATTTTCCATGTCTGTAAAAGAAGCTTATAATATATGTTTATAATAAGGGACCATTTGTGTGATTGGAGCCCTCGTGGCACAGTGGTTAAGAGCTCAGCTGCTAACCAAAAGATTGGCAGTTTGAGTCCACCAGGCGCTCCTTGGAAACCCTGTGGGGTAGCTATGAGCCAGAGTTGACTTGACAGCAATGGGCATGACTTTTGGTTTTGTGTAATTAGGTTCTAAAAAGACCAATTTTGGTAAAGCCCCAGGTGTAAAGTTTTTAGTGCACTGCTAAACATACAGTTGGCATTCAATAAATTCTTGCTAAATGAATGAACAGGTGTTCCATCGCTTATGTTACATATTATTAAGGAGTTCTTTCAATGAGGCTGGCACTGTGTTAAGTGCTTTGCATTCCTCATCTTATGTAACTCTCTTAACAACATACCAAACCATAAGGAAGGTACAATTATTTTTCCCATTTTTATTGTCGAGGAACCAAACAAACAAACAAAAAGCCGTTGCCAGGAGTTAATTCTGGTTCATGGGAGCCCCATGTGTTGCAGAGTAGAGCGGAGCTCCATATGGTTTTCTTGGCTGTAATCTTTACAGAAACAGTTCACCAGGCCTTTCTTCCATGGTGCCACTTTAGGTCAGCAAACCACTTGTGCCACCCAGGTTCCAGGAGTTTACAAAAGGTAGATAACTTGTTCAAGGTCATATAAGTAATAATTGTAAGGGTAGTCTGTCTGGCTCCACAGCTTATGCCTCCTAAGAGGAGGGTGCCATTCCTCTGTGCACCCACCTCTGGATGGCAGGGGTCCTTGGTGATGTCCCCACTAAGTGCCACATATCCACCACCTTACACAGGGCAGTTGCTTCCTTAGATCCCTCCTCTGACCATGCACAGCTGAAGGGCCTTGTTAAAGCTTCCTCCAAGTCTCCAGTCACGTCTCACAGAACCAGCAAGATTAGAGAGGTAGGCAGAGGACCAGTCTGCGGTGCTGTTGCCCAAACTGACTGCAGTGTGGCCCAGGAAACTGTGGTAATGAGGAAGATCTTGAGGTCCCTGCCTGGGGACAGAGGGGGTCCCTGTTCTGGCTTCTCTTTCCTACCCCTGAACATGGGACAGCATTAGAAGAAGGGCAGGGTGTGGAAACCTGGGTCAGAGGCCATCCTTACCATTTGCTGGCTGTGTCATCCTGGGGAAGCCCCTTCACCTCAGTAAGACTTCACTTCTTCCTCTGTAGAACAATAATCACTACAACAGTAATAACAATTTCTATCTAACTCAATGAGATCAAGCCTAAAAAGCTCTTTGTAACTGCAAAGCATTCTACAAGTAAGTGACTCAACTTCCAGAGCCTGGGGTGTTGGCCTTTTCTACTCCCCATGCGCTCTATCAGTGAAGGGGACGGGAACGTCCTTTGTAAACCAGATACACCAGGGCCTGGTTCTGGTTTCTGATGTTCAGTGTTTGAAACAGTAGATGGTGAATGAGCTACAGCTTCCTGGGCTGCTGTGGCTGCAGTCACTCCCATGAGGAGGTGGAGATCTCTACCTGGCTGATGCCCCCGCATCTTTAGGAATCTCTTCTTTCTCTATCTAGTAGATCACAGACATCTCTCTCTCTGCTCCCTGCGCAGGCCTACCAGTCCCTGCCCTCCCTTAGAGAGCGTGGCTTTGCCATTTTGAGTGACACGCACTCTTCCTGAGCTCTGTCTCTCTCTCAAAAACCGGTTGCCATCTAGTCAACCCCAACTCATGTTGACCCCATGGGTGTCAGGGTAGAACTCTTCTCCGTAGCATTTTCAATGGCTGATTTTTGGGAAGTAGATCACCAGACCTTTCTTTTGAGGCACCTCTGGGTGGATTCGTACCTCCAGCCTCTCACACAGTCAAACACATTAATGAGTTGCACCACCTAGGGACTCCTTCCCTCAGGGCTCCACTAATGGTGGCAAAACCCTCTCTGGCCCCAGCTCCACCTTAGGGCAGCCAAGGTGGGGCAGGGGTGTGTCCACTGGGATCAGGAGCAGGTTTGTAAGAGCTGGTTGATCCCCTAAACTACATTCCTTCCCACCCAGAGGCACAGAGAAGTGTGCACACACATGGCGGCACACACACACACGGGCTCACACAGAGTTAACCAATCGCTCTTCCTGGACCTTTTCATTCTTCACAAACTGTTGCTCAGATAGATCATTGGAGTCTTTTTGGAGGAACAGTCTTTTGCTCTTGGCTTACAAGTTTGATGTAAGACTTAAGGCTCAGGATATAGTGCTGTTTATAATAAGAAACTCCCCACAGCCCAAGGCTTACTCGTTTGAGAAAGCATTTTCCTGCTCCCTCTTGTTAAGAGGCAGATCAGCCAGGGAGATCCCTTGCTGTTGAAAAGTAGCATTGTGGATAAACATTCCATTAGATCCCCAGATAGTAATCAATAGTCCCTCTGGGATCCTAGTCCAAAGCAGTTGCCAAAAGTCCCAATATAAGTCAATAATCACATTTATATTTATAATTAAATGCACGCGTACAAATTCTACTTGTACAAACTACAGAAGCAACAGCAACAGTGGGATTCTTTATTGCCTACTTCAGCCAAGTAGCAATGACTGAATCTCCCATCCATTTCAGAGCAAAACAAATAAAATACAATCTTATCACCTATTAAGTATAATTATTTCTTTATTTCTACGCTTAGGTCATGATGTTCCTCCTATTACTTGATATTTGAAGATGGTTGACTGAACTATATATTAATATCCAAAGTAGAAAACCAAAGCTGGTCTCAATCTTAACCATCTGATCAACAAAAGCTTAGCATCTATAGCTGGCAAAATACTGCACTAATACCATTAACCCTCAGTGCAGACATCTGGATGGTAACACTCAGTTGCGGTGGGAGACAGTGACTGGCTCAGGAGAGAGGCTCGGAGGGAGAACAGCTCATTAGCAAATATTCCCTCTGGAGTACTCTCTAGGAATACTAATACTTGTACAACTCTAAGATTGTTATTCCAGGGCTTTACTTCAAAATTCTTAGCATAACAGAATTTGCAACTAGAAGGCACCTGAGAGATCACCTAGATAGTCCCTAATTTCACATATAAGTAAACTTAATCTGTATTAGCATTACATTAAACAAAAATAGGAATAAAGGCTTGAGTTTATAATACCTGTTGTTTAAGGACACTCTGAGTATTGTTCCTTCAGTCAACTAAAATGTATTGAGCACCTTCCATGTGCAGACATAGTGCTAGGCATCAAGGATGCAAGGCTAAGACATGGTTCCTGCCTTCAAGGAACTATTTTTGGGCACCACAGTGTATCCAGCACTTTTAACCCTCACAAATATACCACAAGGAAGGTATTGCCATCTGCATTTTACAGATGAAGGAACTGAGAAGGTTAAGTCCAAGATCACTTGCGTAAAACTGAGTTCAACACAGGCTTATCAGATGATATTATTTTTCTCTTACTGTATGACAAATTATCGTAAATTTAGCAACTTAAAATCACACCTATTTATTATCTCAGTTTCTATAGGTCATAAGTTTAGGCATAGTGTAGCTGAGCTCTCTGTTCAGGGGCTCACGAAGTTGAAAACAAGATGTTGACCAGGGCTGCAACTTCATGTGAGGCTTGGAGTCCTCTTCCAAGCTCACTGGTGGTTGGCAGACTTCAATACCCTGTGCTTATAGGACCGAGGCCCTCAGCTTCTAGAAGCTGCCCACCACTCTCTGCCATGTGGCCCTCTCCACAACATAGCAGTTTTCTCCTTCACAGCCAACAAGAGAGTACCTATGCTGCTCAAATCTCTTTTTCCCAAAGGAAGGCCTGGATTCTCTTTTAAGGCTCCTTGGATAATCTTGCTTTTTTATTATCTCAAAGTCAACTGATTAGGGAACTTAATTACATCTGTCCGTCCCCTTCCACTTTGCAATATAGTGTAGCCTCACGAGTAAATTCCCATCATATTCACAAGTCCTGCCCACATTAAGGGGAGACGATTATATAGAGCATGTACATCAGGCGGCAGGAATCTTGGGGGAGCCATTTTAGAATTCTGCCTACTACACAGATGTTACTGCTCATGTATTCTTTAAACCAATTCAGATGTTTCAACAAATGGATGCAGTGCTAGAAGCGCTCACTCGTCTATGTTAAGAAATTTGGAAGACAGCTATCTAGCCAATTGACTGGAAGGGATCTGTATTTGTGCCCATTCCAGAGAAAGGTGATCCAACACAATGTGAAGGTTTTGGAACAATATCATTAATATCACATACAAGTAAAATTTTGCTGAAGATTGTTCATAGATGGTTACAGTAGTACATCCACAGGGAACTGCCAGAAATTCAAGCTGGGCTCAGAAAAGCACATGGAACGAGTCACTGCTGATGTCAGATGGATCTTAGCTGAAAGCAGAGAATACCAGAAAGAGTACCTATGTTTTATTGACTGTGCAAAGTCATTCAACTGTGTAGATCATAACAAATTATGGATAACATTGTGAAGAATGGGGATTCCAGAGCACTTAATTGTGCTCATGAGGAACCTGTACGTAGACCAAAAGTCAGTTATTTGAACAGAACAAGGAGATATTGTGTGGTTTAAAAATCAGGAAGGATGTATGTCAGGGTTGTATCTTTTCACTATACTTATTCAATATGTATGCTGAGCAAGACAGCTGAGCAAAAAACCTGTATACAGAGTAAAAGAGATGAACAGATGATTTCAAAGACAAAGTGATGTATAATAATGAAATGGAGAAAGACCTGGAGTTAGAAAACCAAAGGGGAAGAATACACTCAGTATTTCTCAAGCCAAAAGAACTAAAGAAAAAATTGAAACTTTGAGTTGCATTTTGAAGGAGTTTTTATGGGCAGAATATTGAACAATGCAGGAAGCATCAAAAGAAGATGGAAGGAATACACAGAGTCACTGTACCAAAAAGAATGTGTTGACATTCAACTATTTCAGGAGCTAGCATATGATCAAGAACCGATGGTATTGAAGGAAAAAGTCCAAGCTGCACTGAAGGCACTGGCAAAAAAACAAGGCTCCAGGAATTGACGAAATACCAATTGAGATGTTTCAACAAATAAATGCAGCTCTGGAGGTGCTAATTTATCTACGTCAAGAAATTTCAAAGACAGCTACCTGGCCAACCAACTTGAAGAGATCCTTGTTTGTGCCCATTCCAAAGAAAGATGATCCAACAGAACTCAGAAATTATCAACGATATTATTAATATCACACACAAGTAAAATGTTGCTGAAGATTATTCGAAAACAGTTGCAGCAGTACATCGACAGGGAGCTGCCAGAAATTCAAGCAAGATTCAGAAGAGGACGTGGAACGAGTGATAACATTGCAGAAGTTAGATGGATGTTGACTGAAAGCAGAGAAACCAGAAAGATATTTACCTGTGTTTTATTGTCTATGCAAAGTTATTCAGCTGTATGGATCATAACAAGTTATGAATAACATTTCGAAGAATGGGAGTTCCAGAACGCTTAAATGTGCTCGTATGGAACCTGTACATAGACCAAGAGGCAGTTGTTCGAACAGAACAAGGGGATACGGCATGGTTTAAAGTCAGGAAAGGTGTGCATCAGGGTTGTAGTCTTTCATCATAGTTATTCAATATGTATGCTGAGAAAATAATCTGAGAAGCTTGACTATACAAAGAAATACATGGCACCAGGATTAGTGGAAGATTCATTAACAACCTGGGATATGCAGATGACACAATCCTGCTTGTTGAAAGCAAAGAGGACAGGGCTTGAAGCACTTATTGATGAAGATAAAAGACTACAGCCTTCAGTAAGGGTTACACCTCAACATAAGGAAAACAAAAATCCTCACAACTGGATCAATAAGCAACATCATGATAAACAGAGAAAATATTGAAGTTGTCAAGGATTTCATTTTATTTGATACACAACAGTCAATGCCCATGGAAGCAGCAGTCAAGAAATCAAAGTATTACATTGGGCAAATCTGCTGCAAAAGACCCCTTTAAAGTGTTGAAAAGCAAAGATGTCACTTTGAGGACTAAGGTGCACCTAAACCAAGCCGTGGTATTTTCAATCACCTCATAAGAATGCCCCCACACATCTGTCAGTTTGTCATACTGTGGTGGCTTGCATGTTGCTGTGATGCTAGAAGCCATATCACCAGTATTCAGATACCAGCAGGCTCGCTCATGGCAGACAGGTTTCAGATGATCATCCAGACTAAGACAGACTAGGAAGAAGAACCTGGCGGTCTACTTCGGAAGAAATTAGCCAGTGAAAACCTTACGAACAGCAACTGAACACTGTCTGATATGGTGCTGGAAGATGAACCCCTTAGGTTGAAAGGCACTCAAAATATGACCAGGGAAGAGTTGCCTCCTCAAAGTGAGTCCACCTTAAAGATGTGGATGGAGTGAAGCTTTCGGGACCTTCATTTGCTAATGTGGCATGGCTCAAAATGAGAAGAAACAGCTGCAAACGTCCATTAATACCAGGAACATGAAATGTACAAAGAATGAATCTGGTAAAATTGGATATCATCAAAAATGAAATGGAATGCATAAAGATTGATACCCTAAGCATCAGCGAGCTGAAATGGACTGGTATTGGCCATTTTGAATCAGCAAAGCCTGTGGTCTATGTCTTAGTCATCTAGTGCTGCTATTACAGAAATACCACATGTGGATGGCTTTAACAAAGAAAAGTTTATTGTTTCATAGTCCAGTAGGCTAGAAATTTGAATTCAGGGTGCAGACTCCAGGGGAAAGCTTTCTCTCTCTGTTGGCTCTGGAGGAAGGTCCTTGTGATGCATCAGTCTTCCCTTGGTCTGGGAGCATCTCAGCACAGGAACCTCAGGTCCAAAGGATGTGCTCTGCTCCTGGCACTGCTTTCATGGTGGTATGAGGTCCCCAACTCTCTGTTTGCTTCCCTTTCCTTTTATCTCTTGAGAGATAAAAGGTGGTGCAGGTCACACCCCAGGGAAACTCACTTTACATTGGATCAGGGATGTCACCTGGTAAGGGTGTTACAATACCACCCTAATTCTCTTTAACATAAAATTACAATCACAAAATGCAGGACAACCACAGGATACTGGGAATCCTGACCTAACCAAATTGATACACACATTTTGGGGGGGACATAATTCAATCCGTGACAGTCTACTATGGCTGGAATGACAAATTGAAAAGGAATGGTGTCAAGTTCACCATCAAAAAGAACATTTTAAGATCTATCCTGAAGTACAACGTTATCATTGATAGGATAAAATCCATACACCTACAAGGATGACCAGCTAATACAACTATTATTCAAATTTATGCACTAACCACTACAGTCACAGATGAAGAAACTGAAGATTTTAAAAAACTTCTGCAGTCAGTAATTCATCAACTACACAATCAAGATGCATTGATAATTACTGGTGAACGGAATGTGAAAGTTGGAAACAAAAAAAAAGGATTGGTAGTTTGGAAAATATGGCCTTGGTAATAGAAAAGATGCTGGAGATTGCATTATAGAATTTTGCAAAACCAACTACTTCTTCATTGCGAATACCCTTTTTCACCAACATAAATGGCTGCTTACAAGTGGACCTTGTCGGATGGTATACGCAGGAATCAAATCGACTACATCTGTGGAAAGAGACCATGAAAAACTTCAATATTATCAGTCAGAACAAGGTCAGGGGCCAACTGTGGAACAGAGCATCAATTGCTCATAGGCACGTTCAAGTTGAAACTGAAGAAAATCAGAGCAAGACCACTAGAGCCAAAGTACAACCTTGAGTACATCCCACCTGAATTTACAGACCATCTCAAGAACAGATTCCACGCATTGAACACTAAGGACCAAAGACTAGACAAGTTGCAGAATGACATCAAGGACAATGTACATGAAGAAAGTAAGAACTCATTAAAAAGACAGGGAAGAAAGAAAAGACCAAAATGGATGTCAGAAGAGACTCTGAAACTTGCTCTTGAACATAGAGTAGCTAAAGAGAATGAAAGAAATGATGAAGTAAAAGAGCTGAACAAAAGATTTCAAAGAGCCTTCAAGAAGACAAAGTAATGTATTACAAATAAAGTAATGAAACGGGCAAAGACCTGGAGTCAGAAAACCAAAAGGGAAGAACACACTCGGCATTTCTCAAGCTGAAAGAACTGAAGAAAAAATTCAAGCCTGTGTTGCAATTTTGAAGGATTCTATGGGCAAAATACTGAACAATGAAGGAATCATCAAAAGAAGATGGAAGGAATACACATTGTCACTGTACCAAAAAGAATTGGTTGACATTCAACCATTTCAGGAGGTAGCATATGATCAAAAACTGACAGTATTGAAGGAAGAAATCCAAGCTTCCCTGAAGACACTGGCAAAACACAAGGCCCCGGGAATTGACAGAATACCAATTGAGATGTTTCAACAAACAGGTGCAGTGCTGGAAGTGCTCACTCATCTCTGCCAAGAAATTGGAAAGGCAGCCACTGGTCAACCTACTGGAAGGGATTCATATTTACGCCTATTTCAAAGAAAAGTGATCCAATAGAATGCAGAGATTATCTTAACATTCGAGTAAAATTTCACTGAAGATCATTTAAAAGTGGTTGCAGCAGTCTATCTACAGGGAACTGTCTTCAAACAAGATTCAGAAGAGAATGTGGAACAAGGGGTTTTAACATTGCATATATCAGATGGATGCTAGTTGAAAGCAGAAACTATCAGAAAGATGTTTATCTGTGTTTTATTGACTATACAAAGGTATTTAACTGTGTGGATCATAACAAATTATGGGTAACATTGTGATGAATGGGGATTCCAGAACACTTAATTGTGCTCTCGAGGAGCCTATACATAAACCAAGAGGCAATAGTTCAAACAGAACAAGAGGGTGTTGCGTGGTTTAAAATCAAGAAAGGTGTGTGTCAGGGTTGTATGCTTTCACCATACTTATGAAATCTATTGTTGTTGTTAGATGCCATCGAGTCGGTTCCAACTCATAGTGACCCTATGTACCATAGAACAAAACACTGCCCGGTCCTGCACCATCCTTACTATCACTGTTATGCTTAAGCCCATTGTGGCAGCCACTGTGTCAATCCATCTTATTGAGGGTCTTCCTCTTTTCTGCTCACACTGTACTTTACCTAGTATAATATCCTTCTCCAGGGACTTATCCTTCCTGACAACATGTCCAAAGTATGTAAGATGCAGTCTCGCCATCCTTGCTTCTAAGGAGCATTCTGGTTGTACTTCTTCCAAGACAGATTTGTTCATTCTTTTGTCGGTCCGTGGTATATTCAATATTCTTCGCCAACACCACAATTCAAAGGCGTGAATTCTTCTTCGGTCTTCCTTATTTATTGTCCAGCTTTCCCATGCATATGATGTGATTGAAAATACCATGGCTTCAGTCAGGCGCACCTTAGACTTCAAGGTGTCATCTTTGCTTGTCAACACTTTAAAGAGGCCTTTTGCCAAATATTGTATAAGACCACTATTATAAGATCTTGAGAAATAGTTTAAACTGAGAAGAACACATTCTTTTGTGGTTACGAGAAGGGGGAGGGAGGGAGGGTGGGAGAGGGATATTTACTAATTAGATAGTAGATAAGAACTACCTTAGGTGAAGGGAAGGACAACACTCAGTACAGGGGAGGTCAGCACAACTGGACTAAACCAAAAGCAGTTTCCTGGATAAACTGAATGCTTCAAAGGTTAGCGAAGCAGGGGCAGGGGTTTGGGGACCATGGTTTCAGGGGACATCTAAGTTAATTGGCATAATAAAATCTATTAAGAAATATTCTGCATCCCACTTTCAAGAGTGGCATCTGGGGTCTTAGATGGCAAGCAGCCATCTAAGATGCATCAATTGGTCTCAACCCACCTGGATCAAAGGAGAATGAAGAACACCAAGGACACAAGATAATAAAGAGCCCAAGAGACAGAAAGGGCTACATGAACCAGAGACTACATTATCCTGAGACCAGAAGATCTAGATGGTGCCCAGCCACAACCAATGACTGCCCTGACAGGGAACACAGTGGAGGACCTCTGAGGAAGCAGGGGAACAGTGCGATGCAGACCCCAAATTCTCATAAAAAGACCAGACTTAATGGTCTGACTGAGACTAGAAGGACCCCGGTGGTCATGGCCCCCAGACTTTCTGTTGGCCCAGGACAGGAACCATTCCAGAAGCAAGCTCATTGGACATGGATTGGACTGGACAATGGGTAGGAGAGGGATGCTGGTGAGGAGTGAGCTACTTGGATCAGGTAGACACTTGATGCTATGTTGGCACTTCCTGCCTGGAGGGCAGATGGGAGGGTAGAGGGGCTTAGAAGCTGGCAAAATGGACATGAAAAGAGAGAGTGGAAGGAGGAAGCAGGCTGTCTCATTGGGGGAAGAGTAATTTGGAGTATGTAGCAAGGTGTATATAAGTTTTTATGTGAGAGACTGACTTGATTTGTAAACTTTCACTTAAAGCACAATAAAAATTATTTTAAAAAAAAGAGGTCCTCTGCAGCAGATTTGTCCAATGCAATGCGTCTTTGGATTTCTTGACTGCTGCTTCCATGGGCGTTGATTGTGGAACCAAGTAAAATGAAATCCTTGACAACTAAAATCTTTTCTCTGTGTATCATGATGCTGCTTATTGGTCCAGTTGTAAGGATTTTTGTTTTCTTTATGTTGCAATGTAAGTCATACTGAAGGCTGTGGTCTTTGATCTTCAGCAGTAAGTGCTTCAAGTCCTCTTCACTTTCAGCAAGCATACAGGTTGAATAGGTATGGTGAAAGGATACAACACTTTCACACACCTTTCCTGACTTTAAACCAATCGTATCCCCTTGTGCTGTCCGAACAACTGTCTCTTTATCTATGTACAGGCTCCTCATGAGAACAATTAAGTGTTCTGGAATACCCATTCTTCACAATGTTATCCATAATTTGTTAGGATCCACTGAGTTGAATGCCTTTGCATAGTCAATAAAGCATAGGTAAAGATCCTTCTGGTATTCTCTGCTTTCAGCCAGGATCCATCTGACATCAGCAACAATATCCCTGGTTCCACATCCTCTTCTAAATCTGGCCTGAATTTCTGGCAGTTTATATACTGCTGCAGCTGCTTTTGGATGATCGTCAGCAAAATTTTTTTGCATGTGATATTAATGATACTGTTCGATAATTTCCACATTCAGTTAGATCACCTTTCTTGGGAATAGACATAAACATGGATCTCTTCCAGTTGGTTGACCATGTAACTGTATTCCAAATGTCTTGGCATGGACTTCCAGCACTGCATCTGTTTGTTGAAACACCTCTGTTGATAGTCCGTCAATTCCTGGAGCCTTGTTTTTCGCCAATGCCTTCAGTGCAGCTTTGACTTCTTCCTGCAGTACCATCGGTTCCTGATCATGTGCTACCTCTTGGAAAGGCTGAATGTCAACTAGTTCTTTTAGGTATAATGACTCCTCTGTATATTCCTTCCATCTTCTTTTGATGCTTCCTGTGTAGTTTAATATTTTCTCCATAGAATCCTTCAGTATTGCAACTCAAAGCTTGAATTTTTGCTTCAGTTCTTTCAGCTTGAGAAATACTGAGCATGTTCTTCATTTTTGGTTTTCTATTTCCACCTCTTTACACATGTCATTATAATACTTTACTTTGTCTTCTTGAGCTGCCCTTTGAAATATTCTGTTCAGTTGTTTACTTCATCATTTTTTGCTTTAGCTGCTCGACATTCGAGAGCAATTTTCAGAGTCTCTTCTGACATCCACCTTGGTCTTTTCTTTCTTTCCTGTTTTCTCAGTGACCTCTTCCTTTCTTCATGGATGATGTCCTTGATGTCATTCCACAACTTGTCTGGTCTTTGGTTACTAGTGTTCAACACGTCAAATCTATTCTTGAGATGGTCTCTAAATTCAGGTGGGACATATTAAATGTCGTACTTTGGCTCTCGTGGACTTGCTCTGATTTTCTTCAGTTTCAACTTGAGTTTGCATATGAGCAATTGATGGTCTGTTCCACAGCCACTGCCTGGCCTTGTTCTGACCGATGATATGGAGCTTTTCCAATGTCTCTTTCGCAGATGTGGTCGATTTGATTCCTGTGTATTCCATCTAGTGAGGTCCATGTGTATAGTCACTGTTATTATTGGTGAAAAAAGGTATTTGCAATGAAGAAGTCATTAGTCTTGCAAAATTCTATCATTCGATCTCTGGCATTGTTTCTATCACCAAGGATATTTTCCAACTACCAATCTTTCTTCTTTGTTTCCAACTTTCACAGTCCAATCACCAGTAATTATCAATGCACCCTGATCAACTTCAGACTGCAGAAGCTGATAAAAATCTTCAATTTCTTCATCTTTGGCCTTAGTGGTTGGTACATAAATTTGAATAATAGTCGTATAAACTGGTCTTCCTTGTAGGCATATAGATATTACCCTATCACTGACAGCATTGTACTTCAATCTGTATGCTGAGCAAACTGTCTGAGAAACTGGACTGTATGAAGAAGAACTCAGTATCAGGATTGCAGGGAGACTCATTAACAACCTGCGGTATGCAGATAACACAACCTTACTCTCTGAAAGTGAAGAGGATTTGAAGCACTTACGGACGAAGACAAAAGACTACAATCTTCAGTATAGATTACACCTCAAGATAAAGAGAACAAAAATCCTCACAACTGGACCAGTAAGTAACATCATGACAAAAGGAGAAAGATTGAAGTTGTCAAAGATTTCTTTTTGCTTAAATCAACAATCATGGAAGCAGCAAATAAAAAAATGAATGACAAACTGCATCGAGCAAATCTGTCGTAAAAGATATCTTTAAAGTGTTAAACTGTCACTTTAAGGACTAAGGTAAGCCTGAGGCAAGCCACGGTGTTTTCAATTGTCTCATATGCATACGAAAGCTGGACAATGAGTAAGGAAGACCACCGAAGAAGAATTTACACCTTTGGAGTATGGTATTGGCGAAGGATAATGAATATACCATGGATTGCCAGAAGACCAAACAAACCTGCTTTGGAAGAAGTATGGCCAGGATGCTCCTTAGAAGCAAGGATGCTGAAACTTTGTCTTATGTACTTTGGACATGCTATCAGGAGGGAACAGTCCCTGGAGAAGGATGTCATGTTTGGTAAAGTAGAGGGTCAGCAAAAAAGAGGAACACCCCCAACGAGATGGATTGACACAGTGGCTGCAACAATGGGCTCAAGCATAAGAGCAATCTTGAGGATGGGGCAGGACCAGGCAGTGTTTCATCCTGTTGTACACAGGGTAGCTATGAGTTTGAACCAACTGCACAGTACCTAACAACAATGTTTTTTAAGTGATGCACTTCTGTGATGCTTAACGCTACGTGTTAACTTGGCTAGGCTATGATTCTCAATGGTTTGGCAGACATTAGACTGGTTCTCTTTCATAATGTAACACAAAAACCAACCCACTGCCGTCGAATATAGAATGAACAAATCTGTCTTGGAAGAAGTAAGGCCAGAATGCTCCTTAGAAGCAAGGGCAGTGAGACTGGAACTGATTGGATGGCACCTAACAACAACAGTGTAATATAATGCAATCACCCCTATGATGAGATCTGATATAATGCAATCACTTCCATGATGAGATTTGATACTGTGTAATCACCACCTCCATGATTGAAAAAATAATGTAATCATCTCTATAATGAAATCTGCTATGAGCAGCCCATCATATGTAAGGGGAGTTTCCCTGGGGGTAAGGCCTGCCTGTAGTATATAAATGCGGTGTTCCAGCAAGGCTCACTCTCGTTGTAGATTCCGCATCTGACTCCTCACCATCTAACCTCCAGGTCTTGGGGTGTGAGCTAGCAGCCTGCCATTTGGCCCACCAGTTTGGGATTCTTCAGCCCATAAAACCACACGAGTCAGAAAAACCCTTTAGCCTGATGCCTGACCCACGGATCAGGGACTTGCCAGCCTCCACAACTGCAGCAAGTGGCTTGGAATTGTGGTTCCTTCCTGGCCAAGGGTACCCCAAGGCCAGCCACTGATCCGGGCAGACCGGTGGGTACGGGAGGTAAAGGTAATAAGAAGACCAGCAATTTCTGGAGGGCCGTGACTTTTCTTGAAAGCTTCCTGTGGAATTGAAGGTAAGAGACAGAAACGCTCTATACTGACTTCCAAGTAGGAGAGCGAGGACCGAGGTCCTCATCTCACTTTTCCTAGCTTCTCGGTAACCAGGCTTTTCTGAAATTTCCTCAGACTGAAAACATCACTGCAAAATGGACTTTGCAACCTTCCTGGCCGATCTCCAAGCAGAGGTCAGCTGCCCCATCTGCCTGGAGTACCTGAGAGACCCAGTGACCATTGACTGTGGCCACAACTTCTGTCACCACTGCATCCTCCAGCGCTGGGAAGGTCTAAAGGACATCGTCCCCTGTCCCATCTGCCTCCATCACTGCTATAACGAGAACCTAAAGAAGAACACCCAATTATGTCACATGACTGATATTGTTAAGCAACTTCCCGTCCAGAGGAACAAGAGGAAACGGCAGGAAGAGCAACCCCTGTGTAAGAAGCACAACCAGGTGCTGGTCCTGTTCTGTGAGCAGGACCTGGAGCTGCTGTGTCTGCAATGCAGGGTCTCCTCCGACCACCAGAATCACTACCTGATGCCCATTGAGCAAGCGGGAGCTAGTCATAGGAAGAAGCTCAAAAGGTACATTGAGCCCCTGAGGGAGATGGTTAAGGATGCAGAGATTTGGCTAGAAATGCAAGTCTCAAAATCATTTAAATTTTGCCAGAATGTGGAAATTTTGAGAGAAGAATTAAACTGTGAATTTAATCAACTTAAGGATTTACTGGTCCAGGAACAGGATGTCATTTATTTGGGATTAATGACAGAAGAGAGGAATGTTGAAGAAAAACTCAGTGAAAACAGTAGCCAAATTTCTGACCACTTTTCCATGCTGAAAAATCTGCTTAGTGGAGTTGCAGAAAAGTGTGTGCAGGCAGACCTGGATTTACTGATAGGTACTGCAAGACTGTACAAGAGGTATAAAAATCTCAAAACTCCTGAAGTCTTTTCATACGAATTAAAGAAGGAGAGTAGCTATCTCTCTCCACAATATTTTGGCCTGCAAAAAGTCATCAGCACATTTAAGGAAGATTTGATGCTAGATCCTAAAACTGCTCACCCCAACCTTATTATTTCAGAAGACAGAAAAAGTGTGAAATATGGACAGATGGAAGCAGACTTTTCTTACAGCCCTAAGAGGTTTACTTTTATCCCAGCTGTCCTGAGCTCTGAGGGCTTTGATGTTGGTAGGCATTACTGGCAGGTAGAGGTAAGAGGCATAGGGGAATGGTGCTTAGGTGTATGTAGAGAATCATTCCCTAAAAATGCTGCTGTGTTACCATCTGCAAAAGATGGGTGCTGGCAAATTCAGCAGGCAGCTCTCACTGAAGAGTCTGGGGATATAGAACAAGTCATACGGGTTGGCATTTTTCTCGATTATGACTTGGGAGAGATTTCCTTTTATAATTGGAATAACAGATCTTATCTTTACACCTTCACTGATACTTTTACAGAAACACTTAGGCCTTATTTCTCTCTTGGACCTACTTCAAACTCTCTTATAATCCATGTAAACACAGATAAATGGTGAGCAACTTGGAAGCCTGATTTGTATCTTGTTAGCTTTTCTCTCTATAATTAAGTAATACCTTTAAGATATTGTATAACATAATCATGTTTAATTTTTACATAGTATAATTTCAAGAGTGATGGCTTTGTTTTTTCAACAATTTTGTTCTTGTGCTTTCATTGCTAAGGATAATATAAAGTTTGTGTCACTGGGTGAATCAATTAGGGATTGTAATTTGCAATCCTAAAAGAAAAGAATTTTTATCACCATGTTTTTCTTACCATTCCTGTTGTATCATCACTAATAAAAGCATTTTATCACATTTACCTTGAAATTTTTTAATTTAGTTTTTTTTTACCTTTAACAAACAGAAATTTATTGTCTCAGTTTAGGAGGCTATCAGTCTAAATTCAGGGCGCCAGCTCTAGGGGAAGGCGCTATCTCTCTGTTGGCTCCGGGGGAAGGTCCTTGTCTCTTTGAGCTTCTGCTTCTGGTCTATCTCCATGTGGCTTGGCATCTCTCCTCCCCCATCTCTGCTCCCTTGTTTAATCTCATAAAAGACATCGACTCAAGATACGCCCTACACTAATTCTGCTTCATTAACATAACAAAGACAACCCATTCCCAAATGGGATTATAATCACAGGCATAGAGGTTAAGATTTACCACCCATATTTTTGGGAACTCAATTCAATCCATAACAATTGCCTTCCTCAAAAGTTATGGAAATTAGTATGGGCCCTCCGCAGAAAGATAAAGAGTTGTATTGTGTAGTTGCAAGGAAAGAAGTAGCAGAAGATAGAAAGGCAAAAATGGCCTTCTATGCATTGGTGGTGGCAGGGAAGGGATATTTAATGGGAGCTTCAAGAAAAAAAAAAAAAATTTTTTTTTTTTTCAAGAAGCTATGTTTCAACCAGATGGTTAGGCAAAGGACCATACTTCTTCATTTTTGTGTCCACTGCATAGCACAGTCTTAGGGCACATAGCAGACCCTTGATAAGTGCTTGTGGAAACAAATGACCATGCGGGTGTTTTCTAGACAGAGGAGGGGAGAGAGCGTTCTAGGGAGACAGAATTTCACATAAAGGCCCAGAGGTATAAAATCACATGTGATGTTCAAGGATCTGCAAGAAGTGTCAGGTAGTATTTAAACATAAGGTGCAAGAGAAAAGGCAGAGAGGCAGTCGAGAGCAGCAGACATGAGGGTCTTGAAATAGGAGGCAGCAGTTTATTTTGTAAATGAGAATGAACACTTGAAGAGTTTTAAGGAAGCGAGGAGAAAAATTTGATTTATGTTTGAGAAAGTCAGCTCCAGTGGAATGCAGAGTATGGAGGCTGGTTTGGGGCAAGGGTTAGGATGGATGGGAATGAGGATAACCTAGGGCTAGAGGAGCTGAACTGCATGACCATGGAGTCCAGGTGAGACATGGGGAAGACTCATACTCAGTGGCAGCAGGATAGAGAAGGGGGAATGGATTCCAAAGATGTTTGGGAAGAATTTGACAGAATAGCATGCCCGGCTAGATTTGAGGGGTAAATGAGGAATCATGGAGGGCAATCTCAGGATGAATGGCTTAGGAGATGGGTAAATGGTAGAATCATTAATTGAGCTTGAGAAAGAATAGGTTTGGAGAAAAGGCTGTTAATGGTAGGGAGTAATGGCAGGCAGAAAGGCAGCTGTGGATCATAAGTAGGTACAGGTTGCGTTTGAGATGCCTGTAAAATATCCTAACCAAGAAGACCAAGAGCAGGCAGTTGAGTTTCTAACTTTGGAGCTCCACTGGGGTCTCCAGACGTGGGTGGGCATTCAACTCACAGCCATGGATAATCACAGAGGGACAGTATGTAGAGTAAGAAAAGACTGGAGCTGAGAATAAAACCATGAGTCATCAGGTCTGCAATGTCAGGGACAGAAGACGTGACCTGGAATCCTAGGAAAGACAGGAGAGGTTTGAGAGGGAACTGAGTCTGGGAATATAGTTACCTCAGAACATAAAACAAACAAACAAAAAAAGAAACGAGGGAATGCTTCACTGTCAGAAGAAACCATGCACGTGAAAATCCTGGTTGGTATTTGTTATGGGTTGATTGTGTCCTCCGAAAAGATATGTTCAAGCCCTAATCCCCAGTACCTGTGACAATGACCTTATTTGGAAATAGTCTTTGAAGATACGATTAGCTAAGTTAACATGAGGTCGTCCTAGAAAAAAAAAAAAAAGAGTAGGGTGAGCCCTAATATGACTGTTGTCCTTATAAAAAGAGAAGAGACTTAGGCACACAGAGACACAGAAGGAAGACCACCATGTGAAGACAGGCAGAGACTGGAGTTCTGTGACCAAGAGCCAAGGAACGCAGGAGGCCACCAGAGGGTGGAATGAACAAGGAAGGATTCTCCCTCAGAGCCTTCAGAGGGAGCGTGGCCCTGCTAATTTCAGACTTCTGGCCTCCAGGACAATGAGAGAATAAATTTCTGTTGTTTAAATATATCCAGTTTTTTGGTGCTTTGTTACGGCAGCCACAGGGAACTAATATAGTATTTCACTGGCGGGAATTGGGAAAAAGGGAAGCCAAGACCAACCACACCACGAGTCACTTAAAGAAGCACAAAACCCTAAGTAAATTAGCTTTTAGAACAAATTGTTGCAGATTTCTTTATTGGCTTAGGAAATACTTGTTTTTACTGAGGCCTGTTCTTTAAAAAAAGAGAGGGAGAGAGAGAACTTTGAGTTAAAAAGTATTATTCTCATTTGATCTTTGTAATTAAGAGATCAGACGCAAGTAGTCATCAGCCCTTAATGAAAATCAGTGGCATCCCTGTTACTTCCCATGGTTTGTTTTCTCATAACTCGAAGAACAAAAGGTCTTTTTCATAAGATCGTCAAGGGTAAAACAGGATTTCACAAGAAGAGGGATGACTGTGGAAAAATAAATTTTTCAAAGGGGACAGATTCGCTTTCTCTTTAGTTTTTCTTTCCCCACTCTCAGGCTCCACCAAACAATCTGAACAAATACCAGCTATTGCTCTGCCCCACAAAGCTTGGATATGTTTCAAAATTGCCTTGAAGAGGACAATATATGTAATTGAAAAGCTAAAAACAACCAAGTGCACATCAATTCATCATGATCTCAGAACTCATTATCTGGGGTAGGTAGCCAGTAACAATCATTTAGTCGAGGCCCAGAGCAGCTGAAATGCAGAGATTCAAGTGCCAAAAAAGTAAACCTCTCTCTGGTTTTCTCCTCTGCTCCCTGGGATCTGATGTCTAGCTGAGTTGCTGGCCAGGTATTCACATTCTTGGTACCTTGGAAGGGCCAGGAGACTTGGCACTCTAGCAATAACACACACGCCCCTCACTTCTGTCCTCCCATAATCTCCCCAAACAGGCTCTTTTACATCAATTGGAATGACAAACTTTGAAGTTCTAGAACGAGGCTGAGAATGGCTGTTATGGTTTGAACTGTGTCCCCTAAAATATGTGTTGTAAATCCTAACCTCTGCCCTTAGTTATAATCCCATTTGTGGACAGGTTATGGTTATGATTAATGAGACAGGATTAGATCATGTTTGTTATATTAATGAGGCAGGATTAAGGTGAATTTTGAGTCAATCTCTCTTTTGAGATACAAAAGAGATTCAGCAAGCAAGCGAGCAATGTGGGGGCGGGGAAGGAGAGCACATACCAAGCCGCATGAAGATCACCCAGGAGCAGAGGCTCAGGAGAGACAAGCACCTTCCCCCAGAGCCAACAGAGACAGAGAGAGAAAGCTTTGCCCTGGGGCCAGTGCCCTGAATTCAGACTTCTAGCCTCCTAAACTGTGAGAAAATAAATTTCTGTTAAAACCACCCACTTGCAGTATTTCTGTTATAGCAGCAGCACTAGATAACTAAGACAATGGTTACGTGAAATTATCCTACTTCCTACCTCTTTGGTCAGCAGGTAGCTATATCAACTAGGTTCACATACTGAAATCAGTGGATGAGGGAAGGATTGATGAGAACCCTGAACAGTGGCGCTGGTGAGATGGTGGAGAGAGGCCTGACCTGAGAAAAGAGAAAGAAGCCCAGAAGAAGTAACAGCAGCAGTGTAAACCAACCTTGGCCAAACACTGAAGCTCCTGGAGCCCTTGAGAACAGAACCCTGAGGCCAGAAGAAGAGAGGAAGCACAGAAGAAAGTACATGACGCTGGAAAGAAAGTGCAGAGGAGGATAAAGCATTTTCTTACTGAGCAGGGGAAATTACACCCTTCTCCTCCCTTCCCCAAACCTGTCTGGAATATTGTTTTGCTAACCTCTTTGAAAAGGTGTTAGATATGAAATGTTCTTTAGCCTACCAATTTACAAGAAAATCAGTTACTCTTTCTCAGTGCAAATGTATTTGAATGTCAGCACGGAGTAGTTTCTCATGCAGAGGTGAAGTAGATCGGGTCTGAGTACATTAGTCTCCTGCTATGTGAAGTCTGGTGTTAAAAAACCAAAACCAAACCCAGTGCCGTCGAGTCGATTCCGACTCATTGCAACCCTATAGGATAGAGTAGAACTGCCCCAGAGAGCTTCCAAGGAGCGCCTGGCAGATTTGAACTGTCAACCCTTTGGTTAGCAGCCATAGCACAAAACCACTAGGCCACCAGGGTTTCCATTTAAAGCTGTGGTTAAAACTTGTAGTGGACGGAGTAAGATGTATGTAAACTTATATGTGACAGACTGATTGGATTTGTAAACGTTCACTTGAAGCTTAATAAAAGTTAATAAAAAATATATATATAATTATGTAAAATCATGACTAAATAAATTATATTGAAAACAAGGAAAAAAAAAAAAAACTTGTAGTGGTACGAGCACAATCAGACCCAGGTCCAAATCCTAGCTCCACCACTTACACTATGACATTGGATAGATTCCATATTATTTCCAAGCCTCAGTTTTCTCATCTGTACAATGGGAGTAATAATATTCAACATCCATAAATCCTTATTGGCAGTTCTGAAATCCAGATGGCTCTGAAAAACAGATTTTTTTTTTTTTAAGTTTGCAGGAAATTTGTGTGATCGCAAAGGCAGACCCGATGTGAGACTTTATATTGGTTTTATTCATCGGATTAAGCATGAGTATCTGGACGCTGCACTACAGAAATGTTGATAGGTTTATCAGTGCCACCTCCAACCTTGTGGAGGGGTATTATGAAAAATACAGTATATGCACAGACTTGTCTTTCAAAAATACGAAAAATTCTGAGTTTTGAGATACCTGTGCCCCACGGGATCTGGAAGAGGGATCAAGGACTTGTACCTTTGGGGCTGTTGTAAGCACTGAGGTAATGTGTGTGACCAGCTTGTAACAATGCCTGGTACTTGATAAATGCTGAGGACATACAAACTATAACTTATAATAAAAACACAAGGCAGCCTTGAATAATGAGTTATGCTGGTCTTGTTCTTATTACTGTGGAATTCACCTGGGAGAAACATCAAACTCTGAAGCTCCAATTCCACTTTCACGGGTCCTGTCTCCTGAACAACTTACACTTTTTAGGAAAAGAACCTCCCTGGTAAGAAGGTTTTGCATCACATTCCTGCTGATGTTGTGAAGTTGAAACCCAGAGCCCAAAGTTCGGAAAAAATTCTGAAAGTACAACATCCAAGAATCACCAGTATAGGGCATGAAGGGAGCTCTGAAAGGGAGCCTCCTGAAGATGGTGTGGCATGATGGAAAGAACCCAACTTTTGAAGTCAGAGAGGCCTGCATCTTAGCTCTGCCACTTTCGGCCGCCTGTGGGAGTTTCTGTGTCTCAGTTTCTTCAAGTGTAAAATAGACTCGTAATACTTGCTTGAAAATTTCATCCTGACAGTAAAGCACCTCACATGGGACCTGATATGTAGAAGGCACTCACCAAGTGGCCTGCAAGACAGACACATGCACACCCTATGTGTCAAAAGTAACAAAAGAAACAAGGTCACTGTCAAACATATTTCTGCCTTGCCCTAAATTGACTGGGTGTTATGGATTAAATTCTGTCACCCCAAAATATGGGTTAGAATCCTGAACTCTATACCATTAGACATAATCCCATTTGGAAATAGAGTTTTCTTTGCTATGTTAATTAATCATACCCAGGTAAGGTCAGTTCTAAATCTAATCACTTCAGAGTTATAAAAAAGTGCAGATTAGACACAGAGACACGAACACACAGGATAAGACAGATGCCACATGAGAAAGCCGAGGAACCAAGGAACACCTGGAGCTACTGACAAGGAAAAACTCAACATGGCCAAGAACCTATTTGGACTTTTAGCCTCTAGAACTTAAGAAAATTAATTTCTGTTCTTTAAAACCACACTTTTGTGATATTATAGCAGCACTAGGCAACTAAGAAAAAGGAGCCTTGGTAGTGCAATGGTTAAGCACTCAGCTGCTAACCAAAAAGCTGGCAATTTGAACCCACCCAATGGCTCTGCAGAAGAAAGACCAGGCAACCTGCTCCTATAAAGATTATAGCCAAGAAAACCCTATGGGGAAGTTCCACTCTCACAGGGGGTCACTATGAGTCAAAATCGATTCAACAGCACCTAACAGCAACAACAGATAACTAAGACATCAGGATTCCCCTGAGAACAGTTTAAAGCTTTGTCTTTACTGCGAAAGTTGAAGATAAGAGGCCAAGCAGAAGGAGCTTTCTGTCTATGAAGGGTTAGTTATTTACCCACATTGGCAGGAGCTAAGTATGGGTTCTTTCTCTCTCCCAGGTATTCACCCTGTACCTCCTTCCAGGACCTTTGATCCAACAGGCCCGGCATGGGTAATGCCAGGTTGCGGAATTACAAGGTAATTTGTGATGCATACGTAGTCAATAAGGCTCATTCACATCCTGGATCCAGCTTTTGGCTAGAATACCAAGTCCCAGCTTGACTCTCACCCTTATAAAAGGAATAATTTTAAGTGTACCTGGGAGGAGAAGGGATAATTCTAAGTGAATTCTTTCATAAAGAAGACCTTTTGCCAAATGATCACCTTGACCTCATCCGTCCCAATCGGCACTAAAACAAAAAGTAAACATATTCATTACAGAGGGTGACCACGCAATTGCTGCCAGCCAGTGGCCTGTTTTTCTACAGTTGGAGACTTCAACCTACATAATCGCGTTTTCTTTTGACCTGAGCCTTAAGACTTGAGAAATGCCAGTGTAAGACGTGGTTGACCCCCAGCCCCCTTAGGCTGGAGGGGGCATCCCCCCTTTCCCACTCTCTGTGGGACTCTGGGGTTCAGCCCCTCATTCCAGGTGAACCACAGCACTGAGGAAACACATTTCTGAGGTGCCAGCCCTGCCTCAGCATGACGAGGCTCCCCAGACTGTCCTTCGGATCGGCAGCTCTCCTGTGAATTTACCCCCATCTTTTCAGAGCAGACTGGCTGCACAGGTGGCCCAGCCACGTGGTCAGGGCACCAACAATGTTAGAGAGACAGAAGAGGGATGCGGAATGAACATGGGAGCTAGAAAAGAGGAAATATTTTAGAAATAATTTGACATCTGATTAATTTTTTTGAAGTATAAATAGCCACGGGCCTAAAAGGTCAAATTTAACCCGGGGCAAAGACGAGAAGGTAAGGGAGCAGGGAAACTAGAGTACAGGATGGAATAACCAGAACACAATTAAAAAGAATGTTGACGTGAAGTGAATAAAGCAACTACAGACACCCTTTGGTATCTTTGGGGAACTGGTCCCAGGACCCTCACAGATACCAAAATCTGCAGATGTTCAAGCCCCTTATACGAAATGGCATAGTATTTGCATATAACCTACATATACTTTAAATCATCTCTAGATTACTTATAACACCCAATGCAATGTAAATGCTGTGTACATAGTTGTTGTACAGTACTGTATTGTTTAGGGAGTAATGACAAGACTTCGGGTGAATGATGTTCAAACAAGGAGTACTAGAGAGAGACTGAGAATCTGTGAAATGGTGCTAGGCTACACAGCAGGGGATGCTTGTCAAATGGAAACCTAGCTTGCTGTGTAAACTTTCACCCAAACCGCAATAAAATAAATACATAAATGTATAGCCATGAGTCTACACTGACATAAAAAAATAACTGAATACATAAATAAATGTGGGACAAAGCCATTGCCCTGAGATAATCTTTAAACCTTAAAGCTCAAGCCAAAACTTTTTCCCCAAGTCAGCTTTGAACCAAACAACAGTTTAGCCTAGTTAGTAAAGTATGTCTGCGTTGAACATTGTGCTCTCTCCAAGATTTATGTCTGTGGAATTAAGTGACAACAGCATCTTGAAAGGCTAGATGGGAAGCTGACCTTTAAAAGGTAGTGACTTTATGTTAATGGTGGTGGAATAATTTAGAAAAGGCCAGGGAGAACGGTTACACAGCTTGAAGATTGTAGACAATGTTACTGAATTACACATGCAGAATTTGTTAAACTGGCGTATCTTTTGCTGTGTATATTTTTCACAAAAGAATTAAAAATAAATGAGTAAATATGGCGGAAGAGACAGCTCTTCCCCAGAGAAGAATTCTAATTAATAAATGTAGAAAGAATGAAGAAAAGAGAAAAATCAGCATTAGAACACCGCAGTAATAATTGCTGCGGTCAAGATCCCCCAACAGATGCTAAAATTAGCAGGCAAAAGTTTGAAGAGAAGCAAGGTATTTGCGTGGTCTCAAAGTGTTTCCCCCATCTTGTTTATTAATTACAGAGAGAAAAACTGTAACTTTATAATGGAGGAACCCAGCAGGCACCACGTCAATCATGTGCATTAGTCTCGTCGAGGGCTACTGTAACAAAGGAGCCCTGGTGGCACAGTAGTTGAGAGGTACAGCTACTAACCAAGAGGACGGCAGTTTACATCTACTTTGGAAACCGTATGGGGCAGTTCTCCTCTGTCCTACAGGGTCACCATGCATTGGAATGAACTTGATGTCAACGGATTTGTTTTGTTTTGTTTTAATACTCCAGTATGACCTCAAGTTAACTGATAACATCTTCAAAGACCCTATTTTCAAACAAGGTCACATTCGCATGTACAGGTGGTTAGGACTTCAACATATATTTTGGAGAGACAGAATTCAATCCATAACACCAAATGATCATGGTTAACATCATCGTTATTAAGGCATATTGACATCATGTACCCCTGATGTTTTGCCCTGAGAAGGATATTCTCTGCAAAAAATGCATAATTTCAACTTAATCGTGAGAAAACATTGGACAAACCCAAACTGAGGAACATTTCTACAAAAGAACTCACCAGTACTCTTCAAAAGTGTCAAAGTAATGAAAGACAAGGAAAGACTGAAGAAAAGCCACAGATTGGAAGAGACTAAGGAGACAAGACAACTAAAAGCAATGTGGGATCCTGGAGTGGATCCTGGAACAAAATAAGGACATTAGTAGAAAATGATGAAATCTGAACAAAGTCAGTGACTTAGCTAATGACATTGGACCAATGTTAATTTCAGAATTGTGATAATTGTATTACGGTTATGCAAGACGTTAACAGCAGGGAAAAGCTGGGTGAAGCCTATAGGGAACTCTCTGTACAGGTTTTTGCGACTTTTATGCAAAATTTAGTCTAAATTTATGTCAAAGTAAAAAGTTTTTTTGTTTTTTTTTATAGCATCAAAGTGATGGGACTGTTGCAGGACTTTCTTGTTTCTATGGTGAATTCCATGTTGGGGGTGGGGGAGTGAGCATCTCAGTGCTCAGGGCCTTTAACTGCAGCTCTGGGCAAATTGGCTTTCTCCCCAGGGAGTTACCAGGTAACCCTGTTCCTCACCCAATCCCATTCCTTCCCTACCTGGAGATTGATAGAACTTAGAAACACCTGACGTTTTATGACTCCTTCTCCCAGAATGTTTCTAAGGGTGGGGGTGGGGGATTACCCCCAGGGTGTGGCCATACTTTATGGCGTCAGTAGGATAGTCCCACCAGAAAAGACCATTCAACCTTAATTTCAGAGAAAGAAGCATGCAGTGCTCAGGGGCAGGGTCTATTCCTTAGAATATTAATTGAATCTAATTGTAGACAGATTGTAAGCGTTCCATGGGATGGTAAAAAGCACCTTTAAAGCAGCTGGCCCAGAGTGGACACTCAGATACCATTAGCTTCCACCTTCACTAAAGTTTTGAAAAATGCACATTGCCGTCAAGTCGATTGCAACTCACAGCAGCCCTGTAGACAGGGTAGAACTGCCCCACAGGGCTTCCAA
Source organism: Loxodonta africana (assembly GCF_030014295.1). Taxonomy (NCBI): domain Eukaryota; kingdom Metazoa; phylum Chordata; class Mammalia; order Proboscidea; family Elephantidae; genus Loxodonta; species Loxodonta africana. The sequence continues at coordinate 51,422,212 of NC_087355.1, read as the reverse complement.
GGAGCAACTGGTGGATTTGAGTTGCCAACCTTCTGGTCAGCAGCCAAACTCTCAACCACTGTGCCACCAGGGTGTCCTTGGAGAATAGAACTATTACACAGTTGTTCAATGTGAGTTTTGACCATGGTAGGCATGGGAATTTACTAGAGTTAACTACATTCTTAACCCTACTAAAACCTGTTTTCAACATTGATTTTCTACCCTATGCAATGTTAAAACTAAATGATGAATTTTTTTTAAATGTTAGATTCAAATGTCCTGTATAAACAGATAAAACGGACACTGGTAACATGATTCTCAATGCTGCTACAAGGAAATGTGGCCATGGCTCTGGGCAGGATCTTACAAACGTGCTTGTGACTGTACCCCACCTCTATTGATCAATTAGGTGGGTTTCTCCCCAGATCTGCCTGATCGCTTCTAACTCTCTCTCCACCTCCACCACCACTGCTGCCATTTCTACTACCCCCTTCAACTGAGAATGCTGGAGCCACCTGGGGAGGTAATTTCACACGTAGGCCCCCAGCTTGGGCTTGCCATTGCTATGCGGCTACTGTGGCTGAACTTGAAAATCACGCTTACAGTCTGTGTTGTCATGACATCTTCTGCTACTGAGCATGTGTCCAAACGCTGCTAATATGCTGAGACATGCTGGCAAGTCATCACCCTTAGCACTCAGCACAGCATTGCTTTAGTGATGAGGCTGTGGCTGCACGGCGAGGCTCTAACACCCAGCATCCTGCTGAAAGAGACTTAGGTGAAGGATGTCAGCCTTAGGCTCCAGGCTGAGATGCTGCCTTGCAGAATGGCTTCTTCTTCTTCTTTTTTTTAAAATAATTTTCTCTTATGGAGCATTGTATTGTCCCACAATCTGGCTTTGGTTTTGTAATCACTGATTACACAATGAATTCTGATTCTGTGCCTGTAAAATTGGTCTACATTATTAAACACAAGGTTGAACTTGTCAAGGATTTCATTTTACTTGGATCCACAGTCATTGGTAGCTACTCTAAAGAGAAATCAGTATGATCCTGATAAAGGAAAATACCACCACTCCTCTGTCAGTTTGTTATACTGTGGTGACTTGCATGCTGCTATGATGCTGGAAGCTATGCCATCAGTTCTTCAAATATCAGCAGGGCCAACCATAGTGGACAGGTCTCAGTGGAGCTTCCGGGCAGAAGACTAGGAAAAGCCTGGCGATCTACTTTAGAATAGCCAATGAAAACCCTATGGATCACAACAGAATATTGTTCAATACAGTATTAGAGCCCACTAGGCTAGAAGGCACTCAAAATACACAGTGGCCAAAAGAGTGGATTTGAGCATATCAAAGATCATGAAGATGGTGTAGAAACAGGCAACATTTCATTCTGTTGTACATTGGGTCACCATGAGTTGGAACCAACTCAACAGCAACTAATGACAAATGAAGATGTTTAATGGAAATGTTCTTTATACAGGTCCAAAATACGTACTAAGGAAAAAGACAAAAATAATGAGTAAATGACACTACCGGCTGCATTGAAGTGAGCATACTACTCGTTCTTTTCATGTAGATTCAGCAAATGAATGGAGCACCTTTGTAGTCTTTTGTTTATAGAATCCACAGGGGCCTTCCCACACATTCCTTTGGCTTCAGCTCCACTTATATGTTATGGTTACCAATTCTCCATGGCCAGATCCCATTTCTCTCTTTGAGTTTCAGAAAAAAATTTCCAACTCCCTACTAGAAATCTCCACCTGGGTGCCCCATGGGCACCTCAAACTCAGTAAATCCAAAATAATTTCCTATTATCTTCACTCTACAAACTGCTTTATTGTTTTCCTCAAAGTTGGTTAATGGTATTATTATCTACCCTCATTATTAGTACAAATTAGAAATCCAGTAATTATCTCCACCCTTAATCAATACATTATCAAATCCACTCAATTCTGCCTCCTAAATGTCACTTGAATCTATCTCCCCTTTATCCATTCCATGGCCACTGCCTTAGTTCATGCCCTCTCACGGGGACTAATGCAGGTAATACTCTTCAGAATCTTTCCCATCCATCTGATATATATATGGAGCCTGGCTGGCACAAGCAGTTTGCAATCAGCTGTTAATCTGCAGGTTGGCAGTTTGAACGCACCCAGTGGCTATGCAGAAGAAAGCCTGCTTCTGTAAATATTACAGCAAAGAAAACCCTATGGAGCGGTTCTACTCTGTAACACATAGGGTCACCATGAGTAGGAATCAATTCAAAGGCAATGAGTTTGGTTTTTGTGTTTTTTTTGGTATATATATATATATATCCCACGTGTCTGTCAGTTTGTCATATTGTGGGGGCTTGTGTGTTGCTGTGATGCTGGAAGCTATGCCACCAGTATTTAGATACCAGCAGGGCCACCCATGGAGGACGGGTTTCAACTGAGCTTCCAGACTGAGACAGACTATGAAGAAGGACCCGGCAGTCTACTTCTGAAAAGCATCAGCCAGTGAAAACCTTATGAATAGCAGCGGAACATTGTCTGATATAGTGCTGGAAGATGAGCCCCCCAGGTTGGAAAGCACTCAAAAGATGACTGGGGAAAACCTGCCTCTTCAAAGTAGAGTCGACCTTAATGACGTGGATGGAGTAAAGCTTTCGGGACCTTCATTTGCTGATGTGGCATGACTCAAAATGAGAAGAAAGAGCTGCAAACATCCATTAATAATCAGAACCTGAAATGTACGAAGTATGAATCTAGGAAAATTGGAATTCATCAAAAATGAAATGGAACGCATAAACATCAATACCCTAGGCATTGGTGAGCTGAAATGGACTGGTATTGGCCATTTTGAATCAGACAATCATATGGTCTACTATACTAGGAATGACAACTCTAAGAGAAATGGTGTTGCATTCATCATCAAAAAGAACATTTCAATATCTATCCTGAAGTACAATGCAGTCAGTGATAGGATAATATCCATACACCTACAAGAAAGACCAGTTAATGTGACTATTATTCAAATTTACTCACCAAACACTAGGGCCAAAGATGAAGAAGTAGATTTCTACCAGCTGCTGCAGTCTGAAATTGATCGAACATGCAATCAAGATGCATTGATAATTACTGGTGCTTGGAATGCGAAAGTTGGAAACAAAGAAGAAGAATCAGTAGTTGGAAAATATGGCCTTGGTGATAGAAACAATGCCGGAGATCGAATGATAGAATTTTGCAAGACCAACGAGTTCTTCATTGCAAATACTTTCTTTCACCAACATAAACGGCGACTATACACATGGACCTTGCCAGATGGAACATGCAGAAATCAAATTGACTACATCTGTGGAAAGAGACAATGGAAAAGCTCAATATCATCAGTCAGAACAAGGCCAGGGGCCGAATGTGGAACAGACCACCAATTGCTCATATGCAAGTTCAAGCTGAAACTAAAGAAAATCAGAGCAAGTCCACGAGAGCCAAAATATGACCTTGAGTACATCCCACCTGAATTTAGAGACCATCCGAAGAATAGATTTGATGATTGAACACTAGTGACCGAAGACCAGACAAGTTGTGGAATGACATCAAGGACATCATCCATGAAGGAAGCAAGAGGTCACTGAAAAGACAGGAAAGAAAGGAAAGACCAAGATGGATGTCAGAGGAGACTCTGAAACTTGCTCTTGAGTGTCGAGCAGCTAAAGCAAAAGGAAGAATTGATGAAGTAAAAGAACTGAACAGAAGATTTCAAAGGGCCTCTCGAGAAGACAAAGTAAAGTATTATAATGACATGTGCAAAGAGCTGGAGATCGAAAACCAAAAGGGAAGAACATGCTCAGCGTTATCTCAAGCTGAAAGAACTGAAGAAAAAATTCAAGCCTCGAGTTGCAATAGCGAAGGATTCCATGGGGAAAATATTAACGCAGGAAGCATCAAAAGAAGATGGAAGGAATACACAGAGTCATTATACCAAAAAGAATTAGTCAATATTCAACCATTTCAAGAGGTGGCATATGATCAGGAACCAATGGTACTGAAGGAAGAAGTCCAAGCTGCTCTGAAGGCATTGGCAAAAACAAGGCCCCAGGAATTGATGGATTATCAATTGAGATGTTTCAACAAACAGATGCAGCACTGGAGGTGCTCACTCGTCTATGCCAAGAAATATGGAAGACAGCTTCCTGGCCAACTGACTGGAAGAGATCCATATTTATGCCTATTCCCAAGAAAGGTGGTCCAACAAATGTGGAAATTACAGAACAATATCATTAATATCACACGCAAGCAAAATTCTGCTGAAGATCATTCAAAAGCGGCTGCAGCAATATATCGTCAGGGAACTGCCAGAAATTCAGGCCAGTTTCAGAAGAGGATGTGGAACCAGGGATATCATTGCTGATGTCAGATGGATCCTGACTGAAAGCAGAGACTACCAGAAGGATGTTTACCTGTGTTTTATACTATGCGAAGGCATTCGACTGTGTGGATCATAACAAACTATGGATAACATTGTGGAGAATGGGAATTCCAGAACACTTAATTGTGCTCATGAGGAACCTTAGATCAAGAGGCAGTTGTCCGGACAGAACAAGGGGATACTGATTGGTTTAAAGTCGGGAAAGGTGTGTTTCAGGGTTGTATTCTTTCACCATACCTATTTAATCTGTATGCTGAGCAAATAATATGAGAAGCTGGACTATATGAAGAACGGGGCATCAGGATTGGAGGAAGGCTCATTAACAACCTGCATTATGCAGAAGACACAACCTTGCTCGCTGAAAGTGAAGAGGACCTGAAGCACTTACTGATGAAGATCAAAGACCACAGCCTTCAGTATGGATTACATCTGAACATAAAGACAACAAAAATCCTCACAACTGGACCAATGAGCAATATCATGATAAACGGAGAAAAGATTGAAGTTGTCAAGGATTTCATTTTATTTGGATCCACAATCAACAGCCATGGAAGCAGCAGTCAAGAAATCAAAAGACGCATTGCATCAGGCAAATCTGCTGCAAAGGACCTCTTCAAAGTGTTGAAAAGCAAAGATGTCACCCTGAAGACTAAGGTGCACCTGACCCAAGCCATGGTATTTTCAATCACATCGTATGCATATGAAAGCTGGACAATGAATAAGGAAGACCGAAGAAGAGTTGACGCTTTTGAATTGTGGTGTTGGCGAAGAATATTGACTATACCATGGACTGCCAAAAGAACGAACAAATCTGTCTTGGAAAAAGTAGAGCCAGAATGCTCCTTAGAGGCAAGGATGGCGAAACTGCGTCTTACATACTTTGGACATGGTGTCAGGAGGATCAGTCCCTGGAGAGGGACGACATGCTTGGCAGAGTACAGAGTCAGCGGAAAAGAGGATTGACACAGTGGCTGCAACAATGAGCTCAAGCATAACAATGATTGTAAGGATGGCTCAGGACTGGGCAGTGTTTCGTTCTGTTCTGCATAGGGTCACTATGAGTCGGAACCTACTCGACGGCAGCTAACAACAACAACAACAAATATATATGTTGTGTGTGTGTGTTTGTTTAGAGAGAGAGAGAGAAATTTACTTCAAGGAATTGGCTCAGGCAATTGTTGGAGGGCTGGCAATTGCTAAATTTGTAGGTCAGGCACCAGACTGGAGACTCTTGCAAGCTTGTGTCCCAAGATCTGTAGGTCAGGTAATGGAAAGAGTGAAGAGAGAGAGAGAGAATTCTGCAAAAATATCTATTTATAGTCTGGAAGCAGAACACACCCTAAAGAAATTCCCTTTTCAACCGATTGATTGATTATATTAGATTACATTATAGAAAATGATCACGTGACATGATATGACCTAATGTGATGTGATGTGATGTGACATTATCTTACATTGCAGTTGTTAGGCACCGTGGAGTCAGTTCCCACTCACAGTAACCCTGTTTACAACAGAATGAAAAGCTGCCCAATCCTGCACCATACTCACAATTGTTGTTACGTTTGAGCCCATTGTTGCAGCCGCTGTGTCAGTCCATCTCATTGAGGGTCTTTCTCTTTTTCACTGACCGTCTACTTTACAAACCATGATGTCCTTCTCCTGATAACATGTCCAAAGTACTTGAGAAAAACTCTCACTATTGTCAGTTCTAAGGAGCATTCTGGCTGTACTTCTTCCAAGACTGATTGTTGGTTCTTCTGGCAGTCCATGGTATATTCGATATGCTTCACCAACACCATAATTCAAAGACATCAATTCTTTGGTCTTCCTTATTCATTGTTCAGCTTTCACATGCGTATGAGGTGATTGAAAATACCATGGCTTGGATCAGGTGCACCTCAGTCCTCATTATTTTACAGAACAGCAACTAGATTAGTGTTTGCCAAACCCCTGGGAAATATAGCCTAGCTAAATTGACAAAAAATTAACCATCGCAATGACTCTGATCATCCTAGCCCCTGCTTACTGCCTACAGAAGAAAGTCCAAGCCTTTTTACATGGTAAAGGTGGTCTTTTGATTTCTGACACAGCTGATTACTCCAATTGCATCTCCCTCCTCAATATGCCAACAGCCAACAACTTTCCATTCTCCCAATCCATTATCTCCTTCCAAGCTTACCTGTCTGATCCCTTTACAGAAATATTCTTCCCTCGCCTTTTCCAATTGATAAATTCCTACTCATTCTTCAAGGCCTTGTTTAAGTGTCACCTCTCGGCAGGCTTCTCTGACTCATCGGCTGCCTTACTTCAGCCCAGAGTTGATGACTCCTTCTTACAGAATGCCTCAACACATTGTTTATACCTTAGTTGTAGTGCTAACACTTTGCACTGCAATTATGTATTTTTGCATCTGCTTCCTCTACTGAACTATGAACTCTTTGAAGGTGGGATCTTGTCTTATGTGGCTTTGCATCCCTAAGACCTAGGAAAGGGCTCCATCAACATTTTTTTGGGAGGAATGGATAACTGAAATTAAAAAAAAGAGAGAGAGACATTTCTAGATGAGAACCGTGATAAGTGCATTATTTCATTTATTTCTTACAACAACTTTATAAAAGAAGATATTGATATTACTGTATCCCCAAGTTATAAGAAACCAAGAGTTTAAGTAACTTGCCCAAGTTCAAATAGTTAACAAGCAGTAGAACCCACACATCGATTTTGTTCCTCTAGATTCTTTCCACTCCCATCCAAGGTGGGGGTACTAATGGGCAGAGGAGAGGTCAAATGTTAGGAGGCATTAAGGAGACATGGACATCTTTGCCGGGGAAGGGCGTTATTCAGCTTACTTTGAATAATTTCCTCTAGTTTTGCCCTGTTTTCATACTCTCTACATATGGAATCATATTAAAGGTATTCTCTTGCTTATATAATCCATTTACATTTAATGATGTTGTTGCCATCAAGTCGGTTCCGACTCATAGCAATCCTGTGGTCAACAGAACGAAACACTGTCCAATCCTGTGGCATCCTCAGAATAGTTGTTATGTCTGAGCTTATTGTTGCAGCCACTGCGGCAATCTACCTCATTGAGGGTCTTCCTCTTTTTCGCTGACTCTCTACTCTAACAAGCATGATGTCCTCCAGGGACTGGTCCCCCCTGATAGCATGTGTAAACATTTAATATAATAATTTACATATTGTAGTTTAAAACCACCATCTCATATATCCCTTCTGTTTTTTTGTTTTTTTTTTTCTTGCCCTTTTGAATTGTTCAGTTTTTGTTTTTTTTTTTTCCTTCTACTGGTTTGGAAGTTATACACTATGTTTTAGTGATTAGCCTATAAATTAATACACATCCTTAACTAAAATCTGAATTTAATTAATATCCTTCTTTTTCACCCACACAATTCAAAGATCTCAGAATATTTTAATTCTATTTACTCCTCCTGAGATATTATTGTGAGGTATTTTTAATTCTATCTTGTTACTGGAAACCCTGGTGACATAGTGGTTAAGAGCTCAGCTGTTAACCAAAAGGTCAGCAGCTCGAATCTACCAGTTGCTCACTATGAGTTGAAATCGACTCAATGACAACAGGCAACCTTGTTTCTTCTGTTGTTGCTTGTTTTTTGCTCTTTAAGACAATATTAGAGCTCTGGCAGGGCACTGGTTAAGAGCTCAGCTGCTAACCAAAAGTTGGCAGTACGAGTCCACCAGCCACTCCTTAGAAACCCTAAGAGAACAGTTCTATTCTGTCCTATAGGGTCACTAGGAATCAGAATCAACTCAATGGCAACAGGTTTGGGTTTTTCTTTGTTTTAGGCAGTATTATGATTTTTATACAGTTAGTGTTCATTTACATGTATCCATATATTTACCACTTTCTTTGTCCTTTATTTCTTCTTCCATCTCAGATCTGTCTTGTGAGACCACTCTTGTTCTACCTAAAGGAAAGGCCTTAAGTTAAAGTGTGCTGGTGGCAAACTCTCAGTTTAGGTCTGTCTGAAAATGACCTCTGCTTCTTCCCTATTTTCTCAGTGACTCTGACCCTCCTGCCTCTCCTTCATAAGGCCCCTTGTGATTACACTGGGCTTACCTGAATAATCAAAGATAACCTCCCCATCTCAAGATTCTTAATTTAATCACAACATATTTTTGCTGGGTATAGAATTCTAAGTTGGCAATTATTTTCTCTAAGTGTATTGATAGTTTTATTCCACTGACTTCTGGCTTTCTTTGAAACTATTGGGATTAAGCTAATGTCTAATTGCCACTTTGAAGATAATCTTTTTTTCTGGTTGATTTTACAATCTTATTAGTCTTTGGTATGTTAAAATTTCACAATGATGAGTCTAAGTGTAGATTTCTTTTTATTTTTCCTCCTTGTTCTTCTTGAATCTGTGGATTGATGTCTTTGATCAGTTCTGAGAAGTTCTCAACCATTATCTCTTCAAATATTATCTTTGTCCAATTTCATCTTTCCTTTTCTTCTGGGAGTTTGACTAAATAAATGTTACATCTTTTCACTCTGTTCTCCATGTCTCTCAAAATCTGTGCCATATTTTCCATATTTTTGTCTCTCTGCTGTCTGTACTGTACTCTAGATAGTTTCTTCTGACCTATAGTTCAGCTTTCTAAGTCTTTCTTAGTTGTGTATAAGCTAATATTAAACACATATATTGAGCTTTTAATTTTGATCATTGCATTTTTTTAGTTTGAGAGGTTCTGTTTGGTTCTTTTTCAAATCTGTTTTGTCAGGTTTTGTAGTCTCCTTTTCCATACAGATATTTTCTATTTCTTTCCTTTAAATTTAGTGAGCATAGTTGCTTTTATAGACTCTTTATGATTATTTCGGTAGCTGAAGTTATTATGGATCTCTTCTAGTTCTCATTCTTGATGGCTTACTTCCTTATATGCTTGGTTATTTTTTGACTGTAAGCTGCTCACAGCCCTTGAAAATTTATTTGGGAGGAATCTCTGAAATCTAGGATGAAGTTAATTTCCTACAGACAGGATTATCATTTGTGTTTTGTAGGTACCCAGGGGCATTTTAAACTAAATTCACGACCAAAGAGGGTTGCGTGGTTTCTTCTACAGTTTCTTTGTTTTTGTTTGTTTAACCACCAAATCGATGTGGATTTGGGCTGCAAATTTGTGGAAATATCAATTTGCAGTTATAACTTCTCAGAGCAGTTCCCTCCCATTACTTCCTGCCCTACCTGCCCTGCCCTGCTCATCATAAGGGCAACTTTTCCTGTAATTCTCTGTGTGGAGGCACATGTACTTTTGTTTCTGCCTTGCCTTAAGAGTTTGACACAGATTAACAAGGGAAGGGGCAGACCCTGAGCTTTGATTTGTCTCCCTTTTCCTACGAGGCCCTCAGAACCGAAGTTCAAGTTTGCCCATATTGGCAAACGCCCTTGGTGCAAAAACAGCTTCAGGGCTTCACTTAACTTCCAGAGTTCTTGTTTTACATTTGACTTTGGACTTTAGTTTCTTACTGTCTTGCCAGGTCTTTGATGTTTTTAAGAAGTTAAAATGAAATTTTTTTTTTAGTCAACATTTTTAGTTGTTTTCAGGGGAAGTTGATCCTAACACCCTGTCTTGCCTTATTCCTGGAAATTTGATCTTCCTAGACTTTGCTAAATTTCACATTTAGAAACAGCAAAACCACCTGGAGCAAAGGAGAATGAAGAACACCAAAGACACAAGGTATATATGAGCCCAAGAGTTAGAAAGGGCCACATAAATCAGAGACTACATCAGCCTGAGACCAGAAGAACTAGATGGTGCCCGGCTACCACCATTCACTGCCCTGACAGGGAGCACAACAGAGAATCCCTGATGAAGCAGGAGAACAATGGGATGCAGATCTCTAATTCTCATAAAAAGACCAGGCTTAAAGGTCTGACTGAGACCAGAGGGACCTTGGTGGTCACGGTCCCCAGACCCTTTGATAGCCCAGGGTTGGAAACATTCCTAAAACCAACTCCACAGTCAGGAATTGGCCTGGACTATAAGATAGACGATGATGCTGGTAAGGAGTGAGCTTTGTGACTCAAGTGGACAATGAGACTATGTGGGTGGTGGTGAGATGAGAAGGCAGAGGAGGACAGGAGCTGGTTCAACAGATATGGGGAATACAGGGTGGAGAGGAAGAATGTGCTCTCATTAAGAAGAGAGCAGCTAGGAGTAAACAGCAAGTTGTGTAAAACTTTTTATATGCGAGACTGACTTGCTTTGTAAACTTTCATCAAAAGCACAATAAATAAAAATAGATAAATAAATGTTATCTAATGTTAAAAAAAGAAACAGCAAAACCAGTATGTCCTGCTACATGCAAGTTAACACACTAGTTTAGTTTCTTAGTGCTGCTATAACAGAAATACCACATGTGGGTAGCTTTAACTAACAGGAATTTATTTTCTTAAAGTTTCGGAGGCTAGAAGTCTGAATTCGGGGCACTAACTCTGGGGGAAGCCTCTCTCTGTCCACATGGGAGGAAAATCCTTATCTCTTTCAGCTTCTCTTCTTTGGTTCCTTGGTGATGTCCATATGGCATCAATCTTTCTCATTGTGCTTTCTTGCTTCTGTGCCAAATCTTATCCTTTTATATCTAAAACTGATTGGTTTAATACATACCCTATATTGATATGGACTCATTAACGTAACAGAGAAAACCCTATTCCCATGCACAGATATAGGGGTTAGAATTTAAAACACATATTTTTTGGTGACACAATTCAACCCATACCACATATGAAAAAGCAAACTTTTTTTTTTTTAAAGTCTTCTGTGCTTCAGGAAAGGAATCATTGGGAGAGTCTCTTAAATATTCTACAACAATTTGATTACATAAAACTTTTCAGAAATGTACCTGAAATGTTTTTGAAAAAACATAATTTTCTACCCACTACTAAATTATTTTAAAATTGCAAGCCCTTATCCAGAAATTAGGATAAAATAGGGTCCCAGAAATTATTTTTCCAACAAACTCAAGCATTCAAGAACCCAGGCATAAGTATAAAATGGTTCTACAAAGTACAATTAGATGGCTGGCTTGTCACCTTATTTAATGTTCTTTATTCATCAGAAGAAGGTGCCCTGGTGGTTCAGTGGTTAAGTGCTCGGTTGCTAACTGAAAGGTCAGCGATTGGAACCCATCAGCCACTCCACAGGAGAAAGATGTGGTGGTCTGCTTCCATAAAGATTGCAGCCTCAGAAATCCTATGGGGCACTTCTACCCTGTCCTAGAGGGTGGCTAAGAGTTGAAATTCGCTTGGTGGCAATGGGTTTACTTTGTTTTGTATCCATCAGAAAAGTCCCTAAAATCTCATTCAGAGCCTATTAACTCTTATTTTACAATTCAAAAAAGCCTGGCTGTCTAGTTTTCATTAGAAACAATAACCTGAAAGTGGACATGCATTTTGAAAGATGGGCTCTTTGTAAGAAGCCAGCAATGGCATCTGAAAACTCCACAAGGAGATAGAGTTGTTAGGTATCCTGGAGTTGATTTCGACTCAAGACAACCACATGTGACACAGTAGGACTCTCCCATAGGGTTTTCTCGGCGGTAATGTTTATGGAAGCACATCACCAGGCCTTTTTCCCACGTAGCCGCTGTGTGGGTTAGAACTGTCAACTTTTCGGTTAGCAATCGAGCACTTAACCCCTGAGCCACTGGGGTTCCTTGAGGAGAGAGTAGACAGGACTATACACATCTGCCCAAAGCCTCAAGTGGAGACAGCCGAACATGCTGCAACAACGTGCAGAGGCTCTGCTCGCTAGTACGCAGCAAACGAACAGTGACGTTCTGGCTGCTGATCCTGACGCAGCATCAAGCCAGTTGAGCTATTTCTGAAAGCAGAGAGGGAAGCAATGCCTTTACTGTATTTCTGTATTTATAAGGAACAAAAATTGAAAATTGCTTTCATGGTGAGATGTCTTTCTGATTTGGAGAATTTCACTTACTAGCAGGGTCCAATAAATATTTCTGTATTGTAGCTTCATAAAATCCAATTTGCCTCTGAGACTGACTCTAGAAAATAAAGCTTATAAAAGCCTGAAATGTCACTTGAAGTCCTTTAGCCTCCAATCTAGGAGTTAAAAGAAGGGATATTTTTCTCACTCTTCCTGAGTTCTAAAATATGGACTTAAGAGAAGCAATTATAGCAGCTACACTTGAAAGAAAGGGTCAGAGATGGAGAGAATCTGGCTTCACTTCAGAGTAGCCTCACTTCAGTCAGGTTAGCTAAATACACAAAGGAGAATGTCATCAGTGCAAACCAGAAATGTCAAGATTGTTAAGTGATAGATAATAATCAGGGCTTGAAGTGTGCATGGGGGTGAAGAGAGTGGGTGGAAAGACAATGCTCCTGAGACTGCCCCATTTTCTTTATCTTCCTTCCAGCACTAATGATGCCCTCCTTGCCTCTTGACACATCTCAGATCCAGGGCTCTCAACTTGCACATTGATTTTGGATCCAAGTGAAAAACGTGGGCCCTGTTTCTGGGGTGTAAGAATCATTAGTTGCAAGGTTTCAGACCTCGCTGATCCCATAAGATGTGGTACAGGGTTTTAGTAACATCCCAGAGCGTCAAATGCTGTAAAGCTCTGCTATTGTTAGATGCTGGCTACTCCAGCCATTTCCTCTCAATGGTGGTGCAATGGTTAAGTACTTGGCTGCTGACTGAAAGGTTGGCAATGCAAACCCACCCAGCAACTCTGTGGGAGAAAGACCTGGAGATCTGCTCCTGTAAAGGTTACAGCCTAGAAAACCCTATGGGGCCATTCGACTCTGTCACATAGATTCACTATGAGTCAGAATTGACTCAGTGGCACCTGGCAACAGTATTTATCATACTGGAGTCTCTGGGTGGTGCAAAGATTTAACACGCTTGACTGCTAACTGAAAAGTTGAGGTTCCAAGTCTTCCCTGAGGTACATTGGAAGAAAGGCCTGATGATCTACTTCTGAAAAATCAGCCACTGAAAACCCTAGACTTAGTTGGAAACCCTGGTGGCTTAGTGGTTAAGAGATATGTCTGCTAACAAAAAGGTCAGCAGCTCGAATCCACCAGGCACTCCTTGGAAACTATGGGGCAGTTCTACTCTGTCCTATAGGGTCACTATGAGTCAGAATGGACTCGACGGCAGCAGGTTTTTTGTTTTTTTTTGAAAATCCTAGGGAGCGCGCAGTTCTACTCTAGCACACGTGAGGTCACCATGAGTCAGAGTCGACTTGACAGCAACTGGTATTTATCATATCAAGTTGGTCTGACTTTTTAAATGCTTAATTTAAAATTTATACTAGGAAGTTTTTCTCTTTTTTATTCTTCAAATGGAATTAATTAAACTGTGGGAGAAAGGGAGTTCTCTGTTCAGAATTGGCAAAAAAGTTTCAGCTTGCAGGGCAATTCTGGTTGATTTGATGAAAAACCATTTTCTGGAGGATGTTGAAGTTGCTTTCAGGTTCGGTAGGAAAGAGCACTGAGGTCCATTGGCAATGTCTGCTCCGAATGCAAGGAAAGGAGCTCAGCACACATCAAATATTTTTTACCCTTGCTGTAATTCAGCAAATATTTATTGAGTGCCTGGTATGTGCCAAGTACTGTGTAAAGTTCAGGAGTCTTTGTTGTTTGTTTGTTTTGTATTGTGTTTGCTTTAAATAAAGGAGACATGGTTCCTGCCTTTAAGAAGTTGTAATAAGTGGTGGCCATATAAACTGGTACAAGGCAGTGTGGAACATGCAATAATAGAAGTGTATGCAAGGTTCAGAGGTTGCAGAGGGGAAGGAGGAGGGCTGGACTTGCTAACAAGAAGGCTGGGTGGCCTCAACTTTGGTCTGAATCTCCCCCCTTCTCTCCTCAACCAATTCACTTCCCAATGGTAGAGCGCCAGTGTATTACCCGCTTCTGGGCAGATTTCCAGGACTCATTTCAGATCTGCTACGGTGAATTCTCTCCTCCCATAAGGAGACCAGTTTCAATTCCTGGCCAATGCACCTCAAGCACAAGCACCACCCACCCATCAGTGGAGGCTTGTGCATTGCTATGATGTTGACCAGTTTTCAGTAGAGCTTCCAGACAAAGACAGGCTAGGGAGAAAGGTCTGGCGATCTACTTCCAAAATTAGCCAATGAAAACCCTATGGATCACAATGTTAGGATCCACAACTAATCATGGGGATGGCGTATGTTTCCATTGTACATGCAGTCACTATGAGTTAGGGACCAACTCTGCTGCAACTAACAAAAATAAGCCTATAGAAAGACTGGGAATCTGCATTTTTAACAACCACTTTCCCCCAGCCCCCTCCTATCCCTCGTGATTTTAATGTACTTTAAAGTCTTAAACCCCACTACTCCTAAAGACAGAACTACAATGGTTACAAGGAAACTGAAGCCCAAGACGCAGTAAGACAGTGCCAGCCTGGGATTTGGTTTCTTGGTTTGGAGGTTTAGGGTCATGGTTTCATGGGACATCTCAGTTAATTGACCTAATAATGAGTTTAGTGCTTCTGTTCTACCTCCTAGTTCCTTGCACAGTGCCTGGGGTCTTAAAAGCTTGCAAGAAGCCATCCAAGGCATGGCAATTGGTCTCTATTCTCCTGCAGCAATAGAGGAAGAAGGAGTCAGGAATAGGAGGAGGAAATAGAAGTGTGGCTAATTGCCTCCATGAACAACCGCTTCCTTTTCCATGAGACCAGAAGAACTGAATGGTGCCCAGCTACCATTACTGAATATTTCGATCAAAGACTCTATAGAAGAATCTTGATCAAAAGGGGAGAAATGCAGAACAGAATTTCAAATTCTCAGAGACTCTAGACTTTCTGGAGTCAGGGAGGCTAGATGAACCCCTGAAGCTATTGCCCTGAGATAACCTTTAAACCTTAAACCAAAAACACCCCCTGAAGTCTTCCTAAAACCAAACAATAGTTTAACTTAACTAGGAAAAAATGTCTGTCTTGAACATTATACTCTTTTAAGAACTATCTCTATGGGAACAAATTGACAATGGCAACTTGAAAGATTAGATAGAAGCCTTAGAGGGCAGTGGGTTCACATTAATGGCGGAGGAACAACTCAGAAGGGAGGGTGAGGATGGCTGCACAACTTGAAGAATGTAAATTAATGTCACTGAATTGTAGAAACTGTTGAACTGGTGTATGTTTGGCTGTGTATATCCCCGACAACAACAAAATAAAGAAAAATTTAAAAAGAAATGTAGACAAAGATTTATAACCAAAAAAGAGAGAGAGAATACCAGCTACTTCAACTGCATTTAATTCTAAAGTCCCTGGGTGGCACAAACGGTTTGCAGTGAGCTGGTAACCTAAAGATTGTCTGTTCGAACTCACTCAGCAGTAACGCAGAAGAAATAGGGCTGGCGATCTGCTTCTGTAAAGATTACAGTCAAGAACGCGCTATGGAGCAGTTCTACTTTGTAACAGATGAGGTCTCTCCAAAGTCAGCAACAACAACGACAACAAATCAAATGAGTTTAATTCTGTAAACCTATTCAATACATTTAGGATAATGAAATAACTCGGAGATGTGATTGTACAAACATCGACATCAATCTTTAAAAAATCATGGAGATCACTAAACAATATGCGTATAAATTTTTGAATGAGAAATTAACTTGAGCTGAAAACTTTCACCTAAAGCACAATTTAAAAAAAAAGAGAGAGAGAGAGAGGATGGAGCAAGTGGTAGAAGCTCGGAAAAAGGCAAATATTGGCTGCCACTAAGTAGCAAAAAGAGATTCAGAAAAATATAGAGCTATTAGTTTTATATGAATTCCTAGCAAAATTCTGGAAATGGTTAACAAACAGTGTTTCTGAGCTAATCATTAGGATTCAGCTTTGAGTCACTATAAATAAATCTATATGTGCCTTTTATTTTAAGTAGCATCAGCCACTTGTTGAAAGTGCACAGATAATAAATTATAAACAAAACACTACACATACTAACCTAACCTCATTTTCTTTTTCAATTAGTTTGCCTGAACATTAGAATGATGGAGTTAGCTTTTGTTGGTTTTTGCTAGGCCTTTGACAAAAATGTTTCATGATATACATTTTGCAAGATGGGAAAATCTGTGAAAATTGATAGGAATAAACATTTTTTACTTATTGAGAGCTTACTATATGTCAGGGAGTATGCTAAGTATTTTGATATAATAGTTTATTTAATCCTCACCCCGTTCTTATAAATAAAAGCAATTATCCACATTTTACAAGTGAGGAAGCTAAACAGAAATTCATTAGGTAACTTGTCAAAGGTCAAATAGCTAGGATATACTGGAGCTAGGATTTGAACTGGGGTCTACTACTCTGAGATCAAAGATTGGGTGCTTAACTATATTTCAGATGTATGGAGTGAAAGCTGGGTAAAATGCCATGTCCAGAAAAAATTGATCTATGGATTTATGCCAACCTGAGGGAAATCATTAGTGGCTGCCATGGGTCTAGAAAATTGGCCCAGAACTGCTCAACGTTTTTGTTAGTGACTTGGATAAAGATATAGAAGTCAGGCTTATCAAATTTGCAGATGGTGGAAAGCTACATGGAAGGGATAGCTAATATGGCAAATGAGAGAATCATGATTCAAAATGATCTTGATAGACGGGAATAATAGGCCAGAGCTAACAAGCTGAAATTTTATAAGGACCATAGTAAAATCCTATACTCTGTTTTCAGTATAAGTACAATTAGGGACACCCAGTTTAAGACCATAAGAAAAAAATGAGAAACCTATAAGATCAATTGACACTTTAATTAGATCAATTGATACAGTCAATCTCCTATAAACTGAGTTCAATATGATACAGAAGCAAAAAAAAAAAAAAAAAAAGACCTAATGTAATTTTACGTCTAATTGGCTCCCTGACTCGTTCCCCTCCAAAGCTGGAACTACCGTATTAAATCAAATCTAAGTGTTATTGATTGTAAGATGCACCAGTGGAGAAAGAAAAAAAATTCACCAATTAAACTAGGACACAACGCTTTCATATCACTTAGCATTTTTATTTTATAATGATTGAAAGAACTTCTAAAATTTTAATAGACATAGACTTTTACCACACATCATTTGTGCTTAAATGCAAAAGGAAAATATACGAGAAATAAATTGGCTAAAGTATTCCCCAGACAGAGTCCAGTCTTCTGAAACACGTTTCACTTCAGAGTTGTCTATGTATGTCCTGTTTTTCCAAATAAAATCATCCTCTGTGCCATCAGGAGTGCTAGTTATGCATCTTTATTTAAAGTATTTTCCCAAGAGTTTTCTTCCAAGCCAATGACTCCACTGAATAACACCATACTTTTAAGTTTTAATTTTGGTCTTTTCTTGACCTTTCCAGAAGGTGTCAACAGAGCGTTTAGGAAAACAACTAGGATTACATTACTTCCTGAAATGGTCCTTAAGTTGTAGAATGAAAAGTTAATGCACTGAAATATTGTTTATTCATGCTATCTAAAACATGAAGCACGTTGGTGTATGCATAGGCGATGATAGTTATATTATGCTGGCCAACCAAGATTGTAAAATCTCATTAATCATAAGAAGTATTCTAATTTCAGACATGTTAGATATGAAAAGATGTGTGTCTAAGAACAAATAAAATTCAATATTTATGCTCTACTTGCAGGTTGAGCCGCATCCAAACTTTGGGATCTATCTTGTCCCGTGACTAGGAAAGTTCAAGAGACTCTTACATTCAAGGATTTCATATTGTCTATTCAGGTGATTCAGGTGCGACAATATAAACATGCATCATTTTGCTTACAGAACAGTTTGAATCCTCAGCTTCCAGGTAGAGGCATGAATCACTCACCCAGCTGAAAAGTGATCTTTTCTTACTGATATCCTCAATGCATCTTCCTCATTCTCTATACCTCATGGAATGGGCAGTAGTCATCACAAACCTCACAACCTTTCCTGAAATGTTCGCTCATGAAGTTGGGGCTTTCCAAACAATGTAGAATGTCTCTCTTAAAAATACAACAGTTAAGAGTATAAAAATTGGAGTCAAACAGATTTGGGTTCTGTCCCTAACACTACTAGATGTATGACCTTGGATGAGTTAGCCCTGCTAAGCGTCATTGTCCTTACTGGTACAACAGAGGTTGCCATAATTATTAGAATTAAATAAAACAATGAATGTAGAAAGATGCTTACCTGTCTTATTGACTATGCAAAGGCATTCAACTGTGTAGGTCATAACAAATTATGGGTAACATTGCGAAGAATGAGAATTCCAGAACACACAATGGTGTTCATGCCGTACCTGTACATAAACCAAGAGAAGGTCATCTGAACACAGCACGGGCGTATCTCATGGTTTAAAATCAAGAAAGGTATGTGTCAGCGTTGTATCCTTTCACCATATTTATTCAATCTGTATGGTGAGCAAACAATCTGAGAAGCTGGACTATATAAAGAAGAATGGTGCATCAGGTTTGGTGAGATACTCATTAACAACCTGCGACATGCAGATGACAAAACTTTGCTTGCTGAGAAAGTGAAGAGGACTCAAAGCATTTACTGATGAAGATCAAAGACTACAGCCTTCAGTATGCATTACCCGTCAGCATAAAGGAAACAAAAACCTTCACAACTGGACCAGTAAGCAACATCATGATAAATGGAGAAAAGATTGACTTTGTCAAGGATTTCATTTTACTTGGATTCACAATCAACACCCACGAAAGCAACAGTCAGAAAATCAAACAACGTATTGCATAGGGCAAATCTGCTGCAAAAGATCTTTTTAAAGTAGTCAAAAGCAAAGATGTCATTTTGAGGACTAAGGTGTGCCTGACCTAAGCCATGGTATTTTCAATCACCTTGTATACATGCGAAAGCAGGACAATAAGGAAGACCAAAAAAGAACTGATGCCTTTGAATTATTGTGTTAAGCAGGATATTGAATATACTATGGACTGCCAGAAGAACAAACAAGTCTGTCTTGGAAGAAACAGAGCCAGAATGCTCCTTGGAAGAGAGGATGGCGAGACTTCATCTTACATGCTATGGACATGTTACCAGGAGGGACCAGTCCCTGGAGAAGGACATCATGCTTGGTAAAGTAGAGAGTCAGCAAAAAAGAGGAAGACCCTCGATAAGATGAATTGACACAGTGGCTACAACAATGGGCTCAAACATAGCAATGATTGTGAGAATGGTGCAGGACCAGTGTTTTGTTCTGTTGTACATAGGGTCGCTATGAGTCAGAACCAACTCGAGGGCGCCTAACAACAGCAATATAAAATACTGAGTGTCATGTCTAGTACATACTGCAAATGAAGAATGATACACCAAAATAAATTTCAGATTTAAATGTAAAAAGTGAAATCCTAAAAACAGTTAAAGATGACATAGGAAATTGTTTTTTACAATACCAAAATGAAGGCTTTTCTAAGTATGATGTATGTGAAAAAGGCGGAGGAGAAAAGACAGCATCCAAAGCAAAAAGACTGATACTTTGACTACTTAAAAATTTAAAAAACTTATGTATAGAAAGAACATAACATAAACAAAACAACAAACTGGAAAAAAAAAGCATTTGTATAACACAAAGGGTTCATTTCCTTAACACTTATATAAAAAATATTTTGGAAATCAATAAACAAAAGACCAATAAGCCAACAGAAAATTTTGCTAAGTATGTCAAAAAGAAATAAATTGCTCTTAAACACATAAAAAGATGCTTAACTTCACTCATAAGAAGTGAAGTAGTCAAGTCAAACTGCAATAAGCTATTTGGCTTCCTGCATTCTTCCTCTGACACCGTGGTGCACTACCTACCTGCCAGGACCTCCGCCTACTGGCAAGTAGAGGATCTTCCTTACACTGCCTGTCTTCAATTTGGACTCCCTCCCTTGCCTCCTCCTAGGAAGCCCCACTCAGTATAAGCCCATTTAGGAAGGAAAGGCTTCTTCCTTCACTGGCCCCAGTTTTTGAGTCTAACTTCCAGGTTCTGAAGATTCTAGTCTGGTTACCCCCAATAAGGACTGAGCTCTGATTAGGACAGAGCTTAGAAACACGCTTTGTTTTGCTTTTATAGAACTATTGGGTCCATATCCAGGGAGCAATGATCTGGAATATTATGCACTGACCAACCTACTCCAGAGTAAAATGTTCTATTCTTGAAACAAAGAGCAGTACATTCAAAGGAGGGCAGCCACCAGGGTGATAGATATTGAGGCCATGTCGTTCAAAAAACAGATGAAGGAACTGAGGATGTTAGGGTTATGGAGAAACTACTTGAAGGAAACATAATAGCTGTCCTCAAGTAGTTGAAGGGCTGTCCTAGGAGAGTGGATTAGGCTACCAAAGGCAGGACTCAGAAAGACCAGGTAGAAGTCACTGGGAGGAAGCCTGGATAAACTTCAGAACAATTAGAGCTTGTTAAAAATGGAATGAAGGCTTTTTAAGAGAATGAATTTTCTTTAGCTGGACATATTCAAGCAAGGCAAATTTTGAGGAAGAAATCCTTCAGAGAGCCACTCTCTCTCTGTCTCACACACACACACACTCCATTCCCTATCTCCCCTTTCCTCGCTCTATTTTTTCTCCTCAGCATGTATCACCAGATAAAATCCTATATATTTTACTTTTTTATCTTGCTTATTGTCAATTTTCGCAGACTAGAATGGAACCCTCTTGAGATGAGTGATTTTGCCTGTTTCATTCACTGCTATATTCCCAGTGCTTAGGACATGCTTTGCACATAATAGGTAGTCATGGCTGAATGAGTGATCAGGGATCTTGTCGAAGGAGACCCTGTCTGGTTTAGGCAGTAGATGGGATTATCTCTGAGTGCTTTCCAGCTCTAAAATCCTAGGATTTTATAAATCCTGAGAAGTGTGCCTTGTGACTCTCACATTTGGAGCCAATCACCTGGCTGGAGAGGCACATAACTAAGAGGACTATTGAGGCAATGAGTGCAAATTATAAATGGGTGAAGAATGGATCTGGTCAGCTCAGAGCAGGGACTGATGTCTGGCTATTAGGTGGGGGAGAAAGGCGTCAGTGAGGAGAAGAGATTTGAGACAGGGAGCTACAGAGGGGAGGGCTTAGGTGTGAAGTGAGAATCTCAGCCACTTATGGTTTTATGCCTATGAGCAAGTCACTTAATGTCTCCATGGCTCAATTTCTTCATTTATAAACACCTCACAGGATTGTTGTGAAAATTAAAAGTGAACCACCAGGCACAGGGTCAGTCACAGAGGTTTATTGTTTAGAAAGTGCTTGCTCCTATTACAGTGATTGCCATTGTGGTTATTTAACTTGAATTTCGATTGGGTAAACCTATTGCTGTCGAGTTGATTCCAACTCACAGTGACCCTATAGGACAGAGTAGAAAAGCCCTATAAGTTTTCCAAGGAGTGGCTGGAGGATCTGAACTGCAGACCTTTTGGTTAGCAGCCAAACTCTTAACCATTGCACCACCAGGGCTCCTTGACTAGGTAGAACTTTATAAACAGAGATCACTCACAAAGTAGAAGGCAGAGTCTCTACAAACACTTAGACACAGAAAGACAAAGTTAAGCTGGAGAGGTAATCTAGTACGGAGCTCAGTTGCAGGGAGTCTAGGCCCAAAGTGGCTGGCTTCAGATTCTGGCTTTCACACTACTAAATGGGTGACCTTGGGCGAGTTATTTAACTTCTCTGTGCCTCAATATCCTCATCTGCAAAATCGGGTTAATAATAGTATCTGTGTTATGGGGCCGTGAGGATTAAATTAGTTACTGTATGTAAAGCAAGGAGCCCTGGTGGCTCAACAGTTAAGTGCTCACCTGCTAACCAGAAGGTTGGGGGTTTTAACCCACCCAACGGCTCCAAGGGAAAAAGATCTGGCTATCTTCTTCCATAAAGATGACAGCCAAGAAAACTCTATGGGCAGTTCTACTCTGTCACATGGGGTCACTATGATTTGGAACTGACTCGACATATGTAAAGCACTTAGAACACTGACTAGTACATTATGAGCACTCCATAAATAGAATTATTTTCTATTCTGAAGAGTGGTTACCACATATCATTTTGTTGGAAGGGAGAAGGAAGACATGGGAAGGCAAATTGAAACCAGTCATAAAGGGTCCTGACAGTGGGAGCCATGCCTGACATAGGCTTTTCACATGTGTAAGTCTCACCCCATCTCCCTCTCACATAAAGCCTCTCCCAGCTGCCCCATTCCTTGAATTCCTAGGGTACCAAGGATTGGTGCTTTACATATACTGTCTTGCATTATCAATTATGTTTTTATATTCTGTTTCCCCAACTCAATTGTAAACCATTGCTGAGAGGAAGAAAACATCCACCAAAGGCCACATTTAATCCAGTTCCTTTCTACAAGACTCTGCCTTGAGTGTGAAGATGACATAGATATGGGATTAAGAAGGGCCTTGGAGGCAAGATGCTTCATAGACACATCCAGACTCCTTGAGTGACCAGATTGCTGGCCTAAGGGCTGTGGGGATCATGGTTTCGGGGAACATCTAGCTCAACTGGAATAACAGTTTACAAAGAAAATATTCTACATTTGAGTTTGGTGAGCAGCATCTGGGGTCTTAAAAGCCTGCGAGCCGCCATCTAAGATTCTCCACCGGTCTCACCCCTTCAGGAGCAAAGGAGAATGAAGAAAACTAAAGATACAAAGGAAAGATTGGTCCAGAGGACTAATGGACCTCAACTACCACAGCCTCCACCGGACTGAGTCCAGTAGAACTAGACGGTGCCCAGCTACCACCACTGACTGCTCTGACAGGGATCACAATAGAGGGTGCTGGACAGAGCTGAAGAAAAATATAGAACAAAATTCTAACTCCCCCCGCCGCCGCCAAAAAAGACCAGACTTACTGGCCTGACAGACTGGAGAGTATGGCCCCCAGACACCCTTCTGGCTCAGTAATGAAGTCATTCCCAAGGTTCACCCTTCAGCCAAAGATTAAACAGGCCCGTAAAACGAAACCAGACTAAAAGGGCGCACTAGCCCAGGGGCAAGGACTGGAAGGCAGGAGGGGACAGGAAAGCTGGTAATAAGGAACCCAAGGTGAAGAAGGGAGAGTGTTGACAAGTCGTGGGGTTGTTAACCAATGTCATAAAACAATATGTGTACCAAATGTTTAACGAGAAACTAGTATGTTCTGAAAACCTTCGTCTAAACTAAAAAAAAAGAAAAAAATATGAATTTGTAAACCTACATATTGATTATTATTAGATCAGAATAATATATTTGTAGACATTTTCTACAGGACTTTTTTAACTTGGGGAAAAAATTAAAATGTCCACTATATTATGAATATTGGAATTAAAAAAAACATCACTCATCTAATCATCATCTCTTTTTAAAAATGCAAATTCTTCTTTCTACGGCCATAAATTTTAGATTCCTCCTTAAACTTGTATTTCAATTCCACTTCACTGAAGAGTTACATCCTGCTATAATAATATATTTTACACTTGAAAGTCTTTTACTGAATGCTCTATGGTATTTTTCTTTAACAGAAACATGAAATAAGAAATTAAAATTCCCAGTGACTATAAGTCTAAAAAATTCATCTAGATTGAGTTATTACCAATTTATTCTTAATTTACAGCTGAGCAAAACAATCTATATGTTTTGTATACTTTGAAAATAACTGCTAAACATAAAAAATAAAATTTTATTGGAAATCTAAAAAAAAAAAAAAGTCTTGAAGTCAGGCAGTCCTTGGGTTTTGATCCCAGCTCTGCTACTTCCTAGATATATGACCTGCTCAAGTTGCTTAACTGTGCTAGACCTCAATTTCATCATCTAGACAATGGGAACAGTATTATCATCTATGCCATAAGGCTGCTGTGAGGAATGAGACAATGCATGAAAAGTATTTAGTACAGAGCCTGTGAACATTGTAAACATTCAGTAAGTGGCAGCTTTGACTATGTCTTTGTCTTAGGCCTGCTTAACTCCAATCTCTGTCTCCATTTTCATGTGGCCATTGTGTCTGTCTCTGTCCGAATCTCTTCTTATATGGACACCAGATAGGATGTAGGGCTCACTCTAATCCAGTATGACCTCAGCTTAGCTAATTAAATTTGGAAAAAAAAAAAAAAAAACCCTATTTCCAAATAAAGTCACATTCTGAGGTTCTGGGTGGATATGAATTGAGGGGTGAGGGGGACATTACTTAATCCACTACAGAGAGTGGGCAATGAGGTTGGGAGGAAAGGCAAGACAGTGGAGTGTCTCAGAGGTTGAGTGAAAAAGTTTTAAGAAGGAGGGAGTGGACTGCTGTGTCAAATGAGGCTGATAAAATGAGTAATAAGAGAAGGCCAGTGGCTTCGGCAGCTTGATGATCTTACCAGAAGCTGTTTTTGCGGAGTTCTGGGGATGAAGGCCTGATCAGATTCTGCTTAAAAGAGAACAGGCTAAATGTAGTGTGGAATCTTGAATTGGACCAAACAGAAAAAGGACACTGGTGGAAAAACTGGGAAAATCCGAATAAAGTCTGAAGTTTAGTTAAGAGTAAGATACGAATTTTGGTTTCTTAATAATTTTCTTTTTTACCATAGGAGCCTAAGATGCTAACATTAGGAGAAAGTGGATAATGGGTGTGTGGGAGCTCTCTTATCTTTGCAACTTTCCCGTAAATCTAAAATTATTCTACAATAAACAGATTACTGAGAGGGAAAGAATGGGAGGAGAAGGAACGGAACCAGCAAATAGAAACAGTTCTCTCAAAAAAGAATTATTTGTCTGCAAATGATTTGGGGGCTCTGTGGAAATTTTACCATTAAAAATTTCAGCTCTTTGGCAAAGACTTCTTTTTGCCTGCTCTAAAGTGAATACTCCTATAGAACATAAGCCATTCATCCTTATCAGTCACTTATACCTTAGTATAAATGAGTTTACCAGCTGCTAGAATGCAGGAAGTCAAGGTTTATTTACTTCATACTTCAGTCAGTCGAGGACTAGCCCCATTTAATGAGGTACCTCAAGCTTGTTTAAGGAACCCTGGTGGTATGGTGGTTAAGTGCTCAGCTGTATGTTGTATATTTGAACACACCAGCTGCTCTGAGGAAAAAAGAACAATCTGCTTCTGTAATGATTACAGCCTTGTAAACCCCGTGGGACAGTTAACTGTCCTACAGGTTCACCATGAGTTGGAATCGACTTGCCAGTAATGCGTTTGGGTTTGGTTTGGTTTGTCATTACTCAAGTGTAAAGAAAACACAAGTGTAAATTCATATCATTCTTAGGTCTTTTTTTTTCTTTCTTTTTTTTCATTACGGTCCCTATGAGTCAGAATTGACTCAACTGCAACTGGTTTGGTTTTTTTTTTGTTTTACAAAATCAGCAAAAATTGGGGCAGAAGCTTGTTTTCCCCCACGGTTACAAATGCTTTCAGGATGTTTGCATCTTTACAACTACTTTGCTCTTGGCACTAAGCCAAGGGTAATCCACTGAAGGCCCCAGATGGCCCTGCCTGACAGGAGAATGGTTGGGGGAAAGGCACTCTGAAAATTACATGTCCTTGCCTTATCTAACTGTCACAGATCCTTGAACTTTTTTTTTGCTTCTCTTGCTGCTATTTAGATTGAGAATGTGGGATTCCTAGAAGCAGGGGAGAAAACCCATAACAAGTTACCCAAACTCATTGCTGGCGAGTTGATTGCAACTCAAAGCAACCCTACAGGACAAGGTTGCCCCACAGGGTTTCCAAGGCTGTAATCTTTAGGGAAGCAGGCTGTCACATCTTTCTCCCACAGATTAGCAGCTGGTGGGTTCAAAGGCAACCATTTAACCACTGTGTCACCTGGGCTCTGTATAACAAATTAGGACGATCTTATGTTTAAAGACCTGTTTATATAGTTATATACATCCTTTTCTCTGAGTCAAACACTATTAGTGAAACTTTATAATCAAATATTTATAAAAATCTTATGAAAGAAAGCAGCAAATTACATTTTGAATCAAATAAACTTTGGAGAAAAAAGCTTCACAATGGTACAAACAACAAAACTTTGACTTCTCAAAAATGAAACTATATTTAATTTTGTTTTGGGTCACCAAAAGCAGACTTTAGCCTCCAAAGGCAAAGGGAGACATATGTCAATTATTAATTGTGAAATTTCTACTAAACTTTAAGATACAATTGAGTTCATTAATGCATATGAAATTCTTAGCTCCATAAAATGCACGTGTTTTTTTTTTTTTTTCTTTAAAAAAAAAATTCAACTGCTGCTCCCTTTTCAAATTTATAATGTTGTTTCAGGTCCTTTTTGATCTTTGTGCACCAAAGTTCTCCTCAGCTTCTGAGGCCTGTCGTTGCCCTCAAGACAAATTTATAGAAAAATGAGAACTTGTCCAAGACCTCATTAAAAAGAATCACAAACCCTTTTAAACGGATTGGAGGTTCTGTCTAAAAACACATATGAGTGGAATCATTCGACGATCCCTGTTAAATTTGTCGTTTAAAATGCTGAGATTTTACTTGGAAAAAAAATGTAGTCCTTAGCTATTACCTTTGTAAAACGACTAGAAGGGTCCTTTGATTTGGATGGCTTCCTCTTTGGGGAAGTGACATTTAAGTTGAGACTGAGGCCAGACAGCTTCGTGGCGGTGTGGCCTGTTTGGCAGCACAGGGCCGCATGCTCAGAAGTGGCCCGCACTTGGCTTAGTGCTCTGCTGTCACCATCTTGAAATTCTTAGTAATTTTCAAACAAGAACAACAACCAACAAAAAAAACCAAACTCATTGCCATCAAGATGATTCCAATTCATTGCAACCCTATAGGACAGAGTAGAATTGCCCCATTGGGTTTCCAAGGAGCACCTGGTGGATTTGAACTGCCAACCTTTTGGTTGGCAGCTTTGCTCTTAACCCCTGTGCCACCAGGGCTCCAATTTTTGAACAAGAGAACCTGATTTTCATTTTGCACCGACTCCTGCAAATTGTGTAGCCAGTCCTGCCTGGTATAGAGTAGTGTTTTGTGGCATATGTATTGGATGAATGGTAAGGGGTCAGCCAGGCAAAAAAACCCGCAGATGATGTCCCAGGTGGAAGGACCAGTACATGCCAAAGGCTAGTGGTAGGAAAGAGCTTGGAATGTGTGAGCAGGGCCACCATGCTGCACATTTCCAGGGAATTATTCACCCTGCAGCCCACTGAACACCCCTCCCGACATTATGCAGTGCACAACCTGCACGCCTGCACATGGTGGCACTGTGTGTGAGACAGAAAAGTCTGTGGGGATACATCATTACAAGGGGAGAAGAGTGGCATGACATGAGATGGAAGAGTCAGCTAGGGGCCTGATAACATAGGGCCCTGCAGACCATGGCAATGAGCTTGAATTTCACTCTGAGGTGAGAAGGAAAGCAGAAGAGTTTTAAATAGATGACTGATGGCATCTGATTTACTTTTAAGATGACTCTAGCTTCAGCATGGAAAATGAGTGTAAGAGGTCGGAGTGAAAGCAGGAAGGCTGATTAATAGTTCAGGGCAAAGATAATGGCAGATGACGTGAGTTATGATGGCAGCAGCAGAAAGTAAGGTGTCAGCTGATTTAGTATTTTGAACCAGTAGTAGTTGTATTTACACCTGCTTTCTGCTGGCAGCTACTAACCTGGTTTGTTCTACATCGTAGGTAATCACTAAATTCTTAAGGCCATATAAAACATCAGAGTTGATAGAGTTCTGTCTGACACATTTGTTTAGAGAATACACAGTTTCATAACAGATCTGGGGTTATTCAATTTAGATTATGATTATGAAGTCATGCTCGTACATGGGACAAGGAATCTAAAATTTGTGGATGTATTTATTTTTGGGTACCAAGAATCTCTTTCATTTCAATAAGAACTGAAAGCATTTATTAAAAAAAATCAGAAGTACTCAAGACAGGAACTGCTGTATCATAATGACTGTGTTCCCATAGTGATTTCACAAGATATGCAAAAAATAGGGGCCACTTTGCAGTCAGCACATGACTATGGATTGACAAGAAGCCCGTTGGTGGATGGTGGGAGCCTGCCTGTAGCAGCAAAGTCCTTGCAACAGGCAAAAACATTTCCCAGTAGCAAGGTACTGAAAGCTGCCATAGAGTTCAGCTACCTTGGAAGCACCCTGAAGCACACTCCTAAATAGAAATATAGAATGATTAAAACAATCTGAGCACTTTGGAAATAAGCAACTTTGTATGATTCCAAGTCCAAGTTCAACTTCCAAACAAAATAGACAGCCTAGAGAATAAAGTCACATTGGCGGCATTTGTCCTTGTCCCAAGTTTCCAGCATCTTCAGCAATAACAAGATGTTTGTACCATAAAATGCACAGAAAGTAGGATCGGCAGTGCCATGGACTTGAACATGACTCATGCTTTGTAGTCATGAGGCTCCTCTTTCCAGGCATGGCGGTAGAGGGGTATGACAGCAACCACTTTACTTTGCTCTGAAGCTGGGCTGCAGGCAATTCGCACCATGAGGACAAAAGATAACATAACTGGGGAATGTTTGGGAGGAAAGAGAAACCCATAAACTGGTACGTTACAGTTAGACCCAGGATGGGACAGTGCAAGCAAATAGGTGGCAGAAACAACCACAATAATTTTGGAAATAAGTCCTAGACAGACAGCTACAAAGCAGAAGACAGTTTTTTACCCTCACTTGGTGTGGGAGAGAATGCTGACGATTCCTGCATAGGTACAGCGTTGAGGAGAACAACCATATCCAGAATGCTCCTTAGAAGCAAGGATGGTGAGACTACGTCTCACATGTTTTGGACATGTTATCAGGAGGGACCAGTCTCTGGTGAATGACAGTATGCTTGGTAAAGTAGAGGGTCAGCAAAAAAGAGAAAGACCCTCAACAAGATGGATTGACACAGTGGTTGCGATAATGTGCTCAAGCATAACAGCAATTGTGAGGATGGCACAAGACTGAGCAGTGTTTTGTTCTGTTGTACATAGGGTCTCTATGAGTCAAAACTGACTCCACGGCACCTAACAACAACAACAACAATGAAGAGACTAGAACCAGAAGGCATGGCTAGTCCTGGCTCTGCCACCTATTAGCTGTGAAACCTTGGGCGTGTCCCTTAAGCTGTCTGAGTTTCAGTTTTTCTATTCGTCACCAAAGGCTACTTCTTGTTCCATGTGTCATCTCTACAGCATTTGACACTGGTATCCACCCTGACCTTAAAGCACCCCCCTTCTTCCGTTGACTTCTCCAGCCTCATGCTCTCTGCCTTTTCTTCCACTCTGACCACTCTTTCTCAGCCGACTTCATTAGTTGCTCCTCCAGTGCTCACCTCTTAAATGCCAGTGCTCCCAGCACTTACCCGCTTCCCATGTCACACTCTGTGGGCAATCCTGTTTACATTCAAGCTATGACCACCATGATGTTTTCCAAATTTTTATCTCCAAACTCGACCTTTCTCAGGGTCCTGATGATATAAGTATTTCCATCTTCTACTGGATTGGAGGGGAACCCTGATGGTGCAGTGGATTAAGCACACACTACTAACCAAAAGGTCGGTGATTCAACCCACCAGATGCTCCTTGAGAGAAAGATGTAGCAGTCTGGTTCCACAAATATTTACACCCTGGGAAACCATGTGGGACGGTTCTACTCTGTCATATAGGGTTGCTATGAATCAGAATCAACTTGAAGGCAATGGGTTTTGGGTGATTTTTATCAGATTGGACGTGTCTACCCGGATATTCTTCAGTCAACTCAAATTCATTAAGTCTAATATTAAGCTCATATTCACCTCTCTTTTCTTCTCCCCTATAATCTCTCCCACAGTTGGTATATCACCATCCACTTACCTAGCAACCTAGGTGTTGTCCACTCTTTCCTCTTTCAAGATCAGAACAGTCATCTACCCATTTCAAATCTATTTCTTAAATACATGCTTTCCACTCCAATACACACCCACTGCTTTAGTTCCCTCTCTTGCTTTTTTTTTTTTTTTTTTGCCTATCGCGATAGTGTCAGCCGCTGTTAGTTTTCTGCCGGTATTCATTCCCTTGGTTTTTCTTTTAGTATAGAACCCCAAGCCTTAGCTGGATGCGAAGTTACCCATCTAGAGACCACATTTCTCATCATCTTTTACAGCTAGGTGAGTCATATGACCCCATGCCATGTGATGAGGTTCCAGCCAATAGGATGTCAGCAGAAGTTAGGCATTCAACTCCGGGTACATTCTTTTAAAAGGAAATGGTCTGTGCTCTTTTTTTTTCTTTCCTTTTCCTTTCCCCCTTTTCATAGGCTAGTCCCACAGTTATGACCTGACAGATGATGACAAAATCCTAAGACAGTGTTTCTCAAACTTGAGCATGTATCAG
This sequence comes from Loxodonta africana, assembly GCF_030014295.1. Taxonomy (NCBI): domain Eukaryota; kingdom Metazoa; phylum Chordata; class Mammalia; order Proboscidea; family Elephantidae; genus Loxodonta; species Loxodonta africana. The sequence continues at coordinate 51,391,476 of NC_087355.1, read as the reverse complement.
AATCACTTGGAGCACTTTTGAAAATATTACAGTGCTCCACTCCCAGAGTTTTTTATTTAGTAGGGCTGGGGTGGGATCTGAGAATACGCATTTCTAGTAAGTTTCCAGGGATGCTGATGATGCTGGTCCAGGGACTGCATTTTGGGAACTACTGTCCTGGGAGATGGTGGAGTAACAAGGTAGAAGGAACCTGGGTCCCTGAGTGACCTCATGGAGCCGTGCCACTTCTGTGGCCCTTTACCACTCATTTTTCAACTGTTGTGTGAGAAAAACCTATCTTATTTTCATCTTATTTTAAGTATCTATGTTATACGAGCTTAGCCTATACCCAAATAATGAACCCTGGAGTTCATCCTTTGTGATTCAATTTATGTTATCCTTTCAAACAACCAATCTCATCTGTTACTCCTGTCTTTAAATTCTTCAAATGTTTCCTATTGCCTAATATGACTTAAGGGCCCTGGGTAGCACAAGAGGTTTGTGACTGGATACTAACCTAAAGGTTGGTGGTTCAAACCACCCAGCAGCACTGCAAAAGAAAGGGCTGATAAGCTTCTTCCATAAAGACTACAGCCAGGAAAACCCCATAGAGCAGTTCTACTCTGTAATACTTTGGGTCACCATGAGTCAAAATCAACAGCAACAGGTTTGGTCTATGGTTTGAGTATGATTTAACTCAATCAGGGCGTTTTGAAAAATGATGAGAACTATCTGGAAAACTGTGAGAAAGAGGTAGAATTATAGCTGACAAGCTGCAAATTGGGCATGACCTTCTTATCTCCTTGGGCCGCATGAGAGATTTTCAAAACCTGAGTGCACCCAAGGGAAAAATAGAGTGAATACTTTGTCAATATACAGTATAACAATACAGTATACCATGGATACCTATACAGTACAACGATAATAACTAGCCTCCTTTGGGTTATATGCCAGGCATATCAAAACTAAAAAACCATTGCCCTCGAGTCAATTCCGACTCATAGGGACTCTACAGGTCAGAGTAGAAGTGCCCATAGGGCTTCTTTACAAAAGCCAACTGCCACATCTTTCTCCCACAGAGCAGCTGGGTGTTCAAACCCCCAACCTTTCAGTTAGCAGCCGATCAGTCAACTACTACACCACCAGGGTTCCTTTTTAAACAAAACCAAATCCACTGCCATGGATTGAATTCCAATCCATAGTGACCCCATAGGGTTTCCAAGCTTGTAGATTGTTATGGAAGCAGATTGCAGCAACTTTCTCCTGCGGAGCGGCTAGTGGTTTTGAACTGCTGACCTTTCAGTTAGCAGTCGAGCGATTTGACCACTGTGCCACCAGGGCTCCTTTTTAGAACCCCACAATTTTTCTACGAGGGCACTACTACCATTATTTCCATTTCATTGATAGAGAGACAGAGACACATAAGTAAGTAAACTGTCACAGACATGGAGATGTCTGCTCAGGCCCCTTCCTCGGAAAGACTTGTTGCCCAGCTGAGACAAGTGTGATCAGTGGACAACTTCCCCCTTCAGGGTCTGTCTCAGCTTCAGAAGGCCACTTCACCCAAGGTCACACCCTTTCTGGGGCAGCCCACATCTGGTGACTGAGTGAGGTGGGGATATAGAGACCTGGACAGATTGGTCTGATTCAGGACAACTTGGACAGGCTATACTCACTCGAGAGCTCTCCATCGCGTGGGCCAAGTCTTTGTCAGGCCTACGTTATTGTTTGACTTCTTCCTCTGCCCAACCCTCCTTTCTCTCTCTCCCTCTCCCAGGTGTTGATTCCTCATAAACATCTTGTACTTCAAAGTCGGTCTCCGTATCTGCTTCCAGAGAGCCCAAACTGTGACCCTGCCTCATGTCATGCAGCTAGTAAGTGGGGAGGCGGGCTTTCAACACAAGCAGTCTGCCCTGTAATTGCAATTCCACGAAGAGTTGCAAAATCTTATTCTCAGGATAAAGTCCAAGTTCATTGGTATGCCATTCAAGTCTCTTTATATTGGTTCCAATCTTCTTTACTCACCTCATTACCCACCACTCCCCATGACAGGCCCTATCCCATAACCATACCTACCCCACAACATTTGCTCAAGTGGTTTCTGTTGACTGGGATGCCCTTTCTCCACCCAATGAGGTCCCCTCAAGTCTTCCTCAGGAGTCATCCCCTCTCCTCTATGAAACCTCCCAGAAGCCTTCAGAAAGTAAGGAACAGCATGGAATAGTGAATGGTGCCTGAGAGTTTGTTAGGCCTGGGTTCAAATTCCACTTCTCTAAACCTCTGTCTCCTATCTATCACATAGAGATAATAATAACTACCTCATTGGGTTGTGAATTGAATAAAATCTGTAAATCACCTAGCCCAATGTTTTTCAAAGCTAAATATGCATAGAGATGTCCTGAAGATCTTGTTAAAATGTAGATTCCAAATCATGGATCTGGGGTCAGGTTTGAGATTAAGCATTTTTAATAAGCTCCCAGGGGATGCAGATGCGGGGATCCCCAGACTACGCTTTGAGTAGCAAAGCCCTAATCCAGTACATGGCCATAGGTGGGCACCCAATGACATTTACTTCCCCCCCACTCTCTTCATTACTGTTTCCTCTTGGCACCCATAGCAGTTTGCCCAGAGCACTTGCATAATGCTCACAACATCATACTTTAGTGAGTTGTGTCTGTGTCTCCCACTAGCCTGTGAGCAAGTTGAAGACAGAAACAGTATTCTCTTCCTCTCAATATCCCCAGTGCCTATCACAGGGCCAGGCATATAAAAGGGGAAACAAAAAGTATCAACTCTGCCTGCCTCAACAAGTTGTTGTAAGGAGCCAATGAGATAATTTGGGAGCAAGAGCGTGAAAACATGCAACTTGCTGTACAGATATAAGGTATTATTATCCATCAGCTTTCACTCTGCAGCAGTTCACGTTTCTGCAGCTGAAGCATGTTTACCTGTGGCGGTTGCTCAGACTCTGACTATATAAAAACTCAGATTTCTGTAAAGTTTAAAAATAAACCAAATCCTTTCCTGGATAACAAGTGTGGTGCTCTTTGTCTATGGTAAGAAAGCAATTAGCATGATGTAAATAAAAAGAGTGTACCTTTTAATCAATAATCAATCAATCAATCAATCACAAAGCAGGCATTGAGTACCCTTCTCCAAGTGACATTTGCTTATCCACCTCCATCAAGTGATATCAGCCTCCCTGTCTCCTGCCTGTCTGAAGGATATGACCTGCAGAAAGATATTCCAGAGATGAGGAGAAGGAAACAGCAGTATCACAAAATACAGGCTGCAGTAAGTCAGAGTGTCCGGCTCTCCCTGCTTGATACCAGCTGTCTTGGTTATCCAGTACTACTAAAACAGAAATACCACAAGTGGATGGTTTAACAAGAGAAATTAATTTTCTCGTTAGTTTACAAGTCCAAATTCAGGGTCTCAACTCCAGGGGAAAGCTTTCTTTCTCTATCGTCTCTGGAGGAAGGTCACTGTCCTCAATCTTCACCTGGTCAAGGAGCTTCTCAGGTGCAGGAACCCCAGGTCCAAAGGGCACACTGTGCTCCTGGTGCCGCTTTCTTGGTGGTATGAGTCCCCAACTCTCCTCTTGCTTCCCTTTCCTTTTATCTCTTGAGAGATAAAAGGTGGTGCAGGCCACACCCAGGGAAATTCCCTTTACCTTGGATGAGGGAGGTGACCTCAGTAAGGGTGGTGTTACAATCCCACCCTAATCCTCTCAACATAAATTTACAATCACAAAATGGAGGACAACCACACAATACTGGGAATCATGGGCCAACCAAGTCGATACACACACTTTTGGGGGGACACAATTCAAGCCATGACACTAGCTATACTCTGGATTTATATGGGTACTGTAAGAGTTTCAGACTTGGTAGGAAACAATGTCCCACTCAGCTGGGATATAAAGAGATTCTTCATGAAGAAACTATTTATAGAGTGTAGGTAGGGTTTTTTTTTTTTTTTTTTTAGGTAGGGTTAACCAAAAGAAGGATAATATAGCACTATCAACACTGGGAAGCCATCACCACCCCAAGACCAAGAATTGGGGGAAGAAATGCTGTTACCAAAGTTTGGTTAAAAGCTGGAGCTATGGAAAAGGAGCTGCCCCCCAGAAGCTGTGACTGTGAAGTGACACAGTCAGTGTGGCCCATGAGGGAGAGCCACAAGGAGAGAAAGAGGGAAATAAAAACCCTGGCCTCTATGTCCAGCCTCTAATTGCCCACCAGGGCCTCCCATTGGCTTAATGCAGCCAGAAGGCAGCCAGCAAGAGAGCCCACAAAGTGTACCCCGTAGAGGTCAGCCTTCCAGGCACAGAGCAGGGCAGAGAAGGGTAGACAATAAATCAGGGTTGGGCGTAGAAGTTGGGACACCCAGTCAGCTCAGAGATGAACCAGGGTACTTTTAGCAAATGAGACCATTTAGGAGAAAGGGCATGACAACATGGAATGTGCTATACAAATATAAGGTATTATTAATATTATTTAATATTAAGGTGTTATTTGTGTGCTTCAAGCCCTTTCCTCAATTGCCCTTACCCTGGTGACATTGGTCCCTAAATAGCCCTTCCCCCACTTTTTCTTGGTGCCTGTTCTTCTGGCTCTTCCAGTCTTCTTAGAATCGGAGCAAATCCAGTTAGGTCATGTAAACCAGTGTGATCCCAGACCACTCAGTCCCAACTAGAACCTGAAAGATTAAGGCAGAATCAGCCATTAGTTCTGTGTTAACCACTAGAGATAACATCTTATATAGTGCACCAAAGGATAATGTATAGTAGCCCAGGGCTAAGGGATAAATTTACTTAATTGTACTGGGTTGAATAGTGTTCCCCCAAAATTCGTATTGAATTGGAACCTCAGAATGTGACTCTGTTTGGAAATAGGGTCTTTGCAGATGTAATCAAGTTAAGATGTGGCACGTTAGATTAGAGATTTTTTTCTAATCCGATTACCAATGACTTATATGAAGAGGGGATTTTAAACACAAGCACACAAAAAGGACACCATGTGAATATGGACAGACACAGAGATGTATCTACAAGCCAAGAAATGCCAAGACTTGCCGGCAACCGCCAGAAGCTAAGAGAGAGGCACGGAACAGATCCTTCCTTAGAGCCTTCAGAGGGAGCATGACCCTGCTGACACCTTGATTTCAGCCGTCTAGCCTCCAGAACTGTGAGAGAATGAGTATCTGTTGTTTGAAGCTACCCAGTGTCTTGTAATTTGGTACAGCAGACCTCGGAAATGAATATATTAACAAAAACTACTTCACAATTAATTGTACAAAAGCATTGTGCAAGCCATGCCATATACAAGCAGTGACTCCATTAGAAATAGGATGTTTTTCAAATGATTCCTCCCAGCTTGTGAGTTCATCTTGGAGGTCCATAAATTCATAGAGGCCACTGATTCCATTCCGGCTGGAAGACAGGCTTTCCTCCCCAGAGAAGGAAACTCTGCTCAGCCAGCAGGCCAGCAAACTGGTGCATGGCCTCATAAAGGAACTGGAAACAAAGAAGCTGAATGCCAGTATCAAAGTTTTTTTTCTTAGCAACATATTCATCAAAGTGGGACTATACAAAAAAAAAAATGTACCTTGCAAATGGGTGACATCATCCTGGACCTGCCCTCTGCTGTTTACAGTATAAGCCAGATGTACCCTTGCAAATGCATATGGACAGATGGCAGATATGTAATGCTGAATCAGTTAAAGAAAAAAAAATTCGTACAAAGAATTCACATCCTGTATACAATAGGAATAATAGGAGAGTTAACACAGTGAACTCATAATCCTATGGGATAAGTTCTATTATTGTTCCAATTTTATAGAAGAGGCAGAGAACTTTTAAACTTGCTCTGTTCACCTAGCTGGTAGGTGGTAGAGCTTGCATGTATATCCAAGCAACTGGCTTGGAATACCTGGAAGGTTCAGGTGATTAAAAGGTTATACTTGAGGGTTCATTCAAGGTCTTCTGGTGCTTTCCTTTTGCTTTCCAAAAGATGATGCCAGGCTGGCAGACACCAAGGGTATTTGCAGGAGTTGTACCATCTTGTGGTGGTGGTGATGGTTAGGTGGTGGCATAAGAGAGGTCAGAAGTAAAGGGAGGAAATTCCTGTTGGACTTGGGGAGCTCCTGGATTGTGAAGGCAAGTCATTGAGAAGACCCTGCATTACTCTTTGGGCAAGGGTAAAATACTGAGTCAGCTATTCCTGACTAAGCAAGGATTGTGGGGGAAGGAGGTTAATGTGAAGGGAAAACTTCTGAAATGTAGCAACGTGGGGACCTTAACCAAGATGTGATAGGTTGATGTAGGTGAAGAATAAGTGCGTACAAAACAATAAAAATAATGTCTTAGAAAATTTTGATGATAATGGGGTAAAGTTCATGGCAAACTGATAAATAAATAAAGAAGATACAAAGTTATATATTAAGAATGTGTAAAGGGAGCTACACAAGAGTAAAAGGCAACAACAGTAGATACTACTACATACACAATCCTGCAATAACAGTAATAATAGACTGTAATCGACGAGTGGATGCATAGGTAGGTATGTAAGATGAACAGGTGTGGGATGGCCTAGGAGAGTATACCCACGAGCATATATAGGCTTGGCAGAGGATATTTCTACACACATATTTGTATGTGCTGTAAGATAGATATCCCTGTATACAGCAGAGCCAACAGGGGGCAAAGTTATGAAAACTCCTTAGCCACAACCAAACACCTTGAGGGACGGAGTCACTGAGCTTGAGGGCTTAGGACCATAGTCTCAGGGGATATCTAAGACTTTTGGCATAACATAGTCCATAAAGACAATGTTCTATATCCTACTTTGGTGAGTAGCAACTGGAGTCTTAAAAGCTTTCAAACAGCCATCTAGGACACAACTACTGGTCTCTTTCCATCCAGAGCAAAGAAAAGTGAAGAAAAGCAAAGACGCAAGGAAAGAATTAGTCCAAAGGACTGATGGACCACATGAGCCACAGCGTCCACTAGCCTGAGATCGGAATAACTAGACGGTGCCCGGCTTCTACTATCAGCTGTTCTGATTGGGATCACAATAGAAGATCCTGGACAGAGTGGGAGAAAAATGTAGAAGAAAATTCAAATTCATAAAAAAGACCAGACTTACTGATCTGATAGAGACTGGTAGAACACCTGAGACTATGGCCCTTAGACACCCTTCAAGTCTGGAACTGAACCCACTCCTCGAGGTCATCTTTCAGTCTAACAATAGGCAGGCCTGTAAAGTGAACAATAACACCTGTGCCAAACATGCTCCTCAGAACAATCAACCATATGAGAACAAAGGGGCAGCTTTTGCCCAAAAACAAAGTTCATGAGATAGGAAGGTGAAGGAAAAGTGAGCAAATGCAAATGAAGAACTCAGAGAGGAAGTGGGTAGAGCGCTGTCACATTGAGGGGGTTGCAACTAACGTCACAAAACAAAATGCGTATAAACTGTTGAGTGGGAAACTAATTTGCTTTGTAAACTTTCACCCAAGCCACAATAAAATGTTAAAAAAAAAAAAGATGTTTAAAGAGAAATGAAGTCCTGATGGGTGCTACGATGGGGATAACCCTTGAAAACATTATGCTGAGTGAAATGGCAGTCACAAAAGGACAAATATTTTATGATCCTACTTATATGAAATAAGAGGCATTGGCGGCGCAGTGGTTAAGAGGTCAGCTGTTAACTAAAAGACCGGCACTGTGAACGCAGCAGCTGTTCTTTGGAAACCCTGCGGGGCGGTTCTACTCTGTCCTATAGGATCGCTGTGAGTCAGAATTGACTCAATGGCAATGGGTTTTGGTGTATAAAATAAGCAAATATATAGAGGCCAAAGTTGATCAGTGGTTACCAAGAGTAACCAGGAGCATGGGGGAAAGGGAAAGTCGTTGCTTAGGGGGTACTGAGTTTCTGTTAATAATAGTGGAATAATTTGGAAAAGATAGTGGTGATGGTTGCCCAACATGATGAACATAATCAATGTCACTGAATTGTACGTGCAAAAATTATTGAACCAGCAAATGTTTTGTTATATATATATTTACCACAATAAAAAACAAAAGAATAGTCACAAAAATTTGAATATATATGTATATATCATTCACAAAAGTATTAATTCTGGTTATAGCTGGGTGGTTTTACTTTCCATGTTTATTTTTTCTGTATTTTCTCTGGATAATTACATATATATATATATGCCCTGGTGGTGCAGTGGTTAAGTGTTCGGCTGCTAACCAAAAAGTTGGCAGTTCAAATCTACCAGCTGCTCCTTGGAAACCCTATGGGACAGTTCTACTCTGTACTACAGGGTCACCATTAGTCAGAATCAACTCGACGGCAATGAGAATATATACATGCCACAAAACAGAAAAACAAACCGATTTATATATATATATACATATATAATTATCTGGGAAAAAGTTTTTTTCCTTAAAAAAAGAGAAATGTTTTAAGTTAAAGAACCCAAAAAATTAATAGTAGTTATCTGTGAATTATGGGCTCATGAATATTTCATATTTCTTAATTGTACTTTTTGTATATCCTAGGTGTTCTACACTAATATATACTGCTTTATAATTTTTAAAAAATTAAGTTTTCATAAGGTACTTAATAACCAAAAAAAAAAAAAACCCGTTGTCTTTGAGTCAATCGCAACACATAGCGACCCTATAAGACAGAGTAGAACTGCCCCATAGGGTTTCCAAGGAATACCTGGTGGATTTGAGCTGCCCACCTTTTGGCTAGCAGCCCAACACTTAATCGCCACACCACCAGGTCTCCATAATAGCAGTAGAAAATAAGGAAAGGTACATAGTTGCCCAGTTCCAAACCAGTTTATCAGCAAACTCTGTTGAATGTCTCCAAAGCATATCCAGAATCTCACCGTTTCTCTCCTCCTCCACCTCTACCACCAACCACCCCGGTTCAAGCCTATCCCCTGGATTACTGCAATAACCTCCTAACTGATCTCTCTGATTCCATTCCCTGTCTCATACAATCACGTCTCCGCATTGGAACCCAAGAGAGCTTTTGAAACATAAATAAGATCATGTCAGTCTCCTGCCTAGAACCTTTGATGGCTCCCCATTGCCCTTGTAATAAAATCCAGACCCCTCACTCCAGGCGAGCCTATCTCTCCAATCTCTTCTCCTATACCTCTTCACTTTGCTCACTTCACTCCATATTCGTTGTCCTTCTTTCTGTTTCTCAAACATGCAAACTCTTTCACATCTTCAGGACAGTTCATGTTAGCTGTTCCTTCTGCCTTAGAATGCTCATCCCACAGATCCTCAAATGCCAGATCCGTCTTCTCATTCAGGTGTCAGCCTAAATATCACCTCCTCAGAGAGGCTTTTGCTGACCATTTCGACCGAAAGTAACTGCCATTCCTCTCTAGCTCATCATCACCTTGATTTAAATTTCATTTTTTATATCACCTGATACTTTCTATTTTGTAAATTTTTGCATCAGAAAATTAAGAAGAGTGACCTTGTCCTTCCTGTTCACCCCTGGATTTCTAGAACCTAGAACAGAGCCCAATATTGGAGGTGCCCAGTATTTATTGAATGAATGAGTTAGAGGTCAGGGAGGGAGTAACTAATGGAATTCCAAGTCTAGGTGATGCAGACAAAGGGGAGCAAAATTCCTTCCTCTGGCCAATTCTGAGAGGCTTCATGGAGAAGGTGGGAGATTTTAGGAGGTTCACGATTCCCACAAGCTAGGATCTGCTTTTTAAGCCTGCTTTCCCAGTATTTCCAGACCCATTCTTATAAAAGCCTTTTCCCATAGTATCCTGTACCTCCTTAATCTTCCTTATCTCTAAATTCCTGCATTCCTCCTATCACTCACCCTTTAATCACTTGATCTCTAGACCAGCTTCAGGAGAGAGCCTAAATAACAACTACTTCATGCCCCAAATATTCCAGAATAATAATTTTTAAAAATGCTTTGATTTCTTCCTTGAGCCACTTTTCCCTACTGCTCCATATAGCAAGTGCTGACATAATGGGAGAGAGATGTTTTGGCAGAGGGTACTGTGGAGATCTTTGAATGCCAGCCCAAAGACTTTGCCCACTTTGGGTTCTACCGCACAGAAACCCACATGGCGTCTGACTACTCTTCTAGTCACTGTGCTTAAGGAGACTGTTGTTGTGTGTCATTGAGTTGATTCTGACTTGTAGTGACCCCATGTGACAGAGTAGAACTGCCCCATAGGGTCTCCTGGGCTGTAATATCTACGGTAGCAGATCACCAGGTCTTCTCTCACACATAGCCGCTGGTGGGTTCTAACCGCTGACCTTTCTGTTAGCAGCCAAGTGTCTAACCACCAGGGCTTCTTTAAGGAGATTTACTGCGGTACTATCTTTTGGTCAGAGCTTGCTGGTGACACAGTGGTTACGCGCTAGCTGCTAACCAAAAGGTCGGCAGTATGAACTCACCAGCTGCTCCTCAGGAGAAAGATGTGGCAGTCTGCTTCCCTAAAGATTACAGCCTTGGAGACCCTATGGGGCAGCTCTACTCTGTCCTATAGGGCTGACTGCGAGTCTGAATTGATTCTATGGCAGTGGGTTTTGGTATTTTTTGGTAGTGTTACCTGAGGACTTTGCATTTAACAAGTGTATGTCATCATCATTATAGAAATATGATTTTAAATGTATTTGATTCAATAACATATGTTCATGGCCAATAACCCCTGTATGATCCCCTAGGTCCCTTCCCCTAGAGGTAAACATTATCAGCTTGCATAGTTTGCATAGATGATCATTTAATTCATGGAATTTAGTGATGGTTACTGGTTAAGAATCTTCAGGGCTACAAATATTTTCATCAGCCCTTTCTACATTTTCAAGTATCACAAAGACACTGTGTAAGGAATATGATACAAAATCAGGGAAATAACCTTCCAGTGCTGAAGATTGTTTACTGACATTTAATTCAAATTCCTACCAGCCTATTGACTGACTCCTTGAGGCCCTAAGTAGGCCTGTGCTGTTTTATGTCATTGAATGCATTTCGAAACAAACCAGAAAATCTGGAATCCAGGACAAGTCCTACACTGAGGCATATAACAAATTCCTGTGGTGACTCCAGAGATGAAAAGATTCACTGCCCCTAACACTGCCCCATAGGCTTCCCTAACACCGCCCCCATATGCTTTCCATAACAGGCACAGCTCCCTCTCCTTTGCTCTAAGGCAGTGTAGTACCACATGGATCATACAAAGAACACGTGCTAAACAGGCCTGGATTCCAACCCCAGTTCTTCTCTCTTAAAATGTGCTAACTAGGATGTGTTGCTTAATTTCTCTGAAGCTGTTTCTACTAGTGTAAGATATCAATGGCATAGATATTGCGAGGGTAAAATATAATGATATGTGCAAATGGCTCTCACAAAGTAGGTATTCTATAATTTTTTAAAGGACTTAGGATCCGTTCTAAATTCAGGTTATCTCCTCCAAGAGTGTCTTTCATGGCTGGCCCCATCTGAAGCTATGTAACACTGGCATCCGTTAGTCAAGGAGTCTCTGGGTGGTACAAAGGGTTAACACACCTGGCTGCTAACTGGAAGGTTGCAGGTTGGAGTCTACCCAGAGGCACCTCGCAAGAAAGACTTGGCAATCTACTGAAAAATCAGGCATTGAAAACGCTATGGAGCAGGAGAACTACAGTAAATGCTGTAACACATATAACCTTCCAACAATGGTAGTAATAAGCCAAAAGTATGTGAATGGTTACATAAGTAGGTGTGTATGCTATATGGGTGTGGGAAGGCATATGGGAGTACATGTGCATGCACATGTAGGTATATTTGTGGGCATATGTAAATACATGTTTGCATGTGGCCCTCCCACCCACACACTCCCACTTATACACCCAACAGGCAGGCCTGTTTCCTGGATGGATTCCCCCAGATATTAGAAATTGACTTTACACCCTGAGGGACTAAATTACTGGGCTGAGGACTGTGGGGACCATGGTCTTGAGGAACATCTAGCTCAATTGGTATAGCTCAATTGGTATAGCATGGTTTATAAAGAAACTGCTCTGCATTCTACTTTGGTGAGTAGCGTCTGGGGTCTTAAAAGCTTGTGAGCCAACACCTAAGATACTCCGCTGGTCTCGCCTTGTCTGGGGCAAGGGAAATTAAATAAAACCAAAGACATGAGGAAAAGATTAGTCTAAATGACTGATAGACCACAAGTACTACAGCCTCCACCAGACTGAGTCTAGTACAGCTAGATGGGAGCCTGGCTACCACCACCGACTGCTCTGACAGGGATCACAATAGAGAGTCCGGGACAGAGCTAGAGAAGAATGTAGAACAAAATTGAAACTCACACACACACACAAAAAAAAACAGACTTACTGGTCTGACAGAGACTAGAGAAAACCTGAGAGTATGGCCCTCAGACACACGTTTAGCTCAAAATGAAGTCACTCCTGAGGTTCACCCTTCAGCCAAAGATTAGGCAGGCCCATAAAACAAATAAGACTAAACAGGCACACCAGCCCAAGGGCAAGGACTAGAAGACAGGAGGGGCCAGGAAAGCTGGTAATAGGGAACCCAAGAAGGGGAGAGTGTTGACATGTTGTGGGGTTGGTAACCGAAGTCACAAAACATGTGTACTAAGTATTTAATGAGAAGCTAGTTTGTTCTGTAAACCTTCATCTAAAGTACAATAAAAAGAAAGAAAAGAAATTTTCTTTACCCTGGTCGGCCTTGGGGACCTTATTTTATCTATATCTGTATTCTCCAGGTCTAGAACACAGGAAGTGTTTAATAAATGACTAATGAACTGAATTGCATATTTTATATATATTTAAACATATATTTATACATATATAAATATATATTTATATATATTTAGGATAAGATATATATCTGTATACATACACATATACATATATACATACATATACATATAAAACATCCCAAATATGTATAAATATATATGTATAATGGAGCCCCGGTGGCACAGTGATTAAGAGATTGGTTAAGAGATTAGTTAAGAGATTGTGTATATATATATATATATATATATATATATATATATAACTTATCCCAAATATATATAGAATATGCAATTCAGTTTAGTTCATTAGCCACTTATTAAACACTTTATAAATATATGGCCCTGTTGGTGCGATAGTTTAGTGCTATGGCTGCTGACCAAAAGGTCAGCAGTTCAAATCCATCAGGTGCCCCTTGGAAACCCTATGGGGCAGTTCTTACTCTGTCATTTAGGGTCTCTGTGAGTCAGAATCAACTTGATGCAACAGGTTTGGTTTTTGGTGTGGAATATATATGTATATACACACACAGACACACACACATATACACATATATATTCTGTGCTTTAGATTCCCATGATACGGCAATACCCAGGTTCTCCTATCTTTCATACCATTTCTTTTAGTTTTCCTCAGAGGCTGCTTTTTCTCCTTGCACATCTTCCTAATTCTATTGTACAGAGCTCTCAACAGTCCTGTTGTGCAGTCTGTTCTTTCCTGTCTAAACTCAGTCCCTCAGAAATTTACTTCACTCACACTGTTTCAAATATCACTCCTGTCTTAGGCTGGGTTCTCTAGAGACACAAAACCAGTAAAATGTGTAAATACATATATAGAGAGAGAGAGATTTATATCAAGGAAATGGCTTACACGATTGTAGAGGTTGGAATGGCCCAAGTCTGTGTATCAGGATAGACGCTTCTTTTGATTCACATAGTCCTAGGAACTGGCAAGCCCAAGATTGGCAGGTTGGAGAGCAGGGCTCTTGCTCACAGGCTGTGAAGATTGACGATTCCCAAGATCAACAGGCAAGACTGAAAGACTTCTCCTGATTGATGTAGCTGCAGGGGCTGGCAAACCCAAAATCCGCAGGTCGGAGAGAAGGGCTCTTGTTCACAGGCTGTGAAGATCCATGAATCCCAAGATCAGTAGATAAGCTACTAGTCGGAATGGGCTCGATGGTAGTGGGCATTGGAGCCCTGGTAGCAAAGTGGTTAAGAGCTCAGGCTGCTAACCAAAAGGTTGGCAGTTCAAAACTACCATCCACTCCTTGGAAACCATATGGGGCAGTTCTACCCTGTCCTAGGGTTGCTATGAGTCACAACTGACTCAATGGCAACAGGGTAAAGTTTGGTTCAGTTAGAACAAAGCCAGGGGCCGACTGCAGAACAGACCATTGGTTGCTCATATGCAAGTTCGAGTTGAAGTTGAAGAAATCAATACAAGTCCATGAGACTCAAACTACAATCTTGAGTATATTCCACCTGAATTTAGAGACCATCTCAAAAACCAAAAGGGAAAAACATGCTCAGCATTTCTAAAACTGACAGAACTGAAGAAAAATTCAAGGCTCGAGTTGCAATATTGTAGGATTCTACAGTGGTTAAGAGCTTGGTTGCTAACCAGAAGGTCAGCAGTTCAAATCCACCAGCTGCTCCTTAGGAACCCTATGGGGCAGCTCTACTCTGCCATATATGGTTACTATGAGTCGGAAACCCTGGTGGTGTAGTGGTTAAGTACTACCGCTGCTAACCAAAGCGTCAGCAGTTCGAATCCGCCAGGTGCTGCTTGGAAACTCTGTGGGGCAGTTCTACTCTGTCATATAGGGTCGCTGTGAGTTGGAATCGACTCGATGGCACTGGGTTTGGTTTGGGTTTGGATAAGTCAGAATTAACTTCACGGCAGTGGGTTTGGTGTTTTGGTTTATGCTCAAAATACTGAATGACTCAGGAAATATCAAAAGAAGATAGAAGGAATACACAGAGTCACTGTACCAAAAATAATTGGTTGATGCTCAACCTTTCAGGAGGTAGCATATGATCAAGAACCGACAGTACGGGAGGAAGAAGTCCAAGCTGCACTGAAGATGTTGGTGGAAAACAAGGCTCCAGGAATTGACGGAATACCAATTGAGATGTTTCAACAAACAGATGCAGTGCTGGAGGTACTCACTCATCTATGCCAAGAAATTTGGAAGACAGCTACCTGGCCAACAGACTGGAAGAGATCCATATTTGTGTTCATTCCAAAGAAAGGTGATCCAATACAATGCAGAAATTATCAAACAATGTCATTAATATCACACACAAGTAAACTTTTGCTGAAAATCATTCAAAAATGGTTGTAGCAGTACATGGACAGGGAACTGTCAGAAGTTCAAGCCAGATTCAGAAGAGGACATGGAACAAGGGATATCATTGCTGATGTCAGGTGGATCTTGGCTGAAAGCAGAGAGTATTGGAAAGATGTTTATCTGTGTTGTATTGACTGTTTTAGTCATCTAGTGCTCCTATAACAGAAATACCACAAGTGGATGGCTTTAACAAAGAGAAATTTATTTCTTCACAGTAAAGTAGGCTAAAATTCCAAATTCCAGGCATCAGCTCCAGGGCAAGTCTTTTTTTCTGTCAGCCTTCTTGTCAACGTTCCCCCAGGCTAGGAGCTTCCTCACACAGGAACCTTGGGTCCAAAGGACATGCTTTGCTCCCAGCACTACTTTCTTGGTGGTATGAGGTCCCCCTGTCTCTCTGCTCTCTTCTTTCTTCTATATCTCAAGAGATTGCCTCAAGACCAAATCCAATCTTGTAGATTGAGTCCTACCTCACTAACACAACTGCCGCCCATCCTCCCCCATTAACATCAGAGAAGCAGGATTTACAGCGGTTAGAAAAGTCACACAATACCAAGAATCATTGCCCAGCCAAATTGCTACACACACTTTTTGGGAGACATAATTAAATCCATGACATTGACTATACAAACACATTTGACTGTGTGGATCATAACAAATTATGGATAACACTGTGAATAGTGGGAATTCCAGAACACTTAATTGTGCTCATAAGGAACATATACATAGATCAAGAGGCAGTTGTTCAGACAGAAAAAGAGGAATACTCCCACTGCATGGGCAAAATCAGGAAATGCGTGCTTCAGTGTTGTATCCTTTTACCATACCTTTATTCAATCTGTACGCTGAGCAAATAATCTGAGAAACTGGACTATATGAAGAAGAACGGGGTATCAGGATTGGAGGAAGACTCAGTAACAACCTTCATTATGCAGATGACACAACCTTGCTTGCTGAAAGTGAAGAGGACTTGAAGCACTTATTGACGAAGATCAAAGACTACAGCCTTCAGTACGGACTGCACCTCAACATAAAGAAAACAAAAATCCTCACAACTGGAGCAATAAAGCAACATCATGATAAACGGAGAAAATAGTGAAGTTGTCAAGCATTTCATTTTACTTGGATCTACAACAAACGCCCATGGAATCAGCAGTCAAGAAATCAAGAGAAGTATTGCATTGGGCAAATCTGCTGCAAAAGACACCTTTAAAATGTTAAAAAGCAAAGATGTCACTTTGAGAACTAAGGTGTGCCTGACCCAAGCCATGGTATTTTCAATCACCTAATATGCATGAGAAGAAGAATTGATGTCTTTGAATTATGGTGTTGGTGAAGCATATCAAATGTATCATGAACTGCCAGGAGAACAAACACATCTGTTTTGGAAGAAGTACAACCAGAATGCTCCTTAGAAGCAAGAATGCCAAGATTTTGCCTCACGTCCTTTGAAACATGTTATAGTAGGGACTGGTCCCTGGAGAAGGAACATTATGTTTGATAAAGTAGAGGCTCATCGAAAAAGAGGCAGACCCTCAATGAGATGGATTGACATAGTGGCTGCAACAACGGTTTGAAGCATAACACCACTGTGAGGATGGCACAGGATCAGGCAGGACTTCGTTCTGTTGTACATAGGGTTGCTATGAGTTGAATCGACTCAACGACACCTAACAACAACACTTCATAGTATTTAGCAGAAGTACTTTTAATGTTTAATAAAGTGTCTAAAAATTAGCCTTGTAAGCTGATTTAAAATGTGTAGCTGACTTGTTGATTTAGACTTTTAAGTTAAAATATTAGAAAGTTTGTACACTTGGGAACTTTTAAGAGAATTTACAATTCACTGTATGTATTTGTTTACCATTTTATGACAATTGCTTGAGAATTTGGGCGAGTTTATTAACCAGAAAATAAATCTGTTTGAAAACTAATGAAATTATTACATTAATAAGTGTAATTTAAAATATTTGAAGAAGTTCAATTAACCAAGTGGATTGGACATAAATTTGCTAGATTTCCAAGTAGAATAATAAAATGGATATGTTGAATGTAAAAGCTTAAGAACAGGGTTTTGAAATAGAAAGCATTGGACATAAATTTTTAAAAACCAAAGTAACTTCTAAATCATCTTTTCAGGGTGAAAAGAATTAATGCTTTTTTAAAAATCACTTTCTTTTTCTTTTTTGTGCTACCATAAAGAACTTTCAGGGAGAAATATCCAAATCTATAAATGTGAATTCTTCTAAATAGTAAATTGCCAAGAAAAGAGTATCTGAGGCTATGAGTAGGCAGCAAGTGAACAGAGTTTGGGAAAGAGAGCCAGAGGTTAATAAAGATAATAAAAGAACACAATGTAAACTCTGACTTTTTACCTTCTTTCTAGACTTGTTTCTCCAGTTGCCTACAGACTTTCTAGATGAATATCCTTGCACCGCCTTCAACTTTGCATTCCAGAAGCTTAGCTCATCACTTCCTTATCCCCACCTCCTTATGCTTGGTCTCAGCCAAAAGGACTCCCAGCAGAAATAATGTATTTATTGCCCACAATCACCCAAGTTCAAAGGCCTGGAAACTTTGCAGTCTTTTTTCACTCCTCCTCTCTTTTTCCCCTACTCTAAATCCAACATCCGGTCCAGTTGAGTTTCCTCTGCAAGGTCCACTCTCCTTCCCATTTCCTCAATCACTACCATCATCTACGACCATGTTGTCTCATGGCGATATTACTGCCAATAGCCTGCAGTCAGCCTCTCCTGCTACAATTCCTTCCACATGGAGCTGCCAGAAGGGTCATCAGACTTTGTTTTCATCTCTCATATTTTATTTGCGTGAACCTTCACCAACTCCCTACTGTCTGTCAAGTAAAATTGACGTTCCCTGTGACATCCAAGTTCTTTCCCCGGTGAGGTGTACTTCTAATCTTAGCATCCTCATCTTTTATTCTTCCTTGATGGGGGTCTCTATCTTGTTAAGCTATTTTGCTGGCCATGTTCTCCATATGACATTATGCCTATCTACACATTTTGCGTGACAGTCCTTTGACTCTCGTGTGCATGCATCTGCTTTCTTTCTCTTTCAGATCCTACTAAACAGTCCCCTATTCCTAGGAAGTCTTTTATAATAGATCTCAGTTGGCTATATAAAATTCACGATGTCCTTGGCATCTGTATACATTCCCATAATTAATCTCCGTGTGTTTATATTACTCTGTAACAGTGTCTTCAGTTTTGCATGTGTATTGTTTCCTTAAAGAGACTATATAAATTCTTAGGGAAGGGATTTTACCAGCCTGTCAGCCACAACGGTTGTAAAAAGAACCAAATGAGATCGTTTATGTGGAGGTACTTTGCAACCTACAAAGTGTTATTTAAATATAGTGTTTGAAGTAGCTATGCTGTGGCTGAAAAAGCAGAGGATTTAGACTCGGAAGCTGGACTTGTAAGAGTAGAGTTCCCTTACTAGTTCTCTCTCTTACCAGTTGTGTTATTTCAAGCAAAATTTGACCGCACCTGAACTCCAGTAACATCACAAGTAAAATGGCCATAAGATGCCTTACAGAATAGAGGGGGTTGTAAAAATCAAATAAACTGACATCAATAAAAGTGTTTTGCAAACTGTAAAGCACCATGCAATGTCTATTTTTCATTAATGATGAGGCAAGCACTTGACCAATAAATGTTGGCCTAGCAACTGATACATGTTGACTCAGTGACTCAAAAAGATTATAAGAGGAAGAGCACATACCATTATTGCATAAGCAGCATTACTCCATAGATGGCATGTCATCGCAGACGCAAGTAGCTCTAGTGTTTCAAACATGCTGAATGTCTCTGACTTACAAAAGAAGTAATTAGGACTCGAGTTGGATTTTAATGAAATAAAAAATATCATAAGAAAGCAGCATCTCTCTGAGAGTAACTCACTATGTTTATTCAATTATTAGAGATTATATGAAAGGCATGGCATTTGTTCAAATTCTCCCAAGTTCTCAGCCCTATATCTGAAATGCATTGAATATTTGCTCATTCAACATTTTTTTTTAAATCATAACCAAACCCATTGCTGTGGAGTCGATTCTGAAGCATAGCAAAACCCTATAGGACAGAGTAGAACTGCTCCACAGAGGTTCCAAGGAGTGGCTAGTGGGTTTGAACTGCTGACTTTTTGGTTAGCAGCTTTTAGCAAATATTAACTGTGCACCAACTATGTGCCAAGCACTGTACTGGGCCCTGGAGATACAGCAGTGAAGACAGTTCGAGTTCCTGTTCTCAGGGACTTATACTCCAGTGGAGAGAAATAACATGTAAATAAAATAATTACAGATTATAAGAAGTGCTAAGAAGAAAGTAGTGGAGGGGCTGGGTAGGGGAGCACTACAGATAACACATTCAGGAAAGACGTCAGTGAGAAGGTGACATTCAAGCTAAGCATGGAGAATGAGGTGGAGAGCCACAGAAAGAGACCAGAAAAGAGCATGCCGGACTGAGAGAGAGTAAGTGCAAAGACCCTGCAACATGAAAGAGTTGGCTATGGTAAAAGGCCTACATGGCTGGAGCCTAGTGATTTAGGAGAAATCTGGGGCTGGATCTGGCAGACTTTGATAAAGAATTTGGATTTTATTCTATATGCAGTAGAAAGCTACTAAAGGGTTTTACATATTACTGAAATTAAAATTGTGCTATTTTAAACATCATAGTCAGGATTTTTATAGTATCTTGGATCACTTCACAAAGCTAAGCATAATTTGATTCAAAATATAAGTTTAAAAGAAAAAGGACCAAGAGTTTGAAATTTGGGCCTTCTGCATATGGGTGGGGTCCACTGAATAAAAAAAAAAGAGGCTGTCAATTTAGCCAATGGTGGCTGTCCCTTTAAACTGGCTCCTGTGTTTTTCCATGCATACAAAAAATCAGTTCTTGTTTGACCCTAACTACCTGGAGTTAGGTCAGATTTCTCATAATAAGGACACAGTCTTCCACAAGGCTGCCCTCACTTCAGACACTAGTTGCAAATTCAGGGGGCTTCCAGGGTTATCCCCACTTCTGACAAACTGGCTACAAATCCAGGTGTTCCCACTACACCCTCAGGTTTGATAATTTGCTAGAAGGACTCACAGAATTCAAGAAAGTGCTATACTTACTATCACAGTTTTATTACAGCAAAGAGGATACAAAAGAAGAGATGCACAGGGTGAGGTCTGGGAGGGTTCCAAACACGAAGCTTCCCTGTCCTCTTCCAGTGGAGTCAGAACGTGTCACTCACCCAGAATACTGATGTATTGTCAATCAGGCAAGCTCACTCAAGCTTGGTATCCAGAGTTTGTATTCAGATTTCATTACATAGGCATGATTGATTCAATCATTGGGGGTGTGATTGAACTCCATCTCCAGGCCCCACCTCCCCACCCCAGAGGTCGTGCTGATGTCACATGGGTCTTTCTGGTGTTGCCAGCCCCACCAGGAGTCACCGTGTTAGCATAAACTCTCAGGTGTGTGGGGGAGGGCGGGCGGCTCCATGAATAACAAAGACACTCCTAGGTATGGGAGAAGGGCAAATTCTTTGAGTGAAGTTTGGTTTGCTTAGGTGAAAGTTTACAGCTCAAGTTAGTTTCTCATATAAAAATTTATACACATATTATTATGTGACCCTAGTTGCTATCCCTATAATATGACAGCACACTCCCTCTTTCCATCCTGGATTTCCCTATCCATTCAACTAGCTCCAGCCCCTTTCTGGCTTCTCATCTCATTTCCAGACAGAAGCTGCCCATTTAGTCTCGTGTGTCTACTTGAGTTAAGAAGCACACTCCTCGCAAGTATTATTTTATGTTTTATAGTCCAGTCTAATCTTTGAAGAGTTGGCTTTGGGAATGGTTTTAGTTCTGGGCCACATCTTCTGAGGTTCCACCAGTCTCAGTCAGACCATTAAGTCTGGTCTTATTATGTGAATTTAAGTTCTGCACCCCACTTTTCTCTTGTTCTGACCGGGACTCTCTACTGTGTTCTCTGTCAGGGTGGTCATTGGTGGTAGCCAAGCACCATCTAGTTCTTCTGGCCTCAGGCTGATGGAATCTGTGGTTTGTGTGGTCCTTTTTGTCTCTTGGGCTATCGTTTTCCTTGTGTCTTTGGTGTTCTTCATTCTCCTTTGCTCCAGGTGGTTTGGGACCAATTGATGTATCTTAGATGGCCACTTGCTATCTTTTAAGATCCCAGACACCACTCACCAAAGTGGGATGCAGAACATTTTCTTAATAAATTTTGTTATGCCACTCAATCTAGATGTCCCCCGAAACCATGGTCCCCAGACTCCTGCCCCTGCTACTCTGTCCCTCCAAGTGTTTGGTTGTGTTCAGGAAACTTCTTAGCTTTTGGTTTAGTCCAGTTGTGTAGAGTTCCCCTGTATTATGTGCTGTCTTTCCCTTCACCTAAGATGATTCTTGTCCACTATCTAGTTTGTGAATTCCCCTCTCCTTCCCTCCCAAACCTCAAAACTATCAAAGAATGATTTCTTCTGCGTTTAAACCTTTTCTTGAGTTCTTATAATAGTGGTCTCATACAGTATTTGTCCTTTTGTGACTGACTAATTTCACTCAGCATAATGCCTTCCAGATTCATCCATGTTGTGAGATGTTTCGCAGATTCATCATTGTTCTTTATCATTGCGTAGTATTCTGTTGGCAACCCCATTATTTTTTTAAAAAGCATCCTCACTTTCTGGTAAAACAAAATGTTCCAGACTCAGACATGGATTCAATAATTTTTCTAAGGCATGTTGTTTCCTTTAAGTGAAAAATGGTTTTAGATACCAAAATTTAGGTATTTGGAGTATATATTATCAGACTCTTGATGTTGGAGCGATATTGTTCCTTGGCCATTTCATTAGACAGAGCTAGAAAAGACATATTAAATATTTTAGTTTATATTAATACTTTCTATTTAGTTCTTACATTATATCATGCCTACTTCAATTTTTTTATTCTTTGGCCAAATTTTAATTTTATTTCCTTTTTTTATAATTCAATGAAACATTCAATTATCATCCTAAAAAATGTTGGATTATTAACAAAGCTAGCATAATCACATATTTCTCCTATTCGACAATACAAAAAAGTATAAAACAATAACGCAAATGCCAATACTAAAAATAAAACTCCTGGATAACATTCCAATTTTTCTTTGTTTTCTTTTAGAGAAATCTTTTAGAGCACATCATTAAGGATGTATACAGATCAATTACTTGCCACTCGTAGTAAGTCTTCATTTCGTGTTCTTATATGTTACTTACAATGTATTGTTTGGTTCTCTTTTCTTAATTCACATGAGGGCATTGGCAGGCAGACAACTGACACTTCTGGGTTCTTGGATAGTAGTGGCTTTCAGCTCGTGGGTTTTTCCTCTTGAGAAGCCAGGATTCTTTTTCAAATGCAAATTATCTTATCAATAGTTAAATGGCAGATAAGCTATCTTCACATTATCTTTTTAAATTAGATTTTTATATGGAAGGAAACAGACAATGTTCCAAAATTATTAATGAAAAGGAACTGGTATTCCTGGATAAAGCTGAAGTAATTCTAAAAAAAAAAAAATTCTAGCTGGTTTAAAATCCAGACTATACAACTATAGATTTCCAATACAGAGACACACTAGACAGGTACCTACACACGTAACTCAGTTCCTACAACCATTCAACATACGCTTGTGAGGACATAGGTAGTTAGTCACCATTTGGCATTTTCTTGCTCAACCTATGAATGAGTCAGAAGAAAGATTCTAAAAGGAAGTTGTGCATACCTAATTTTTTCCTAGAAGAAAAAAATAAACCAATGAACTGTAGTTAGAGAAGCTGCCTAGTAATTAGTAATATAGAACTAAACTGATTTTCTGCATTTTATCTGATAGGAAGATCACTTATGACCCACAAGAGCTGCCTTGGTGTCCTATCAGGACCTAACTCAAAGGAGGTGGCGCCATTACCAATTGCGCTGGTCTAGCTGTGTGCTGACTCCTTCTTGGCCTCACTGTGTTCCCCTGAGCCGTCGGTGTTGGGAGTAAAAAGGCTCACTGCACTGAATTGTACACTTAAAAATGGTTAAAACAACAAATGTTTTGAGATATATGTAGATACATTAACACAATAAATCTTGAAATAGTTCACTAAATGGCAGCTACTATTAAACTAGGAAAATGCACCTTGATTCCACCTCTCTCATGCCACAATCCCAAGCATTGCTGAAGCTGAGTTCAGTGCATCTGCTTTGTGTTCCCAGAGCACCTTTTGCTTACCCCACTGCACCACTTTTCACATTGTATTGTAATTGTTGACAGCTCTGTCTCCTCACTAGACTATGACTTCCTTCTTATAATATTTTATCACTATAGCTGTTTCCATAAAGTATGTGTCTTCAGTTGGGAAGGATCTACTATATTTCCTCATTATTTGCATTAAATAAGTCTGTTGGTATTAGAAGGAGCCCTGGTGGTGTCCTGATTAAGTGTTCAGCTGCTAACAGAAAGGTCTGGGAGGAGGAGGGCAGCGATATGACAGTCTGCTTCTATAAAGATTAAAAAAAAATTACAGCCTTGGAAACCCTATGAGGCAGTTCTACAGTGTCTTAAGGGTTGCCATGAGTCAGAACCTACTCAATGGCAATCTTTTTTTGTTTTTTGTTTTTTTTAACTTATCACTCAGGAGCCTTGGTAGTGCAGTGGTTAAGTGCTTGGCTGCTAACTGAAAGGCTGGTGGTTCAGACCCACCAGCCGTTCCATAACAGAAAGATGTGCAAGTCTGCTTCCGTAAAGATAAAAAAAAATTTTTTTTTTAATCTTACAGCCTTGAAAATCTTACGGGGCAGCTCCGCTCTGTCCTATACGGTTGCTGTGAGTTGGAATCGACTTGACAGCAACGGTAGTGGTGTCACTGGGATGGAGGGGGCGGTGCGGACCACGCCCGGTGACACTGTGGGGGGGGCGGGGCGACACAAAAATGTGTGTAAAATCTTTGTGCAGTGTTTCAGCATAAATTTATTATTTTTTATAAAAATATCCCTCCAGAGCGGGCTGACTCATTAGGGGGAGAGTAAGTGGGAGTATGGAGTAAGGTGTATATAAGCTTATATGTGACAGACTGACTTGACTTGTAAACTTTCACTTAAAGCACAATAAATATTATTTAAAAAAAAAAAAAAACCTCCAGTTAGCTATAACATCACAAACATTTTTTGTAAGCCCAGCTTACATGTGTCAATATATCTACAAGGCTAAAACTCCATGCTGAGTTATTTTTCGAGTCTTCTAAGGCCTCTGGTCAGACCTGTCATTACACCCAACTACAACAGTACTTCGAGTCCTGCGGTTGCATCCGCCCGGGATACAAGCGTGCGCTGCTGTTTTTGTGGTTGCCGCTGTTTTTATGACTGCTGATTTTGCCAGATTTTCTGGTGTTTTAGCTACAATGTTGTGGTAGTTAGTGTTTGTGAACCTATATCAATAGCTTTCTTGAGAATGAAGTAGTTAACTAAAAGAAAAGGAGAAAAATTTTTTAAAAGTTCTCTGCTCAGTTACTAACAATGTTGTAACTAATAATGTAATTCATAGTAGAAAGATTTTACAAAACAATTTTGTTGTTTCACATAATCTAAGAAATATTACATTTATGCAGTTTACAACTATATTTAATATGTATTATTCTATGATTAAAATTGATAATAAACTTACATGTGTATCCATGGGGGGGGTGACACCATGAGTTACCGCACTGGATGACACCAGCCCTAGTGACGCTATAGGACAACAGGTTTGGTTTTTTGGTTTGGTAACATATCACTCGGAGTCCTGGTGGTGCAGTGGTAAAGAGCTCAGCTGCTAACCAGAATGTGGACAGTTCGAATCCACCAGCCTCTCCTTGGAAATACCGTGGGGTAGCTATGGGTTGCTACGAATCAGGATCAACCTGACAGCACCAGGTTTGGTTTTTGGAACATATTGCTAAATTAAGTACATATTGAATGAGTAAATATATATGTATACACACATATATATGTGTAAATATATATACCTCTTTTTAATCACCAACCCAGAATAGATGTCCTTTAGTTATCTACCAGAGACCACAGTTGAACCTGACTTTAATCTAGATTTTTTAAAATCTAGATGAAACCACTGATATTTGAGATGTGTTGCCTAAACACTACACTACCATCAATATCTACAGATTTGGTGAGTTCTACGTCAAATTCAGCTCTCAACAGAAATGCCTTTATTGGATTATAATGACATATACCCTAAACTATTATTATTAAGAGTTGACAGAATAAAAAAATCCACGAGGCAAAAATTATTCATCCATTTTCTGTAAAATCACTATTAAAGACAATTGTCCAGTTTTCTAGAAAGTATGTTTCATGAGGGCAGAGACTTTACCAGTTTTGTTTAATATTTTATATGCAGTGCCGTAAACACACATGGTTGTTGTTGTCATCAATTTTCAACTCACAGCAACCCCATGTGACAAAGTAGAACCGCTCCATAGGGTTTCCTTGGCTGTAATCTTTATGGGTGCAGATTGCCAGGTCTTTCTCCCACAGAACTGCTGGGTGGGTTCAAACCGCCAGCGTTTTTGTTAGCAACCTAGTACTTAACTGTTGCACCACCAGCGTTTGGTAAACACACATAGTAAAAAAATGCCTAGATAAATACTTGATTTGTAGTGAAAGGATGAATTATAAAATTCAATGACCTTTATTTAAAGAGCTACACAATACATTCCTTTTTTTAAAGATTTACTATGGGGGAGAGGTTTGTCTTCCTAAGTAAACTAGTGTGCTTCTTTTTATCAAGCAATAAAAACTTGTTTTCTTTGGCTTTGTGTCCAGGGAGATCAAAGTGGGACCATTCCAAGAATATCTTAATTGGTCTCCCTTTGTCTCTCATCTTTTAAATCCAATACTTTTACACAGCACCAGAATTATTTTCCTGTAAACCACAGATCGGATCAGATGGATCCCATGCTCCCTTTTCATTCAAGCCCCAACCTATTGTTCCAATTTGGTTTGCATTTATAACCCTTTTACATGGCACCCTCTCCTGCCTGCCTTTACCCCCGCTGTCTGCCATGTTTCAACCTTGGGATTTTGTCATACCCTCAACTCTTTGTTTGTTCCCACCTCCAAGACATTTCTGATGTTATTTCCTCCACCTTACAACGGCCTGGTATCTCGTTATTCTAAGTAGAAGTGGGTCCCCTTAATTCCCAGATGAAAGACTTCGTCCTTTGAAATTACTTTGCTTGTGTTTGAATCAAAGCTGTTCTGTTTAAATGTCAGTTTCCTCATTGGTTTCCTACCTGATAGGGTTCTTACAAAGAGGCAGTAAGATTATCGATATAACTCGAAACCCAAATCCATTGCCGTTGAGTCAATTCTGACTCATAGCAACCCTATAGGACAGAGTAGAACTGCCCCATAGTGTTCCCAAGGAACGACTGGTGGATTCGAACTGCTAACCTTTTGGCTAGCAGCCTAACACTTAACCACTGCACCACCAGGGCTTCTATCAATGTAAATGTTCAATAAATATTAGCTGTTATTATTAAAATTTCTTCTATTTATCTGAAATGTATTTTTGACATTCTTTATACCTTAGCCTATGTACTTAAGTTATTTATGCCTTAAGACCCATTGTCATAGAGTGTAGTTCATTTTCACACTAACCCCTTCTCAAAAAATCCATGCCCTAGGCAGGCAGTTAACTTAAATTAGTTCTTTTTGTTACTCATCCAACATTTAACATTGTCTCAGTATGGTCCTTGCATTGTTTTATTCTCCAGACTAGTTTAGAGCAGGGACAGTTTTGCCTTCTGTGTGTCTGTAGGTGTCTCTGTTTTTAATACTTCTATAATTAATTTAAATTTGGTGTCTGCCAAATCCATTAAGCTACGGTTATACATATGCAAACAGAAAATACTCAATAAGTAGTAGCACTGTACATTTTGTCATTTAAATTTACACATATTACCTGATTTACGTCTCACCAAAATCCTATTAGGTAGTTAGTGGTGTCTCGGTTATAGGAAATTTATGGCTACCAAACAATCATAACCACTGCGCTGGCTTAACCCAGATAGCTATGATATTAGAAAAACACTTTGTAAGAAACCTTAATATTCTAAGATTTCTCTGAGTTTCTTCTTTTCTTCTATAACAAAGCCATTAGTTATCTCTTCCCTCAATATTGTTTCTGTTTTTATGACCCTAAGTGTGTCTGTGTTTCAGGAACCATGTCCTTTTACTGGGCAACTATTTTCTCAGAAATAACATCTGATTATAGCATCTGACACATGGCTGGGGACAGACACAATTTCAAACTTCTTTTATAAATCCCTTCTTTAGTTCTTTGTTGGTACAAGGAAAATGTATATGGAAGAAAACATAAAATCTTTTTTTTTAATTGCAGTTTTGTTTTTGTTTATTGTTTATTTTACTTTTGCTGTTGCTCTTGAGAATATACACAAAAAACACAAAATCTTAATGGTACCCTTATAATAGGAAACCCTTCTGATCATGGATATGACCATTTACAAATCTGAGTAGGTGTTGTGTTCCTCATGAACCCAGGAAACCAAAGAAGCAGATACGTAATCTTATTAAACACTGTATTTATCATAAAAAAAAAAAAAAAAGACATCATATAATATTTTTCTGTTTCAGGGATCTACAGAAAGTATACCCTTTCAGTTGAGAGAGGTTCCTATATTCCCGTATTTGTGTTAAATGTATCTTTCAGTATTACTTAGTTAACCAGTGCTGCTATAACAAAAATACCACAAGTAGGTGGCTTTAACCAACAGAATTTATTTTCTCACAGTCAGAAGGCCAGAAGCCTGAATTCAGAGGAAGGCTTTCTTTCTCTGTCCTGCTGGAAGAAAGTCCCTTGTCTCTTTTGAGCTTCTGTTCATTGGGCGATCTCCGTATGGTTTGGCAACTACCTCCCCCCATCTCTGTTTGCCTAATCTCGCTTCTTTTATATCTCGAAAGAGATTGACTCAAAACATACCCTACACTAAAGTAGAACTGCCCCAGTGAGTTTCCAGGGAGCAGCTAATGGATTTGAACTGCTGACCTTTTGGTTTGCTTCTTTTATATCTCGAAAGAGATTGACTCAAAACACACCCTACAGTAATAGCGCCTCATTAACATGAAAAGAAAACCCATTCCCAAACAGGATTATAACCACAGGTATGAGAAAAAGAGAAAAGAAAAAAAAAAAAAAAGCATGCGGTCAAGTTGATTCTAACTCATAGCCACCCTATAGGACAGAGTAGAATTGCCCCAGTGAGTTTCCAAGGAGCAGCTGATAGATTTGAACTGCTGACCTTTTGGTTAGCAGCAGAGCTTTTAACCCCAGGTATAGGGATTTTTTTTTTTTTATAGGGATTAGGATTGACAACATACATCTTGGGGGACACAATTTAATCCATAACAATTACCTAAAATCCTCATAAAGGTATAGGCATTGCCATCAAGTCAAGTCTGACTCATAGTGACCCTACGGGACAGAGCAGAACTGCTCCATAGGGTTTTCAATGCTACAATCTTTATGGAAATAGATTGCCACATCTTTCTCCCACCTCATAAAACTAGTCAACTTTAATTTGTCTTACATTACACAAAAAGATACTATAAATTATTCTGGATACATTCTAAATATATCCTGGATATATAAATATACCCTGGAAATTATTTATAAATCTCTAGTGAACAAATTCTTTAGAAAACTTTACAACCCATTCACTAAGATAAAAACAGGTTAATTCAATAATGTTCATGTCATTAGACATTCTTAGGCACCACAGTAAGATACCACACATATAATGACATTATTCTGTCCCACAGCTTGCAATCTAAAATTAGATAAACGCAGGCAAGCCAGATAAACACAGACAGCACATTTTTTAAAGACCAAAAAGAAACCGATGGGAAAGAAAAATGAGAGAATCAAAACGACAAAGGGAATTGACAAATATTCCGTTTTCTGCCTTTTATTTGTAGCCTAATTACTTCTATCAGACTATTTTAAAAAAAAAAAAAAAACTAGCAGGAAGCAATCATACTGTTAATAAAAGTCAGAGAGGGAAGTTGTCTTAGAGCCTCTGTAGAGTGTCAAAATTTTAGTGGAATCACCACCATACAGTGTCCTCAGCTTTGGAGGTCCAGAAACTCCTTTTGTCCGGCAATCTTTGCTTGCCCTTGCTTGCCTGACTTCGGGTACTAAAAGTTTACTACCTCGACACTCAGCACCGGAAACGAGAGCCCAGCCAGTAGGTTAGGAAATACTCCAACAATAGCCAGCGGAGTTTGAAAACAGCCTGCTGTGGCAGGCCATGCAGTCTAGAGGGGAACAATCCTAGGTGCCCCTGCGAACATTAGGTTGAGAGCTCCCTACCAGCCCCCTTTCTGTGTGGTCAGTCCACAAGCCTGGCCTTCTTCCTGAAACCTTCCTTCTGATCTGTTAGGCAGAAAAAAAAAAAAAAAAATCATTTCTAATGTGCCAGGCTTTATGTTAGCTAATAGGGATACAGATACATATGACACATGCCCTCTTTTGGGTCTTACAACTTATTTTGGGAGACAGTTCATAAACAGACTATTATATTTAATATAATAACTATAGTGGTGGAGGGGTGGTCAGGGAAAAGCCCAAAGGAAGGGTGTTTCACCAGTCTGGTTGTCAGGGAAGGATTACTGAAGGACAGGAGGAATAGTCTAACAGTTAGGAAGAGAACCAGGAAGCTGTAGCCCAGAAGTCTAGAAGCCAAGAGAGTGTGTTAAGAAATGGAGGAAAACAGAGTTAAATTCTGCAGAAGTCAAGAAAGATGGACCTGAAAACAGGTCCATTTGTCAAATAGGAGGGGATTTGTTGGTTTTACTCACAGGGCAGTTTAAGGCAGAGCTGGAGAAAGAAGTCATATTGTAGTGGGTTGAGGAATGAAGAAGATGACAAAGTGGAAACAAAAAAGCTGGCAATAAAAAGAGGGTGAATTAGGCAGGGATACATCATTAAGGAAGGGTTTTTCTTTTTTATCAGAAAGACAATATTCTATCTGAGAGAAAAAAGCTGGCTGGAGATAGAGGAAATGATTAATGGATCGAGGGAACGAGTTTTCAGTTCCAGTCCTAGATCCCACTGTTGTTTCCTGCCGGGTTATGACTCTTTCTCCTGATTCTGCTGGCTTACTCCCCTCAGGGACAGACTTTGCTTCTCAACCCCCTTGCACATATTCAACTGTATCTCCCAAATTATGACAATGGCATCCACTGAATGTCAAGAGCCACAGCTGCACAGAAGTCCTGAACCTGCTCCCTTTTCAAAGTATTTATTAATCTACAAAAAGTGGATATACCTTTTCAGTGACTAGCATGCTTCTGTCCACCACTCAGGGCATCCATTTCCTGTGTCAAGTTGCCCTGGAGGATGAACTTTTTACCCTTTCAGGACTGGTGGTATATATGGCTACCACTTATTTTTGTGCCTCTGCGGTTCATTGGGAAACTACTGTCCCACTGACAGTATGTGCTGCTGGCAGGCAAGGTCCTATATGATAGTTTGAAAGAGAAAAAACAGGCAGGTGCCACAAATTACTGTTTTTACAGGGCATGTGGTGGTATTGAATCATTGAATTTTTGTTAGGAAAAACAGGAATTTTGAAAATTTTTCTTTGGTACACATATGTACTTCTGGACTCTGGGGGTAGAATTTATGTTCACAAGGGGTACACATATGTACCTCTGGACTCTAAAGGTATGATTTGTGAAATGAGAACTAAAACAAAAACGGTATTACCTACCAAAAATTCAGACAACTCAATGATTCAGGATGCCCTCCACTACTGAAAACACATAGTATCAACAAAAAAATAAAAGGAAAAAATAACTGGATCACAAAAGGGTTAATTAGGCTTATCAAATGGGAGGATTGCTTGGTCAAAATGGATTCAGAACAAAGGGAAGTCTTTTGAGAATTATTTAATCCAGGCTGTAGTGAAACCTGAGGATAAAACCTCTCTAGTGACTGGAGATTTCAAATTCACCCTAGAGTCTTTGCCAAACTCTTGCTCTCTTACAAAGCTTTATAGACTTCAGACTATTTTCTTCAACTTTGTTATTTACAATTATGTTCTAGTGAGATCCAACAGAAACTGAACCTTCATCTTCCTCTACTAGAAGTGTATGAAAAATTCCCTGGATAAGCTCAATAAATATGTGTGGTTTTTGTAGTTTTTAACTCTCGTTGTGACAAAATTTCCCAGCTATTGGAAGTATCTCCCTTTATCCTTTTCTACCAAGTATACCCCTTCTCCGCTCAACGGCAGTGGGTTTTTTTTAATACCCCTTCTGTTGTGCCTGTCTGGTTTTTCATATTGTCTCTGCTCTATACATCATGTGCTCTTTTAAACTACAGTAACGGAATTTCCACCCTCTGATTTTTAAGAAGGAGCCCTGGTGGCGCAGTGGTTAAAAGATCAGCTGCTAACCAAAAGTCTGCAGTTTGAAACCACCGGCAGCTCCTTAGAAACCCTATGGGGGAGTTCTACTCTGTCCTATAGGGTTGGATTTTGACTATGTGTCAGAATCGACTTGGTGACAACGGCTTTGGTTTGTATTTTTAAGAAAACAATTTTAGAATGTAAGAGAAAATTGTCACAGTCTAATAAAATGCTGGAATTGGATGTTTATTGCACTGATTTTAATGCTTGTATTTATATGGTTACTAGAGAGCTTATCATAAGCCTCTTGAGGACAGGAATTTGTATGTCATCTATCTCCCTATACGTACAGATACATTACTCTCCATTTAGTAGGCATCTAATAGATTGAAGTGATTATTTAGTAATAAATGTGTCTTCCTAATGCAGTTCTAAGTTTTGTTCTTATACCCAATAAAGTACATGAGGTGACATGTTTTTTAAAAATAGTATCCTCCTCCTACTAAGACAGGGGCAAAACAGCACTTACGTGGGATTCTCCTAATTTAAATTTTTATTTAACACATGTGAAGTACCTAGCACACACTTGGTAATATAGTGGGCATGCATTAAGGTTTATCGAATTAAAGAATGAATTGGGCCATCATTTAATTTGAGACTGCTCCCTTAACAATAAAATGAAATTATTATTACTTACCCCACCTCCCACACAGGATTGCTGTCAGGAAAAAATGACAGGATGTTTATGCAAGTGCTTTAAAAACTGTAACGTTACATTACTACTTTAAAGTAGGAATTTGTATGTCGACTTAATGTCATCCTATAACTAATTTTTTTTTTATGGCTATCAATTTAGTATTCCTAATTCCTACTAAAGCCACAACTACACGAAGTTGTTTTAAACTCTTATAATACTGCGCTGTTTTAGCCTACTCCCAATTTTGCCTGGTAGCGGGTCTGTGGTGCCATGTAAGAGTGACTGAATGAAAATCTCATACTTCGGGAGAAACATTTTTCTCAAGTCCTGTTTGCTACCTCAAAGAAATGCTGTCAGGCAGAAAAAGCACAAATCAATGATTCCAACCTAGCACTGTAAGGTAATTAGTAGCCCTAACTCTCAAAAAAGGAAAGTGGACGAAGACCCCAAAACAGCTTTTCCAAATTAAAGCCACTTTGACCAGTAACTGTCCAGTGGAAAGACGGACAGTCCTGGGCTTGGGAACCAGAGGAGCAGGAACCCAAGGACCCTCTCTCCCCCATCCCCGCGCCATAGGAAGCACCGCGGGGCGAGGATGGGTGACCGACGCCTACGACGGTTGGGTCCCCGAGCGGGTGGCCAGGACCCTCGGCCAGTTAGGGTCAGCGAGCGCCGCGGCCGTTGAGGACTCCAGTTCCCAGGAGGCACCGCTTCTAGGGCCGGCGTGCGTGGCGGCGCTGCCCTCTGGGACTCGTAGTGCGGTCCGGGTAGGAGAAAGGAGGAGCACTCCTGGTTCCTCTTATGCACGTTTCGGACACTGGGTCTAGAAGGGATCACGCCAGGCCACCCGTGTCCGGCATCCTTCGGGGTCGGAGGGAAAGGGAGTTGGGCGGGTGGCGACGGGAAGAGGCCCCTGCGGCGACCGCCGCGCACGTGGGGGTGCTTAGCTCCAAGGAACCCGGAAGCTCCGTGCACCGCCC
The DNA here is from genome assembly GCF_030014295.1 of Loxodonta africana. Classification (NCBI taxonomy): domain Eukaryota; kingdom Metazoa; phylum Chordata; class Mammalia; order Proboscidea; family Elephantidae; genus Loxodonta; species Loxodonta africana. Next base: position 51,358,174 of record NC_087355.1, on the reverse strand, counting down.
ACTGCCGCGGTGACGGGTTAACGCTTCTCCAGGGCGGAGGTGGAGGCGGGTGTGTGGAAGGAGGGGCCATCTCACCAGATTCCGAGAACCGCCCGCGAGCTGGCCCTCCCCTCCCCCACGGGTCCTACGCAGCTAGAGCCCCGCCCCCCGGCCGCGGCGCTTGCGCAGAGACCCCGCCCCGCTCCTCCTCAGACCCACCCCCACACCCGCAGCAGCCGCCGCCGCCACCTTTCCCTTCCTCTGTGCTCTTTCCTCCTCCTGTTTTCTCTTCCCTCCTCCCCTTTGCCTTCTTTTCTCCTCCTCCTCCGGCGCTGACGCTCGCGTAGGGCCCTGGCGTCAGACGCGCGGGGGCGGGGCGAGTGCGGCGGGGGGTATAAGTAGAGGGTGCAGGAGGCGGTGCTTCCCCTTCTCCCCGGCGGTTAGTGCTGAGAGTGCGGAGTGTGTGCTCCGTGCTCGGAACACACATTTATTATTAAAAAAATCCAAAAAAAAATATAAAAAAACCTTTTAAAAAACCCAAAAAAAAATTTACAAAAAATCCGCGTCTCCCCCGCCGGAGACTTTTATTTTTTTTTCTTCCTCTTTTATAAAATAACCCGGTGAAGCAGCCGAGACCGACCCGCCCGCCCGCCCGCGGCCCCGCAGCAGCTCCAAGAAGGAACCAAGAGACCGAGGCCTTCCCGCTGCCCGGACCCGACACCGCCACCCTCGCTCCCCAGCCAGCAGCCAGCGGCAGCGGATTGACCCCGTTCTGCGGCCGTTGAGTAGTTTTCGATTCCGGTTGATTTTTGTCCCTCTACGCTTACCCCCGCTCCCATCCCCCCGGCTCCGGCCCCCGGCCCCAGCGCTCGCTCTCCCCTTACGGAAAGGTCGCGGCCTGTGGCCCTGCGGGCAGCCGTGCCGAGATGAACCCCAGCGCCCCCAGCTACCCCATGGCCTCGCTCTACGTGGGGGACCTGCACCCCGACGTGACCGAGGCGATGCTCTATGAGAAGTTCAGCCCGGCCGGGCCCATCCTTTCCATCCGGGTCTGCAGGGACATGATCACCCGCCGCTCTCTGGGCTACGCGTATGTGAACTTCCAGCAGCCGGCGGACGGTGAGAGTCGGGCCCGGCGGGGGGCGGGCTAGGCCGGCGGGCCCGGGGGGAGGGGGCAGGAGGGCTTGTCACCCCCGGGGCTGGCGGAGGGACACTCGGGCTCCGGGACCCCCGGCCCGGACGCACCGCCCGGAGACGTGTTCCCCACGCCCGTGGGAACCCGCGGAGCCGGCAGCCGCTCGCTCTGCCACTTCCTCCTCTGCGACCATTTTCTCGGCCTCAGCGACTCTCAAACTTTAGGGCGATGACGCGCCGGGAAGGGTGGGTGAGATTCGGTCCTCCTCGGCTCTCCTGCCGGTAGCCACGGGGTTCTGGGGCTTCGAGCTCCGACCCCGCTTTTCTGGTAGTAGGGGGAGGCTATCCTACTACCCGGAGCTCTTGCCAGCGACCCGGGAAAGGGAGGAAGTGCAGTTCGGTGCTCGAAAAATACCACGTGTTGAACCCTGTAACCTCGCAGGCCCGAGGCCTGTTCCTGCTACTGGCCCAGTCGCCTGGGGGAGCTACCGGGCCTTAGGATAAAGTTATTCGGTGCTGGGTGGTCGTTCTCCGGTCTCTGTTATATAATTTTTAGTAACTCATCAGCTACTGATGGATTTAGAAAGGTTAATGAAGAATGAAGCGTACACTTGAGGCTTTCCCCCAGAGCTGGCATTTCTTGTGCTTTTAACTGCCAGGTGGGAGGAGAGGATGTGGATGAAGACCCCTTTTTGAAGGCCATAGGTTTTTTTAATTCAAATTGCTTAGCTTCATAGTACTGATGATTTGTTCAGTACATCATTTTTTCCCTTCTGAAATAGCTGCTATGGTTTCAAAGAAATTTTCTTTAAAATATTTTCACGAATTTTGGCTCTAAAGTGTTACTTTTACTTGTTCCTGTCATCTGGACTGGACTATATGCTTACCTATAGCATTCAAGTAGTTCAGGTTTTTTGTTGTATTTTTAAAAGTGCTCCAAAATGTCTGTAAATCCTGGAAAAGGTTGCATATAAAATAATGGTGGTTAAATTTTTATTTTGCAATTAAACAGCGGTTCACAAAACAAAATTTGGTAAACAGATGAGATTTGTGATCTGATGAGTTGTCAATTTTTTTCTTTATATCTGTATCAGTTGTCTTCCAAAAGTCAGATTAACTTCATTTGATGGCTCGATTTTACATTTTTGTGGAAATGGCCGTACAGATGGAATGTAAACTTCTCTTAAGTTCATTCAGTAGAATTTAGGTTACATTTAATGAACAGCTTTTCGCTAGCTGAAGTTAATACTGAGATTTTGGTTAAGCCAGAAGTTGTAACACTGCATTGCAGGTTTTACTGCCCTTTTAGTCTGTAAGTACTAACTCTAAATATTGGTCTATTACAGTTCTTACTAACTCCCAGGCAAGATTTATCACTGAGTCTAAAATTAAATATAAGGCTAGGGCATCCCAATCTGAAGAGTTGGTAGAGAAAACGTGAATAAGTACTAGAAACTAAAATGGTAACTTGAAACGGTTCTTTCTAAACTTAACTTTTTTTAATCTAAAAAACCGTTTTTTAAGTTTCTTAGGATTTGAAAAGTGAAACTTAAGGTTGTCATGGTTACAGTGTACTGTATATGTTATTGATATGTATCAGTAGACCCAGTATAGTAACTGTTCAAAAGAACATAATATTTTTCCATCTTAAATTTACTTGGTTTCTGTATGTACAATGATCTTTCCAACTTTTTTTTTTTTTTTGCTTATTTATTGCCTTATTGATGGTCTTATGCAATAGTTTCTGAAAGTGACCAGTTTCCAATTTAATAGGAAGAGATGACTCATTGAAAAGAAGCTCAAGCCAAGTCAGCTAAACCAGGGAAGCTGAGTAGGTGTGGCCAGTTGATAATGAGTTGACAGCTGATTAGTCTGTCCTTTAGAAACTGAAACTTTCATTTATAAAAAGAAGTAGCTGGAAAATTTGTCCTGTCAATAATTTTACAGTTACATTGGCATGGAATTGAGAAAATAAGTTTCAAGACTTTGAATGGGCTATGTATTTCCCCCCTTTTGGGGGATTAACTGTTAGCGTATATAAGGTTATGTTTTTCTACTTAGTTGTTAAAGGTGGAAATAACAGTTTCTTTGGAATTTAAATATTAAACTTTTAGCGTTAAAGAAGCGTTTCTTTAATGATACAGATACAAGTTTAATTCACTACGTCATAGACCCAGAAACTGGGGACTGACACTATCCAAAATAATTTGATATATTGTCAGTTAAGTAAATCTGTTATTTTAGATAAAATTAATTTTATAGTTGTAAATTTTGTACGCCAGACGTTGAAATCATTAAATGAATTATGAGTATGCAAACCTGGTATTTTTAAAAGTCTGATCGTTTTGCATCTAAGTATGTCTAACTTTACATTAGGCTTGATTCAAATCTTGCTCTGAACTAGTTACCGTTTTTCTCATTTTACGTGGTTATAGGAAGTTGTGTCATGAATCAGTGAAATTCCTCCCAATAATTCAGGGACTTTTTTATTAACAAAGTGGACTAATTTTTGTATAATGGCAGTGATAAGCAATGAAGTAACAAATTTTGGCAAGTAGTAGGGAAGAAGTTAAAATACTTAAAAATCTACAGGCTACTCTCAGTCTTGGATAGTTTAGATTTGCCTAATGTCATTTACATTGCTTGTTAAGCAGATTGTATATAAAGGGAGAGTATTTTATGTCAACCAGGAACAAAAAAGGTGCTTTTAAGTTAATGGCAATTAACAGAGGAGGTTGTTTAAGGGATATATGAATTATTAGCAATATGTCATCTTTAAGTGTTTGAGAAATTAGGTTTCTTTTGCTGTGTTCTCTTTTTGCATTATACAATTTAAATACAGACTAATAATTGTGGTGCTGAATAGGTCTAACCATCCTGGAGTTTTCGATAAAGGGTAAGAATTAGTGAGGCCATGTGCCCACCCCTCTTAGCTTATAGGATATTAAGTAGAAGTTTTGAAGTAATATTCACTCTGAAAATGTCCTTTCTGCAGCGGAGCGTGCTTTGGACACCATGAATTTTGACGTTATAAAGGGCAAGCCGGTACGCATCATGTGGTCTCAGCGTGATCCATCGCTTCGCAAAAGTGGAGTGGGCAACATATTCATTAAAAATTTGGACAAATCCATTGATAATAAAGCACTGTATGATACATTTTCTGCTTTTGGTAACATCCTCTCATGTAAGGTAAGCAAAAATATGACAGGTAAACACATTAACAGAGTTTAGGAACCTTTATTTTGCTCCTTAAAAGAGTAACAATTGCTCTTTGTTAGTGGATATCTTTATTTCCCAGATATCCAGGGTAGGTGGCTGACAGGTTATCTCTGAACACTGGGAAAATGGTCAGTCAGTAGCAAGTAATGAAAAATAGGTATACATTTTTTTCCCTTAGGTGGTTTGTGATGAAAATGGTTCCAAGGGCTATGGATTTGTACATTTTGAGACGCAAGAAGCAGCTGAAAGAGCTATTGAAAAAATGAATGGAATGCTTCTAAATGACCGTAAAGTGTGAGTGTAGATATTTATTCATACCCTGGATCTGTTTTTAATAGTTCTGTAATTGTGTTTTCTATACATTCTGTGTAAATACAAATAACAGTGAATTAAAGTAATTTGGTCAACATTGAAACCAAAAAGAAGACAGGAGAAAATAGGTAGACAGGGACATAAGCTTTTTCAGAGTAAGTGCGTGGTTCCAGACATGAACTTAATCTTCCTAATTCCTGAGATACTAATTATTAGCCCATTTTGTAGCTGAAGAAACTGAGACATAGAAAGGTTAAAAATAATTAGTCTACATTTACATGCTGGTATGACAGATGAGGGAGCCGTGGTGGCACAGTGGTTAAAGCGCTCAGCTGATAACCGAAAGGTTGGCGGTTTGAACTCACCAGCTGCTCCTTGGGACAAAGACGTGGCAGTCTGCTCCTGTCAAGATTTACAGCCTTGGAGACCATATAGGGCAGTTCTCCTCTATCCTGTAGGGTTGTTATGAGTCAGAATCGATGGCAGTGGGTTGCCTTTTTTTTTTTTATTTTTTAATTAAGGATGAGCTGGCATACAAAATCCAGTGGTCTGATTTCAGAGCCCACTCTCTTTACTTGGCCATACTGCTACAATTTATGTTTATTGGTGGATTATAAAGATGAAGTGAAATTAAATCAGAAGCCTTCTTGATTAGTCTTTTCTGAAATAGACTTATTTTTAAAAGCTGCAAGCTTTAAAAATTAGGGCACTGATAAAACCCATATACAAGACTTTCTCCTACAGGTTGTTGAAATACAGATTTTAATGAGCCCAAAGAAATGACAAATATTTTTATTCTCAATGCTAGTGAGGCACATTCAACTGTGAGGTCATACTGTAAAGATCTGAGTTCATGTTATGTAAACTGCAATGACGGCATGCAAATTGGGTTTGGTGGTTCTTAAAAAGTCTACCGCATGCCTCTTAAGGTGTGGTTCTCCTAAATCCCTGTATCAAGTGCGAGAGGTCTGTGCGCGAAGGAGTTGATAATGCACCTGATGTTACCTGGTTAAGTTCTCTCACCCATTGCAGGATTATGAAAACACTTGAAGAACTCATATAGGTTTATAAGAAAAGTAGCAGCTCCTCATTAATGAGTAATGTTAACAAGGGCTAATTTTTAGGGATAGTATGCGTTTATATGAGGGAAATATTAGGCATCAGCATTAGTACTTATAGACGAAAATATTTCATAATTTGCCTGTCAGCAAAACCTTAATGGGGGGAAAGAATATCCACCACTGGCAGAGTCCGGATCAGATAAGAACTGATTTATTGCTATTTTGAGTATAAAATGACATAACTTTTGGAATACGGTTTGACTGTATTATGAACAATCCTGGAATTACTTATATTCTCTTTGAACTACTACTAAGATGTTTACAACTCTGTGCTAAGAATGAATACAGAAAGTCTCATGGGCAGAGTTGGATCATTATTTCCAAAAGCAGAAAGTTACAGTGTCCACTGTGGACCCTTACATCCGCTTTGAGAACATTTACAAAATTTAATAACATGGAGAAGTACTATCATACATGGGGAGTGGGGCAATACATAAGGGCATATATTAAAAGTCAGTTTGGGTGGAATAATGGGAAATAGTTTTTTGCTTTTCTCTGTGTGTTAAAATATTCTCTAATGAGATATCCTAATTTTATAGTAGGGTAAAACTACTCAGTTTTTTAAAGATCATTTTGTTGGTAATGCTGCAAAGAAACTCATATCAGGTTGTCGTGTATTAGTACAGAATGCAGAAGTTTTAGTTTCTGTGTTAAGAGATTGTAGACACAATGTGCAAGAGGTACTTTGAAAACCCAACCATGAAAGCTTTTAGGTTTCTTTTTATTGATTGGCATGGTGCACTTGCCTTCCCACTCCTTCGTATTGATAGAGTGAGCTGTTTAAGCCTAGTAGGTTAGCTAGAGGGGAGGGAGAAAAGTGTTTATTAAAAAAAAGTTCCTTTTTCATGGTTGTAGTTAAGAGATTTATTCTTTATACTTCATGCTTTTATTTTTTCTATTAAGGCCCTATTTCTCTTTTATAGTGTACTTTTTATTAGAGATTCTGAAATTCTCACTAACAGTTAAAAAATAAACCATCAGGCTTAATTAATCTGAACTTCATAAAATAGAACCTGATGTTATGGTCCTTACGTATTTTATTAGATTTGTTGGGCGATTTAAGTCTCGTAAAGAACGAGAAGCAGAACTCGGAGCTCGGGCAAAAGAATTCACCAATGTTTACATCAAGAATTTTGGAGAAGACATGGATGATGAGCGCCTTAAGGATCTCTTTGGCAAGTTTGGTAATGTGTCTGAATTAAATTTTTACACGAAGTTTTGAGTAATTGCTCAACATTAGTTTTGGCTGATACTTTATACTGAAAAAAGCAAATGAGATGACACTTATATGGTACTTATCAAAAATATTTGTGGTTATTTGGATTAAGCTACTGACAGTCCATTTATACTATGGAGTGGTTTTTTTTTTTTTTTTTTTTTTTTTAGTGATGCATAAATAGAATTCTGTCCAGATTAAATGAAAAGTTGATAGAATTGGATTAGCACAGTAAGGTGTGACTCAGTTTTTCTGTTTTTAAAATACATAGTCCTGGGTTTATGTGCCTATAGCCCCTTCTTGGGGCATGCATTTGACACAGCCAGCTTAGGTGGGAGTACAGTTTTTAGTTACGGGATAGTAAAGGCTGGCCAGCTGTAGAATGTTTGGCCAGATCTGGCATTGTGTTGGAGCAGTTTGATGCTTTTCATAGACAACCAGAGATTCAGAGTTTCCCATGGTAACTCTTTGGGATGGCTCCCTGAATCCATTCTTAAAAGACCTTTCCTTTCATTTTAAAGTCACTTCATTAAACTTGAACTTAATGAAGTTTAACCAGTCTCACTTTAGGTAGTGGTGTAACAGATCAGTAGATGAACTTTTAATTGTACATTTGCAGATGTGTTGCTTAACTCTGTCCTTTGCGTGCTTTCCTTTTGTTGAACTTAGAAGTGGCTTGCTCTCTTTTTTTTTTTTAAGTATGCCGAATGAGTTTCTAAATTAGGATGGGTTAGAAAAGATAAAGTATTGGGAAATTAATACTTTTTATTGCCAAGCTAGCGTGCCACATTGAACCCTCTAGTCCTTGAGTAAAAAACTAGTTTTGCTCACAGAATAAACCATTTAAGATGTGAAAAATCAGCGACATCATTTCTCAGGTCTTACCCAAATTCTCTTCATTAACTGTCTTTGGCTATTTTATCTGTTTTGTTTCTCAATCTGAATTGGAAGTGCATCTTCCAAATTCTCTGTAACCAGAAAGTAACTTTTTATGCCCCACCCACCTGAGATACCACCCACTTCAGTTAACATTGTCCCTTCTACTTGAGCTGGCAGAGAATATATTGTCTTTAGGAACTTGCCTCCTGGAGGTGATTTCTGCTGTGTCTTCACAAAGGATGAAATCGTATATTCTCTCTACTCCCTGAAAATCAGGTGGGCCAAAGCCTAAGAAATCACTGTTTAATTCTGATGTCAAGAAAATCAAATTATTGGCTGAAAAAATATAAGTCTGTTTTTGTACTAATGCTGAGAATAAAACTTCATCCTTGTCCTCTAGCTAAAATGTAACCTCCTTAAACGGAGGACTCTTTCAGGGAATAGAGGGTATTTACTTAGCTTCTTAGTTAGAGGTAAAGGGTCTTGGAAGAGAGTAGTATATGTTTGCAGGGAGGTGGGTTAGAGGAGGAATCAATTTCTGGAGTCTTGGAAAGTGTCTTTTAAATCTCTGTTTTTAGTATTTCATGGTATTTGTTTTTGTCTGTTGATGTTTTAAGTGTTAATATAAATGTTGTCTGGAATATCTTAATCACTTGAAAATATTTTTTTCAGGACCTGCCTTAAGTGTGAAAGTAATGACTGACGAAAGTGGAAAATCCAAAGGTTTTGGATTTGTAAGCTTTGAGAGGCATGAAGATGCACAGAAAGTAAGATTTAAATATACTAATTAAAGGCAGTTTTTGTGGTTTTCTGTATTCTGTTTTAAGAAGGTGGGGGTTAAAGTTAGTTGCCCTTATATTGAAATAAAAAGCACACTAATGGCTATTATATGTTCTCATATCATTTTAAATTACTTGTATTTTATGCATTACTGTTGGGTATAAATTGGTAACATAGATTTTCTTGAAACCTTGAAGTTTAGTTTTTGGGGTAGGACTGCCCTAAACCTTTGTAATTTAACAAGTCTTCTTTATTGTTTAAAAAAAAAAAAAAGAATAAATCTCACAAATAAATGATTAAAATTTTGTGACTTTAAGGCTGTGGATGAGATGAATGGAAAGGAGCTCAATGGGAAACAAATTTATGTTGGTCGAGCTCAGAAAAAAGTGGAACGACAGACGGAACTTAAGCGCAAATTCGAACAGATGAAGCAAGACAGGATCACCAGATACCAGGTTCGTTTTTAATTGATCAAGCAAAATAAGACAGGGATGAGGAAACCTATTTTACGTTCATTTCAGTTATTACCAAGTAACTGGAAAGTTTGAAAGGGGAAAGGAGAAGAAACATGGGGTAAATAATAGAAAGTGTGCTTAAGTACCACTGTGGTTTTCTTTTTCCCTTTTTTACAGTTTTCTTTTCTCGTTTTAGGGTGTTAACTTATATGTGAAAAATCTTGATGACGGTATTGATGATGAACGTCTCCGCAAAGAGTTTTCTCCATTTGGTACAATCACTAGCGCAAAGGTAAAAGCACATGGTTTTCAAAGTATGGTGCTTTGTTTTTTCTTCCAGGAAAACATCACATCTTTAAAGCATTTTCCTGGAAATCAAGTTTTTGCTTCATTTCTTTAACAATTTACATTCAAACTTGAAGTGCCTGTTGTAGCCCAGTGGCAGTTTTGCAGATGGCAAATTCTGAATTCTGTCTCAGGGTGTCTGATGATCGTAATGCAGCATGCCATGGTCTTGTTAAACTAGATTATTTTACTGGTTAGAGAAGGCAGCTTTTAGGGAACTGTAATTGTTACTGTGATTTGATCTATACGTTCATATTACACAATTCATTCTGTGTAGTCAAACTTTCAAGGCATCCTTAATAGTGAAGAGACATGATATTTTTCTTTTGCTTAAGTAAAAAAATGACTAATGCAGCACTAGACTCTTCTAGGCTAAATTCTGAAATTTTGATTTAAGAAATCCTACTCTGGGTATATTTGATATGCTGTTCATTGTCCAAGAATCCTGCACGCAAAGTTCTGTGCATGTATGTTTCGGGGGGAGGGAGGTCTCAACACAAGAAAGGTTAAAACTTGGGGTTTTGGAGTGGGCTCGTGGACAGTCGTTGAACTCAGCTTTTCCTGGCAGCCCCAGTGACCAAAGAAGCATCTGTGATGTGTGCCTGGCCCCAGTAACCCATGGCTGATGGGTTCGAACCACTAACTTTTCAGTTAGCAGCCGAGCATTTAACCGCTGCACCACCAGGGCTGCTTTGTATGTTTGGAGTATGATAGAATTTACTCTTGAGTGTCTTCATCTTCATTGTTTCTTGAAAATTGCAAATTGGCTTATTTCAAATGTGGGAAGTAAGCATGCTTTTTAAAGGAGAATATTTATTAAATCCTATTTTTAAAGTCCTTTGTAGATCATAATATTGTTGGTAGGAAAGTTTAAAAAGCTGTCGAGAATTTATTCCGGAGGAGGTGGTTATTAGCAGTGACACTTGGCTGGAAAAACGTATTTATCAAAGAAGACAGAATGGTGAAAGGTGACCCTTTGCTCCTCATTTCCAGTCTCCAGTGGGAGCTGTTGCTGTTGCTTCTAGAAAGTGGTATCCTACCATGCATATTCTGTAATTTGCCTTTTCAGTTAATAGTAGATCTGGATCTGTATTTCACACATTTTCTCTTGTCTTGAGGACAGAATGTTCATGGTGTTAGATGTACCATAATTTTTTTTTTTTTTTTTATCATACTAGTATTGATGAAAACATTTGGGTAGTTTTGGAAGTTTCTATTGTTTTATTAGAAACATTGCTCTAATAAACATTCTTATTCTCATGTATTTTTCCACACAATTGCCATTGTTTCTAAATTTCTAGAATTGTAATTGCTGGTTGGGGGAGGGTATGTTTTCAAAATCGGTATGGCCAAATTGTCCGAAAAGACTGAACAAATTTCCCAGTAGGAAGTGGTATTTTGTCTGTAAAAAAATTTTTTTTTTTACTGTAGTGATGTGATTTCATGTATTTAACTAGCCAGCTTATGCCTAATCTTTGCATGTTTTTGTATTGGGTTGTTTGTTTTCCTGGTAATTTAGGGAACATTTTCAAGTCAGCCTTTTGTGTTATATTACACGTTACTATGTCTTGGTTTGTCACTTACAATGTTGGGATTTTGTATCATATTAGGAAGATTTTCTCTGTTTTTGCATCTTTATATTCAGATACAAAATCTATCTGGCAGATTGATTTTTCGATGTGGTATGAATATTACCATGTATACTGTAGGGCCAGTTTGGAGTTTTTCTCTCCATTACATTTTAAAAGTTCTTGAACCCATTTTAAAAGCTTCATCCTGAGGTGCTTACACCTCAATATTTATGATTCCTCTGGTCTTGAAGGTGAAAGCGAAACTTTATTTTAAAAAGTGGCTCTTTAGTTAGAAGATTTAACTACTTGTTTCTCAAAAGAACAGTAAGATACAATTTGACTTGCTAGAATAGCCAGACTTTAATTGTGGATGTTTCTAGTGGTGTCAAAAAGTCAACTAGAACATTGTTAACGTGTTTAGGTAATGTTAATATTGAAAATCCAGGTTGCTGGTGTGCCTCCATCCCTTAGCTTCCTTCGGCTGTCTCCTCCTTGGCTAGGACACTGCATTGGTGTGGCTTCCCCCTCGTATTTGTGTACTTAGGGAAAATTGTGAATCAGAGAGGGGGGATACAAGATAATGAAAGCATCAACAGGGTTTATTCACTTAATTCAGTGACTAGAATTGACTCTAACCGATAATGCTTTCCTTTTGGTGCCCCGTTCTACCATCCCATTAACCTTGCTTATTTTTTTCCTTTCGATAGGTTATGATGGAGGGCGGTCGCAGCAAAGGTTTTGGTTTTGTATGTTTCTCCTCCCCAGAAGAAGCCACTAAAGCAGTTACAGAAATGAATGGTAGAATCGTGGCCACCAAGCCGTTGTACGTAGCTTTAGCTCAGCGCAAAGAAGAGCGCCAGGCTCACCTCACTAACCAGTATATGCAGAGAATGGCAAGTGTGAGAGCTGTGCCCAACCCCGTAATCAACCCCTACCAGCCAGCACCTCCTTCAGGTTACTTCATGGCAGCTATCCCACAGGTAGGTTTTAGAGAACAGGAACCTTAGGGTTTCAGTTTTCATATGTGGTTATTTTTGTTTTAAGAGTACTATATAGCTAGTTGCCTTCTTTGCTTTTTCTCTTTAGCTGATATGTTTGATTTCTTTCTACAGACTCAGAACCGTGCTGCATACTATCCTCCTAGCCAAATTGCTCAATTAAGACCAAGTCCTCGCTGGACTGCTCAGGGTGCCAGACCTCATCGTAAGCCTTTATTTTTATTTTAATTGAGGTTGTGGATTATTTGGATTAAAAATATAAATGAAGCAAATCAGTTGATAATGTTCTATTTTCATGGTGTATTCATTTTTGGTTTTTCTAATTTATGGCTATGGGTGTTTTATTGGGATCCCAGCATTTTCTTTAAATCACTCAAAACGCTCTGCCATTCCTGTCTTACTGAGGTAGAAATGTCCGCTTGTTTGATTTTCCTGTATGAAATTTTTGGAAATGGATCCAACTTTTAATTTCACGTTTGTTTAGACAAATTTTTCAGAAGATCTTGTTCCATCTAACCGTGAGTGAGGATCAGTCCTGGCATCTGAGGCCTTGCCCTGTGGACCAGTGCTGTATCATTGGAGAAGCACTTGGGGGATGTGTTCATGTAGTCTTATTTCGGATACTAATAAGTTCTGTTCCTGTAGGAATTCATATTTTTATTTACTGATGCTAAAATGAGACTTAGCTTTTTAAAAAATTGATCTTGCTACCTACAGTAGTTCTGTGAAGTCACTGTGAGCCCTGAATTAGTGAATGAATATGGGATCATTGCTCTTAGGGAAAATAGAGGGTTAGGTTCCTGCGAGCATCTGGGTCACATTTTTGTCAGCCCATCAATACTTAACCTTGTTTTTTGTGTGTTTCTGTTTAAAGACACTTTGCATAATATGTACCTTTCTTAATATATATTGTCGGTTTATTAACGTTGAACTAAGAGCCAATAGCATAATTCATGCCTTAGTGGAGTTTATGTAACAACATGTATTTTCTCTGTAAGGTACATCGTAGCCTTCTTGTACTTATAAGACAGTAGTGTTCAGTGCTGTGCTTGGGGGTCATTTTAAACTGCAAAATCACTACTAAAAAACACAGAAATGCAGAAAGCATGACACTAAATAGACTGCAAAAAGACACTTGTTTATAGTATGGAATGAAACAAGAAGGCAGTGTTGTCTTGTTAGATCACAGCTGGGAACGTGCATGTCAGGCAGCTCACATTCTTCCATCATTCTGCGCCTGTGCGTGAATGACCACAAAGGTGCTGCAAATACTGATTTGGAGGTTACAAATAAATTTTAGCAAGTAGATTTGAAAATAAGAAATCTGCCAATAATGACAGTCGACTGTATGCTTGGTCACTTTTAGCCTTTTGTGCTAATCGTGGCTTTAAAAGGGCAGCATAAACACTTCGAGTCAGTTACCATAACCCAGTTAACGTATGTTTGTGTCTTTAAATGCAGCATTCCAAAATATGCCCGGTGCTATCCGCCCAGCTGCTCCTAGACCACCATTTAGTACTATGAGACCAGCTTCTTCACAAGTTCCACGAGTCATGTCAACACAACGTGTTGGTGAGTCTTAACCCTTCCTGTAAAGATTGATCTGCAATTTGAAATAGCAAGGTGAAAAATGCACGAATGTTTTTATTTTTTAGCTAACACATCAACACAGACCATGGGTCCCCGGCCTGCAGCAGCTGCTGCCGCAGCTACCCCTGCTGTCCGCACCGTTCCCCAGTACAAATACGCCGCGGGAGTTCGCAATCCTCAGCAGCACCTTAATGCACAGCCCCAAGTCACCATGCAGCAGGTGGGGATTTCAGGACTTCTTTATAAAAATGGCAGCCTTTGCTTGACGTTAGAGATACTGAAGGCATGGCATGAGAGCTGAAGTTATTGAAAACATCTTGCTAATTGATGTGCCATTAATTGATAGTACGTAAAAGTGTCTTACATGTCTTATACTGTAGAAGTTAGACAAGCACCCAGCAGTCTCCAAACTGAATTATTTGTGTGGTTTGAGAGTTTGGTTTGGCAGTCATAAGGAAGAAAGGATGAAATAAAGTTTAATTTGTCTGGGAGATTTGCCTTACCTGTTTTTTTGACCCTGGGACCAAAACTGATAATCATAATAGAAGCATGGTTTTACAAAATTCTTTAGGTAAAAAAGAAAATGGAAATGATAGCCAGTATGGTTTTGCTGCTTGAGCATATAAGTATTAATAACTACCTGAAGAATTATTCAGCTTCTTTTCACGGTCATCACAGTATCCACTTTGGTGATTTTCCAGTGATAACTGTCTGCCCCTGCTATTACTCCTGTACTTTAAGCTTATGGATTTTCCTATTTTATGTCTAGCCTGCTGTTCACGTACAAGGTCAGGAACCTTTGACTGCTTCCATGTTGGCATCTGCCCCTCCTCAAGAGCAAAAGCAAATGTTGGGTAAGTAGCTAAGTCCTACCTAGTCAGTTACAAAGAGACTAGAAAGATTATTTACACATCTTTTGCTGCCTAATAATGATAGGGCAGTGGGATTGGTCTGAATTGGCATGAGTGATTATAATGGTACAGTTTCTCTGTCTAAATGTAATGAAAAGGAGCCCTGGTGGCACAGCAGTTAAGTGAAAGGTCGGCAGTTTAAGCCCACCTAGCCCTTCTGTGGGAGAAAGACTTGCTGATTTACTCCCGTGAAGGTAACAGCTAGAAAACACTAGCGGACAGTCCTGCTGTTGTGTCACTTAGGAAGAGGAAATTTGAAACAAACGAGAAGACAGCTTTGGCTTAGACTGAACACAGACTTGACAGGCTAATAGTAACATTGCTTAATTTCATTTTGGCAAACTGATTCTGGCAAAGAATAATTACCTTGTAGGGAAGTGTAGCTCTGTTTTATAACCAGTTTCCCAGGAAAGACATGTTGAATTGGTGGCTTGTTTAAGCATATATATGCTCTGTACAAAATAGGTTCTTAAACCCAGTTTAATATGTTAAGTGCCTTTTTTTTTTTTTTTTTTTTTTTTGATTGGTGTCTGACTGTTTTTGTTCCTAGGTGAACGGCTGTTTCCTCTTATTCAAGCCATGCACCCTACTCTTGCTGGTAAAATCACTGGCATGTTGTTGGAGATTGATAATTCAGAACTTCTTCATATGCTTGAGTCTCCGGAGTCTCTTCGTTCTAAGGTGATTTAGATTTATCATTTAGCTAACTGCCTTTTATTTCAGGGCTTTTTTTTTTTTTGTAGGAGCTTAATTTTATAGAACATTTACATTGTGCTTTCTACAAGCATTGCGCAGTTTCAAGAGCTTTATAAATATTATACATCCTCATAATAGCTGTATGGTGCTCGTACCCCATTATATAGAAGGGGGACCTAAAGCATAGAGAGATTGAGTGATTGGCCCAGTGCTCACACAGCTAGTGATTGTCAGAGCCTGAATTCAAACCCAGGTAGTCTAGATTGAGTGCCCCTGCTCTTTTAACTGCTGCTGCTTTCTCTATTAGAGAAAGATAGAGCTGTTCGGTTTTTTTGTTTGTTTCTTTCTGTTTTAATGAGTAGTGGGCAAAATGTTAATTTGCAGGGAGGTTCCTAATTCTAGAACAGTGGTAAAATAAAACCCCAAGGGGCGTGGATATACCAGTAGTTGGAATGTGTTTTGGTAATTGTTTCCACTTTAATCTGAGGAAAGGAATTTGTTGTCTATCAGAAACTCTATTTTTGTTATTCTTTTTCTGAGCTGTTTTGGATTCTCACCCACTCACCCCCCCCCCCACAATTTTTTTTAGGTTGATGAAGCTGTAGCTGTACTACAAGCCCACCAAGCTAAAGAGGCTGCCCAGAAAGCAGTTAACAGTGCCACTGGTGTTCCAACTGTTTAAAGTGAGTTTTCCCCCCTGTGGTATATTTTATGCTTATTTTCTTAATCTTTAATAATATTTTAAAACATACACAACAGAATTCATTTTACCATTAATTCAAAAATCTTGCTAGTTTTTAAAAGGGAAATAGAAATATAACCAGTAATCAGTTGCCATCAAGTTGGTTCTAATTCATGGTGACCCCATGTGCATCAGAGTAGAACTGTGTTCACAGAGTTTTCAATGGCTGATTTTTTGGAAGTAGATCTCCAGGACTTTCTTCCAAGGTACCTCTGGGTGGACTTGAACCGCCAGCCCTTTGGTTAGCAGCCAAGTGTGTTAACCATTTGCACCACCCAGGGACATTTTTTTTAGAGAGAAGTAGAAATAAAGAGGAAATGAAAAGGAATTGGATCTGTTGGAACTACTCTACTCTGCAGTTACAGTATAAACTAGCCGTAGACAGTATGTAAACAGAAGGGTGTGGCTACCTCCCAATAGAACTTAATTTACAAAACAGGCAGCTGACTGAATTGACCAGGCCTTTAAAATTACTTCTGTCACATGCCAGTATTCGTCTTCAAGCAGTCAGGCTTGATTTGTGATGTTCAGATTTTTCCCAGATCTGACATTCAGAAAAATACGTACAGGATAGTTGATCGCCTTTAGCATAGTTTTCAAACCTTTGGCTTTGAACTTAACCTGTGGTGGCATTTCCCAAACTGTTCCTCTAGTTATATACATGTTTGGTGGCAAAAAAGATAACTAATTGGTCTAAAGTTTCTAAATACTTTGAATGTGTAAGAGGGGAACTATAATATGCAGTGTTTCCCGGAGTTATTTGACAGTTTGGGAAATGGTGCCTATAGCATGGGAGATTAGTAGAAAAACTTAATTTTTTTATTTTTATTTTTATTTTTTTTTACATTTACAGATGATCAGGGACCACGAAAAGAAACTCGTGCTTCACCGAAGAAAAATACCTAAACATCGAAAAACTTAAATATTGTGGAAAAAAAACATTGCAAAATATAAAATAAATAAAAAAAAAAAAAGGAAAGGAAACTTTGAACCTTATGTACCGAGCAAATGCCAGGTCTAGCAGACAAATGCTAGTCCTAGATTACTTATTCATTTAAAAACAACAAAAAACAAAAAAAAGGAAAAAAAAATAGTAAAATATAAAAACAAATTAATGTTTTATAGACCTTGGGAAAAAGAATTTTCAGCAAAGTACAAAAATTTAAAGCATTCCTTTCTTTAATTTTGTAATTCTTTACTGTGGAATAGCTCAGAATGTCACTTCTGTTTTAGATGACAGAATTGATGACTGAGCAAGGAAACGTAATTTGGATTATAAAATTCTTGCTTTAATAAAAATTCCTTAAACCATGCCCATGATGTTATGCTTTTTTATTAATTTTGTTTATATTGGCTTTTGAAAACAGGTAATTTATGGTGCTGAGTTGGAATTAGCTGGTATAAGCATCTCTTTCATGAAAAATGTACTATTAAGATTCAAGGGTGGCTTGGTTTTATGCAAGAGGCACAAGTCAGTTGCTCTTGAATTTTATAAATTTTCCACATAGAATTCTGGAACCCAAAGGTACATTTATTGAATGATCTTAACGTTTCCTGTACAAAACAGAGATGCCCATCAGCTTTTGAAACTATGCACTTGATTGTGAATCGGAACCAGCTCGATGGCAGCTAACAACAATGACTTGAAGATTATAGGTTAGAAGATGACTCAGTTTATTTGTTGGAGAGAGAGGTGGATAATATTTGGTCTTTGGGATAATTGTGTTAAATGTCAAAAAGAGGAATACCTTTAAGCCTTATTTGAGAAAGGTCTATTAATATTGAGAGTTATGGTGGTTGAAGATTGTGATTTCATCTCCTAGTCTAATACCTTCTCACCCAAAGTACTTGTTAAAAATTGAGAGCTTTTACCTTCCAGCGGTTGGACTTAGAACTGGGCAAGGACCCAGAACGTCTGCATTAAGCAGGTATCCCCGACGATTCAAATGCACTTTTGAGAGAATGTTCTAATTTTAGTCATAGCCTCTATTCCATTCCCTACTGTTGCCAGAGTTAGCTTTCTAAATTGTACACCTTGTCATCTCATTACAATGTTAGAAACAGCTCTGTTGCCTTTATGATAAATTCACACTCTTGAACCTGATATATTAGGTTCTTCAGTGGCTGAACCTTGGCTTGTGACAGTGACAGCCTTTGCTTCTTAAATCCTTAGGCTCCTGTGCCTGGATTGCTTTTCACTTCGGCTTCCTCTTTTTCCAACTCAAGATTTGACTGAAATACCTTCAAACCCTGCTCTCTGTCCTGTGGCTTGTCAGTAGTCCCCGACGTACTGAAGTGCTAGAGTTGTGATGAACTGCATTTAATGACTGTTTTTTTTTTTTTTTTTTTTGGTACATCTTAGTAATATGTACTACACAACATTGCAGTGCGTAATTTGCTGATGTCATCTGTAAGTTTATAATATTTCCAACCCCCCAAAACAAGTATCGGATTTATATAGATACTGATATCAAAAGGCAATAATAAAACTTTAAAAAAAAATGAGGTGCTCTACTTACGTTAAAACCATCAGAACCAACTTAACGATGGAGTTGTCAGAACAGAACACCATCGTAAGTTGGGGTTTTTTGTATTTTACACGACCATCCAAAAACCTAGTGCCGTCAAGTTGATTCTGACTCAGCGACCCTATAGGACAGGGTAGAACTGCCCATTAGAGTTTCCAAGGAGAGCCTGGTGGATTTGAACTGCCAACACTTTGGTTAGCATCCGTAGTACTTAACCACTACACCACCAGGGTTTCCTACATGACCGTAGACCTACCCTTTAAGGAGCTGATGGTTAAGTGAGACAGTTTCTCAGAGTTTCAATGAAAAATGGTTGTTTCTTGAATGTCTAGGAAGACAAATAAGTAACACCTTAGAATTTTAGTACAAAATTGTTCAAATTGGAGGTTTTAAAGGAGCAGTCTTTGGTTTGAAGCACTAGAAGCTGTATCTGTAAAGTTCCCCCATTGTAAAACTATTATTTCAAAATAATGTTGCAGATAGGATTTGTAGACATTAGCTTTACATGTTGGGTAGTTGTAATTCTGTATTGTGTGGCATGAAGGTAAATCATATCCACCAGATGTGTAATGGCTAATTGGAAACTGCTTTTCCAACCTACAATCTTTTCTCCATTTCAACACGTATACCAAGAGTTGCATAGGTAGTGCGTGTTGTTTACACCTTTGAGTCCACACCTTTCTCTCCACTCAAAATAATGGCCCACAAGTGAGTGACATGAATTTCTTTCTTTTTTTTTAATTTTTATTGTGTATTAAGTGAAAGTTTACGAATCAAGTCAGTCTTTTCATACAAAAGTTTATATACACTGTGCTGTATACTCCTAGTTGTTCTTCCCCTAATGAGACAGCACACTCCTCTCCACCCTGTATTGGCGGGTCCATTCAGCCAGCTCCTGTCATCCTCTGCCTTATCTCTCCTCCAGACAGGAGCAGCCTGCATAGTCTCAGATCAAGAAGCTTACTCCTCACCAGTATCGTTTTCTATCTTATGGTCTAGTCCATTTGAAGAGTTGGCTTTGGGAATGGTTCCTGTCTTGGGCTAACAAGAGGTCTGGGGATCATGACCTCTGGGGTTCTTCTAGTCTCAGTCAGACCACTAACTCTGGTCTTCTTGCAAGAATTTGAGGTCTTCATCCCACTGCTCTCCTGCTCCTTCAGGGATTCTCTGTTGTGTTCCCTGTCAGGGCAGTCATCAGTTATAGCTGGGCACCATCTAGTTCCTCTGGTCTCAGGCTGATGTAGTCTCTGGTTTTTGTGGCCCTTTCTGTCTCTTGGGCTCATAATTACCTTGTGTCTTTGGTGTTCTTCATTCTCTTTTGCTCCAGGTGGGTTGAGACCAATTGATGCATCTTAGATGGCTGCTTGCTAGCTTTCAAGACCCCAGATGCCACTCTCCAAAGTGGGATACAGAATGCTTTCTTAATAGATTTTATTATGGCAACTGACCTAGATGTCCCCTGAAATCATGGTCCCCAAACGCCTGCCCCTGCTATACTGGCCTTCGAAGCATTTGGTTTATTCAGGGAACTTCTTTGCTTTTGGTTTAGTCCAGTTTGCTGACCCCTCCTGTATTGTGTGTTGTCTTCCCCTTCACCTAAAATAGTTCTTGTCTACTATCTAGTTGGTGAATACCCCTCTCCTTTCTTCCCTCCCTACTCTCGTAACCATCAAAGAATATTTTCTTCTCTGTTTAAGCTATTTCTTGAGTTCTTATAATAGTCTCATGCAATATTTGTCCTTTTGCAACTGACTAATGTCACTCAGCATAATGTCTTCCAGATTCCTTCCTCCATGTTACAAAATGTTTCACAGATTCATCACTATTCTTTATCAATGCGTAGTATTCCATTGTGTGAATATACCATAATTTATCCATTCATCCGTTGGTGACACGTTGGCAGCTTCCATCTTTTTGCTATTGTAAACAGTGCTGTAGTGAACATGGGTGTGCATATATCTGTTCGTGTAAAGGCTCTTATTTCTCTAGTTAATGTATTCCAAGGAGTGGGATTGCTGGATCGTATGGTAGTTCTATTTCTAGCTTTTTAAGGAAGCGCCAAATCAATTTCCAAAATGATTGTACCATTTTACATTCTCTCCAGCACTGTATAAGTGTTCCAGTCTCTCCACAACCTCTCCAACAGTTACTATTTTGTGTTTTTTTGATTAATGCCAGCCTTGTTGGAGTAAGATGGAATCTCATTGTAGTTTTGATCTGCATTTCTCTAATGGCTAATGATCCTGAGCATTTCCTCATGTATCTGTTAGCTACCTGAATGTCATCTTTACTGAAGCACCTGTTCATGGGTTTCTTACTTTTTTGATGTAAAATATGGTCCCAGCGTTTGTATTTGGAGCGAATATATAACTTTAGTGGCTCAGTGGTTAAGCACTGGGCTGTTAACCAAAAAATCAGCAGTTGAAACCCACCAGCTACTCCACGGAAGAAAAGACCCGGCAATCTCCTGTAAAGATTACAGCCCAGAAAACCTGTGGGGCAGTTCTGGAGTTGGAATCAACTCCATGGCACACAACAACATACAACTTTGGAGAGAACCTGAATAACTTTTTTAATGAGTGCATTTTTTCCCTGTAATCTAATTCTCATGAAAGCTGAAAGCAAAGCAAAATCAGAAGATTGGTTCAAGTTGGAAGCAAAATGGGTAGTTACAAGTACACAAGCTAGTACAGTCAAGCCATTATAGTCTGCTGCACAGCTTTCTGCTAAGAGATGCCTGTGTACAACGCTAAAGCCACGATGATCAGTTCTTTATCTCTATTATTCTAGGTTTCATGATGACTTTCCCTCTTACAACAGACAATCAAATTGGTTAGATTTAAGGATTCTTAGTCACTGGTTTTCTGAGACATTCCAGTCACTTTGATAGATCTAGGGTGTTGCTGTGTCTTTTCAACCACTTACTTTTAAGTGCCACATGGCAGAATCAGAGGGTAACCTTATTTCAGATTTTAGGTGGTATATTGTTTATCCTCTGCCAATCACAATCACAGTAGCAGACAGGGAAAACATTGTCTTACCTACAAAGATAACATGCAGTTTACTTACTTTATTGCTAACAATATCCCCAGAAAACTTGGAAACAACATGGGATAATTAATTTAGCATTCTCTATTGTTTGTGTGAAATTTTAACGTTTCTATAGAAGAAAAACTTGTCACATAGGAAGTCCAGAATATTTGTATTTTTCAGAAAGATCTGACAAAATAATTATTGGTAAGGCATACGAAGAGATGAGTTTGTGGTTGGTAGTGGGTTTTTTGTTTCTGTGCCTCCCCCCAGTAAAAAAAAAGTGGTACTTGGGATATTTTTTATTATTCTTGTTTTCAAATTGCCAAGTGGACATGCCAGCCTACTATTCAAAAGTACTTTATGAGACCTTGAGTGTTAAGATTTCCTGATCAAAAACAACCTAAGATACTTTGACCATTTTCTTAACAGCATAAGAAGATATAATGTAAAATGAACTTGATGCTAAAACACTTGTCCTTTCCATTTTAATAAACCAAAAACCAAACCTGCTGCCATCGAGTCGATTCCAACTGATAGCAACCCTATAGGACAGAGTAGAACTGCCCCATGGAGTTTCCAAGGAGCTCCTGGTGGATTTGAACTGCCGACCTCTTAGTTAGCAGGTGTAGCACTTAACCACTATGCCACCAGGGTTTCCTACTTTTTAATAGATCTAATTTTTTTTAATCATTTGCAGACATAGGTGACTATTATTTATAATACCAATTGTGATGTACTGATACTTGGTGGCATCACAGTTATGGACTACAATGAAAATTGTGAAATAAGGTCCTAACCAAGAACAAGAGATGTTTTACTATTTGTTCAAATCTACTTTTATGTCTTTCAGGAGTATTTTATAGTTTAATTCATACACATTTTTGAACTGGAGGTATGGCCAAATCAAAACAGCCATGACCCTCTCCAACCCTCTAAATCAGAATATCCCCTGCAATGAGGCAGCTATATCAAAATGTCCTGCTTTAGTGTGGAGCATGTTTTTTTTTTTTTTTTATTGGATTTAATTTTTTACTTGGAACAATCACAAAATTATAGAAAAGGAAGTATAGTACAATTTTTTTTCTAAAATATTTGAGAATAAATTGCCAACCTGATGCCTCACACCCTGAATACTTTAGTGTTTATACCCTATAAAGAGGGCATTCTCCTACATAACCGTAATGTTACTAGGTGCCATCGATTTTTTTCCAACTCAGTGACCCCATGTACAACAGAACGAAATGCTGCCAGGTCCTGTGCCATCCTCACAATTGTTGCTATGTTTGAGCCCATCATTGCAGTCTCTGTGTCAATCCATCATATTGAGGGTCTTCTCTTTTTCACTGACCCTCTACTTTACCAAGCATAGTATCCTTCTCAGGGACTGGTCCCCCCGATAACATGTCCAAAGCAACCAAAGCAAGTGCTCGCCATCCTTGTTTCTAAGGAGCATTCTGGCTCTACTTCCCAAGACAGATTTGTTCATCTTTCTGCAGTCCATGTTATGTTTGGTATGCTTCACCAACACCACAGTTCAGAGGCATCAATTCTCTGGTCTTATTCATTGCCCAGCTTTCACATGCATATGAGGTGATTGAAAATATATGGCTTGGGTAAGGCACACCTTAATCCTCAAAGTGACTTCTTTGCTTTTTAACGCTTTAAAGAGCCTTGGAAACCCTGGTAGCATAGTGGTTAAGAGCTAGGCTGCTAACGAAAAAGTCAGCAGTTTGAATCCACTGGGTGCTCTTTGGCAACTCTGTGGGGCAGTTCTATTCTATCCTATAGGGTCGCTATGAGTCGGAATCTACTTGATGGCAATGGTTTTTTTTTGTTGCTGTTGTTGTTTTAAAGAGGTCTTTTGTAGCAGATTTGCCAATGCAAAACGTCATTTAATTTCTTGACTGCTGCTTCTATGGGTGTTGATTGTGGATCCAAGTAAAGTGAAATCCTTGACAACTTCAGTCTGTTCTCTGTTTATCATGATGTTGTTTATTGGTTCAGTTGTGAGAATTTTTGTTTTCTTTATGTTGAGGTATAATCCCTACTGAAGGCTATAGTTTTTGATTTTTATCAGTAAGTGGTTCAAGTCGTCATCACTTTCAGCAAGCAAGATTGTTGTGTCATCTCTGTTCTTCATATAGTCCAGCTTTCAGATTATTTGTTTGGGTACAGATTGAATAAGTATGGCAAAAGGATGCAACCCTGACACACAAACCTTCCCTGATTTTAAACCACACAGTATCCCCCTGTTCTGTTCAACTGACTGCCTCTTGGTCTGAGTACAGGTTCTACATGAGGACAGTTAAGTGTTCTGGAGTTCCTGTTCTTCTCAATGTTACCCATAATATGATCCACACAGTTGAATGCCCTCATGTAGTTAATAAAACATGGGTAAACATCTTTCTGGTACTGTCTGCTCTTAGCCAAGATCCGCCTGACATAACCAATGATGTCTAACCGTAACCATAAACCAAACTAAACCCATGTCTGTGGAGTTGATTCTAACTCATAGTGACCCTATAGGGCAGAGTAGAACTGCCCCATAGGGTTTCCAAGGAGTGGCTGGTGGATTCAAACTGCAGACCTTTTGATTAGCAGTTGAGCTCTTAACCGCTGTGCCACCAGGGCTTTATAACCATCATATACTACCATCTAAATTACCGATGTTACTACTGTGTCATCCTCAGACTCCGCTTCAGTTTCTCAAATTGTTTCAGTAATGTCCTTTGTAGCCAAAGGATCCAGCCTAATTGTGAGCTGCATTTGGTTGTCATGCTGTTTTAGCTCCTTCAATTTGGAGCCATTTTTCAGTCTATCGTTGATTTTCATGACTTTGACACTTTTGAACATTATAGACCAGTTATTCTGCAGAATTTCCCTCAGCTTGGGCTTGTCGGATGCTTCTTTGGAAACCCTGGTGGCATAGTGGTTAAGTGCTACGGCTGCTAACCAAAGGGTCGGCAGTTCGAATCCGCCACGCGCTCCTTGGAAACTCTATGGGGCGGCTCTACTCTGTCCTATAGGGTCGCTATGAGTCAGAATCAACTCGACGGCACTAAGTTTGGTTCTTGGTTGGATGCTTTCTTATTATTAGATTCAGATTATATAGTTTTGGTGGGACTGTCAGAGAATTGATGCTGCATATTTTCCTTGTTACGTCCTGTCAGGGGCCCCAGGATTTCAATTTATCCCGTTATTAATGGTGTTCATTTTGATCACTTGATTACATTGTTGTCTGCCACTGCAAAGTTGCTCTTCTTCCGTTTGTAATTAATACTTTGTAGGGAGGTATTTTGAACCTATGTAAAAATCTTGTTCCTTATCAAACATTCAACCTGTTCGCTTGTTCATATCTGTATGAACTTGTTGTTTTCTGTTTTATTCAATGCACTGTAATCTGTTGCTATCGTTATTCGTTTTAATGCTCAAATTGTCCCTGATGTGACTAGTGGCAGCCCCTTCAAGCTGGCTTCTGTGTCTTTTTGACATGTCCCTATCACTTTATTGCACTACTTCCTAGCACATCGCTGTTTGAGCACTTCCTTGCTTTATGGCATAAGATATTCCAGGTTTATCTTACTTGTTTCCTGCTCCAGTCCTGGAATCAGCCTTGGTTTCTTCTTTAGTAATCAGTGATACTAAGAAGCCAAGATCTGGGTGTTAGATGTGGTTTTGTAAATTACTAGGGGGTCACTGCTCCTAGGCTTTCTCAGCGAACAGAACTAGAGAATATGGGAAATATACCCCAGACCTATTGAATCAGAATCTGCATTTTTAACAAAACCGCCAGGTGATTTATAACAAACATTAAAGCACTGCTTATCTAGAGAGTAGATGACCTCAATGTGTGAGCTGGCTCTTGGAACATCAGCCACGACAGCTGCATTTTAGGTAGCGGGGAGTAAGGGGGCGCAAAAGGACTCATTGACCTTCCTGTTGCGTCAGCTCCCTTTAATCCCAGAAG
This sequence comes from Loxodonta africana, assembly GCF_030014295.1. Classification (NCBI taxonomy): domain Eukaryota; kingdom Metazoa; phylum Chordata; class Mammalia; order Proboscidea; family Elephantidae; genus Loxodonta; species Loxodonta africana. The sequence goes on along the minus strand of NC_087355.1, from coordinate 51,332,698 downwards.
ACTTTCACAACAGTGCTGCTAGCATCTCATTACTTAGAACGTAGTCACACGGGAGGCAAGGGAGGCAGGGAAATCTAGCCTTTTAGTTGGGCCCATTGCCACTTGGAATAAAATTAGGGCTCTATTTCTAAGGACAAAGGGCATGGTAGATATTGGGCAGGTGAGAAGAGTCCCTGCCCTCTGATCTTACTTGGTCGCAGCCTCTGTGTCCTCTCAGCATACTGAGAAGTTGTTGGTTCCAGCAGCCACCACTGGGCACAGCCACCAGTCACCCATATGTCTATAGCAAAGAGGTCACCACGATCAACCCAGAGTTGAGGCATTAAGTAAATCCCCTACCCAAGCACCCTGTTTTCATATGGACTCTGTTACCATCATGCCTACCTACCCCACCTTCTGTCTAGCCCCACACTGGAGCTAGGTCCAGAATTCAAGGAGCATTATAATAGTTACAGTTTAGCACAGTAGCTCAGCATGGAGACTCTGGTGACAGGCTGCTCAGGTTCAAATCCCAGCACCATTGCCTACTAGATGTAGGGCTCTCAGCAAGTTGTTTTTTCACCAGAGCTCAGTGTCCATGTGTTAAAATAGGGATAAATATATAGGGCTACCTGATAGGTTGTTGTGAAGATTTAGGGGAAATATCCCATGCAAAGCTCTCAGAGCACCTGACCCATAGTAAGCTCTTCATAAGTCGGTATTACTGAGCACAAATGCCATGAGCAAAGACAACCTCCCTGGAGGTGGCTGCCAGCTCTGAAAGTGGGGCTTGGACCCAGAGACGTGTTTCACAAGAAGTATGGAAACCACCAACTTGGAAGTGCCATAGATTGACTTAATACTTTAAGCCCCGTGTTTCCACCAGCTTAGAGAAGAGACCTTTTCCTTGACAATGACTGAAGCCAGCCTTTATGACAGAAACTCAGAACTTTCTCGTTTTGCTGTGATTTTATGCAACAGTATCTTTTCCTGAGTTTAGTTTCCTATCTTGACTGCTTGAACTACTTGCAACACATTTTTTAAAATAACACTTCTAAAAAAAATGTTAGATATAGCACCTGACTTTGCACAAATCCTCTCCACAATAAAGCCTCCAGCCACCACTGTCCTTTTGCAAGGACTTACCAAACCCTGGCAAGTCCACATCTGCCACTGGATACACGAAAAGTGACACTATCATTTTCTTAGACAAACATCTTGGGCAATTTGGCTTCCTTTACTTTGCCATTAATACAGCTGGTTTTGCTGAGTACCTTAGGGGATCTTGAAGGACCAGTTCTTGTTATTTTAACCTCCTCACTGGTTTATCACTTCTGTTTATAATTTCAACATGTTTGCCGGTGGCTTCAAGGTAACACTGAAATGTTTAAGCTAAACAAAGAGCATTTTTCTTATTAAGATCGATGTCTCCACAACAGGTTGGGAAAAGATTTAAAGAACCCCAAAAGGGTGTGTGAGTATGTGTGTCTTTGTGTATGTTTATGCCAAACCAGGACTGAATGTTCCTGTGTGCTATTTAGCTCCCACTACCACTTTCCAGGTGGGCAGAAACTGTTGGAACTAATCCCTCTGCTCTTTAAACTCTCACTCTGGGGCCAAGATACCACCTGGTTGGCCACCTCAGGGGCCAGGGATTGGGGGAGCAGAGTAACAGTGCCCCGTACAGGTGTGTGCTTATGATGGCGAACACGTGGATGCCTCATCCAGAGGCCTCTTGAAGCAGCAGAATGGTGTCTGTCATTATCTGCCCCAGTGGTGTGTGCAAACTGGTGATTAATGGCAAGTATAAATATGGTACTTGTTACCATGGATACCAGAGACTGGACATTCCATGTTCTCTGTGCAGTGGGCTATGGTAACTACACCCATGGTCTGTTCAGGCAGTCCTCCCATTCTTCTTTTCCTGGCAAAAGTACCCCCTCTCCTTCAGGGAATTTCTGTTCATGGCATGTGGATCTAGTGGATTTGACAAACCACTATGCTCAATCCTGGCCACAGGGGTGAAAGTGTGACACAGACAGACCAGTCTTGGCCCCACATCCCCTTGAACATTGTTGAGCAAGATGAAAACCTGGGGGTCATCTTTCGCACCATCCTTGCCCTTACCTGCCATATCCAAGCTGACAAGGCCAGCCAATTTTAAGCTTTTAGATTTCTTTTTCCTCCATCCAATTTTTCCCATCTCCCCTATCACCATAACTGCAGTTATTTTCATCTCTCTCCTGAACTACTACTGTGTAGCCTTCTAACTGGTGTTCCTATATCCATTCTGGGCCAGCTCCATCCAGTCTACTGCAGCTGGGGTCATTGTTTCATAGGACAAATCTGATTGTGTCACCCCACTCGTCTCCTCTTTCTATTCTGGCTTCTGATGGCTCATGATAAAAGCAGAATTCCTTGGTGTGATCCACAGTTACGCCATGGACTGCCCCTTCCCCATTGCTTCTGACTCATCTTGCCCTATTCTCTGTTGGATCTTTCCATTTTGGCTACTTGGACTTCTTGCAGTCCCAGTCCCTGGTATTAGCAAGCTTCCTTGTACATGTTTCTCCTTCCATCTGAAATGCCTTTCTTGCAACTCTTCACATAGATAATACATCCTTTTGATCTTAGCCCAAACATTTTCTTAGGGAAGCTTTCCCTGGCTTTCAAGGTCGAACACCCCAGTGGATACTCTCATAGCATCGTCTGTCTCCTCCACAAAGCACTTGCCCCAGTGCAGTTTTACACTTGTTGTTCAATTAATTTATGGTGTCTTGCCTACTAATTATGAGCTCCATGCTGCTACGTATGGTGTCATTTTTGCTCATAATATTTGTCAAATGACAATGGATGAATTGGTTCAAGTAGTGGGCACCTGACACTAACTGGACCAACTGAAGTCTTCCTCCAGAATTTCCCAGATCAGAGATGGAAGAGAGTTACTCTTTTTCCCCTGGGATCATGAATTACAAGGAAGTAGGCTGTGGCTTGTAGACGGCTGTCTCCCCTGCCTCGTGGCGTCCACCCATCTGCAAAATTAAACCTGGCAGAGGTGACGGACAGGAGAGCAGGTCCCACAAGAATGGAGTCCCCCATTCCATCCCCATGCCTCTGAGCACAGGAACTCTTCCTTCAGTTCTCTGCGCCTCCCAGAGCCATTTCCAGCTGTGAGAGCCAATACATTCCCTTTTTCCTTAAGCTTGTTTGAGTTGGGGTTTTGTCACTTGCAACAAAAAGTGCCCTGCCTAAGGCATCATCATAACAATTTAGTGGGGTCTGCAATTTAACTTGGTGGTCTGGGGTCAAGAGATCCAGGGCTGGAGAGTCACTGAGTTAGAACTTCAAAAGAAATCAAGCTAAAGGCAAGTTTAGAATTGTATTTGATATGGCTCATTTAGCCTACTACAATTGGACTGCACCCATTGCTGTCTGCCAGAGGAAAGGTGCCCCTAACTGCTGGCAAGCATTTGGGGCATGGTTAAAGTATATCATCTGAGTGCTGAGCACATCTCTGCAGCAAACAAACAGCAACACATTTAACAAGTCATCAATCCATGCAGTGAACTTATAATGCTATGGGAAACACAGAGTGAATAAGATTCAGTCCTCTTGAAAGGTTTCCAATACAGTGTGTTGGAGGGCATTGCACAGACATAAAGAATGAGAGGGAAGTGAGTGGAACTACTTTCAGGTAGCTAACTTCTGAAAGGGTGCATGAGGGGCAGGCCAGCGTGCCACAGAGAGCACAGGCTTTGAAACCAGAAAGATCTGGGTGTGAATCTGGACTGCTGCTCACTGCCACTCAGCCTTAGTTTCTTCTCCTGTAAAATGGGTATTGTGGGGTTTACCATTAAATTTACCCAAAGAATTTGGTCATTGCCCTTGGTTCGTGAGAGATAACTTCTAAAACCTTCGAGTTTCCCTGGTAATTGAAGTAGCTTTATTATCTGTTAGGGTTCCAAACCACACCAACCTTACAGGTTTTGAAATGAGGTACCTCTTGGGTGGGGGCTAGCCAGGCCAGAAAGACCTACGGAGTGATATCAGCCAACCTCAGGGAGGTGGGCTGATTCAATCAATCATGCCTACATAATGAGGCCCCATAAAGTCTCTGGGTGTGGAACCTCCATGGGTGTCCTGGTTGGTGAAAGACTTAAATGCATGTGGGAAGGTAGTACATACCTTCGTGGGACATAGAAGCTCTGTGTTGGGAACTCCCACATCTCACCTTATGCGTCTCTTCATTTGTATCCTTTTTGCTGTAATAAAACTGTAATAGTAAATATAGCACTTTCTGTGAGTTCTGTGAGTTATTCCAAAGAATTATCAAACCCGAGAGAGTAGTAGGGGCCAGCAGGTCAGAAGTGACCCCGAGCTTACAGACGACATCCTGAGGGGGAGTAGTGGGAACCTAATTTGTAGCCAGTAGGTCAGAAGTAAGGGTGTCGTGGGGACCTTCAAGCTTGCAGCTTGTGTCTCAAGTCTTGGGCAGGCTTGGCAGTTTGAAGAACTGTGCCCTTCAACTTGTGAGGCCTGACCTACTCGGGGTGGTTAGGGTCAGAGGAAGAAGGACTGCGTGTTCAGTTAAGTTGCAACTGATCCTTATATTTGGTGTCAGAGAAGTGGGATTTAATTTCTGACCAAAACCCCAAAAAAACAACTAATAGTGACCCTGTAGGGCAAAGCAGAACTGTCCCATAGGGTTTCCACAGCTGTAGATCTTTACGCAAGCAAACTGCCACATCCTTCTCCCACAGAGCAGCTGGTGGGTTTGAACCGCCAACCTTTCGGTTAGCACCTGAGCACTTTAATGACTGTGCCACCAGGGCTCCTTAGTTTCCCACACAGGTATAATAATAGCCTTACAGATTGTCAGAAGTATTAACAGAGATAAAACATGTAAAGTACCAAGCACAGAGGCACTCAGCAAATAGGAGTTAATATTATTATGTACCCAGGTGGTAAGAAGCCCTGGTGGCACAGTAGTTAAAGCACTCAGCTGCTAACCAAAAGGTTGGTGGCTTGAACCCCCTAGCCACTCTGTGGGAAAAAGATGTGGCAGTCTGCTTCCATAAAGATTACAGCCTTGGAAACCCTATGGGGCAGTTCTACTCTGTCCTATAGGGTTGCTATGAGTTGGAATCAACTCGACAGTTTGAGTTTACCCAGGTGGTACTTTTAGGGCTACCTGGAAAGACCCCCTGCCCCAAATTATCCCTACTCATCATTTGATCAGCCATAGCACTTGAAATCCTAGGATTAGGAATTCGGTTTTGAGGTTTATGGTTTAATTGCTAGATGGCCCCTGTTAAAATGCAAATGTATTACTTGAAAGTACTAACACAGTGACTCATTAGAAGCCGTGAACACTTCAAGGATGAGTTAAATTGATCAGCAAAGAACAGAATAGGACACAGAGGGTAAGGCAAGTAATAATTCCTTTGTACTTGTCAGTGGTTAAAGTGCTGGACTGCTAACCAAAAGGTCAGCGGTTCAAATCCATCAGCAGCTCCTCGGGAAAAAAATGTGGCCGTCTGCTTCTGTAGAGATTTACAGCCTCAGAAACACTATGGGGTCACTATGAGTCGAAATCAACTCGAAGGCAGTGGCTGTCTACTTGTCAGGTGTCACTGCGCCATGTGCTTTGCACCCATTATTTCAACTAAGGATCAAACAATCCTGTTGTTGTTACCATTTCAGATAAGGAAACTAAGTCACCAAGAGATTAGGTCAGTTGTCCAAGGCCACATAGCTGGTTAGAGGGAACCCGGAATTGGAGACCAGGTCTATCTGAGCAATTAGGATGCACATGAAGCCACGGTCCATTTAATGAGGGAGGGAGACAGCAAGGCTGAGGAGGACCGTGCTAAGGGTCACCTGCTACCAGAAGGTAAGAATGCTGCAGTGACACGACCACATTGTACAGCGTCACCAAGGAAAACGGCCAATGAAGGGAACAAGTGGTACAGCAGCTTCCTTTTATGGTGGGCAACATGAAAGAGAAAATGAGGCCACATCTCACCTGCGTAACCCCCATCAGTTCTGCAAATGTCACTCTTTAAAGTATATTCTCTCCTCTGTATTTTCCCAGGCCTGAGATGAGCTCTGTATCTAATATTCTGAGACAGGTGAACTGGCAATGAAAGGATGTAGAGAGGGAAGAACCGAGGTATTTGGTTAAAAGATGTAAAAACAATGTAAGGACTGAGAATTCTTATTGCAATAGCCCACAGGGGGGCATTCTATTCCAATTCACGATCTGTGGGATTTTCCATTTCATCGCTAGGCACTGAAGGTCACAAATAACTCCTACCCACAGGCAAATGGCAACTCTGTTATTTATCTCTGTGGGGTCCATTCTGGCTTTGATTAATTCTCTTCTGACTAGAAGGCAAGGGTTAATTTTATTTAAAAATCAGTCACTCAGCCTGATATTTGAAGAGAACCATGAGCGGGAGGTTCCCAAACACTGGACAGGTGCGTCAGTATCACTGGGAGCTTTTGACCCATGCCCAATTCTCAGGGCCCACCCCCAGGAGAACCTAATTCAATGGGTCTGGGGAAGGAGGTAAGAGAGACTCTCTTGCAACATTTTAAAAACTATTAACAGCATTACTGAAACATAATTCACGTACCATACATACCCATTTAAAGTATGCAATTCAGGGGCTTTTAGTATATTCACAGAGCTGTGCAACCATCAGTATAATCAATTTTAGAACATTTTCACCCGATACCCTCTAGCTATTACCTCTTAGTCCCCTCGCCCCACCCCCAGGTATAAAATCAGTATAATCAATTTTAGAACATTTTCACCCCATACCCTCTAGCTATTACCTCTTAGTCCCCTCGCCCCACCCCCAGGTATAAAATCAGTATAATCAATTTTAGAACATTTTCACCCCATACCCTCTAGCTATTACCTCTTAGTCCCCTCGCCCCACCCCCAGGTATAGTGAACCATTAATTTACTTTCTCTATAGATTTGCCCGTTCTGGACATTTTGTATAAATTGAATTATATGTTGTCTTTTGTGTCTGGGTTCTTTCATTTAGCGTAATGTTTTTAAGGCTCATCCATGTTGTAGTATGTATCAATACTTCATGGCTTCATGCGGTCAAATAATATTTCACTATTTACCAAATCATCAGTCGATGGACATTTGGGTGGCTTCCACCTTTTGGCTATTATGAACAATGCTGCTATGAACATTCACCTACAAGTTTTCGTGTGAACAAGACTTATTTTTAAAGTGCTCTGCTAGGTCATTGGGTCTCACTGGGGTCATTTGCCCCCCCTCCCGGGAGACATTTGGCAAAGTGGGGAGACAATTCTTGTCATAACTGGAGGAGGAGTGCTACTGGCGTTGAGTGAGTAGAGGCCAGGCATGCTGCTGAACATCCTACAGCACTGAAAAATGGGAATAGTAGTAGTAATCAACTAATAGTGATTGCTATCAATAACTAATATCATGAGAATTAAATGGCTAAAGTGCTTAGAATGATGCCTAGCAGGTAGTAAGCACTTGGTAAGAGAGAGTTTTTGTTACTTACATAGTGCTGGTCTGTATTTTTTAATATGAATAATCAATTTAAAAGAATATAAAATAATCAATGCTGAAACCATTCTGAATGTAATATAATCTCCCTTTGATGTATCAGTGTGAGTTTTTGGGGTGTCTTTGAAGGCAGTCTTTAAGCCCAGAATGACTTTTTGTTACTGCTTAGTTTAAAAATATATATTCAATTTAATATTCAATATATAATATATTGAGTGCCTGGGTGATACAAACGGTTAACATGCTCATGCTTTCAGCTGCTAACTGAAAGGTTGGAGGTTTGAGTCCACCCAGAGGCACCTTGGAAGAAAGGTCTGGTGATCTACTTCTGAAAAACCAGCCACTGAAAACCCTACAGAGCAGAGTTCTACTCTGATGCACATGAGGTCGCCATGAGTCAGAGTTGATCTGATGGTAACTTTTTTTGTTTTAATTGTATCAGATGGTAATAAGTGATGAAGCAGGGTAAGGGGATAAAGAGTGAAGGGGTGGGAGGAGGGCATGGAGGCTTTGCATAGGCTGGTCAGGAAAGACATCTTTGAGAAGGCCACATTGTAGCAGAGACCTGAAGGAAGTAAGGGGATGAGCCAGATGACCATCTGAGGAGAGCACCCCAGGCAGCAGGAACACCATGTGCAAAGATCCCAGAACAGGATTGTGCTTGGCTGATTTGCAGATGAGCCAGGAATCCAGAGTAAGCAAGGGGAAGAGTGGTAGGAGACGAAGTTAGAAAAGTAGGGAGAGTAGACAGGGGTTATGACCCTGAGTGAAAGAGGAAGCTGCTAGAAGGTTGGAGCAGGTATGACATGGTCTGACTTACAGGAGAAGATGAGGGTAGAAGCAGGGGGACTAGTTTGGATAATCCAATAATGTCAGTTAGAACCAGAGTGGGAGTAGTAGAGAAGATGAGAAGGGATAGGATTCTGCATAAACCTTAAAGGACAGCCAACTGGCTTTGTGGATGGATCAGATAGGGTATGTGAGATAAAGAGAAGGGTAAAGGCTGCCTCCAAAGTAAGAGTTCGGCTGCTAACCAAAAGGTCGGCAGTTCGAATCCACCAGGTGCTCCTTGGAAACCCTACTCTACTCTGTCCTATAGAGTCGCTATGAGTCAGAATCAACTCGACAACAACAGTTTTTGTTTTTTTAGTTTTTGAACAGCTTAGTTCAAGTCCTGAAATACTTAAGCTGTGTTTATACATTTAATATGTTCAATTATTTGTTGTTGTTAGGTGCCATTGAGTCAGTTTGGACTCATAACGACCCTAGGTACAACAGAACAAAAAGCTGACCAGTCCTGCACCATCCTCACAATTGTTGCTGTGTTTGAGCCCATTGTTGCAGCTACAGGTCATTCCCAACTTAAGATGTATTCTAGTTAAAATTAACTGCATTTAAAACCATCCTTTTTTTTTTTTTTTGGTACATCCTATCATTAGTAATATGTACTGCATACAGTGTTGCAGCATGTAACTTGCTGATGTTATCATTCTCATATATAATGTTTCCAACCCCCAAAGACAAATAAAGATCAGATTATAAAGATACTGATAATAGAAGACAATAATAATAAAAACTAAAAAAAAAAAAAATGGTATTTGACTTATGTCAGAACCAGCTTAATGACGGAGTAGTTGTCAGAACGGGACCCCGTCATAAGTCAGAGACTATTTGTACTGTGTCAATCCATCTCATTGATGGTCTTCCTCTTTTTCGCTGACTCTCTACTTAACCAAGCATGGTTCTTCTCCAGGGACTAGTACCTCCTGATAACATGTCCAAAGTCTTGCCATTCTCACTTCGAAGGAGCATTCTGGCTGTGCTTCTTCCAAGACAGATTTGTTCAGTCTTTTGGCAGTCCGTGGTATATTCAGTATTCTTCACCAATACCACAATTCAAATATTCAGTTGTAAGCATTTCAAATGCTGGGCTAATAAAACCTTCTTGAATACTTAAACAACCATAGAAAATCTCATCAGTTAAGTGAGTAGCTACAGTGATTTGCCAGTTCTCTTAAACACCACAGAATTGTTTACAAACTTGGATAAATTCTGTTATAGTCTTCTGCTTAAAATCTGAAGTTCACTGTTGATTATTCAATTTTATATTTTTAAACTAATCACAGGCTAATGTAATGAATAACTCTACAATGCCAAATTCTCTTAAATATCGTAAATGTAGATACTAATTTATAAATATTACATAGAATATTTCTAAATTTAACAAAGAAATACTAATACAATGGATTTAACTTCATCATCTCTAAAATTAAGCCTAGCGCTTTCCAGGGTAAAGTCTTGTACCTAGTAAGGAAACAATTCTATTATCCCAGGTAAACTGGGTCAGAGGCAGCAGTCACCATCTCATTCACGGGGCTGATGTTGCCTGTCAGGTAGTTTCAACCAACACACAAGTTCTGAAGATGCAGAGATCCAGGGAGAGGTTTGTTTTGTTTTTTAGTGATAAGGAGGAACAAGTTCAGCCTTTTTACAGTTAAAGGGTTTGCACTCAGCTGCTAACCAAAAAGTTCGACGATTTTAACCCACCCAGTGGTTCCGTGGGAGAAAGACCTGGCAATCTGCTCCTATAAAGATTACAGCCTAGACAACCCTATGGGGCAGTTCTACTCTGTCACATGGGGTTGCTATGAGTCAGAATCAATTGGACGGTACCTAACAACAATATGGCTATGCCTTGCTCTCCCAACAGCGTGTGGTAGAGTGAGAGTCTAACAGCTCACATCCTCTAGACTCAAATTACTTATTGCCTAATTTTGTAATTTCCTTTGACTTCATCCCCAGATTTAAAGAGATGAAATTTAGTAACTTCCACCTAGGTTTGGATTCAACTATGAGTGTGGTTCCCCAACTGGGCTGCACTGCAGAATCAACTGTAGAGCTTTGTAAATACTGAGGCCTGGGTCCCATCCAGCGACCCTGACTCAACTGGCCTGGGCGAAGGCTACGACATGAGGACCTTTAAAAGGCCCCCGGGTGATTCCTGCGTGCAGCCAGGCTTGGATCTGTGGCTGTCAGGTATGATTCTTGTCAAGTGTGAGTACTGGCCATAGCTTCTCAAGTCCTTCTAATGCTATGGTGGTTCAGGAAGCTCTTTAGAGTCTTGGAGAACCCCAGGGCCAGGGTAGGGATATTTATCATCATCATTTATTCCACCTGCGTTTGTTGAGTGCTTACTCTGTGCCAGTCACTCTTCTAGGCACTGGGGTGCAGCACTTACCAAACAAATCTCTGTGCTGCCAGAGCTTACATTCTGAAGGGGAGATGCCAGCAGTCAAATAAAGATGTGCATAGATTACCAGCAATGTGGAGAGCAGCTGCTCAGCACCGTGGTTAAGGGTATGAACTTGAACCAGCCAAGGGAGTCTAAGTCCCAGCTCTGTGTGACCTTGGGGAAGTAACTTAGCATCTCTCACCTCAATTTCCTCATCTTAAAAAAGGGGATGAAAGTAGCAAGTTCAGTACCAACTCCTAGGTTGTTGGAAGAATTTGAAGCATTCGTATATGTAAAATACTTTGAGCAATATCAGATAAATAGAAAATATTCAATGAGAATTAACTATGATTTTAATATCATACTGATAGTATTATAAAGAAAAATCCGACTGGGTTAGGGGTTACAGGAAATGAGAGTGAGAGAATAAGAGGGGTGGTTGTTTTAGCTGGGGTAGTCAGAAAAGGCCTCTTAAGAAGTGACATTTGTGCAGAGACCTGAGTGAAGAGAGGAACTGATCCCTCAAATATACGGGGAAATACTACTCCTGAATGAGAGAACGGCAAAAAACAAGGTCTCGAGGCAGAAGTCCACTAGGTAGGTCCAGGAGGAAGAAGAAGGCAAGAAAGCATGGGGTGGAGTGAACAATAGCCAGGGTAAGGGGAATAGTAACTCACTCTGTCACTCAGCCATCTGTTCTCAGATTGTCATCTTTTATTGACACTTAGAGACCTCCCACTGGACTATGAGTCTAAGTTGTTGCATCACTAGGTCCCTGCCAGGCCATGGAATGTTCTCTGTACATGTTTATTGAATAAATGAAAATTAATTAACTATGTATATCTCTCCATCAGCAAATTAGAATATCAATATTCTAGGCTCAATTGTTTGCTCCCTGTTCCATGCAAAACCCAACTGAGAAAAGTGATATTTATAGAGATCCCCTGAGGCAGTGTTTTTTTGTAATAAATATGGTCTGTAGCTCCTGAGAAAGAAATGTCCAGATGGGCCACCAATTGATCAAAGCAAAGGAAGTCCTTCCCTTGATGCTTGTAAGTGAGTGGGTACAATTCCCTAGAGTGTCATTATTGTATACAACTGCTTATGTGCGGGTTTTTTTGTTTTTGGTTTATATGCAGTCAAGAGTTACCAAAATGAGTGCTTTACTGATGTTTCCTAGGGGCTGATTTGATATTCAGCTGAGGAGCCTAGTTGCCAGTCCCCAGCAGTGGGTGTGCACAGCATGTTTGGAATTCCTGCCAGTTTTAGGCAGGCAGCTTAGTTACTGCTACATCATCAATGTCATTTAGAGTGGGTCATGGTTTTCTCCTGCAGTTTTTCTTGCATTTTGATGCTAACTTTCTGTTTATCTTTAGCAGTCTGGTTTGTCGTGGGCTTGTTTTGTAAGCCCTGTAGGCTGTGGTAGGTTATGTTTCATCAACACTTTTCTTTTACAGTCTGAGGTCCCTGGGTGACTCAGTTTGTACTGGACTACTAACTTAAAGGTTCGTGGTTCAAACCTACCCAGCAGCGCCACCAAAGAAAGGCCTGGTGATCTGCTTCCATAAAGATTACAGCCAAGAAAGCCCTATGGATAGCTCTACTCTGTAAAACCTGAGGTTGCTAGGAGTTGGAATCGACTCCATGACAGCGGGTTGTTTTGGGGTTTTTTTTTTTTTTTTTTTTTCCATTACTTAGGCTTTAAGTCCTGTTTGTGTGTTGGTTTTTGTTTGTTTGTTGTTTTAATTTTGTTGCTGTGGTTGAGAATACACACAGCAGAAACATACACCAATTCAAGTGCCTTCATGTGTATTTCAGGAAAATGATCACATTTTTCGAGTTGTGCAAAGGAGTTTTTTCCACCTCCTTTTCTTAGTTGCAAACCCTGGTGCTGTAGTGGTTAAGAGCTACTGCTGCTAACCAAAAAGTCGGCAGTTCAAATTCACCAGGCACTCCTTGGAAACCCTACGGGGAAGTTCTACTTTGTCCTATAGTGTGAATTGGAGTCAATCTGACAGCAATGTTTGTTTGTTTTCTGAGTTGTTCCTCATTAACATAAACTCACTGCCCCCTAAGGTTCCTATCTAATCTTTCAAGTTGCTGTTGTCAATTTGATTCCACATAGATACATCTTAAAAGAGCATAATGCTCAAGGCAGACAAAGGGCAGTTGCTCACTAGCGGCAATTAGCCAGGCATTCCATTTCCTCCTCATATTCCAGACTCTCCTTCTTCCCCTGTTGCTCCAGGTGAGTAGAAACCAGCTGTTGTAATGTGGATCGTGCCTTGCAAACTTATAAGACCCCAGGCACTATGCAACGAACTAGGAGGTAGAACAGAAGCACTAAACTCATTATTAGGCCAGTTAACTGGGATGTCTCATGAAACCATGACCCTAAACCTCCAAACCAAGGAACCAAATTCCAGGAGGTGTTTGGTTGTACATGAGCAGCCTCATAAGTGGCTACTGTTTTTTGTTTGTTTTTGGTCATCATTGCAAATATAGCTATCACACAACATCTGCCAGTTCAGCTTTTTACAGGTGTACAACTTATTGACAGCGAGTACATTAATTGACTATGCAACCCTACCCTTAATTGATGCGATTTTTCCATCACTGTAAACCGAAAGTCAGTACTCCATAAACAATAGCTCCCTTTTCCCCCTCCCAGCTGCCCCTGGTAACCAGTAATAAACTTTGGTCTCTAAACATTTGCCTGTTGTCTTTTTATATAAGTGAGCTCATATAATATTTGTCCTTTCAAGATTGACCTACTTCACTCAGCATAGTGTCTTCAAGCTCCATCCATATTGAAGCATGTATCAAGACTCATCTCTCCTATTGGCTGAGTAGTACGCCATTGTACGTATGCACCACATTTTATTATCCATTCATCTGTTGATGGGCATTTAGGTTGTTTCTATCTTTTGGCTATTGTGAGTAGTGCAGCAGTGAACACTGGTGTACAAGTCTCTGTTTGAGTCTCTGCTTTCAAGTCTTTTGGGAGTGGGATTGGTGGGTCATATGGTAGTCCTATTTTTAGATTTTTGGAGAACTGCCACACTGTTTTCCACAATGGCTCTACCACTTTACATTCCCACCAGCAATGGATAAGGGTTCCAATTCCCCCACATCCTCACCAACATTTGTCATTTTGTTTTTCTTATCATAGCCATCCTAGTGGGAGTGAAATGGTATCTCATTGTGGTTTTGACTTGCATCTCTCTGATGACTATTGAGGTTGAACATCTTTTCATGTGTTCGATGGCCATTCGAATGTACTTTTGGTGAAATGTCTGTTCAAGTCCTTTGCCTATTTTATGGTTGGGATATTTGTCTTTTTTTGTTAAGTTGTTGAAGTTTTATATATGGTTTAGTTATTAGATTCTTGTCAGATACATGGTTTCTGAAGATATTTCCATAGTGTTTTCAATGGCTGATTTCTTGGAAGTAGATTGCCAAGCCTTTCTTCCAAGGTGCCTCTGGATGGACTTGAACCTCTAATCTTCCCGTTAGCAGCTGAGCATGTTAACTATTTGCACCACCCAGTGACTCCTCTGCTGTAGTTACACTGCTGGCCTTGTTTCTCTTTCTCCAAGGGCCTAAGATTTTCCCCACTTGAGGCTTTCCCATACCTGCAGTTTTTCTGCCTACGTGCCCCTCTTTCTCACCTTGTACATGACTTCTTCATCTGGCTAATCCCGAACCCCATTTCAGGTCTCCATTTAAATGTTTCTGGCCCAGGCAAGCCTTCCCTGACCCTGACTCAGGGCTGCTCCCCCTTCCATGCTCTGTGCCCTATACCCCGAGCTGGTTATTTGTAGGATGAATCACTCTTGGGCTCTAAGTTGTGTTCTTTCTTGCTGAATGTCTGGCTTCTCATGAGACTGTATGAGCTCAAGGACAACATCTGGCACATCCACCGTGGTACCCCCACCGCCCAGGCACCATGCCAGACACAGTCAGTAGTCATTAAATATTCATTCTTTCCGACTTGGCTCAATACCGTCTTCCTTGCCTGGCCAGCTCACTGCCTGAACCACCAGTTCAACTTTGGTCCTACAACTCCCTGACTCGAGATGCAGAAAAGCTGCTTGTCTTCGAGTTCATGTTTATTTAACAGAAATCAAAGTCCGATAGCTGAGTAGTAAGACAGGCTCAACAGGCAGGCATATCAGGCACATTATTATTTACAGTGCGTCCTGGCACGGCTGGAAGTGCCCTTCCTTTATCCCCCAGTCATCGAGCCACGGCTCTCTTTTCTGCCAAAGAAACAAAATCTTCTTTATGGAAACCCTTAAACAATAGGATTTCAAGTGGCAGGGAGAGCCCGGCTCTGACTGCTTCAAAGCTGCAGGGCATCGCTGTAATTCACATCGTCTCCTCGCAACTGAGGAAGAGGAAGAGGAGCCAAAGAGAATAAAAACCAGGAACAAAACAACTTTTCTGAAAAGGCATTCCACGAAAGCTCTGCACGCTCAGAAAAGGGGTGGTTGGGTCATTTCCAGTTGTACTGTTGAGAAAAGAGCTCTTTCTCTCTTTTACTCTCAAATACGAGAGTACTCAGTGACAATCATATGTTCCTGACTTCCATTGATTTATTTTCAAAAGTAAAAAAAAAAAATTTTTTTTAAATAAAATCAACTGCATTACAATACTCTATTATTGGAACAGAAATTTCTAGTGCTGAAGAAATTCATTCCTAGAAATGTTTTCCATTCAATGAACAGCTGAAAGGGATGCTGTAGAGGGGACTGAAACATCAGGTGGGACATCTAGATGAGAAATGATCGCAGTTATTAAGAGCATGGGTACTGCAAATACATGGGACAAGTGCCATCTCTTCCCAACCCTGCCTGAAGCAGAAGTTGTTAAGTGGTCATGGCAGTTTAGCACAATGTTGTGAATGTTGGCTCTAGGATCATACTCTCTAGGCTTGAATCTTGTCTCTGCTATTTAACAGCTGCTCATCGTGGGAAGGTCACTCCACCACCCTGTCCCTCAGTTAGCTCATCAGTAGAGAAGGAACAGAAGAGCACTTATCTCATGTTGTGGAGTTGGTTGACTGATTAAATGATTCGATATGTATAAAGCACTTGGAAGAGTATTTGGTACCAAATAAATGCTCGGAAAATATTAGCTCTTAAGCCAAAAACTAGACACAACCCAGTGTCCATCAGCAGGCGAATAGATAAACAAATTGTAGTATATACATAAAATGGAATACTACCCAACAGTAAAAATGAAAAAAAAAAAAAAAAACAGCTATTGACACGCGCAACAACAAGGACAAATCTCAAAGTAACTGCCGAGCAAAAGAAGCTAGAACAAAAATAGTATGTGCAATATGATTTCATTTGTGTAGAAATCTAAAAATTGCAAACTACAATGACAGAAACCAGCTAAGTCATTGCTTGCAGATGGGGAGGCAGGCAGACAGAGTCGGGAGGGATTATGAAAGGGCATGAGAAAAATTTTGGGGCTGATAGATATGTTCACTACCTTGATCGTGGTGACGGTTTTATGGATGTACAGTATATCAAAACTTAAACCGTATTTTATTTTTTTTTAATTTATTGTGGCAAAATATATGTATAACATATATATAACAAAACATTTACCATCTTAACCTTTTTTAAGTGTACAATCCAGTGACATTAATTACATTCACCAAGTTGTGCTGCCATCACCACCATCCATTTCCAAATATTTTCATCACCCTGAACAATAACTCAGTATCCATTAAGCAATAGCTCCCATTCCCCCCTCCCCTGGTAACCACTGGTAATCTTTTGCCTTTCTAGACATTTCATCTAAGTGAGATCATACAACATTTGTCCTTTTGTATCTGACTTATCTCACGAAGTATAATGTTTTCAAGGTTCATCCATGTCATAGCATGAATGAGAACTTCATTTGTCTTTATGGCCGAAGAATATCCCATTGTAGATATATACCACAGATTGTTTACCCATTTATCTGTTGATGGACTTGTAGGTTGTTTCCACATTTTGGCTATTGTAATACTGCAGTGAACATTGGTGTCCAAGTGTATGTTCAAACTATACACTTTAAATATTTGCAGTTTATTATATGCCAATTGTACCTCAATAAAGCTATTTAAGAAAAATAAATATTAGCTATTACTATCGCCCACTGACCCCATCTTTCTCAACACAGTGCCCCAGACAGTCACTACCTGGATCAGAGTTGGCATTCAATTTGAGTCTTATTAGTTATCCCTGGCTTAGATGAACTTTTGGATTCCCTCCCAGTGGTGAGCATTTACAACTCTATTAAAACTTACTAGACATTTGACCTTAGATATGTTGCTTGGCCTCTCTGAGCCTCAGTGTTTTTCATCAGTAAAATGGAAATTATAACATCTACTTGCCTTTCTGGGTTGTTGTGAAGGCCAAACGTGTAAATGTTCAACACAGTGCTCCAAAACACTGTGCTGCATCAAACACACACGGGATGGTAGATACTGTGTGAGCTTGACTATTTCATGTATTCTCCGGGACTTGTCTGCCAGCAGAGTCTGATACCAAGTACCTCCTAAAGCACCCCTTTTACAAACAGAATTGGAGCTGCCAGGTAGCGCAAAAGGTTAATGCATTTGGCTGCTAACCAAAAGTTTGGGGGTTCAAGAGCCACCTCAGAAGAAAGGCCTGGAGATCTGACATACGTGGGGTTGCCCTGAGCCGGAATCAACTCCATGGCAACTGATTTTTTTTTTTTTGCGGGGGGGTCAGATTTATGATTTTGTGCGAATGCTTTTGTTCGATCATTTTTGTCCCTAATCATTGGGGTCTGGAGGGAGGAAGTCAGAGCAACAGTGTCGGAGTCTGACAGACCCATGCAAGGCTACTTGGGGAGGCCCAGACCACTGTTAGCAGCTATTGCCGTGTATACGAACCTTCCTGGGCAGTCAATGCGCTCAGAGAACCTTCTTCCTCCGGACCAGAGGCCCCTGCCCTTTGCTGAGTTGCAGCCTCGTGCTGGGTGGTGTCGTTGGGCCTGACTTGAACTTTGGGTAAAAACAATTGTTTAGCATCACTCTAAAGAGTCTACAGAGAGATATGAAACAACATGTTTGCAAGGAAAAGCACAAATTAATAGTTAATGGCTCAAATGAGGTAAATCTAAAATAAGTAAAAGAAATATAAGCAATCATTAAGAACATAGGTTTGGAAAGGCCTGAATTCAATTCTTGGCCTTGCCACTTCTAACAGTGGGACCTGGGGCAAGCTAACCCCTTTGTGTCTTAGTTTTTTTTTTTTTCTTATAAAAAAATTTGTGTATATCTTGCTATGTACTCCTAGTTGCCCTCCCTGTAATGAGACAGCACACTCCCCGTCTCCACCCTGTATTCCCCGTGTCCATTGACCCAGCTCCTGTCCCCCTCTGCCTTCTCATCTCCCCTTCAGACAGGAGCTGCCCACATAGTATCATGTGTCTTCTTGAGCCAAGAAGCTCACTCCTCACCAGTATCATTTTCTATCCTATAGTCCAGTCCAATCCCTGTCTGAAGAGTTGGCTTTAGGAATGGCTGCAGTCTTAGGCCAACAGAAGGTCTGGGGACCCTGACCTCTGGCGTCCCTCCAGTCTCAGTCAGACCATTAAGTCTAGTCTTTTTACAAGAATTTGAGGTCTGCATCCCACTGTTCTCCTGCTCCATCAGGGATTCTCTGTTGTGTTTCCTGTCAGGGCCGTCATTAGTTGTAGCCAGGCACCATCCAGTTCTTCTGGTCTCAGGCTGATGTAGTCTCTGATTTATGTGGTCCTTTCTGACTCTTGGGCTCATAATTACCTTGTGTCTTCAGTGTTCTCCATTCTCACTTGCTCCAGGTGGGTTGAGACCAATTGATGCATCTTAGATGGCTGCCCACTAGGGTCCAATACCCTAGACACCACTCACCAAAGCACGATGCAGAACATTCTCTTAAGACATTTTGTTATGCCAGTTGACCTAGATGTCCCCTGAAACCATGGTCCTCAGAGCCCTGCCCCTGCTACTGTGGCCATCAAAGCATTTGGTTGTATTCAGGAAACTTCTTTGGTTTTGGTTTATCCAGTTGTGCTGACCTCTCCTGTGTTGGTGTGTTGTCTTTCCCTTCACCTAAAATAGTTCTTGTCTACTATCTAATTAGTAAATACCCCTCTCCCTTCCTCCCACCCCACTCTCATAACCATCAAAGAATATTTTTTTCTATGTTTAAACTATTTCTTGAGTTCTTTGATAGTGATCTTATACAGTATTTGTCCTTTTGCAACTGACTAATTTCACTCAGCATAATACCTTCTAGATTCCTCCATGTTATGCGATGTTTCACTGATTCATCACTGTTCTTTATCATTGTGTGAATATACCATAATTTATTTATCCATTCATCCATTGATGGGCAGCCTCGATTGCTTCCATCTTTTTGCTACTGTAAACAGCAGTGTGCCTCAGTTTTTTAATCCATGAAATCAACATCACCATCATCATTATAGCTAATTCATGGAGTAGGTACGAGGATTGATTGAGGTAATGTGTGTTGATTGAAGCAATGCGTATAAAGATGGTACCTGGCAGATAGTAAATGCTGAGAAAATGGTACAACTAATAATTATCATTCTTATTATTGATGTGTAATCTAAGCAACATCATTCCCACTGGTATAATTCACTTCAGTCAAAGAGTGAATTATATTTTCTTTTTTCTTTCCATTGTTGCTCACTTGTTTTTCTGTTGCTAGTCACTCTTTCATCATACTGTGAAATGATCTCGTAGAGCCATCAATAAACCAAAGAGCTTGCTTTGCTTTACCTATTAAAGCAGAACACAGGGAGATTGAGAAGTGGTAAAAAAAAAGCAAGCTCCAAAACTATATGTATTGACAGGCCTGATTTGGGGGATGGGAAGGAGTTTACAAACTCAGAGTAAGAAAAGACTGGAAAGATACAAACTAAAATTGTACCCCACATGCTCCAAAAGGTCCAAACCCAAACACTAACAGTAGTTAGTGTTGGGGTTGGGAGGGCTTTTGCTTTCTTCTCTTGTTTTATCTGTGTTTTTAAAATTTTCTACAATGAATGAATATTACTTATGCAATGCAAAAACTTTGTTTTTAAACAAAAAGAAAACCAAAGCATTTCTGGTATCTGTAGAATTGCTACCTTTGTTCAGAAAAGTATGAAACCTTCTTGTTATCTATGACCAATAAAGATAGCCATCAGATGTAAACAAGTGGGAAATAATTCAAATGCCTCAAGCCCACGATTTGTCCAGGTCAGGGAGCTGTCTCTGAGAGCTGTACCATGGGATAGTTTCGGGAAGGTCCTGCTGTACCCCTTGACACCCACATGACAAGGATGATGATGTCCCCCAAACTCCCTTATGTTCCTTAATTCTTGCTCCTTTTCTGTAATCCATGCATGAATCTTAAACTGAAGTATTCCCTGCCTGTACTATCTCAGCTTGAAACTAATGGTATTGTAACTTGAGTTCCCCCAGCCTCTCAGCCAGTGGGCACAGAACAGGACCCACCAAGACGGACCTAACAGCAGTGACTGGCTCATGTCCCTCCCTGCTTAAGCAGGAACTTGACCCACTGCAAAGAACCTCTAAGAAAGTACGGCGATCCCCAGAAGCATCTGTCTGGCCATGGAACCAGCACTCTTGTGGTCTTCAATTAACTTAAAATTGTAACCCTTTGAGATTTTAAGAGAATTCCAGGATTTGGTGAGCAAGTATGTACATTTCTCTAATATCCTTGGTGCTTTTGTCAGTGTCATCCCTGTGGGACAAAGAACTTGGCTTGGCCCTCAGACTCTGGTTTCTGAAAATAACCTGAGCAATCAAGATACCTTTGTTTGCCAAAGTAGCCAGGCAAGTATGGGCTACACAGGTCCCATACTTGGAGAACTTACTTCAGGAAGGAAGGGGGGGCCTAATATAATCATGCATATTCATTGATTGGATCAATCATAACTATGCATTAAAGCCCAAGTCATGCATATTCATTGAGGTTCCACTGGCTGGGGGACCTGGGACCTTGGAGTGTTCTGTTTGGAGGCCTCCTGGATTGGTGAGAACATCTATGCACAGAAGAGGGTGTGTCCCTGGGGACAATGGAGGCCCCATGGTGCCAGGAAATCTCCCAGACCTTACCTGATGCATCTCTACACTTATATCCTTTCTGGTTATAATAAATGAGTAACTGTAAGTACAGGTAATAGTTTCAAGTTCCGTGAGTCATTCTAGTGAATTATCTAACCCACCAGGGGCAGTGAGAGCCTACAGAGGCTGGTGTTTACCTATTTGGCAGGGGCTGGAAGGACAGAGTCCTAAGCTGTGGATACTCAACTCTGGGTGGTTAGGGTGGGAGAGAGAAAGTGCCATGTGGGTGGCTGCTGTCAGAATGATGAAGTGGGAAAGTGGGGACATGAGTTATCTTTGCATTTTGGGAATTAGCTTTATGTCAGCTATTATTCACCCAGTCCCTATTCCCCTTTCATCTTGAACCTAGACAGAGCCCCTCCATTAGCTATCCCACATTTTCTGATTCCTTCAACATTTTCCCAGCTCCAGCTAGATGCCAGGCACTGCCACCGGCTCCCAGCTGTAGTAAGAAATGACCCTGCCCTCGAGTCACTCAGCATCTCATTGAGGAGAATTCATGTGCAAAAGACAAATAACCACACCCCCTCCCAGTACATGCTGAAGGGGTAGTGGGAGGACATGCCATGAAGCATAAAGAAGGAAGCTACACAGAGTGCCTAAAAAGGTTGGGGGCAGTCCAGAGGAGGCCATTAGGGAGAGGACTGTCTGTGCTTCTCTTTCCTCAAATGTAAAATGGAGATAATAATACCTACCTCAGGGTACTTGTGAGGATTAAATGAGTTAGTACAATCTAGGTAAGAAGGCTTGGTGATGCTTGGCTGAGCACTTGGTGATGGTTAAGCACTTGGCTGCTAACCAAAAGGTTGGCAGTTTGAATTTACCCAGTGGCAACTCAGGAAAAAGACCTGATGATCTGCTCCCATAAGATTACAGTCTAGAAAACCCTATGAGGCAGTTCCACTCTGTCACACGGGGTCACCATGAGTCGGAATCAACTTGACAACACCTAACAACACAATCTATGTAAAGTAGATAATGCTTGACACTGAATACGGTTAGTGGTACTTACTATTTTTATCATCAATATGATTATGAAGCAGCAATGGCTAGTCAGTCTTCTATAAGCAGAACGAAATTTTCCTCAATAACATTCCCATCACCTTTGAGAGGCAGCAAACTTCTTTCCATTGTAGCTTTTGGGTAATGCCTTGTGGGGGGAGGCAGGAGTCATCAGAACTCTGCTGTTCAAGATCCGTGTTAGTGTTATAATCATGATTGACATCTTATACGGCCTATAATCATTTAATAGCATACTTCCTCTTCATATTCCATTTCTTGAAGAAAACTCATTTGTTCTTTCTCCTCCTCATTAAAACAGTTGCCAAAGTGAGCACTTTGCTGCCTGCCCCCTCTGCCAATCAGGTGCCCACAGCATCATGACAGGTGTTTCTTGTGGTCACCCTGGGCCTGCCAGGGTACCTAGAATTGATCAGGCTTAGAAAGGATGTATGACCCAGGCTTACAGGAAGCTGGTGCTTTATTAAGTTCCAGGGGGCACTTCTTGGTGAAAGGATATTCATGTCTGGGCTCTCCAGGGTACCAACCCCTTTCAATTAAAACCCTATGTTTACAACTCTAGTGATTAGAATCCCCATATATATGTATAAATCTCTTTCCCCCTGCATAGAACTTGAAGGAGGGGGAGGAGGAGGAGACTTGGCTTCCCCACCCAGAAACCAGAATTATTAATCAGAGGGCTGTTTGGTGAGCATCAAGTCAAAGCAGAGAGAGCTGGATGGTCTTGAGTGGTATTTCATCTAGGCTGTACAAAAGCCTGATGGGCTTTCCCTGCCCCACAACTCTAGTGATTAGAATCCCCACGTCTATGTATAAATCTCTTTCTCCCTGCACAGAGCTTGGAGAAGGGGCAGGAGGAGGAGACTTGGTTTGTTGGCAACCCTTTCCTAGGCTCTCTGCCAGCCAGCCATCCTTGTCGTTACACATCTTTTCTAAGATGCTCACAGCACAGTACAATTGGCTAGGCTACTGATGTAACTTCATTTAATTCCTGAAGAAGGCTTCTGGTCACCTCGACCACACCTGGCAGGTTTTTACCAAGGTTCTATAGAGTTAGCCCACTTCTCTCCTACCCTCTGTGCCTTTCCCAGGGGATCCATGATTTCCTGAGACACCGACCTCCACCTGCATTCTGATGTCACCCAGTTACCATCTCATCCCTTCACTCCAGCCTTGGATACCCAAGCCCTCTAGCTGAATCACCTTCTAGCACATCAAACTCAGTGTGTGCAAACTCACTTTGGACTCCCCTACCCAACGTTGACTCCTTCTCCAGATGCCAGCCCCGTTGTCCATCTAGTCTCTCAACAAAACCCCGAGGCAACCTTGGGTCTCCCTTATGTCTCTTTTCTTCATGTTCTACCCTGATTAATCTGAGTCCTGTGTAAATTTTCATCCTAAATATTTTTTATTCCATCCCTATTGACATTGCCAGGAATCCCTGGGTGGCACACACAGTTAAGCACTTGGCTACTAACCAAAAGATTGGCATTTGAAACCCAACCAGAGCTGCCTTGCAAGAAAGGCCTGGCAATCTGCTTCCAAAAGGTCACAGCTGTTGAAAACTCTGTGGAGCAGTTCTCCTCTGCACATGTGGGGTCTCCATAGTAGGAGTCTACTCAACAGCAACTGTTTTTTTTTTTTTTTGGATTATTGACATTACCCTAGTCTAGCATTCTGTCTTCTCTTGCATCATTACCACATTTTCCGGGACACTAGCTCCCCAGAGTGTGAATAAGTACGACCTAAAACAGGCTTCCAGATTTAGGTTCTCAGCCCGCAATGCACTATAGTACTTTGTGACTCTACAAGAGGAAGTTATCATAAGCAACGTCACCCAGACCTCTTAGACCAGGGCACCCAGCTCTCGAGGAGCACCTTACAGGACTTCTGTCCCAGTCTCTGCATCAGAAAGCACTTCCTTGCTGCGACTGCCTCTGGTCGCACTCCCGTCCCCATTCATTCTCCACACACTCACCTGAGTGATCCATCCACAACTCACCCTGACCACGTCCTCTCCCTGTTTACAATCCTTCAGGGATTACGCCATGCTTCTTAGCCCAGCAGCACGGCCTTCAAAATCTTGGGCTGCCCCCTCTCCAGCCTCATCCTCCACCTTCCCAGGCCTCACCTGTATTTCCTAGTAACACCAAACTCCTTGTTGTTGTTGTTATCATCCTAGGCCTTTGCTGTTTGCTTTCCTGGAATGCTTTTACCAGTTCACTTCTGTTCTTGTTCGCTGCCTGCAAGTTGGCTCCCAACTCATGAGGACCCTATGCGCAATGGAACAAAACTACCTGGTCCTACACCATTCCCATGATCTGTTGGAAATCAGACCCTTACAATCCATAGGGTTTTCATTGGGTAACTTTTGGAAGTAGATTGCCAAGCCTTTCCTCCTAGTCTGTCTTAGTCTGAAAGCTCTGCTAAAATCTTTTCAGTATCATAGCAACACACAGGCCTCCACTGACACACAGGTGGTGGCGATGCATGAGACGCATTGGCCAGGAATTGCACCTGGGTCTCCCACATAGAAGGCAAGCATTCTATCACTACATCACCAATGACTCAGTTGACTTCTGTCCATCCTGAAAGATCCTCGTCAAACATCACCTTCTCCAGGATGCCTTTCTTGGCTCCCTCCGTGGGGCTGCGTTAGATGTCCCTACTCTGTGCTGTCATTGCACGCTGGATGTCACTGTGTCCTCGAGCTCACTACGGTGTTGGTATTTAGCTCTTTATGTGTCTGCTTCCCTGACTAGACTGCGAGGTCATTGAAGTTAGTCCCATTCATCTTAGAATTCTGGCACCTAATGAGGTGTCTGCACACAGGCGCTTGAACAGAGCTGAGCATCTCAAGAGCTCCTTGGCAGTCATCTCTGAGGGAGTCACATCTGCAGTGGCTCCATTTAAAGTTTCACTTCCATGCTGTTGTTGTTAGGTGCTGTCGAGTCAGTTCCTACTCACAGCGACCCTACGTACAACAGAACAAAACACTGCCCAGTCCTGCGCCATCCTCACAATCGTTATGCTTGAGCCCATTGTTGCAGCCACTGTATCAATAAAAAAAAAAAAAAAAGAGTAACCTTTTCCTGACCCTGTATTTTCTAGAGTTTCTCCCATTAGTAGGTACTGATGGAAAAGTTATTTTTTTTCTTGAGAAGTGATGAAAAGCAAGTAATCTGAAGCCAGGCTTCCTGGGTTTGAATCCCGACAGACCTGTTATAAGATGAGTAACTGTGGGCAAGTTATTACACTCCCTCTAACTCAGTTTCTTCTCCTGTATAACAGAGTAATAACTGCACTGAGCTCATATGGGGATTCTGAGAATTAAATGAGCTTGTGTATGTAACATGTAGAGTAGTGCCTGGCTCTTAACAAGCGCTTTGTAAGAGTTATCCTGTTATTGTTATCTTCAGAATATTGCCCCTCAGACCCTGGTTCTCCTTTCCTTTCAGCTGCTCTCTTCACAGACATAGACAGCCTCGGGGCTCAGCCCTCTGCACTCTGGCATGAGGCTGATTGTAGTCATAAGGGTCAGTGTTTTAGTTTCCTGTGGCTGCTGGAACAAGGAGCCACAACCTGGGCAGCTTAAACTAATAGAAATTTATTCTCTCAGAGTTCTGGAGGCTAGCAGTCTGAAATCAAGGTATCAGCAGGGTCATACTCCCTCTGAAGGTTCCAAGGGAGAATCCTTCCTGGCCTCTTCTAGCTTCTGGTGGCCCCAGGCATTCCTTGGCTTGTGGAAGCATAACTCCAGTCTCTGCTTCCATCTTCACATGACCTTCTTTTCTTTTCTGTGTCTTTGTGTGTCCTTTTCTCTTATGAGGACACCCGGCTTGGATTGAGGGCCCACCATAATCCAGGGTGATCTCATCTTAATCCTTAACTTAATTATATCTGCCAAGACCCTGTTTCCAAATAGGGTCACATTCTGAGGTTTCTGGGTAGATACGAATTTGGGGGGACACTACTCAAGCCACTACTGTCAATCACTAGGTTTAGTTGTTCCAGACCAGAAAATCACCCAGGAGCTTTCAGGACTACCCTTTACTGGTGCAATTTTGCAGCTCTCCTATATATCCTGTATATTCTCTCAAATTCCATAGAACCCTGAAGCACTCAACACAGCCCATACAGGCAAAGAAAGGCACACAGCCAAGCTCTTTAGCTTTACTATTCTGACTCGCCTGTCTGAAACTCAAGGACATAAATGGGGGATAAAACCCCAAACCAGTTGCTGTTGAGTTGACTCCAGCTCATAGTGACCCCATGTGTATCACAGTAGAACTATGCCCCATAGGGTTTTTAGTGGATGATTTTCAGAAGTAGGTCACCAGGGCTTTCTTCCAAGGTGCCTCTGAGTAGACTCGCACTTCCAGTCTTTCAGTTAGCAGCCAAGCTCGTTCATGGTTTGTATCACCCAGGGAGTCCATAAACAGGTTGGGAAGATTTAATTCCATACCTGTCATCTTACGGCTCCTACCACTTGGCGGGCTTACTGAAAAAGGTGCCCACCAATCAGGAAACTCTTCCATGTTTGCTCAAGCCCCTTTGTTCATATGCTCTATGGCTTTGATGATTGGAGTAAGGTGCCCAGAGCCTGGGCTGTAAGAAAAGAGGGAACATATGTCACCCATAATACACGTTGGATGTTCATGAGAGAACAACCCATTCGCAACTACACAGCTGGCTCCCCAGTTGACCCAACTCCACTGCCCATCCCAGGGGCCCAAGGGTGTGATGGGTTCAGGAGAAGTAGAAAGTTTCACTGTGAGACAGAGCCATACCTCTCTATTCACTTCCCCAAAAGTATGTGGGCAGCAGATGTCAAAGGACCAAAAAGATTACACAAAGCGAATGAGAGGCTATATGCACATACTATTTAAAAGGCCACTGGTATTTAAAAAGCAGTGAATCGAGTACTTGGCCTGTGGTTCTATTGATCATACTATAGAAATTGCCTCTTATCTGTTAACTGGACTATGTGAGGTTAGGGACTGTGACCATCCTGTCCACCAATGCCACTGCAGTGTCTAGCTGAAAGGTCAGTGCTTTGAACCTACCAGAGGCTCCGCAGGAGAAAGATGTGGCAGTCTGCTTCTGTAAAGATCGCAGCCTTGAAAACCCTATGGGGCAGTTCTACTCTGCCCTACAGGATGGCTATGAGTCAGAATTGATACGACAGCAATGGGTTTGGTTTGGTGGGAGTAGGGAGTCCCTGGATGGTACAAACAGTTAAGCGCTCAGCTACTATCCAAAAGGTTGTCATTCAGATTCACCTAGAGGCATCTCAGAAGAAAGGCTTAGCAATCTGCTTCCAAAGTCACAGCTATTGAGAACCGTATGGCGTACAGTTCTACTCCGACACACATGGGGTTGCTATAGTTGGAATTGACTCAGTGACAACTGGTTTTTGTTTTTGCTTTCAGTGGGAACAGAGGTCTAGGACTTGTGCAGAGCCTGGTTCTGCTCAAGTCTGGCTTCAGGAATGGCATTACTGAAAGGAAGGAAATGGCCCTGTTTGGACATTTCCATGGAGCTGAGCCAGGACCCAGGCCATCCACAGATGGAAGAAAGTTCCCAGCAGGCTGGGGCCACTTCTGGACCTGACCAGGATGCTCTGGTTTGTTGCCCTGAAGATTGGACCAAAGCCCAGCACCTACCCGATCAGCCTCTGTCCCAGAGGGGACCCAGGGATGGCCCTGGCCTTGATGTAGAATGCCCCTCCAGAACAGAGATAGCCTGCAGACAGGGCAAAATCCTAAGACCCCTCTACCCTGGACTGAAAGCCCCTCTGAGGTGACAACAGTTTTTAACATCATTTCACAGAGGAGGAAACTGCAGCTTAAAGAGTCCACTAACTTGCCTGAGGCCTCTCAACAAGAAGCAGCAGAGCTGGGATCTGAATTCCTGTGGCTTTCTCTTAACCACTACATTATACCGCCTCTCTGTCTTAATAGCCATGAGTCTCAATTCCCTTTTCTGTAAAGCTGAAACTGCCAACGCCTCCTAGCTCACAGGCTACTGCGAAAATTCAATGGCATAATGTACTTTAGGGCCTGGTGTTCAGGAAGCCTGCAGGAAATAATGGGTGACCAGTAAGTGTTGGTTCTCCTCCCCTAGCCTCAGATTCCCGGTTCAGGCTCTGACCCCAGTAAAGGACTCTCGGTGTTTGAATTAAATCCTAGAATAAACTACTTAGACCTATGAAAACATGCTCTGTCACCTTGTGAAATCTACTCCACTCTTCTGGACCTGTTTTGTCATTTGTAGGATGTTGCTCTTAATGTTCACCTGGAAGAGTTATGGGAGGATTAAAGGAGAGAAGGAATATGGAGTCAACCCAGCGCCTGCTTTGTAACAAGCCCACACCTGAGACTACTGCGTCCCTTGGCCACAGTGACCCCAGCAAGATAGGAGGCATTCTGTTCTAAGGTAACTAAAAAAGAGAATCAGGAGGTTATTTCCTACAGGAACTGTTAAGTGAGAGGCTGTTGGAAGAGTTCAGCATGGTTAGTCCAGAGAAAAAAGTATTTATGTGAGTCCAGCTATCTGGGTGCTGGTACAGATTTGAAACTAGGGCTTCTCAGGGATTAAGAGAGGCCCGAGTCACTTCCATTTTTTTTTTTTTTTTTGGTAGTTTCTGGTATATTAAGAGAAAAATGTAAAAACTAAAATAACAAAGAACTTAAGTGAGGTTACAAATATTGTGGCATACCTTAATTGTTTCATTTAACAAATGTTAACACACAAAAACTGAGCCTAATGTAATTGTACTAGTCATAGGGTGATTAGTGGATACTTTTTTAAATCTTAATTCCTGGTGCATCGCAGGCAGTGTGGGTGGGTAATGGAACACAGATTTTTTCAACTGCCTCAGGTTCCTACTTGGAGAAAACAGCAACAGATTGAAGTTGAGGTTGGGGATGAATGTTCTGTCGCCTGAGCTGGCCCGTGCGCTCTCTCTCTCTCTCACATACACACACACACACTACCCCACCCATCCCACCCGCGAACCTTTGGAAGGTGGGCCGGACATCCTACATTCGGCAAGCCACAGAGGTCAGAATCAGGCCTTAAAGTGGATATTAACGACAGCCTGTTTCCCTTCAGCTGCACCTCCAGGGCGTCGAGTAGCCTGACTCTGAGGTGTTGGGGTGTTGGGGTTACTTCTTTGGCACGTGGACAGAACATGTGTGCGACTGGAGCAATGATTTTTGGCTTCTGTGGGTTCAAGGAGCTTTCAGACACGCCCGGGAGCCCTGCCTTGACCGCTGGCTGGCTGCACCCGCGGCCGCAGACGCGCCGGGTCCCCCACGGTCCCGCTCCCCCCCACCCCCGCCCGAGCAGCGCAGCGGGAGCCGGGCGGGGACAAGGAGGAGGCGCGGCCTGGCTCCCGGCCCCACCTGCCCACGCCCTGGGCGAGGGGAGCGGTCGCAGGGCCCCGCCCCAGGCTGTGTGCCGGGCCTGCTGCGCCCACTGTCCCGGGCTCAGAGCCGCTGACACGGCGCTCCCGCAGATCCAGATACTCCGCGCTGCACGCGGGCCGCCTCCCGAGCCATGAAGACGCACTTCTGTATCCCGGTGTCCCAGCAGCTGCCCGACGCACTGGGGGGCCGCTACGTGGTGCGCCCGGGCTGGGGCCGGGGCCGGGGCCGGTTGGGCGGGAAGGGGACTAGGGACAGTGGGGGACTGGGAGCTCAGTCGGCTAATCCGGAACCCGGGACCGGGGTGTTTGTGTGTTTGTGTGTTTGCAGCTGTACTCTGTGTACCTGGACGGATTCCTCTTCTGCCGGGTGCGCTACAGCCAGCTGCATCGTTGGAATGAACAGGTGAGCGCGTTGGAGGCGGGTCTCAAGCTCCAAATCGGTGAAACAGGTCGTGGTAAGGGTTAATGTGAATTGCTTGGCATTCAACTCAGTAAATACATGTTAACACTTCTAAAGGTTCCTGGGTGGTGCACACGTTTTGTGCTAGATTATAACCCAAAGATTGGTGGTTCAAACCCACCCAACAGTGCCACGGAGGAAGGCCTGGCAGTCTGCTTCCGTGAAGATCGTAGCCAAAAACAGCCCACTGGAGCAGTTCTACCCAGTAACACATGGGGTAGGCATGTGTGGGCATCGACTTCATAGCAATGGGTTTGAGTATTGTTTTGTGTTTTTGTTTTGTTTTGGCCACTTTTAATCATCTACATCAGTGGGATGAGGGCACAGGGAGCAGTTGATTCTCCCAACCCTTGCCCAGCCCTCGGGTCCCCACAAGCCCCACCTGGCAGGACGCTGGAGCGATGGTGGGCTCCATTTCAGTACTGGTCTTTCCCAAGGGCAATGTCCCAGTTCAAAATGAGCAAACCCGCTGTAGACCAGGGGGCCTCTTTCCCATGGTGTAGAGTCTCAGGAATCGTGTATATGGATATTTAATCTCCTTTCTCTCCAGGATTTCTTAGATTTACTCCCTTTTAAAAGGTGTATCTGTGTTTTTGTTTTCAAACAATTATATTCATAGGTTTCAAGTACTGGCAGGCTCGAAGCCCAGGAAATGGCTGATTTATCAAGACAGGAGGCCATTTCCCACTCTAGCTTCTCACTCTGATGTCCCCACGGTATTTTCTCTGGAGGCAGACTGACTTATTAAAAAAATAGCCTGCTCTAATGGGTTTTGTTGTTCTGATAAGGAAATGTTGTAAGTCTTCAAAATGGGTTAGAGGAGTAAATAGAAGTTTGGAAATAAATTCATTTTCACCCCCTTCCCTTCATCAAAAGTTTCTTTTTTTCTTCTTCCCTTTCTCCCCTGCCCCTTCATATTTACATTCTGTATCCTGATTATAAAGACAGCATTTATCCAAGGTTAAAACACACACACACACTTTAACAAAGACAGAAAAAAACTTGCCCAGAGGCAACAGCTGTTAACATTTTCGGGAGAGTCCTTTCAGTCTCTGGGTTTCCAGTGAGTAGATGCACCATCTTTTGTTGATGAACAGCTCAGTTTTTCTATCCCGACTTATGACTCGGCTCCGTTCCGACCATTCCGTCATAAGTCATTCTGATGTAAGTTGAATACCTCTTTTTTTTTAGTTTTCATTATTAATGTCTTTTATTATCAGTATCTCTTCGTCTTTGGGGGTTGGGAACATTACACATAAACTTAGAGATATACTTTAATATATACATACATACATACAAAATAGGCGAATCATAAAATTTACTCCCAGATAAAAAAGAGTTGGACAACATTACTATTTTGTCAGTTATGGTAATAACACCACTTGTAGAACGTTCTAGATCATCTGGATTATCTCTGGGAATGGGGATGGTGTTTCTAGTCAGAAAATCAGTGAGAGTTGCTTCTATGGTCCTTTTCTTTTTTTTCTTCATCTATTTTGCGTAACTTCTCAATGGTTCCCGAATTCACAAAGTGATCGTCGTTTGGGTCCATATTTTCAAGTACCTGAAGTTTTTTTTTTTTTTTTGAAGCCACTGATTTAGTTCAGAAAAAGCTCTGGCTAGTCCTTTCACTGTAAAAAATTTTGACAACTTCTCTGCTTCTTCTCCCTCCTTATTTCCTTCTTCTTCAGCATTTCTCTCCACTTCAAAATCCATTAAGTTCTGATCTGTCAGTTTCCCCTTCTTTGTAATCTATGAGCTATTCCACATCCAGGATATCAAGCTCTGAATTCGGCGTTGTTACCATGTGGATGATTCTTCCACTGATCTCTTCTTTCATATTATCCTGATCAAATGCTTAGAGTGTGTTCACATAACTCAGCAATTTTTTCCCATATCCCCTGCACCCATTTTCCCATAACTTCCTCCCAGGAAGATATATTAACGATGTACAAAAAAAAAAAAAAAAAAAGGACGGTGATAAGTGCAGTTCATAACTCGAATACATTGTGAGTTAGGGACTCCCTGTATTGAATACATCCCTGCGGTGAATCTTCCTGCTCACACATCATGTTGTTGTTGTTGTTGTGTGCTGTTGAGTCAGTTTTGACTCATAGTGACCCCATGTGATAGAGTGGAACTGCCCCATAGGACTTCCTTGGCTGTAATCTTTGCGGAAGCAGATTGGCAGGTCTTTCTCCCACGGAGCCGCTGGGTGGGTTTGAACTGTCAACCTTGGTTAGCAGCCGAGTGCTTAACCATTTGTTCCACTAGGGCTCTTTCACACATCATAACTAAAAACCTGCTCAGTGCTGTCGAGTCGATTACGACTCATAGTGACCCTATAGGACAGAGTAGAACTGCCCCATAGAGTTTCCAAGGAGCACCTGGCGGATTTGACACTTCATGGTGCATCTGAAAAGTCCATTTTCAAGGTACAATTAAATACCTTTGGAGCCAAAACAAGAAAAAAAATTATGTGGTTGCTAGTATGGTTGTCATTTACTAGCACCTGGCACAGTACTTGCAACCTAGTGGGTCGTCAGGAATGATTGTAAAGTGACTAAGTGAGAAGGACATAGATTCAGACTTCTGAAAGATGAGAAGCTAAGTGTGATGGAAAAATGTCTGGGGA
Source organism: Loxodonta africana (assembly GCF_030014295.1). Lineage (NCBI taxonomy): Eukaryota > Metazoa > Chordata > Mammalia > Proboscidea > Elephantidae > Loxodonta > Loxodonta africana. Next base: position 51,300,211 of record NC_087355.1, on the reverse strand, counting down.
GCTGTGAGGACTTTGGAGGCAGGTAGGATGGAGATGCAGAGGGAGAGAAAGCATAGGTGTTTTAGGCATTTGGAGGAGGAAGGAAGTGAAAGTATCATCTCCTGCCTTTTTCAATCTTCCTAGAATGTGAAGTGTGAATGGGGAGGTAACCTTCACAAGGTGAAGAGCAGATAGCAGCAGAGAGGAGCAGGGATAGCACGGAACTGACTGACCACTTCCTGGATGGTCCCCTCTTCTCTAACCTGCAATTTCTCATCAGAAAAAATAAGCAAGTAGGTGGTTATCAACATCCACCTCACTGCATGCTTGTGAAGGTTAAGGCCAGTTTCTCAGTCAGACACAGGAAGTGCTCAGTAAACATTTGCTGACTCAGAGTCATAAAGAGTTTCTGAATCGGACCCTCGTTAACCAAGAGTCTCAGGAAAATGCTTATTTTCAGGAAAACTCTGAAATATCAAATCCTAGCAAAGCCAGATACAGAGACATAAAGTGGGTCAATTTTTATTCTTGACCTTCTTCTGTTTTGGAAGCTGTTATAGATTGAATTGTGTCCCCCAAAAATGTGTGTCAAAAGACACTAGGGAAAGATAAGTCCAAATGACTAATGGAACACAATCCACAGCCTCCACCAGACTGAGTCTAGCACATCTAGATGATGCCTGGCTACAACCACCAACTGCTCTGACAGAAATCACAATAGAGGGTGCTGGACAGAGCTGGAGAAAAATATAGAACAAAACTCAAACTCACAAAAAAAGCAGACTTACTGGTCTGACAGAAACTGGAGAAACCCCGAGAGTATGACCCCCTGGACACCTGTTTAACTCTGTACTGAAATCATTCTTTCATCCAAAGGGACAGGCCCATAAAATAAACAATAATAAGCATAGCTCGACCATGTATATGAGATTAAACAGACACATCAGCCCAGGAGCAAGGACAAGGAGGCAGGAAGGAACAGGAAAGCTGGATGAATGGAAGCGGGGAACCCAAGGTCAAGAAGGGGAGAGTATTGACACATCGTGGGGTTGGCAACCAATGTCACAAAATATGTATTAATTGTTTAATGAGAAACTATTTTGCTCTGTAAACCTTCACCTAAAGCACAATAGTAAAAAGAAAAATGTATGTGAGCTTGGCTAGACCATGATTCCCAGTATTGTGTAGTTGTCCATCATTTTGTAATCTGACGTGATCTTCCTATGTGTTGTAAATCCTAACCTCTGTGTTAATAAGGCAGGATTAGACAGTTATGGTAAAGAGGCAGGACACAATCTACAGGATTTGATTGTATCTTGAGTCAATTTCTTTTGAGATATTAAAGAAAGAATTCAGCAAAGAGAAGGGGGATTTAATGCCTCCAGGAAAGAAACACCAGGGATCGAACTCATCCTTTGTACCCAGGGTTCCTGCACGGCGAAGCTCCTAGACCAGGGGAAAATTGATGACAAGGACCTTTCCCCAGAATCCACAGAGAGAGAAAGCTTTCCTCTGGAGCTGGTGCCCTGAATTGGGACTTCTAGCCTCCTAAACTGTGAGAGAATAAATTTCTCTTTGTTAAAGCCATCCTTTGAGATATTTGTTACAGCAGCACTAGATAACTAAGATGGAATTCATGAACAAGGAGCCATTTGTTATTCACTGTGGTGGACTTTAAATATTGAATTACCACAGTTCAGTGCCCTCTGTGAGGTATGCAATAGATGTTAATTATACTCCATATTTGTCCCCAGTTTTAGAAAATCCTAAGGTGGAGATTTCTTTGTCCAGGTTCCAACTTCCATGTACTTTATGCTTGTCACTTTTTCCTCTTTCCGTAGGAACAGCTTCATTTTAAAGAAACTTTATCTAGATCTTAAGATCAGGGACTCTCTGTTGTATTCCCTGAAGGGGTATCATTGGTGGTAGCCAGGCACCATCTAGTTCTTCTAGTCTCAGGCCGATGGAGTCTCTGGTTTATGTGACCCTTTCTGTCTTCTGGGTTAATATTTTCCTTGTGTCTTTAGTGTCCTTCATTCTCCTTTGCTCCAGGTGGGTTGGGACAAATTGACATATCTTAGATGGCCTCTCACTAGCTTTTAAGACCCCAGATAAAACACACACCCATTGCTGTTGAGTCAATTCCAACTCATAGCGACCCTAGATGCTACTCACCAATGTGGGATGTAGAACATTTTCTTAATAAGCTTTGTTATTTGGCTGTCATCTTTAAGGAAGCCGATTGTCAGGTCTTCCTCCCATGAAGCCATCGAGTGGGTTCGAACTACCGGCCTTTTCAGTCGGCAACTTAGCACATAACCATTGCCACCAAGGCTTCTTCAAAATAATAGAATACACATTATAAAATTAGAAATTGCTTAAAGTTTATAGAGTGCTTCTATGCACAGAGCTTTTTTCCTCTTTTGTTCATATATTATTTACGTATAATAAAATCCTCCAATTGTAGGTGTTTGATGAATTTTGGTAAATTACCAACACCATAATTAAGATAGAGAAGAATTCCCTCTAGAATTTCCTTCATCCCCATTGTCCTGCATCCCTTCTCCCCACTCCTGGCCCTGGGCAACCACAGATCTGCTTCCTGTTACAAGAGTTCCAGGCACAGTATTTTATTTCAACTCTTCAGCAATCTCCTGTGAGGTCAGTAGTATAATGAGATCATCCCCATTTTATAGATAAATATTCTGAATAGGGTAGCCAGACTTAGCAAACTAAAGTACAGGATCCCCAGTTAAATCGATTTGAGATGAACAGCAAATGCTTTTTTAGTATAAGTATGTCCATGCTATATTTGGGACATATTTAACTGGGTGTCCTCTATTTTATCTGGTGGCCTGGGTTGAAAGGTTGGGTGACCTCTTCCAGCCACTTCTCAGCTTGTTTTTGTTCTCCCTACTCCACCAAGGATGTGAAACTGCTCAGAATTCTGAATCTGTTTTAATGCAAAGTGCTTTAAAAAGAGAAGCAATATAAAGGCACCATCTGTGTATGTGTTGTGTATTTTGGCGAGTATAAGTTTATGGTGTCGGCAAAGACTATACCATATACCATGGATTGCCAAAAGAATGAACGAATCTGTTTTGGGCGAAGTACAGCCAGAATGTTCCTTAGGAGGTTGGAGAGATTTCATCTTAGATACGTTGGTCATGTTATCAGGAGGGACCAATCCCTGGAGAAGGACATCATGCTTGGTAAAGCAGAGGATCAGTGAAAAAGAGAAAGCCCCTCAACAAGATGGGTTGACACAGTGGCTGCAACAATGGGTTTAAGCATCACAACAACTATGAGGGTGGCACAGGACCGGGTAGTGTTTCGTTCTGTTGTACATAGGGTCAGTATGAGTTGGAACTGACTCGACAGCACCTAACAACAACAACATAAGTTTATTTCAGTTTATTTTCTGGGAAGTTCTGCATCCCAATAGAATAGGAATTTTATTTTCTGGAATTAGCTGATTTATTCATATGCTTGGCAGACCCTGGGTGGTGTAAACAGTTAATGTGCTCAGCTGCTAACTGAAAGGTTGGAGGTTTGAGTTCACCCAGAAGTTCCTTGGAAGAAAGACCTGGCCATCTACTTCCAAGAAATCAGTCATTAAAAACCATGCAGTGCAGAGTCCTACCCTAACACACATGTGTTCACCATGAGTTGGAATTGACTCAACAGCAACTGGTTTATTCATATACTTAAGAAATGTTTACTAAGTTCCTAATTAAATAAAGACTGTGACTTTAGCACATGTGATTTTTTGGGCTTTAAAACTTGGATTTATATTTTGTGTATTGGATAACACACAAGGAGGTAGAGCTCCTGGCCCAGGTGAGGTGGCCCCTGTCCATCTCAGTGATGGTATGTAGAGAGCTAATGCTATGGACCTGGGGAGAGATGGTTGTGTCTCCATTAGGCCAGTTGTGTCTCACACTCTCTGAAGCTGTCACCCGAAGCCCTGTCCCCAAGTGAGGGTCACTCCATGTATGGCAGCTCACCCCTCTGCTGCTGAATGCTGCCTATCTCTCTGCCATATGAACTGACCAACCCAACTTCTTTCCGTACCTTTAGATAAATAAAACTAATTGGGTATACCCCTCCTCACCGGCACCGCCACCAACTGAATTTAAAGACATCTGTGAAGGAAACATTTCATTGATTCATTTTGGCCAAGTGTTAAAGGTGAGGGCATCCTTTGTAGTGACATTGTTGTTGTTGTCATTAGGTGCCATCAAGTCAGTTCCAACTCATAGCAACCCTGTGTACGACAGAATAAAACACTGCCCAGTCCTGTGCCATCCTCACAATCGTTGCTATGCTTGAGCCTAATGTTACATCCACTGTTCAGTCCATCTTGTTGAGGGTCTTCCTCTTTTTTGCTGACCCTCTACTTTACCAGGCATGATGTCCTTCTCCGAGGACTGGTCCCTCCTGCTAACATGTCCCAAATATGTAAGACGAAGTCTCTTCATCCTCGCTTCTGGGGAGCATTCTGGGTGTACTTCTTCCAAGACAGGATTGTTCATTTTTCTAACAGTCCGTAGTATATTCAGTATTCTTTGCCAATAACATAAATCAATGGCATCAATTCTTCTTCGGTCTTCCTTATTGATTGTCCAGCTTTTGCATGCATGTGAGGCGATTGAAATTACCATGGCTTGGGTCAGGCACACCTTAGTCCTCAAAGTGACATCTTTGCTTTTCAACACTTTAAAGAGGTCTTTTGCAGGAGATTTGCCCGACGCAATAACTTGTTTGATTTCTTGCCTGCTGCTTCCATGGGTGTTGATTGTGGATCCAGGTAAAATGAAATCCCTGACAACTTCAGTCTTTTCTCTGCTTACTGTTTATTTCTCTAATGTGTCTTATTGGTCCAGTTGTGAGGATTTTTGTTTTCTTTATGTTGAGATGTAATTCCTGCTGAAGGCTGTAGTCTTTGACCTCCTTCAGTAAGTGCTTCAAGTCCTCTTCACTTTCAGCAAGCGGTAGTGACATTGGGCTCTATAAATAGGAGACTTGTCTTTTTGCACACTCTGCCAGCATCAGTCATGGCAACGCAGCAAGTCAGGGAAGTTGCAAAGGATCTTTCAGTGGGAGGCAGTGGCTGTGGAAGCCTGTATGCACTGACTTGGCCCTCCTAGCTGACGGTTCTGCCCAGCCTGGCTCTTTCCTCCCTCTGACCTCATCGCCTCTTTCCACACTCTAACTTCTTCTGTTCTCTATCAGGCTGGCCTTCTCATTGCCTCTGCCCAGCTTGTGTCCACTACCTGGGAATACCCCTGGCTTCTGACCCACTTGTCAGGGACCAGCCCTTTCACAAGGCCCACATCAAGCCCCACCTTTTTTGGGGAGCTCTCCCTTGATGGCACAAGATGCTTTTCTCTGATTCCTGTGTTTTTCTAGATTTGTGTTTAGACCTTGTCACATTCCTCTTTTTGCGTGTACATTTTTGTTTCCTATGATTATTTAGGAGCAAAACCAATATTTAATGAAGGAATGGGTGAAGGCTCTGGGTATAGAATACCCAGCACAGAATTCTGCCACAGTGAAAGAAGAAGATGATGATGATGGTAAGGAATAGACTGACTCCAAGTTCTGCCGGTCATTAGCTGTAGGACCCTGGTGTAAGTCACTGCATGTCCATGAGCCTCAGGTTACTCCTCTGCACAGGCAAAGGATGACAATGTTAATGATGATGGCGGTGGTGATCCACCTCACAGAGTTGCTTTGAGGAGCAAATGGGATCATACTGCTTTGAGCTGTGACCCTTTCTTTAGCTAGCGAATGTGGATTTTTGCTTACAAGGGAACTTGGGGAGGTGGAATGAATGATCAGCATTAGAAGAGGAGACTGTAGAAAGGAGAAAGCTTGTGTCTTAATTCCACTTGTCCCAGGTCATGAGGAGATTGTGCTGGAATTTAAAATACACGTATTACGTGAATATGGTCTTCCAAAATAAACAAATAAATGGCTCTCTTCAAACAGTTTTTTGAAAGAGAGATTGGGCTAAACCCTGTTGTTGTCTTGTGCTGTCAAGTCCATTCCAGTTTATGGAAAAACACTGTTGTTATTGTTATTGTTAGGTGCCATGGAGTCCTTTCAACTCATAGCGACCCCACATGACAGGGTAGAACTACCCCATAGGGTTTTCTTGACTATAATCTTTATGAAAGCAGATCGCCAGGCCCTTTTCCCACAGGGCCAATGGGTGGGTTTGAACCTTCAACCTTTTGGTTACCAGCCAAGTGCTTAACCATTTATGCCATCAGGGCTCCTTGGCTAAACCCTAAACCAAAAAATCCAAACCCAGTGCTGTCAAGTCAATTCCGACTCATAGTGACCCTATAGGACAGAGTAGAACTGCCCCATAGAGTTTCCAAGGAGCGCCTGGTGGATTCAAACTACCCACGTTTTGGTTAGCAGCCATAGCACTTAACCACTACGCCACCAGGGTTTCCATGGCTAAACCCTAAAAAAAAAAAAAAAAATGGCTAAACCCTAGAACCAGAAAATTCTCTGTGTGGTAATAGTTCGGATAGCTAAACCATATGCTGTTGAGACCCATAGAATAGATTCTATTTTGGAAGGTTTGGGGAACTTGTGGAGTTGCTGACTGACTTTTGGCAAGCTTAACTACTCTGTTTACTCTATGTTATCTATCCCCCTTAGACCAGTTTCTAAAAAGGGGGCGGGGAAACATTCCTTGAGAAGTCAGCTCAGGTTGTAAAACCTGCTGGGAGGGTTTCTGCTCCGGGATGGGTATTAGAGCTTTAATCCTTGTTGACCTTTTCCCCAGCTCTGGCCTCAGGGTAGGCACTTCCCCACAGATGCTCTCCTGCAGCTGCATAACCCAGGCAGCCCTGCTGGCTCAAGATTGCTGTGATTAGAACCAATTTGAGAGCATCTGCGACATTTATGAACACATGCCAAGGAAGACAATTGCCTTTTAAAGATCACTTAATCAGTTAATCAAGAAATAATTGCATGCAAAGAAGACAAATTCCTGATTCCATTTAATGACATTAGCAGAGATGGGTGCATAAATCCCAGGTTGTTTGAGTAGCCCTGCCTGGGATGCTGCTCCAACCGGGATGTCTTTTGACAGCCTCAAGCATGGCAGGAAAATTTCCTTGAGTTTAAGGGAAATAGAATTGTTACTATAAAATATCCTACTAGATTTAGATGAGAGGTTGCAAACTTAAATGGCTACAAAGGTCAGGCAAATAATTTAAATGGCTTTAATGTTTTTTTAATGTTCTTTAAGCCACTGATTATAGGAAGAGTTTCAGCCCTTCTGCTCCTGAGGTACCATGTTAAACCCGACTGGGTTTCTGAGTAGTTTTCTTTCTCCTGTTATAAGAGAATGAAGCTGTACCTCATCTTCCAGCCACCACTGTAAGTGTAGGACTAAAATGAAGGAAGATGAATGTTTGGTTATCTTAATTTAAATACAGTTTTTTGGTACATCCATTATTCAGCTTACATAAAAACAGTTATTGCCATGATCTTGGGTGACATGTGGGCAGGTGGTAGAGAAGAGGCTGACTGGGTTTTCTGTTGAGATCATCATGTATAAACTTTATAGGAATTCCATAAAAATTAGCACTGTCCAAGAGAAATATAATGCAAGTCATATATGTAATTTTAAGTTTTATATATTAAAAAGAAATAGGTGAGATGAATTTTAATAATTGTTTTCTTTTTTGTGTGTTTTAAGTGAAAGTTTATTAGTAATATATTTTTATTTAAACCAGTTTATCCAAAATATTATCATTTCAGCATGTAACCAATATAAAAACTATTAATGAAACAATTTTTGAACTAAGACTTTGAAACCTGGTGTGTATTTTAAACTTATAGCACATGCCAGTTCGAAGGAGCTCGATAATGCTCAAGAGCCATAGGTGGCTAGTGGCCACCACAACTACAAACGTTGCCTGCTAAGTTCAGATTTGATGGAGTTGGATGCAGACTGGTTGAGGAATTACGTTCTTGGCTGTCATCATTGATATTGCAGATGCTATTGTGGAATGAATTTAGAAAATAGTGTGTGACTTGGGCAGTCTTGCCAAACAAATGAAAAATAAAAATATGGACCAAATCTACCAAACTTAGACTGGAGCGATCAGACCATAAAGTGTCTAATAGGATCTCTAGAAACAGATATTGCAATGAATTCCTTCTTGAGAAAATCAAATTATCTTCTTTCCCTCCATTTGGCTACCAGGAAGGATTATTTTTAAATAAAATGCTAGAGCTGGACTTACCCTAAGAGGAGGCTTTGGTATCTCAGCCAGCCTTGAACTGGAGACCCACTCACCTAGCTGTGTGTTTTCTGGATCTTTCAGCTGAGGCGAGTTTTTGGAAATAGCCTGCCACCCTTTCCACCAAAATACTATCTTGCAATGACCACGTCAATGGCTGATGAGAGGAGGGACCAGTTGGAACAATATTTGCAAAATTGTATGTATTTGGTGTTTTGTTTTATTTTTTTATAGTTTATTGAAGCATGTTACACACGTTAAAATTCACCTGTTTAAACTGTACAATTCAGCGGTTTTAGTACACTTACAGATTTGTGTAACCATCACCATAATCTAATTTTAGAGCATATTCATCACTTGAAGAAGAAACCTCATACCCATATTTTATCTACTACCCTAGTCCCCTCCCCCACCAGTAGTAGTACGACCATTCTCTATTTTCTTTTTCTGTAGATTGGGACATTTCACATAAATGGAATCATACAATATGTGGTCCTCGTATTTGCTTTTAAAAATCATGTTCAGATTCATTCCCTGGTGCTGTATGGTGGCTTTGATTATTGGAGTCAAAGAAACGTTATCTGCTCCTTAGCCACGAGACCAGGTGAACGTTTTGCTCAAGGAATCAATAGATGAATCCTGATCAAAAGGGGGAAAATATGGAACAGAATTTTAAATTCTTACAGAATCCAGACTTACTGGACTTATCAAGACTGGAAGACCCCTGAATCTATGACTCTGAGGAAATCTTCAAAGCACGAACTAAAATTATCCCCTGGAGTCATCTTTAAATGAAACATCTATTTAGCTAATTTAGTAAAAAATGTTTGTCACAAGCATTTTGCTCTTTTAAAGAATTATCTATATGAAATCAAATTGTCAACAGTAACTCTAAAGCATAGATGGGAAGTTTTCGGGGTAGTGAGTCTAAGTCAATAGTGGTAAAAGAGTATGGGTAGAGATAACGAGAATGGTGATACAACATGAAGAATGTAACCAATGTTATAGAACTGTGCGTGTAGGAATTGGTGAATGGGTATGTGTTCTGCTGTGTATATTTTCATCAAAATTAACTTTGGAAGTAAAAAAAAAAAGAAGTGTTATCTGGGCTAAGACTGAACTAAGGGATGAGATGAGCTCTTTACATGAAATCTCTTAGGAGGTATCAGGGATGTTTGCTGGTAGTGCCAGAGATGGCACCTCCATCTCAGTCCTTTCCAGGAAGACATGACAGGGCACCAGGACACTCGGAGGTCTGCCCTGCTCCCTATGGGGCTTACGGGACAGCAGCCTTCGCCTGTTGCCTGGATCCTGAAAATGCTGTGGACAGCAAAACCGGGTTGGCAAGATTAAGTTCTCACAGAAAAGAGGGGGTCGGGGGTAAATAGCAAAATTGGTATTATGCAGTTTTTTTTTTAATTGGATAACAGTATACATATAATACTTTAAAATATGTAAACCGTATAGAGGAGTTGCAATGAATGACAATTTTCCCTCCAACCCCAGACCCCCATGCCTCCAGAAGTAAACACTATCACCAGTGTCCTGTATTCCTCAGAAACGATCTGTGTGTGTACTAGAGTGTGTCCCCCTTTTTATTTAACACAAACTGAAGCCTACTTTGCACATTTTTCTGTGCCTTGATTTTTTAAAAAACTTTATTTTGAAATAATTTCTGACTTATGAAAAAGTTACAAAAATAATACAAAGAATTTTTGTATACCTTCACCTAGATTATGCAAATGTTAACGTTTTGCATTTGATTTAATCTCTCTTTCCTATGCGTGCATACATATGTGTAGATAGATAGGTATACACGTATATATGCATATAGGAACCTTACTGGCACTCAACTGCTAACCAAAAGGTCAGCGGTTCGAACCCACCAGCAGCTCCCAGGGAGAAAAGACCTGGCAGTTTACTCCAGTAAAGATTACAGCCTAGGAAACCCTATGGGACAGTTCCACTCTGTCCTGTCAGGTTGCTGTGAGTCAGAATTGACTCAACTGCACATAACAACAAGATATACATATATATGTGGGTATGTATGTTATCTAAAGGAACCCTGGTGGCACAATGGTTAAGCGTAACCACTAACCAAAAGGTTGGAAGTTTGAACTTACCCGGTGGCTCTGCAGGAGAAAGACCTAGTAATCTGCTTTTATAGAGATTACAGCCTAGGAAACCGTGTGGGGCAGTTCTACTCTGTTTCGCTGGGGTCACTATGAGTCCAATATTTGTTGTGGTTGTTAGTTGCCATCTGGAACACTATTAAGCATTTTTAAAAAAACAATATAGAAAAACAACAAATATATGTATATAAAAAACCCAGTGCCGTCGAGCCGATTCCAACTCATAGCAACCCTATAGGACAGAGTAGAACTGCCCCATAGAGCTTCCAAGGAGCGCCTGGCAGATTCGAACTGCTGACCCTTTGGTTAGCAGCCATAGCACTTAACCACTGTGCCACCAGGGTTTCCATATATATATATATATATATATATATATATATATATATTTCTTTTAATGCTTCCTAGTGTTGCAGACATAAGACACTTTATCCCTAAATACTTTTTTGTGTATTTACTAAGATCAAGGACATTTTCTTAGGTAACCACAGTATAGTTATCAAAATCAGCAAATTAACATTGGGACAGGAATGTTATCTAATCTGCAGGCCTTATTCAAACTTCACCAGCTAGTCCACCAATGTCCTTCATAGCAAAAGAAAAAAAGTCCTTTTTTTTTGTATGTTGATTTTTTTCTCTTAAATATATTTCTTAGGGATCGTTCTAGATCAGCAATTATAGATTTACCTTATTATTTTTCATAGCTGTACATATATATTTACTATACATGTACATATATGTAGTTTATTTTGTTGAGAATATGCACAAGCAAAACATACACCAATTCAACAGTTTCCACATGTACAATTCAGCAACATAGATTACATTCTTTGAGTTGTACGACCATTCTCACCCTCCTTTTCTGAGTTGTTCCTTTCCGTTAACATAAACTCACTGTCCTCTAAGGTTCCTATTTAATCTTTCAAGTTTACATATATATATATATTTTTTTAACATAATAAATAAAAATTCTAGAAGGCATCTATTTCCCATTCATTTCATGTAATGGAAAATATGCTTCTTTTTAACCAGTCGCATGAGCCCTTTCTAGCTCAAAATATAACATGTTTTGAATTTTCATTCTCTCTTGGTTTGTCTTCTCAGGTTTTAAGGAAATACTCCTTTGACACCTGGCCTTTTCATAAATTATCACAATGCTTAAGATATCATTTTTCCGGGCCCGGTCTTTATCCGTATCATCAGGATGTCTTGTGTATCCTCCTGGAATTAAGACTTTAAAAATCTGCATTGGGGCATTAGGCCACCCCTACCTCTCCACCATCATGTCCCTCCCCCTGCATTTCATCTGTTGTTCTGGGCTCAAATCCTTATGTCAGGAAGCTCATATCTATCTGAGTTCATCCTGGAATTTGTTTGAGGCAGAGACTTAAAACCCGGCTAGTTGTGTCCAGTGGAGCGGGTGGGGAACCTGGTAGAAGCTAAATGCCAGGAAGAGACCACAGGGCCCCTGAAAGAAAAAAATGACCAAATCTAGCGAGGGAGGAAGTCGGCCTGGTGAGCCTGATGACCCGGCATAGGGCCTGAGGATCAGAGAGTTCTGTGTATGGGCACAGAATGGGTCACATCTACTCATCACTCCCAAAATAACGTACTGAAGGGCTGAAACTATGGGAATGCTACCTGCTGCTTCTGAGCCCAGTGGGCAGGCACCAAGTCAGAGAGAGGGAACTCTGCCCCAAGCCAGGTCCTGAAGCTCTTCTTCTGACTTCTACAGAGACAGGCAAGGAAACAGTCGGTGAGCCAGAGGGTAAGGGGAGACAAGTGATGGGCCAGGCTGTGGGGTCAGTCTTCTACTCCCTTTGGGACCTCAGAAGTAACCATGGGACTAGTCAGAGAAGGAAGAGGCCCCACAACTGAAGGAATGAAAATACTAATTACTGTGCTCACTGTGGAATTCCTGGGTGGTGCAAACGGTTAACACACTCAGGTGCTAACTGAAAGATTATCGGTTCGGGTCCACCCAGACACACTTAGGGAGAATGGCCTGGTGATCTACTTCTGAAAAACCAGCCATTGAAAACCCTGTGGACCATGGATCTACTCTGACACACATGGGGTTGCCATGACTCTGAATCAACTTGACAACAACTGGCTTTCGGTGCTATTTGCAAATACAGCAACAATACTGATAGTTGACTAGTCTCTGCATTTAACTTAGGTTAACTCATTTAATCTTACCAAAACCCTATGAGGTAGATTATCATTACCGTTTCACAGATAAGGAAACTGAGATGCAGAATGCTTGAGCAATTTGTCCAGGGTCATACAACGGGTAAGTGGCAGAGTTGGGACTGAAATCCAAGCAGTCTGGTCTCAGAGGCCAAGCTCTTAAACACTGTGCCATACAGCATATAGAGCGTACCATAACACCTGAGGATTCGTATCTGGAGGAGCAACTGCCTAGGAGCAGAGATTCCCCCAAGTGGGGACTTAACGATAATCACATTGCACCTATGTCACATGTGCTAAGTGAGGGCAATTCCTAGATATTAGATGGTGAATAAAGTATCCATTCCTGGGAGTAAAATTTTAATATATACTGCAGAATGTCGTTTAAAGAATGTCATTTAAAAGATATATTACTCTACCCCCTCCAAAAGAAATTCCTGAGTTAGGATAACTCTCTGATTTAGAGAAAAACATCTTCTTGCTCTCTTATTTTATTTTATTTTTTATGGTGGGCTTGTGGGTAGGTCCTATAACAGAAGGGCTCGAGCACCACAACTACAAAGATTTTTACTAGGGAGAGTTTGATAGAGTGCATTGTTTGAGGTGGGATATTATGGCATGGAGGGTTAGGCATCCTCTCATAATCTTTTTTGGATACTAAACTGGGTTCCAGGAGTCTCACAAGAAAGAACTCAAACTTCATAATTGGGTTTTTGACATTGGCTGATAGACTGGGAGGTGGGAGTGGGTAGAATGATGCTTTCTAGGAAAGAAAGGGCTATGGTAAAAACTATATAGAGTGTCTAATCAATCACTCTGTCTTTCTCTTTCGGTGCTCAAGCCTCTCTATTAAGGGATCTGCTCTATGGCCACCAAAAAAATAAAAGAGCAAGATGTTTTACTCCAAATCAGAAAGAGGCAAAAATTGTATAGGCAAAGGCTAGGAATGACCATGCCCTGGGCAGCCCCTTAAAACAAATTTGAGGACAGGACTGAAAAAAATAACCTGTCCTAGGACTCACAGGTTAATGGGGCCCAGGGGACGTCTGGCTCACACATGTATTGAAAGGGTGGAGTGTAACCAGATGTCCCTTTGCACTGCCCATTGACCTGTCCATGTAGTTGTGTGTGTGTTCGGAGTGTTGGGTAGCACAATAATTTTTGTCTGTTTTGTTTATGGAAGTGGACAAAACTGAACCATACATATATAAAAAGGCTGCCACATTTTTTGCTGAATGCATGTAAAGCCACATTACCTCAAGGCTGCGGCTGACAAGGACAACGTGAAGATTTCTGCATACTGTAGTGGATGAGGAAACCCTGGCGGCGTAGTGGTTAAGAGCTACGTCTGTTAACCCAAAGGCCAGCAATTCGAATCCACCAGGCGCTCCTTGGAAACTCTGTAGGGCAGTTCTACTCTGTCCTGTAGGGTCGCTATGAGTCAGAATCTACTTGACAGCAACAGGTTTTTGGTGTTTGGCAGTGGTTGAGAGCGAAGGCATTAGCATCAGATGCACCTTTCCTTCAGCATATGTTTACTGTGCCCCTGCCATGAACTGGGATATAGTGGGGTAACTCACATATGGCCCTTACTGTCACATAACTCTCAGCCTAACATGGCTTTAATTTCTGGCTTGTTCAGCTGTGCACATCAGCTTAGCTGATTGCTCTTTAATAAGGTAAAACTAAGGAAGCAGTGGTAACTGGAAACACAGACTCTGGAATCAGACTTAGAGTCAAATCTCAGCCCTGCTCCTTACTGGCTGTGTGACCTTGGGCAACACCTTTACCTTCTCTGAACCACACTTTTTTTTTTAATAATTTATTGTATTTTTTTTGTTGTTATTGAAAATATACACAGCAGAAGATACACCAATTCAACAATTTCTACATGTACAATTCAGTGACATTGATTACATTCTTAAAGCTGCATAACCATTCTCACCCTGCTTTTCCAAGTTTTTCCTCCTTCATTAACATAAATTCTCTGTCCCCTAAGCTTCCTACCCAACCTTTCAAGTTGCTATTGTCAGTTTTTTAGCCTCTATTTCTTTATCTGTAAGACGGAGATAATATTTACCTCAGAGTTTTTGGAAACCTGGTAGTATAGTGGTTAAGAGCTACGGCTGCTCTACGGCAGTTCAAATCCACCAGCTGCTCCTTGGAAACCGTATGGGGCAGTTCTACTCTGTCCTATAGGGTCACTACGAGTCAGAATTGACTCAACGGCAACAGGCTTGTTTTTCAGTTATAAAGATTAAATGAGCTAAAATATTCAAAGTACTTACCACATTACCTGATTCTTAACAGTTGTATAGTAAATACTAGTTAGATAAATACCTTTTTCAACAGGTTTTCCCATCCCCAAGAACCCATACTAATGATTCTAAGCTTATTTTGCATGTATACCACATGCCCAAAACCAAACCAAACCTGTTGCCTTTGAGTCGATTCTGACTCATAGTGACACTATAGGACAGAATAGAACTGCCCCATAGAGTTTCCAAGGAGTGCCTACCGACCTCTTGGTTAGCAGCCATAGCACTTAACCACTACGTCACCAGGGTTTCCAAAATTGGGCAAGGGCTTGTTTATTTTTCCCTGAAATTCTCCCTCAGGAGTTATGGAGACTCTATTTTATAATTTTGGACAACATAGCACTATTTGGGAAAGAAGCAACCTGAAATTACATCAGTCAGTGCTGGCTTTGAATGTTGGTGAAGGTTATGTGATAAAATCAATAAAACAACAACCAAAAAAAAAAAGGAAGGAAATTTAACACAGATTTAGTAAGTATATAAAAACGAAACCAAAAAATCAAACCTATAGCAGATTCCGACTCATGGTGGCGACCCTATAGGACAGAGCAGAATTGCCCACAGGGTTTCCAAGGAGTGGCTGGTGGATTTGAACAGTCAACCTTTTTGCTTAGCAGCCGTAGCTCACCATAGCTCTTAACCACAAGTTTACCTAAAGTTCAGGGTCCAGGAGAGGACTTGTGGGAAGGGAGATTAGTAAGGAGGACGCCAGCGAACTGCATCCATGTATTTGAAGTTCTCAGGTGGAATGACTGCTCTGTCTGCTGTGGCCACAGTATCTGGATATTGGTGTCTGGAGCTTCAAAACTAACGGGGAAATACACTTTTTTTTTTCTGTAGACTATCTTGCTAAATAAAATATCTTGAATGTCTCTGTCTTTTAACTGCTTCTTTTGTAGCCTCTTAAGAGCTTCTGGTATTAAAAGAGGCCCTCTCAATCAGTGTTTCTTGGTTGATTTAAATTTTTCAAATTACCAATTGTCTTGCTAAACTGGTAGTCCAGATCTAGGTTTTAAGATATTTTTGCTGCTTCATATTAATTCCATTATCATCCTGGAAGGGAAGCAAAATGGATATTGAGCAGTAGTGTGCATGAATAAAGTGAGATTCCTGTGAACTGTGAACACAATCACCCTCAATTGGTGTGATGGGGTCACGTGTTGTCAAGGCTGCTTGGAGGAGGCAAGCTTTGTGGATTTTAGTGTCTATGAGAGCTACCAGCTCCACTGCCTTCAAGGAGGCAACAGAACCCAGGTGAGAACCCTGGGGGACAGAGCTATTTGATAGGGAAGGCCCAGGCCAGCCCCCTACTAACCCAGCTTGCTGTCCTGTCCATGTTTTTCAGTACCCATGGACCCAAACGTGTTGAGAAGCGATGTCTTCATTGATTTTGTAAAACAGTTACAGCTGGTAAGCTTACTCTTCTTCAATGAGGCCGTTATTTCTCTGCAGAACATGTCTCTTATTTAACAACGTGTGTGCATGCCTGTGTGTGTGTTTCTGGCCATCATCCCCACAGAGCCTGGACTGTCGGGTAAATATATTCATTTGGAGTAGATCAGAGGATAAATAGTTCCTGTTTTGTTCTCGAACAGACTTGAAAGAACAGCACCTAACAATGACAACATTTTGTCCTTTTGGAGATTTAGATTCTAGATGGAAAATAGAGCTGTATCACTTGAACTTTGGCTCATTTTAATTAAGCAGATAACTTTTTCTGTAGCCTAAGCATTGTGCATTTCAAAACTGGCCATGAAGAAGAAAGCCTTAGAACTGCAGCTTTTATCACTAAGGGATCCCATAACATTTCTGTGACCGTAGTTCTGTAGCTGAGATTTCAAAGTGTGCCAAGGTAAAGACGTCAGAACGGTGGGCCACACCAGTTATTACTTGTATACTCTCTGCTCTTAACTTTACTGTAATGGGTCAAGGAGAAAATTCAGCCTGAATAACAGGAGACACAGAACTCCATTTCCTTTACCAGTCTAAAGAGCTGCTGGCCACTTGGCCCCTAGAGGCTGAAACTTCACTAGGTGTGTTTGTTTGGCACATCCCTCATTCTAATTGTACACACGGGACCGTTTTTTTATGCCTGGTGCATGTACTTGACTGAGTGGAAAGCTCTGAAAGGATTGCAGTTGTACAATAATATGGTATTATTAAACTTGATCCCTATCTAGGGGAGGAATGAAAGCTTGATCAGATTTTCAAAAACTAGAGCCATGTTGTTCCATAAGCGACATTTCCTTCATGCAGTGGTTCACATACGCTGACAGACTGCCCTGAGACCTGAGACCTGGCCTCCACTGTATATCGGTTCATATTTTTACATATACTTGATGGTTTAAAAACTACATATGTTCTTTTTCTTTGTAAAGTTCCTTGTGTGGTGGTGATGTTGATGGTAGTTGAATTCAAACAGCACAAAAGGGTACACAATGAAATCAATTTTCCTCGCATCACAGACACCCCAATCCTCCTCCTCAGGGACAACCATTGTTTACAGTTAAATGTGTGCTCTTTCTACACTTTTTCTGTGCATATACAAACATATATGAGTGCAGATATCCTTTTCTCTTTATTTTTTTAAAAAAATAGGCTTTATATTTTAGAATAATTTTAGATCTACAGGAAAATTGTGAACATACTACAGAGAATTACCATATGCCTCCTGCACCCCCCCCAAAAAAAACAAAGCCAAACCCATTGCCATCGTCAATTCTAGCTCATAGTGACCCTATAGGACAGAGTAGAACTGCCCCATAGAGTTTCCAAGAAGTGCCTGGTGGATTTGAACTGCCGACCTTTTGGTTAGCAGCCATAGCACTTAACCTCTATGCCACCAGTGTTTCCCTATTATTAATATGGTACATTTGCCATAATTAATGAACCAATATGGGTTCCTGGGTGGCTCAAATGGTTTGCTCTCGGCTGCCAACAGAAAGGTTGGCAGTTTGAACCTACCCAGCGGTGCTGTAGATGAGAGGCCTGTTCATCTGCTTCGGTAAAGATTACAGCCAAGAAAACCCTGTGAAGCTCGGTTCTACTCTGTAGCACATGGGGTATCCATGAGTCAGAGTCAATGGTAACTGGGTTTTTTGTTTGTTCGTTTTATTGATACATTATTATTAATTAAAGCCCATACTGAATTCAGATTTCCTTAGTGTTATCTAATGTCTTTTTCTGTTTCAGGATCCCATCTAAGATAACCTCATTACATTTAGCTGTCATGTCTCCTTCGGTTCCTTTTGGTTGTGACAGTTTTTCAGACTTCCCTTGTTTTTGATGACCTTGGCAGTTTTGAGGAATATTGATCAGGTATTTTGTAGGCTCCCCCTCTATTAGAATTTGTTTAATGTTTTTCTCATGATTAAGCCAGAGTTACGGATTTGAGGGAGGAAAACCACAGAGGTAAAGTGCCATTTCCATCACATCATATCAAGGTGCCTAGTATCAGCATGACTTATCACTGCTAACGTTGACCTTGATCACCTGGCTGAGGGAGTGTTGTCAGGTTTCTGCACTGTAAAGTTACTCTTTTTTCCCTCCTTTCCATACTGTACTCTTTCGAAGGAAGTCACTATTTGCAGCCCAAAGTTAAGGAGTGGGGATTTATGTTCCTCTCCTTATGTTCCTCTCCTCTCCTCCTGCATAAATTGTTCCAGCTTTGTGCATTGGGAACTCTCACTTGGTTCTTGTGTCCCTTGGGTTCTTGTGAACCCATCATTGTGTTCTGTTTTTGGAACATTTTTTCCTTTTTTGAACTTTCTGCTCTAGGCTCATCTCGTACATTTCCTGCCCTAGAATCAGCCATTTCTCCAAAGAGGCTTGCTTCATTTTACTGGAGAATGGGATCAGGAGCCAGGGTCTGGGCTCCTGATCATATCCTTCTTATTTTACAGATAAGCAAGCACATATTCTATGCACTTGCTGAACCTTGTTTTTTAAAACTTAAAACTTGCAGATTATTCTATATCAAGACACAGACCTGAATTTGTCTTTAGTTGTATAACCTTTTTTGTACCTTGTAGTTTTTGTTTTTATTAAAAAATGTTTTGGAGCTTTGCTTGGTGTGTGGTTTTTTTTTTTTTTCTTCTTTTGATAATTTGAAGGATTTTTATCTGATTTTAGTTTTCTTAGTACTTTACCTTTATAACCTTATATGACTGTCTTATGTCACCGGCTTCATTTTACCTATCTGTCTGTCTGTCTGTCGTCTATCTATCTAAGCAAGCAAGCTTCCCAGGTGATTGTGCTGTGTGGGGTTTGGGAACTCCTAAAATTACAGTATTACCTATCTCTTTGTGCCTTAATTTTAAACATCTAGAACAGAGTGTCTCATTGGCCCTGTTTGGGTCAGATGTCATCCCCTCCTCCAGCTTAGCTGTGTCCAGGGGTGTGGGGGTAGCAAATCATAGGACTGCTATTTCTTGGGGCTATGGATGGAGACGCAGTGCTTCACCTTTCCTGCTTCACCCCAACTCTCCATTACAATCTCCCATTTTAATCAGTGATGCAGCCATTTTCCCAGTCTCCTGCTATAGCAATCTCAGCATCATTTATTCAGTAGGTATTTGTTGAATGTTTGCTGACTATTAGCGAACATGTTTGGTGCTCAGGACACAATGGCAGGTGAGATGACTTGGGGACAAGACCACAGAGCCTCTGACCTCTGGTGACCTGAGTGGTGGCCCGTGTGGCTGGCATGCTGAGAGCATGAAGACGGGGTAAAGTACCAAGATAAGGCTGGAAAGGGTGGGAAGGGCAGATCGTACAGGGCTTGGAGGCCAAGAAAAGAATTTTGTTCCTTGCTCCAAGAACAATGTAAAAACATTGAGGGGGTCATAAGCAAGAGACGGACTTTTTTTTTTTTTTTTTTATTAACTTTTATTGAGCTTCAAGTGAACGTTTACAAATCAAGTCAGACTGTCACATATAAGTTTATATATATCTTACTCCGTACACCCACTTGCTCTCCCCCTAATGAGTTAGCCCTTCCAGTCTCTCCTTTCGTGACATTTTTGCCAGCTTCCCACTCTCTCTATCCTCCCATCCCCCCTCCAGACAGGAGATGCCAACACAGTCTCAAGTGTCCGCCTGATATAATTACCTCACTCTTCATCAGCATCTCTCTCCTACCCACTGTCCAGTCCCTTTCATGTCTGATGAGTTGAGACGGACATTTTTAAGTTTGCATCTTTAAAATATTTCTTTGGCTGCTATGTGGAGCATATTTTGTAGGTGAGAAGAATGGAAGCAAGGAGACCAGTAAGGAGGCTATTGTAGGAGTCTAGGGGAGAGGAGATGTTAGTTGGGTCTAAGGTGCTGGAGGTGGAGATGGAGAGAAGTGGGTGGTTAAAGACATAATTTAAGATATAAAATATAGCGAACTCAGTATTAGATTAAATTTGAGTGGTGACATCTTTGAATCTCTTTTGACTTTATTTCTTACCTGTAGCCACTAAATCAAATCAAAGTTAATTTGCTTCTTCCTCATCCCTATGGCTAACAATAACAAAACAATTAGGCTACCATTTGAATGTTGGTAATCAGTGCTGTTCTAAATTCCAAGCTTGTTACTTCCTTGACTCCTCACCACAATCCTAAGAGGTAGGCACTATTACTGTCCTCATTTTAGAGCTGAAGGAATGAGGAGAAGTAACCTCTCGAGGTTTATACAAGGTCATATGCAGTGAGTGGCCCAAGTAGGCTTGGAATCCAGACAGTTGGCTTGTGTTCTTAATCACAATGGTCTAGACCAGTCCTGCAGCATCTCAAGGGTGGATGGCTGCAACCAACTTCTCTCTCAGGTCTCTCGCATCCTCCAATCTCTCTTCCAGTCCATTTTATACCACAGTGCCACACAAATCTCCCTTTAACTTTGTTTCCATCTTTCTGACCCAGACCCACCGTGGCTCCCTTTTGCCTTTTTAATACAACCTTCAATCTCTATTTCAGGACCGTCTATAATCTGACTCTCTACCAATCCATCTGCCTCCTAACTTTTCTTTTGGGGAAGAATTTAATAAAGAAACATATGCATATGTATCATTTTTTCCTCTGTACTTTTTTAAGGATTACTTTACTTTTTAAAATAATTTATTTTATTTATTTGTTATTGTTATTGTTGAAAATACACATAGGAGAACATACACCAATTCAACAATTTCTACATGCACATTTCAGTGACGTTGATTACGTTCTTCAAGCTGTGCAAACATTCTCACCTCCTTTCCAAATTGTTCCTCCCCCGTTAACATAACCTCACCACCCCTGAAGTTTCCTATCTAACCTTTCGAGTTGCTGTTGTCAGTTTGATATCATATAGATGGTTCTTTAGGAGATCACAATGCTCAAGGCAGACATTCTTTACTAATTAAGCTAAACTATTGTTGGTTTAAGGAAGACTTCAGGGGATATTTTTGTACTCTCTAATTTTTCAGTTGTTTTATTGTGGTAAAATATATATATATATAAAACAAAATATTTGCCAACTCAGCATTTTTACATGTACAATTAAGGCACATTAATTACATTCATCATGTTGTACAACTATCACCCTTATCCTACATTTATATAATTTTGACTATTTTATATAATTTAGACAGTTACTGGTCTGCAATAGTTTGAGTTGGAAGTTACAGTGAGATAACGAATGCTAGGCTTTCCTTTAGAACCTTATCAAAATGCAATGCCATTCTTTCCATTCATTTCGTAAGGTTTTTTCTTCCCCCCCTGAGGTAAGAGGTGTTTGTGAGTTCACGCCAGAAAAGTTAAAGAACCTATGACCTAACAAAGATGTGTCTAGAAAGGGGCTATTGAGAACAGTTGCTCTTGGGAAGCCCAACCCCTGACTACCTGTATCTCAGGAGCTGTGGTGGCACAATGGTTAAGCCCTTGGCTGCTAACCAAAAGGTCTGCTGTTTGAACCCATTATCTGTTCTGTGGGAGAAAGATGCGGCAGCCTGCTTCCGTAAAGATTATAGCCGAGGAAACTGTATGGGGCAGGCCTACACTGTCCTGTAGGGTCACTATGAGTCGGAATCAGCTTGATGGTACACAACATATTTGGCTGTATCTCAGCCAAATGTGGGGCCTGGAGGGCACTGCTGTGTTTCCAATCCAAGAGTTATCATTGCTGCAGAAGAACGAGGGAAATCGTTCAAAACTCCCCTGGAAGGCTCAAAGGTAGAAGTGAAGGCACGAAGAGAGTGTGGCCTGAGGTGATGTGTGGGAAGCTCAGAGCCTGCACTGTGGAGAAGGGAGACAAGTGGCTCAGGCATTTTGTTGAAGGCTTTTGAGTGATTCTCAACAGATTCTGGAACAAGGATTGCTCCAGCACTGGATATTTGAAGGGAAAACCTGGTAGGCGGTTCAGCATTTGTTGATTCAGAGGCCAGTAGTAACAGTGAGAAGCTATAAAACTGTTCGAAAAGTTACAAACACAGTGATCAAGGAAGTAGCAAATTCACATCACACAGACAGAAACTTATTGTATGTGGAGGGAGGCACTGTAACATGGTGGCTTAGAGTTAGGGTGGCCATAATATTTATCATCTAAACCGGGACACTTTTGAGAGTGAAAGGAAGGCTGTAATTACTACGCTGAGATGCAGACTGATTCTAGGATCATCCTGGGCCAGCTGGGAGATAAGTTCACCCTATTTAGAGCCCAGACCCTAGACCCTAGAGTCATGCAGAGCTGACCTTAAGCCCTGCCTCTGCCACCAACTAGCAGTGTGTCCTTGGCAAATTATTTAACCTCTGTGAACCTTTACATCATCTGAAAAATGGGGTTGTTATGAGAATTAAACAAGCTATTATACGTGAAGCAGAACAAAGCACAATTATCAGTGTCGTGTTCTAACGTTATGTTTGTATGTTATAAATACACGAATCTTATATTTATTCCTAATGGTATGCTATATATACATGTTGTTCATATAGGTAGATATACTACATAAGGGTATGTTTCTTGGACTGACCCTTTGAATTTGGAAAGAAGTAGATTTCTCTTCTGAAATACTTAGGTTCAGAATCATAGAAACTTAGTAATTTTAAGTATGTGAGGATAGATGTTAAAATTTAAAGTGAAAGCTTGCCCTTTATTGATAAAATTAGGACAAATAAATATGTCACTAATGTGATCAGGCTTTTGAGGTAGACCCCGCCTTGAGCAACTGAGTTGTCAGATTCTTCTGGCTTCCTACAAAGGCTTATGACAATCAATCTGTGGTGTCTGTGAATGTCAGAGGTGAGGTCAGGAGGGGAGGTGTTGCCTGTTGAGGGGAAAGGATCTCACCTGGTCAGCTTACCTGAGCACCAACTCCATGATCCTCAAACTTTTTTCTCATTGGTTATTTGAATCTCCCTTCCTTCAACCTGATACCAAGGAGGGGGTAGCCTGGCTGGATGCAAATATTCTAGTCACTACAAGAGATCCCTGCCTCCTACTCTCACTATAATTTACTGGTATTCTGGTTTATATATAACAGTATCATTTTCAGAACACAGAAAATGATATGAGTGACTGACTCATCTCAGTTCTCCGAGGGATGATACTTGACTAGTACCATTCTAAATGCCTAGGACAGAAGTTAATTCGTTACACTCACTGGGTGCCTTGGAGCATTAGGGTTTAATTCTCTCATGGAACCTGGCATGAGAAAGACTGTGAATCAGCCTCTGAGAGATGAAGCAAACTCTGAATTGATAGGATCATAGTTGAAAGGTGCTGAGAGAAGCCCACCCTAATGCTGCCACCCTATGAGGGTCTGTCTGGGCAGCCATTTGCCTTTCTAGGCCTTGCCTCCTCTTGGAATCCCACTCTCTGTGGTAACTGTAAGGACCCCTGGTAGCACAGTGTTTAAGCATTCCGTTGCTAACCGATAGGTTGGCAGTTCAAGCCCACCAGCTGCTCCATGAAAGAAAGATGTGGCAGCCTGTTTTCGTAAAGATTACAGCCTTGGAAACCCTAGGGGGCAGTTCTACTCTGTTCTGTAGGGTTGTTATGAGTCTGAATCAACTCGATGGCAACAGGTTTATAGTAACTGTAGCATTAACCTCAGCCCCATGCTTTCCTGAAGTCTCATGGCTTTAGAGTGTCTCAAGGGTATCCATGACACTCTAGAACAGTCCCTCCTAAGAACTTCACAGGTCCTCAAGTTTGTAACCACCTCTAACATACATCCTTTCTCTCACAGAGCGCTTACTCCTAAGAAGAGCTGTGGTGGCCCTCAGTTGGCTCTCACTTGCTAGGTATCGGCTTGCATCCCCACTGGGCTCGTCATTTGTGCAACTTGGATTTTTGCTATAGCAAGATCATAAATTACTGCATTTCATAGACTTTTGAGGGTACTTGGAAATGTTCAAAACTAGGAAAGTTAATTAATTCTATGACTACCAAGGGTCATGAAAACAATTTTATCAAATGCTTTTTTTCCTAAAATGGATTTCCTGTTTATTTGGAAATTATTTAAGCTTTGTGTCGTTGCTTTGCCTTGGTCTCTCTCTACACCTCTCCTTACTCACATTCCATCCTCTGAGAGAACCCCCCTCCCAAATCTCTGTACCTGCCTCTCCGGTGCTTTTGGGTACTCTAGTGCCTGAAGAGCACCAGGGAAAGGAAACTACTGACTGCTCACTCCAGGAAGTATGGAAGCTTATTCTGCTTTCCTTTTGCTTACAGAGCACGTTTAACATCACTACCAAGAACACCTCTCTGGATATATTTCTGCCTGATGGAAAGAGCATTAAAATCAAAATTCTGACATCAGATACTGCTGAAAGAGTCCTGGAGGTAAAATTCAAATGCTAGCTCCAGGACGGAATTTAGGAATAATCTGTTCAAAAGCAGAGGCTCTGGGACATGATTACCTTCCAGATGCTTCCTGCCTATCAGTTAATCTTTGGAGGACTTGCCTAGAGATGCCGGGATTTTCTGGTAGACCAACCAAGGAATCTGGGATAAATTCTGTCTCGGTTATCTAGTACTGCTATAACAGAAATACCACGAGTAGATGACTTTAACAAAGAGAATTTTATTTCCTCACAGTAAAGTAGGCTGAAAGTCCAAATTCAGGGCATCAGCTCCAGGGAAAGGCTTTCTCTCTCCCTCTGCCTTCTCATCAATCTTACCCTAGACTAAGAGCTTCTCTGCACAGGGACCCCGGGTGCAAAGGACACACCCTGCTCCCAGCACTGCTTTCTTGGTGGTATGAAGTCCCCCATCTCTGCTTGCTTCCCTTTCCTTTTTATGTTCTGACAGATAAAAGGTGGTACAGGACGCACTCCAGAGAAACTCCATTTACATTGGATCAGGGATGTGACCTAGATAAGGGTGTTAAAATCCCACCCTAATCCTCTTTAACATAAAATTACAATCACAAAATGGAGGACAACCACACCATACTGGGAATCATGGCCTAACCAAGTTGACACATATTTTGGGGGCCACAATTCAATCTATGACACGGTCAATCCTCTAGGACCTCTTCAGTTTTATTTTCCCTACGGGCATCAATTTTTTGGAGGTTTCTTAGGTCTTTCCAAAGGCTATTGTTCTTCCCTGGAACTCAGCCAGGGATGTGCCCTGAAAATATGCAGAATATTTTCTTACGGGATGCGCAGGGTTGGGAGCAGGAAGAAGGGTGGAGCCCAGCTGAGTCTGAAACAGGCCATACTGAGGTGGGCCAGTGACAGGTTCTGGGAGAGGATGACGAGCTTTTCTTGAAAACCGAAAGAGTTGTCCCCCTTCTCCCACGGGAAAAGCCCCGGAAACCAGCATTCCAGTCAGTCTAGTTCTGTCCCCAGGGTCCAGAGGACCAGACCTCAATTTTAGTCAGTTCTCTGAGAACTCCAAGGATGAGACCCTTCTTCACTTTAGGTGGTTACCAGCCTCTCCGGGCTTGCCTCAGGCTGCAGAGAGGACATTGTCTTCTCACACCCACATACCACTCCCAAAGGCCAGCTCCCAGGCGTTTTTCCTTTGGAGGGTTCTAGTTCTAATTCTCTAGAGAAACATACGAGTGGGAATAAAAAGTTATAAACAAGAGGAAGTCGGCAAGTTTCTAGGACCTTGTGCTGGGATCATGATATCTGGCCTTTGCTTCCCCCTCTCTGCCCTACCCCATCCTACATTATACTTCTTAAAACCCCAAAAAACCAAACCCACTGCCACCGAGTCGATTCCAGCTCATAGCAACCCTACAGGATGGAGTAGAACTGCCCCATAGAGTTTCCAAGGAGCACCTGGTGGATTCGAACCGTCAACCTCTTGGTTAGCAGCCATAGTACTTAACCACTACGCCACCAGGGTTTCCAAAAACAAACCCATTGCCATGGAGTCAATTCCAACTTATAGCTATCCTATAGGACAGAATAGAGCTGCCCCTTAGGGTTTCCAAGGAGCAGCTGGTGGATTCGAACTGCCAACTTTTTGGTTAGCAGCTGCGCTCTTAACCACTGCACCACTAGGGCTCCTCCTTAATGGACTCTTTAAGGGCCAGTAACAAGCTAAAATCTCTTCGTTGTTTTTGGTTTTAGGGCTCGCTTAGTTTTATTGGTGGAGTTTGTGTTTTGAAGCATCGTTAACATTTGCTGAGAGAAAATATCTCTGGATTTCCTTTTGCCAATGCTTACTCCCCTCAAAAGACGGTGTTTGCGTTTAGATCTTTATAAATTATAAAAGGTTTCTCCATTCTCTTTTTTCCCCACTAACCTTCTCTATTTGCCTTGGCATGTAAGCTTGCTGTTCTCACTAAATGAGTCGGAGGAGAGAGAAATTTAATTTGAATGGACATGCATTATATTTACTTTAGGGAAAAATGTCTTTACTACGCTGTGAAGGAGCCCTGGTGGTACAATGCTGAAGAGCTCAGCTGCTAACTGAAAGGTCTGTAGTTTCAATCCATCAGCTGCTCCACGGGAGAAAAGACCTGGCAATCTACTCCCATAAAGATTACAGTCTAGGAGACCCTATGGAGGCAGTTCCTACTCTGTCATACATGGTTGCTATGAGTTGGAATCGACTCGATGGCACACAATAGCAACAACTATGCTGTAACATACCAGCACACACTCACCGTTGACAGCACCTCCAACCAGCAGAAGAGCCTGCTTTGGATTTTTTGCAAGGGTGTGAGGAGAAGAGTAAGGTAGAAAGAAGGAAGGTGGGAATGAACATTGAGTAAAAGTTGTGAAAATATTTCTAGGCCAGTCTTTATTTTCAAAGCTATACTGAGAACACCCACTCATATCATCCACCTAATAAGACTATCTCACGAGGAAATTTATAGATCCCTGACAAGAAAAGTACCCTTTTTGTACCTAATGTTTGTATAATTGCCACCTGGACAACTTGGATTCATGGTTGAAGCATCAGCTCATGTACAGAGCTGTAAAAGTGAATTCACGCCACTTATATGAAATGTCTGGAATAGGCAAATGCATAGAGACATATGTACCTTAGTGGTTACCAGAGGCTGGGAGGAGAGAGAAGGGTGGGAGATTGTTTCTGAAGGGCTACTGAGTTTCTGTCTGGAGTGAGGAGAAACTTTTGGACATATCTAGTGGTTTGATGGTTGCAGAACATGCTGAACGTAATCAATGCCACTAAATTGTGCACTTAAAAATGGTTAAAATGGCAAATTTTTTGCTGTACGTATTTTACCACAATAAGAAAGAAGCAAATCCTCCCATGTTGCAGAGGTGATTTAGGGAATCAAGACCCAGAGTGCAAAGAAATCGTCTAAGAGCCCTAAAGAGGGCCTGGGGCTGATGGGGGCAGAGATCGTTTGTGGCAACACAGGAAGTTTTTGTTAAAGGAAGGTGTAAACCAGGGGATTACAGCCTGATGGCCTTTTGGTAAAAATGAAGCCATTAGTGTGAAAATGAAGGCTCTTGGATGTAAAGATTAGAGGAAAATGTGAAGTGAGGGCAGCCCATGCCTGGGATTTGAGTTTTTCCCAGGGAAAACGCCATAGTAAATTAGACTTGAGGTGTTTGGTGGTTCAGTGGTAGTACTCTCATCTTCCGTGCCGGATACGCAGGTTCCATTCCTGGCCAGTCCACCTCATGCACAGCCACCACCTGTCTGTCAGTTGCTATGATGCTGGAGAGGTTTCAGTGGAGCTTCCAGACTAAGACCAGGAAGAAAGGCCTGGCAATCAACTTCTGAAAATCAGCTGATGAAAACCCCATGGATCACAGCATTCCGATGTATAACCCATCATGAGAATGGTGCAGGACAGGGCAGCATTTTGTTCCATCGTGCATAGGGTCACCACGAGTCAGGAGCCGACTCCGTGGCAGCTAACAACGACAATAACAAATTAGATTTGACCATCACAGGAAACATCGAAGTGAGATGAACCTGGGGTGTCAAACCCAAGCAGTAACCTGCACACTTTTATATGCCAGCCAAGTGGAGGGGAAGGAGCACCTGACATTCCTTTCCTGAAATCTGGTAAATTGGTGTGGAGGCCCCACAGTCAGGTATCACAGGACAGATGTTCCTGGAGAATGACTGCTGCCCTCCAGTAGACAATAAAGATCAAAATGACCAGAGGCTTGGGGCCAAGTCCACAACAAGATGGGACAGCTAGCCTCGACCAAGATTGGTTCCTGTCCGTTATGATGGACTGATTCTTATTTTCTTTGCTCTAATTTTTTTGTATTTCTAAATTGTCTAAAATGAGTTGGTACCATTTTCAGATTCAGAAAAGATATCTCTTGCATTTCCATTAGGCCATTAAAATACTGTGTATTGATGTTTAAAGGCAATGTCAAATTTTGTATTTACAATTAGTAAGAATGTACTCCTAACTTTCCTTCACCTTTTTCTTGTCTCTGGTTAAAGGTGGCATCACAAAAAATCGTACTGTGTCAGGAGCTCTTGTGCTACTTCGGCCTCTTTCTCATTCGGTTTCACAAGGAGGGCAAGCTCTCTGGTAAGAAGGAGAGGAGAAAAGCATAGGAGCCAGGAGACAGGCGGGGAGGTGCGAGCAGGGGCTCTGCCCAGGAGATGCGGGAGACAGCTGAGGGGGCTGGTTACCTAGCACCCCCAGAGAGCTCCCCAGTGCGTGGTCCCTACTTCTGTCTCATACCCTGGGTCAAAGGATTGAGGAGAGGTGAGGATGCATCTGTACTGGGCAACCTGGGGGCAAGAATGGGGAGTTGACAACTATGGAGATGTGGCATGGTCCGGAGCAAGATGTCAGGTCTTTGCAGTAACTGCACTTCCTCTCGTGCCTCCCCAAGCCCAATCCTGATTGATGCCTGCCTCACCTTTACCATTCCGTCCTAGTCCTAACCGTTTGTCCACCGCCCACCTCACAACTGCCTTGTGAATGGAGTGCTAGGCACCAGATATCAGGACATCCCATCTGAACATAATTTGTTTTTGTTATAAAAGATGTGGATGATATAAATAAGTTCTTAGATTCTTTTTTTTTTATAAAGGTATAATGAGATGAAGGAATCTTGGTGGTGCAAGGTTAAGGGCTTGGCCATTTACTGGTGTTGGCTGTTCAAACCCATCCAAGGGCTCCATGGGAGAAAGACCTGGAGATCTACTCCTGTAAAGATTATAGCCTAGAAAACCCTATGAAGCAGTTCTACTATGTCACATGGGGTCGCTCCAAAAAAACCAAAACCAAACCCACTGCCGTCGAGTTGACTCCAACTCATAGTGACCCTATAGCAACCCTACAGGACAGAGTAGAACTGCCCCATAGAGTTTCCAAGGAGCGCCTGGCGGATTTGAACTGCCGACCTCTAGATTAGCAGCTGTAGCACTTAATCACTACACCATCAGGGTTTCCCATGGGGTCACTATGAGTTGAAAATTGACTCAATAGCACCCAGCAACAAGAACATAATGAGATGGTAAAAGATGACAGTATGATTCAGATTGCTCGTACTTTGCTCCACAGTGCCTTTCTAGATATCCTAAGGTTTTTAGTTGTGAAATGGTATCAGTCATCTTACAGCAGTTTGTGTATGTCCTCCAGAAGTTGTGAGAGGTGGTTTTGAGTCAGAAGTCAAAGGGTTTGGGTCTCAGTTCTATAGCTAGGAGCTGTGGTGTGCCAGCCAAGGTGCTGGGCCTCTTGGATCTCAGTTTCTTCATCTATAAAGCATCCCCTACTCAAACCACAGGCATTTTATGGGAATCAAATGATGTTTATTTTTTGAATGAACTTCAGAAAGTTAAATTATATACAAATCCAAGAGAATCTTGTTACTATATTTATTCTTTTACAACAGTCATGTTTTATTTTCCTCTTTTCAAGCTTCTGTATTAAACTATTACTGTTTCATACATACACAGTTATATACATACAAATAACTATTCGGTATGTAAACCATTAGTGCTATTTCAATCAGTAAGGGTCCCTTTTCCTCTTTTCTAGTCGTGAAAAAAATGGCGGACTTTGAACTCCCTTACGTTATTCTTCAAAGTTCTCAAGTGGAAAACTGTAAGGTTGGACTCAGAAAGTGGTGAGTAAGCATTTCTTGTGACAGGAAGCATTTGAGTGTTTCTCACAATTGCTGTTTAACTCACTCAGCTGCTCAATCAAAAAGAGTCAGGATCACCTAAATGGCAACTGGTTTACCTTTGCTGATCACTTAAGGAAGTGTGTGCTGGGGCTTTTTTCTTCTTCTGTTCCCTCTAGCAAGCCAAAGTATTCAAAGTGCTCTTTCAGGGTCAGTGAGATGAAAGAAAAAAACATGGCTGAACATAGAGTGTGCAGGAGGGAAGAGGAGGTAAGAGACAGAAATGGAAAGGAAAGCAGGAGTGGGAACAGGCCTCAACTCCTAGGACTATGAGATTCTGAAAGGAAGAGGATCACTCTGACTAGAGGGTGGAAAGTGAGCTTGAGGAAACCCTGACTAAGGCAGAAAGCCTGGTGAGGAGGTTACCGGAGCAGTTCAGGCAAGAGATGAGGGGGTAGCCTGAGTACAGGGCAGATGAATATGCTGGATATTCCTTGGGGTAGAGGAAGAGAATATAGGATGTGGTGACCAAGAATGGGAACTAAGTATGAACAGAGATGCAGATGATTCTTCTAAAGCTTTATTTTATGATTATTACTATTGTTTTGTATCTATTCTCTCAGAGTCCACCAGACTAGGCCTTGTGTTGTTGTTAGGTGCCATTGAATTGGTTCTCACTCAGCAACCCTACGTACAGCAGAATAAAACACTGTCTGATCCTTTGGCATCCTCATAATCATTGTTACACTTGAGCCCATTGTTGCAGCCACTGTGTCAATCCATCTCTTTGAGGGTCTTCCTCTTTTTCGCTGACCCTCTACTTTACCAAACATAATGTCCTTCTCAAGGGACTGGTCCCTCCTGATACCATGTCCAAAGTATGTGATACGTGTTCTCGCCATCCATGCCTCTAATAAGCATTCTGGCTGTACTTCTTCCAAGACAGATTTATTTGTTCTTCTGGCAATACATGGTATGTTCAATATTCTTTGCCAACACCGTGATTCAAAGGCATCAGTTCTTCGGTCTTCCTTATTCATTGTCTAGCTTTCACGTGCGTATGAGGCTATTGAAAACACCATGGCTTGGGTCAGGTGCACCTTAGTCCTTAAAGTGACATCTTTGCTTTTTAATACTTTAGAGAGGTCTTTTGCAGCAAATTTGCCCAATGCAATACTTCATTTGATTTCTTGACTGCAGCTTCCATGGATGTTGATTGTGGATCCAAGTAAAATGAAATCCTTGACAACTTCAATCTTTCCTCCATTTATCATGCTGTTGCTTATTGGTCCAGTTGTGAGGATTTTTGTTTTCTTCATGTTGAGGTGCAATCCATACTGAAGACTGTAGTCTTTGATCTTCATCAGTAAGTGCTTCAGGTCCTCTTCACTTTCAGCAAGCAAGGTTGTGTCATTTGCATAATGCAGGTTGTTAATGAGTCTTCCTCCAATCCTGATACCTCCAATCCTTCTCCATATAGTGCAGTTTCTCAGATTATTTGCTCAGCATACAGGTTGATTAAGTATGGTGAAAGGATACAGCCCTAATGCACATCTTTCTTTAAACCACAGAGTATCCTCTTGTTCTTTTCAAATGACTGCCTCTTGGTCTAAGTATAGGTTCCTCATGAGCACAATCAAGTGTTCTGGAATTCCCATTCTTTGCAATGTTATGCATAATTTTTTTATGATTCACACAGTCGAATGTCTTTGCATACCCAAATAAAACACAGGTAAACATCAGTCTGATATTCTCTGCTTTCCACCATAATCCATCTGACATCAGCAATGATATCCCTGGTTCCACGTCTTCTTCTGAATTCGGCTTAAATTCCTGGCACTTTCCTCTCCATGTACTGCAACCCCTTTTGAATGATCTTCAGCAAAATTTTACTTGTGTGTGATATTAGCGATGTTGTTCAATAACTTCTGTATTCGGTTGGATCACCTTTCTTTGAAATGGGTACAAATATGAATCTCTTATATTCCAAATTTTCTGGCATAGACAAGTGAGCACTTCCAGCACTGCATCCATTTGTTGAAACATCTCAATCGGTGTTCCGTCAATTCCTGGAGCCGTGTTTTTCACCAGTGCTTTCAGTGCAGTTTGGACTCTTCCTTCAGTACCGTGGGTTCCTGATCATATGCTACCTCCGGAAATGGTTGAACATCAACCAATTCTTTTTGGTATAGTGACTCTGTGTGTTCCTTCCATCTTCTTTTGATGCTTCCTGCATCTTTTAATATTATCCCTGAAGAGTTTCAATATTGCAACTGAAGTCTTGGTTTTTTTCTTCAGTTTTTTCAGCTTGAAAATGCCAAGCATGTTCTTCCCCTTTGGTTTTCTACCTCCAGGTCTTTGCACATGTCATTATAATACTTAACGTTGCCTTCTTAAGCCACCCTTTGCAATCTTCTGTTTAGCTCTTTTACTTCATCATTTCTTCCATTCGCTTTAGCTACTCACATTCAAGAGCAACTTTTAGAGTCTCTTCTGACATCGACTTTGGTCTTTTCTTTCCTGTCTTTTTAACAACCTTTGCTTTCTTCATGCATGATGTCCTTGATATCATTCCACAAGTTGTCTGGTCTTCAGCCATTAGCGTTTAATGTGTCAACTCTATTTTTGAGATGGCCTCTAAATTCAGGTGGAATATAGCCAAGGCCTTATAAAAAAAAAAAATTATAAAGAAAATAGGAAACAGAAGAGGTGGAGGAACAAACTGAAGGCTAGGAAAGTGTAAGAACATGGCTTTGTCAGGACAAGGGGCCTTAGTTCCTAGGGCCGAGAGTTGCCACTTTAGAGAGCAATTACTCCCAGGTGTGCCTGGCTGGAAATGGCGATGCCCATGAGCCATGCCTTATGAATTAATTGAACACTCTTGAATTATGCAGGTATATGGATCCATCCCTTGACTCCATGTTGATGGACTGCAAAGCGGCTGTAGATTTGATCTATTTGCAGGTAAGGACAATCAAGAACTGTCAGAATGCCATATATTATAGGCCATTATGGCTTGGAGTCATTAAAAAAATTTTTTTTTAGTAGTTGAGAATTCTACCTCCATTTTAACAATCTCTGACTTTGCAGCTGGCACTTGATCATTTAGCCCTGGGAAGGCTATCTTGATAATCTAAAGTCACACCCAAGAAAAACCCATTGCCGTCGAGTTGATTCAACTCATAGTGACCCTATAGGACAGAGTAGAACTGCCCCATAGGGTTTCCAAGGCTGTAATCTTTACAGAAACAGACTGCCACATCTTTCTCCCATGGAGCAGCTGGTGGGTTCGAACTGCCAACCTCTTGGTTAGCAGCTGAATGCTTAACCACTGTACCACCACAGCTCCTTTAAAGTCACACATGGTCCCTAAATCTCATTTTAGCATAGCATTCTTTTTCTCTGAACCAACAAGTAGCATACCTGCCCCGGACCGGAGCTGGCCTCATGGCTGCACAACATGCAGGCGCACAGGGCCCTGGGCTCAGAAGGACCCTGTACTTGGTTTCACTCTCTACTGTCCCCTTCTTGAAATTCTTAATGATTTTTGAATAAGGAACCCACATTTTGATTTTGTCCTGGGCCCCATGAATTAAGTAATTGGTTCTGCCTTCTACCCTTACTCCCCAAATCCCCCCAAAATAAATTTTCCTTTTCCTGACCCAGGTGGTGCAGGTCCTGTTAAGCAGTGAAATGGTGCAGATACTGCCTCTGTATTTGCCACCAGGTCATCCCTACCCCAGTCCCCTACTCTCTTCCCAGCTCCCCACCACTGTCTACTCTCACCAAGATAGCATCTTTAGAGACCTGATCCTCCCCAAGGCCTTTCCTGGCAATTCTGGGAGGGAGGTTTGGAAACTTTTTTTTAAGGGTTCCATAATAACATCCCACAGTCTGTTCTGGAGGAGGGAGGGGCAGATCATATCCTTCCTCCATTTAAACCTTCCCAGGGCTGCTTTCCATCTCACTCAGGTTAAACACAAATCCTGACATGCCTGCTTTATCTTCTTAGCAATTCCATCCCATAAAGGTTAAAATCAAGAAAACCCTGGGGCAGTTCTACTCTGTCACATGGGGTCTCTATGAGTCAAAATTGACTGGATGGCACCCAACAAGAACATATAAACGACAATAGTAAACAAAGAAGAATGCATGTGTGTGTGTATATATATATACATATGTATATTTATATTCTTATTTATTTGTTTATTGTGTCTCTCCCTACTAGATTGATTTCTCCACTGCTGTGTGCCCAGAAACTAGAACTGTTCCTGGCACAGAGTCACTATTAAGCTCCTGTGGAGAGTCAGCATTATACTAATTGTGCCGTCAAGTCAATTCCAACCCATAGCAACCCTATAGGACAGAGTAGAACTGCCCCATAGGGTTTCCAAGGCTGTAATCTTTACAGAAGTGGATGCCCACGTCTTTTGTCCCAAGGGTCCGCTGGTGGGTTCAAATCCCCAACCTTTAGGCAAGCACCCGAGCGCTTAAACATTGTGCTACCAGGGCTCTTCCTGTATTACTAGAGAGGGTCAAAGAGGGACTTAATGCTTATTTGCTGTAGTTGTTGTTAGGTGCTGCAGAGTCAGCTCCCAACTCATGGCAACTCCATGGTCAATCAAACAAAATATTGCCCGATCCTACGTCGTTCCCATGATTGTTTGCAGATTGGACTGCTGTGATCCATAGGGTTTTTGTTGGCTGATTTTCGGAAGTAGATCACCGAGTCTTTCTTCCTAGTTTGTCTTAGTCTGGAAGCTCCGCTGAAGCCTATCCAGCCTCATTGCAACATACAAGCCTCCACTGACAGATGGGTGGTGGCTGCACATGAGGTACACTGGCTGGGAACCGAACCAGGGTCTCCCGCATGGGAGGCAAGAATTCTACCACTGAACCACCACTTCCCCCATAATACTTATTTACAGGTGGCTTTTATTTAAAAAAAAAAAAAAGTTTTTTTTTATTTAGTGTGATTCTCAGTGGCAACACTCCATAGCTTTTCATAAACTGAAGAAGTAGAATTGAAGATGAGGGGAGAAATGTTGGGCCAGTCATTGCTTACTTTTAATGTGCTTTTCAAGAGGACAAGAAAATATTAATAAAACCTACTGTAGGACTTCGGGTGTAGCAAAAAGGTCAATGGAATGATTTCGAATGCTCCAGCTTGCTGGAGGGCGTGGAAGAAGAAGAACCGTCTCAGCATATACTTCCTTGGGTGGCCAGACCAAGACTAGCTAGTAAATCATCTCCATAAGGCTCTTCCAAATTCCAAGAAGACAAATCAAAATATCACCTATGAAACGTTTAATGTTCACTACGATATTTTTATAACTAGTGTGTAGTATATTGTACACTAATGTAGAGTCCGTTTCATGTTATATACTTTGATCCATGTGTTAATCATGTTTACCGTGCTTACACACCTGTATTCTATGAGTTAGAGCATAACTTACCATTTTAAGTGTTTACTGAGGCTCAGCGTCATTGTCTCCTTGCTATTATGATATATCATTGGTTGTGTCTGCTTTATTTGATGTCACATCTTTGGTTGAGAGTGTGCTACCTAATTATGATATGGTTCCTGTGGGAAATAGTTTTCTTTACAGCATAGTTTCTAAGAACATATTGTGGTGAAAGGTCAGAACTGGCAGGATCATAATGTGAGTTATGTGTCTTCATTAAGAAGTTGTAAACCAGAGAGAAATGGAAGGTATTGTCTCTGCTTACAGCTGGGGAAAAAAAGTGGCTTTGTGGAAAGCACACTGAACTGCAGTTTCAAAAATGAATCTTGTCCTTGCTTTGCTTTTGATATTGTCTCCATATGCTCTTGGGCCAGCCCCATCGTCCTTCTGAACTACAGCACCTCGCTGTTAAACCATGAGGCCGAACTAATAGTTTCCAAGTTTCTTTCTGCTTTTAATACCAGTAACAAAAAAACCAGTTGTCATTGAGTCAATTCCAACACATAGTGGCCACATGTATGTGAGAGTAGAACTGTGCTCCGTAGGGTTTTCAATGGCTGATTTTTCAGAAGTAGATTGCCAGGCCTTTCTTCTGAGGCACCTCTGGGTAGACTTGAACCTCCAACCCTCAGGGACTCCCTCTGCTCCAATAGACTGTTATTAGCCATTAGTTCTTTGCTTGGCTTATAGTAAGCTTTCAAAAAATTGTAGTTGATGTCATAATAACCTTTATCATTATCATCATCATCATTATAATTCCTTGAACCTGAGTGAAGTCTGAGAAGTTGAAAGGTGTGCTCAAGGTCAGTGGGAGAGTCAGGACCATATGCATACCCAAAGCCCTGAGGATGGCAGTGTGCTGCCTCCTCCATGAAGCCTTCCTAGGCTAACCTTCACAAGGAAAGTTCCCCCCTCCCTCTCTGCTCCCATGGTATTTTGCTCAAAGTTGTAAATACTGTTTACATATGTGTCTCCCTAACCAGGCTCTGAATGGCCAAGGATAGACTGTGTCTCATTCTCCTTGTGTCAGCCGGTGTGCCTAGGATAGGTGCATGAATGAGAAACAATCATCCTTTCTGAGAGTTAATGAGAAAAGCTTTTATGAGTTTTGTTCTGATGAATAATGGTGCCACCTTAGTTACATTAAAGAGTCCCTTTTGATTTTTTTTTAAAGCAGAAGTGTCTGCTGAGGCCCAAGTTGCCATTTGAACCAGTAGACTTGCTTTGTTTATTCCCACACCATGTTTCCTTTCTGTTTTAGTCTGAGGAGCAAAACCAGTGAGAATTATATATAAATATATAGAGATATTTACTTCAAGAAAATGACTCACACAATTGTAGGAGCTGGCAAGTCCCAAATTCTTAGGTCAGGCGGTAGGCTGGAGACCTCTGCTGGCTTACGGGGTTGCAGGGGCTGGTGGATCCAAAATCTGTAGGTCAGGTGGCAGGCTGGAAACGTCTGCAGGCTTACGTCCCAGGAACTAGATGTCAGGTGATGAGAAGAGTGCAGGATCGAGAGAGGGCAAGCTTTGCCAGAACATCCATTTATTCCTGGAGGCAGGCCACACCCCCAAAGAAACTCTCCTTTCCACTGATTGATTGACTGATCACATCAGATCACATCTTGGAAGGTGATAATTACATGTCTGCTGAATCACTGAGAATCTGCCTAGCAAAGATGACGCATATTATTAACCATCATACTTTGCTTTAAAAACAAAGCAAATTTGAGTGACATTAATAGAATGGGAGATTGTATGAACAAGTATAAATTTCTGGGTTTTCTGAAGAATATCAAAAGCTCGGTCACTTCTGGGCCTGCATATCAGGAGGCCCACCACTGGCACATACAGTAATTTTATGCAGATTAGAAAAAGGGGCCCCATTCTCCAAGCAGGCCTAGCCCTAAGTCAAGGCTCCTGGTTGGGTGAGGGGAGCACAGGCTTGCCTTTAGCCTCCTAACACACCCCTGGCCCAGACCGTTGTGCAGGGCACAGCCTCCACATCTGTCCCCTATGATCCTGTCTGTTGTGCCTCAATCAGCTGGAGCCAAGGGGCCGATGTCTTATTTAGAGAGGTACGTGCTCTCCATTTATCATGGCTATGCCATCAGCAGAAGGCACTACAACGTGCGTGATTGAAGCACATGAAAACCATGGCTTATGGGATTCCACCTAATTTTTAAAATTAGGCTTTGCATAAGTCCCCATCAGCCAGTATTCAGGGAACCGTATAATTGAGTAGAGACATTTGTCTAAACTTGACTCTCTCATTTTATGGGCCAGCTCTGAAGGAGGTACTGTAGATAATGTAAGGTATTTGAGTGATGAATTGTGAACCTATAATCAGGGTCAAATTTCTTCAAAGGTAGTGAAACATGAACAGTTGTGTTACCTCTGCTTCAGGACATTTCAACTCTGGATTTGAGAGCCCCGGGTCCCCTAATGATGAGTAATGTGTCTTGGGTTGGTACCTCCTGCCCTCATTCCTGTCTACGCTCTTTATTTAGCCATACTTTCTCTTTGACATGGTTGCCCTGCGTTAACAGTCCTTACAGGGCTCTAGCATTAAGTAGAATTCAGGAAAGAAAAAGATTATTTAGTTTTTCATGCCCAAGCTGACTCCATACTGGTATGGTGTCTAGGTTCAGTTTTGAGAACAGTTAGAAACAAGGAGAAAGATTTGGGGCTGCGTAGCTGCCCTGGTGGTGCAGGGGTTAAGCACTCAGCTGCTATATGAAAGGTCGGCGGTTCAAACCCACCAGCAGCTCCACAGGAGAAAGATGTGGCCGTCTGCTTCGCTAAAGATTTACAGCCTTGGAAACCCTATGGGGCAGTTCTACTTTGTCCTGCAGAGTCGCTGTGAGTTGGAATCAACTCGATGGCAATGCATTTGGTTTTCTTTGGCCTTAGCTGCCTATACAAGGTCCCTGGGTGGTGCACTGGTTAAGTGCTTGACTACTAGCCAAAAGTTTGACTGTTCAAACCCACCCAGAGGTGCCTCACAAGACAGGCCTGGAGATCTGCTTGGGAAAGGTCACAGCCTTGAAAGCCCTACGGAGCAGTTCTACTCCGCACACATGCTGCCGCCATGAGTCAGAATCAACTCCACAGCGACCAGCAACAATAGCGCTTATGTGGTAAGAGTTCAGAGGCTCGGGCAAGGGTAAGAGGATATGGCGTGGTGGTGACACCTGGGTTTTAATCCAATCCTACTGCTTACGTACTGGGTGACCTTGAGAGTCGTAACCTCTCTGAACCTCAGTTTACCCAGCTATAAAATGGAAATAACTATTCCTACCATACCAGATATTTGGAAAAAAATCAACGAGAAAACCCATCTAAAACAGGTCTTCAGGAAGTACTAGTTATTTTTCTTCTCCTCGCTAACCTTCCTGCCTCTTGCCCTCCAACCTAAACAGCATGTCAAAAATTTATTCAGCTTTTCATTCTCCTCTTGGTGATAAGGCATAACCTGCCCATATCATCGAGGAAGGTAACACAGACTTACGTTCAGAGTCAGATATAAATAAGTGCCTGATAATTGGCAGAGATATATTGAGTGTTTACAGTATGTAAGGCATTAGACAAGATACACTGAGGTGAGGAACACGGGGTCTTCCCTCGAGGGGCCGAGATCCTCAGTGAGGAACAATGGAAAATTCCTTCAAAGCATGATAAATCAATGTAGCCTAGGCTAAGCGTATACCTAATGAGATGTACAACCGATACCAGAACCTCCCCTGGGGCCAAGCTGGATGGAACGGCAGGGAAGAAAGTGCAGAGCACCAGGAGGGAAGGGAAAGAGCACGGAAAAGGGAGCCTGGAGCAGAGAAGGCAGGCTGCAGACAGCAGGCTTTATTACTTCCATTTTTCATTTCAATCCTGAAGACTTCCACAGGGAGCAGTTAGCTGTCTTCCAAGTGATTCCCGCTGTGGAGCCCAGCATTGTCCTACTTAAACCTGCAGTGAATTAAGAAACAGAACTGAGAAACCCATTACGGACCTGGAGTCTGGGGACTCTTGTGGATGAGCAGACAGGGCCCAAGAATATATTAATTTTTTTAATCATAAAATTTCTTTTCATTTTATAAAAGATTTACAAATATGAAAGAATTCAAGAAAGAAAGTAAATGTCACCCAACATCTTAACTCAATTATCATTATAATCTATTAACTTTTTTGGTGTGTTTATTTCATGATATATATTTCCTTGATACACACTTTGTATGCATACAAAGCTTTCATTATTTTTTATTTTTTTGTCTTATACATACTTATTTTGTAAAAATTATAAAAAATTGGCATCTACCATTAGACCCTTTTTTTGTAACTTGAGAATTTTTTCATTTATCAGTACATAACAGACTTTTCCCACGTTGTTAAATAGTCTATTTAATTTTTAACGGTATCATAACCTATTATTTGATTGTTGTTATTGTCATTAGTTGCTGTCATCTTGATTCCAGTGTATGGCAACCCCATGTGCACAGAGTAGAACTACTCCAAAGGGTTTTCAAGGCTATGACCTTTCAGAAGCAGATTGCCAGGCTTGTCTTCCAAGGCACCTCTGGGTGGGTTTGAGCCACCAGTCTTTCAGCTAACAGTTGAATGCTTAAAGTCTGTGCCACCCAGGAACTCCTTTATTTGGTTGTATCCAAACTTAAACAATTACCTGTTGTTGGGCATTTCATGATAGCACCTACCTCATAGGTGGCTGTGAGGACTGATTTTTGTTTTATAGCAGTTAGAACGTGTCTGCCACACAGTAAGCACTGTACCTGTGTTTGCCACTATTAGTAAGTGGCAACATTTTCGATGTTAGGAACAATTGTAGTGATAGCCCTATCAATACATTTTCCCCACATCTGTGTTTATCATTCCTGTAGGTATCTTTAGATTTGTATTGCCCAATTATTTCAGGAAGTTGTACCAATTAAATCTCATCAGTCCTATACAGAACTTCCTGTTTCCCCAAACCCTTGCTAAGTCTGAGTATCATATATTTTTTTAATCTTTGACAAGTTTAAAGGTAAAAAAAATTCTTTGTTCACTAGTGAGGCTGAATATATATTTACCACTTGGAATTCCTTTTTGTGAATTGCCTGTTATCCTTTGTCCATTTTTCTATGGGGATGTTTATAGATTTTGTATTGCTTTGTATAAATATTACTAATTCTGTGACACGTATCCTACAATCATTTCCCTGGTTTACTATTTGCCTCTTAGTTTTGTTCTTGGTAGCTTTTATGTGTTATATGTGTTATGGATTATATTTTTATGCAATTATGTAGGGTTATTCCTTTTATGACATTTTGTCTGTTTCTTAAAAAGTCCCTGGGTGGTAGCCCAAACAGTTGAGTGCTCTACTACTAACTAAAAGGTTATTGGTTGAAACCCACACAGAGGCACCTCGGAAAACAAGCCTGGCCATCTGCTTCCAATGGTCACAGCCTTGAAAACCCTGTGGAGTAGTCCTACTCTGACACACGGGGTTGCCATGAGTCAGAACTGACTCAACGGCAACCAGCAGCAATAGCAACGATCTTAAAAAGACATCCCCTACCTCAAGAGAGGGGTATTTGCCTTTATTTTTCTTCTAGTTTTTTTTATTTTAATGAATTTTACATTTAAATCTTTAATCTGTCTGGAATTTATTTGGTTGAGTAGTGGAGGAAAGAGTTACAGTAACTTTATTTTCTTTACCCAGTATTGCCAGTTGTCCCAAAACTGCTGAAAAATCTCTTCCTATCCCCACTAATTTAAAAAGTAACTTTTATAACATGCTAAATCTTTGTATACATCCACCTGAATCTGTTCTTGTAGCCCTTCGTACACAAGTATGTTTTTGTCAGGTTCATTCTTTTCTGCTGAGATTGCAAATTTTACACTTTTTTTTGTTGTTTTCAGGCAATACAGGACATTGAAAAAGAATGGGCCAAACCCACACAGGCGCAGAGGGAGAAATTAACAGCTCTTCAGAAGGAAGACAATCAGACAAAGGTGAATCAAATACTGTACCAAGAGAAATCCCTTGGAAGGGAGTTAAAGAAATATATTGGAATGGAGATGTTTCTGTTATTTTAATTTCTAAGCCCGTCAAGCACTAAAAGCGGGGCTCTTTTTAAAAATGAGAATATCATTATTGACTTTTCTGATTATAAAATTAATAAATGCTCAATGCTTTAAAAGATTCTAAAAATACAGTCAGTATAAGTTTTTTGCCAAGCTAATCAATATAGATCCTTAACATTATTTTTAATGACTACTGAGTATTTCAATTTACAGCTATGTTATTGTTTAGTTCACAATTTTCCTATTACTGGACTTTCAGAGTGTTGCCATTTTTGCCACTATAAATCACTTAGACAGTGAGCGCCATGAGACCCAGGACTATGTCTGATCTGTACATGCTCTGGGTATTCCGGGCACCTGGTACAATTTCTGGCTGATTGTTCCTGAATACTGCAGGCAACATCCTCGGTCTTTGACTACTTGTTCTATTATTCCTTAGCATACATTTCTAAATGTCCATTTTTAAAGCTTCCATTAAGGTTGCACCAACTCACGCACCTCCTTCACCCTCTCCACCAGCACTGTATATGAGTGTCTGACAAACAAGACATATTTTAACAGGAGAAATGGCGTCTGCTTCATTGTGTTCTCTTTTTTTATTCTTTCGACTTTGCAGTGTTCACAACCAAAGAGTTGATTTTGGATAAAATGCATTCAAAACTTATAGCTAGGTGCAGGGGTGGATTATCCAACAGGCAAGGTAAGCACAGTGCTTACCTTGGTTACCAGATCATCTGCAGTAAAGAAGTTCACATTTCTTCACCCCATCAAAGACTCTGCTTCTAGGTATGGCTGGCATCTGTCTCTCTCCCTACCCCACAGCGCCTTCCTATAGAATCAAAGCCTCTTTTCAAATTTACAGTCCCTGACAGGGGTGAACGACCCTGTAAGCAAGTTAAGCACGTGCTTACTTGTGCTTATTTACTAATTTGTAGTGAAATTGTTCACTCTAGATGATCTGGTAAGCAGGGTATGCACCGTGCTTACCTTGTGTCTTGGTTATCTAGTGCTGCTACAACAGAAATTCCAAAAGCGGATGGCTTTAACAAAGAGCAATTTATTCTCTCACAGTCTAGCAGGCTAGAAGTCCAGATTCATTGCATCAACTCCAGGGGAAGCCTTTCTCTCTCTGTCAGCTCTGGAGGAAGGTCCTTGTCTTCAGTGTTCCCTGGTCAAGGAGCTCCTCCATGCAGGAAACCCCAGGTCCAAAGGACTCGCTCTGCTCTGTGCACTGCTTTCTTGGTGGTATGAGGTCCCCCTGTCTCTCTGCTCACTTCTCCCTTTTATATCTCAAAAAGAGATTGGCTTACGACACTA
Source organism: Loxodonta africana (assembly GCF_030014295.1). Lineage (NCBI taxonomy): Eukaryota > Metazoa > Chordata > Mammalia > Proboscidea > Elephantidae > Loxodonta > Loxodonta africana. The sequence goes on along the minus strand of NC_087355.1, from coordinate 51,256,971 downwards.
TCTAATCTTGTAGATTTCATCAATATAACTGCCGCTAATCCGTCTCATCAACATCATAGTGATAGGATTTACAACACTTAGGGAAATCGTATCAGATGACAAAATACAATATTGGGAATCATGACCTAGCCAAGTTAACAGATATTTTTGGGTGACATAATTCAATCCATGACTCCTTGCTAATTGGGTATTCTGCCCCTGCTTAGGTGGATATACAAAGTAATTATTCTAAGGTTCAGACATTTTGAAAATTTGGTTGATGGGCTGTAATAAATAAATAAATAAAAAGAAAGAAAGAAAAGAATAAGCATCTACTGTTACATTGCAGTATTTTTTTTAAAAGTATTCCACCTTAGCTTTGTCCCAAAATATACATATCTACTCTGTGTATATATAAAAAAAGTTGTACGTTTTGACAACTACAGATTGTATTTTGATGGGTAGAATATTGTGCTACTTTGTACACAATTACAAATTGTATACAGCAACCAATTTTAAGTACATTTCTGCCCCATAAACTTCTTAATTTAATAAGAATGTTGTTTTTACCATGTCACTGAAACTTACCAAAATTTATATTATTGCCACAAAAGCAAGCTTTATTTTCTGTGATGAATTTTTTACCTGTATTTACCATAGTATTCATAATAGTCTTTTAAAAACTTTTACTTTGAGCACATGAATTAGATGAAAAAAATTGAACTGTTATTGAAATTGACTGATTTTCTCTTGAAACATTTAACTGCTATAAAACCAACAGTGTTTGTTTGGGAAGTTCTTCTTCTGCAAATGGAGATAACACATTAACAACTATTGCTTTACTTTTTGTACATGTACAAGAAAACTTGGAATTAAAAATGAGTGAAATTAAAGAAACAGTCAGCTATCAGTGGCTTACAGGCCAAATCTCGCCTGTTGCCTGTTTTTGTAAAGTTTTATTGGCACACAGCCACACTTGTTTGTTTATATATTATCTAAAGCTGCTTTAGTGGTATAGCGGCAAATTTGAGCCATTGCAATAGGGACCTTACGGCCTGCAAAGCCAAAAATATTTACTATCTGGCTCTTAACAGACAAGTCTGCCAATCCCTGATCTAAATGCAAATATATAAACATACCTTCAGCAGTTATCCGTGTTAAATTGTCTTTTTCAGGTACAGTCTTCTTAAAAGAACTAATTTTTCAAGTAGATGATTCTTCCAGATTTGTGTCTTCTGGTGTGCATGTACACCCATTCTTCACTTATGGACGTGGTTAGGTCCCAAAGACCAGGTCATTATATGAAAATTGGCATTATGCAAAAATGGAAGATGGCCACATCAGATCACAAAATGGAGGATGACTACATTATTACATAACTGCCAAATTATATCATTACATAATTGCCATACCACTGAGAATGGCCCAGCCAAGTTGACACATAACCTTAACCATCACAGCCAGTGTTACTCTTGCCTCACACCTCAGTGTTTGTTACTGCCAGACGTACATTGTTAATGAGCATAATAGTTGGATAGTAGAGTTTTTACTATTGTCGAAAACTCAATATGTTGGATAACGAGATAGTTGATAAGTGAGGGGTAGGTATAGTCAGTAATGTCACAACACCCTCTTGTCAAATGGCAAATGCCAACAAACATTTTGAGCAAGTTCACCATCAATTTTCTTGAGAAATGGAATTTAATTTTTCATTAAACACTTTCATTTCCTTTAGCTCATTGTAGCCAAAAGAGCGTATCACAAAATTTTTTAGTGTTGCAAAGCAATAAAATATTTTTTATAGATGTACATCATGTAATAAATATGAAACTATTGTAGCAAGAGCATTAGACTACTCTCTATATGCTCTATAGCAAGATTACTCAGCCATCTGCCCCACCCCCATACATATATCAGGTTGTTGCTGGGTGCTGTTGAGTTGATTTTGACTCATAGTGACCCCGTATGACAAAGTAGAACTGCCCCATAGGATTTTCTAGGCTGTAACCTTTTTTTTTTTAATTTTTATTGTGCTGTAAGCGTAAGTTTACAAATCAAGTCGGACTCTCATACAAAAATTTATAAACACCTTGCTGTATACTCCTAACTGCTCTCCTCCTAATGAGACAGCACACTCCTTCCCTCCACTCTCTCTATTCATGTCTATTCGGCCAGTTCTGACCCCCCTCTACCCGATCATCTCCCCTTCAGACAGGAGATGCCAGAATAGTCCCATGTGTCTACTTGATCCAAGAAGCTCATTCTTCACCAGTATCATTGTCTATCCCATAGTCCAGTCCAATTCCTGTCTGAAGAGTTTGCTTTGGGTATGGTTCCTGTCTTGGGCCAACAGAAGGTCTGGGGACCATGACCTTCAGGGTCATTCTAGTCTCAGTCAGACCATTAAGTCTGGTCTTTTTACAAGAATTTGGAGTCTGCATCCCACTGCTCTCCTGCTCCCTCAGGGGTTCTCTGTTGTGTTCCCTGTGAGGACAGTCATTGGTTGTAGCCGAGCACCATCTAGTTCTGGTCTCGGGCTAATGTAGTCTCTGCTTTACAGGCTGTAATCTTTATGGGAGCAGATGGCCAGGTCTTTCTCCCATGGAGCTGTTGGGTGGGTTCGAAACCACCAACCTCCTTTCAAATAATAGACCACTTTACAAACAATGTGATAACCACCAACCTTCCGGTTAGCAGCCAAGCATTTAACCCTTGCGCCACCAGGGCTCCTTTTATCAGGTACTCATGACCTATAATTTCTGATGTTTCCCAATGACCCAGCTGGAGGTTAGGCAGCTTGATGTGTTCCCCAAGCTGAAGCACAGGCCCCCAGCACAAGGAGCTGGTACAAAATGTGCCAGGTAGGGACAAGAGCCTCAAATATTTCCCCCAGCATGAGACCTTTGCTGTGTATTCTCAATGCATTTTGTTTTATCAGTGAATACTTACTTCATGTAGCCCTTGAAAGGGAGATGTAAGGATTGGAAAGGATAGGAAAAGAGCCAGCTTGTCACTTAGTAGGCTTTTAGATTTAACCATGGTTGACATGAATCAGAACCACCTCTATGGTACCCAACAACAATAACAACCAAGTGAGAAATCTGGGGAAAGAAAAAATGAGATCTCTGTCTCTGCGCATGCATCTCACACCCACTAGGCAGGACCATCGTGGAAGCTGGAGGAATGAAGTGGAGGTCGCCAAACCAATGTCAGCTCATTTAAATGTAATAGTTAATAATAAATACTTTGTTAAAACACAAAAAATTCCTGGATGGGATACTGGGACAACAGGTGCAAACTACAACTGTTGTCTGTTCTTAGGTCACTTCAAAAGCAGAGGGAAGAAGCTAATCTTTAGCAATAGCATGAAAAGTGTCCCCTTGGCACTCTTGAGCTGCCTGGAACTCTCCTTAGAAAGCAGACCTGCTCATACCCTCATTTCGTTGCTATTTCCGAAGTCTTTTTCTCTGGCAGTACCACCATCTAAAGCAGCCTGTATAAATTAGCTGCTTTCCTCCTACATACTTTCCTCAGCTTAGTTTTTTTTTAAGGCAGCATTTTATTTAAAAAAAAATTTTTTTGGACATTTTATTGTGGTTTAGGTAAAAGTTTACAGAGCAAATTAGTTTAACAATTTATACACACAGCTTGTTTTGTGACATTGGTTGCAATTCCCTCAATCTGTCAGCACTCTCCTCCCTTCCTCCCTGGGTTTCCTGTTTCCGTTTGCCCAGTTTTCCTGCCCCTTCCTGCCTTCTGAACTTTGGGCAAATGCTGCCGTTTTAGTCTCCTATGGTTGATCGTTCTGAGGTGCACATTCCTCATGGGTGCTATTGTTCCCTTTATAGGCCTGTCTATTGTGTGGCTGAAAGGTGATCTCTGGGAGTGGGTTCAGTTCCAGGTTTGAAGGGTGTCTAAGGGCCATAGTCTCGGAGGTTCCACCCAGTCTCTAGCAGACCAGTAAGTCTGGTCTTTTTTATGAATTTGAATTTTGTTCTACATTTTTCTCCCACTCTGTCCAGGAACTTCTACTGTGATCCTGGTCAGAGCAGTCAGTAGTGGTAGCTGGGCACTATCTAGTTCATCTGGTCTCAGGCTAGTGGAGGCTGTGGCTCATGTGGTCCAAATGGTAGCACCTCTTGTTTACTTTGCTGTGTTATAATCTGCTGAGATAGAACCACGTCTATTCATTCACTTTATTCACTCCACTCTTTTCTTCATTCTTCATTCACTCATCAAATATTTTTATTCCCACTCTCTACCAAAGCAGTGTCACAAGTGCAGAGACACAGTGGTGAATGAGAGAGAAATGTCCCTGCCCTGGCCATGAACTTTCTCAGGATTATTGTCAGAGAGCACGGAGGCATTGTCTTCATTCAGATCCTCAGGTGCTTTCACTAAGCCTGAATTCCATGTGTTCTTGTAGAATGGTAGTAGTTTCTGACATACGCTTCTCGTCTGATGCAAGCGCTCTTTTGTTCCCCCTCCCATTTTCGGGTGCAGTTTTTGGAGCTGTCTCGAGAGGTACAGCACTATGGATGCTTGCAGCTGGATCCCTGTACCTGTGACTACCCAGAACCAGGCTGTCTGGCTGTTGTTTCTGTCGGCAATAATGAGATCAGCTGCCGCATAACCCTACCTGATGATCAGACCCAGGATGTCATTTTCCAGATGAATAGGGTTAAGTGCTGGCAGGTCACTTTCCTTGTGAGTATCTTGGCACCTTGCCTTACTGAGGAAGCCTCCACCCATGATTTAAAAATTCTCGCCTTAGATGAGGTACCTAGGATAAACATATGCATAGGGACAAAGGTTCATTAGTGGTTACAAAGGGCTGGGGGTGGGGAGGGGATGGGAGTTCTCGTTTAATGGGTGCTGAGTTTCTGTTTGGGGTGATGTAAAACTTTTAGAAATGGATAGTGGTGATGGTAGCACAACATGGTAATTAATATTACTGAATTCTATACTTACTGGTTTAAATGACCAAAAAAAAAAAAGTGCTTACCTTCTAATCTAACAAGTCTACCTCTGAAAGTTTATGCTAAGGAAATCATTAGGGGTATTTATAAAGATTTATGAACGTGAATGTTTATCTTAGCATGGTCTGCAATATAAAAAAATTAAAAATCTAAATATCTTTTTTAAAAAAATTCCTTCCTTCTCAAAACTTCCTCTCCTTCCTTCCCTATTTTTATGGGTTGCTTCTCTTTCTGACCATTCCTGAAATGTTGCTATTTCCTGGATTTCCATATCTACCATCTTTCCTCTGCATATTTGCTGAAATCAATCACCCAGATCTCTTTCAAAGGTCCAGTATTTCCTATTGCCTTCTGGACATCTTCACCAGGTCTCTCAGAGGTATCTCAAACTCAACCTTTCCCCAGACCAGACACCATTTTCCTCTCATCTCCACACTAGAGTTCTTCCTCCTGCATTCCTTATCTTAGTCAACGATAGTCTCCATCACCACCCCCAGCTGACTGAACCAGAAACCTTGAAATTACCTCTAACTTTTCTCTTTCGGGTCTTATACTTTTAATTGCTAATAGAGACCTAAACCCATCGATGTCCAGTAGATTCCAACTCATAGCAACTTTAGGACAAAATAGAATAGGGTTTCCAAGACTGTAAATCCTTACAGAAGCAGACTGCCACATCTTTCGCCTGTGGAGTGGCTGGTGGGTTCAAACCACTGATCTGTAGGTTAGCAGCTGAGCGCTTAACCACTGTATCACCAGGGCCTTCTTCTATTTGTTCTACTACTTTGCTATTCCTTAAAGATGTCCTTTCTCTCCATCTTCACAGTTTGGTGGTCTCAAAATTCTCTGCCTGGGTGAATCTAACAGCCTTCTCCCTGCCTCTTTCCTCCTTGGGGGTCAGAGGACATACTTTGTATAATTTCAGTTCTTTTAAATATACAGAATATGGCCAGGAATACGGTCAGTCTTGATCAGTTATCCATGTGCACTTAAATGTGTATTCTTCTGCTATTGGGTGGAATATTCTATAAATGTCAATTAGGTCAAGTGGCTGATGGTATTGTTCAAGTCTTCTCTGTCTTTATATTTTTTCTATTTGTTCTGTCAGTTACTGAGAGAAATATGAAAACCCCCAAATATAATTGTGGATCTGCCTATTTCTTCTTCCAATTTTTTTTCAATTTTTGCTTCATATATTTTGAAATGCTGTTATTAGGAGCATACACAGTTCAGATTGTTGTATCTTCTTGGTGAATTGACTCCGTTATTACATAATGTTTCTGTTTATTCCTAGTTAATATTTATTGTCCTGAAATCTACATTTCCTAAAATTAACATAGCCACTCAAGCTTTGTTTTGATTAGTATTTGTATGTTGTATCTTTTTCTTTCATTTTAGCTTTAACCTGTCCGTATTTTTATATTTTTAATGAGGACCTTGAGAACGACATATAGGCGGGTCCTTTTTTTTTTTTTTTAAATAAAATTTGACATTTTTACTTCTTAATTGGAGTATTTAATATTTATATTTAATTAAATATATGTATGGTGGAGTTTCAATCTACCATCTTGCTATTTGTTTTTAATTTGTCCCATCTGTTCTTTGTTCCTTTCTTTCCCCTTTTCCTGCCTTCTGTTGATTGACTGGAAACCCTGGTGGTGTAGTGGCAGCTACGGCTGCTAACCAAAAGGTTGGCAGTTTGAATATACCAGGTGCTCCTTGGAAACTCTGTGAGGCAGTTCTATCCTGTCCTATAGGATCACTATGAGTCGGCAATGGGTTTGGTTTTTATTGACTAACTGGGTATTTTTTATGATTCCGTTCATTTGCACTATTGGTTTGTTAGCTATACCTCTTTTATTTATTTTTTAATGGTTACGTTAGAGTTTTCAATATACCTCTTTAGTTTACTATAGTCTTTCAAATATTAGACCACAAACAGTATAAGAACTTTTCAACCATATACTTCCATTTCCCCTTCTGTCCTTTATGATATTTTGCCATACTTTAACTCTATACATATTGTAAATCTCATATTACGTTACAATTATTTTTATTTAAATAGTTAATTATTTTTAATTAACTGTTTTATTTTGAGATAATTATAGATCCAGAGTCTTATATTTGTTTTATATGTAATGTCCAGGGTTTTTAGTTGTACTTAGCGGGAGGAATAGGGAAACATCTGCTCCATCTTCTTAGACGAAGAATTGTGTTTTAATACTCTTATCTCTTTAGGCCCCTTCTCCTACCACATCCCGTGCCTTGGAGCCTGTGCAGTAGTCACACTCGATCCCCTGTAGTGTTTCCAATAGGCCAGGCTCCTTCATGCCTCAGTGCATTTGCGTTTGCATTCTCTTCTGTCAGGAATCATCTGTCACTCTCCACCTCCCACCCTACCAAAAAAAGCCAAAGCCATCAGAACAAACTTAGAGAGCCATGCTTTACCCTCCCAGTCTAGGTGCCCATTCTGTTTGCTTCCATAGACCTGTGTTTGCTTTCCTTATAAGATTTATCATATCAAATTGTGGTGATTTATTTCATGGCTCCTCAATATTCTGTTAGCTCCTTGGGAACCAGGATAGTGTCATTTGTTATGCTGTTTTGCCCAGGGTATAACATTGTTGTATACTGTTGGGTCAACTTCAACTCATAGTGACCCTATGTGACAGAGTAGAACTGCACCCATAGGGTTTCCTAGGCTGTAATCGTTATGGGAGCAGATTGCCAGGTCTTTTCTCCTGTGGAAAAGCTGGTGGGTCCAAACTGCCAACCTTAGGTTAGCAGCTGAGTGGTTAACCATTGCTTCACCAGGGCCCCATCAGGACATAATAGGCACTGAAATTTCTATTGAATGTCTAATAGAATCTTTTCCTCTGTAGGGGACTCTGCTGGATATGGATGGGCCCCAGCGAACTCTCAACCAGAACTTAGAACTCAGATTTCAGTACAGTGAGGACAGTCACTGGCAGTGGTTTGTTATTTACACCAAGCAGGTGAGTTCTCAGGGCAAAGAATGGAAAACTTCTGTGCTGAAATGCTCTCTTTCTTGCTAGAGTGGACAAAGCACATTGCCTCCACCCAACCAGAACAGAACACTAAAGTATGCTATACACAATCTTTTTGGCCTATAACCCATTGCCATTAAGTTGGTTCTGACTCATAGCGACCCTATAGGACAGAGTAGAACTGCCCCATAGAGTTTCCAATGAGCACCTGGTGGATTCAAACTGCCGACTTTTTGGTTAGTAGCCATAGCTCTTAACCACTATGCCACCAGGGTTTCCTTTTTGCCTATAACACCCTTTATTTTGTTTGTTTTTTATTTTACTAGTCACCATGACCTTCATATCAGTTAGAAGCAAATTTATGTAGTTACCAATAAGAGATGACCCAACTAAATATGATTTAGACCAGGCGTTGGCAAACTTTTTCTTAAAGGGCCAAATGGTAAATATTTTAGGTTTCGCAGGCCACGTTGTCTCTGTGGCAACTACTCAACTCTGATTGTAGCACAGAAGCAGCTACGGACAATAAGTAAACAAATGGATATGACTGTGTTCCAAAAAAACTTTAGTTACAAAAACAGGTGGTGGGCTGGATTTGGTTCACAGGTTGTATTTTGCTGGCCTCTGGTTTAGGCTTAAAGATTTCTATTATCTCACTTAATAAGAACACTGGAGGTAGATGATTGGCATCTCTGTCATTCTCTTGAACTTTCCAAGCAAATGAAAGCTATCCCTTTTGTCTGGAAAACAAAAGCTTTCTCCCAGAAGCCTCCTAGAAGACTTTTCGTTATGTCTCATTGGCCAAAACTGGGTCACATGACCACTCTCAGTTGTAAGGGAGTCTGGGAATCAAGGATCTAGCAGAAAGGAACAGGGCTCATGATCAGCACAGTCCTCTGACTGGGGCTTGGCACTTTGTCATCTCAAATAAAATCAGGGTTCTGTTAGCAAGAAGGAGCCCTGGTGGCTCAGTGGTTAAGAGCTATGGTGAGCTATAGCTGCTAACCAAGGAGGTTGGCAGTTCGAACCCACCAGCCACTCCTCAGGAACCCTATGGGGCAGTTCTACTCTGTCCCATTGGGTTGCTATGAGTCAGAATTGACTCGACGGCAAGGCTATTGGGTAGCTGTCAGTGTCTGCCACAGACTTGTAATTAAAGTTGGAATAAGAATCCTTTTTTTAAAAAAAAGCTAGTTTGCTAAATATCAAATCCCATTGAAAAATTATTCTTATTGAACTAATTTAAACTATTTCAAATTGGGACCAAACCTACAAATATTCTAAAGCAGAATCAAAATATCAAAGTAATCTTTGCATCAACATTATATTCAGCTCAAGTCCCCACACTAAATTCCAAGGAGTATTCTGATTTCAGGGACACAAAGCCCTTTTCAACTCTCCACTTCTAGTACATTTGTCATCATGAGATAATAGATATCAAGGTTCTCTGAAAAACACAAAATACTAAGACCAAATCCTAGGTTAAAGAAATAGGTCCTCAGGTTCACCTTAAAATATGAAACATCCTTAGGGAAGTGGTAGGATGGTTTGAGTAGCCAAGATCTGTGGTTACGTGGAGAGATGTAAAAGGAGCCCTGGTGGTGCAGTGGTTAGAGCCCTTGGCTACTAACCAAAAAGGTTGGCAGTTTGAATCCACCAGCTGCTCCTCAGAAGAAAAACGTGGAAGTCTGTTTCCATATAGATTTACAGCCTTGGAAACCCTGCGGGGCAGTTCTACTCTATCCTATAGGGTTGCTATGAGTCAGAATCAACTCAGTGGCAGGGGGTTTGGTTTTTTTTTTTTCCTTCGGAGAGATGTAGGGATTTTGGCAATGAAACCACCTCCCCAGAACGCTAAGTGCAGTAATTAAATTTTATTGTGATTTTTAAATCTAGTCAGTAGCAAATGAGTTTAAGCCAGTATGGAGAGGTGCAATAAATATTCTTTTAAAGGATTCCTCTCTGGAGTGGGGGCTTATTGATAAGCACCCAAGGGCTCCTTCTGCAAAAGGCAGAAATGTGGCTTGTGTGCCCCGCAAATATAAATGAGGGCCTGGGCCCAAATCTTTTTTAGGCTCTTTAAACAAAAGCTCAGTCCCTTTATATTTAATAATTTTTAACTGGTTTATACAGAGTCCTAGGCTGCATATTTGTGTACACTGTATAAAAATATGGAATCGGTTCACATCTCGTGGAGAACCATTAAACATCCTTCCTGCCTACATCAGCTCAGAGTTTTTTTTGGCGGGGGGGAGGTGATATTTAAAGGTTTTTGGGTTTTTTGGTGAAAATACACCAAAAAACCATACACCCATGCAACAATTTTTATACGTACAGCTCAATGACAATGGTTACATACTTCACATTGTGCCACCGTTCTCCCTGTCTCTGCCCACACGGTTTCACCACCATCAGCTTAGGCTCTCCGCCTCTTAAAGTTCTCATCTGTGTTTTAACATTACTCTTGTCCATTTACTCTCACATAGATAATTCTTTAAAAGAGCACAATGCTCAAGGTAAACAGTCTTTATTAAATGAGCTAAATTGTTATTTAGTTTAAAGATGACTTCATGGCATAGTTTCGGTTCAAGGCTTAAAAGTTGTTTCTAGGCAATAGATTCAGGGGTTCTTCCGGTCTCTCAGTTTAGGATTTGATGTTTAACTATTTTATACACTGGTTTTATGCACAGATAAACAGGACTAATTCTTAGCAACACGAGGAGGATATCAAATTTTACCACTGCAAATAAAGCCTACATCTGTTACTCTCTTCCTTATTGGTGGCAGCCCCCTTCTCTCTCTTTCCTCCTTGCCCTTCCCTTAAATGCAACTAATTCCCATCATGCTCTACAGCCCTGCACGACGTTGAGATGTTTCTCCTAAGCTTCCTGATCTCCCTGTGATTCTGCTTTTTGTGCCCCACCCCTTTGGCTACCACCCCTGCTGGGTTTTCTCTCTCTCTTTTCCTTCCCTTCCTCTCCATCTCCCCCCAGCACAGAGACTGCGTCTCTGAACACACAGCCTTTAGTCCTATAGTCTCAAGCTTTGAGCTTCGGTTATCTCAAACCTCAGTGGGACAGGAAGAGAAAACAGCCACCTAAGAACTGAGAGCAAGACAAGGGAGGAAAAGGATTAATGGGAGCAGAGAAATTGGAAAATCACAGGGAACCTTAAATTTGGTACAGAAGGGTGAAGATCCTGGAACAAGGAAGCCCCAGCTTTTGTTCTGTGTAACTCTGTGTGTAGTAAAAATAATAATAATAATAATAATAATTAAACCACAGGTGATACTGGGGACAACTACCAGTCTTGAAAGTGAGTGACTGAAAATACTGGAAAAATAAAGTGAAGAAAAAAAAATTTTTTTTTTTTAGTTCAATAAAAGCAATAAGGTACTAATACGTTCTTTCAAACAGACAGGTTACTATTTATGCCTAATTACAGGTCTCTCAATAATTATGTATACAATTAAATATAAGATTGACTGTAATCAGTTTAGTTGATTACGACAATAAGCAGTTCTTGTTATTTGTTGCTTAGATAACGTGATCTTCTGCTTATAAAATAATAGAGGAAATGGATGGGAGGGGTGAGCCTGAAGAGGGAAGAAGATTAGTACTGAGATCCTGGTCATTTCTCATCTGTCTTTTAAATTTTTTCTGTAAATCTACCCATGTAATTGAGAAAATGTCTGGTTACTTACTAATTATATCTTATGCAAATTTATGGAAATTAGAGAAGAAAGCTAAATTCCTTAAAGTGGACTGTTCGAGGGCAGAGCTCAGAATCTGCTTTGTAGTGGGAGGAGGGAAGGAAGAGAGTGACCATCTCTTCAGTTGGGAGAGCTGTTTATTTCTGGATTTCTTAGGCTTTTTTGCTGAGTAGCTGCTTGAAAAAGATGATCTCAGAAAAGATGGTAAAGCTAGCTGCAGAGAATCCAGAAATGGTAAGTGCTCCTATCTGTGTATATTTTCACTTCAAGTTCCCACTATCAGCTGACACTTGGAGACCAAATTACATTGATGAATTCCCTGGGCCAGCAAATCTGAACCTCGAGGGAGGAATCCAAAGGGCACCAACGTAAGCTGCTTTTCCCCCTGGGGACTGGTGAGGAGCTCCATGTGTCAGAAGGGCATGGCGGAAGGAAGCCTATCTTTAAAATTTAAGCCATTTTTCCAACAAGAGGTCATCTTTGGAATGCTTAAGAACCTATAACCCTCTACTCTGTATTCTTTTATTTCTGCCTTCCTCCAAATAGAGGCTTTCTGATTTACCATAAAAGCTAGAATCAAGGGGGTCTTTAATGTAGCAGGGATGGTTTTAAATAAACTCTGAGTTTTGCCTCTAGAAAGAACCCATAGCCCCTTGATACTTCCACTGTGCCAAATTAACGTGCCATTGGCAGTTGGGGAAAGCCATCAAGTAAAAAAAACTTCAAGGTTGTAATTTTTTCTTAATGTAAAATTAAACTTTGCTTTTCTAGCCTACATCTATTCAGTAAAGTTCTAGTAGCTCATTGAAATGAGCGATGGTCGTCTATAAAACAGTTACTGAGACTCTTCTTCTGATTGCCTTATCATCATGGTATAAGCATGTTCCACATAAGATAGTATGGTTTGATTTTTTAAAATGGTTATGAATGCTAATCCCTGCTTGACATTTGTAAGCATAATTCTTTTGCAAAATATTACATATATTCTTAAAAACATCTTTAAAAGTACAACATGAAACATTTGGAAACTCTTCCTAAAATTTTAATTTAAATTTAGTTAGATAACATCTTTAGTTTCACATTGATCTGTATGTACTTGGCTCTGCAGCTTTTTTCTAAGAAAATAGTTATATTTTATACTTGTTTGTCTTCTAGAATGGAAAAAAAAATTTTTTTTTCAGGGAAAATGAAATTCACCGCCTCTTGCTGTTTGAACAATTCAAAACATACTACCAAAACCAAAAACTAAACCTGTTGCCATAGAGTGGATTCCAACTCATAGCGACTCAATAGGACAGAGCAGAACTGTCCCATAGGGTTTCCAAGGAGTGGCTAGTGGATTCGAACTGTTGACCTTTTGATTAGCAGCCATGCTGTTAACCACTGTGCCACTCTCAAAAACCAAATCCACTGCCATCAAGTTGATTGTGACTCACAGCAACCCTATAGGACAGGGTAGAACTGCCCCATAGAGTTTCCAAGAAGCACCTGGTGGATTTGAACTGCTGACCTCTTGGTTAGCAGCCATAGCACTTAACCACTACACCGCCAGGGTTTCCACTGTGCCACTAGGGCTCCTTAGAATGTACTAGAGAGAAGCAAATCAAAGCAATAAAAGAATCAAGGAGGCTCTTTTTAAAAGAGTAATAAAAATCCAACTTCTTATGCAGGATGGCTCCCCTTAGGCTCTGATCATTATGTATTTAAAAGAATGAAGTAGAAAGAGAAAAGAAAAGTAATTAACTGAAGGAGCCCCATTAAAAGGCAGAAGTATTCTCCCATGGGGATGAATAAAACGTAAGCTACTTGATGCAGGAAATACTTACACAATGAATAGTAAAGAGTTTTCTCAACAGAATGGAGAGTGTGGGGATCTATTTAAAGTTTTCAAGAAAAACAACCACACTAAATACATTCCTTAGATTTGCACATGAATTGAAATCTATAATTTATCTCTGTGGCTGATAGCAAAATCAACATATTAGTCAATGCTTGTATTACTTTATCCAAATACCATTTTATTTCTACAAATTTTATTTTATTTCCTTACTTATTTTCGTTCTTGGAAAGAAAAGTTAAGACCCTTACTCTTGAAAATTGGACTCTCGGGGTTTTTTGATCTTGTACGGACAGCCCACATTTCAATCTGAGATTTCATCTACAAATCCCTGGATAGAATGGGTGCCTGGAAGAGAACAGACCGGCCATTAGCTGTTTGAACTCATACTGGCTTTGGGTCCACCACACAAAGTACAGTTGACTAGAACATGGCATTCTGTGGAGCTTAAAGGAACAATATAAATGTGTGGCAGTGTCACTCAATGGTTTTTAGGTAAATGCACAAAGCCTGAACTGACACTTTTCACTTACAGAAGGTGTATATGGGCTATATGACACAGAAGTCTCTGTTTTACAAGGCAGGCTCTGATTCCAAGATTTTTACAAATATGAAGAATCTGGGGAGGAGTGGGGAGAAATTGAGGAAATGGTAACCAAACGAGTCTCATAAATAAAGTAGATGGCCCCTAGAAGCAGATTAAATAGTACTGGTTTTATCCTAATAAGAAGGCAGAAGGGAAAGAAGAAATTTAGTATTAATTTAACCAGCTTAGCTAGCTTAAGGCAATGCTTTCCAAGGTAAGACTTGACCCATTTATGAAGGGATCATTAAAATTTGAAGTCAAACCAATGTGCTAAAGAAAAATATGAACACACAACACAACAAAAATCATGTTAAATTCTGAAAGGCAATATTAGCCACAAAACAGAAGGAAAACAAAAATAAAGTGTAGCATTCTTAAAGTTATACTCCAACACAAAAGCCTGAATACTCACATACAAAAACCTAAATCAATTTTATTAATATTTGCTATTTTTAATTTAGAGAATAATTATAAGGATTATTTTATTTGAAAATAAATATATTGGTTAGGATTAGGTTTGGCTGCATACATATAACAGAAAACAAAGTAAGACAGGAGAAGTATTTTACAAATTATAATGTAATATTGTAAAAAAAAAAAAATAGTAAAACACCTAAGACATTGGAGCATTAATTTCTCGTTAGCTGAGACTTAATAACTAATCTTTTAAACAAGTTATTGAGATAGTTTTACACATATGAACATTTTCACTAAAAATACTAACCTAAAGGAAGTCCTGTGCTTTGGCCTGAAAGCAACAGATTTTACAACAAAATTAAGTTAACAAAAGTCAAGAATCAATTGCTCTTTTCTAGTACCGTTTTATTATTTATCCCACTTATTTTGAAATGTCCACTCTATTTCCTCATGAATAATAAGGAATAATAATTAATTAATTTACCCCTTCCTTCTATCATTTATTATACAAGGAGCCTTGGTTGAACGCTTGACTACAAACCAAAAGATTGGTGATTCAAACTCACCAGCTACTCTTCCGGAGAAAGATGTGGCAGTCTGCTTCCATAGAGATTTACAGCCTTGGAAACCCTATGGGGCAGTTCTACTCCGTCCTATAGGGTCGCTATGAGTCGGAGTCGACTCGATGAAAAGTCAAGCGTACAAGGACAAATATTGTATGATTCTGTTCTAAGAAGACAAGAACAGATAAATTTAGAGAGACTAAGAATCATTGATGGTTACCAAGGAGGTGGGGAAGGGGGCAGTACGCTTTAGACCATAGAGACATGTGATCTGTGGTGATGGGAAAAGTGACACTGAATGTGGATGTAGTGAGCACAGCACAATCAAAGTAAAAACGAGTGTTTGAGCACATATGGATGGATATAAAACCAAACAACCAAACCCCTTGCCGTCAAGTCGATTCCAACTTATAGCGACCCTATAGAACAGGGTAGAACTGCCCCATAGAGTTTCCAAGGAGCACCTGGTAGATTCGGACTGCTCACCTTTTGGTTAGTAGCTGTAGCACTTAACCCCTGTGCCACCAGGGCTTCCACGGATGGGTATAGACACAATTAAAGAGAATGCTGACAAATTGTGATAAATGTAACTAATGTCAATGAACAATTTGTGTGGAAATTGTCAAATGGGAATCTCACTTGCTGAGTACAATTTCACCAAAAACTCAATTAAAAAAAAAGATTTGATTTGGCGGCAACGAGTAGTGGGGTGTATTTATTTATGCAAAGGCTAGGAACTGAGGACCCAGTGTCCTCAGTTATTTGTTAGAAGAGTTATTCGTTAGAAGAGAAAGGCAGTTATAAAGAGAATTTATAGAGTGATGAGCTCTATGCCATGTTTGAGAAATGCATATTATATATTAAACATAGTTGATTAATAGTATAGCTCTTCTCTCTTTTAGTAAGAAAAATCTAAGAACTCTTTCCGCCAAGCCCTGGCTAGGTCACCTTTACTAGGTGTGTCCGACACTCTCTGTCTGCCTGTCCAGATCCATCTTGACTCTATTCCACCCCGTTCTGTACCACAGGAGACAGCCTTTTGTGTACCACAGCTTTGCTCTCTGGCTCTGATTGGGTTCACGCAATGGGAAACCCAGTAGGAGTTTGAAGGGTGGGAGGAAGATGAGACTGGGGTATTTATTTCTCCAACTCTGTCCCTGCTGGGTCCCTATGGTTGGCAGCTCCTTCTACTGAGGGCCATAGCTCCTGGCAGTCAGCTTCTCTGTATAGCTACAGCTACTCTATCGGGGTCCAGTAGTAGCTCCTCCCCTTACCTCATCAGGCTTAGGTGGACAAAAAGACAAACAGTTGTCTGTCAAGTTGACTCTGACTCATGGAGACCCAACGTGTGTCAGAGTAGAAACTGTGCTCTATAGTATTTTCGATGGCCGATTTTTCATAAGTAGATTGCCAGACCTTTCTTCCAAGGCATCTCTAAGTGGACTCGAACCACCAACCTTTGGGTTAGCAGCACAGTATATTAACCATTTGCACCACCCAGGGACTCCTGTCAGGCCTAAAGGTGGTAAGAATTTCCCCTATGTTCCCTTACTCCCTTGCTGCTAGCCCCTGGGAGCTCCAGCATCCTTTCTCTGGTTCCCCTTACTGGTGCCTACACCTCCATTAAATACTTAAATAATTCTTTTTTTTTAAAAAATCCCCTCAATTACCCCTTATGAGTGTAGCATCTGTTTCCTGCTGGGACCCTGGCTGTTCTACTAGGTTTACCTTATATAAAAAAAAAAAAAAAAAAAATTATATACATGAGGTATATTCAAGTGTCTTGAACTTCAGTTTGATTCTTCATTTGATTAACAGTGCCCTTTGATTAATCAAAGCCCCATTTGGCTTTGATTCAGCACATGGATTGAAGCTCTGTGGATTATTTCAGGATTTGTAAGTACATTTAATTTCGTGTGAAGTCCTTT
Organism: Loxodonta africana; assembly: GCF_030014295.1. NCBI lineage: Eukaryota > Metazoa > Chordata > Mammalia > Proboscidea > Elephantidae > Loxodonta > Loxodonta africana. The sequence goes on along the minus strand of NC_087355.1, from coordinate 51,239,962 downwards.
TCAAAGCTGTGTTGAATCACAAAATCCATAGGCAACAACCAATATTAAACATTAAGCTTCACTTAACTTTTGGAGACTGGATTTCCAGAACGTTTAGATACTTGCAATTAAGGAGGAGGGCACGGATGACATTCAGGTGCCCCGCTGACTGGCAGTCTTCAAGACCATTAATAGGATTATTGTGGAAGGGGAAACGTGCTAGTTAAATAGGTTATTTGTGTGCTTGCTTCTCCTGGCTGACATTTTACTAATCTATTTAGCAGATTGAAGTTCCGGAAGAAGGCAAAAGTAAAAGAAACCACATTCAACAAAGCCAGGTCTGTAAGTAAAATTATGTAATTGAAGAGTTGTAATTTTGATGAAGGAGTCCTGGTGGTGCAGTAGTTAAAAAGTTCACCTGCTAACCAAAAGGTCAGCAGTTCGAACCCACCAGCCACTTCTTGGGAGAAAGATGTGGCAGTCTGCTCCCAACGATTTACAGCCTTGGAAACCCTATAGGGCAGTTGTATTTTGATGACTCTGTCTCTTTTCCCCTCTAAGCAACCAAAGGCATTCTACCTCCAAGAAAATGCCAGAATTCTGTTTCTCAGAAGCTCTTCCATGTGGGTTGGGCCAATTGGAGGGCCATCACAGAAGTATATTATTCTCATTGTTGTACCCAGTAGGGTTAGGAGAAATGCTTTCCTGAATTTTTGTGTAGAAAATTTCCAAGAAGAGCTTGAATCCTTTAGTGACTTTCTTCCACACTCCATGTGTTTTTTTGAAAATCCTCTTTCTAGTTTGTATATTTTAGTTTTATGGATTTTCTGTAGTATACTCTGTACAAAACAACTTTTAAGTTTATAAAATACTTTTTTTGAGCCTTTAGGTTTGCTGTGCAGATAACTATAAAAGTAAAAATCATAGCAGAGAACATCAGTTTCCAGTTGCCAAAAAAAAAACAGTTGCCATTGACCCCATGTGAAAACATTACTGGGCACTTAATTATGTGCGAGGCACTCTTCTAAGCTCTTTTATATTGAACTCATTTATCTTCCTTTAACTCATTAACTCATTCAATTAGCTCACTTATCCCTGGGTGGTGCAAACAGTTATCTGGCTGGGCTACCAACTGAAAGGTCTGAAGTTTGAGTCTACTCAGACGTGCCTCGGAAGAAAGGCCTAGTAAGCTCCTTGCAAAGAATTAGCCATTGAAAACCCTACGGAGCAGGTTTACTGTCACGCACATGGGGTCACCATGAGTTGCAGCTGACCCAACAGCAACTGGTTATCCTTACCACAACCCAGTAAATCAGTTGAGGAAACTGGGGCACAGAGAGATTAAGTGACTTGCCCAAGGTTGCCCAGTAACCACTGGCAGAAGGGCGTAGGCAGCCTGACTCCACAACAGTCCCCTTAACCGCCTTTTCTAATTTGTCCTTGCTAAGTTCAAATCCTCGTGTAGATGAACAAAATACAGGTGACCTTCTAAGTAGCATTTGGGTAAATTTTATCACTGACCCTTGTTCCTTAGTGAACAAGCTCAGAAAAAAGCAGTAAATGCAAGCTTTCTCTGTTTCATAATTACAGCTGGCTGGCTAGATTTTCTGGCTGGCTAGATCAGAGACAAGACAGAAACTCCACCGCTTATGGGCTGTGTGTGTTCAGGCAGATCAGAAACCTAGATGTATGGAAGGGACTCCTGAGGTGCTTATTAAAATGCAGATTCCTGGATTTTAATGAAAAGACTGATTCAGTAGATCTGGGGTTGAGGCCTTGAAAATCAGCATTTCTAAGGAGCGCCTCAGTGAGAAACACTGCACCAAGCTTCAGTTTCTTCACCTGTACAACATAGGTGGTAATCACGCCATCGTTTAAATGTATACACACTTTAGCAGCTTACTGACAATACAGAGCTATGGTTCTCAACTTTGGCTGCACTTTAGAGTCAGCTGGGAAGCTCTAAAAAGTCATGGTGACAGGGTCCCATCCTTAGAGATTCTGGTTTAATTGGTCTGGGGTAACTGGACAATGGAATTTTTTAAAACTCCCCATATGGTTCTATGTGCAGCCAGGATTGAAACCATTATCCTAGAACAGCGGTTCTCAAAGAGTAGCTCCTGGACGAGCAGCATCAACCTCCTCTGGGAACTTCTTTGTTGTTGTTGTTAGGTACCATGGAGTCAGTTCCAACTCATAACTATCCTATGTACAACAGAACGAAACACTGCCCAGTCCTGTGCCATCCTTGCAATCGTTGCTGCGTATGAGCCATTGTCAATTCATCTTGTCAAGGGTCTTCCTCTTTTTCCCTGACCCTCTACTTTACCAAGCATGATATCCTTCTCCAGAGACTGTCCCTCCTGACAACATGTCCAAAGTACATAAGACGAAGTCTCTCCATCATCCCTTTTAAGGAGCATCCTGGCTGTACTTTTTCCAAGACATATTTGTTCATTCTTCTGGCAGTCCATGGTATATTCAATATTCTTCGCCAACACCATAATTCAAAGGCATCAATTCTTGGGAGCTTATTAGAAATGTAAATTCTCAGGCCCCACTCCAAACCAATGGGAACAGAAACTCTGGGGGTAGGGCCCAGCAATCTGTGTTTAACAAGCCCTCCAGGTGAGTCCGAGCCTGCTCAAGTTTGACAACCACTGTCCTTGAGCAACAGACAACACAACACACAACATAACTGAGGTCAATGTGGATGCTAATTGAGCTACCCTCCTAAAACAGGCAAGCCTACCTCATGATTTGAACAGGGCTGGCATTTCAGAAGGGGACCTGGTGTTCAACTATATTGAATTCCAATTTATTTATTTAGCAAAACTTACCCCGAGCCAGCCATTGTTATGGGTGCTTTTCATGTATAGGTGCGGTGGTTAAGAGCTACGGCGAGCTATGGCTGCTAACCAAAATGTCCGGAGTTCGTATCCACCAGCCGCTCCTCGGAAACTCTGTGAGGCAGTTCTACTATGCCCTATAGGGTCACTATGAGTCAGAATTAACTCGACAGCAACGGGTTTGGTTTTTTTGGAGCGGGGGTTGTGTATAACTCATTTACTCCTCATAACAACACCCAAAACATAACAACACAGAGACTATTATTATCCTTGGTTTATAGCTGAGAAAGGAGCTCAGGTGGTGCGGTAGTTAAGCACTTGGCTTCTTACTGAAGGAACTGAAATACGGAAAGGTTAACTAACTTGCCCAAGGCCACGTAGCTTGCCAAGCAGGAACTGAACCCAGGTAGTCTGCCTCCAGAGGCCGTTCCTTTAACCACTCTGCCATGGGCCTCTATTAAGAAAAATCCCTTGTAGAAGATTTTTTGTCAGCTGTTGAGTTGCCCGCATTTTTTCTCCCCACCAGGGCTGAGGCCTAGTCTCTGGGCCCTGTCTGAAGGCCAACTATTTACTTACTGAAAGTTTATGGCAACCATAACCTCTTCAGATGTTTTAGAATAAGAACAATGCTTTTAAAAGTATGTTTTTGTGTGGGGCTCCACTAAAAATTTTGGGTGAAATTAAAAATTGAATGTCACACAGCTTTGAGAGAGTGGAAAGGGACAAGACAGAAGAGTTCAAGTATTACCCGGATGGCATCCCAGGGCTTGGAAAGGTACTCCGAACATATCTACCCTCTCATACCAGCAGGCGGCGCTCTTCTCAGCCCTAACAGATGTATGGTAGCCACTGAGTCAGTTCCAACTCATACTGACCCCCGTGTGTCAGAGTAGAACTGTGTTCCATAGGGTTTTCAATGGCAGATTTTTTGGAAGTACATCACCAGGCCTTTCTTCTGAGGTGCCTACGGGCGGACTTGATTTCCAATCTGTTGGTTAGCACACGTGCATGTCAACCTATTGCACCACCCAGGGACTCCAACAGATGCACACCTACCCAAAAATAAAGCTTCTGCCAGATAAAACCTCTTAAAATAACCATTACTTAAAAAATATAATCTTTCTTTTACCCTTTTAATATTGTTTTAACTTCCCTAGATTTTCTTTATTATTGTCGTTATGAAAATTGTTTCCTCTCAGGTCCATTCTGACCTCTCTGTGTTTACTTTGCAGTGGAAAAACTATTCTAATTTTCTACCAAGAAAAAGCAAGATTTCCATTAAGGTAGCTGAAAATGACTGTGTTTTTGGGACCATAAAGGAAGAAGATCTTTGAAGAGAAAGTCTCACTTGTTAAAACGTCCTCTAAGGCTATCTCAAGACTGTTAAGGGCTTGGGGTTGAAGGTGGGCTTCCTTCCTTACTACCAGTTGAAGAAATTTGACTCCCTCCCATGTTTTGGCCACTAAGATTTTTTGGCACAAAGTTTTATTTATCAAGTCTCCGGCAACATAAAGTTCTACGTAGGAACCAGAGTTATACAGTTTATTTTTAATGACTTATAAATGGCAAGTCCATATCAAGTAATATCAAGCTCATTCCATTTTTTTCCTGAAATAAATGTTTACTGATTTCATTCTGATATTACATGAATGAAAGGCTCTTTATGAAACACTATAAATGCAGTGAGTCTAGAATGTTCACATCTTAGATGTACTTGAGCATGGAGATAAGGAAACTTAATGACTGTTTAAGAGTTTTAAATACTGCAACTGTTCAGAATTGTGCTGTGAAGGCATTTGGGGTATTATAGTAAAATAGGACACATTAAACCAAAAATAAATCAAACAGGTTGCCATCGAGTCAATTCCGACTTGTAGCAACACCACAGGACAGAGTAGAGCTGCCCCACAGGGTTTCTAAGGAGCGCCTGGTAGATTCGAACCACTGACCTTTTGGTTAGCAGCCATAGCACTTAACCACTGCACCACCAGGGTTTCCAAGGTACATTAGGTAGGACATATCTCCCATAGAGTCTTGTGAGCCTGTTTATTTGGGGTTAAGTTCTAAAGATATGACTCATCAGCAGAGAAAAATAGGCCTCTTTCTAAGAAATGGAATCACGGAAAAAGAAATCTGGACTTTACAGATCCACCCAGGAATCACAGCAAGGAGATGAAATACTAATTTGTTTCTGTAAATAATTCTGAGCCTACCAATATGGATGTACTCAAAGGTGCAGGCTCTCCAGTGCTGTGTGTCTACTCAGTTGCAGCCGCACTCTGTCCCTAGAATAATGAACTCGGTTCAGTAAGCGCCATGGTCTTCTTGATTGTTTTGAGTTTTTGAGTTTTGTTTTGGAAAGCAGCATTTGACATCAGACGCCTGACAAGTCTCTTGGCTTTAAAAATATGCACTTTCTCGCTAGAATTTTCCTTCATTCAAATTTATGAGTTTCAGTAATCTGATGGTAATTAATGTAATTATGTTTAGAATTAAGACCACAATAAGAGAAAAGGATGGTAGAATCTATTCAATTGTATATAGTGTGATATTCTAATGTTCTTTTCTAACTGGGTCATGTAACTAATTGTATAATAAATATGAAATACATTCTAGTGAGTATAGAATTTACTAGTGAAAATTCTGTGAATAATCTTTCTGAAATGTACAATCTATTAAAAACCCTTTAGTAGTTTGTAAATCAGTCTACCCAGAGCTTTCAGTGCCGTAAAGTTTGGTATTTATATTTGAGGCCGTAGTAGGATATTTTTGCAGAGGGGAACCACAAACATACCAAATCATCCATGGTGAGTGTATTCATGGGTTAACATACATTTTCAGATTGAAATGGAAGTTTATCTACTGTTTTGCCAATTTAAGAATAGTCAAGATCTTTATTATTTTGTTTTTTAATATTAAACACCTGCACAGTGTAAGGGACTATTGTAGACACTAGAAATTCAAAGAGAATTTGTATTTCAAGTGAGAAGACCCATCTATTAGGTTGAATAGTATGAAATTGAAGTTCTTAAAGGTCAAAAATGGTTAAATGTTGTCAATTTCACATTTCAGCTTCATAAAATAGTAATCCCAAACAACATGTGTTGATTTTCAACTCATAGCAACTCCGTGTGAGAGTAGAACTGCTCCGTAGGATTTCAGGAAACCCTGGTGACGGCATAGTGGTTAAGTGCTATGGCTGCTAACCAAAAGGTCGGCAGTTTGACTCTACTAGGTGCTCCTTGGAAACTCTATGGGGCAGTTCTACTCTGTCCCATAGGGTCGCTATGAGTCAGAATCGACTCAATGGCAACGGGTTTGGTTTGGTTTGTTTTTTTTAATAGGGTTTCCCAGGTTGTAATCTTTATGGAAGATACCCTTCCGGTGCAACGGTTAAGTGCACACCTGCTGACCAAAAGGTCAGTGTTTCAAACCCACCAGCAGAATCCACCAGCCACTCCATGGGAGAAAGATGTGGCAGTCTGCTTCTGTAAAGATTTATAGCCTTGGAAACACTATGGGGGTGTTCTACTCTGTCCTATTGGGTTGCTATGAGTCAGAATCGACTCCAAGGTAATCTTTATGGGAGCAGATCATCAGGTCTTTTCTCCCAAAAAGCAGCTAGTGGATTTAAACCACTGACCTTTAGGTTAGCAGCCAAGCACTTTAACCATTGCACCACCCGGGCTCCTTAGACAACATGTAGTAAGCGTCAAATGTGTAGTGTAGACCTGTGTGTCAACGGAAGTTGAGGGGGCAATCACAGGAAGAGGGGCTTTGAAGAAAGAGTAGAGCCAGGTACGGCAGAGGTGGGGGACACACTGCAAAGAATGGAAGGAGAGGCACAGATGGGAGAATGAAGATGGGGTTTGGGAAACTCCAAGCAAACCTCTCTGTGCTGGCAAAGTTTTAGGGTAAAGAAATAATAGGAGATGCAGCTAAAGAGGTAAGAGAGGTTTATCACCAATATCCAAATATGAGAAGAAAAAGAGGTGGGGTAAAAGTACATCCCAGGTTTGGAAATGGATCGTAAAAACGCACAACTTGAAAAACATAATCAGTGTTACTGAATTGCACATGTAGAAATTGTTGATACGGCATACGTTTTGTTACGTATATTTTCACTACAATCTTTTTTTTTTTTTTGAGTGCATTCCATAGTATACACTGTGAAGAATAAAGGAGCTGGAGTAGTAGAAAACAAAATTCAGGGTTTCCTTAGTAAAATGACAAATTCCTTGAAGTTAGAAGAAGGGGCTGTTAAGTTAGCCCTTTGGGGATTACTGGGCCTATCCTTTTCTAGAAAAAGTTTGGGGGGGTTGAATCATTTCTGGATCAAAACACTTAATCGTTGAGAAAAGAAGTGTGAACTCCAGCTGTCACAGTGATCTTCTCTGCCGCAAGCCCTGGGGCAAGATGGCAGGTGAGACCTTGTCATTCCTGGGGGTGATGTCTTCCTTCTGCCAGTGGTGCTGCTCCACCAAGACCCTCCTGACAGTACAGCCGTCCCAGCAGTGGAGAAGACATCAGCTAACATAACACCTTCATAAAGGTAGGCCAACGTTGATACCCTTAAAGTAACTTGTGAGGTGTGGCATAGCTTTGGAAATTACCTCCATATGCTTTAGCCTACAGACTCCTCATGTACTTGCAAAAGTGGCTCCTATCAGCCACATTTTCTCCTGATACGCCTACATTCACCAACATCACTTCTCTCCACTTGCAGATACCCATATGTGTCTCTACTGCTGTTCATACTTCTAAAATAGCTAGCGTGAGCAATCTGCCCATAGGCAGACACGCTCGAGTTTAAACACTTAACAAAAATTGTTATTGTTTTTGTTAGTTGCTGTCGAGTCAGCTCCTGCTTGTAGGGACCGCATGTACAACAGAAAGAAATGTTGCCCAGTCCTGTGCCATTTTCAGGATCGTTGATATGCTCAAGTCCATTGTCATAGCCAATGTGTACTTTTAGTGCTTTCCAACCTAGAAGGGTTATCTCCCAACACTGTATCAGATAATATTCTGTTGTTTCCCACAGGGTTTTCATTAATTACCAGAAATAGATTGCCAGGCCTTTCTTCCTAGCCTTAGTCTGGAAGCTCAGCTGAAACCTGTCCACCATGGGTGACCCTGCTGGTATTTGAAATACAAGTGGCATAGCTTCCAGCATCATAGCAACATGCAAGCCACCACAATATGGCAAACTGACAGACTGGGGGTGATTAATAAAAATAAGAAAAGAAATGGGCAGAGCTGGTTAGGCCCCCGCTGCCTGAGCTCCTCTGCGTCTTATTCAGGGAAGCACATGCTGACTTTGAAGAGCTGACCAGCTGGAGCTCAGTCTAGGTCAGCCTATGGAGAGCTTACCATTTGCTCATATCCCCATGTGGACAACTGAGATGCAAATTTTATGTTAAACGTTTCAGTTAAAAATTATCTCAAGAAAAATATTTTTTCAATTACCTTAAGTTCACCCTCAAAGTAAATTTGAGAAAAGCTAAATGATCTTAATTTATGGAACACCAAACAGGTTCCTAGCCTTCATGGGAAAACAGTACCCCAAGTGGTACTAAAATACAAAAGTCAACCAAAAAAGAGACCTTGGCGATGGGGGCAACCCTACTTCCCCAGACAGTATTTAGGTCTCCCTCCTCCTGCGGCGTATGTATGGGTCCACCACGCAGGCCGAGGGAGCGGCCGGGTGGACTCAGGATTGTGGTAGCTGGAGTGTAAAGTACTTCTCTCCTTCACAAGGCTGGTCTCATTCCTGTCAGCAGTGATCTAAGGGGAAAAAAAGCCAGGAAGAAGAGGTTGCTACATTTTGCTGGCTCTTGTCACACAAAACAAGCAGTGCTGCGTTAACTTAGAAAAAGTATTTCCAGTTGCTGTGAAGTCAGCTCCAACTCGTGGCAACCCCATGTGTGTCCGAGTAGAACTGTGCTCCACAGAGTTTTCAAATGGCTGATTTTTTGGAAGTAGATGGCCCGTCCTTTTTCCTGAGGTGCTCTGGGTGGACTCGAACCTCCAACCTTTCAGTTAGCAGGCAAGTGTGTTAACTGTTTGCAGCACGCTAACCAATAATCCTTACAAAATGGCTTTGAAATCTTATCATTGTACTTTTCCTCACTTTATGAGGTATAATTGCTCTTTGCTTCTAAGTTGCTTTCTAGTATTTGTTGTATTCTTAAGAAGTAAATCATTTGTATAACGGTTTTCCAGATGAGACAGTTTAGAGCTATAGAAAGTACGTGATGTTATAATGGGCTTGGGTTTGAGGTCTAGCCCATGGACTTTTCTGTAGGGCAAAGTCTTTAGCACACCATATGGGCTTTACTTATGTAATGTCTTGGAAGAAATTAAACATTTAGTTGATTTAGAAGCGCTGACCCTAGTGATTTTGCACTACTCCTTCACTGCATGTGGTTTCTTTCCCGGAACTGTGGGAACACGGAGTTGGCTGTACTTCCTAATGCGTTTTCCATCTGCCCACATGACCACGTACTGTAATTGGTCCTGCGGTACCGCAGTCTTCTTTGGGTGGAGTGCTCAGAGCAGCAGGCCGGAGCTGGTTCAGTGGGAGTTTGCTTCGCTGTGCATGAGTATGCTCTCATTCTCGCTGGAAACTGATCCTGGCAGAATTTCTGGGGAGCTGTCTTTATAATGGGGTCTGGTGCACAGAGGAAGAGATAACGTAAATGTAGTGTACCCGGGTCCCAATCAAGGGCAGTCCATAATTTGATTTGCAGCAGAAGAGAAACAATGAGTGTAACAAGTGAAATGGTGTTATTAAAAACCTTATATATGTTGCAAAAGTCAATCACCTGGAGACAAGTTCTATTCAAAGATCAGTTAGCTGTGGAGCTGCTTCCCAGATCCTGCTGGTGGGGCATCCCACTTGCCAGAGGCACACGCCCAACAAGCCCACCTACTCCTGCACAACAGGAAAGCAATTCCACTCCTCTCTACTTGTGTAGGAGACCCTGGCGGTGTAGTAGTTAAGTGCTGCGGCTGCTAACCAAACACCAGGTGCTCCTTGGAAACTCTATGGGACAGTTCTATTCTGTCCTATAGGGTCACTGTGAGTCAGAATCGACTCAATGGGAAAGGGCTTCCACTTGTATAACGAAGCCTTGGTGGCTCAACAGTTAAGTGCTCAGCTGCTAACTTTAAGGAAGAAAATAGGAAGTTGGTTAATAGGGTTTATTTCCTGTATTGACTGACTTGTAAGGAAGCCATTAAACCCAAGATTCTTATCAGTAACTGGGTTTACATCAATTATATACTATAAGTATTAGTTACTCTTTTGCCATTAACTATGGTTTCTTTGAAAACCCTGGTGGTATAGTGGTTAAGTGCTACAGCTGCTAATCAAAAGGCCGGCAGTTTGAATCCACCAGGCGCTCTTTGGAAACTCTATGGGGCAGTTCTACTCTGTCCTGTAGGGTCGCTGTGAGTTGGAACGGACTTGAGGGAGATGGGTTTGGGTTTTTTTTTTTTACAGCTTCTTTGAATGTGTCATACCCGTTTTTTCCTATATTGCCTCCTCTTTTCCTTTTTCTCAAAATTAAAACTGAGTTGCCGTGTACTCTGGGAGTTCACAATGAATGTAGGCTGAGAAGGAGACCTTAGGCAGTGGTTTTACTGTAGAAAAATTATAAATCCTTACCGATGATTGCAAATCCCCTTACCTGGAACGTTTTTGAAAATCCCGCTGCATGATTAAAAAGCAAACACAACCACAACTAACTTTATTTATTTTTTAATGTACCTTCTGAGCTGGAAGATAGGCAGAGTTGTTGTTTTGTTTTGTTACAACAATCATCTGTAAGTCACTATTAAGAGCTGTTTCTCACTCATCTCTCGATGGACATCGGGTTGTTTCCACCTTTTAGCTACTGTGAATAGTACTGCAATGAACACTGGTGTACAAGGATCTGTTTGAGTCCCCGCTCTCAAGTCTTTTGGGTACCCACTCAGGAGTGGAATTGCTGGGTCATATGGTTAACTCTGTGTTTAACTTTTTGAGGAACTGCCAAACTGCTTTCCACAGCAGCTGCACCGTTTTACATTCCCCAGGTTTGTGACTTGTCATCTGATTTTCAAACACCCTTTTTCAAACCTTCACACCCTGGGCTACTCCCACAATTGTCAAAGCTGAATTCCTATAATAAATCCCTTATCCCATAACACTCACTGTAGTTCAGCTTCCTGACTGAGCCCATCATTTCGTCAAAAAAAAAAAAAAAAAAACCAATGCCGTTGAGTCGATTCCAGCGGTGTTGTTAAAAACACCTGATTCATGCTAACCTGGTGGGAGCCAAGGCAGACCTGTGGAAGCCAACACTTTTCAGGAACATGTCTCCCCCTAGTGGTCACTCTTGGTACTAGAGGAAACTAAACCTACTTTTGGAACATAAATTGTTGGGAGTCTCCAAGTTGACTTGACTCACAGTGACCCCATCTGACAGAGTAGAACTGTCCCATAGGGTTTTCTTAGCTGTAAAATTTGCAGAAGCAGATCTCCAGTTCCTTCTCCTGCAGAGCTGCTGGGTGGGTTTGAACCACCAAACTTTCAGTTAGCAGCCAAGCACTTAACCGTTTGCACCACCGTTAGGGTTGTGGTTTCAAAATACCACCAACTGCGTGGCTTATAAAAACAGAAGTTTGTTGTCTTATAGCTCTGGAGACTAGATGTCCAAATCAACATGGTGCCTGGCCCATGCTGTCTCTGAAGGCTTTAGGGGAAGATCCCTTGTAGCTCTCCCAGCTTCTGGTAGACCCTGGCATTCCTTGGCTTGCAGCTGCAGTATAATTCCACCCTCATGTGACAGTTTTCCCTCTACATGTCTCTTCTTCTATTTTATAAGGACACCACTCAGTATGACCTCGTGTTAATGGATAACATTTTCAAAGACCCTATTTCCAAACAAGGTCATGTTCACAGGTACAGAAGTTAGGACTTCAACATATATTTTGGGGGGAACATAAGTTAATCCAGAACAAGCTTAAAAACAAAAAGAAATTTTCCTTACTTTCTAGGTACGGTATGGTTTTTAAAGACCTTCCCATTCCTACCACCTCTTTTTTCTACAGAAATAACTGGTTATACCAGGGTGGTTGCTAGATCACAGCTCTGTGGGCAATGAAAAAAAAAATCCATTGCTGTCGAGTCAATTCCAACTCAGTGGGCAATAAGGCAACCCCTAAATTATGGGCTTGAACACTCATACAAACTCCCCCCCAGCACTCCCTACCCTTCCCTCCCACCCCTTTATTCTCTCCACAGCAGTTACCATTATCTGAGAAACTATGTTTTATTCATTCATCTCTCTCTCTCACTGGAATGTAAACTCCAGGAGGGCAGGATTTTTTGGGGGGGGGAGGGTGGGTTTTTTTGTCTGTTTTGTTTTCCCAATGTCTAGAATGATATTTGGCATATAACAGAGACTCAAAAAACGTATATGAAGTTTTTTGAATGAATGGGTGAATATTTGCTGTTGCTAACATTAGGGACATTTAGATTTTTCCTTCTTCCTTTCCTAAAATTCTAGTCTATATTATACTCAACAATAAATGTTTACCTTAAAAAAAATTAATAACTTCTTTTTCTGATAAAGAACTTCGCTTAAAAAGTTTTTTTACTGGAACTACAAAGTTATAATGCATAACTTTGTCACTGAGAAGCCTTTAATCAATTGCCAAAACAAAGCAAATTCAACAGCGTTCCAAGCTGCTTTGAAGGGAATGGCAAAAAAGAAGGCTCCAGGAATTGACAAAATACCAATTGAGACGTTTCAGCAAACGAATGCAGCACTAGAAGTGCTCACTCACCTGTGTCGAGAAATTTGGAAGACAGCCTCCTGGCCAACTGACTGGAAGTGATCCATTTTTGTGCACATTCCAAAGAAAGGTGATCCAACACAATGCAGAAATTATTGAATAATATCATTAATATCACACACAAGTAAAATTTTGCTGAAGATCATTCAAAAGCATTTGCAGCAGTATATCCACAGGGAACTGCCAGAAGTTCAAGCCAGATTCAGAAGAGAATGTGGAACCAGGGATATCATTGCTGATGTCAGATGGATCTTGGCTGAAAGCAGAGAATACCAGAAGGATGTTTATGTTTTATTAACTATGCAAACGCATTCGACTGTGTGACTCATAACAAAGTATGGTAACACTGTGAAAAACGGGAATTCCAGAACACTTAGTTGTGCTCATGTGGAGCCTGCACCTAGACCAAGAGGCAGTCATTCGGACAGAACAAGGGGATACTGTGTGGTTAAAAATCAGGAAAGGTGTGCATCAGGGTTGTATCCTTTCAGCATATTTATTCAATCTGTATGCTGAGCAAATAACCCAAGAAGCTGAACTATATGAAGAAGAATGCCGCATCAGGATTAGAGGAAGACTTACTAACAACCCGCGATTTGCACATGATACAACTTTGCTTGCTGAAAGTGAAGATGACTTGAAGCACTCACTGATGAAGATAAAAGACCACAGCCTTCAGTATGGATTACACCTCAACATAAAGAAAACAAAAATCCTCACAACTTGACCAATAAGTAACATCATGATAAACGGAGAAAATACTGAAGTTGTCATGGATTTAATTTTACTTGAATCCACAATGGCCATGGAAGCAGCAGTCAAGAAATCAAGAGACGTATTTCATTGGATAAAACTGCCACAAAAGACCTCTTTAAAGCATTCAAAACCAAAGATGTGACTTTGAGGACTAAGGTGTGCCTGACCCAAGCCATGGTATTTTCAATTGCCTCATATGCATGTGAAAGCTGGGCAATGAATAAGGGAGACGGAAGAAGAATTGATGCCTCTGAATTATGGTGTTGGCAAAGAATATTGGATATACAATGGACCGTTGCAAGAAGGAACAAGTTTGTCTTAGAAGAAGTGCAGCCAGGATGCTCCTTAGAAGAGAGTATGGTGAGACTTTGCCTCACATACTTTGGACATGTTATTAGGAGGGACCGGTCCCTGGAGAAGGACATCACACTTGGTAGAGAGTAAGCAAAAAAGAGGAAGACCCTTGATGAGACAGACTGACATAGCAGCTGCAACAACAGGCTCAAACATAACAACAATTGTGAGGATGGTGCAGGACCGGGCAGTGCTTTGTTCTATTGTACATAGGGTCGCTATGAGTTAGAACCAACTTAATGGCACCTAACAACAACAACAGGGCCATATTCTCTCTGAAGTCTCTAGGGGAAGATCTTTCTTGTCTCTTTCAACTTCTTGTAGCCCCAAACATTCCTTGGCTTGCAGCTGCAATATAACTCCATCCACATAGCCATCTTCCCTTTGTGTGTCTCTCTGTGTCTCTTCTCATTCTTCATAATGACACCACTCAGATTGGATTAGGACCCACCCTAATCCAGTATCACCTCATGTTAACTGATAAATTCTTCAAAGACCTTATTTCCAAACAAGGTCATGTTCACGGGTACCAAGGGTTAAAATAAAAAAAAACCAAACCCATTGGTGTTGAATTGATTTTGACTCATAGTAACCCTATAGGACAGATAGAACTGCCCCATAGGGTTTCTAAGGAGTGCCTAGTGGATTTGAACTACCAACCTTTTTGGTTAGCAGCTGCAGCTCTTAACCACTATGCCACCAGGGTTTCCTACCAAGGGTTAGAACTTCACTATATCTTTTGTTGGGACACAATTTAATCCATAAAAACCCATATGTTCAAAGAAGAAAATCATCTATTAGCAATATAGTGAGATGATTTATAAGTAGAAGTGAAACCCTGCCTTTAAATACTGAGTTCTCCTAAAACTGTCCTGGACACTCTTCTCACAAAGAGGCCCTGGTGGTGCAACAGTTAAGCACTCGGCTGCTAACCTAATGATTGGCAGTTGGAACTCACCCAGTGGCTCTGTGAGAGAAAGACCTGGTAATCTGCTCCCATAAAGACTACAGCCTAGAAAATCCAACAGGGCAATTCTACTCTGTCACATGGGGTCACTATGAATTAAAAATCAACTCAACAGCACCTAACAACAACTCTTCTCAAAACAGTTTCCCTAGGAAAATTCATCCACTCCGTGGCTTCATCTCCCAAACTGTTTATGTGTAGGCCACCTGCCCTCTGAGTGCTTGACCCAATGTACCCCAAACTGAACTTTGCAACCTCCTGCCTAAATCTGCTGTTCCAGTCACTTCTGCTCCAGCAAACCACCACCATCCAGCAATGTGATCAAGTCAGAAACCCAAGCCAAACCTGGACTGTCTCTTACTCCCTACATCCGATCTATACATCTCAAATATGTTCACTAATCACTCTAGCTCAAGGCTTCCTCAATCATAGAACTATTGACGTTTTGGGCAGGATCATTCTTTGTGGTAGCGGGCTGTCCTGCACATTGTAGGATGTTTAGCAGATCTCTGGCCTCTATACATTGCCAGTAGCACTGTCCTCAGAAATGTTCAGGCCCTACTCTCTAGGACATGTGAATATGTTAATTTACACGGTAAAAGGGAGTTTGCAGATATAATTAAATTGAGGTTGTTGAGATGTGGAGATTATCCTGGCTTATATCGGTGAGCCCAATGCAATCATAAGGGTCCTTATGAGAGGAAGGCAGGGGGGTCAAAGTTAGAGAAAGAACATGTAAGGATGGAAGCAGAGGTCAAGAAGAAAGAAGATGCAACACTGCTTGCTTTGAAGATGGAGGAAGGGTCCATGAGCCAAGGAATGCGGGTGGCCTTTAGATGAAGGAAAAGGCAAGGAAACAGACTGTCCCCTAGAGCCTCCAGAAGGAACACAGTGCTGTCCACACCTTGATTTTAGTTTGGTGAAACTGACTTCTGAACTCCAGAACTGTAAGAGGATACATTTGTGTTGTTTTCAGCCATCGAGTTTGTGGAAATTTGTTACAGGAGCACATTAGGAAACTAATACAGCCCTCCCTCATACAGGCCGCTTCCAAGGCCCTGGGAAGGACTCTGGCAATGTGTTCGTATGATCATGTTTTTGTAACATTTACAAAACTAAAATATTTTAAATACAGTTGGTTAAGACTACTGTCTCTTTCTACGTGGACTTCCCAAGGTGCTCTTCCCCTCCTGTGGGGTCATGTTGGAACAGCTGTAGGCATTTTGGGCTCTGGCTAACCAGAAATGCAGTTGGAGATACTTTGGTTTGTGGTTAGTGGGATATTTTGATGCGGTTCATGGTCACGTCCATGTAGCATTAAGTTTATTGCTGGAGTGTAGGAATGGCTTCCATGAACACTCCCATTGCCCATTGGCTCAAATCCCCAGGTGTGGTGACATGAAGGAGTCACAGGACACGTGCACCATGCCCCTCATTCTCTAATCTCTTCAGAGAAAAAAGCTACCTCCACAGTAGCTAATTTTTTTCAGATCAAGCTGAAGCAGTAATTCATGAAGAAGAAGAGATAAATTTGAATAAAAAACCAAACTTATTGCCATCAAGTCAATTCTGACTCATGTCAACGGTATAGGACAGAGTAGAACTGCCCCGTAGGGTTTTCAAGGCTGTCATCTTTATGAAAGCAGACTGCCACATCTTTCTCCCCGAGGAGCAGCTGGTGGGTTCAAACCAATGACTTTTTGGTTAACAGCTGAGCACTTAACCACTGTGCCTCCTTATAAATTTGAATAGAAGTAATGAATAGGTTCTTAGATTGTTTGATTAACTAATAAAGAGTAGTGAATTCAATTAGCACATTGGGAAAAGGTTTAAATTTCTTGCTGATTTAGACATGATTTACAGGCATCAATGAAGATAATATAAACTCAGCACAGTATCACAGGAGTCTTGGTGGCAGAGTGGTTAAGTGCTTGGCTGCTAACCAAAAGGTTAGCAGTTCAAATCCACCAGCTGCTCTTTGGAAACCCTATGGGAGAGTTCTACTCTGTCCCGTAAGGTCTCTATGAGTCAGAATCAACTCGATGGCAATGGGTTTGATTTGAACACTACCACAAGGAACATATCAATGACAAATTGGTTAATAAGCATCATTAATTCAAAGAGAGTTATATATTTAGGATTGGTCACTGCACAAGAAAATGTGAAATGCCCTGAAATTTTATAATGCGTACGTGAAAAAAATTTGATAGAGATTTTTTCAAATTTGACAATAATCCTAAACATGTACATGGCATTGCCAAGAATAAGTTGTTACACTGACAGAAACTTTTTAAAACTGAGTAGATAGTCCTTGAGTGGATGGGCACACATCTGACAGGTTGGCTTGGTTGGTGGGTAGAGTTCAGAGGTGGGATGGATCCTGTGTGGGGAAAATCTCATTGGCTGTGGAATCTGAGCTGTAAACTAAAAAAAAAAAAAATCATTTTGTTTGAAGGAAAGTTTCCAGTAACTGCCCCACCACCCCATCACCCAACACACTTTGAGTTAGTTTTGGTTATACACGTGTTGCATTTAGTCAAAGAATCCCATAACAGTTCAATGTAAATATTTAAGCTGTTTTTGATAAAATAAAACTTGATAATATTTTTAAGGAGCCCCGGCGGCCAATGGTTAAGAGCTCCGCTGCTAACCAAAAGGTCAGCAGTTCGAATCCACCAGCCCCACCTTGGAAACCCTATGGGGCAGTTCTACTCTGTCCCATAAGGTCACTGGGAGTCAGAATCCACTCGACAGCAATGGGTTTGGGTTTTTTTTTTTTTTTTTGCTGGCGCAAATGGTTAAGTGCTCCACTGCTTAACCGAGCTGTTGGAACTCAAACCCGCTTAGTGGCTCCATGAGAGAAAAACCTAGCCATCCGCTTCCGTAAAAAATTACAGTTTAGAAAACCCTACGGGGCAGTTCTATTCTGTCACATGGGGTCACTATGAGTCAAAATACACTGGAAGGCACCCAACAACAACCCAAACCAAACCCGTTGCCGTGGAGTTCGATTCCCACTCATAGCGGAAACCACAGGGTTTCCAAGGAGCAGCTGGTGGATTCCAACTGCTGACCTTTTGGTTAGCAGTCCAGCTCTTAACCGTTGCACTACCAGGGCTCCTTGATGCCCACTTCCAAAAAGGAAAACACCAAACCCATTGGTGTTGAGTCGATTCCGACTCATAGCGAGACTATAGGACTGAGTAGAACTGCCCCATAGAGTTTCCAAGGAGCAGGTGGTGGATTCGAACTGCAGACTTCTTGGTAAGCAGTCAAATTCTTAACCACTGTACCACCAGGGCTCCTAGTGACCCTATAACCAAAGCCGGTTGCTGTTGGAGCGACCCTGTGAACCAAACCTATTGCCATCAAGTCAATTCTGACTCATAGCGACCCCACAGGACAGGGTGACCCTATAAAAAAAAAAAATTTTTTTTTTTTTTTTTTAGCACTTAATAAAACTGGACTTACCTTTGGAGCCTTTATTTAGCTGAGGGGTAAGATGTATATTTAAAAATGGATATGAGAAGTAAAAAATGCTCTCGGACTGCGGTGTAAGAAGCCTCTTCTAGGCCTCTCCCCTCTTCTCAAGCACCTGCTTTGGTACTTTCCCACTCTTCAGCTCGCACGATCTTGCAATTGGGAGCCAGCTCAGCCCCATTCTCTGACCCAGAACAGGCCGAGCCGCCATGCGAGCTGCCCGCCTCCAGGGGGCGCGCCAAGCGCCGCGGCACGAGGCCGCTCTGGCCCAGCCCGGGCTCAGCTGGCCTCGGTGGCCGGCCCCTCCCCTCCGCCTGCCGCGGTCGCCCCTGGGAAGGTTCAGCTGGCGCCGCTGCTGCTGCCGCTTCTCGGGCGACCTGAAGGTACCTGGGCTGAGGCCCGCGGGCGGTCCCGGGCGGAAGCCACTGCCATCTCCCCTGCTGTCCCGGAAAGCCGGGGCCCGGGGCCTGAGGGGCGACGCACTAGGGCTCCGCGCACCATCCGGGCGGTGCCCGAAGTGGCCGCCTCGCTGGGCTGTGCTGCTCGTAGCGCCGGGAAAAAGCCTGCGCGGGTCGTTGTGCGCGTTTGAGGGTAGAAGCTGTGGTGGTTCGTAGAGGGTGCCAGCCTGGATTTGCCGGCCGCGCCGGGGAGACCTGGGGCGGGGCGGACGCCCTGGCGGTTAATCGGGAGGTCGAGGGGCTAGCTCCCTGCGAGATGTCGCCTCGTTAGGCCCCGCGAAACGTTTGCTGTGGCAGCTTTAGCTCCGAAAGTACAGGCAGATTATAAGGAGCCTCAAGTCAAGGCGTAAACAGGCAACTGAGACGCGAGTGAACTGTCCAGAATGCCCCGTGTTAAAAGAATTTGTACACCTTTCAGGTGGGGTTCGGATCAGCCCACACTTCTACTCCTGATTAACAGGCAGTGCCGAGAAGCAGATTGTTTTGTCTTCACATTTTTCCCATAGAGTCGCTGTAAGTCGGCACACACGACAACAAATAGCTGTCTTCAGTGCTTATTATATGTCAGGCATTGTGCTGAGTGCTTTGGTTAAATTACTGAATCCTCTTGCAACCCTGTGAGATACCGTTTTCATTTTACACGTAAGGAATCTGAGGCACACAGAGTCAAATTAATTTATCCAAGATCAGACAGTTAGCAAAGGGTGAGTGGCTCATTTCCCTTATTCCAGTGCCCATACTTGTGTTATCTAGCCAACCATGGTAATGTTCTACTAGATTTTTGTTCATTTATTAACTTGTTTTGTGACCTGATTTATCTCAGGTTTAATTTTCTGGGCTATAAACAGGAGTACTTTGCCAACTCCTTTTTAATTAAAAAAGAATTTAGTTCGAAAAATGTTTGCTCATTAAGGATTACAGTAATAATGTTAACCTTGAGCAAGGGCCCTCGCTAAACAAAAGATCAAACCTGTTGCCCTGGAGTTGATTCTGACTCATAGCGACCCTTGGCTTTACAATATTATGACAGCGATGCTGAAGAAAAATGAAAGATTATTTGATAACAGTAAGTTTATATTTTACAGAATGTAGGAAGGGCATTGAAGAGAGACCATGAAGTAATGAGGAATGAAGAGATCTTTGGTACGTTGTTTAGAGCACATTAAGTTATTATGAAAGATATTAAAGAATTTTCACAGTTTGTGTCACTGTGAGAATGAAAATCGTATTTCCTATTGTAGAAAGAGGTTAGGTTAGCCAGCGTCCAGAATCTCTTAGCCTCGTCAGGTTTTAAGACTTTGCATATTCTGCATTCTTATAATAAATATATATTCATGCCTTCCATGGTCAGGCACTGTTCTAAGCACTAGGAGTATAAGAGTGAACAAAACAAAATCATTGTCCTGTGAAACTAGCATTCCACTGAAGGAGAGTGGAAGTGGGGACAATAAACAATTCTTCGAAAGTAAGTTAAAGTAAAATACGGTTGGGCATGTGATAACAATCACTAAGAAGTAAAATAAAGCAGGGAAGGGAGAAAGGAAACAGAAGGGAAGAAGTGGATGCAGTATTAAAATAAGGAAAGGTGTCTTGGAAAAGACTCTTGAGCAAAACTTGAAGGAGTACGGGACAGCCAGGCAGCCAAATAGGGAATGAGTGTACCAGGCAGAGAGAAGAACAAGTGTAGAAGCCGAGGTAGAACCCATCAGTCTTGTTGGAGGACCAGCAAGGAGGCCAGTGAGTTTGAGCAGAGTTAGGGAGGGAGGAATGAGGTCAAAGAGGTAGTGGGTCCTGACAAAGACTTTGGCTTTTACTCTGAATGAGGAGAGAGGTCATTAAAGGGTTTTGAGCAGAGGAGTGATGTGATCCAACTTAATGTTTTTAAAGGATCGTTCTGGCTGTTGTGTTGAGAATTGACTCTAGGGGACAAGGGTGGAAGCAGGGAGGCCAATAGGAGGTTGGTGCAGCAATCCAAGTGAGAGATGTTGATGGCTTTGACCAGGTAGTAGCAATAGATACAGTAAGAAGTGGTGTTATTCTATGTCCATTCTGGTAGTAGAGCTGACAGGATTCACTGAGAGATAGGTTGTAGAGTGTGGCAAGAAGAATGAAGCATGACTCTAAGGTCTTTGGCCTGAGCTATTGGATGGGTAGAGTTGCTATTCACTGAGATGGGGAAGACTGAGGATGGAGAGAGATGGGGAGAGGGTTGGAGCGGCAAATTAGGAGTTCAGTTTTAGACATGTCAGTTTGAGATGGCCATTCAAGTGAAGTAACGTGAGGCTAGAGTTCAAAGTTTCGGACTGAAAATAGAAATTTGGAATCATTAGCAAATAGATCATATTTTAAAGCCATGAGACTGGATGAAATCTAGCTGAGAAATGAAGATTGAGCCCTGGGACTTCCCATGCTCAGAGGTTAGGGAGATTAAGAAGTCCCACCCAAGGAGTCTAAGAAGAAGAAGCCGTTTTGAAGGTAGGAGGAAAAAGAGATGAGTGTGGAGTGCTAGAAGCCCACTGGAGCGGGTGTTTCAAGGCCATTGGATTTAGCAAACCAGAGGTCACACTGGTGACCTTGCAGGAGTACTTTCAGGAGAGTAAAAACCTGTTGCCTTTGAGTCAGCCCTCAACTCATGGCAACCGGATTTGTTAGAGAGTAGAACTGCTCCATAGGGTGTTCTTGGTTTTAATCTTTATGGAAGCAGACCACCAGGCCTTTCTTTCGCAGCACTACTGGATGGGTTTGAACCTCCAACTTTTAGGTCAGTAGTCCAGCACAGACCTTGTGCACCACCCAGGAACCTTTTCAGGAGAGTAGAGGGGGAGAAAACCTGATTAATGTGGTTTCAAGAGAAAACAGGAGGAGAGGAATTAGAGACCGCGAGTATGGAGAACTCTTTAGGGAAGGGTAGCTGTAAATTTATTTCCACCTTCAGCTACTTAGAACTGAACTTGGATTCCTTTATCAAATCAATGGCTGGTAGAAATCATTAACTCTCAAAACCAATGCACATTATTGCTTGTCCTTTTTTGCATAATACGTTTCAGGACCCATACAAATGCCTAGGTGGAGCATTTGTTGCTTATCTTTGTTCTTTACCCTGGGTTAAAAAATTAACTTAGAAATGCTATAAGCTGGGCATTTGAAAACAGTACACATGCACACATTATATACAAATTGAGAGCAGGATTTAAGTTTGCTATCTCAGTAGTTGGCACTGGGGTTGGGTTTTTTTTTTTTTTTTTTTTTGGTATCTCAGTAGAACAGAAGGTTTCAGAGGGCATCTCGAGAAGACAAATCAAAGTATTATAATGAAATGTGAAGACTTGGAGTTAGAAGACCAAAAGGGAAGAACACAACATTTCTGAAGCTGAAAGAAGAAAAAATTCAAGCCTCAAGTTGCAACATTGAAGGTTTCTATGGGCAAAATATTGAGTAATGGAGGAAGCACAAAAAAAGATGGAAGGAATACACAGAGTCACTGTACCAAGAAGAACTGTTCGACATTCAGCCATTTCAGGAGGTAGCATATGATCAAGAATTGATGATTTTGGAGAAAGAAGTCCTTGCTGCACTGAAGACTGGTGAAAAACACAGCTTCGGGAATTGACAGAATACCAATTGAGATGTTTCAGCAAATGAATGCAATGCTAGAAGCTCTCACTCGTCTTTGCCAAGAAATGTGAGAGACAACTGGCTAGCCATTTGACTGGAAGGGTTCCAAGTACATGTCCATTCCAAAGAAAGGTGATCCAACTGAATGCAGAAATTGTTGAACAATATCGTTAATATCACACACAAGTAAAATTTTGCACAATGTAATTAAAAAAGTTGCAGCAGTACATTGACAGACACCTGCCAGAAATTCAAGCTGGATTCAGAAGAGGATATGGAAAGAGGGATATCGTTGCTAATGTCAGATGGATCCTGGCTGAAAGCAGAGAATACCAGAAAGATGTTGACCTGTGTTTTATTGACTGTGCACAGGCATTTGACTGTGTGGATCATAGCAAGTTATGGATAATATTGTAAAGAATAGGAATTCCAGAACACTTAATTGTGCTCATGAAAAACCTGTACATAGACCAAGAGGCAGTCATTCGAACAGAACAAGGGGTACTGCATGGTTTAAAATCAGGAAGGGTGTGCGTCCGGGTTGTATCTTTTCACCATACTTATTCATTCTGTATGCGAAGTAAATAATCCAAGAAGCTGGACTATGAGAAGAATGGGAGCATCAGCATTGGAGGAAGACTCATCTAACAACTTGCATTATGTAGATGATATGACCTTGCTTGCTGAAAACGAAGAGGACTTAAAGTACTTAACTGATAAGATCAAAGACTGAAGCCTTCAGTATGGATTACACTTCAACGTAAAGAAAACAAAAATCCTCAAAACTGGATCAGTAAGTAACATCATGATAAACGAAGAAAAGATTGACATTGTTAAGGATTTCGTTTTTACTTGGATCCACAATCAACGCCTGTGGAAGCAGCAGTCAAATCAAATGGTCATATTGCATTGACAAATCTGCAAAAAGACCTCTTTAAAGTGTTCAAAAGCAATGATGCGACTTTAAGGACTAAGGTGCACCTGACCCAACCCACAGTATTTTCAGTTGCTTCATATGCATGTGAAAGCTGGACAGTGAAAAAGGAGGGTGGAATAAGAGTTGATACATTTGAATTATAGTGTTGGCGAAGAATATTGTACATACCACAGACGGCCAGAATAACAAACGAACCTGACTTGGAAGGAGTACAGGTGTAATGCTCCTTAGAAGTCAGGATGGTGAGACTTCATCTTATGTACCTTAGACGTGTTATCAGGAGGGATCAGTCCCTGGAGAAGGACATAATGCTTGGTAGAGGGTCAGCAAAAAAGAGGAAGACCATCAATGAGATGAATTGAGCCAGTGAATGCAGCAGTGAACTCAAGTATAACAACGATTATGAGAATGATGCAGGACCGGGCAGTGTTTCATTCTGTTGTACACAGGGGTCTCTAGGAGTCGGGAACAACTTGACAGCACCTACCAACAACAGCATCTCAGTAGTAGTAAGAACTGACAGCTCTGGTATACATGATTTTTATTAGGAGAATTAATTCATAAGGAACAAATAAACTTTACTTGTCTATCGTTACTTATAAAATCTTAAAATTAATATTTCACTGAAGTTAACCAATATATGGGTTAAATTATAAGATAGTAAATGTGCAAAAAAGAGTGCAGTTTTTATCTGAAGACATAAATTTTGGTTCTTGTTTCTGCCCTCAGCAAACTAATGCCCAAATCTATAAAATTATCAAGGCATGTATATCAGATTTATGCAACCTTGACGGTGGATCCTAGTTCTTTATATAGTCCTGTCATGTACCTTTTTCATAGGAAATACAACCATCTGATGCATTGTAAAGATTTAAAATGTTTCAATAAAATATTTTAAAGCTTAGAGTTATATCTACTTTTGTTTTTATCCATTAATGTTATTTGGAATACGATGAATATATCAGTCTACTTATTGAAATCTTTTTTTTTTTTTTTTCAGCTGAAGAAAGTGTTTTCTTCAGGTTTTGCCTTTTGTTCTTGTTTTATTCTCTGGGAATTTTTCATGAGTTTCATCTATTCTCTAGTTTTCATAACTCATTTCACACATCCTTTTTAACTTTTTTCTTCTGCATAGCTTCTTAAGTTAGGCCCTTTCATCCACTAATTTCATTCTCTACAATATTATTCTGTTCCTTGCTGCTTATGATTTGGATTTTAAGTTTCTGTTATGTTTTTATTTCATTTAGTATTTTCTTATCCCAATCTGCTTCTAATACTGTATTTTTCCTCACACTGAGTTCTTAATTTTTTAGGTATTTCTGAGAGCACAGTGTTTTTCTGGATTTTTTTCTATTATCATAAATAATTTTCATTGATATGATTTTCTCCATGTAGAGCTAATGCACCTCTTATGATACAGAATTTTTTTTTTTTTTTTTATTCGGATGAAGGTATACAGAACAAACCAGTTTCTCATCAAATAGTACACAAGTTGTTCTGCGACACTGGTTAACAACCCCACAACATGTCTACACTCTCCGTTCTCAACCCTGGGTTCCCTATAACCAGCTTTCCTATCGTCCCCCGCCCCGCCCCCGCCCCCGCCCCCCCCCCAATCCCTGCCGTAGGGCTTGTGTACGCCGTCAGTCTTGTTTTGTTCCACGGGCCTGTTCAGTCTCTGGCTGAAGGGTGAACCTCAGGAGTGACTTCATTACTGAGCTGAAAGGGTGTCAGGGGCCATACTCTCAGGGCTTCTCCAGTCTCTGTCAGGCCAGCAAGTCCCGTCCTTCTTTTTGAGTTACAATTTTGCTCTACATTACTCTCCAGCTCTGTCTGGTACCCTCTACTGTGATCCCTGTCAGAGCAGTCAGTGGTGGTAGCCAGGTACCATCTCGCTGTACTGGACTCAGTCTGGTGGAAGCCATAGTAGATGTGGTCCATTAGTCCTTTGGACTAATCTTTCGCTTGTATCTTTAGTTTTCTTCATTCTTCTGTACTCTCGAAGGGGTGAGACCAGTGGAGTATCCTAGATGGCCACTCACAGGCTTTTAAGACTCCAGACATGATGCAGAAATTTTAAATTGACTCTGTGTTGACTTTCTACTGTTATTCATTCTTTAAAATGAAATAACTTTTGAGACTGACATTGTAATAATTGAATTTGTCATATCAGTACCATTCTACCAAAGACTTACAAGTAAAATAGAGGACTGAATTGTGTGTAGGCATACCATAAAGGACTCTATTGTTGTGTTTGCAAAATACTTTTAACAGTAATATTTACCTATTTAAAATCATTTTTCAATATTATTAGGTATTAATTCATGGCTATATCTTTGTAATAACATGCTTATCTCTAATAAACAGACATAAGAATGATGAACTTATTTAAACCTTATATCTAAAAATAAAATCAATGACATTTAAAGGAACAGCTAATTTCCAAATTAAATAGATGCTTGTTCTTTTCTAAATGTTAGTTAGCTTCTCTTTATTCACTAGGATTGTTAGCACTTCCTCCAAGCCAGTGTTTAGTTGTTGTTGTTGATCGAGTCGGTTCCAACTCAGAGTGGCCCTGTGTACAACAGAACAAAATGTTGTACCATTCTCATAATCGTTGCTGTGATTTGAGCCCATTGTTGCAGCCACTGTGTCAGTCCATCTCGTTGAGTGTCTTCCTTTTTTTCGCTGACCCTCTACCAAGTATGACGCCCTTCTTCAGGGACTGGTCCTTCCTGGTAACATGTCCAAAGTGTGTGAGATGAAATCTGTACATCCTTGCTTGTAAGGAGCATTCTGGCTGTACTTCCTCCGAGACAGACTTGTTCATTCTTCTGGCAGTCTATGGTTCATTAACTATTCTTCACGAACACCATAATTCAAATGCTTCAGTTCGTCTTTGGTCAGCCAGTGTTTAGAAACCTAAATTTAATTTCTGATTTGCCAGTACGTTATTAGAGGGGGGAAAAAAAAATCTAA
This sequence comes from Loxodonta africana, assembly GCF_030014295.1. Taxonomy (NCBI): domain Eukaryota; kingdom Metazoa; phylum Chordata; class Mammalia; order Proboscidea; family Elephantidae; genus Loxodonta; species Loxodonta africana. The sequence continues at coordinate 51,213,745 of NC_087355.1, read as the reverse complement.
AACCAAAACATATTCAGTACAATTTGATACGAACATAAGTAAAGAATAGATATACATGTATTTTTACCAAAAAATGCAATTTTCTTGTCCTCTGCTCTGGTCATGTGGCCCTAAACATACATATACCAAAGAAATCAGATACAGGTTTGTATGTTTTCAATAAGCTATCCAATAATCAGTACTTTTAATGAATTTCATAATATAGTCAGTTAAAAGACGTGTATGTTTTTTGTTATTTAGGGATAATACCAAGCTAGTCAGAAACAAATACAGGAACACAGATGGTTTATTAAGCTACCTTTTTCACAACAGTCCTGGTGGTGCAGTGGTTGAGAGCTTAGTTGCTAACCAAAAGGTTGGCAGTTTGAATCCACCAGCCACTCGTTGGAAACCCTATGGGGCAATTCTACTCTGTCATGTAGGGTCGCTCTGAGTCAGAATCAACTCGACGGCAACGAGTTTTCCATGTTGGGCCTTTGTTAGATGAGATACTCTGCTGTATTTTATTTTTTAAACTGTTACGGAGGATCGAATTGTGTGTAGAAAGTGATCTATATTTTCTCTTACTGCATTATGATTTAATAATGTTTAATTAAAAAAAAAAATTCCAGAGTGTGACATTGTTGAAACCATTTATCTAGGCATTTTAACTTTTGTGGCATTTTTAGTCCTAGTATCAACTTTTTCCAGTACTCAAATGGTGCTGCTGCTTTAGTTTTGGCTTTTTGTCTGTTGACTGTTATGCCGGTTTTTTTTCTTCCAATTATGAATCCCCTCAGGCCCTCCCCTCTGGCCTTATGCTCATTGTCCTTACTTCTCTAAGTCCTGGTCCCCTGGATGTTGTTGTTAGGTGCTGTGAAGTCGATTTTGATTCATAGTGACCCCCTGTGATAAAGTAGAATTGCCTCATAGGGTTTTCTAGGCTGTTGCCTTTACAGGAGCAGATCCCCAGGTCTTACTCCTGCTGAGATGCTAGGTGAATCAGCCAGCTTTTCTGTAAGCAGCCAACTGCTTAACCATTGCACCACCAGGGCTCTTTCGTCCCGTGGGTGGAGAAGGCATCTTCTTCCCTGGTGGAAATGGGAGTGATCCACCTTGAGCCTTAGGAGGAAACAGCTGGCGAAAGAGACTAGAGAGACAAGTGAAGCTAAAAGGAGAGGTTGAAAGATGTCAGTGTAAATGAGGGAAAGGAAAAAGTGGAAGATGCCAAAGGAGGTAGTTGTCAGAAGGGGAGCTACAGGTTAAGATCTGGGTAGTGGAACTAAATTCCAAATAGACAAAGTCCAAGTGAGGGTGATTGAAGTGAAGTGGTGATAAAGGCCTTTGATGTTGAAAAGTATGAGGAACTCTTGGGTTAATCTTTTTTAAGTGTTAAGTTGCACACATGAAACCATCCAATAAAATGTGATTAAAAACTAAAACTTAGGGCAGGGAAATAGGTTAATCCTAGCCCAAAAAAAGGACAGCAGGAAAGGAACCAAAGGCTCCCTTTAAAGCCTCAGATAGATACTCCTCAACTCTCTTTTATATAAGATTCTTTACTCCATTCTTACCAACGGTCTGATCCCTAAATTTTATCATTTCCCTTGGGAGAAGGAGGAAATACCTAACACCCTATCTGGTAAGTCGTTCTACCATTTCCCAGTCCTTTTGTGTCTATATTATAAGCATACCATTTTTTAAGGCCCTCTGGCTAGGTTGGCTCCCTAGTCCTTGCTCTAGCCTTTTTTTATTGTCTATCCTTATTTACCAGCATCCTTCTTTGAAGAGGTTGAAGTGAATGGAGTAGAATATGGGTCCAATAATGATATCTGTAGAGTTCTTGAATTTTAAGGATATACCTGGGCCATAAATATAAACATCACGATGGCTCTAGGCTAGAGTGATTTGTATAGCTTTGCGTGCAATCCAGCCACATCTCAAAGAACTCCACTAGATTTTCTCCTGTACTTGTTTAGCCTTGTCCACCCTAGTCATGAGAATGGATGTTTTTGTGTGAAGGAATGCAGTAAATGGTAGCACCTGTCTATCATAACTGAGAGTGTGGAAGGGGGCAGATTATAATAGAATTATGAAAAATAAATTATTATGTTGAAAATGATGTACCTTATATTTCTACCATGATTCATGGATAGGGCTAAAACCAAAGGATGGGGGTGAGGAGTAGCAAGAAGTGCAGCCTTAGCCTAACATTTAAAGTTACAGCTTTTCTGCTTCTCAGCATCCTTACGTGTGAAATAAGGAAATGGAATTAGATGATCCTGCATGGCCCTTCCAGCTTTAAAATAGATTTCTCCCAAGAATGCATTTAATCTTATGCCTTCAAACTTTTTGAGGGAAGGTCTGGTTTAAATTGTGTGGGCCATTTAGAGAATAGGAATACTTTACGAAAATTGTAGTGCCTGTATATTGAAACAATATTCAATAAATGGAAAAGTTATGCCATTTAAGTAGCGCTTTCATGCTATATAAATGAAGGCTGCCAGGGTAGGTTTTGAGCCCTGCTGGCACAGTGGTTAAGCACTTGGCTGCTAACTGAAAGGCCGACCTTTCAAACCTACCCAGCAGCTCGGGGAGAGAAAGACCTGGCAGTCTGCTCCCATAAAGATTACAGCCTAGAAAACCCTAGGCTACTCCATCACATGAGGTCGCTATGGGTTGAAAATGGACTCAACGGCACCTAACAATAGCAACAAAGGTGGGTTTGGTGAGGTTTAGATTTCTGAGTAGGCCCAGAACCCTCTGAATGCTATTAATTTGCTAAGTAAGCTTAAAGAAAATTGGAAAATTGAAATTCATTCCAACTCCGAATTTTCACAAATTAACAATTTGTGAGAATTATGATGACAAGTAACTGAGAAAACAGAGAAACTTCAGAATTCCTCTTGCTTTATAGAGTTGTTGGTAATGTGCCATCAAGTCATTTCCAACTCATAGTGACCCCATAGGTCAGAGTAGAACTGCCCCATAGGGTTTCCAAGGAGTGGCTGATGGGTTTGAACTGTCCACCTTTTGGGTAGCAACCCGGCTCTTTATCATCAAGCCACCAGGGCTCCTGTATACCTGTACTAGATGCTGAAGTTGAACTTGAAGCTCAGGTAGACCACAAGGTGGCACCATTAAGCCATACAACTAAAGTGCTGCAGCAGCTAGAAAAAACTGATTTTTTAAATTCAAATAACTTTATTACAAAAGTCATACATGCACGTTAATGACTTCTTAGATTGACTATCCAGTGGTTAATTAATTGCTTTATTGTATAAGTACAAAATATATGGGAACTTCCTATGGGAGGAAGTCTCTTGCTAAGCATTTTAAAAAACACGGTAAAATTACGCAGTAAAAATTTTGGAAAATATCAAAAGTTGCTAGAATTTAAAACAAAAACTAGGATAACCAGTAGTACCTTTGTGAAATAATTAATATTGATTTACTTTAAGCCAGCATCTTTGCTAATGGTTGAATTGTAACTAAAATTTTAAAATGCAAACAAATAAGTAATATAGGTGTTATATAAGTATTAACAGGAAACATCAGAAATCCTCATTTCATGACATTTGATTTCCTGATAGAGCAAGAAAAATTTAAACAAGTATTTTCTAGCTATCTCACCCAGTAAGAAATTCTTGAGAATAGTAAGTCTAGGAGTTTAGTCATTTCCTGTAAAGTAGAAAACATTTCCAGATATTTCATTGCTGTTTTCCCATACTTTAAAAAGTTTACTTTGTGTGATATGATGCTGAAGTGTGCATGTAGAATTTGATGAAATGTTGTGTTTTGTTGTTCGTATATCGCGATAATAAAAAAAAAGTTGAAAAACATTAAAAAAAAAAATTCAGGATTTGTATGCAGACTGATGTTTCCTGGAGAGCAGGAAAGATTTCCAGGTATTTGTTGTTTTCCTGCAGTTTCAAAAGGTCACTTTGAGATGAAGGAGTTAATTCAGATATATGGGCTTGACTAATGTTTCCCTTTATGTAATCTATGATGAAAAGATTTGTTTAATTCATTGCATATTAAAAAAAAACTTATGTAAACAACCTTAATGACCTAGTTTTTTTCATTTGTAAAATGAGGTTAATGATAGTACTTGCCATATGGAATTTTTGTGCATATTAAATCAGTCATAGGAAAAACACAACAGTGTCTGGAGTATAATTTAATACATATTAAATGTTATTATGTATCTTCAAAGCATTTGTTTGCATAGTTATAGCAGATGTACAAATAAATCTTTTTTCCCCTTTTAATTAAGTTTAGTTCCATAAGAACCTATGCTAAGTCATACCTGACTAGCCTAGTTTTAATTATTATATGAACTTCAACATAATAAATTGGCCTTTCTTTAAGTATCATTCAGTACTTCACACTTTCAAATTAATCTCACCTTAACAGCATTAATGAAGTTATGATGTAGAGTAATTGGCAACTTGTTATTGAAGAAATCACAAAGCTAAATTTTAGACATAGCTGCATTAGACTAAAATGAATTGGCCAGAAACTTCGATACAAAGCAAAAATGTGTCCATTCATGGCAGATCCAGATCTATGTAAAAATTACTCTTTTTGAACTTCTTTTAATTATTTTTGAGCCTTGGAAGTAAAATTCACAAGGTTCTATTTATAAACTTTCTCGTCAAATGTTTTTCATAGTACTAGAATATCCTGAAAGGATGATGTTCTCAATTCCTTTTATTTTCTCACTACCGTGCTTTTACAAAGGGAGCCACCCCTTCCCTTTTTTAAGAACTTAAAGTGAATATGCACGTAATTTGTTCATTTAGAATAGATACCCCAAAGCTTAAAAATTGGAATCCTCACCATTTGATTGGTGAGAATATGCTTCCTAGGCTCTTCTAATACATCATCCAAAAAAATAGGTACACAAGGATCTTAAATCCAGCTTTAGTTTAACAAGCTGTAAACCAGAACCGTAGAAGTTCTATAGTGAGCAAGGAAAGCATCGCATCAAGATTGCTGTTCCAGGAGGGAGCTGCTTGGCTCAAGTAGACATGTGAGACTATATGGGTGGCTCCCACCTGAAGGCGAGATGAGAAGGCAGAGGGGGACAGGCGCTGGTTGAATGGACTCAAGGAATACAGGTTGGAAAGGAGGAGTGTGTGGTCACATTAGGGGGAGAGAGCAGCTAGGGTTACATAGCAAGTGTGTATAAGTTTTTGTATGAGAGACTGACTTGAATTGTAAACTTTCACTTGAAACAATAAAAAAAAAAAATTGCTCTCCCAGTAAAATTACTTACCTATAAAGAAGTGAGACTGGTTCCACAGCCATACACTATACAATCAACCTCATTTGTACCACATCTTATAAATACGTTGTCTCAGAATCCATTATCATAGCCAAATTTTGGTCAAAAAGATTATTATTTTAAAATTTTCTTAGATTACATTTCGATTGGCTTAAATGTCAGTGAACTTAAATCAGTGTAGCAATAGGAAAAATAAACGACGAATTCTTTTTTAGTGTGATAAGGAATTCAATTAAAAAAATAATGGTATATATAGGTTCTGGGTTGGTACATGCAGTAGAATACTCTGCAACCATTAAACATTGAGATTCATGACATGAAAAGATGTTCACAGTATAAAAAAACTCAAAACTGATGACATCGAGTCAGTTTCAACTCATGGTGACCCCATGTGGTATAGAGTAGAACTGCTCCATAGGGCTTTCTTGGCGAAATCTATGGAAGCAGATCACCAGGGCTTTCCTCCATGGTGCTGCTGGGTGGGTTCAAACCACCAACCTTTAGGTTAGTAGTAGAGTGCAAACTGGTTGCATCACCCAAGAATCTGTTCACAATATAGTAAGTGAAAAAAGCTTAGTATCAACATGTATGAGTTAAATATGCATATTCATATAGGGAAAAAAAGCTAGAGGGCCATAGCACCAAAATATTAAAAATAGTTATTTCTAGTTGGTAGGATTATGGGTAACTTATTTTCTTCTCTTCATGTTTATTTTCTAAAAAATTTTATAATAGAAAAAATGTTACTTTAAAATCATGTTACAGTTAACTTGAGCATACATTCAGCAACGAATTATTGGATTTCTCTTGTGTTTACACTTCACGAAACATTAGTGTGCCAGGCACTGTGCCATCTGCTAGGATTTACAGGCAAATTGACCCACTTCTTGCCTCTTAGAGACATGTTCTGGCAGGAATTTTAGAAAACAATTGTGAAAGATCAGCAAAGCTTTGAATAAACTGTTTTTTCCTGATTGTCTTGGTAACTGTATAGAGGCCACATAGCACAATGGAAATATTATGGACTAAATGTGCAGCCCATCTCTGGCAGTTAGAGCAGTGTGACTTTAGACTCATTAACTTCTCTGAGCCCCAGAAATGATTAAGACCACCTTCAGAGAAATATAGCTGCTGAAAAGCAGACTGAAGAAATACATTATCAGTGTTTTTGGAAGGATTTTAAATTGTTAAAATTCTTATTTGCTCCCAGCTGCATTTCTTTTAGACATAGCTTTCTTCCTTGCCCAGTATCTGTGGGTCTAAGAACAGAAATTCTAAAGTATTAGGAGTTAAGATTTAAAGACTTCATTGAATGTTCTTATTTTATGGTTCCTCGAGGTTATTTTTAAATTTTAAAACAAATCCTATCCTCTTAAAAGGGTATCCTTTTAAAGGATAAGAATAACCAAGTGAAACTGTTGAATTGGTGTCTGTTTTTTGTATGTATATTCTCAACAACACAATAAATAAATCAAAAATAATTAAAAAAAAAAGAATAACCAAGTGAAATATAGAGAATCCAGATTCTTGGGTTCCATTTATTGTGTAGCATTCATTTTCCCAGCTTTATTACTTTTCTTTGACATTAGGAAATGTGGGCAATAAAATCTAATAAAGTGTCCCTTCAGTCCATTTTTCCTTGCGTTTTACTAAAGTCTGGCGCTTTGACCTCTGATCAGAGTTGCTGTGTAGGCATAATGTAGTCAGTCCATTTAAACCAAGAATTTAAACCACTTACTCTTGCCTTTCCCTGTACCCTTTCAAAATGAAAAGTCAGTACATTATGTGAAGTTGGGGATATTAGATACAGAAGACCAATTTAAAGTTATTGTATAATATGTATTAAAGTAGAACATATTCTGTATATTCTTAATCAAGAATACTATCTTAAAGTTTTGTAGATTGGCATAAAATTGTGGGTCCAAAGTTGATTTATACATATATGTGTGTGTGTGTGTGTATATATATGTTTATACGTACATATATATAGAAAGAGAGAGAATATTAGAACTTTCCATCAATTCAGTGACTCACAAGCTTCCACCAAAATTGCCTTAAGTTGTTGTTTGAGTTGAGACAAGTGCTATTTGGTGTTCGGAGTTCTTGTTGCTAAGATATAGGCAACTGCCTTATCCCAAAGAACTTCTCATGAACAACCTCTTAGGCAGGCCACAGAGGATGGAGTTTGGAGCTGTAAATGCTAGGCTGCCCAGACCTCTAAGACCTGACCCCCAGAGTCTGGCTTTTAATAACACCGGAGAATCTGCTACTGCACCAGTCACTGGACACATCTCTTAGGAACCAGAGCCCTGATGAGCAAGCAATCAGATGCTCTCTGGTGCTTGACACTCTTTACTGGGTTTGTCCTCTGCCAGAAACCCATTCTCTTGTTCTTTCCTGGAAGTCTTTACTCCCCACTAGAGGTCACCCTGTTGCTAGAAGCTGCTGTCTTACCAGGAGATCAATGTTCTCCACAAACTTGCTTCAGCAGAGGACTCATTCCCCAAAGCTGTGCCTAGCCTGGGGAGGGTGATAGGCAGTATTTTTTGAGTGCTTAATATGTGCCTGAAGCCCTGGTGACGTAGTGGTTAAAGTGCTTGACTGCTAAGCAAAAGGTCTGCAGTTCAAACCCACCAGCCACTCCACAGGAGAGAGATAATCTTCTATAAAGATTACACGCTTGGAAACCCTATGGAGTGGTTCTACTCTGTCCTACAGAGTGGCTATGAGTTGGAATTGACTTGATAGCAGTGGGTTTGGGTTTGGTTTTGGGTAATATGTGCCTGAATTTGTTTTAAGCACTTTACATAGGCTAGTTTATCCTCACAACAGTCCTAAGAGGTAGGTGCTGTTTAAGAGATGAAAAAAAATTAAACAGATTAAGTAACTTGTTTAAGTTGTACAGTTAGTAAAGTAATTGAGTTGTGGTTCAAACCCAAACAATCCAGTTCTGAGGATGGAGTAGCCTAGCTCTTTTAGGTCTCTGACAGATAGAAAAACTGCGTTTCTAGAGTACGGAACCACTCCTAAGATAGCCCCTCTCATAGGAATCAGGCTATATTACATCTCTCCCTTCTCCTTGCCCTCCTCTAAAACCAGCCTTTGGTATGCTTAGCTTTCATATCCATTCACAGGGCAGCAGACTCTGCTCTCTGTGAATCTTGAAAGATTGTAGTTCACTGTTCACACTCACACATTAGTTCCTTTAACTCTACTTGTGAAATTGTTCTTATTAAATACTCCCTTTTGTAAAGGGGCATCCACCTGTCCCTTTCTAAATACTTGGTTCTACAAAGTCTTCCATAACCTCTCACTCTCCTGTTCCCTGAAATACCCATATAAATGACTCCAAAAACACATTTTTTTTGCCTGGGGCACCTTCGGACCCAACAGACTCTTGTAGTCAAAATTTTTAGACCTCTCTTTAGACCTAGCAATTATACTCCTGGACATTTATCCCAGAGAAGTGAAGACAGATTCACATAAAAGCCTGTACACAAATGCTTATAGCAGCTTTATTCATAGTAGCCAGAAACTATTATGGCTTTCAGTGAAAGAGTAGTTAAACCAGCTGTGGTACATCCATCTCATGGAGTATTACTGCTCAGCAATAACAGGGAACAAACTATTGATGTACACAACAACCTGATGAATTTCCAAAGAACTATGCTGAGTGAAAAAACCAATTACATACTGTAGGAATCCATTTATATAACATTCTTGAAACGACAAAATTCTGGAAATGGAAAACAGATTAGTGGTTGTCGTTGTTAAGGAGGGGTTGGGGCAGGAGGGACGTGGGCGTGGCTATCAAAGGACAACCTGAGGAACCCTTGTGGTGATGGGAATGTTCTATACCTTGACCATGTTGGCATCCTGGTAGTGATATTTTACTGTTGTTTTGCAAGATGTTGCCATTGGGGAAAACTGGGGAAGGGTGCACAGGTCTCTCTGTTATTATTTTGTGCAATGGCATGTGAATCTACAATTATTTCAAAATAAAAAGTTTAATTAAAATCTGTAGGTCTCTTCATTCCTTTGATAAATAGTTAATATGCTTTCTGATTTCTGTTCACCTTAACTTCTTGGGAAAGCTATTGATGGATATCTAGTGATTTGGGTCTAATTGGGATCTTGGAAGTTTCCTTGCCAGATTTCTAGTAATGAAGGCTAATGAATTTGTATAATATGTATAAAATCACATAAACAGGTCTGTAGTTTGATCAAGTATATTTTCTTACAGGACCTGTAATATCAAACAGAAGTAGTAGCAGCGTTGTCTTTGTTGTGGATTTGAGGGAATATTAAGGTTATTTTAGGGAGGGATATATAATCTATAATTTTATCTCCAGATGAAAAGGAAAACTTGTCCTTTTCATAATGTAAATCCTACTACCTTCAGAATCACCTCCTTGCTCCATTTCATATTGAAAATTGAAGGCAAATCATCTGTCAGAGAAAGGCTTTCCTCATGAAGACTCAGTTCCAGTGGTCAGGACAAGAGAGGAATAGTGCTAGGCTTTGGGCCAACTCAGAATATTTGTTCAAGGAAAATGCATTAAGTGGCTCTGTGATTTGAAGTGTGTTTAAATTGATATTATAGAACTGTAGAAAACTAGGAAGCAATTTAGGAGAGTAGATGTTTTGTGTTTTATTATTTGGGTAGCTCATCATGATACTTGATTCTGTTGTAAGACTTCTCTCATATGTAGTTTGTCAGCCATCACCATCAATTCCAACCCAGCAATGACCCTTGACTTACATATTGTAAATAAAGCTTCATAAAATACCATTAACTATTTCATTGTATAAATTTATTTAAAGGGATTTTGACAACAGTGAGCATGGATAACCAGTAAAAGGTTAACATAAATTTGGGGTTTAGACTTTATATCCCACCATTAGCATGGTACCTGGTACTTTTTGGGCACACAGTAAATGCTTCCTTAATCATATTGCTTTATTTGTGGTCCGTACTGCCTGCCCTCTGACCCCGCTTCTGTGATCCCTTGGGAGAAGAGTTCACTGGCAGACAGAGTCCTGCTCTCTCAGTGCACTGGGGTGGGACAAGAGTAAAGCCAGCAGAAACTTGAAGGTGGGGCCCCACAGCAGGTCAGGAGGAGGGTCAGAGAGTGTGGAGAAGACTGCAAATCAACTTGGGCCAGCTTTTCTTTCATGCTGGAAACGAAAGGAAGGCGCAACCTCAGGAGGAGGTTTAAGTACCAGCATTCAGTACAGATGGATTAGAAATATTTTTTCTTAAATGTATTCTGTTTGGTTGAAATACAGTGAAACCTATAAGAGCCGAAACTCAACAGGACTGCTTTGTTTTTCCGGGTCTTGCAAGGGTGCAGTCTGACCATTTTTCTGTTGCTCATTTTAGTGGAAAATATTCGAATTTTCTTTCTCTGGCAGGTTTCCACCTTATACAGGTTCTAGCTTTTGCAGATTTTACTGTAGAAGTATTGGCTGTTTTTACCTTTCTTTTTTTTATTATTGCAAGTAGTATTGTTTTTCTAAAAACGGTTTTGGGGGTTAATGTGGGATCTAGCCACCATTTATCAAGTGCAAATAAGCGCTCCAAGCAATGACTTGGAATGAATTTCAGGCCCAGTTTGTTCTCTACTGATGGCTCATAATTTGATTCTTTTATCTTTCTGCCCATGCTTTCTTGTGTGTGGGCAACAGACCAGCGTCTTATTAAGGCCCTTCTGTTCTCTTTTTACTACCCAATTACTTATGTCAGTTACTTTCCTAGCCTCAAAAGTTGATTATCTGGAGAATATTTACAGGTCCCCACTATCCTGTCTGATTTAATAGAACAGCAAGCCCTTTTTCACACCACACCCTTGCTATAACTGAATTTTCTGTTTACCGTAGATCCTTGCTGGCACATTGCTGGATATTTTGTTGAACCATCTTAAGGATTCAGAGAAACTGCCGAGTGATCGCTGGAAGAAAGATCTGATCTTCTCTGGGCTCACGTGGGTACGGTCTACTGTGGGCTTCCTCACAGTGCATGACGCCTTGAACTGTGGCCTTGCTTTAGGGCACTTTCCGTTCTGTGATCAAGATGAAAAATGGTGTCTTACTAAATTTGGGGGTAAGGTTAGCAGTTTCTCAAGGGCACAAAGAAACTCAAAATACACTACACTTATTCTCGCTAAAAAAATAAAAATAGACAAGAAAGGCTTGTCTTTTTACTGAGCCAAGATTCAGAAGAATCCCAGTCTGCAAACCACAAGAATTCTTACTGTGTTTGAACCAAAAATACCAACTAGATTGTTTTTCATTATCTATTCTTACGGAACTTAACCAAAGCAGGTTACCTCTTGAAAAGCACTTGATATTTGGTGTTTTCTTTTTTATAAAAGGTTTGTAATACCTTTGTCTGTTCATGATCCAATCCAATGAAAACTAAGGGAAAATAAGGAAATTATTCTCAAAAGTGAATTCTTGACTATTTTATTGAATAATTTGTTCTCATTGGGTAAATTTCTTTAAAAATCATTATATAGTGCCATAATCTAAAATTTATTTTATCTTGATCTCTGCAATTCTTAATCATAAGCAAAATTTTCCTTACTTAGAATCATCCTTAGCAGCTCCTTCTCACCCTGCATTTCTAATGGACAGTCAACTTATGCTAATTCTCATCTCTATCGCTCTCCAGTTTGTCCACTTCTCTCTGTTTCTTCCGTAGATCAGACTCTCATCATTTCTTGCCTTGATTACTGTAATGACCTGCTGATTAAGCAACTTGTCTCTAGTCTTGACCCCCTCCAATATAACTACCCTGTTGCCATTCTAGTAATCTTCCTGAAAGACTGATAAGACTGTGCCATTTTCTGGACTTAAAATCCTTCAGTGGCTCCTCATTGAAATTTAGGTATAATAAGCCTTACTATGAGGTTGTTAAAAAACCAAAACCCATTGCCATAGAGTCAATCCTGACTCATAGCAACCATATAGGACAGACTAGAACTGCCCCATAGGGTTTCCAAGGAGTGGCTGGTAGATTCAAACTACCAACCTTTTGGTTAGCAGCCATAGCTCTTAACCACTGCACCACCAGCGCTCCATGCAGTTGTTAGGAAGATTAAATAAAACTCATTAAAATCCCCTATCAGGGTCGAATTACCCAATAAGCAAGGTACGCATGGACTTAACTTTATTTACTTACTTATCTGTAGTGAATCCACGTGAAATTGTTCACTACAGATTAGTAAGTAAACACAAGTAAACCTGTGCTTACTTGCTTACAGGTTAATCCTCCCCTTCCTGTTGTGTTGCTTGGCTTAGAACAGATCCTCGGTATATGTTGTTTCCCCTTTCCACAGAGAACCTGTGGGATTCAGGGTAGCTGCAGAGCTCTAGTGTAAGGACACCTAGGACTGGGACAGTGGTTCTGGTGGAAAACCAGGCTAACAGGAGTAGGGACCACGAATCTCACCAAACTCAGCAGCCATACTTTCCTGAGTCCCATTGAGGTTAGGCACAAGAGTAGATGGGCCTAGCATCCAATCCTACCAGTGTTCAGGAAAGAACTTTGCCTGATAAACTGTTCAAGCCAAGCCCATCTATGACTCAGCTCTTGTAACCTTAAAGAGATCCATCTCTGTAAACCAGAGCTTCGAACCAGTTCAGACCCCTGCTAAGAATTTACCTTTCGAACAAGTTCTGCGGTGATGCTAATGCTACTAGTTAGAATTGATCCCTAGTAGAGTAGTGGTTCTCAAAATTTATTACACTTAAGAATCACCTGGCGATCTTGTGAAAATGTAGATTCTGAATCAGTACATCTAGAGTAGAAATGCAAATTCTCAGTAGGAATTTGAACTAGAATGAACCAGAAGTCCTGCTGTAAACTCATTAGCCTCTGCCTTTGTGTTTTCTTGTTTTGGTTTGTTTTCTCTTTAATTTCCCAGTAAAGTTTATTTTATTTTTTTAAAGTATTTTCTACCAATATGTAGCTTGACTTTTCATACTCTTAACAGGGTCTTTTGCAGAGCAAAAGTTTCTAATTTCTACCTGGATGGCACCAGGCTACCATTACTGAACATCTTTTTTTAATTTTTTTTATTGTACCTTAGATGAAGGTTTACAGAGCAAACTAGTTTCTCATTAAACAATTAATACACATACTCTTTTGTGACATTGGTTGCCAACCCCATGACATGTTAACACTCTCCCTTTCTTGACCTTGAGTTCCCTGTTACCAGCTTTCCGGTCCCCTCCTGCCTTCTCGTCCTTGACCCTGGGCTAGTGTGCCCCTTTAGTGTAGTTTTGTTTTATGGGTCTGTCTAATCATTAGCTGAAGGGTGAACCTCAGGAGTGACCTCATTACTGAGCTATTAGGGTATCTGAAGGCCGTACTCTCAGGGTTTCTCCAGTCTCCATCAGAACAGTAAATGTGGTCTCTGTGTGTGTGAGTTTAGAATTTTGTTCTATGTTTTTCTCCAGCTCTATCTGTCTATTGTGATCCCTTTCAGAGCAGTCAGTGGTGGGAGCTGGGCACCATCTAGTTGTGCTGGACTTAGTCTGGTGGAGGCTGCTGTAGTAATGATCCATTAGTCCTTTGGACTAACCTTTTCCTTGTGTCTTTGGTTTTCTTCATTCCCCCTTGCTCCAGACTGAGTGAGACCAGTGAAGTATCTTAGATGGCCACTCACAAACTTTTAAAACCTCAGATGCTACTCACCAAAATAGGATGCAGAACGTTTTCTTTATAAACTGCATTACACCAGTTGAGCTGGATATTCCCCAAGACCATCGTCCCCAGTCCTCAGACCAGCAATTTGGTCCCTCAGGGAGTTTGGGTGTGTCTTTTTATGGAGCTTGCGTGACCTTGCCTTGGACAAGTTGTGCGGGCTTCCCCAGTATCGTGTACAATCTTACCCTTTACCAAAGTTACCACTTATCTGTTGTCTGTCTGTTGTTTTTCCCTCCCACCCTATCCCTCCCTCTTAACCGTCAAAGATTGTTTCTTTTTGTGTATTAACCTTTTCATGAGTTCTTGTAGTTGTGGTCTCATACAGTCTTTTGACAGGATTTAACTTTTTCTCTAATGAATCAAGGGGAAGAGAGAGAGCGCTAGTTGTTTGCACTTAGGCCAGTATAGCTAGATAGAGCAGAATGTTCTGAGAGTTCAGGCATACCAGTGGGGCAGAGAAGTATCCGTGAGACGCGGGGAAACTGGTGGAGCTGGCTTAGATGAAATAGTAGAGTGGACACAGTTGGGATTGCTGCCTTTGTTCCAGATGTGTATTTCCTCACAGATCTGCTTTTCCTCATCTCTCAAGTCTTCAGACAAGATAACCACAGAACAGAGCAGAGTAGGGTCAATACTGTAAGAAGAGGGGCAGTCTGAATTGATTTCATGATATTTCCTACTTTTAAATTTAGCTTGTTGCTTTCCTCTTTATGTTAAAACTTGAAGTTTACACTGTAAACACAATGCCCTAGCAGATCCTCAGCAAGTGCAAATTCAGTTATTTGATCAGTTTTTTTCATGCTTAACTTTTGGTCACATAGTTCTATTTGCCATATAGGATATCTCAAATATAGTAAGAAACAAATATATAGAAGAGGATTCCTTTATTAAGTAAGAATGTCTATCAGCAGTAAACAAAAAACCAAACCCGTTGCCATCTAGTTGATTCCAACTCTTAGTGACCCTATAGGAGAGAGCAGAACTGCCCCTTAGAGTTTCCAAGGAGTGCTTGGTAGATTTGAACTGCCAACCTTTTGGTTAGCAGCCATAGCTTTTAACCAGTGTGCCACCAGCATTTTCAGTAAATCATATCATCCCTGGGTGGGCTCGAACCACCAACCTTTCAGTTAGTAGCTGAATGCACTACCCAGATGCACCACAGAGACACATCAGCAATAGCATTTATGTATCAAAGGCAGTTCTGTGATGTTTACGGATTAAGTTATCTGTAGATGTCTTTTGGCAATGCAGTAAACTTAAATCTCAACAATTATATCTTGCTAATCTTTAAAAATCTCTCAATCTCTTTACATTGTGAAAAGCAAAGTAGGACTTTGTACTAATTTAATTGCAATTTTGATGCAGCAGGTACAAAGAAAATAAAATAACATTTTTAATGGAAAATAATTGATAACTTTGTTACTGTTCTTTGTTTGATAAGGTAATTGTTAGAGGCAGGAGGCCAAGAAGGATGAGAAATAGTGCTTTTCTAAGCGATTTCATTGTCTCAATTTAGTTTGGCTTCACAGACTCTCACCTGGCTCATGTATCATTACAGGTGTGTCGCACGAACCACATCCAATCAGAACGATGTCCTACGTCTTTGTAAATGATTCTTCTCAGACCAGCGTACCCTTGCTACAAGCCTGTATCGATGGAGATTTTAACTATTCCAAGCGGCTTTTGGAAAGTGGCTTTGACCCAAATATTCGTGACAGCAGGGGCAGAACAGGCCTTCACCTGGCAGCAGCCCGAGGGAATGTAGACATCTGCCAGTTGCTGCATAAGTTTGGGGCTGATCTTCTGGCCACAGAATATCAAGGGAACACCGCCCTTCATCTTTGTGGCCATGTGGACACTATTCAATTCTTAGTTTCCAATGGACTCAAAATTGACATTTGGTAAGTTCTCTGTGGTTTTTGAAGTCTAGTCATGTCTTTCAGTTAGTCTCCCAGCCAGTGATCTGATCTCAAAGTCTATTGATTTTGTTTCCTCATTGATCAGTTGTACTGAC
The DNA here is from genome assembly GCF_030014295.1 of Loxodonta africana. Lineage (NCBI taxonomy): Eukaryota > Metazoa > Chordata > Mammalia > Proboscidea > Elephantidae > Loxodonta > Loxodonta africana. The sequence continues at coordinate 51,197,749 of NC_087355.1, read as the reverse complement.
ATGTTCTGAAAGGCACTGAGTTCAGTGTAATCTTGTTAGCGGAGTGAAGGAACAAGGGCTGGCTCTAGATTTATGCTGAAGCAATATATTTTTTTCTATGAAAACAGCGGCCTGTTTCTGTTACTAGTTAATTATGTAGTGTGAGAAACAGACAACAGAAAGTAACACTGATTGAAAATCTTAAGGGCTGGGCACTGCGTTTACTCACATTAGCTCATTTAAACCTCAGAATAAATAGCTCTTGCTGAAAGTGTTATCTTCATTTTACAGATGAGATAGCTGAGACAAGAAGGGTAAATGACTTAACAGAGGTCACACAGCTTGTAAGTCACAGCTGGAATTTGAAACTAGCTCTACCTGACTCCGAAGCTCATGTGTCTGTCATATCCCATGCTAGCTTAGTTTCTCTGAGCCTCAGAGTCCTTTTTGTACTAAAGAATTTGAGGAAGTCATGTTTTTTTATTTATTTGCCTTAACGATGCCCTATCTCTAGAGTGTGAAAGATGTCAGTCTACCTTTAGAATTGAGTTTGACCCTTAAATTACAGTTATATACTACCCTAATTTTACAGGCGCTCTAATGTACTTGAATCTGAATAAGATGAGAATGGTTCAACTACTACAGGACAAAATGTGGTGGGCATGACTGTAGGATTCATTCTGATTTGGGTTCTCTCCTGTCATTCGTGTTGTTTGTGTTGGCTTATCTGAGCAGCTTCTAGGGCTCATACTATTAAATAAATAGCGCAGTTGTTTGCATCCTCTAAGCCAGATACTTGCTTTGCATGTCACTCTGACATAGGATCATTTGGTTGAGACTTTTTTCAAGCTCTTTCCTGCTACCTCTAATTTATAACTCAAGAGTTGGGAGGCTTGGGAAGTTCTTTTAAAAAAGGAAAAGAAACCCACAATTTAAAAAGAATTTAAGTATTCTCTCTTTTCCTTCTAGAAAAATGTTTTTTTTCTCTAAATTCTTAGAGTTTTTTTAATACACTTCTTCCCACAAAATGTAAATGTCAGATATGAGTGAGTCTAAGATTTGAGTTTCCAATAGATTCCTGTGAAGATGCTCTTTTTTTTTTTTTTTTAATTTACTATCATTTATCTACTCTTCTGCCTATATATCCCCTTTTTCCCAGAAGGGAAAAAAAAAAAAAAAATAGACTAAAAATTGAGGTTCTGGCTTGACCATTGGCTTTGCTTTAGGTTTTAATTCTGAGTTAGTTGGGACCGTCCCTTATTCCCTGAGCTTTTCATAAATGGGTACTAACAACTGCTATTTTTATGAACTTTTATAGCAATCATCAAGGTGCTACACCCTTAGTTCTGGCAAAGCGCAGAGGAGTGAATAAAGATGTCATCCGATTGCTGGAATCTTTGGAAGAACAGGAGGTAAAAGGATTTAACAGAGGAACCCACTCAAAACTGGAGACCATGCAGACAGCTGAGAGTGAAAGGTACTTGAGAGATAATTTATAGGGCAAGTCACTTTTTAAGCACATGGCTCATTTGTGGTGACTTTGTGAGGTTTATTATCCATTTGCTTTCAAGTGCAGAGTGTTGATGCTTTCTTTGAACTTTGTGTAAGTTCTTATGGCTCCAAATTACCTTTGGGAAACTATTAACGGAAAGTGCTAAGTGCCACATGCACGTAATGTCCTGTTAGCCACCGTGCAAGGAAGCTTGCTATATTGACAATACAAGGAGAGGAGGTCGTTAAGGGGAGGAAACAGATGTTTGCGAATTTTAAGTACACAAAAAGCACAAGTCACAAAAAGAATGTAATTTCAGAAAAGGAGGAGAAAGATGAAGAAGGCCAAGAACTTGGACAATATTAGAAAAGACCAAAAAAGGTAGTTTTTCAAGAATAGGGAGATGGAGTGCTAACAAAAAATAAAACAGAAGGAGGGAAAATAAGACCAGATTTAAAGGGGAAAACATGCATACAACTCAGTAATGTGAAAGTGGCTTTCACATGAGTCGAGAACAAATGAAATTTGGGCTCTTACAAGTAATTGAAGCCAAGATGTGGTGACTGACTGGGTCTCTACATTTCTCAGTTGAGAAGCAGTTGTGAACACAATTCAGGAAGCTCTAAAAGGTGGCAAACTGTCTTGTCTCCTTGCCACACTGGCTCCACAGGTAGTCAGGAGCCACATGTGCTTGTAGTAGCGTGTAGTTTAGTTGACCTCCGTGGAGTTTTAGTCTTCCAGATTATACAAGTGAGGAGAGAGGGATGTTGAACTTACTGTAATCTCTTCCCACAATTTTCAGTGGAATATGGATAAAACAAATAAGGACCCACATCAGCCATTGACCCAGTAGCTGACTGACCAGGGCTTGGGTTTAGGATCACATAGATCATTGTTAGGAGTCAGAATTGACTCAATGGCAGTGGGTTTGGTTTAGTAGATCGTTGTTGGGATCACTGTTTCTGTGAGTTCTAAGTGAAAACCTCTCTCTTTTTCATAGCTCAGCCTTCAATTGATGCTTTGTACCCGTGCTTGCTTTTGTCGTTCTTTATGTGCTGACTGATGTGTCCTTCGGGAACCATTAACCCTATTCTCAAGCGTAGGTCTATTTTGTTTAGATACTTTCAGAGCTTTTGTTTAGATACTTTCAGAGCACATATTACTGTTTAAAAGAAATTAAAGAATTTTTCTTCTAGAAGAGTGAGTGACCCTCATGATTTATCACTGTAAGCTGACAAGTAGACAAAATAAAGCAAGAAATCAGAGCCATATAATCATGCAAGATAATCCCTTTCCTGTACATGTAAGTGAAACATGCCTCATATACTTTATACCTGTTGACCCTGTAGAACACAGTTAATTCTGTGAAATTTGTGTCTTCTTCCATCAGTCATGTAGAGTTTAAAAGTGTTTATTTAGAGCTTTCTGGAGGATCTCTGATTTTTCTCTCTTGAAAATGGTTTAGGATCACAGTGAGAGAGGACTCTCAATAAAAGGGGCAGCGGGGAGCATTGTCCTTCTCCTGAAAGTTCAGGGCTACCCGCTGGACAACCAGGATGGCCAAATGGGAAAGGGTTCAGCAACACAAATCCCATGTACCCTTGGTCTGCTGACATCCACATTCTTTCAGGGTAGATATAGCACTTGTAGTGAGATGAACAAAAACAAAAGACCCAAATAGTCCTTCCAGATTCTAATTTGAAGATACATTTGCAGGCCTTTTTCTCTCACCTATGTACTCGGGATCAATAGTCAGAATGCCATGTGCGTTTTAATAACATTGTATTACCTATATTATTTGTTAAAGATTATGTTCCTCCAAAATAACTAGAAATTCAGTTTCATCATGAAAACCCTCCATGAATGTGTTTTTTGTTGGCATACTTTTAGAACCTTTATTTTCTTAATAGCCAGTTTCTTGACACCTCTTTATCAGAAATAGACTTTTAACTTTATTTTATCTCAGTTGCGATTATTTATTAGCTAAGAATTGACTAGTCCCTTTTGCAGCTCAGGATGAAATATTTACTTCTTCTGCTTTCACATACCTGCCCTTTCACTTCAGTATGAGAATATGTACTATTTACGGCCTTGTATAAGGCCAGTTCTTCCCAAAAAATGGGTTATTAGTATTAATGCTTCCTGGGTTTTGTACCTTACTCCTGCCCCTTAGTGTCATGGTAGAGATGCAATTAGTTGAAACTTAAATTTTTAAAAAGCAACATCATTAGTCACTAGGGAAATGCAAATGAAAACGACAGTGGAATACACCTCACACCCACAAGGATGGCTGTAATAAAAAAGATATAACACAATCATAAGTGTCGGCAAGAATGTAGAGAAATTGGAACCCCCATGTGGTGCAGGTGGAATGTAAAGCAGCATTGCTGCTTTGAAACAAAGGCGATTTTCTCAAAAAGGTAAATGTAGAGTTATCATTTGATCTAAAATGCCACTCCTAGGTATATACCTGAGAGAATTAAAAACGTGTATTCATACAAAAAGTAGAAACAACCCAAAGGTACATCAACTGACGGATGGATAAACAAAATGTGGTCCATACATACAGTAGAATATTGATCAGTTATAAAAAGGGAATGAAGTACTGATATGTGCTTCAACATGGATGAACCTTGAAGACGTTATGCTGAGTGAAAGAAGTCAGTCACAAAAGGGCCACAAATTATATGATTCCATTTATATGATATGTCCAGAATAGGTGACTCCATAGAGACAGAAAGTAGGTTAGTGGTTGCCAGGAGCTAGGGTGAGAGTGGAATGGGGAGTGACTTCTAATGGTTATGGAGTTGCTTACTGGAGGTGATAAAATGTTCTGAAATTAGGTAGTAGTGATTGTTGTACAGCTTTATGAATATACTAAAAAACCACTGAATCATACACTTTAAAAGGCTGAGTTTTATGGTATATGAATTGTATCTCAATTTTAAACAAATGAAACAGTTTAAAGGGATTGGCTAGCACGTGGCATTATGGCATACTTATGTAATAATAAACCTTTTCTAAGTAGAAAGTAAAACAAGGTTTTGGAATGTATACTACAATATTTTCTATTTCCTTTAAGATTTTAATATCTGAGATTCCCCTGGCCAAATTAGCCAGCACCTACTAAACCAAAACCCATTGCTACCGCTTCTGATTCATGGCGACCCTTACAGTCTTACAGAGAACTGCTCCATAGGATTTACTTGGTAGTTTTTTTTTTTTTTTTTTAATCTTAACAGAAGCTGATCTTTAGGCTTTTTTTCCATAGTACTACTGGGCGGGTTCGAACCACCAGCCTTAGGTTAGTAGTTGAGCAAAAACTGTTTGCACCACCTAGGGACCTCAAAGATTTTAATAACTGAGACATAGTATTACTTCTTAAGGGCCTATAAGTCAAATCGATGAAAAATATTTCCTCACGCCCCCCTATTATCCTAAGTTTAATTTAGTTTCCTTTTTACTTTGTAGGTATGGGATGACAAAGACAGTGTAGATGACACATGTTAAAAAAAATACACACACACACCCCACTATGTGCTAGAGTTAGGTTCTCCGTGGACATAGAAAACTTTTCATTGGAATACCTAGTTCTGAATGAAATCCCTATAGAAAATCCTGATTTGCAGACCTCCATGAGCTTCTAGAGAATGTTCAACTTAATTCTCGTTTTATACCTAACATCTTTGAGTACAAGGGCATGTCAACTCAAACATAGTTAATAAATTTCACATAGGACAAAAGAAACCTCTCCAAACTTCATCTATTTATGATTTTACTTCTTTAGGGCTTTTCATAGTTCTAATCTTACTTTTGAACTTGCTTAAGTTTTCCATAGGGTCGCTATGAGTCGGAATCAACTCGACGGCACTGGGTTTGGGTTTTTTTTTTTTTTTTGGTTTAAGTTTTCTTTAATTTGTATGTCGTTATAGATTCCCACTGAAAATGTCTTCTTTTATTCAGGGAATAAACATCTTTTACTATAAAAAGAGTGTGGTTGTCAAACAGACTGGCCCATGAGAAAGTGAGCTTCACATGATTAGTAAAGGCTGAAGGACTTTTGGTTAGCAGTACTAAGAAGGTTAAAAAAACGTCACCAATTTTGAATGTACTTACTGCAGTTCATGGTGAACTGAACTCTTAAGATACTGCTATTTTGATTCTTCTGTGCCCAGATGGTTGGAAGAATATGAACAGAAGGGGTTTAGGAAGGATGGTAATGGCCTTGAGTAAGCAACAGATAGTTGATATATATGATTATGGTCATTGTGGCTTTGGTTTAAATGATACCCTGTTATTGGACCTGCAAGTTATGAAATAACTGTTGGTGCTAATCCCCTAGAGCTTTCAGTTCATCACAGTGTGGCCTTCCAAATACCAAAGTCAAATGTACTGTTTTCTATTTGTGGCAGTCATATTTCTCATTGGTACAGTTCTGAAAACCAGAGTCCATGTTTTTATGCTATTTTGCACTGCCTTTTTTTCAACTTGACTCAACCTTTATGCAAAAGAGAAATTAAACTCATTCTGTATTATTGTACAAGATAGAACTAAAACCAGTAGAAGAAAACTTAAGAAAAAATTCTGAATGACTAGACCAGTCGGGACGTTCAACAGACATGAGAAGTAAACTTCCATTAGAGAAATTACAGTTAAAAAAGGAATTCCTTCATTAGTCAGAGTATTGTACTGAATTAATATAAAGTTGTTTAAGATTCAAAGACTATATGAAAATGATTTTTAGATTTACCATCTTTGCTTACTTCCATTGACAGGATTTTCCTCAAATCTTCATTTTGAATTCTTCTAAGTTTAAAATGACTAAAATATGTTTTGGTTTAGTGTCTGATGGAAGCAACCCATTTGACTTGCTTCAAGATTTCTGCTTGGGACCTCTTTATTAGAAAAGGATGGTTAATGTTGACTCTGCTAGATATTAAACCAAGAAACATAATCATTATGATCTAGCATTTACAGTCTAAGCTAGATTGTCCCGATTCATGCAGATATATAAATCAGTACGTGTGTGAGAGCATCCACGTACGTCAGTTCTCTTCTGGTAAGTGTTAGTTGTATGGTGGTTTTATGCTTTTGAAATGGGTGCAATGTGTTGTTTCACGCCCCTTTTTCCTCTTTCCTCCTTCCCCAGTGCCATGGAAAGCCATTCTCTCCTCAATCCCAACCTACAGCAAGGTGAAGGAGTCTTCTCCAGCTTCCGAACCACATGGCAGGAGTTTGTAGAGGATCTGGGCTTCTGGCGCGTGTTGCTCTTGATCTTTGTCATTGCGTTGCTGTCACTTGGCATTGCCTACTATGTGAGTGGGGTGCTACCTTTCGTGGAAAACCAGCCTGAACTGGTACATTAAAGAAGCTCATGGGAGAAGAATAGTCAATTGCTCATTTCCTGGCTTCTAATATTTGTTCTCAGTTCTCAAAATTCCTAGTGCAAGGCAGTGAGAGCTGTACTTTCTTTTCTTTTCTTTTTTTTTCTTTTTTTTTGCATTTTTTACTTATTGTCATCGTTTTAGGGCTCTAGTGGTGCAGTGGTTAAAATGCTTAGCTGCCAACCACTCCACGGGAGAAAGATGTGGCAGTCTGCTTCCATAAAGATTACAGCCTTGGAAACCCTATGGGGCATTTCCACTCTGTCCAGTTGGATCGCTAAGAGTCAGAATGGACTCGATGGCGTGGGCTTGGTGGGTCATCCTTTTAGAATAATGATGTATACATGAACTAGCTACACACTGTAGTCAAATATACTGCATTCTAAAGCTACCTCTGACTCAGCCTGACTTCTTAGGAAAACTTTATTTGATAAAAACATAGAAATTACCACGGATGAAAAATAAAAGATGAGGCTAGGATGCCCTTGCTATAGAAATTTTACCCTAATATAAAAAAGAAAAACCCTAATATAGGACCAATTAAAATGAAGCGTTCAAAGAGAAAAAGGTGTTCTTATATGTTTTTGTTGGTGTTTATGTTTGCTTAATTTTTGCAAAATCCCCTTTTCCTTCTTACTTTCTCTGAGGATGGGGTAAAAATGAAACATTTCAGCTTAAAACTTGAAGTACTTTTGTCAGACATTGTACAGCAAATTAGTGTTGTTAAAGTCAGTTTGGTTTATTTTAATATTTCGAAATCTAGTTACAAACCAAACAGAACTTTTGAAAACAAGCCTATTTTCTTCCAAAATGATTGATTTAATCTTATATTTGTTTTAAAGACCATTTTGATCTTATGTAAATTGCTTTGCCTTTTGTTTATATCTGTGAAAAGTAAACTTAAAGAGTTCATTTTTTGTTCACTTCTCAATTTCTCCTAGTATTTTGTTTCCAAGGTATCTTATCACAAACACAGTCAGAAAACCCTTTTTTCTGCTCAGTAGTTAGCAGGGGGAAGTAATTCTGATATTTTACTGTTACTATAATACTGTAATGCTATTATTTTAGTGAAAAAATCAGTTCTATAAGCTAGCTGTGCTGTCACGTTTGTATCATAGTTAATTATCTCATTTTATGGGCAGTCCTGTTTAGAGGCCCTGTTAGAATTTTCACAGCAACACATGCATGTCTGATGGCAAGGAATAATGGGATATTTCTGAGTTAACAGTGCTGAACAGTATTGTACTGGGAATCATAATCTCTCTCTGAGTTATTTAACTTACGTTGCTGCATTCAACAGTATGTTCTAAGGCCTCTTTTGCTAATAATTTTGCAAATGTATAAATCACATTCTTGTGTTATTAAAAAGAATGTGAAGGCCTGATAATTATTCATTGGGTAAAGTCAGAAAATTAGAGTGAAAAAACTGATGGTTTTATTTTTTAAAATAAAGATATTTACAGTGCTGCTAGAATTGGAATTGTTGCTAGAATTAGAAATTATAGTTACAGAATAAAGTAGAATTGCTCTTTCTATGATTTTTTTTTCTTTTTGATATTTTCTCTTTTGTATTTATATATCTAGTATTGAGGCTTTTTCTTTTTATGTGGCTTTATCCTCTAAAAAACTCTTAAAATTCCTGATTAACTGGCTGCTTCAGAATCAGCTTGCAGAGTCTTGCTTTTAGGTTAAATACAAACAAAATAAATTATGGTTGGTGTACTGCAAAAGACAGAGCTGGCATTAGAAGGGAAAACACTGGAGCAACTCAAATTTGACGTATATTCAGAATGAAAGCTTTGGAATCAGCTTTACATTGTTTGTAAATCTAAACAGATATGCAAAATTGGTCAATATATGTAAATATATTTGCATTTTTTAAAGTTTTAAGAGTAATGTTTTTTTAAGTGCTGATTTCTTTGTATTCTATTCCTTGCATTTAGTAATATCACCAATAAATGTGTTTCTAAATCCCTTAATCACAATATAGTGCATTATTGCTTTCTTTTAATTTATGGATTTTATAATGTGTTCTAATTGGCCGTTTAAAAACCAATGAGCTTCTTTCAAACCTGATGTAATAGGTATACTGAATTTGTTAATGTTAAATTTTACCTGAACCCTGTGGTATTGGAAAACCTCTTAACGCAAATAACCACCCTTCTCATATGACTTAGATTAAGACTCATGGGTGCTCTTTGTTTACCTGTGACAAGACCAGACACAAACCCTCCAAATTCTTATTCCTTGCCTCATAAATGAGTAACTGAATTGCTTGTTCCCACTGATCAGTCAGGACTAAACTTTGGTTAGCTTCTCTCCTTCCCCCAGCCCCTGAACTTTGGCCCACCCCCAGCTTTATTTGACAAGCTTCATGTGTGTTTGCCTTATAAATGCTCTGAAAACTAATTTGGGTGAATTTCTTGTGAGTTTAAGATTGATAGTAACTACCATGATTAGGTACCTTTTAGTTATTTGTATTTATGTGAGTCATACTCATTGCATCCTTACAGCCCTTCCCATTCCCCACCCTCAGGTACTGTATTTCCTCATAAGATAAGGAAACTGACGCAGGGAGGGTTAAGTAGCTTGTCCGAGGTCAAACAGCTTGGCAGTAGTGGAGCAGGGATTCCAGATGGTGGTTCTCTCATCAATGACAACTTTGTTCTCTCCTGCCCCACTGCCTGTCCTGAATCCGGTAATGGAACCATATTTATCTAGGCCTCCCTGCTGCCGTCTCAGCTGCACATATTACTAGATGTTCCACTTCCATGCCTACGTACTTATCTTTTCTCCTTCACCATTTTTCCACGTCCCCTCCAGTGGTGGTAATCTTCAAAAGTCAAGCTCAAACTGTCATTTTCAGAAAACTTTCCATAGTTAACCATGTCTGACAGCCTACTTCATTTCCTCATCACTTACCTACTCAGTTTTATTATATTTGCATTTCTTGACCTGTTCCTCTGTAAACATGTGCTTTGGTGGCTTTCCTTTTTTTCTTTCTTATTTGTTTCTAATTACAAGCATCATGAATGCAGGGACTTGGTCTGTTTTTTACTCCCCTATCAGTTCACAGTGCATTCAGCTGTGCTCTTGTACACAAATACTGATTGTATCAACACCTAACAACAACATCACTTTTTTACCTTTAGTTATATTTTTTCTTTTTAGAGTAAATTGTCTTTTTTTTTTTTTTTTTAATAATATTGTATTTAAGGTGAGAGTTTAAAATTAGGTTCTCATTTAACAATTTCTACACAAATTATTCAGTGATATTGGTTACATTTTTCACAATGTGTCAGCCTTCTCATTCATTCTGTTCTGGTGTTTCCGTTTCCAGTACTCTAGCTTCCCTGCCCCCTTACCTTCTCATCTTTAGAGTAATTTTTGACCATTTGGTCTCATACAGATGATTTTTTAAAGGAGTTCATTACTCATGGGTGATATTACATGTTTTGTGAGTCAATCCATTATTTACCTAAAAGGTAACTTCAAAGGATAAATTCAGTTTAATGCTGAAAGAGTATCTCAAGACAATAGTCTTAGGGAGTCCTCTAGTCTCAACCGGTTCATTAAGTCTGGACTTTTTAAGAATTTGAGTTCTGTTCCACAGTTTTCTCCTGTTCTATAAATTGCCTTCTACCTTTCACTTTTTTTTTTCCAACAAAACTGCATGTTGTAGACTCTGCTGATCCTTCTTCCAAAATGTGCCTATGTAGAAGAACTACACAGTCTCAGACTGTTGTTTCTTTACATAAAGAACAGGCAAGATTTCAGCCCCTGCAGCCTACCTACCACAGGTTTATCTATACCACTTGGTATAGATGTCTACCAGGAATAATAATAATCTTTTTTGTTGTTATTTTGTTTTTGTTTTTAACCAGGCCTGTCTTTGGCTTTGTGAAACTGTTTATGTATCAGAGTGCTTTCAGTTACAAGAAACCAAAATCACCCAAATGCCGTTACTGAATGTTTTGATCAAAGATTCTGTAGAGTAACCCTGATCAAAAGGGGGAAATGTGGAAGAGAATTTCAAATTCTCATGGAAATTAGACTTTCTGGAACCATTGAGGCTGGATGAACCCCTAAAACTGTTGCTCTGAAATGGTCTTTAAACCTTAAACCAAAAATATCTCCTGAAGTCTTCTTTAGACCAAACAATAGTTTAGCTTAATTAGTAAACAGTGTCTGCCTTGAGCATTGTGCTCTTTAAGAACTATCTATGTGGATTCAAATTGACAACAGCAACTCAAAAAATCAGAAGTTTACGGGGCAGTGAGTTTATGTTAATGGGGGAGGAACAATTTGGAAAGGTAAGAATGGTTGTCCAACTCAAAGAATGTAATCAATGGCACTGAATCATACATGTAGAATTTGTTGAATTGGTGTATGTTCTACTGTGTATATTCTCAACAACAAAAAAAATAAATTTAAAAAAATCAAAATTCAGAGCTGCTAACAAAACGTATTTGTTTATGTAACTGGAAGTCCAGAGGTAGGGTGGACCTGGAGAGTGACTTAATACTAAATCGCTAGCTCATTTTACTGTGCTGCAATTGGCTCTTTCCTCTTCTGTTGGTCTCATTGTCCAGCTCGTTCTGAGGTGAGTCTGGCGTTTTCAGGCCTCACATCCATATATAACCATGTAGAGAAGAAGAGGTTGTCTTTCCTGTAGCTCTCTCCTAGGGAAATTTCCTACAAAGCCTCCAGGAAATTTCCTCTATGTTTTGTTGGCTGATAATAGATCATGTACCCTATTCCCAAACCAGCCATTGCCATGCACTGGTTGACTGAGGCTTGGATTGATGAACTAATTGACTGGAGGTAGATTTGGTACAATTACTATGACTTGGACCAGTGGTTCTCAATGAGGGGTGGTACCACCTCATGGGGACTTTTTAGAAGTTTGGTTGTGATGATTGGAGGTACTGCTGGCAGTTAGTGGGCAGGGGCTATAGATGTGTTATGTCCTGCAGCACATGGGACAGTCAAGCACAATAGAGAATTGTTCTGTATCCCACATGATTTTTCAGTGTTCTGCTAGACATTCATGTGGGTGGGGGGGAGCTGTTTCAATTACCTGAGCCCAAAGCCAACTCCATTTTACATTACAAGCAAAAAAAAGTTTGGTACGGTTTTAATGTACCCTGAAATTTCCAAGAATATAATCACCAGATAAATTGAGGAAAGATTGTGCTTTGTTTTGTTCAAAACTTTACCATGAGTTGACAAGAAAAAATCATTGACGGCATGCTACTGATGGTAATTGAGTCACCAACAAAATTCTGTGTGTAGGAACAAGCATCCGATGACTTCACTGTGTCTGCTAGTAGTGCCTGCACATTTACATATTGAAATACATATTTTATTGTAAGTTACTTTTTCTTTAAAGGAGTCCTGGAGGCACGATGCTTAAGCGTTTGGCTGCTTTATTGAAAGGTTGGCAGTTTGAACCCACCCTAGTAGCTCCACAGGAGAGAGACCCGGTGATCTTCCATAAAGCTTACAGTCAAGAAAATCCTATGGGGCAGTTCTGCTCTGTCACATGAGGTTCCTATGAGTCTTAACGGTGCTTAACAACAACTTTTCCTTTAATTTGCTTTTATGTTACAGGATGACATTTTATGGATTTCAGCAAGCGTTGCTCCTTTTTATCTGGGGCCCATAACATAGCTTATTTTTCTTAATCACTCTAGTGTACCTTTTCCGAATAGTTTGTATTGGAGGGTACACTAGGAAGTAGCATTTCTCAAAACTCATAGAACACTAGCCAGCATCTGGTTAAGCTATCCTTTAAAATTGTGGAGGTCGACTGGCTACAAATGATGACTGCTCTGACAGGGAACACAACAGAGAACCCCTGAGGAATCATGAGAGCAGTGGGATGCAGACCCCAAATTCTTGTAAAAAGGACCAGATTTAATGGTCTGACAGAGACTAGAAGGACCCCGGAGGTCATGGTCCCCAGACCTTCTGTTAGCCCAAGATAGGAACCATTCCCAAAGCCAACTCTTCAGACAGGGATTGGACTGGACTGGACTGTGGGATAGAAAATGATACTGGTGAAGAATGAGCTTCTTGGATAAAGTAGACACAGGAAACTATGTGGATAGCTCCTGTCTGAAGGGTAGATGAGAGGGTAGAGGGGGTCAGAAGCTGACCGAATGGATAGGGAAGAGGGAGTAGAGGGAAGGAGTGTGCAGTCTCATTAGGGGGAGAGCAATTAGGAGTATATAGCAAGGTGTTTATAAATTTTTGTATGAGAATCTGACTTGATTTGTAAACTTTCACTTAAAGCACAATAAAAATTAAAAAAAAAAAGTTATGGAGGTCAAAACTATTGCAGCTGTGCTAGATGAAGTAGAACTTTGAGACAAAGCTCGTTCCTTTGTACTCCAAAGTGATTCCAAACCATTTTTCCAGGGAAGGTCTTGGTCTTGCCATGCATACTCCTTTGGCTTCCCTCAAAGCAGGGCTTTGAACCGGTTCTTTCTGATTCGAACCCCTGCTGAGAATTTTCATTTCCACCCCCAGATACATTGAATCAGAATCTAAATTTTAACAAGATCCCAAGGTGGTGCTTATGTATAAAAAATTTTGAGAACCACTGCTCTACTAGTGTGGGCAAAAGATGTGGCAGTCTGCTTCCATAAAGATTTATAGCCTTGAAAACCCCATGGAGCAGCTCTACCCTGTCCTATAGGATCACTATGAGTTGAAATTGACTTGACAGCAGTGGGTTTGATTTTGATTTGGCTCTTCTAGTGGTTCTCAGAATTGTTCCCTAGCCAGCTGCATTAGCATTGCCTGGAGATGTGTTAGAAATGCGTATTGTCAGCAGGGTTTCGAACGGGAACAAACCAGTTTGAAGCCCTGCCTCAAAGCTCAGATAGGCTGGCATTCTGTTCAGTTGTTCATCCTTGAAATTTTCACATCACAACTGGGCATCTCCGTGGCTTTTGGTGTGGGATTCTACATTCATTTGACAACAGAAATTTGGCCTCAATCCAGTTAGATGTCAGGAAATACTGTCTGGAGTTCTTTGTCACCCAATAGTCATCAGATATTTAGCTTATAACAATATTTAGAGAGAACTACTTGGAGGAGGTTTTAGATCAGCACTGTTCAATTGTACTTTCTGCAGTGGTGGAAATTTTCCCATATCTGTGCTGACCAGTACAGTAGCCACGAACCACTTAAATGAAGTTAAAAATTCAGTTCGTCATTCTCACTAGCCACATTTCTAGTGCTCAGTAGCCACTTTTGGCTATTGTATTGGGCAGCACAGATACAGAACATTCCCATTTTTGCAAAAGTTCCTTGGACAGTGCTCTCCTAAAATCTGCCTTGGCATCAAGTCAGGTCATGTAGATACAGATGCCTGTACTGTATTTTGTCAGCCCCCTCCCCAGTAGTTTTTCCTGAGCTTTTCAACGTAGGTCGTAACACTACATACATGGGGCTTACTAGCTCATTTAATCTTCCCAAATGCTGTTATTATCCCCACTTTACAGTTAGGAAAACAAAGACACTTGAGGCAAGCTTGAATGACTTCCCCAAAGTCACAGAGCTAGTAAGTGGCCAACTGGGATTTGAACCCAGGCAACCTGGCACTGGAGTTTCCTCTCCTAACCATCATGCTGTGATGCCTGCCTCTACTCAGTTGTGTTGTTATCATCCCGAAGTGAAAATTGTGTTAAGCACTACCCCTACAAACCTAGCCATTGAGTCTATTCTAAGGACAGTTACTGAGGTCACTGTTCGTACAATTCCTCTTTATTAAGGCCCATGAGGAAGAATTTCTGCTTCTTACAACTACAAGTAGTTGCATTTCTGCTAAGCAATTACTCTGCATACATCTTATGTTCTCTATGAATTATGTCATTGATCTAGTAGAACTTCTCTTCCACATTGCATACCGAAAAGCTTCATACCCAATTTGTGTCCCACAAGAAGCAATTGTCATGTAGGTTATTATGGTAATTTATTAGAACTTCATCTCTGGGTTATTATATGTCCTCACCTTTAGTTTTATTTTGCTTTTCAAAATGTGCATTTATTATTTATGCTATTCGGTATCATTTAAGTCCTCTTAAATTGTTTCAGATCATGATGGTAGATGGATAGTTAATTAGACAGTTGTTAGTATGAATTTATAGGACTAGCACAAAACTATCAATTTCTGGAAACCAACAGCAGAAAATGTATTGGCTTTTACAACTGGAAACAGTACTTTGTTGCCACTTATTTAAAATTCAATTATGGTTCCTGGCATACCTGCAATTGTCAGTTTACCTTATTTATGTGTCTCTCTTTGTTCCAAAGGGGATTTAAGTTCACCTGAATAAGCAGGTATTATCCTGAACTATGGAGATCATATTTCTTAGGTTGTTCTAGCATTCTGATGGATCATTTGAGTGAAACCTGGACCATGAACGTTAACAAGTTATTATAATCATGGAATTTTAGAGATGAAGGGGACATTAGAAGTCATCTAGGCCCCTCACCTCATTTGAAGAGTGAAAAAAAAGGCCAAGAAGAACTGCATGATTGTGGCCCCACAGTTCAGGTAGAGGCAGAACCCTTATTTGAACCCAGGCATGGTCCCCTGCTCTTCCTTCTACCACACTGCCCCTTACTCTCAGTCTCCACCCTCCTCTGTATGCTACTTTAAATGTCATTTAGATATAAGTATCTGGTGTTGATACATAAAGATAGACTTTCTTGCCATTGTGTTCTGTTTAACACTAAATCAAAATACTGACCTTTTCACCTATATGCTGTCATAAGCCAAGGAAATACAGGTCAGACTTCTGTAACACCAGCCTCCTATTTGTTTATTAGCAGGAAATGTCACCATGACCTATCCTCTTCTCTTGGTAAACATTTTGAGTGAGAAATCTTTTCATTTCTCAAAAAAAAAAAAAAAAAATCCATATCAAATAATTCATGTTCTCTGTAAAGCACACTAAACCATGTTTCTGAGTGAACAAGTAGTGTGCGAAGGGGTTCTCCAGCAAAATGTTTTGAGGAAACTATGCAGAAGGCTCCAGAGTTTCAATGGCAGGCATAGTGCTACCACATTTTTCACAGGTTACTCACAGTACCTTTTATTATTAGAACAACTGTTTCTTTAAGCTCTTTATCTACAGCATATTTTTAATTCAAGTTAGGAGATTGATGGCTGCAGGAACATTTATAAACTTAAGCCCTGGGGTTATAAAATGCCCTGCTTGATGGTGTTTTAAAAGGCCATTCACTAAAATCACCTATAAGGGACCAAAAAAACAAACAAAAAACAAACCCAAACCCGCTGCCATCAAGTCGATTCCAACTCATAGCGACACTAAAGGACAGGGTAGAAGTGCCCCATAGGGTTTTCAAGGAGCACCTGGTGGATTTGAACTGCCGACCTTTTGGCTAGCAGGCGTGGTAGCTCTTAACCACTACGCCACCAGGGTTTCCAAACTATCAACAATTACTTTAAAACAAAGATGAGAATGAAGGGGGCAAGGAAACTAGATTAATGGAAATGGAACAACCAGAATGTAAATAATGTAAATGCTCGTGCCTTGTGAAAAAATGTAAACAATTTCACTGAAAAATTTGTGTAGAAATTGTTGAATGGGAACCTAAATTGTGTAAACCTTCACCAAAAACAGAAAAAAATGCATTTTTTTTTTTTTTTTTTTAAAGAGGCCATTCACTTCTTGGTTCTCTAGTATGCCAGAGATGTCTTGGGGATGTCATTGGGGTCCTCTGTATGTTGTCCCCTGTGTCCTTTCCAAACTGTTTGGAAGCATATTGAAAAAGGAAGTGAGTAATGTGTAAAGACTGGAGAATAACCCATATTCATGATAAAACTCTTGAGTAAGAGCACCCCAAATTAACTTAAGGCTCCCAACATGAGATAGTGGCTATGGTGTGGTGAACTTTTAATATGGGTTGCTATGAGTCGGAATCGACTCGATGGCAGTGGGAGCCATAGTCTTTGTAACTCCCAATAAATGACTGGATGAGACTATGCAAATGAGGTGCTTATGGCCCACTAAAGGGATTGGATAGCTTGCTACTAATGTGAATAAGATGCATGGCACCTTTGCTGGGGTGGGACCATGCAAATAAGCTGTATGGAACCCTAACTAGGGGACTGGTCCATTTTGCCATCCTGCTAGGCTTAAAATGAACCATCCCAGAGGTGAGAAGGGAGGATCCCAACACCACCAAGAAGGAAGAGCCAGAAATGGAACATGCCCTTTGAACCTAGGATCCCTGCACTGAGAATCTCCTAAATCCAGGAGACAGAGAGAGGAGATGTAACATGGAATACCACGAGAGATGGTGGCATGAGATGACTGCAGTGGGGCTTCCTGGCCCATGGAGCAAGAAAACCGAGCACCTTTGGGCACAAGGCTTACTAGTGGAGTGGGGTGCCTCTGGACACTTACTGGCAGAGCTAAAAGAGCTTTGTAACACTTGCCTGAGCAGCGCAGAGGCCGGGCTGAGGGGCTAAGAGACCAAGGGGCCAGAAAGAGGTATGTCTGCAGGCATAGCTGAGAAGAGGCCATCCTGATCAGAGAACTGTATCCTGAGCATTCCTGAATCTGAATTGTAACCTGTTACTTCCTTAATAAACCCCATAACTATGAGTATTATCTATAAGTTCTATGTGGCCATTGCAGTGGATTATTGAACCCCGCGAAGAAGTAGAGAGTGCTATGGGAGGGATAGTTGGTGTCAGAATTGGTAAAAAGGTTGGAGGGTAGAGGCATGTCTGACCTTTGCTTCATAGGAATCAGCTTTGGACTGTTGGTCTTGATTCTCTTTCCCTCTGTGAAGTTAGAGGAGGTCAGACACCACCCCTACCATGACATTTTTACAGTGGCTATGAAGTCAGTGGGTTTTATGCTAAAGTCTGAGGCCAAAACTCCATTTTGAATCTAATTTCTACATCAAGAATGCAGCCAGTCATTTCTGTAATTCTCCACTGTACCCTGAGAAAATTGCTTGGTAAACAGTTTCAGAGAAGAATGTGATTTGTTTGCTTAAGGGTTTTTGCTTACTAAAGAATACACCCCTCTCAGAAAACCAGCACCAAAACAATTCTCAGAACAGATGCTTACTCAAGATAAACTTTAGAATTATTATGTCCTTTCTGCAGTCATGCAAGGAGGGGCTCATAATTGTTTTGAAGCCAGATGTACCCGATTTAATTATTACTTTGTAACTTTTAAAAAACAATTTTAGAAACATATGTAAATCTCCTACCAATCAGAGGTACCCTCACCCAATTTTGTAGCCATTACCTAAATGTCAACCAATCACAGAATTTTTTCTGAGGTTCCTTGTGTTTTCTTATAAAAACTCTCTGAACTATCTCCTCCTTGGATCGCCTTGTGATTCCAATTTGCAGATTGCCATGCCTCTCAATAAAAGCTTTTCATATTTAATTTCAACCAGATTCTGCTGTTTTGCTTAATGATATTTCTTGGTGTCAGAAGTGGGATCTGAAGGAGAGCTGCTAGGGCAACCCCCAGGAGGCTCAGGAACTCAGGCCTCAGGACTAGCAGGAACCTCTTGGCTCACTGTTCCCTTGGATGTCCACAGGAGTCACCTCAAGTAAGCCCCACTCGGATCTGAACTCTGCTCTCCTTTGTATTGAGTTCTTCAAGATTTATTGAAAGGACCTGTTTTTATTCTGTCCCTTGCAAGAGTTTGTTTTCCTCCCTTAGTGGCAGTAGTGCAAGTTTCTTGTTAAATTACTGTCCTAGAAGTCTTCGAATTTGTGGAATCTTAGGCTGTAAAAGCTGCAAAGAAATAAAGGGCACAGATGACCAGTAAATGCCCGTAGGGCAGTCACCAGCCATGAAAGATGATTAAAGACTCCTGTAACAGGACAAACCTGTTCAGGGGATGGGTCAGAAACAGTAGGCTGCCACTGGTCATGAAACACTGCCCCTGCAACAAGGCATATATTGGTTTAAGCAACACACTGTACAAACCCTGCAGTAGCCCCCATCAGGATTTGTCATATCCGAAAGACCTAAACTTTGAACAAAGTCAAACTTTCTTTGAAAATGGGTAATGCCAATTGGCAGGGGAAGCTGACAGCTCCTGACCTGTTTTGTGAACAAGCATTTCGGTCCCATAACATGCTTGTTCTTATTTTGTTGGCATAGCCTAATCAGGAACAATTAAAAAGAAACAATGACCACTTTGGGGGTTCTTTTGACATAGGTAATTTTTTTTTTTCCTGCGGAGCAAATTAAAAACTAATGGCCTCTGAATGAAACAACCTCAGTAAAATGATTATTTTAATTGTTTGTATTTGAATTTTTGTTTAAATTTCCTAACAACAATTTGTTAAATCAGTGACCACTTTTAAGTACTTTCCAATTAGAGAAACTAGGATATTCAAAATGAGGGACTAGGTCTCTAGCCGGCAGAATGAATTAGGTTTAGAAGAAATGAAACCAGGTTTCATGTGGTTGTTATAGTGGAATCCCAGGAGATTGACTTCTTGCTAAGAATTTTATTTGACTCTGGGAAACCAAAGCTTCAACCTAATTCTTAACATCCTTGATAAATGAGCCTGGATTTACCCCTACTAGGACACTGGTTTAGGGTTCATATTCAAAATATTATAAACTGAATATACTGTGAGTAATTTGGAATTTCGGTGATTAAGAAAATGAGTTTTCATTGCTCTCTCTTTTCCTTCCACTTTGGAAAAATGAGTTCCCATTTGTGCTGCCTTTTCTTTCCTCTGAGAAACTTTTGTTTAATACTCAGGTTTTGTTGGAAGGGCCTGATACCCCTCCATCTGGGACTCTGGCAAATTAACGAGTTTATCTAGGACCTGTTCTTTATTTATTTTTTTTTTCCCCTTTTAAATCAGGTTGATCTTACCCCAAGATTACATTTTAAGAAACTATTTCTTTGTCTTGTGTAATATCGAATGAAGGTTTTGAGCTGGCTTCACAGACCAATGAATTTATGTGGTCTTCCTGTCTTGTTTTGTGTCTAAATTCTGTCTTGTCTCAGGAAGCCGTGAATGACAGTTACTAGGTTTTTTTCTCATAAAGCATGCAAAAGACAGTTATGAAAATATAATAATTTCCTACCTCTGGAATGGTACTATTAGTTTATAGTATTTCTTCAAAGAACTATTGAACAAGCTGTCTCTGTTGTAGAGGAATTCTAAGAAGCCAAAATATAGAAATCACAATGAGACACACCTGAACTTGCCTGAGGAAATATTTCCACCTCTAGCCAGAGACTGGAAACCCTAGTGGTGTAGTGGTTAAGTGCTATGGCTTCTAACCAAGAGGTCGGCAGTTCAAATCCACCAGGTACTCCTTGGAAACTCTATGGGGCAGTTCTACTCAGTCCTATAAGGTTGCTATGAGTCGGAATCGACTCAATGGCAGTGTGGTGGAGCCAGAGACTTAAGGCTATATCCGTATCAATGATTTGGTCAGGTTGAGCAGAGACTTTGTGATTTCCAAAACCAGTTGATAAAATCTTGAAGGGCTAAAGTCAAATTGAGGAAAATGTGGAAATGGTAAAAGTTTGAATATTTAAACAAACTTTATTTCAACAGTAATTATGTTTTGTGGTATATAGACTTAAAATAATTGCCAAGATCTTTTAAGTAACTTACTAATATTAAATTAATAGATATTTATTATAATTTAAGTTTATACTTCTGCTTTTTGAGCCAGAGTTTATACTTTTGTTTTTTGAGCCACACACACCCATATGTATATACACACATATGCAATTGAGTCTGCTAATGAGTGTGTTCATTTTTGCCACTTAAAGTGTTGTACTCTAAGAGATATGCAACAAAAACAATGTTTAAAAGGCTTATAAGAAGGGAATTTATTTGATGTCATGGATTGAATTATGTGCCCCCAAAAACGTGTGTATCAGTTTGGCTGGGCCATGATTCCCGGTATTGTGTGATTTTCCTTTATGTTGTAAATCCTGCCTCTGTGATGTTAATGAGGGAGGATGGGCGGCAGTTGTGTTAATGAGCCAGAACTCAATCTACAAGATTGGATTGTGTCTTGAGGAAGTCTGTTGAGATATAAAAGAGAAAATTGAGCAGAGAGACGGGGGACCTCACATTACAAAGAAAGCAGTGCTGGAAGCAGAGTATGTCCTTTGGACCCAGACTCCCTGCATGGAGAAGCTCCTGCTCTGGAGGAAGATTGATGAAAAGGCTAATAGAGAGAGAAAGCTTCCCCTGGAGCAGATACCCTGAATTTGGATTTTTAGCCTACTTTACTGTGAAGAAATAAAGTTCTCTTTGTCAACGCCATTCACTTGTGGTATTTCTGTTATAGCAGGACTGGATGACTAAGGCATTTGATATGTTCAAAGTTTTTATCTGTTGTAGATAAAATCTGATGGGTTAATTTATGAGATTTTTAAGAGTTTGAATGTTAAACAGCATATAGACCAAAGAATTGGGTTCCTCAGTTAAAATAACAAAAATTTTCTTCTAATTACTGGGTTAAAGAATTAATTTATTCTTTGTGTAATCTGCCTCGAAGGCAAGGGTTCGGCATCTCACTAGGATGAATTCCTGAGTCAAAAATCAAGCCACAAAGCTTTAAGGAAGCCAAGGCTTTTTTTTTTACTTTAAAATCTTTGATAAAATAACTATTTTTCTCAGTGACCTGTGATAAGCATGTGACAACTTTGAAACTTCATGAAAAGCCACAAAAGGATTTGTTCCTGCTTTGCCAGGAAAAAAAAAAATGCTGGAAAAAATATAATCATAAGACTTATTTAATGTGTTGAGTTACATGAAACAGGTCTCCAAATCAAGAGAAGTGCCTGATTTTCTTTGGGTTAAAAATTTATGTGTTAACGTTTCCTCTTATGTTATTGCCTGATACTAGACCACAAACACATACTATTATATCATAATTTTATTTTATTTTTCTTTACTGCTAACTTGGCAGCAACTTTATTTCTTTTGAATCTAGCATCATCAAAGCCAGTAGTTTAACTGGGAAATTCACATCGTTTACCCATGGAATTTTTTTTTTACATTTTATCATTTTTTTAAAGTTATGAATTATCAGGGAGAAGTTAAAAATAATACCCTCAACTTTGTTGTTGGCTGACCAAGGCTCTCCAGGTAGTTCTGATGCTCACTCAAGTTTAAGAACCACTGCTGCAGTGTCATGGAGTTTAGGCTACAGTAAAACATCCCTGCAAAAGAAATCATCCTCCATAACTTTGATTGTAACCCTGACATTGAACAGAATTTTATTCAGATGTTTAGAGACTGGATAATCTTGGTATAGTCTCAGTATATCCTGACTATATAATATTATGTTTCAAGATTATTATGTATTATATCTGAAGCTGCTTAGAAATAAGGTTGACCATTATGTTTTGTCTAAAGTTTTTTTTTAATTAACTTTATTTAGGTTGTCATTAGTTTTGTAATTAATTTTCATCAGGTCTTTTGCTTTTAGGAAATATTATTGTAAGTTAATCGTGGCCATATTAAGCTTTGTCAGCTGCACGCCTGACCAAAATATTTCAACAAAATTAACTACATCAGACTTATGAAGAGGACTATAATATTTCAAATGTGGATGCAATTGGAATAAATCAAGATTTCCAGGACTCTTATGTAGAAACTAATGAAGTTTTCAGATTGCTCTTGATCCATAATTGCATGGAACCAAAATTAACTACACAGGACTGAGTAAACTGCTAAAACCTACTGACAGACATAAACTGAAGTTCAAACACCCTTGTGACCAGAAGCAGATGATGTCAAAGTGGATGACTCCTCCCAAGACCATGGAACAAAATTTCATGCAACCTGCTGAAATTTCTTGGACTTTGTTTCCTGACATCACCACACCTCATGCTGTACTTGGATAAACTCTTCAGGGAAAGTAGAACAAGTTATTAAACAAATCTGCCAGAAAGCTACATAGCTACATTCTATCCCTCCTATGCCTGACTCGTCCTTTTTTAGACATAATCTTGGCTTCATTCTGTTTTACAAACTGGTTTACTTGTACTCGTTGTTGCTATAATCATCATCATATACTATATAAAATGTATGTATTATCTTAGTTATCTAGTGCTGCTATAACAAATTTCACAAGTGAATGGCTTTAACAAAAAGAAATTTATTCTCTTACAGTCTAGGAGACTAGAAGTTTGAACTCAGGATGCCAGCTCCAGGGCAAGTTCTCTCTCTGTTGGCTCTGGGGGAAGGTCCTTGTCATCAATCTTCCCCTAATCTAGGAGCTTCTCAGTGCGAGAACCCCAGGTCCAAAGGACGTGCTCTGCTCCCAGTGCTGCTTTCTTGGTGGTACGAGGTCCACCTGTCTCTCTGCTTACTTCTTTTTTATATCTCAAAAGAGATTTACTTAAGACACAACCTAATCTTTTAGATTGAATCCTGCCTCATTAACATAACTGCCTCTAATCTGGTCTCATTAACATCCTAAAAAGAACCCATTGCCTTCGAGTCGATTCTGACTCATAGCAACCCTACAGGACAGGGTAGAACTGCCCCCGTAGAGCTTCCAAGGAGCACCTGGTGGATTCGAACTGCTGACCTTTTGTTTAGCAGCCATAGCACTTAACCACTACACCACCAGGGTTTCCTAACATCAGAGAGGTAGGATTTACAGCACACAGGAAAATCACATCAGATGACAAAATGGTGGACAATCACACAATACTGGGAATCATGGCCTAGCCAAGTAGACACATGTTTGGGGGACACAATTCAATCCATACCCATTGCCTTACCCACTGCCGTTGAGTCAATTCTGACTCATAGCGACCCTATAGCATGTATATTTGAACAAGCCATTAACTCCACTCCTATGGAAAAAATCATGTACTTAGAAAAAACAATTACTCACATGACTGACCTCTCACCAGAGGCTGAGCCTCCTCATGTCAGATGAGGCTCTTATTTTGATCCAGCTCCTTATTCCCCCAACCCACTATTTAACATTTGGTGGTGTCCTGCTGTTTAATTATAGTGTCTGGGGTCTTAAATGTCTGTAGAGACAGACTGCCATCAAATGAGAAAAGGTCTTTCCAAAGACAAGTTACTCCTTTGTGGATGATCAGAAAGTCTGAAAACCAGCTCACCCTGAGGATGAGGCTCCAAGCCCAGCAAGGCAGAAGAATTAAGACGTGACCAAGGAATCTCTTTAATGAGATTTGTGATCATAGGTGAGGTTTGAGTAAGAGCACCCCAAATTAACTTAAGTCTCCTGATATGAGATGGTGGCTATACTAAGGTCTGAGGCCAAAACTACATTTTGAATCAAAAGTAACTTATACATCAAGATTACAGGCTGTCATTTCTATAACTCTCCACTGTACCCTGAGAAAATTACTTGGTAAACAATTTTAGAGAAGAATGTGATTTGTCTGCTTGAGAGTTTCTGCTTAAGAATATACCCTGCTCAAAAAACCAGGGCTAAAACAATTCTCAGAACAGCTGCTTATTCAGGATAAACTTTAGAATTATGTATGTCCTCCCTGCCATCATGCAAGGAGGAGCTCAGATTGTTTCGAGGCCAGATGTATCCCATGTAACAATTACTTTGTAGCTTTTAAAAAAACAATTTTGGAAACATATGTAATCTCCTACCAATCAGATATACTCTCACCCATTATCTAAATGTCAACTGATCACTGAATTTTTACTGAAGTTCCTTGTATTTTCTTATAAAAACTCTCTGAAATATCTCCTACTTGGATCATTCAGTTCAGAACCCTCTGGAGTTTGTGATTCCCAATTTTCAAATTGCCCTGCCTCTCAATAAAAGCTCTTTATTTTAATTTCAACCATACTCTGCCATTATGCTCTACAACACTCGTTCTATCTGCTTAAGAATCAGCTCATTTTCTAAAATCTATAGGAAAATCCAACACCTCTACAACAAAAAGACAATGCAATTAGAAAATAGGCAAAGGATATAAACAGACAATTCACCAAAGACATTCAGGCAGCTAACAGACACATGAGG
This sequence comes from Loxodonta africana, assembly GCF_030014295.1. Classification (NCBI taxonomy): domain Eukaryota; kingdom Metazoa; phylum Chordata; class Mammalia; order Proboscidea; family Elephantidae; genus Loxodonta; species Loxodonta africana. The sequence continues at coordinate 51,172,856 of NC_087355.1, read as the reverse complement.
AAATGCTCGAGATCATTAGCCATTAGAGAAATGCAAATCAAAACTACAATGAGATACCATCTCAGTCCAACATTACTGGCACAAATAAAAAAACCCAAAATAACGAATGTTGGAGAGGCTATGGAAGCTTAGAACTCTTATGCACGGCTGGTGGGAATATAAAATGGCACAACCACTTTGGAAAACAATATGGTGCTTCCTTAAAAAGCTAGAAATAGAAATACCATATGATCCAGCAATCCCACTCCTAGGAATATATCCTGGAGAAATAAGAGCTGTCACACGAATAGACACATGCACACCCATGTTCATTGCAGCATTATTCACAATAGCAAAAAGATGGAAACAACCTAAGTGGCCCATCAGTAGATGAATGGATAAACTATGGTACATACACACAATGGAATATTACTACAAAAATGAAGAACAATGATGAATCTGCGAAACATCTCACAACATGGATGAATCTGGAGGGCATTATGCTGAGTGAAATAAGTCAATCACAAATGTATGAGACCACTACTATAAAAACTCATGAAAAGGTTTACACAGAAAAAAAAAACATTCTTTAATGGTTACTGGGGAGGGGAGAGAAGGGGAGGGAAAAACACTAAATAAATAATAGATAAGTGGTAACTTTGGGAAAGGGTAAGACAGTACACAATACTGGGGAAGTCAGCACAACTTGACCAAGGCAAGGCCATGGAAGTTTCATAGACACATCCAAACTCCCTGAGGGACCAAATTACAGGACTGAGGGCTGGGGATCATGGGGGACATCCAGCTCAACTGGCATAACATAGTTTATAAAGAAAATGTTCTATGTCTTTGGCGAGTAGCGTCTGGGGTCTTAAAAGCTTGTGAGCGGTGCTCTAAGATACTCTACTGGTCTCACCCTCTCTGGAGAAAGGGAGAATGAAGAAAACCAAACACACAAGGGAAAAATTAATCCATAGGACTAATGGACCACAACTACAACAGCCTCCACCAGACTGAGTCCAGCACAACTAGATGGTGCCAGGGATCACAAAAGAGGGTCCCAGACAGAGCTGGAGAAAAATGTAAAACAGAATTCAAACTCACAAAAAAAAGACCAGACTTACTGGTCTGACAGAGAATGGAGAAACCCCAAGAGTATGGCCGCTGGACATCCTTTTAACTTAGAACTGAGTCACTCCTGAGCTTCGCCCTTCAGTCAAAGATCAGACAGGCCCATTAAAAAAAAAAAAAAAATGAAACTAAAAGGGCATACCGGCTCAGAGGCAAGGACCAGAAGGCATGAGGGGACAGGAAAGCTGGTAATAGGGAACCCAAGGCCAAGAAGGGGAGAGTGTTGATATGTCGTGGGGTTGGCAACCAGTGTCACAAAACAATATGGATAATAATTGTTTAATGAGAAGCTGCTCTGTAAACCTTCCATCTAAAGTACAATAAAAAAAAAAAAAAAAAAAGGAACTTACTTAGGGATGCTCAAAAGATTCTTCTCCTTTTTTTCCATAAAGGTTTATGATTGGTTTGTTCTTGTTTTTAAATCTAGGTTATTTTTTCATGTTCAAATTAGTTAAAAGGCCAATCTGTCCTAGAGAAATTCCAACTTGAAATATGCAATAGTAAATTTCTAATATTTAAAAAAAGGATAAATTATTTATTTGCTAGTCATTACAAATTAATGTGTGCACATATATTATGAATACATATATTTTAGCAAATTTCAATTCTTTTTTCTCTCTGTTTTTACAATAATGTAAAATTTTAAGTGCTTTGATTTTTTTGGCGGGGGTATACAGTGTTAGCTCTGCAGAGTGTTCATGTGTTTGTATGTGCCCGTTGGCCAAATTCCTTTTTGGAGGTTCAAGAATTGCTTAGCCTAATTCTCTTGCATCTTGATACTATAAATTGCAAGTATTTAGAAGTGCGGCCTGCAGAGTTCATTATTTCTTCCTATAATTGGGCTATGAAAAGTTTATTCTCTGCCACAGTAAAAGTTAATCTCTCTTTGGGAATTAATTTCTAAATTTGAAGACTTTGGGACAGAGTTGGCTGGACTGTATTTCACTGAAATTTTAGCCCCTAAGAAATAAAAATAGGTTTTGAAATAGTTTCTAGGTCACTGGCACAGAAAGCTGGCAAAAAACTGTAACTTACTTTGGACGGTCCTAGTTAGTACAATTCCATCAGCACAGACTGTTCTTTTAGATTGTGATTCAAGTTTAGGAGAAGGTAAACTGTAGAGACCCCCAAATGTTATCTGAACCCCCAAAAAGTTTTTGCATATTTACTCTGTAAGCTTTCCCATTGCCATCAAGTAAATTCTGACTCATATTGACCCTATAAGACAGAGTAGAACTGTCCCATAGGGTTCCCAAGGTTGTAATCTTTACGGAAGCAGACTGCCACATCTATCTCCTGCAGAGCAGCCGGTGGCTTCACACTGCTGACCTTTCAGTTAGCAGCCAAGTGCTTAACCACTGTGCTACCAGGGGCTCCTTCCTATAAGCTTAGGCTTAGGTAATTCACCTTTATTTCAGTAGCACACTCCAGATTTTTTTGTGTGTGTGTGTGGGGGGGAGCATATTTAATCAGATATCAATTCTTTATTTCACCTTATTGAACAATCCACATTTATTATTTCAGGTTCTAATTTTGGCTCAGACAGTGGAGGCTTTTGTTATACTGGAAAACATGTAGGCTTGGAGCTGGCAGATCTCAACTCTACTTAATATGAACTAACATTGGTCAAATTAAGCTTTCTGGACCTCTATCTTCATCTGTAAAACAAATATTACCCACCTCTCAGACTATTATAATTAGTAAAAATAATAACTAGCTTACTTGATTGCTGTGTGTGAGCATGTGTGTGTGCCAGGTACCATGCTAAGGGCTTTAAAATGCTTTCTTTCATTTGATTATCACAACAGCTCTAGAAAGGTGCAGTGGCACAGTGGTTAAGAGCTCGACTGCTAACCAAAAAGTCAGCAGTTCAAATCCACCAGCCACTTCTTAGAAACCCTATGGGACAGTTCTACTTCACCCTGTAGAGTCACTATGAGTCCAAACTGACTGGATGGCAATGGGTTTGATTTTTTGGTATCTAAAAAAAAATTTTTTTTTTTTATATGCTATCACACAATTTCTGAATTGCTGAGGAAGCTTTGAAGTTCTGGTGGTGCAGTGGTTAGTGTGCTTGGCTGCTAACGAAAAGGTCAGTGGTTCAAACTCACCAGTTACTCCATGGGAGAAAGATGTGGCAGTCATGAAGAGAAGTCATAATTAATAAACGAATTAATAAAAACCGCTTTATTAAATACAACTTCTTTCCATGATTTTTCACAGCAACAGTCTTATAAGAGCAATTACAACTTATTTCTATGATTTTTCATAGCAACAGCCTTGTAAGAGCCCACAGAAACTTCCAGGCATCCTCTCATTAATTCTGGCAGCCCCTCCTCAATGAATGAGCCCCTCTGTCATCAACAGAACCCAGAGACTTATCACATGATAGGAAGAAGAAAAATGCACATAACCTCTGAACTGGCTGATCAGGTTAAACTTTAGCAGGGAAATATACAATTATGAAGTTTTATAATGCCAAATGCATGCCCTATAAGACTCAAGAAGATGATTTCCACTGACTTCTGTCTTAGGCTGAGTTCTCTAGAGAAGCAAAACCAGTGAGGTATATATATAGAGAGAGAGAGAGAGATGGAGCCCTGGTGGTGCAGTGGTTAAGAGTTTGGCTTCCAACCAAAAGGCTGGCAGTTCTAATCCAGCAGCCACTCCCTGGAAACCCTCTGGGGCAGTTCTGCTCTGTCCTGTAGGGTTGCTATGAGTTGGAATCAACTTTATGGCAACGGGTTTGGGTTTTAGAGAGAGATTTACCTCAAAGAAATGGCTCTTGCAGTTGTAGAGGCTGGCAAGTCCCAAGTCCATGGGTCAGGCATGAGGCTGGAGGCTGGAGGCTTCTCCTGACTCACATAGCTGCAGGGGCTGAAGAACCCCAAAATCAGCAGGTAATCTACTTGCTAAGTCCCAAGAACCAGAGGTCAGATGAGGACAAGCCCAATGTAGGATCCAGAGTGAGAGCCTATGTTGTAACATCCACTTATATACTGGAGGCAGGCCACACCCCCAAGGAAACTCCCTTCAAACTGATTGGCTGCTCACAGCAGATCTCATCATGGAGTTGATTATATAACTTCCAAATTACATCATTACGTAACTGCCAAACTGCATCCTTACATAACTGCCAAACTACATCATAACTGCTAAACCACTGAGAATCATGGCCCAGCCAAGTTGACACACAACCATCAAAAGTTCCATGAGAAGACACTTGGATATTGATAACCACATTTGTTACATTCCTTCAAAAGGATTCCTCTAATAGAGCTCTTGACGGTAACAGTAAATGAGCATTATGGAAGCTTATATATTCTTTCTGGTTGATTTTTTTTTTAAGGAGGCATAAAACTATTCTCTCATAGTGTTTCTGTCTACGATTATGTTGATGTTGTAAGACTCCCAGAGCTGTGGTGACATCATCGTTCCTAATCACAGGCCTAATTACAAAATGTTTTAACGGCTAAGCTTAGAAATCTACTATTTTCATTCATAATTAAGTGAAATAAGCATTTTAATGCACTTAGCATGGTACATGGGGCACATACACAGCTCTCAAGTAATTTAGCTATTATTTTTATTAATTATAATAAGGCCGTGAGGTGAGTATTATCTGTTTTTACAAATGAAGACCGAGGTTCAGAAAGCTAAAATTATTTGACCACTTAGAAATAATCTTTTAGAGTCTTGCTAAAAAATGATTGCCGTCAAGTCAGTTCTGACTCATGGTAACCTCATGTGTGTCAGAGTAGAACTGTGTTCTGTAGAGTTTTTGACGGCTGGTTTTTGCAAGCAGATCTCCAGGGCTTTCTTCTGAGGTACCTCTGGGTGAACTCAAACTCCCAATCTGTTAGCAGCCGAGCAAGTTAACTGTTTGCGCCAGCCAGGGACTCCTGAGTCTCAGGGCATGCATTTACTTCTTATGATCTTCAAAACTATGCATTAGTGACAATGAATGGGAATACACTATATCTTGTATGGTGGTGTAGTGGTTAAGAGTTACATCTGCTAACCAAGATGTCAGCAGTTCAAATCTACCAGGTGCTCCTTGGAAACTCTAAGGGGCAGTACTACTCTGTCCTGTAGGGCCGCTATGAGTCGGAATCAACTAGACGGCAGTGGGTTTTGGTTTGGTTTTCTAACAACAAAACTTCATCCATTATTGAGCCACCATTCTAGAATTCCCATTCTGGAAGGTGGCAGCCCCAGTTTACAATGCAAGGGAGTGCTGCCTTATGTGTCTTCTCTTTGACAAATGGTGCAACAGTTAAGCACTTGGCTGTTAACCAAAAGTTGGGCAGTTCGAAACCACCCAGCAACCCTACAGGAGAAAAGATCTGGCAATCTACTCTCATAAAGATTATAGCCTAGAAAGCCCTATTGAGCAGTTCTACTCTGTCACATGGGATTGCTATGAGTTGAAATCTACTCGAAGGGACCTAACAACAACAAACACCTTCCTAAAGCCTGCCCTACCTTAGCTTCAGTTGGAAGAGAGAGAGAGAATCAGAAGATAAGCAGTTACCTTCTTCCCTGCCCCTGGCTCACAGAATGCTATAAATTGAAGGGATCTGGAGTTTCCCACCCCCCAAAATTGTGATGCCTTTTGCACAAACCAAACACTTTATTAAATCAAAAGTTTCATTCTTATTAGAAGTTATTTCAATTCTAATTATGTGGTTGAGCCCCATTTCTCCTGCTGATTGAAAAATTCTTTATTGTCCTTAAAGGATCGCCAATTACTCAGAATTGTCCCTGCGTGGTGCACGTCGTTAACTTGTTTGGGTGCTAACCAAAAGATCAGAGGTTGGAATCTGCCCAGAGGTAATTTGGAAGAAAGGCCTGCTGATCTACCTCCCAAAATTCAGCATTGCAAACCCTATGGAGCACAGTTCTACTGTGACACACATGGGGTCGCCATGAGTCCAACAGCAACTGATAAATTACAGTTTAACTGTGTAGAATGCTCAGTGCGGGCCTGGAGCGTAGTAAGTAACACTCAGAATTAGCATAATTATGTGACTACTTCCCCAGGCTACAGTTGTTAGTTGTTATCTAGAACTGCTCCATAGGATTTTCAAGGCTGTGACCTTCCAGAAGCAGAACCCCAGACCTGTCTTCCAAGATGCCTCTGGGTGAGTTTCAACCACCAACCTTTCAGCTAGTAGTGAAGAACTTAACTGTTTATGCAGGCATTTATTTGCAGAAAGACAGGACAATTTCTGTTATGTAACTCGTCAGGCCCTCAGGCACTGGCCAGTGAGGATCCCCGGTGGCTTCAGCTCTTCTTTGGGCTTTCTACAGAGTAGCCGAACTGGCATTTTTATTTCCCTGCCTTTACAAAGAAGGAAACTGAGGCTGAGAAGCTTTGCAAGACAGAAGCAGAATCGGGCTGTCTAACATCCAGGTCAGTGCTCTCTGAACCTCACTGTTTTCATTGAGCCCCAGAGACCTAGAGAAGGAGGGACGCAGACATCAGTCTGCACCTTCTTTCCGGCCCAGATGGGCTGTCATTGTCATGACTTATGCCATGAAGCGTTCAAGAGGAAGCACAGAGAGCTGCCGCCACTTGTCCTCCTGACCAGTCTGCCCTGCAGGTACCTACTGCCCTCCTTACCTCCCAGGTCCTCACCATGGAGCTTGGAGAACCTGGCCCAGCCTCACAGAACCATCCTCTCCGCCAGCACAGACTGACCTCAGCCGGGCAAATCAAAGCCATTTGATCTGGAACAAAAGGCTGCACTGGTGTCTGAAATGACAACTCCCCACGGTGATGTCATGCTGTTTTGTTTGTCTCCATGTACTGTGGGGATCACGTTTCTGTTGTGAAGAAAGTGGTCTGGGGAAAGAAAAGTTACTTCATTTGGAAAATTCCAAGAAGCCATAAATACTTGTTTGCAGCTGATGAAAGCAAATTCATAGGCAACCTGAGAGGCTTGAGCCCCTTTGTTCCCCTACCCATACCCCATAAGCTGAGCTTTCAGAGTAGATGGAGGCATGAGTGGTTCTGGCACTTCCTGAGGAGACTTCCCACAGGCCAGCGGTGATAACTGAGATGAGTTTTCCCTGGTTCTCATCCTAACTTGTCTCCTGCTCAGGCTGTACTCTTCCTTGGATCACTGGGCTCAATGACATCCCACTTCCCTCTTGAGATTGCTTGACTTGCATTTCTGAGTTGCCCTTTAAGTAAATTAAAAGTGACATTTTGGACTAATGGACCACAACTACCACAGCCTCCACCAGATTAAGTGCAGCACAACTAGATGGTACCGGGCTACCACCAGTGACTGCCCTGACAGGGATCACAGTAGAGGGTCCCTGACAGAGCTGGAGAAAAATGTAGAACAAAATTGAAACTCATAAAAAAAGACCAAACTTACTGGTCTGACAGAGACTGGAGAAACCCCAAGAGTAGGGCCCCCAAACACCCTTTTAACTCAGTACTGAAGTCACTCCTGAGGTTCAACTTTCAGCCAAAGATTAGACAAGCCCATAAAACAAACAATAATGTACATAGCTCAACCACGTATACAAGACTAAATGAGTACACCAGCTCAGGGGCAAGGATGAGAAGGCAGGAGGCAACAGGAAAGCTGGACGAGTGGAAATAGGAAACCCAAGGTCAAGAAGGGGAGAATGTTGACACATCACGGGGTTGGCAACCAATGTCACAAAACAATATGTGTATTAGTTGTTTAATGAGAAGCTAATTTGCTCTGTAAACCTTCATCTAAAGCAAAAATTTAAAAAAAGATGTACTTTTTTTAATATAACATTAACTTTATATTTTTTAAAGTGTTTGCTTTATAACATTGGCCTTGGATAGAGATTATTAATAGAGTCAATGTCCTATGTTCTGGGATGAAATATAGAAGATATATCTTGAAAAGAAACAGAAAAAAAAAGTTGCTTTATTATTTTAATTTCTTACTCCCTTTCTAGTTTTCCACTCTCTTGTGAATCCTTTTTGCTTTTCTTATCCTTTTATTTTTTCCTATAATCAATCGCTTATTGAGAAGGAGGGAGAAAACGGAGGGTAAAATTCTATTCTGCTTTTCACAAGAAATTTAAGAGTGTGATTGCCAATCCAGATCTTCAGTCCTGAGCCAGAAAGGAATGAGCACTGCCACTGCCAGGAAAGATTAGGGCAGAGAGATTCCTTAGAGCCAGGGGGCAAAGTTTCAAGGAATGTTTCAGACCCCCCTCTGTACACACATACATTTCTTTAAAAATATTAATATAAAAACATTCTATTAAGAATTCTGGGGGAGGCAGGGCCAAGATAGGAGAGTAGTCAGACACTTCCTGTGGTCGCTCTTACAACAAAGTCCCAAAAACACAAGTGAATTGATTATGTGTGACAATCTAGGAGCTCTGAACATCAAAGACAAAGTTGAGGAGTCAGACTGAGTGGCGGGGGGGGAGACGCAGTTCAGAAGCAGCAAGGATTTGCCAGACCTGACCTGGCCAGCATGCATGGGCTAGGGCAAGCAGTAGTGTTCGGGACAAGTTTTCCACATTGAGAGAGACCAAGTGGCAGAGAGTCTGCACAGGCCTTCAGAACCCAGGGAATGCAACGCTGAATCTATAGAAGTTAAGTGCACATGTCTAACCTACCGTGTGGGATCAAAAAAACCATTCCCTCCTCTGGGAAGTACCTGTCTTCCACTTACCTACCCCACCCCTCCCCGTTCCAGTCTGAGCCTGGCTTCAGTGATTACTGTGCCACCTGGGCTGGAAGTGGGACCCATTGTGCGTCTTGAGCCATCCTCCTGGTTTTGGAGAGGGAACAAATTAACAAACAAGAAAAAATAAAATGACAGCTTCCCTAAGCCAGGAAGTTAGGGCAGGCACAGCCCTTTGCCTAGGCACAAGCATAAGGGGTCCATGGACTCTGAATGCCTTTCACCCCTGCCAAGACCTGTGTGGGCCCATTTCAATAGCACAGGCCCTCAGTAGCACAGTACAACGGAATATGTACCGGAAGCCTATTTTCAACTGCAACAGCTAAGGGGAAGTGGCAGATTCATGACATTTGATACATCCCTGCCCATTAAGCAGGGTCCTCACCTACCCACATCAGGGGCCTGAGGACTGGTGGCTCCATCCACTCAACCTAGCCACCCGTGACAGGAGTCCAAGAATAAGTGGAGCCTCCTAGTCCCTATAACCAACAACATTGGGTGCCCCAAGTTTGGCTGCAAAACCCACCCACTTATGCACTATAGGGAACAGGGACATGCCTTCCACACAGGTACTCAGGGACAACCATCAGCCCCTGCCTTGCTCACCACATAACCCCCTACTGCAGCCAGATACCTGGGCCTACTCTAATCATCCCTACATAGCCCTGCCTGTCTAGGACTGTAGGTGAGAGCCTGCACCACGCACTCAGGGACTCACGACCTGGGCACCTGAGCTGAATCCACACAAGAAAAGCAAATGAACTCCTGGGTTTACATACCTAGTAACAGCTCTAACCACTTGGTGACAGGATGTGAGAGCTTCAAAGACACCAATAATCAAAGTAGCTCACATGACCAGCCTACCTGGGCATATCAAAACAAAATAAGAAGCTAGGACACAGTAAGCAAACGTAAAAAAATAAATATTATAACTTATTGCTGGCTTGGAGACAACAGTCAATATCAAATCAAAGAGGCAGAGCATGATGGCTGCAGCAAGCAACCATAACAAGGAACCAAGAAACCTCCCAGAGGAAGATAAGGTCTTAGAATTACTGGAGGGAGATTTCAAAAGATTAATATACAGAGCTCTTCAAGAGATCAGGAAGGAGATCAGGCAAAATGCAGATCAAGCCAAGGAACACACAGACAAAGCAACAGAGGAACTTATGAAGGTTATACAAGAGCATAATGACAAATTTAACAGGCAGTAAGAATCCATAGACAGCAAACAGAAATCCAAAAGGTTAACAATAAAATTTCAGAATTAGACAATTCAATACAAAGTCACAAGAGCAGAATTGAGGCAATGGAAGTCAGAATTAGTGAGGTTGAAGATAAAGCACTTGACCCCAATTTATATGAGGAAAAATAAGATGAAAGAATTAAAAAAAATGAAGAAACCTTAAGAATTATGTGGGGCTTTATCATGAGGAATAACCTACGAGTACCAGAACAGAGGAGGCTAACAGAAAATACAGAGAGAATTGTTGAAGATTTGTTGGCAGAAAATTTCCCTGATATCGTCAAAGACGAGACAATATCTATCCAAGAAGTTCATCAAACCCCACACAGGGTAGATCCCAAAAGAAAGTCACCAAGACATATGAAAATCAAACTTGCCAAAACCAAAGATGAAGAAAGAATTTTAAGAGCGTCTAGGGATAAGCGAAAAGTCATCCATAAAAAAGGAGTCAATAGGACTAAGCTCTGACTACTCAGAAGAAACCATGGAGGCAAAAAGGTAAAGCCTTGAAGGAAAAATTGCCAGCCAAGAATTATATGTCAAGCAAAACTGTCTCTCAAATATGATGGCAAAATTAGGGCATTTTCAGATAAACAGAAGTTTAGGGAATTTGTAAAACACAAACCAAAATTACAAGAAATACTAAAGGGAATCCTCCAATTAGAAAATCAATAATATCGGGTAACAAGCCAAGACTAGAACACAGGACAGAACCACCAGATATAAACCCAGATAGAGAAGTCACAAAAATAAATCAAAGCTAAAACACTGAAAGCAGGGAAACAGAGACATCAGTATGTAAAAGATGACAACATTAAAACAAAAAAGAGGGACTAAATAATGTAGTCACAGAACTTTCATATGGAGAGGAAGTCAAGGTGATATCAAGAAATAAAAATTGGTTTAAACTTAGAAAAATAGAGGTAAATATTAAGGTAACTGCAAAGGAAACTAACAATCCTACACATAAAAATAAAAAAGAAGAAAAACATAAAGACTCAGCAAATATGAAATCAACAGCAATGAAAAAGATAAAAAGAAAATACATAAAGAAAAATGATGTATCAATTAGTCCCAACCTACCTGGAGCAAAGGAGAATGAAGAACACCAAAGACACAAGCAAAATGTTAGCCCAAGAGACAAAAGGGCCACATAAACCAGAGACTCCATCAGCCTGAGACCAGAAGAACTAGATAGTGCCCGGCTACCACCAATGGCCACCCTGACAGGAAACACAACAGAGAGTCTCTGATGGAGAAGGAAAAAAGCAAGATGCAGAACTAAAATTCACATAAAAAGACCAGACTTAATGGTGGTCTGACTGAGACTGAAGGGACCCCAGAAGACATGGTCCCCAGACTCTCTGTTAATCCAGAACTAAAACCATTCCCAAAGCCAACTCTTCAGATAAAGATTAGCCTGGACTATAAAACATAAAATTATACTTGTGAAGAGTGTGCTTCTTAGCTCAAGTAGACACATGAGACTAAATGGGCAGCTCCTGCCCTGAGGTGGGATGAGAAGGCAGAAAGGGACAGGAGCTGGTTGAATGGACAAGGGAAATGGAGGACTTAAAGGGGGAGTGTGCTGTCATATTATAGGGATTGCAACTAAGGTCACATAACAGTGTGTGTATAAATTTTTATGTAAGAAATTAACTTGAGCTGTAAACTTTCACCTGAAGCACAATAAAAAAGAATTCTGGAAGATGGGGAGGGAGGAATGCAGAACAGAATGTCAAATTTTCATGGAATCCACAATTTGTGGAGTCATTGAGGCCATATGATCCCCCTCCCCCGAAAATATTACTGTGAGGAAATCTTTAAACTTTGAACTGAAAAAACTATCCCCTGAAGTCATCTTTGAACCAAATAATAGTTTAGCCTAATTAGAAAAGAATGTCTGCATTAAGCATTATACTTTTTGTCTTAGTCATCTAGAGCTGCTGTAACAGAAATACCACAAGTGGATGGCTTTAACAAAGAGATATTTATTTTCTCAGTCCGGTAGGCTAGAATTCTAAATTCAGGGCATCAGCTCCAGGGGAATGCTTTCTCTCTGTGTCAGCTCTGGAGGAAGGCCCTTGTCATTAATCTTCCCCTGGACTAGGAAATTCTCCGGACAGGAACCCCAGGTCCAAAGGATGCACTCTCCTCCCAGTGCTTCTTTCTTGGTGGTATGAAGTCCCCTCTCTCTGCTTGTTTCAGGCAGAGATTATGATTTATAACACATAGGAAAACCACAAAATGGAGGACAGCCACACAATACCAGGAATCATGGCCTAACCAAGTTGACACATATTTTGGGGGGATACAATTCAGTCTATGATATTCCACCCTTTGGCTCCCAAATTCATGTCCTTGCCACATGTAAAACATATTCACCCCATCATATCATAGCAGAAGTTTTAAATCAACTTCAAGTCCAAAATCCAAAAATTCCTCTTCATCTGTGTAATCTAGAATACAAATTATCTGCTTCCAAAATACAGTGGCAGAACAGGCACAAGCTAGACATTTCCATTACAAATAGGAGAAATTGGAGGGAAAGAAGGCATAACAGGCACCAAGCAAGTCAGCAGAACATAAGACATTAGTCCTGAGGCCTTTGAAAATAATCCTGTGTTCTCTGAGACCATTTATACAATAGTCCTGCCCTCCAGACTCTAGATATTGACCATAATCTCCAGCTCCACCTTCCAGGCCCACTGGGATGGCAACTATGCTCCCTCGGTTTAGATGCACCATTTTCCTAGTCCATCTGAGTGGTAACTCCACCCTTAGAAACATCAGAGGCCATGGCTCCACCCTTTGAAACCACAGAGGTTGTGGACATACTTTTTGAGACTGAAGTAGTTCTGCTTCCTGTGTTCCTTGGCTTCTCACCTCTCAGGCCTCATGCCCACATCTGGGGCAAGTGTTCCAAAGCTCAGGAGCTCCACCAGTAAGTCCCTGGAGGCACTCTACTGCACCAGTAGGCTTCGGCTGGAAGACACTCAGCTCTCTTGCTCTGTGGTTTGGCAAGCCTAGCTCCACCAATAAGTGCCCAGAGGCACCCCACTCCACCAGGAAGCCTCCTGCGAAAAGACACTCAGGTCTCTCACTCTGTGGGTTGACTCTAGTACTGTCTGGTGCTGGGCTCCTGGTTCTGCTGCTGCCGGTCCTCTGATACTTCCACTTCTCTCTGCTGTCGATCCTCTGCCACTTCCACTTCTGTGCTGCTGTCAGTCATTTGTCCATTCACAGTTTCAAAACTGTTTCCACATTTTAGGTATCTGTTAGAACAGCACCCTACTCCCAGTACCAAGTTCTGTCTTAGTCATTGTGGTGGTTAGGATTGTGCTTCAACTTGGCTGGGCCATGATTCTCAGTGTTTATATATGATCACTCCCATGACTGAAGCTGCTGTGAGTAGCCAATCAATTGAAAGATAGTTTCCTTGAGGGTGTGGCCTGCATCTGAATATAAGCAGATGTTCTGGCTTTTTTGCTAATTCTGGATCCTGCAGCTGTCTCCTATTCATCTGACCTCCAGTTCTTGGGACTTGAGCTACCAGCTTATCTGCCAGTTTTGGGATTCATTGATCTTCACAGCCTGTGAGCAAGAGCCCTGCTCTCCAACCTGCCAATCTTGGGTTTGCCAGCCTCTGTGGCTACTTGAATCAAGAGAAGCCTCTGTCCTGACCCACGTACTTGGGACATTCCAGCCTTTACAATCATATGAGTCATCTCCTTAATATAAATCTTTCTCTCTGTATATTTATACTCTTTACTGGTTTTGCTTCTCTGGAGAACCCAGCCTAAGATAGTCATCTAGTGCTGCTATACCACACAATACCACAAGTGGATGGGTTTAATAAAGTGAAATTTATTTTCTCACAGTCTAGTAGGCTAGAAGTCCAAATTCAGGGTATTAGTTCCAGGCGAAGGCTTTCTGTCTCTGTCGGCTCTGGAGGAAGGTCCTTGTCATCAATCTTCCCCTGGACTAGGAGCTTCTCTGCACAGGAACCCCAGGTCCCAAGGAAGCATTCCCTCCTAGTGCTTCTTTCTTGGTGATGTCCCCTCTCTCTGCTTGCTTCCCTTTCCTTTTATCTCTTGTAAGATAAAAGGTGGTGCAGGCCACACTCCAGGGAAACTCACTTTACATTGGATCAGGGGTGTGACCTTAGTAAGGGTGTTATGTCCCACCCTAATCCTCTTTAACCACAGGCAGAGATTATGATTTATAACACATAGGAAAATCGCAAAATGGAGTACAGCTACACAATACTGGGAATCATGGCCTAACCAAGTTGACATGTATTTTGGGGGATACAATTCAATCCATGACACTCTTTTAGAGAATTATCTATAAATTATCCATATGTGATCAAACTGACAATGACAACTTGAAAGGATAGACAAGAAGCTTAGAGGGGTGGTGAATTTGTGTTCATGGTAAAATAGTTTGGAAAAGGTTGTGGAGAAAGGTGGCACAACTTGAAGAATATAACCAATGTTGCCGAATTATACATGTAGGAATTGTTGAAGTGGTATATGATTTATATATTTTTACCAAAAATAAATGAAATAATAAATGTAAAAAAAAAAAAAAGAAGTTTAAAGGATAGGAGAAAGCAGCCCTAACCCAACCGCTCCTTTCATCTTTGGGTCTTCCTGGTGCCAAGTTCCATTAGTTTACTGAGCCCTCTCCCTCTTCCCTGTTCCCCCTCCAACTCCCAGCATTGTCAGTGCATCCTTTCCCAATAAGCCTGGACTCCACAAAGTCACAGCTCCAGAATGTTCTTAAGGTTTTCGAAGATGGTCTTTCCTGAAATTCTCCCACAGCCTCTTATTTCCACCCCAAAACCAGTCCCCAGTGTCAGTGGGCCCCTTGCATTTAATTCTGAAAAACACAAAGCTCCCTCTGCTTGGCCAGCCTCTCCCAGAACAGTCAGTGCTCCACCAGCCTCTGTGCCTTGTCCATGCATGTCCTCCTTCCGGAATACTCTGCAGGCCACTATCAGCCTTCATGCAGGTCTAAGCTAGTGTCACTTACTCCTCTTTGAGGCCTGCCCCCACATTGTCCCCCAGGCATAGTCAGGGCCCACCCCCAGGCTCCCATGGCCTCTTGTGTGAGCATCAGTGACTCAGCATGCAAGGTTAGGGTGGGAACTTTCAGAGAATAGGAGCTGGCCCTTGTTTTCCTCCAAATCCCCCACTTTTAACCCAGTTTCTGGCACATGGGAGCTCAATAAATGTCTCAGGAAGGAATGGAGGAGACAATTGTGTGTTCTTCGTGAGGGTTTTCAGTCCCTCAGACAAAGCATCACAAGATGATATACTTAAAAACAAAGTCAAAGCTGTTTTTTTTTTTTTTTTTTTTTTACTCTACATCAACCAAATTAGTCAAATCCTGAAGGATCTTTCAACTATTCAACATTCAAATGGAAATGTCATGTAGGGAGTTAGAATTAAGTCTGGAATTTGGGAGACAGATCTGGGCTAGAGATATAAATTTAGGAGTTGTTGGCGTATAAAAAAAAATTTTTTTTTTTTTTTTTTAGATAGGATTTAAAGCTGTGGGACTCTATGAAGTTAATCTGTTGTTGTTGGTTGCCATTGAGTCAGTTCGGACTCATGGCATCCCTGTGTGTGCAGAGTAGAACTGCTCCATAGGTTTTCAAGGCTATGACCTTTCAGAAGCAGATGCCACGCCTGTCTTCTGAGACACCCCTAGGTGGGTTTCAACCTCCAACATTTCAGCTAGTAGTCCAGGGCTTAACTGCCCTGAGGCACTTCAACATTAAGAGGTTGGGAAGATAAGGAAGAACCAGCAAAGGAGACTCAGAAAGAGCAATCAGAGCTAGAAAGTCAAGAGAGTGCTGTGTTTCTAGAATGCAAGGGAAGAATGCTCCTGACAGGTCAGATAAGATGCAACTGAGAAACTAGAACTGACCATTGGATTTAGCAACATGGAGGTCACTTCAATGTTTATGAGAGTTTCATGGAACAATAGGAGTAAATGCCTGACTGGTGTGGGTTTAAGAGAGAATACGTAGGGTAGAATTGGAGACAGTGAATACAGACAATTCCTCAGGTGTCTTGCAGGGGATCAAGAGAAAGCTTTTTAAAAAGTCAGCTCTATTGAGGCATAATTTACATACATTTTAAGTATACAGTTCAATGAGTTTTGACAAACATATATGGTTATACAACTACCACCACTATATGTAACACTTCCATCACTCCAAAAAGTTCTCTTCTGCCTTTTTATAGTCAGTCCCCACCAAAACCCCAATGCCCAGTCCCAGGCAACCACTGATCAGCTTTTGTCACTAAGATTAGTTTTGCCTTTTCTAGAATCTCATACAAATTGAATCGTAGAGTATGTACCCTTGTATTTGGCTTCTTTTGCTCAGCATATTTTTGAAATCCATCCAGGTGTATCAGTAGTTCTTTTATATTGTTGAGTAATATTCCATTGTATGAATACACCACAATTTGATTATCCATTCACTTGTTGTTGGATACTAATTGTTTCCAGTTTTTAGCTACTGTGAATAAAGATGCTATGAACATTAATACATAAGTCTTTGTGTGGACCTAAGTTTTATTTCTCTTGGGTAGATATCTAAGAGAATTGCTGGGTTGTATGTATGTTTAATTTTATAAGAAACTGCCAAACTGTCTTCCAAAATGATTGTAGAGTTTTACATTCCCACTGGCATGTATGAGAATTCCAGTTGCTCCACAGATTTACCGACACTTTATGTTGTCCATCTTTTAATTTTAGAGGATTTTTTTAAAACCGTACCTTTTATTTTTAAATAATTTTAGATTCATAGAAAAGTTGCAAAGATAGTACAGACAGTTGCCATATACTCTTCACCCAGGTTCCTTTAATATTATTATCTTACATATAGCCATGGTAAATTAATGTTGGAGTAGTGCTATTAGCCAAACTGTAAACTCTAATCAGATTTCACCAATTTTCTCACTAATGTTCTTTTTCTGTTCCAGAATCCACTGCAGGATACCACATTGCATTTAGTCATCATGCATCCTTAGTCTTTTCTGACCTGTGACTATTTCTCTGTTTTTCATTGTTGTTCATGACCTTGATAGTTTCGAAGAGTACTGGTCAGGTATATTGTAAAATGTCCCTCATTTTGGGTTTATTTGATGTTTTCTTATGATGGACTGGGGTTATGAATCTAGTGGAAGAATACCACAGAGGGGAAATGCCCCTCTTATTACATCATATCAGGGAGTACATGGTATCAACATGACTTATCATTGTTGATGTTAACCTTCATCAGTTGGTTAAGATGGTGTCTTCCAGGTTTCTCTCCAATAAAGTTACTATTTTTGCCTTTGCATACTCTACTCTTTGTGTCACTAAGTCCAGCCCATCCTGAAGTGGAGGGAGGTTCAGATCCACCTATTTGTGGTTCTGTAAGAATTGTCCCTTCTGAAAGACAACACGCAATACAGGCAAGGTCAACATAACTGGACTAAACCAAAAGCAAAGAAGTTCCCTGAATAAACTGAATGCTTTGAAGGCCAGCGTAGCAGGGGTGGGGTTTGGGGACCATGGTTTCAGGGGACATCTAAGTCAATGGCATAATAAAATCTATTAAGAAAACATTCTGCATCCCACTTTGGAGAGTGGCGTCTGGGGTCTTAAACGCTAGCAAGCGGCCATCTAAGATGCATTAATTGGTCTCAACTCATCTGAACCAAAGGAGAATGAAGAACACCAAGGACACAAGGTAATTACGAGCCCAGGAGACAGAAAGGGCCACATAAACCAGACACTACATCGGCCTGAGACCAGAAGAACTACTTAGTGCCCGGCTACAACCAATGACTGCCCTGACAGGTAACACGACAGAGAACCCCCGAGGGAGCAGAAGAGCAGTGGAATGTAGACCCCAAATTTTCATAAAAACACCAGACTTAATGGTCTAACTGAGACTAGAAGGACTTCTGGTGGTCATGGCCCCCAGATCTTCTATTAGTCCAGGACAGGAACCATTCCCAAAGCCAACTCTTCAGACAGGGATTGGCTGGACAATGGGATAGAAAAAGATGCTGGTGAAGAATGAGCTTCTTGGATCAAGTAAACACTTGAGACTATGTTGGCATCTCCTATCTGGTGGGAAGATGAGAGGGCAGAGGGGGTTAGAAGCTGGTGGAATGGATGCGAAAAGAGAGATTGAAGGGAAGGAGTAGCCTGTCTCCTTAGGGGGAGAGCAGTTAGGAGTATATAGCAAGGTGTATATAAATTTTTATATGAGAGACTGACTTGATTTGTAAACTTTCACTTAAAGCACAATAAAAAAAAAATCATCCCTTCTTCATTTATTAATATATTTCATCATTTACTTATAAATTTTTTTTGTTTTTGTTTTTAAGATTGGAAAAATAACAGGATATTTGTATGCTGATGGAAATAATCCAACAAAGAGCAAAATTATGGGTCTCTGGTTTCTTCAGCAAGTTTGAAAATTTTTTTCACTGTTAAGAGATGCCACCAGATCTTTGCTTGCGTCTTTTTAAAATCCACTTTTACACACACTTCAGTTTCCTTAGGCCCTAGTGGAAGTCAGATGACATGTTGAAGTAGGGGTAAAAAAAAAAGGGGGGGGTAGAGATTACTAAATGGGCCCACCCTGGCTAAGAACTCCGTGGAACTAGGCATCAGTGTTGGCCATTAGGCAGAACCCTATGGTACTTGATGGAAGGGGGTGCTCTCCCCCTACCCCTCACCCTCTGTACCTCCTCAGCTCCTCCGCCCACAGGAGGTGGAGGAGGAGAGCTCAGTGCAGCATGAGGAATTCCAGGGCTGCAAGAACTCGTATCATCCCTTGGGTAGGAAAGAGCTGGATATCTGTCATGGGGAGCTGGGGCAGCTTTAGCCCTCTGGAGGGGACTGTAGGGGCTGATGGCCTTTGGGGGAGAGTTCAAGGGGAAGGAAGTAGTACATGGAGTTCCTTGGCTCCAACTCAGAGTCCAGAACAGTGGGTCCCATGTTTCTCTGTCCTCACATTGGGAGGATGAAACTTCAAGTATAACTGCTCAGACTCCGAGGCCTGACTGGGGGATGAGGGGAGAGGCAAGTCTGAGCACACCCAGGCATGGGGATGAGATGTTAATGCTTTTGAGGACCCAGGTTAGAAACTCAATGGTAGAAGAGACAGCTGAGGAGAGAGAGGCACAGGACAGGTCCTGGAAGGGACTTTGGCCACTGCCAGCTAGCTCATCACCCACACTCCTACCCCCCCTCCTACATCCCTCCCGCCACCCCGAGACCTCTCATCTGGCTTCCAAGCTGGGGAACTCCCAGCCCACGCACCAGGCTTCTGCAGGGCTTGGGGGCCGTGGAGAGAGAGGTTGTGACAAAGGTGGCATATCCTGGGCGGCAGAAATGCTCTCCAGGCATGTATTTTGCAGAGGCTAGCAGCGTGGTGTCCGCATAGATGTATATATTTGTATGAATCAATACACACCCTGCCCTTGACACCAGAAAAACTGTGTCACCATTGAACGGAAGGTAGTAAATTCCCTCTCATTCAGAGAATACCTTTCTTGTCTCAACCAGCTGCCCACGGGTTTCCCACTGAGATAGTAATTCATTGTGCAGGAAAGGAACTCATCATGTGGAAATTCCCACTTCCTCCAGAGAACAGTGCACACAGTGTTAACCTTGGTGAGTAGAAGCCCCCTCCTCAATGCCTGAAAATGGCAGCTTGTCTCTTTGGAAGTTGAAGTCACCCTAGGTCTTATTCAAACTCTCAGCCCAGGTTTGAAAAATGACACAAGCAGACCTAGGGATGAGTCAGCCAAGTACCAATAGCCTGATTGATTGGAGCAGATAATGTCATTTTTGTTCTGCCCAGCATCCCCTTCTTTTGACAATGAGACTTCGACTTCCTTTGGGGAAGCACCTCATGTTCCCTGTCTGTTCATGTGCTTCCGGTAGGGGAGTGGGCCCACGCCAGGCATGGTCCATCAGAGCGATAAATCTCTCTAGCCACAGGGATGGACACATAACCAAAGCTGGGCCAGTCAGAGTCAACTGTGGCAGAATCTGGTGGGCTGGAGTCTAGGGCAGAACCTGCCCAAGAATGAAGCTGATGAAGTCCATGCTGAGGAAAGGAAAGCTAAGAAAAGACATAGTCCTGAGAGCACCGTGGGAGCCCCTGGTTCCAGCTGATCTTTCAGTTAGGGAACCAAGTGAATTCTTTCCTCCTTCCTTCCTTCCTTCCTTCTTCCCTCCCTCCCTCCCTGCCTTCTTCTCTCTCGCTCTTTCTTGTTTATTCATTTTGGCTCAGGCCAGTTAGAGTCTGGTTTTTGTCTCTTGCACTGAAATTGTTCCAACAAACACCCTGATGGATTGTCACCTTGTATGTCAACCCCCCCACCGCACCACACATTGTTTGAGAGGTAAACCTTTCATTTTTCTGAGGTGCCACAAGGCTGCTGAATCCCAACCCACAGCCACTTTTGTTTCCTAAAGTATAAAACGGGCACATCTTTTAAAAATTGAATACAAGCATTTTTCTATTACGTAAGTCATATAAAATTTTATTTTTAAATTAGAGAAAAGGGGGAAATTACTCGTAATCCAGGTACTATGAGCATTTTAGCTTATTTTCATAAATATGTTTCCCTATACGTGTTTACATGGTTATAACTTTAGTGCAAACAAAATGTATACTCTTACTACCACCAGTATTATTATTCAGGTATTGTCATTAACATTTCTCTCTTTTTGTGGTTTTCAAAGTTTCTGTTTTTAATGGCTTCCCTTGGTAGGCGTAGAGTGTCGTGGGAATGGAGAGAATAAGTAAATCACCTACAACAATGTCTGGCACGCTAACAACTAATACTTGTTAGGTATTAGCTGTTACTATAATTAACCATTATTTCATTGTTTCCAAGGGGCCCTGGTGGCATAGTGGTTAAAGCAATCGACTGCTAATCTATAGGCTGGCAGTCCAAAACCACCAGCAGCTCTGAGGGAGAAAGATGGGGCAGCCTGCTTCCGTACAGATTTACAGCCTTGGAAAACTTATGGGGTTGCTGTGAGTCGGAATCGACCTGACGGCAGTGGTTTTGGGGTTTGTTATTTACAGGCAACCTGGCTTTTTCACCTAGAGTTTCTATACTGATGTCTGAGCCCTACCCACAGAGATTCTGATTTAGTAGCGAAGGGGTGTGTTCCAAGAGTTTCTAGTTCTAACCAGTTCCCAAGTGATACCAATGCTGCAGGTCTCAGTGTATAGGAATCACCTGGAAGCCAAATGCTTTTACTCTTCAGGTGCTTCTAAGCATATTCTAGTGTGAGAAATCCAAATATAGACGAGTCCTAACTTTCAAATGAATAGTCATTTACTAAACCCACATTCATGTGCCAGTCATTTTTCAGAAACTTATATTCTTCTTGGGGACCAAGGTTTCAAGGGGTGTATATGACCCACAGCTTCCTGCCTAAAGCCCCTGGGAACCCCCAGCTTCACATAACCTAAATAGGGAAAACCTTAATGAAGGGTTTCACTATTCTGTCCTAGCCCTCATTCAAGTGGAAAGCTGTTAAGGCGAGGCTCTGGGGGAATCGGAGCCTCGGTTCCCTTTCACATTTATTGAGTGTTGGGGACTATGTCAGAGGAGCCAGTGATGAATAAAGCATAGTTATTGCATCTAGGAGCTGGTGATGAGTGGGAAGATGAACACAAATGAATGCTACCCAAGCTGGGAAAGAGCTTGGGTGGAGGAAGGCACATGGTTCCCTGGGGACACAGAGAAGTTGACCTTGAGGGACCAGGGGAGGCACCATGGGAGCAGGGGCACCAGAACTGAGGCTTGAAGGCTGTGCAAGAGCGAGCCTGGTGAAGAAATGTGGGAAGAGTTGCCTTGGCAAAAGGAACAGCAAAGGCGAAGGCAGGGAGGTGACAGACACCACAGTGCTATTAGGTGTGGAAGGGGGAGAAATGGAGTTAGAGGGAGTGGTAGACCATCACGGACAACTTCATCTGAAAGCACAGTTTGAAACCTCTGAGACTCTGCTCCTCAAGACCACAGGGAGCTAGCATTGGACCATTGAAGGATGTTCAACCAGTCCACTAGGTGGAATGACTTATTTTCTCTGATTGCTCACAATTTCACCCCAAAGCACCATGCTTGGTCAATAATTCACTAAACACAACCGAGGCCCATACATACTTGGCCACATCTGGCCACCACAAGGCCTCATCAGTAGCTCCTGCAGCTGGAACCACATGCCTATGTAATATGCTTCTGTCAGTACTGGTTTGGGTTGCCAGTAATAGACAACCCAAACAGAAGTGGCTTAAATGAAATACAGGCTTACTTTCTGGAAACAGCCCAGGGTTCATATGGTAGTCCTGGTGATCGAACTCAAGCACTTCAGTATCTAATGCACTGTCCTTAAAGATCAGCAGTTCGATTCTACCAGGCACCCCTTGGAAACCCTATGGGGCAGTTCTACTCTGTCCTATAGAGCCGCTATGAGTCAGAATTTACTCAACGGCAACTGGTTTGGGTGTGGTTTTTTTACTCGAAGTGTGGCCTGTGGACAGCAGCATTGGCAGCTGGGAGGTGTTAGAAACACAGACTGTTCCCTACTCCTTACTGAACCACAATCTGCATTTTAACAAATCCCCAAGTGATTGATTTGCACACATATTGTCAACACCCTACAGCCAAACACCAGTGTGAACACACCTGTGACTGAACAAGTTGGGTTTACTACTCATTGCAGCAAGGAATACTCCACACCGTGGGGAACCATGGGATGTCTCAATAAGAGGGTGTCTGAAGGGACTTACAGGATTTGCCGTTGGTTAGGCGAATTTGGGGAGGATCCAAAGAAGCAGGGGTTTGCTCTGGATTGGGAGCTGTCAGGAACCCAGAACAATTCTACGACCAAATGTCTTAATAAATGTTATCTATAGAGACAGCAGACCAGATCATGTCCAAAGTTGTCACAGCAGACCAGATCATGTCCAAAGTTGTAAACGGTAGAGAAGCAGCTGTCGCATAATAGCCATGAGAGAGGAATGTTTAGTATTTTTTGGTTGTTTTTGTCTGTGCTTAGACAAAACTATGAACTGGCTTATTTAACACTTTGTTATAACTGCATAACGATCCTGCCAGGTGTTGGTGTTCTGTCAGATGGTTTGTATCTAACAGGAAAAGAACCGGGCCATCTTCTAATGAGACTAAGGTCTAGCTGAAAGTGTCAGAGCAGTTTCTGATTGTCAGGAGCTGCGTTTTTCTTTCTGAACATTGAAGTTTGGGAGTCTTCTAGTTTGAGACTTCCTTTTTTTTCAAGGTTGCCTTATGGTCCAAAGTGGTTGCTGGAGCTCTAGCCATTATATTAGTGTTGCAGGAATATGAAGGGGAAAAGGCTGAGTGAGGTAGAGAGTAGCTCCTTTAAGAAACTTTTAGGACCCCCACCCAACAACTTGCATTTATACCTCATTGACTGTCCCTAATTAGAAGAGGGAGCCCTGGCAGTACAGTGGTTAAGATCTTGGCTGCTAACCAAAAGGTCAGCAGTTAGAACACACCAGCTGCTCCTTGGAAACCCTATGGGGCAGTTCTACTCCATCCTGTAGGGTTGCTATGAGTCAGAATCAATTCGACAGCAAAGGATTTAACCAGTTAATTGCAAGAGAATTGGGAAACACAGTTTTTTAGCTGGGTGTGTTGCTACCCCTCCCCCAAATCAGGTATTTTTGGTAAGGCAGAAGGGGAAATTGGGTATAGGCAACTGGCAGACTTTATCTCCAACAGGAAGGCTAGAAATGGGGAAATTCCAGGCCCAAGAGGGTGATTTTATCTTCTCCTCCTTATCAGTATTTAACATTCCTGCAACCAGAACTGGCTTCACAGTAAAAAGAACCAACCTGCCTCCAGTGTGTGCAAGAATTCTTTTAAGGTAGAATTTGCTTCTCAGGTTTTCCATCTCACTGGCTGGGAAAGCAGTAGCAATATTAACATACAAGTCAGAACTGCCCCTGTGGCCACAGGTGGGAGAGCTGTTAGAACAAGAAAAAAGACTTCTCCAAGAAGAGTCGTTTTGTTCTATTAGAAGTTTTTCCCCCAATTTGTTATGTGCTGTTGAGTTGATTCCAACTCATAACGATCCTGTAGGACAGGGTAGAACTACCCCACAGGGTTTCCTACAGGGCTTAGAACCAGTTCTAAATGGTTCAATCATGGCTGAGGGTAACAAGGCAGAGCTTTGAACAGTTTCAGTCAGGACCAACAGAAACAAGGGCAGCCTACTGTTACGTAGCAACTGAATCTCTTGCCCATGGACTTTTGATAGAGTAGGAAGCAGGCAGCAGTGCTCTGCTCAAACATGGGGGCCGACAGCCCCACTTTCAATGTGTGTCCCTCTCCACAGCCCTGTCGATAATCCAATCTCCTGCATCAGGCTCCTGAAAATTTCCTAATGCTGGAGAATGGATTATTGGCAGGACTGTGACCATGGTGTGAGTAAGAGGGTACAGGGAGTGCGGACCACACTCCTGACACTGTCAGAGAAGGTGATGTCAAAATCACCCCAGGGTCCACGGTGGCAGCAGCAGTGGGCAGAAGGGCACCATTGAGGGAGGGGCCACCAAGGCTGTGGTGTCACTAGGGTTGGTATCACCCACCACCCAGTAGGGTAGCTTGTTACCCTCAATGGTACCCATCAGACACTAGGGCTGGAGTCACCCAGTGCAGTAACTCATCACCCACCCCCACACACCAATAGAGCTAGTAAGAAGGTAGCATGCCTTCCCTTTTACTTCACAAACCAGCATAACATCTGGCTATCCTAAATATCCCATAAAAACCCATTGCCATAGATTCCAACTCGTATCAACTCTGCACAGAGCAGAACTGCTCCATAGTGTTTCCACGGCTGTGATCTTTAAGGAAGCATACTGCCACATCTTTCTCCCTCGAAGTGGCTGGTGAGTTTGAACCGATCAGCGGCCTGTATGTACAGTAGTTGTTGTTAGTTGCTGTGCAGTCAATTCTGGCTCACTGCGACGCTGGTGTACAGAGTAGAACCATTTTGTAGAATTTTTAAGGCTTTGACCTTTTGGAAGCAGATCCCCAAGCCTGTCTTCCAAGGCTTCCCTGGGTGGGTTCCAACGACAAAGCTTTCAGCCAGTAGTCGAGTGCTTAACCGTTTGAGCCACCCAGGGGCTCCTTTATGTACAGTTGTTGTTGATGGGTGCCATCTAGTTGATTTTTGACTCATAGTGATTCTGTGTGATGCAGTAGAACTGCCCAGTTGGGTTTTGTAATCTTTACGGGAGAATATTGCCAAGTCTTTCTCCGATGGAGCAGCTTGTGGTTTCTAACCACCAATCATTTGGTTAGCAGCTGAGCGCTTTTAACTGTTGTGCCGCCAGCGCTCCTCATATATACACATAAAAAAAATGAGTTTCCTGCCAGTGGATTCCAACATACAGTGACCCATTGCCATGGATTCCCACTGATAGCAACCCTATAGGACAGAGCAGAACTGCCCCATAGGGTTTCCAAGGCTTTAATCTTTACGGTAGCTAGATCGTTAGGTCTTTGTCTTGCAGAACGGTTGGTGGGTTCCAACTACCAAACTTTTGGCTAACAGCCAAGCTCTTAACCATTGTACCACCAGGGACAAGGGTATTCCTACCCTTGAATATACAATAGGATCATATTTATGCCCAATTTACAATGACTCACCCCCTCCCCCTCCACATACACACATAACCATGGGCTCAAATAGAACTTCGCTCCCTTCAGAGTGCCCCCAGTCACTCTCTGGAAGCCCCAAAGGGATGCCTCACTTGTGCTTGTTGACTCATTTAATACATTTATTAACACCTTCAAATGCCAGGCACTGTGCTAGATACGAAAGATACGGTCATCCACGAGAGTGACACAGTCACTGACCGTATGAAGCTGGCAGCCTATTGGGGGAAGACACACAATCATCTAATAGATTATACATTGTGGAAGTACTGATAGTAACAGGAGATAGAGTGGTCCTTAAAAATACCCCAAGCAGGGATTACCGGATCCACTGAGACTGGGGGAACCCCCGAATCTAATGCCTGGCTATAATCTTTAAATCTTGAATTGAAACCATCCCATGAAGCCACTGTTAAACCATAGTTTAGCCCAGTTAAAAAAAAAAATGTTTGCCTTAAGCCTTGTACTCTTATAAAAAAAAATACACTTTCATTAACTGACAATAGCTAATCTAAAGCACAGATGAGAACTTTAAGGGGCGAAGAGTCTCAATCAGTGGTAATGAAAAAATACGGTTAGAGATAATGAGAATGATGATGCTATGGGAAGTCTGTAACCAATGTCATTGAACTGTACATGTGAAATTGTGAATGCATTTCACAATTGTGTATATTGTCACCAAAAATAAATAATATATTAAAAAATAATAATAATACCCCAAGTTGGATATGTCTCCATCTCAGGGCACAATTGCCATTCTTTCTGCCAGGAACCATTTTCCCCCAGATATCCCCATGACTCACTTCTTTCAGGTCTTTGTTCAAATGTCACCTTCTCAATGACACCTTCCTTGATGGTACCTCTAACCCCTGCCCTCTCATTCCCCTTCCTTGCTCTATTTTCTTCATCATTTTATCTCCATCATCTCATGTGTTATGTATTGGTTTAATGACTGCCTCCTCTGCCCTCCGCTAAAACTTAGCTTCAGGAGATCAGAGGTTTTGGCCAGTTTTGTGACTGCTGGGCCCCCCAGTGCATAAAACAGTGCCTGAGGTGTTACTGGCCTTCCATTAAAGTGTGTTGGATAAATGAATGGATGCGTGAATGAATGAATCAGTAAGCAATAAATAGGGCCATCAGCGAAGGCCCCTAGGGTCATGGTAAGGAGCTCATCTTTGCTCCTTGGTTCAATGGGAAGCTGATGGAGCAAATGAACAGGTCATTTATGTTTTAGAAGCACTCCTTTGGCTCTTATGGGAAGAATGGCTTGCAAAGAGCCAAGTGTGGAGGGGGTGGAAGTGGGCCAAGTTAGGACACCATGGCAGTGGCTGAGGCAGAGCAAATGGTGGCATGGATAAGAAGGCTGGACAAGGTAATGGAAGGAAGCGGGCGCTTTGGAGCCCTGGAGGTGGATTCCACAGGCCTTTGTATTGTGCTGAGTAGAAGGGATGTGGGAGATGAGTCAAATTTGACTCCTAGAAGTCTTGTCTAAGCCACTGGAGCTGCGGAAGACTGCAGGAAGAACAGGTGTGGGGAAGTCAAGAGTTCTGCTTTGGATGTGCTTTCCCTCTCCTGCTCTTCCCCACGTGGCAACATCTGTAACCCTGGAAGCTGCTTGCCGGCAGAAGTCTCAGTCCTAGTGCTGTGGACAGTGCCCGTAGGGGAAGCCTGTGGCTGTGTGAGGTTGAGCCTTCAGAGGCTCTGAGGCAGCCAGTCCTCGGGAAGCCCGAGCAATGCTGGGATCCCTGCAGAGGGGAGGATTTGCCCATCCCCACCTCTGTGCCACAGTTTGTCCAAGCCTCTTCTGGATGTCACCCCTCTAGCTGACAGAGCCTCACCCCAAGTCCACAAAGCCAGGAGGGGGGCAGATGGCAACAGCACTTCCCTGTCCCCACTGCCACTCTCATCCACAGCATCCCCTGTTCCAAACCAACTTCCCACTGCTCAACTAACAAAGACCTGCTGCCTATGCCACTGTCCCCAGGGGTGAAATGCAAATAATTATCAAGGGCACTGGCCAATCGGAATAGATGCCTGACCAGTCAGATTGGAGGCTGTCCAAGCAACTGTCCTGGTGTGCAGCAACAGGTCTCTATCAGTCCCGACTGGCTGGCCAGGGCCACCAAATACCTGACAGTCCACCAAAGTAGCTGAAAAGAGTTAGGAGAAGCACTGAGAGCTTGCTGGAGCACCAGACCCACCCAAGAGTTCGTTACTATGTGACTTCAGGCCGAAACCCAGTAGGTAACATTCCAAGGGTCCAGCCTAGAGGCCTTTACCAAGGGCTCCGTCCTCAACCTCCACTGCAAAAACAACCATAAGAACAACAGAAAAAATCGCTGTCGAGTCAATTCTGACTCATGCGCTTCATAATAGAAGTGTGCTCCATACGGTTTTCATGGCTGTGACCTTTCAGAAGCAGATCACCAGGCCTTTCTTCTGAGGCACCTCTGGGTGGGTTTGAACTGCAAGTTTTTGGTTAGTAGTCCAGCACTCAACTGTTTATGCCACCAGGGACGTCTGTCCCCAAGCCTAGGAGAACCAAAAGAAACCCTCTATCAAGTTCCAGGTGCCACAAAACCAAGTCAAATCTCCTCAAGGCTTACCATATTCGCACTTTATCTGTTTTCCTTCCTGCCCCTGTTTTCCTTATTCCCCAGACACGCTTCTATTCTCAGCCCACCTCTCCTCCCCACTCCCACCTCCTCCATGAAGCCATCTCTGGCTCCTTCTCCTTCTTTATCTGTGCTTCTCCTCTAAGTTTTTCAGCATCTTCACTTCCCGGACTTTCTAAATTCCTAAGGCTTGGAGAGTCCATGTTACATTCCTGTACAGTGGTGGTTACCAGGCACCAGTACAGGCTTTGCAACAGACAGAATGTGGTTTGGCTGGATGGTCAGGGACTTAGAAGGAGTGTAATTAGAAAATTGGTGACAGGCAGGTCTGAGGAAGAGGTACATGGATAGACCTCTCCGAATGGGCAAAGAAAGTGTAGGTATTTGTGTCCCATGTAAGTGAATAGGATGACCCTATCTGTGGATACCAGTCAGCCTCTTTCCCCAGTCACTCGCGCCATTGCCCAGTGGGCTCATGAACAGAGTAGTCCCTGTGTGTACTTGGGCAAGGAATTTAACTTCTCTGAGTTTCATGGGGGAAACCCTGGTGGTGTAGTGGTTAAGTGCTATGGCTGCTAACCAAAGGGTCGGCAGTTCAAATCCACCAGGCGCTCCTTGGAAACTCTGTGGGGCAGTTCTACTCTGTCCTATAGGGTCGCTATTAGTTGGAATCAACTCAACGGCACTGGGTTTGGTTATTTTTGGTTCTGAGCTTCATGGATACATGAGGATACTAGTAACTGCTTGAGAAGCTCCTAGGATGGTTAAATAAAACTTTTACAAAGGATTCAGCCGGATGCCTGGCACACAGTAGGGACTCCACAAATGTAAGCCGTTAGTCCAATATGACAAATCTTTACAACACATGACATGGCTCCAGGCTTTCAGTAGGTACTCAGTAAATGCTCAGTGGCTAAATGGCTGAATCTCCATCTTTAGTTGCTTCATGTGGGCTGTGTATTAGGGCATTTGTTTCCTTTTTTTTATCGGCTAGTCATGAATCTGAGGGACAGGAGAAGTACAAGGCAGACCTCTCATTTCCTCAGAGCCTGAAACGGTCAAGTTCACAAATAAGTACAGGAATTGAGGCTGTGCCACTCTCAGTTGCCTAAAAGAGATGGAGAGAATCTCTCTCACAAAAGTTTCACTATTCCCCATTGCCGGTTGCTGTCAAGTCAACTCTGACTTATTACCACCCCATGTGCGTGAGAATAGAACTGTGCTCCATAGGGTTTTCACTGGCTGAGTTTTTGGAAGCAGATCACCAGGTCTTTCTTTCAAGGTGCCTCTGAGTGGACTTGAACCTCCAGCCTTTCAGTTAGCAGCCAAAAATATTAACCATTCGCACCACCCGGGAACTACCCACAGGTGCCCATTAAGAAAGAGCAGTCTGCCTCCGGACAGATTCTAGGAGCACTCTTAGGGCTCTAAAGTCTTCCAGGGAGATCTTTCAGTTCCCATATGATCCACTGCAGTGACCGGGGCTCTGTTAGAAAGTGTGGTGAACGTCTCAACCACATGTTGTCGATCGTGGCACATCCTAGTTGGTCCTGTCTTAGGAGGGGCAGGTCCTGAACCAGGCATTTTTTCCACATATGTCTCCTTTCATCCCCATGACAACTCCATTCTCCAGGTGAGAAAGCCGAGGCTTAGCAAGTTTAAATACTTTGCTCAAGGTCACAGAGCTGGGGAATAGCAGAGGCAAGATTTTCACTCAGGTTGCCCCTCTTTCAGCCCATGCTCTTTCCACAGGGCCTCCATTTTATAATGGAGTGAGCACTGGACAGGAAGCTGAGATCCCTGTGCTAAGCCAGGCCATGGACTTCCCTGCGGGAGTCTCAGCTTTGTCACTTTCTACGTGAGGAGAGCAAAGGCCACCCTCCTACTGCCTAGGTGAGGGCTACTGGGTAGGGGGGCACAAGAAGAGACTAAAGAGTAGAATATAAAAAGTTTTTTTTTTTTTTTATGACCAACGAAATTCTCTCGCAGCAATTTACAACTATTTCCCCTAATTAGACAACTCTGAATACGAGAAAAGCATTCAGCTGTGTGAAGAGCGCTACTTAACTCATTAAAGAACAATCTTTTTGAATCTATGAGAATTTTCTAGAAGTCACATGTTGTTTTCACTTTCACCTATTAAAACCAAAACTTACATTTAGCTTTTTTCTAAAGCTCCCCAGCACAGAGGTGACCAGAAGCCGATGGCGTGGCTAGACCTCAGGCTGGTGCAGAGATCACTGTTCTAGGGAACCTTAGACAAGCTCTGCAAACTGCAGTTTTAGGCTCAAATCTGAACTTACTTTGAAAGAAAGAAAGGCCCGCAAAAAAGACACGATGGATCAACAGAAAACAGTCAACATCTGCCATTATCCTGACTCAATTTTGTCTTGGATGTGGGGTGCAGTATATTCAGAGAGCCCAGTAAAGAAAAAAAACTGAGCCCTGCGGAAATGGAGTTCCTGGGCATGGAGTGGAATCAAGGCCTGGATGAGATCTCCTCACACTTGTTTCCTCATAAGGCATCCCTTACTTTCAGGCTCTATCAGGCAGAAACCAGCCCGGGGCCAGGAAACAGAGCAAGGACTTAATGGAAGGGACCATCTGCTAAGCTCCTCAAGCAAAATGCAAAAGCTGCTATTTAAATTATCATAAATTCCTACAGCAGGTTCCCCCAGTGCCCTGGCTACATGTTTGCGGAACCGTTTTTCAATTTACCAGGTATAGAGAAAACCCATTGCACAGGGTGAAGCAGGTGTGGGTGTGTGTATGCTTGCATTTTTCAGGAGTGAGGGTATTTGCATAGCACAGATATCTTTGCAGATACCAGACAAACAGGAAGTTTCAGACCCGATGCCATTTCCTCCACTCTGAATCAGCAGCTGCTTTCTTCTCACACAGAGATGATGAAAAGCCCGGGGTACAGCCCTTGGATGTGATGCACAGGGGTACAGTGCAAACAACTCCGGAGTCACCTTCCTTAGTGGAGGGCTGCCCTGTACATCCCACCCCTACCGGCCCTCCCTCAGGCCATTGCCTCTACCCAGTTTTCCTAGAGTACTTCAAGAACTGTTTGGATCCCAGCCCTAAACACATTAGCAAAACAGTCTCCAGCCACACAGCATATGTTATACTAATGCTCAGAATAGGGCCCAGTTGGGAGGCTGGGAGAGCTCCCACCTCCTAGTTTCCAGGATCCGGGCTTGTATCTCAGAGAGGCACTGCAGAGTAATGAGCACACCTTGGACTAAGCTTTAGAATACCTGGGTTCAAATCCCCCTTCAGCACATAGAGTCCTTGGGCAAGCCACTTACTGCCCTGAGCCTTGGCTCCCCTATCAGTTAAAATGGCTGCAGAAACGTAGGGCATGGAGGAGGCTTGTCTTTCTACAAGGAAGATAGCACACTTGCCCAGGTATTTACTTCAGGGCATGCTCAGACAACTAGAGCATGTTGTTCAGCTCTCTCCTCGTATCATCTGTTTCTGAGCTGTACTCCCTGGCTCATTCTCCCAGGGCAAGTTCAGGACCCCAGGAATGCTCAAGCTCAGTGGGAAGATCTGGAGCCAGACAGTCTGGATTTGAATCCAAACTCTGCTACATACGATCTGTATAATCTCAGGCAAATCTGTTAACCTTTCTCTGCCTCAGTTTCCTAACCTGTAAAATGGGGATTGCTGCTAGTAACCCAGGCTGATATTAAAAGCATTTAACAACCAGTTTGGTACCAACCTACTAGAGCAGATGCCAGCCAGTACCAGGGCATACCTGCTAAATGTCAGCTCTACTAATTCTATTTCAGAGGTTATTGTGGCATCTGGCACATTGTAAACACCATGAAGCATTGTTGTTGTTAGGTGCCATTGAGTCGGTTCTGACTCACAGCCACCTTAGTGGCTATGAGCCTCTAAGCGTTGGTCACCATTTTTTTGCTATTTATGTTTAACTCAAATCATACATTCCTAGTATGGCCCCTGGTGGAGGGACGTTCAAGGAAGGTGGTGGTGTCAGGTCCAAACAGACAATCCTGGCCTTTGGTCTCCCCCAGGGTAGCTAAGGCTCAGTTTCCCTTCATAACTTCCGTTTGCTCACCAGAAAGTCACAAAAGTGCAGGGGACAAAAGTGCCTAGTAGGAATCATAGTATATTTGTGTGTTACCTATGGGTGGGACACCCTTTGCCATTCATCACACCAACGTAAGAGCCAAATAGCTAATGGCCCAGTAACTGAGTATATATTTACAGTACAAGCCAAGCTAATATATAGTTAACATATCACATATTGGGACCCCTTGCATTGGAAGGAACATTCCAGAATGTTTACTGTGCGTATACCAATGGACAGGGGCCAGGGTCACTTTCCCTTGTGTTATTCACTCCTTGGACCAGTTTTTAAAGAGGGCTTTCTGATCTACCTCCATGTTAGGAGGAGTTTAAGCTCAGGCATCCCCAGTTCTGTTTCCTGCACCCCAACAACCCAAAGTCAGAAAAATCAAGGGCACCAGACCCAGCTGCCCAAAGGCTCCAGGCCATCTCTGCCTCCAAGGAGAACCTCCTGGGGCCAAATCTCTAAAGGCCAGGACAGCCGGTCACCCAGTGTGGCCTGTGATCCCCCTGCTGGACCCCTGTTGTGGAGGATTAACAGCAGCCATCTCTCTCCTGCAGACCCAGCATGACTGCTCATCTCTGAAGTCCTCTACTGTCGTCTATAACAGACGCTCCTGCTGGAGAGAGCAGGGGAAGCTGGCCAGGGAGGGAGGAGACAGGGCCCCAGAACAGCAGCTCTAGAAAAATGACCTAGTGATGGCTGCCCCATCAAAGCCAGTTAACAGAATGCAAACTCAAATGGAATTTTCTGGTAATTGTTTGTTTCAGCTGGAATTTTTTTTTTTTTTTTTAAAGAGCTGCAGCCTTCATCCATCTGTGGATGTGTGCAGTATGTGTACCTTTCCCCTGCTATGTCATGACTATATACAATAAAACGTAACATTGTGGTCATAAGGTAGCCCTTTCTCATCTGTAAACCTTGCTGCTAGGTGGTGCAATCTGCTTCTGTTTAGGTTACAGCCAAGAAAACCCTATGGAGCAGTTCTACTCTGTAACACACTGAGATTAACACACAGAATTAACTCCCTGGCAACCGACAACATCTCCATTAGGCATTAATACATATCCTCTGCTTTGATTTATTCCCTGCCAAAAGCCCACGAGGAAGGGGTTATGATAACAAAACAGTAGATAATGTTTGTTTCAGCTGGATTTTTTTTTTTTTTTTTTTTAAGAGCTGCAGCCTTCATGAATAGGACCCATTAATGACAAATCCATCTGTGGATGTGTGCAGTATGTGCACCTTTCCCCTGCTATGTCATGACTATATACAATGGTGGTGCAGTGGTTAAGAGTTCAGCTGTGAACCAAAAGGTCAGTGGTTAGAACTCACCAGCCACTCTTCAGGGGAAAGATGTGTCAGTCTGTTTCTGTACATTTACAGCCTTGGAAACCCTATGGGGCCTTTCTACTCTCTTTTATAGGGTCACTATTTTTTTATGAGTCAGAATCTACCCGATGGCCAACGTACCAGACCTTTCCCTCAATGCCTATAATAAACGTCTCATTTATTCCCTCCAGAGCCCCATGAGGTAAGTACTATTATTACCCCCATTTCACAGATGTGTAAGTGGAGACCTGGGACTCCAGCCCACATCAGGTGTCCCCTGAGCCTGTGAGCTTCCCCACACTTTCTAGCCTCCCTTCAGAGCTCTCCTTTCTCTCACTGGTCTCCTGCCTGGGGAGGAAAGGGCCAGTGGGCCGAGGAATCCAAGGTGAGAGCTTGAGAGCACAAACCTGCCTGGCTTTTCACAGCAGGTTAGAATTCTGGGTCTGACTTCCCATCACCTCTAGACCGGCTCTGGGTCTGCTGGCCTCTATTCAGTCAGTAGAGACTCATGAACTGTCCCAAAGGCTTTCTTGGCTGTAATCCTTAGGAAGCAGTTCATCAGGTCTTTATTCCTCAGAGTTCCTGGGTACAGCGGCTGGTGGATTCCAACCACCAAGCTGTCAGTTAGCAGCTGAGCACTTAACCATTGTGGCACCAGGGCTCCTTAGATTTAGATTTGGGGGACGGGGCTGAAATTAGAGGGTGCAGGGCTGGATAACATCAGCACACATTTTAAATTTCCATTTTACTTCGGAAGATTTGTGTCTTAATATGGGTGCTTAGGTTCTTTTGGGAATTTGCAACTCTTCCAATAACAGCAAGAGACCTAAGTACAAAGGTCTAGTAGTCCAGCTTCCCTGCCCATCCTTTCCAGCTCAGCCTTTCTGCCCTTTCTGACTGATCCCTCCAGGTCAGATTCTATACAAACTGTAATTCTAAGAGTTTTTAAAAACCATTTCTTCTAGTTCCTGCTAAGGATACACAAAGATCTCATTTATATGAAACTAAGTAGTTTAGAATGTCAATAAAATTTAAAAGTAAAATTTTAGAATAATTCTGGAATATAATTGAACTCATTATACACAGATTATTAGATTCTTGAATTTTAATGTTTCATTTCTTTCTCTTCTCTGAATGCTGTCTTTCTTATGAAATTATTCCTTTCTCTCCTTGACATACATACCTCTAATTTGGAAAATCACACTCATTTTTTTATTATTTTAACAGGGCAAGAGGCAGGCCTTATCTTTGTAACACCCTTGGTGGTACAGGGGTTAAGAGCTTGGCTGCTAACCAAAAGGTCAGCAGTTCAAATCCACCAGCCGCTCCTCTGTCCTATAGGGTTGCTGAGTTGGAAATGACTCGGCGACAATGGGTTTTTAAGTAAATACTTATAGAAGGAATGTTTTGGAGAAATGTGTCTTGCTTTCTTCCTCCATTATGAAAATGTCTTTCCACTGACCCTTAATCTGAGCATCCTTGGAATATTATTAACGTACCGATTTAAAATGTTTAGAGACCATCTCAGGAATAAATTTGATGCAGTGAACACTGATGACCAAAGACCAGATGAGTTGTGGGATGACATCAAGGACATCACACGTGAAGAAAGCAAAAGTTCAATAAAAAGAAAGAAAAGACCAAAATGGATGTTGGAAGAGACTGTGAAGCTTGCTCTTGAACAAGTGGCTAAACCGAACAGACGAAATGATGAAGTGGAGGAGCTGAACAAAAGATTTCAAAGGGCAGCTAGAGAAGACCAAGTATTATAATGACATGTGCAAAACCTGGAGTTAGAAAACCAAAAGAGAAGAATTCTTTTGGCATTACTCAAGCTGACAGAACTGAAGAAAAAATTTAAGCCTCAAGTTGCAATTTTGAAGGATTCTGTGGGCAAAATATTGAATGACACAGGAAGCATCAAAAGAGTGTGGAAGGAATGCACAGAGTCACTATACCAAAAAGAATTGGTCGATGTTCAATCACTTCAGGAGGTAGCATACGATCAAGAACTGATGGTACTAAAAAAGAAGTCCAAGCTGCAACAAAATAATTGTCAAAAAACAATGCTCTGGGAACGGAGGGAATACCAATTGAGATGTTTTAACAAATGGATGCAGCACTGGAGGTGCTCACTCATCTATACCAAGAAATCTGGAAGACAGCTATCTGGTCAACTGACTGGAAGAATTCCATATTTGTGCCCATTCCAAAGAAAGGTGATCCAACGGAATGCAGAAATTGTTGAACAATATCATTAATATCAACACAAGTAAAATTTTGCTGAAGATAATTCAAAAACTGTTGCAGTAGTACATCTACAGGTAACTGCCAGAAGTTCAAGCGGGATTCAGAAGAGGAGGTGGAATGATGGATATCATTGCTGATGTCATACAAATCTTGGCCGAAAGCAGAGAATACCAGAAAGATATTTACCTGTGTTTTATTTACTATGCAAAGGTGTTCAACTGTGTGGATCATAACAAATTATGGATAACATCACGAAGAATAGGAATTTCAGAACATTTCATTGTGCACATGTGGAACCTGTACATTGACCAAGAGGCAGTCATTCGAACAGAACAAGGGGATACCACGTAGTTTAAAATCAGAAAAGGTGTGCATCAGGTTGTATCCTTTTACCATACATATTCAATCTGTATGCTAAGAAAATAACCCAAGAAGCTGCAGTACATGAAGAAGAATGAGGCATCAAGATTGGAGGAAGACTCATTAACAACCTGTGTTACACAGATGACACAACCTTGCTTGCTGAGAGTAAAGAGGACTTGAAGCACTTACTGATGAAGATCAAAG
Organism: Loxodonta africana; assembly: GCF_030014295.1. Classification (NCBI taxonomy): domain Eukaryota; kingdom Metazoa; phylum Chordata; class Mammalia; order Proboscidea; family Elephantidae; genus Loxodonta; species Loxodonta africana. Next base: position 51,136,191 of record NC_087355.1, on the reverse strand, counting down.
ACTAAAGCTTTCAGTATGAATTATATCTCAACATAAAGAAAACAAAAATTCTCACAACTGGGTCAATAAGCAACATCATGATAAACAGAGAAAATATTGAAGTTGCCAAGGATTTCATTTAACTTGGATTCACAATCAATGGCCATGGAAGCAGCAGTCAAGAAATCAAGCGACATATTGCATTGGACAAATCTTTTGCAAAAGACCTCTTTAAAGGCTTAAAATGCAAAGATGTCACTTTGAGGACTAAGGTGTGCCTGACCCAATCCATGGTATTTTCAAGTGCCTCATATGCATAGGAAAGCTGGACAATGAATAAGGAAGACTGAAGAAGAATTGATGCCTTTGAATTATGGTGTTGGCAAAGAATGTTGAACATACCATGGACTGCCAAAAGAACAAACAAATCTGTCTTGGAAGAAGTACAACCAGAATGTTCCTTAGAAGCAAGCATGGTGAGACTGTGTCTTACATACTTTGGACATGTTGTCAGGAGGGATCAGTCCCTGGAGAAGCACTTCATGCTTGGTAAAGTACAGGGTCAGGGAAAAAGAGGAAGACCCTCAAGGAGATGGACTGACACAGTGACTACAACAATGGGCTCAAGCATAACAACGATTGTAAGGATGGCACAGGACTGGGCAGTATTTCGTTCTGTGGTACATAGGGTAGCTATGAGTGAGAACCGACTCGATAGCACCTAACAACAACAATTTACTTCTCCAGATCACAGAGTCTTGGAGGAGATGATCAAGAATATGAGTTCATTCTCAGGAACGAGTCCTTGGGATTCCAAGCTCCCATGTCTTGTGCCTTTCTCACAAGGTCATAGATGAGTCTGTTGCTGTTGCTGTCAGTGTCCTTTATGCACTGAGCCTTGGGGCCTGGCTGAACCCTGAAATACCACTGAAGCCCTTCCCATCCAGTGATGCCCAGCAGGAACACCCTCAGGGATGCTTCAGCTTCTTCTACCACATTAACAGAGAAGCCCCTGATACTATGCTGACAGATCCTTCTAGGGTTGATCAATCTTACAAAGCTACTCAGGGGAAGCCTGTTGTGGTTAACTGGTTGGTTTGATTAACTTCTGGTTCCCTACACTGAAGAAACTGACCCAAGTTTCAATAGAGCATTTAGAATGATGCATCATAATCAAAGTCTTTTCTCCTCCTGTCCCAAGCATGCTCACCAAGACACTCCACCCACCCCACAAAAGGGAGAGCCCACCTCTCCCTACTTTGTTCAGGGATCCTAATTCTGGTGTCCCTGGTCTTGACCATCAGTTCCAGGTGTCCTCATCACCATTTCTCCCAGAGGCCCTGGGTGTAAGCTCTTGTGAAAAGCAAAATTTTTGTGGACCTCTGTCCTCCTCCTGAATTCCTGTGGTAAGCATGCTGAATTGGCCTTGCTTTAGCCTTGGAAGAAAGACCTGGCAATCTACTTCCAAAAAATCAGCCATTGAAAATCCTATGGAGCACAGTTCTACTCTGACACACATGGGGTTGCCATGAGTCAGAATCAACTTGAAGGCAACTAATTAGTTAGGATAAACCAGCAAACCATTGTAACAAATAGACCCAAAAATGCATTGACTCAAGTACAACAGAAGTGAATTTCTAGGTCTCATAACATTCCAGAGTGGATGTTCTGGGTCAGCAGGTGGCTCTACTCTGCGTGGTGATTCAGTGATCCAGGCTATTTCCAGTAAGGTGCTCCATCATCCCTGAGAGCCTGCCATATTCTGCACTAAGCCGGTCGTAGGAGAAAGAGAACATGGAGAGGGCACACTGCTGTTTCAAAAGATACTCACATTCCATTAACTAGAATTCCATCCACAGCCAACCCTAACTGCAAGAGAGACTGGGAAATACTGCCTAACTCTTACCCAGCAAGAAGAGAACAAATTTCAGTGGAAAGCCAACAGCCTCTGCCATCGGTCCTATTTATCTTCCCAACTCCACCCACCCTTACTTTCCTACTCACCGTATTTGTCACCCTTATAATGTGCAGTATTGAGAATTTTATAACTCTGGAACTAATACATTCAAGATACAGCCACCTACTGCTTCTAAGGAGCAGATAATAAAATCTGTTCACCAAGGAGTAATCACTGTTGTCTTAGTAACGCACACCATATCCTAGCACTGATCTGCATTAGCGTTCTTTGAGCTTTTATTTGTTTTAAAATGTATTGTCCATGCTGTCATTTCTTATCCTCAGGCCTCACTGATCTATACCAGCTCCAAGGGAAATAAAAGCCAAACGTTAATAAACATCTTCCTTGAGCACAAATACATTTCAGAGGTTCAAGCTCAAGATCAGTCTTGTGATATAAATCTTTGGGTAGGTTATTTGGACTCCATTCATACATATTTGCCGTAATGCCATTGTTAATGGGGAACAGGACCAGGCTTGAGGTTATAGCCCTTGACACAGAGTCCTCTAATCTCCACTTCTCCCTCCAGCTAAGGCTGTTCCCTCCCATCTATCAAGGAACAAGAGAAGCCAAGTAGATTTAGGAGAGCATTGGACATTTGTTGGGTGGCCCATGGAATAATGTGTGCCTCGGGTTTGCAGATGGGGAGGGACAAAGAGAGGGATAGCTTAGAAATGACCTGGTGGTCCATGGGAATTTGTCCAATGGAAAGTAGTCATCTGACATATGGTGAGAGGTTCTCCAGCTTTTTATCTCCCCAAATTCCCATTTCTCTTCCTAATGGCCCTCACTGTTAGTGTCCCCCGGGTTCAGTCCTCTCCTCTCCACCTTAACAGTCCTTTGTACATGCCCGTCTCCCAGCCACTGCCTGGACCCCTATTCCAAATTCCCTGTGAGAACCTCCTGCTGCCACCTCCCTGTGCCCCACTCCCCTCCCCCCACCCCTGCCACCAGATTGAAGCCTCATGGGTATCAGTGGCTGGACTGGTTCCTGGGCACCTCTAGGCACCATTCTTTTCTCCCTGGCCCCTACCTCCACCAGCCAACTTACAGTGGGGTTAGTTCTTCTAGCCCAAGACCTCCTTTTGCAATCCTCCTCCTCTCCCCACCAGCCTGCCTTACACTACAGTCTGCACAGGTAATAAGGGCCATTACCACCTGTAAACCTTCCTTCCTGCTATTTTCCCAGCATTCCTGATCTGTTCCTTTATGCCTTATCTTGTCCTTGTTCAAGGTCCAACTCTTCCATGGAGGTCCCTCTGCTTAGCCCGCAGTGGACATCCTGAGCTCTACCTTGTTCAGGGCTATTGGCTTGAGGTACCTGTTAACAGACCCAAGTGAATATGCCTTAAGTGTCTTCTACTGGGACAAAACTTCTAGATTTTCTGCAGCATGAAACTACTGGAATTCGAAGGGAGTTAAAGCCCACTAAGTTGCTTCACAGTGCTTGGAGGTAAATAAACCATCCCTCCTCATTTTTTTTTTTTTTTTCCTCTTTAGTTAATAGAAGCCCTTAGCCAGCAACTGGGAGGAGTATGCTTTGTCTTTGCAATGTCGTATGGAAACATCAGGTGAATTCACTCACTAGTGACGGTGGTCAAAAAAGGGTATCACTTCCTTTATTTTGTGGCTCTGGTGCAGACTTAGGGTTTAGGTAAACTTTTTACCTCAGATGCCTCTAGAGGTGAAGGTTAAAGCAGTGTTCCTTCAGGTGTGGTCCTTGGGCAACCTACATCAGAACCACCAATGGCGCTTGTTAAAATGCAGATTCTTGGTCTCCTCCCTGACCTATTATTGAACAAGAATCTCTGAATGTGGAGCTTGAGAATCTGCATATTTATCGAGCACTTTCTCAATGGCTTAGCTGTGATCAGTTGTTTGGCACAGGATACTGTCACCTTGGCCCTTCCACCCCAAGGGCCTTGCAACATAGCCTGGGTTCCTGGGCCCTCCTGGCTCAGTATCAGAGACCTGTTGGGGCCATCTCATAACTCCAGGTAAATATTTACCCATGGTTTTGGCACTTTGTCCTAGAGTCTTTGGGTGGTGCAAATGGTTAATGCATTTGTCTGTTAGTAAAAGGTTGGAGGTTTGAATCTACCCAGAGGCACCTCAGAAGAAAAACTTTGTGATCTACTTCCAAAAAAATCAGCCATTGAAAACCCTATGGAGCTAGAGGTGGAGCCAAGATGGTGGAATAGACAGACGCTTCCGGCGAGCCCTCTTTACAACAAAGACCTGAAAAAAAACAAGTGAAATGAGTATATTTGTGACAAGCTGGGAGCCCTGAGCATCAAAGGCAAGCTTAGACAACGAACTGAGGGGCAGGGGGAAGAAGAGACCATTCAGAAGTGGAGAGGGGTTACAGGACCTACTTTGCGGGGAGCCCTTAGGCACCATTCCCAGGGCGGTGGCAGCAGCAGTGGTGGGCTGGTACTAGCATTCTGCTGCAGTTTCCTCAGGGAGAAGCAGCCAGCCCCACAGCCTACTCACACCTCCGGAACCTGAGAAGAATGGTGCTCTCGGCAAAAGCTAAGTACTTGCGTATATTTTACCGTGCCGCACCCCCACCCCCAAGCCGGCTTCAGTGGCTAAATCCCTGGGCTGAGATAGGCCCTGTTGAGCACCTAGGGCCATCCTCCCGGCCTTGGGGAGGGAAAAAATTTGCAACTGGGGGGAAAAGATAATTTGCTAGCTCCATTAACTGGGGGAGCTCAGGACAGAAGCGGCTCCTGTCTAGGCATAAACTGTTCATGGACCTTGAGCACCTTTCCCTTCTGCATGGACCTGTGTGGGCCTATTTCGGGAGAATAGGCAAACTCCAACCATTTCAGCTGTATGGTGGAGAAGTGGGTGTTTGACATTTGACAGTGCTTTGCCTATTAAACAAGGTCCTCACCTACCCACATCAGGGACCTAAGGACTGGTAGCTCCACGCAGGTCACCCAGCCACCTGCAACAGGGGTCCAAAGATAACTGGTACCTCCCAGTCCTTAAGACCAAAAACTTTGGGTGCCTATGGTCCATCTGCAGGACCCACCCACCAGCGTGCTCTAGGGAACAGGGACGTGTTTTCCTCAGAGACAGTCAGGTCGGTTCTCAGCCCCCTGCCTTGTTCAGAGCATGACCCCCTGCTGCAATCAGATACCGGTATATACGCCAATCACCCCTGCCCCTCTAAGACTGTAGGACAGAGCCTGTACCACACACTTGATGATTAGCTACCTGGAAACCTGAGCTGAATTCATACAAGAAAACTGAATGGGCTCCTAGACCGATATACCTGATAACAGCTCTAGCCAGCTGGGGACAGGACACCAGAGCTCCAAAGGCAAAAATAATCAAGCTAGCTCACTCAAGCAACCCACAGGGATATACCAAAACAAAACAAAGCAAGCAACTATAACACAGTAAGCAAGCATAAACTAATACAATAACTTATAGATGGCTTGGAGACAACAGTCAATATCAAGTCACACAAAGAAACAGGCCATGGTCACCTCAACAGGCTCTCAAAACAAAGAATCCAGGGATCGTCTAGATGAAAGTGGATTCCTGGAATTACCAGACGCAGAATACAAAAGTTTAATATACAGAGCCCTTCAAGGCATCAGGAAGGAAATGAGGCAATATGCAGAACAAGCCAAGGAACACACAGATAAAGCAATTGAAGAAATTAGAAAGATTTCAATAAGCAGGAAAAATCCATAGACGGAGAGCAATCAGAAATTCAGAAGATTAACAATAAAATTGAGCAAGTAGAAGCCAGAATTTCTGAACTCAAAGATAAATCACTTGGCACTAATATATTTGAAGAAAAATCCGATAAAAGAATTTTAAAAAATGAAGAAACCTTAAGAATCATGTGGGACTCTATCAAGAGAAATAAACTACAAGTGATTGGAGTACCAGAACAGGGAGGGATAACAGAAAATACAGAGAAAATTATTGAAGATTTCTTGGCAGAAAACTTCCCTCATATTGTGAAAGATGAGAAGATATCTGTCCAAGATGCTCATCGAACTCCACATCAGGTAGATCTGAAAAGAAAGTCACCAAGACATGTTATAATCAAATTTGCCAAAACCAAAGATAAAGAGACAATTATAAGAGCAGTGAGGGATAAACGAAAAGTCACCTACAAGGGAGAACCAATAAGAATAAACTTGGACTACTCGGCAGAAACCATGCAGGCAAGAAGGCAATGGGATGATATATTTAAAAAATTGAAGGAAAAAAATTGCCTGCCAAGAATCATATATCCGTCAAAACCGTCTCTTAAATACGAAGGTGAAATTAAGACATTTCCAGATAAACACAAGTTGAGGGAATTCGTAAAAACCAAACCAAAACTACAAGAAATACTAACGGGAGTTCTTTGGTTAGAAAATTAATAATATCAGGTATCAACCCAAGACTAGAACACTGGGCAGAGCAATCGGAAGTCAACCCAGACAAGGAAATCCAAAAAAACAAAGCAAGATTAAAAAAAAAAAAAAGCCCAAAACAGGGTAACAGCGATGTTATTATACATAAGAAGACAACATTAAAATAATAAAGAGGGACTAAGAAATGTAATCATACACCTTCCATTTGGACAGGAAGATACGGTGATACAAAGAAATAAGTTAGTTTTAAAATTTAGAAAAATAGGGGTAAATAATAAGGTAACCACAAAGGAGACAAACTATCCTACTCACCAAAATAAGATACAAGGGAAAAATAGAGACTCAGCAGAAACAAAATCAACAACAACAAATATGAGGAAAGGACAATACATAAAGAAAATCTACTCAGCACATAAAATTAAGTGGGAAAAAGAAATTGCCAACAACACATAAAAAAGACTTCAAAATGATAGCACTAAATTCGTACCAGGCGCTCCTTGGAAACTCTACCAGGCAGTTCTACTCTGTCCTTTAGGGTCACTATGAGTCAGAATCAACTCGATGGCAGTGGGTTTGGTTTTTTTTTTTTTTTTTTTATCCACAATTACCCTGAATGTAAATGGACTAAATGCACCAATAAAGAGACAGACAGTGGCAGAATGGATTAAAAAACAAGATCTGTCTATATGCTGCCTAAAAGAGACACACCTTAGACTCAAAGATACAAACAAACGAAAACTCAAAGGATGGAAAAAAATATATCAAACAAACAACAATCAAAAAAGAGCAGGAGTGGCAATATTAATTTCTGATAAAATAGACTTTAAAGTTAAATCCATCAGAAAGGATAAGGAAGGACACTATATAATGATTAAAGAGACAATACACCAAGAAGATATAACTGTACTAAATATTTATGCACCCAATGACAGGGCTGCAAGATACATAAAACAAACTCTATCAGCATTGAAAAGTGAGATAGACAGCTTCACAATAATAGTAGGAGACTTCAACACATCACTTTCGGTGAAGGACAGGACATCCAGAAAGAAGCTCAATAAAGACACGGAAGATCTAAATGCCACAATCAACCAACTTGACCTCGTAGACATATACAGAACACTTCACCCAACAGCAACCAAGTATAGTTTCTTTTCTAGTGCACATGGAACATTCTCTAGAATAGGCCACATATTAGGTCATAAAGCAAGCCTTAGCAGAATCCAAAGCATTGAAATATTATAAAGCATCTTCTCTGACTATAAGGCCATAAAAGCGAAAATCAATAACAGGAAAAGCAGGGAAAAGAAATCAAACACTTGGAAACTGAACAATACCCTGCTCAAAAAAGACTGGATTCTAGAAGACATTAAGGGTGGAATAAAGAAATTCAGAGAATCCAATAAGAATGAAAACACTTCCTATCAGAACCTTTGGGACACAGCAAAAGCGGTGCTCAGAGGCCAATTTATATCAATAAATGCACACATCCAAAAAGAAGAAAGAGCCAAAATCAAAGAATTATCCCTACAACTTGAACAAATAGAAAGAGAGCAACAAAAGAAACCCACAGGCACCAGAAGAAAACAAATAATAAAAATTAGAGCTGAACTAAATGAAATAGAAAACAGAAAAACAGTTGAAAGAATTAACAAGGCCAAAAGCTGATTTTTTGAAAAAATCAACAAAATTGATAAACCACTGGCCAAGCTGAGAAAAGAAAAATAGGAGAGGAAGCAAATAACCCAAATAAGAAATGAGATGGACGATATTACAACAGACCCAACTGAAATTAAAAGAATCTTATCAGATTACTATGAACAACTGTACTCAAACAAATTTCAAAACCTAGAAGAAATAGATGAATTCCTAGAAACACACTACCTACCTAAACTAACACAAACAGAGATAGAACAACTAAGTAGACCCATAACAAAAAAAGAGATTGAAAAGGTAATGAAAAAACTCCCAACAAAAAAAAAGCCCTGGTCCAGACGGCTTCACTGCAGAGTTCTACTAAACTTTCAGAGAAGAGTTAACGCCACTACTACTAAAGGTATTTCAGAGCATAGAAAAGGACAGAATACTACCAAACTCATCCTATGAAGCCACCATATCCCTGATACCAAAACCAGGTAAAGACACCACAAGAAAAGAAAATTATAGGCCTATTATCCCTCATAAACGTAGATGCAAGAATCCTCAACAAAATTCTAGCCAATAGAATTCGACAACGTATCAAAACAATAATTCAACATGACCAAGTGGGATTCATACCAGGTATGCGGGGATGGTTCAACATTAGAAAAACAATTAATGTAATCCACCACATAAATAAAACAAAAGACAAGAATCACATGATTTTATCAATGATGCAGAAAAGGCATTTGACAAAGTTCAACACTCATTCATGATAAAAACTCTCAGCAAAATAGGAATAGAAGGAAAATTCCTCAGCATAATAAAGGGCATTTATACAAAGCCAACAGCCAACATCACCCTAAATGGAGAGAGCCTGAAAGCATTCCCACCGAGATCAGGAAACAGACAAGGATGCCATTTATCACCACTCTTATTCAACATTGTGTTGGAGGTCCTAGCCAGAGCAATTAGGCTAGATAAAGAAATAAAGGGCATCCAGATTGGCAAGGAAGAAGTCAAAGTATCTCTATTTGCAGATGACATGATCTTATACACAGACAACCCTAAGGAATCCTCCAGAAAACTACTGAAACTAATAGAAGAGTTCAGTAGAGTATCGGGATACAAGATAAACATACAAAAATCGGTTGGATTCCTCTATACCAACAAAAAGAACTTCGAAGAGGAAATCACCAAATCAATGCCATTTACAGTAGCCCCCAAGAAGATAAAATACTTAGGAATAAATCTTACCAGAGATGTAAAAGACTTATACAAAGAAAACTACAGTACACTTCTGCAAGAAACCAAAAGAGACTTACATAAGTGGAAGAACATACCTTGCTCGTGGATTGGAAGACTCAACATTATAAAAATGTCTATTCTACCAAAGCGATCTCTACATTTAATGCAATTCCAACCCAAATCCCAACAACTTTCTTTAATGAGATGGAGAAACAAATCACCAATTTCATACGGAAGGGAAAGAGGCCCCGGATAAATAAGGCATTACCGAAAAAGAAGAACAAAGTGGGAGGCCTTACTTTACCTGATTTTAGAACCTATTATACCACCACGGTGTCAAAACAGCCTGGTACTGGTACAACAACAGATACATGGACCAATGGAACAGAATTGAGAATCCAGACATAAATCCATCCACATATGAGCAATTGATATTTGACAAAGGCCCCAAAACTGTTAAATGGGGAAAAGACAGTCTTTTTAACAAATGATGCTGGTATAACTGGATATCCATCTGCAAAAAAATGAAACAAGACCCAAACCTCACTCCATGCACAAAAACTAAATCAAAATGAATCAAAGACCTAAATATAAAATCTAAAACGATAAAGATCATGGAAGAAAAAATAGAGACAATGTTAGGAGCCCTAATACATGGCATAAACAGTATACAAAACACTATTAAGAATGCAGAAGAAAAACTAGATAACTGGGAGCTCCTGAAAATCAAACACCTACGCTCATCCAAAGACTTCACCAAAAGAGTAAAAAGACTACCTACAGACTGGGAAAAAGTTTTTAGCTATGACATTTCTGATCAGCGCCTGATCTCTAAAATCTACATGATACTGCAAAAACTCAACTACAAAAAGACAAATAACCCAATTAAAAAATGGGCAAAAGATATGAATAGACACTTCACTAAAGAAGACATTCAGGTAGCTAACAGATACATGAGGAAATGTTCACGATCATCAGCCATTAGAGAAATGCAGATCAAAACTACAATGAGATTTCATCTCACTCCAACAAGGCTGGCATTTATCAAAAAAACACAAAATAATAAATGTCGGAGAGGCTGTGGAGAGATTGGAACACTTATACACTGCTGGTGGGAATGTCAAATGGTACGACCACTTTGGAAATCGATTTGGCTCTTCCTTAAAAAGGTAGAAATACAACTACCATACCACCCAGCAATCCCACTCCTTGGAATATATCCTAGAGAAATAAGAGCCTTTACACGAACAGAAAAAAGCACACCCATGTTTATTGCAGCACTGTTTACAGTAGCAAAAAGATGGAAGCAACCAAGGTACCCATCAACAGATGAATGGATAAATTATGGTGTATTCACACAACAGAATACTACGCATTGATAAAGAACAGTGAGGAATCTGTGAAACATTCCATAACAAGGAGGAACCTGGAAGGCATCATGCTGAGTGAAATTAGTCAGCCGCAAAAGGACAAATATTTTATAAGACCACTATTATAAGAACTTAAGAAATAGTTTAAACTGAGAAGAAAAACATTCTTTTGTGGTTACGAGACAGGGGAGGGAGGGAGGGTGGGAGAGGGGCATTAGCTAATTAGATAGTAGATAGGAACTACTTTAGGTGAAGGGAAAGACAGCACACAATACAGGGGAGGTCAGCACAATTGGACTAAACCAAAAGCAAAGAAGTTTCCTGAATAAACTGAACGCTTCGAAGGCCAGCGTGGCTTCTGGGGTCTTAAACGCTAGCAAGCAGCCATCTAAGATGCATCAATTGGTCTCAACCCACCTGCATCAAAGGAGAATGAAGAACACCAAGGACACAAGGCGATTACGAGCACAAGAGACAGAAAGGGCCACATGAACCAGAGACTACATCATCCTGAGACCAGAAGAACTAGATGGTGCCCGGCTACGACCGATGACTGCCCTAACAGGGAACACAACAGAGAGCCCCTGAGGGAGCAGGAGAGCAGTGGGATGCAGACCCCAAATTCTCATAAGACCAGACTTAATGGTCTGACTGAGACTGGAAGGACCCCGGTGGTCATGGCCCCCAAACCTTCTGTTGGCCCAGGACAGGAACCATTCCCGAAGCCAATTCTTCAGACATGGATTAGACTGGACAATGGGTTGGCGAGGGATGCTGGTGAGGAGTGAGCTTCTTGGATCAGGTAGACACTTGAGACTATGTTGGCATCTCCTGCCTGGAGGGGAGATGAGAGGGTGGAGGAGGTTAGAAGCTGGCAAAGTGGACAGGAAAAGAGAGAGAGGAGGGAGAGAGGGCTGTCTCATTACGGGGAGAGTAGTTGGGAGTGTGTAGCAAAGTGTATATGGGTTTTTGTGTGAGAGGCTGACTTGATTTGTAAACTTTCACTTAAAGCACAATAAAAATTATTAAAAAAAAAAAAGAAAGAAAACCCTATGGAGCACAATTCTACTCTGACATACGTGGGGTCACCATGAGTCGGAGTAGCCATGAGTCAGGGTCACCATGAGTCAGAGTCAACTTTAAGGCAATTGGTTTTATTTTGACTAAGTGGGCATATTACAGATATTTGTTGTCCTTGAGGGCAATGGCCATGTCTTCTCTGTTCCTTTGGGGCAGCTCACTGGCATATACTAAGTACTCAATCTATGCCTGGTGGTAGATTGATTGATAAGATCAGAGGTCCAGGCCACATCCCTTGCTCTTTAGCAAGGGAGAGGAAACAGAAACTTTAGTTAATACTCGGCCTCATCACTCCTCAAGTTGTTTCTAACAGAAGAAGAAGCTGTTTTGTTCATGTTCACAATTCACAGATCCTCAGCTGGGCAGAGACACAGTTGGCATGACTCAGGAAAGGCAGATGTCAGTAGAGGGGAGAATTCTAAGAGTGAGCCAGTACTGGTGACTGAATGAAGCTGACCTTAAGTGCTTTGACAAGGGCTTAGCCAGAAAGACCTTCTGTGCATAGTTTTAGTTTTTGTTCTCTGGGGTAATACCTGTATTGTTAGTCCTTGGTGTGCAGTCTCCCTGGAGGGCTGGTAAACTCCCAGATGGGCCCTGGTTCCTGTGAGTGTCATGGGAGAAGCTGTCTCATATCAAAGGCCATGGTCAAGCCTCAATTAACAAACACTTTTGGCAATGCGACGTTGGCCTGCTTGGTAGGATCCTGTGCAGCTTCTGACTACCACTGGCCCTCAGGTATGACAGTCAGTGATTGGCTGGTTTTTCTCACTTACTCAAAGTGAGTGGGTATGTCTAAACAAGAGATTTGCTAGGAATGGATTGACCTTACTTCTCAGAACTTCTGGATTTCCCAACATACTGCAGAGTCTAGGCTCTTGCAGCCTAAAGGGAAAGACAGAACCTTGAGATATGCAGAAAGGGAGCCCACCAGCCATGATGGGTAAGATCTGAATATGGCCTGGAGAAAGCTGTAGCCATTCAGGATATGATTTTACTCATAAACCAAAGACAAAAAGAAAATCAGAGAAGGTTTAAATGAGTCCTTAGACAATAACAGGCCTAACCAAAAATGAATGGATTCTTTCTGTAGCTAAAAAATACATGTGGCTTAGGCTGAGTTCTCTAGAGAAGCAAAACCAGTAAAGTGTATAAATACATATATAGACAGAAATTTATATCAAGGAAATGGCTCAAGCGGTTGTAGAGGCTGAAATGTCCCAAGTCCGTGGGTCAGGCTTCTCCTGAGGCAAGTAGCCACAGGGGCTGGTGAACCCAAGACCAGCAGGTTGGAGAGCAGGGCTCTTGTTCAGGGACTGTGAAGATCAACAAATCCCAAACATCAGCAGGCAAGACCACAGGTAAGCTTCTAGCTCAAATCCCAAGAACCAGAGATCAGATGAACAGGAGCCAGCTGCAGGACCCAGAATGAGCAAGAGCCACAGCGCTTGCCAGAATATCCACTTATGTTCAATGCAGGCTGCATGCCCAAAGAAACTCCCTTTCAACTGATTGTCTACTCATAGCAGATCCCATCATGGAGGTGATCATATAATATCAAATCTCATCGTGAAAGTGATCAAACCATCATACGGCTATCAAGTCACTGAGGATCATGGCCCAGCCAAGCTGATACACAACCTTAACCGTTACAACATGTAACACACACACATAGAAATGAAAGAGAATCATTGGCCAATGAGGATTGTTCATGCTTGTAGAAAGCAAACCACCTTTATCAGTGTATCGATCAATGGCAAGTATTTACTAAGCTTTCACTACAGGCTAGTCTCTCTGCTGGGATACAAGAGGTGTACAAAATAGCCCCTGACAGATTTTACAGTCTGGATGGAAAGCTAAGACAAGCCCCAAAGAAAGAGTTAGAGAACAACACAGAAGTTCTCAAAAGTAAGCACACTTGCCTAAGGGACTAGGAAAATTCTTGAAGGATAGATTATGGGTCTTACTTTGAATCCTAAATCTTAAAAATTTTCAATGTCTTGTATGCTTATCTAGTTTTAATCTACTTGTCTTAGGGTACTTAGTTGCAAGCAACAGAAAAAACAAGCTGATTTGAGAAGAAAATTAATTTAGTAAAAGCATAGCTGGGAGACTGAGGCACCAGGTGCAGAAAATCGGCAGAAATCACGAGAAGACTAGAGATCAGGAACCACCACTGAGTAACTCATAGGAGCAAGGTAGTGAGGACACCTCTGTCAGCACTGCCAAGCACAGGATGCTAGTAGAGCTTGCACCAAACACACCATCGGATACTGCATACTGGTAGCCTGAGCTGCTGCTCCTGCTGCTGAACACTTAAGAGGATTCTCCATGACCTCTGTTTCTTTTCATCATTAGCTTTCAATTCTAAGTCAAGGGCAGGAGTTCTGGGTTACACGTCCACATCCTAGCTGGAAAAGAGAACGTCTGAAAGTTCCAGTTTTTGAGTGGTAAGAGAGTGTTCATCCCTGGGATAGGGAATTCCCAAAGTATGGGAAGAGGGTTGAGATGCAGGCAGCCAAAGCAGCTGACAAATGCTCATCATACCTTCCATATCTTGTATTGGAGCAGGAAGTATGAATGTTAAAGAATAACCGTTACTATTAGAAAAAAAAGAAAAATCTATAACAGGAATTATGTAGGTTATCAATTCAATAAGATTCTGCTCAGTGGGAGTTGGGGATGTCAGGGATGGCTTAATGGAAAGGGAGGACTTCTAAGAAGGGAGCAGGCACAGCCATATTTTTTTAAGCCTCTTCATTGTGTTTTCATGATCCTTATAAATGGAATCATACAATATGTGACCTTTTGTGTCTAGCTTCTTTCACTCACCATAATGTTTTCAAGTTTCACCCACATTACAGCATGTATTAGTATTTTGTTTCTTTTTATAGTGAAATAATATTCCATTGTATGTGTATTCCACAATTTGTTTATCCTTTCATCTCTTGAGGGGCTGTTTCAATCTTTTGGCTTTTGTTAATAGTACTGCTATGAGCATTCTTGTACAGGCATTTGTTTGAATGCTTGTTTTCAATTCTTTGTGGTATATACCGAGGTGTGGATTGCTGGGTCATATAGTAATTCTACCTTTTAACTTTTTGAAGAATTGCCAAACTATTTTCCACAAAGTATTTATTTTATTGCTGTTATTGTTGTAGTAGCAGACAGCTAACTTGGCTGAACTAAAATTTCAAACTCTAGCTCCCCTCCAGTGTGCAGCAGCTGAATTCTCTCATACTTTTAACCTTAGCATGTTCTTGTTAGGTGCCGTTGAGTCAGTTCCGTCGCATAGTCATTCTGTGTACAACAGAACAAAACACTGCCCAGTCCTGAGCCATCCTCACAATCGTTGTTATGCTTGAGCCCACTCTTGCAGCCACTGTGTCAATCCATCTCCTTGAGGGTTTTCCTCTTTTTTGCTGACCCTCTACTTTACCAAGCATGATGTCCTTTTCCAGGGACTGATCCCTCCTGATAACATGTCCAAAGTATATGAGATGTAGTCTTGCTATCCTTGCTTCTAAGGGGCATTCTGGCTGTACTTCTTCTAAGTCAGATTTGTTTGTTCTTTTGGCAGTCCATGGTACATTCAATATTCTTTGCCAACACCACAATTCAAAGGTGTCAATTCTTCTTCAGTCTTCCTTATTTATTGTCCAGCTTTCCCATGCCTATGAGGTGATTGAAAACACCATGGCTTGGGTCAGGTGCACCTTAATCTTCAGGGTGACATCTTTGCTTTTTAACACTTTAAAGAGAGAGGTCTTTTGGAGCAGATTTGCCCAATGCAATGTGTCATTTGATTCCCTGAGTGCTGCTTCCACAGGTGTTGATTTTGGATCCGAGTATAATGAAATCCTTGACAACTTCAATCTTTCTTCATTTATCAGGATGTTGCTTATTTGCCCAGTTGTGAGGATTTTTGTTTTCTTTATATTAAGGTACAATCCATACTGAAGGCTGTGGTCTTTGATCTTCATCAGTAACTGCTTCAAGTCCTCTTCTCTTTCAGCAAGCAAAGTTGTGTCATCCGCATAATGCAGGTTGTTAATGAGCTTTCCTCCTGTCCTGATGTCCCATTCTTCTTCATATAGTCCACCTTCTTGGATTATTTGCTCAGCATACAGATTGAACAAGTATGGTGAAAGGATACAACCCTGCTGTACACCTTTTCTGACTTTAAACCACACAGTATCCCCTTGTTCTGCTCAAACGACTCCCTCTTGATCTACGTACAGGTTCCTCATGAGTACAATTAAGTGTTCTGGAATTCCTATTCTCTGCAATGTTATCCATAATTCATTATGATGCACACAGTCAAATGCCTTTGCATAACCAATAAAACACAGGGACATCTTTCTGGTATTCTCTGCTTTAAGCAAAATCACCTGGCATCAGCAATGGTAACCCTGGTTCCAAGTCCTCTTCTGCATCTAGTTTGAATTTCTGGCAGTTCTCTGGTGATATACTGCTGCAGTCACTTTTGAAAATAATCTTCAGCAAAATTTTACTTGCGTGTGATATTAATGATATTGTTTAATAATTTCCACTTTCAGTTGAATCACCTTTCTTTGGAATAGACATAAATGTGGATCTCTTCCAGTCAGTTGGCCAGGTAGCTGTCTTCCAAATTTCTTGGCATAGACAGACGAGTGAGCACTTCCAGCACTGCATCCATTTGTTGAAGCATCTCAGTTGGTATTGTGTCAACTTTAGCAGAGCTGTTTGTAATTTGTTCCATATATATGTAGTTTAGAAGCCAGTCAAGTATCTGGGCTGAGTTTACAGGCAGAATTTGAGATTCCCTTTCTTTGGTTCTAACCTTTCCAGGGTTTCTTCTCTCACTTTGTAGCTGCTGTTGCAGTCCCAAACTCTGCTCTCTGAATTCTCAAGCTAGGAAGATTGCCAGTTTGTTTCCAAATTCTAGTTGCCCTGAACAGACTGGGGTCTGTTGTTAGGTGCCATCTAAAAGAAGGAGCGGGGCTTACCACAGCCATTTTCTTCTTCCTGTGTCAACTCCCCTCCAGTTTCTGCCTGCTTTTGGTCATGCTCCAGTGGATTCACATAGCATTTTTTTATATTTTGTCCAGAGTTCATAACTGTCATGTGTGTGAGGGCTAGTTCATTTGAACTATTATACCATTTCTGGAAAGCAAAACTCCATCTCCATTACTTTTAAGGCCTTTAGACACAGTTACTGGGCTATCAGTTGGATTTTCTTTTTCCATCAAGGCAATATAATACAGTAGCTATTAAGATCCTGGACTCTGCAGCCGAATTTTCTGGTTTCAAATTTCTGCTCTAACTCAGCATGACTTTATGCAAAACATCTGTCCCGACTGTACCTCAGTTTTCTCACCTTTAAAAATAGGGATAACCCCAAAGTACCTCCTGTATATTTACTGTGAGGTTTAAATAAATTAACATGTAAAGAACCTGGAAGAGTGCCTATTCACGGTATATGATATATACGCCAGTTGTTCTGGGTTTTATAGATATTATTTAAGTTCTCATCTCAATAAATTTGTTGGTGCACAGAGTTTGGGCAAAGTTATTACAGACATGCAGGCTGAAGATGCTAAAACCATCAATGGGAGCCAGAAACCGTGGTCCCAGGCCTTTTGTTCTTTGCTATTTACTCAGTCATCATCCTTTTCCCTTGCCATCCATCATTCTTGCTTTCTCAATGAAGTGAACTTGCCTAAAAAAGTGTAAGTTCATTTACTGGGCTGGAAGGACCCCTGGACAGCTTGTTAAATCAGGACATCCTCTTATGAAGCATACTCCGTCTTTTATTTATGTTTGAAGGACTACGTTACCATTGCATATGGGAAAAAGCCAAATGCTTTTCCCCTTGGTCACATGCCCCCAAACTCGAGTTCATATCCTGAACCAATGACTTCTTCTAAGTGGTTCAGCTTATTATAAATGATTTCCTTTAAACTTTACCTAAACCTCATCTGGTGCAGCTGAAGGTGGCAGGAAGTGGGAATTGGTATTGTTCAGGCAGATCCTAGCACCCGCCACAGCTTTTCTCTTCCCAGCTGCCCTAAATGCTAAAAATCACCTTTTTAAAAAGCCACAGAGGTGAGTTTCCCTTTTAAAAATACTTGCCTGCTGGTGAGATTTTGAGTGATGGGTGGTTTCACCAGGGCTGCAAATGTTGGTCTGAAGGTTGGAAAAAAAAAAAAACCAAAAACCAAACCCATTGCCATCGAGTGAATTCTGACTCATAGCCACCTTACAGGACAGAGTAGAACTGCCCCATACGGTTTTTAAGGAGTGCCTGGTGGATTGAAACTGCCAACCTTTTGGTTAGCAGCTGTAGCTGTTTACCACTAAGCCACCAGCATTTCCAGAAGGTTAAGTGGGATCTTCAAAGGTTCAGTCAATCCTCGTTATTCGTGGATTCCGTGTTTGCAAATTCACAGGCCTACTTACTAAAGTTTATTTTTAACGCCAAAATCAATAGTTGCGGTGCTGTGGTCGTCGTTCACAGACATGCACACAGTAGCAAAAAATTTGAGTCACCCAGCATGCATATTCCCAGTTGAGGTGGAACAAGGCGATGCTCTGCCTTCTTGTTTCAGCTCTCATACTGTAAACAAGTGTCCTTTTTGTGGTCCATATAGTGCAATGTTTTTCACATTTTTGCGCTTTTTATCGATGATTTCACATTTGTCCCCCAACTTAGTGCTAAAGTACTGGCTAGTGTTCCTAAGACGAGAAGGCTGTGATGTGCTTTCCAGAGGAAACAGGTATTGGATAAGCTTTGTTCAGGCATGAGGTACAGTGCTGTTGGCATGTGTCCAATGTCAGTGAATCAATATGTATTAAATAAGGTGTTTTAAAACAGAAACACACATACAGCAACGTTATGTATTGATCAGTTCACAAAAATTTTGTGACTAGAGGCTCACAGGAACCTAACCACGTATTTCCCCTAGGGATCAATGGCTCAGTATTCACTAATTCAGTGTTTACAGCAACTTTCCATGAATAATGAGAATTGACCATATTATTTAAACATTTGGATTAAAATGCATTTAGGCAGGGTGTACACCCTCTAGTCGATCTCAGGTCCTACCACTCTCTATTGTTTTCACTGATTCCTATCGGCATTTAGATGTGTAGCCCTTGTTCTATCTAGGAGCATCTAGAAGAGTATTAGAAACCCTCAATTTAACTCAGTACTTGGCACCTGTCTTAGTCATCTAGTGCTGTTATAACAGAAATACCACAAGTGGATGGCTTTAATAAAGAGAAATTTATTCTCTCATAGTCTAGTAGGCTAGAAGTCCAAATTCAGGGTGCCAGCTCCAGGGGAAGGCTTTCTCTCTCTGTTGGCTCTGGGGGAAGGTCCTTGTCATCAATCTTCTCTTGGTCTAGGAGCTTCTCTGCACAGAAACCCCAGGTCCAAAGGATGTGCTCTGCTCTGGTGCTGCTTTCTTGGTAGTATGGGGTGCCCTTTTCTCTCTGCTCTCTTCTCTCTTTTGTATCTCAAAAGAGATCGACTCAAGACACAACTTAATCTTATAGATTGAGTTCTGTCTCATTACCATAACTGCCACTAATCCCACCTCGTTAATATCATAGAGATAGGATTTACAACACATAGGAAAATTACATCAGATGACTAAATGTTGGACAATCATACAGTACTGGAAATCATGGCCTAGCCAAGTTGACAAATATTTTGGGGGGACATATAATTCAATCCATAATAGCACCTGAGTAAAGGGTCATGAGACCAGAAAGCATTTGCAGTAATAGATTCATATCTAAATGTAATCACTAAAACAGATCAAGCAGAATGGAAATAAGAATACTGACAAATTGTGAAAATTGTAATCAATGTCACAGAACAATTTATATAAAAATTGTTAAATGGGAACCTAATTTGCTGTGTAAACTTTTACCTAAAACATAATAAAATATATATATTTTGATGTAATCACTGAAAATACAGAAACACGATTCCTAGACCCCAAGTCCCAGCCCACCAGTCCCAGCCCACCAGTCCCAGGCCTAGCTGTTATCCCAAGTTATTTAGGTTTCCCTTTAGGCTACACAAGATATAGGTGAGGTCTTCAGGAAGTTAAACGTAGATTTACCATTGTTATTGTTCGTTAGTTGCTGTCGAGTCGATTCTGACTCACACTGACTCCACATGTTACAGAGAAAAACTGCTTCATAAATTTTCTTGATTGTAATGTTAACTTAAGCAGATCACCAGACCTTTTCTACTGCTGGCTTGGTTCGAACTGCCAACCTTTAGGTTAGCAGTTGAGCCCAAACTGTTCGTGCTACCTACCATGTGAGCCAACAATTCCATTCCTACATATATATCCAAAAGATTTGAAAGTAGGGACTCAAACAGATACTCGCACACCAATGTTCATCACAGTACTAGCCACAATGGTCAAAAGTAGAAAAAAAACAAGACTTCCTGAGTAGATGAATGGATAAACAAAATGCAGTACATGCATACAATGGAATATTATACAGTCATAAAGCAAAACGAAGTGCCGATCCATGCTATAACATGGATGATTGTTGAAAACACTATGCTAAGTAAAATAAGTCTAACACAAAAGGACAAATATTGTAAGATCCCACCTTAAAAGAATAGCTAGAATAGGCAAATGCATAGGGACAAAAGTTTATTAGCGGTTACAGGGGCTGAGGGGAGAAGGAAATTAGGGGTTATTGCTTAAGGGGTACTGAGTTTCTTTCCGTTCGGGGTGATGAAAAACTTTTGGAAATGAAGAGTGGTGATAGTTGCACAACACAGTGAATGTAATTAATGTCACTGAATTGCACACTTAAAATTGGTTAAATTGGCAAATTTTTTGTTATATATATTTACCACAATAAAATTTGTAATAAGATGTAACTGGAAAAATCCACCTGCATAGATTTACTTTATATTTTAAGAAATTCAAGCCCAACATAGTGTCATTTGTAGGCAATTGAATCTCCTGTACAAGTCAAGAATGACTCAGTGTCTATTGAACAAAATAGAGTTGACCCAGGTCTTTGGAACTTCAGAGGAGAGTTGGACATTCCATGGGAGCCGCTAGTGCCACAGGCCCAGCATCTAAGTGTCGCCTACAGCTTCCCTGCATAGGCCTCCCTGTCGTTGGTTTTGTGCCACTTTCCCCTTCCTCAATGGTCTCTGTGGCACCAGCAGAGGAATCTTCCTCAGTCACCATTTGATCGTGTCTGTTTCCTGCTCAAAATACTTTTAAGATTCCCCAGTGCCCACAGAAGAACCCCCAATTCAGTGACTTCATACGTAGGGTCAGGATCTTGACTTTACATACCTCTTCAGCCTGAACTGTCAGCCCACCTCTCCATTTCCCACCCCCAGTATATTTGTTTCTTGTGACTGCTGTAACAAATTACCACATACTAACCAGCTTGAAAAAAACACATTTATTCTCTTATAGTTCTAGAGGTCAGAAGCTTAAAATTAGTTTCACTGGGCTAAAGTGAAAGTGTTGTTAGGGCTGGTCCTTCTGGAGGCTCTAAAGGTGGAATCCATTTCCTAACCTTTTTTAGCTTCTAGAGGCTGCCTGTATTCCACGGTTTGTAGCCCCTTTTTCCAGCTTCAAAACACACCACTCCAATCTCCATTTCCATCATTACATCACGTCCTCCTCTGCTGTAGTCAAATCTCCCTTCCTCCCTCTTGTGATTACATTTAGGACTCACAGGGATAATCCAGGATAAACCAAAAAAACTGTTGTCTTTGAATTGATTCTGACTCATAGCCACCCTGTAGGACAGAGCAGAACTGTCCCATAGGGCTTTCAAGGCTGTAATCTTTACGGAAGCACACTGCCACGTTTTTCTCCTACGAACAGCTGGTGGTTTTGGACTGCTGACCTTTCATTTAGCAACTGAGAACCACTGCACCACCAGGGCTCCTTAATCCAGGATAATCTCCGCATTTTAAGATCCTTAACTTAATCACACCTGAAAAGTTTATTTTGCCAAATAAAAAACCATCTGCAAGTTCGAGATGAATATTGGGGGCCGTTACTCAGGCTTCTACATCCACCAACCTGGCAAGCCCCCATCTGCCCTTGGGGTCTCTGCTCAGACTTTATTTCCTCCTCTGAAAGGTCTCCCTGATCCCCAAGGTGGTATTCCTAGAGGCTCCTTTGAGCTCCTATGGCCCCTTTGTCCCTATTGTAGCATGTGGCACACTGGATTGTAATTGCTTTTTTGTTTATGTCTCCTCTCATAACTATTAGCAGCTTGAGGGCTGGGTTTATGTTTACCTTCTTCCACCTGGTATCTCTAAGGCCTGGTACATGGCACATACTCAGTATATGTTTGCAGCAATGAAGAAGCCCCTTCAGCCGGCTAACAACTCTAGGATGAAAAACCCTGATGAAGTGGGCAGAGGGAACCCTGTTCAAGGTGATAAAGGGGCCTGAAGAAAGTCGGGCTGGAATGAGGTGTGTTGCGTGGACCAGGTTGCATTGTGTCCTGGAGGTGTATCCCTTATGTTTGTACTCCGGGTCTTTGCGCAAGGTGTACAACAGCCAACCAGCAACAGAGCCCCAGCATTCCTGTGGTCTCACCCACTGCTCACTGCAACTTTCCGGTCCCTCTGACCCCAGGAACATGGCCCTTGGGTGTAACTATTCAGAGTCCAACTTCACGGCACCTCACTGGGGATCTGCAACTGACTGGCTCACTTAGACATTGATTAACTTTTCAAGGAAACACAATCATTAGGCAAATTCCACTCACCTTTCAGGAAAGATATAAGTAGAGGTAACCATTAACCTAGACATGTGGGTTTACAACCCTCAGCTGCCCTTGGGCACACTGGCAGTGCCAGGTTGCCCCTAGGTCCAGTTAGCTGCTTTTAGGGTAAGATTGTGAAGCTCAGGGTAATGAAGTTTGAATTTATGCCAACAGATAGGCTAATGGGACCCCTGGGATGTGGATTTATAATTTGCCAAGGTTTGTGAAACACAAGCAAGAAACACAAACACACACACCCAAGGCTATACTGTATCACAAGCCACATGTGGTTGTTTATTTCTGACAAGCTGGCCTGGTTTTAATTATTTATGTCAAAATGTATGAGCCACTCAGATGTCCTACAGAATGGGGGTGCAAAGAGAAATAGGTCTTGGTAACCTGAGAGCTCGCTGCAGCAGGCATCCTGCTCTTTGTTCTTGCTGGCAGCAAGCTCAGGGCGCTTACTATGTACAGTCTTTTGCTGGGTGGTTGAAGTCAGTTGGGTGGGAGGGCCTCTGTGAGTTTCTGCTTGATTGTTAAGGGTGGAAACAGGCCTGGGGAGCCTGGTCAACTCTCAAAAAGCAGGCACATCTCAGAATAGGAAAGGACTGACCACTCCCCTTCATGAAGTCCCTGTTTTAGTCATCTAATTGCTGCTGTAACAGAAATACCACAAGTGGATGGCTTTAACAAAGAGAAGTTTATTTCCTCTCAGTAACGTGTGCTAAAAGTCAAAATTCAAGGTGTCAGCTCCAGGGGAAGGCTTTCTCTTTCTGTCAGACCTGGAAGAAGGTCCTTGTCCTCAATCTTTTCATGGTCGAGGAGCTTCTCAGGCACAAGGACCCCAGGTCCAAACGACGCTCTTTGCTCCTAGTGCTGCCTTCTTGGTGGTATGAGGTCCCCAACTCTGCTTGTTTCCCTTTCCTTTTCTCTCTTGAAGATAAAAGGTAGTGCAGTCCACACTCCAGGAAAACTCCCTCCACATTGGACCAGGGAGGTGACCTGAGTAAGGGTGGTGTTACAATCTCGCCCTAATCC
Organism: Loxodonta africana; assembly: GCF_030014295.1. Taxonomy (NCBI): domain Eukaryota; kingdom Metazoa; phylum Chordata; class Mammalia; order Proboscidea; family Elephantidae; genus Loxodonta; species Loxodonta africana. The sequence continues at coordinate 51,112,729 of NC_087355.1, read as the reverse complement.
TCTTAACATAAAACTACAATCATGAAATGGAGGACAACCAAGTTGATACACACATTTTGGAGGGAACATAATTCAATCCATGACAGTCCCCTAGGCCACTTCTACCTCTCTTAGGCATCTGGGTGCTGGTGGTGGACATTCTGGGACTTACAGTCAAAGGACTGGTCCTCTTGCAAGCTCAGACAGCTTCATTCCAGGACAGTGGATGATCCCTCAGCCAAAGAGTCTATGAATCTGGGATAACAGAAGTACCTGCCTCACAGGGTTGGTAGAAAGACTAGTTGACAGCATACATGTAAAAGGCTTAATAATCCCTTGTCTATACAGCAAGCGATCACTAAATATTAGCTTTTGTTATATGCAAGCAAAAGCTAGACAATGAAAAAGAAAGAAGAATCGATGCATTCAAATTTTGGCAAAGAATATAGAATATACCTTGGACTTCCAGAAGGATAAATAAATCTGTCTTAGAAGAAATATAACCAGAATGTTGCTTAGAAGCAAGGATGACAAGACTTTGGCTTGCTTACTTTGGACACATCGTCTGGAAAGACCAATTGCCAGAAAAGGGTATCATGTTTGGTAAAATTAAGGGTCAGTGAAAACAAGGGAAACCCACAATGAGATAGATTGACATAATAGCCACAACAATGGACTCTAATATACCAAGGATCATGAAGATGGTGCAGGACCAGGCAACACTTCATTCTGTTATACGTAAGGTTGCCATGAGTCACGGCCAACCAGATGGCAACCGAAAACAACAACAATTTCCAATATTGACGATGATAGGGTTGTGGGTGATATAAGAGCAACATATAGAAGCTTTGGTTCAAGAATACTGGTGAATCAACTACTACACCACCTCTATCCTATATTTGAGGTAAATGGAGGTATATATAATGGGTAAAAAGCTTTTCAAGAGAACTTGGAAGGTAAGGCCATGTAGGAATGGAATTATTAAAGCTCACTCTGAATCCCCCTGAATTCCTAAGCTAATGAAGGGAATCATATCTTGATCAGATTGTTTTTGTTGAAAATCTAGCCAAAGAAAAAGTAGATTTAGCACTGGGAGTAAGAAGGCTGAGCCACACACAATTAGGGCTAGCCCATCCAGTTTCATATTACAGGTCTGAGGGAAAAAAAAAATCATACAGGAATTGCTTTAACTCATTGAACCAACAGCTTGAGGAGGTCAAAAGCTACTTCCCACAGGTATCAGGCCAGAACTTCGGAAAAAAAAAAAAAATGGAACTGCTCAGGGCTGAAATAACCACAAACAGATCCAACTGGTTTTTGTGGTGGTTACTGTTTGTTTAACATTATGTCCAGATGTCTAGATTGCAAGACACATATCCTTAGCATCAGAAAGTGTTTATAAAATTCTTAGTTGAGCTACTGGGCTAGGGACTGCCATAAATCAAAAGAAAACCAAATTGCAGGCCCCACCCTTCTATGGAAGGGCTGGAGAGGGTCCCAGTTTTCAAAGAAGTAGAGAGGAAACCAAAAGAAGGGAATCATATGAACAAGAAGGACTTGCCCATCATGCTTAGCCACTTTCCAACATGGACATGGCAAAGTAATTAGGAGCTTTGTCAAGATCTGGTTTCCTAGGTGAGCCCCGGACAGTGAGAAGGCCCGTTCCTAGGAAACATTTGGCTTATTTCCACTGCTGAGTATTTAGCGAGATATTCTGCTTAGCAACCCCCTTCTGGGTATGGGAAGTGAATGCTCCACCCTTGAAAAAACTGGCTTAGCTATGCTGGGTTAATTTTCTTGGCCATTCTGCCAAACTTAAGCATTATATCCTTTATTTGAGGCTGACTTCCTGTTCTGGCAAAGCAGTGGAAATGGCTTTTTGTTTTGTTTTTTTCACCCCAGTGTTGGCTATGACCTCAGGTTTGTATTTTTAGTTTTGACTTTGGGTAGCAGGATAAAACACAATAAGAAATGCACGTGACCAGGCTAAAGTTTCAGTGTAGAATCAGCTCAGGCCAACATTTGCTTCACTTCTGCAGAATACTCTCAGTGTATTGTTCTAAGAAGGGAAATGTCCATAACCATCATTCTTGTGAAAAAAGAAGGAAGGAAAGATAAGAGACTTCTAGACAGGAGCCTCCACTAGCTGGAGCCTCAATTTACACCTGGGCCTCAGAACAAGGACAACATATTTCAATACTATGTCGAAACATCTGAAAATCAATTATTTATAGCTTATTATAAAAGGGCTCACTGACTGAGAGGCTCTCTGCTATCTTTTAAATAGTCTATAAGGTTTATTCTTTCTCTGATTGGTAAGAGGTGAAGGGATTGGAAAACAGAGGAAGAATCCACCTCATCCCCATTCTACTTCACTTCCCACCAATGCTTAAATACTTATGCTCAAGCAAACATTTTTTTCCCAAAAAAAAAAAAAAAAAAAAATTTTTTTTTTTAAATTTTAAATTTCTTTCTTTCTCTCTTTCAGGATGCCCACATAGTCTCATGTGTCTACTTGATCCAAGAAGCTCACTCTTCACCAGTGTCATTTTCTATCCCATAGTCCAGTCCAATCCCTGTCTGAAGAGTTTGCTTTGGGAAGGGTTCTGGTCTTGGGCCAACAGAAGGTGTGGGGACCATGACCACCAAGGTCCTTCTAGTCTCAGTCAGACCATTAAGTCTGGTCTTTTTATGAGAATTTGGGGTCTGCATCCCACTGCTCTCCTGCTCCCTCAGGGGTTCTCTGTTGCGTTCCTTGTCAGGGGTGTCATCGGTTGTAACCGGGCACTATCTACCTCTTCTGGTCTTAGGATGATGTAGTCTCTGGTTTATGTAGCCCTTTCTGTCTCTTGGGCTCATAATTACCTTGTGTCTTTGCTGATTTTTATTCTCCTTTGCTCCAGCTGGGTTGAGACCAATTGATGCATCTTAGATGGCCACTTGCTAGCGTTTAAGACCCCAGATGCCACTCTCCAAAGTGGGATGCAGAATGTTTTCTTAATAGATTTTTATTATGCCAATTGACTTAGCTGTCCCCTGACATCATGGTCGCTAAACCCCCACCCTTGCTGTGCTGGCATTCAATTTATTCAGGAAACTTCTTTGCTTTTACTTTAGTCTAGTTGTGCTGACCTCTCCTGTATTGTGTGTTATCTTTCCCTTCACCTAAAATAGCTCTTATCTACTATCTAATTAGTGAAAACTCCTCTCCCTTCCTCCCTCCATCCCCACTCTCGTAACCATCAAAGAATATTTTCTTCTCTGTTTAAACACTCATAACATGGACGAATCTGGACTGCATTATGCTGAGTGAAATTAGTCAGTTGCAAAAGGACAAATGTTTTATAATATGACTATTATAAGAATTCGAGAAATGGTTCAAACAAAAAAAGTTTTTTTTTTTTATTGTACTTCAGGTAAAAGTTTACAGAGCAAATTAGTTTCTCATTAAAAAAAATTAATACACGTATTGTCTCAAGACATTGGTTGCCAACCCCACAACATGTCAACACTCTCCCCTTCTCAACCTCGGGTTCCCCATTTCCATCATCGAGCTTTCCTGTCTCCTCCTGCCTTCTTGTCCTTGCGCTTGGGCTGGTGTGCCCATTTACTCTCGTATACATGGTTGAACTACATGTGTTATTGTTGGTTTTGTAGTCCTGTCTAATCTTTGGCTGAAGGATGAAACTCAGGAGTGACTCTGGTACTGCATTAAAAGGGTGTCCAGGAGCCATACTCTCGGGGTCAGGCAAATTTTAAGTGAGCTGATGATAAAGCTGAAATAGCACGAGTAATTAGTAACAAAGATTTTCCTGCCAGCAAGTAAGGCAAATAATTTTGCTGTTACACCTTTATCACTGAGGTCAAATGTCAATTCAAAGCACCTCTCCCATCAAAGAAATTCCAAAAGTAGATCCAATGCTTCAAGTGCGGTGAAAGACATAGAATATTTGACCTAAAAGATAAGCTCGGAAATTAGGCCTTTGCATTCTGTTGAAAGGGCATATAGAAAATTTTCTAGAGATCTTTGGTCTTAAACAGTTGCATTTGTTATGGATGGGGCATGCCAGGGTATAAGATTAGAGAATAATCACTTAGAAACTGTTACTGTTCTTGTCGTTATAGAAATTCTCGTTGCATCTGCCACAAGGTCTCTAGTAGGTTCTGTGAAACTCAGAGTAGGGACTCAATATTTGGAGATGACAATAATTTCTGAGCATTTTCTCCTGTACAGAGACACTAGATGGGCCCCGGACACCCTCCAGTTTACCAGAGACAGAACACTCAGTGGTTAGGGTGGCAGGCTCTGGTGTCAGAAAGACTGGGATAGGGATCTTAGCTCCACCATCCACTATCAAGTAATTTAATCTCACTATTTTTTTTTGTTTGTTTGTTTGTTTTTTCATGCCTCACTTTCTTCATCTGTCAAATGGAGATTGTTATATGGCTTACATCCTTTGAGGTCCTTATAAGGATAAATGAGGCAATGTGTCTAAAGGCTTTAGCATGGCTGCAGTGCAACTGATTACTTGTGTGTGGTCTTTCTAGCCATGGTCCTGTAACTCCCACCCAGATAATTCTGTGATAGGGTAATTGTGGCCTACCAAGGGGATTCATCAGTTTTGCCTTAAAAAAGAACCAATTCCAGAGCAGAGAGGAAGAGCCTACCACCAAGGAAGGAGAGACCAGCAGCAGAGACCCAGCAGCAGGAGATGGCGTGGTGGGCTTCCTGGCCCATGGAGAGCGAAAGCTGAGTGCCTTTGGGCAGAGACTGAGGGCCAGGGAGAGGCATGCCTGCGAGCATGGGTATCTTGAGTGTTGAGCTTGAATTGTAACTGTTACTTCCCTAATAAATCCCATAATTGTGAGCGTGGTCTCAGTTCTTTGTGGCCATTGCAATGAATTATCAAACCCAGTAGAGAATAATGTGGGAGGGATAGTTGGTATCAGAATTGATAGAGATGGTGGAGGGAGGAGGCGTGTCTGACCTCTACCTCATAGGAATCAGCCTTGGGCTGTTGATTTTGGTTCTCCTTCCCGCTTGTGGGGTTGGAGGAAGTCAGACACCTCCCCAAAGCCATTTTTACAATGGTGTCAGCCACAGACATAAAAATGTGTTTGATGTAAGAGACTTTCCACTAAGATCTCCTGAAGGCCCTGTGCAAGAGGGCAATGTCATCAGCAGGCTTGTGTTTAATTTATATAGATATTAAAGACCAGTTTCAAGCAGACCTAAAGCTTGGTGTTACTGTTAAGTGCCATTGAGTCAGTTCTGACTCATAGCGACCCTATGTACAACAGAACAAAACACTGCTGAGTCCTGTGCCATTCTCACGATAGTTGCAATACTGGTGCCCATTGTTGCAGCCACTGTGTCAATTCATCTCGTTGAAGGTCATCCTCTTTTTCACTGACCGTCTACTTTATCAAGCATGATGTCCTTCTCCAGGGACTGGTCTCTCCTGATAACAAGTCAAAAGTGCACGAGACGAAGTCTCGCTATTCTTGCTTCCAAGGAGTTCTCTGGCTGTATTTCTTCCAAGACAGATTTGTTCATTCTTCTGGCAGTCCATGCTACATGCAATATTCTCTGCCAACACCATAATTCAAATGCATCAGTTCTTCTTTGGACTTCCTTATTCATTGTCCAGCTTTCCCATGCATATGTGAGAATTAAAAATAACACGACTTGGGTCAGGCTCACCTTAGTCCTTAAAGTGACATCTTTGCTTTTTAACACTTTAAAGAGGTCTTTTGCAGCAGATTTGCCCAATGCAATGAGTAATTTGATTTCTTGACTGCTGCCTCCATGGTCATTGATTGTGGATCCAAGTAAAATGAAATCTTTGACAATGTAAATATTTTCTCCATTTATCATGATGTTGCTTATTGGTCCAGTTTGAGGATTTTTGTTTTCTTACGTTGAAGTGCAATCCATACTGAAGGCTGTAGTCTTTGATCTTCATCAGTAAGTGCTTCAAATCCTTTTTGCTTTCAGCAAACAAGATTGTGTCATCTGCATATCAAAGGTTGTTAATGAGTCTTCCTCCAATCCCAATGCCCTATTCTTCTTCATATAGTCCAGCTTCTCAGATTAGTTGCTCAACATACAGATCTAATAAGTATAACGAACAGAAACAATCCTGCTGCACACTTTTCTGAATTTTAAACCACATGGTATCCCCTCGTTCTGTTTGAACGGCTGCCTCTTGGTCTTTGTGCAGGTTCTGCATGAGCACAATTAAGTGTTCTGGAATTCCCATTCTCTGCAATGTTATCCATAATTTGTTATCATCCACACGGTTGAATGCCTTTGCACAGTCAATAAAACACAGGTAAACGTGCTTCTGGTATTCTCTACTTTCAGCTAAGATCTAGCTAACATCAGCAATGATATCCCTCGTTCCACATCCTCTTCTGAACCTGGCTTGAATTTCTGGCAGTTCCCTGTCAAAGTAATTCTGCAACTGTTTTTGCCTAAAACTAAAGACATCAATAAAGCATGGTTGTTCCCTCCCTTTGTTTTAATTAATTAATTTTTTAAAGATAAGGCACTTTGTAGATAGTAGAGATTTGAGGGGGACAGCCTAGAATGATATTTCAAATGTCTACAAATTCTAACCAGTAAGTGGTACCAAAAATATTACCAAGAGGAAATCCATCTTCTCCACAAATGTGTTACATTGAACCACCCCTACCATGGCTCTATGCTTTGAAACCAGATGGGTAAAAAAATTTTTTTTTTTTTTTAGATCGCAAGACCTACTGAATTTCCAAAGTATTTTGTTCATTCCGACAACAGCATTTTTTAGACCATTACCTGTCAGAGAAGTTGCAGTTTCAATAAATGCATTCATTTATTCAACAGTGATTTATCAGGCGCCCCACTATGTGCCAGAAATAGTTTTAGGCACTAGAACTGTTACTCAGTGAATACACCCCTGCCTCATGGAGTTTGTAGCCTATGAATACTTCTCATTGGAGACAAGTTCAAATTACCTAGCCGATTGGACATTGCTATGGATTCTGTGATGAGCTAGTGGTGACTTAACCAAGCAAGAAGGCCTCAAAGGCTCTGTGAAATGGAGTGATGCTGAGGCCTTTGGAAACTGAATGGAAACCCGAAAGTGACTGTTATGGGGGCAGCCGTCCTAAATCACTTGACCTCTCTTTCCAAGAACAAGGGCTTATGCTTCTCTCAAGAAGGGCTGGCTCTTTGAAACCGGGCTGAGGACTCCTCAAGTGAACATAGAATTTACAGACCACTTCTTCACCAATCCATTTCTGGAGTGGCTGTTAGCTTGAGAGAGGATAAATTCAGGAGGAAAGTATGGGAGATCTGAACCTTTTCGGGGGGAAGGAATTTGTGGAGGAGCAAGGTTTCAGAAGAGAAACTCCCAAGGGTCTGGCTGAGTGAGATTCCTAGCTGCTGCTGTGGTCAGTGATATCAGAGCTCAGAGTAACTGGGAGGAGTAATAGAGTTTGTAATTGGTTGCTGAGTCCTTTGGTGCCCTCAGTTATAAGTTACAGAGGCTGATTCTGACTAATCAAACAGAGAAGGAGTTTATTTAAAGGAAATTGGCTAGCTCATAGAATTATTGGGAGCCTGAAGAACCAATCTCATAGTAACTCCACATTCCTGCTGCAGTACTGGCCTGCTAAAGAAGCTGCTGCCCACCTCAAGTCCTGGAGGAAAAGGCCACCAGCACTGCCACTCTACTGATGCTATTTCTGTCCCATTTTTTCCAAAAGAAGCCTCTGTTGCCACCCTCACCAGCAAAATGGGTTTCACCCACAGTGTTTCTCTTTAAGGTCCTCCTTCTGTGTCAAAGTCTCACACAGGTAACTCAATTGGTGGGTTCCAACTCATATTTGCTCTAATTGCAGAAGATTTTGGAAAATGAATTTTGTGGGTTCTCCCTGGTAAAAGTAGAACTCATAAGGCTGGAAATTTTCCAAATAGAGCAAAGATAGGTTAAACAGTTGAAAACATCTATTTCTCTTAACTCCTTAGCTAACCCAAGGCCAACATACACCTACCAATGTTAAGCACGACACCAACTACAACAAAATTCTCTTGTGTAAAACAATTCAGCTATCCCTCAAACAAACAAAATAAAACAAAAAAAAACCCTCCTTTGCCTGAAATGGATGTAACTCAAAGCTAAACAGCCACCTGCGGTAATGGGTCCTCAGAAGTTAAAAAAAACATACAAACAACTGAAGTCATCTAACTCTTACTAGAAGAAACTGGCAAGCAGTGGTATAAAGCCTTTTGGGAGCGATTGTTTGGTGATAGGAATTATCAAGTTTCCCGTGAATAAACAGGTGCTGTGGAGTCTGACTCACAGCAATCCCATGTGAGAGCCATATGGTTTTCAATGGCTGATTTTTCAGGAGTAGATCTCCAAGCTTTCTTTTGAGGCGCCACTGAGTGCCTTTTCAACCTTTAGGTTAGTAGCTAAGCTCATTTGCACCACCCAGGGACTCCCTCCAATGGGTACCTCAAACACCCATTTTCCCATAGGCTAGGCTTATACAGAAAAGAGGAGCTATCCTAGAATTGTCTTCCCAGCCTCCTTATAAGGGATGGAGGAGGCATCTAAGGGGATTCTGGATGTCGCATCTCTGGTAACAGGGTTGCTTCCTCATAAGGGCTTGAGACGCACTTGTCTAGAGCAGCAGCATAGGTGGACTCTGAGAAACGAGCACTGACTCAGTACCCATAGTCTCCCAATTCCTCTCAGCATCCATTGCCTCTCAACAGAGTCAAGTGTAAAGGATCATTAATTCTTGTCTGTTGACCTTAGAATCCTAGCAGAGCTTGAAGGTCCCTCAGAGGTTTTATCCTATGACCCACAGGCTGAGGCTCAGAGAATTTGGTAATGCTGTCCACAGTCTTTCAGGAACAAGTAGGGGAAGTGGTACTTAAATCCAGTTCATGGTTTTCCACTATCCCACAATAGGACCTCTTACTCAAGGCTTTTTGCATTTTAATAGGGGACAAAAACTTAAGCCAGAAGACTCAGTCTCCTCTAGTGCAATATTAGTCAGCTTTGAGTCCTCCTGCTAAGGAAAGTGAGGAACAACACTGCATTTCCCAGGAAGCCACATAAAATCATGAGAGTGAGCAGAACAGGCAGTGTCTTCATATGGATGTGTGGCCAATGCCCTCCACTCATAGGAAATTGAGCCCACCTGGCAGGAGGAAGGGGCCCCATCTGAGGTTCTTCAGGAACTTCACTTTCCAGGCTGTAAAGTTTTCAGCACCGGAGGCCACAGTGAGCAAGCTTTTCTTTCCATTCCTCACACCAGCGAACAGGCCATGACAAAAGTTTCAGTTAGAAGGGAACCCTGTAGGCCATAAACTAATCTGAATTCCACTCAGAGCCTGAAATGGGATCAACAGTCAAAGCTCTGAAGCCAATAGCCGAGGTGTTCAGATGACCAAAGCCCAAACCTGTTGCCATCAAGTTGATTCCAACTTAACTGCCATGGTTTATTCTTTCTTAGGAAGTGAATGCTCCAAGACTCCTTGGACTCAGGAATGTCTGTCTTCATGCTGTCTGCACTCGTCTTTGTTCATTCAGTATTTAAAGGGTGAAGAAGAAAGCACTGGGCTGCTATCTCACCCTGGGAATCTGCCAGCCTTTCTCATCATGCTTCTACCTATTGCCCCAGATGTACCCTTAATCAGGTCATTCCTCTGAACAAAGGCTGCATGTTTTCATTCAATTTTTCACATAAGCTTTCTATTCTGCTTAGAAGACTAATACCCTCACGTGTCTGTCAGTTTGTCATACTGTGAGGGCTTGCGTGTTGCTGTGATGCTGGAAGCTATGTCACCAGTATTCAAATAACAGCAGGGTCACCCATTCTGGACAGGTTTCAGCTGAGCTTCCAGACTAGGAAGAAGGACCTGGTGGTCTACTTCTGAAAAGAATTAGCCAGTGAAAATCTTATGAATAGCAATAGAACATTGTCTGATACAGCACCAGGGGATGAGCCCCTCAGGTTGGAAGGCACTTAAAAGATGAATGGGGAAGAGCTGCCTCCTCAAAGTAGAGTCGACCTTAATGACGTGGAGTCAAGCTTTTGGGACCTTCATTTGCTGATGTGGCATGACTCAAAGTGAGAAGAAATAGCTGCAAATGTCCATTAATAATAGGAAAAATGGAACGGACAGAATATGAATCTAATAAAATTGGAAATCATCAAAAATGAAATGGAGCTCATAAAGATCAATATCCTAGGCATTACTGAGCTGAAATGGACTGGTATTGGCCATTTTGAATCAGACAATCATATGGTATACTTTACTGGGAATGACAAATTGAAGAGGAATGATGTTGCCTTCATCGTCAAAAAGAACATTTCAGGATCTCTCCTGAAGTACAACTCTGTCAGTGGTAGGATAATATCCATATTCCTACAAGGAACAACAGTTAATATGACTATTATTCAAATTTACTAAGGCCAAAGACAAAGAAACTGAAGATTTTTATCAACTTTTGCAGTCTGAAATTGATCGAACATGCCATCAAGATGCATTGATAATTACTGGTGATTAGAAAGCGAAAGTTGGAAACAAAGAAGAAGGATCAGTAGTTTTTTTTGACATCATAAGCAGTGACTGTATGTGTGGATTTAACCGGGTAGCATACACAGGAATCAAATTGGCTACATCTTTGGAAAGAGACAACGGAAAAGCTCAATATCATCAGTAAGAACAAGGCCAGGGGCCAACTGCGGAACAGACCATCAATTGCTCATATGCAAGTTCAAGTTGAAATTGAAGAAAATTAGAACAAGCCCACAAGAGCCAAAGTATGAACTTGAGTATATCCCACCTGAATTTAGAAACCTTCTAAAGACTAGAATTGATCCATTCAACACTAATGACCAAAGACCAGATGAATTGTGGAATGACATCAAGGACATCATACATGGAAAAGCAAAAGGTCATTAAGAAGACAGGAAAGAAAGAAAAGACCAAAATGGATGTCAGAGGAGACTCTGAAAGTTGCTCTTAAACTTCCAGTAGCTAAAGCCAACAGAAGAAATGATGAAGTAAAAGAGCTGAACAGAAAATTTCAAAGGGTGGCTCGAGAAGACAAAGTGCTATAATGACATGTGCAAAGACCTGGAGTTAGAAAACCAAAAGGAAAGAGTAGGCTCTCCTTTTCTCAAGCTGAAAGAACTGAAAAAAAAAAAAAAAAAAAAAATTCAAGCCTCAGGTTGCAATATTAAAGGATTCTATGGGTAAAATACAGAACTACGCAGGAAGCATCAAAAGAAGACGGAAGGAATATACAGAGTCACTCTACCAAAAAGAATCATTTGATGTTCAACCATTTCAGGAGGTAGTATATGATCAGGAACCAATGGTACTGAAGGAAGAGGCCTAAGCTGCACTGAAGGTATTGGCTAAAACCAAAGCTCCAGGAATTGGGAGAATGCCAATTGAGATGTTTCAACAAATGGATGCAACACTGAAAGCTCTCACTCATCTATGCCAAGAAATTTGGAAGACAGCTACCTGGCCAACCAACTGGAAGAGATCCATATTTATGAAAGGTGATCCAATGGAATTGAAGTAGAGAAAATACATTTTCTGTAGTGTTTCAGTATTAAAATAAGAGAGAATATATTTTCTAGTTTAGCTGTATAAGCTGTGATTAAAATCTTTGGTCTTTAAAAACATCGATTATTTGCTCTGGAATCTGTCTCACGATTGTTCCCTTGTAGAAAAACAAGGTAATCAAGATTTTTGTTGTTGATTAAACCATGTTTCTCTCCGAGGTGACAGAAACAATGGGCGATACCATCAGCACCCGAGGTAACTGAGCAAAACCCAGACCCATCCAGTGACCGAAACCAGGATGGCGTAAAGAAGGCCTGCCAGACGTCAATAGTAAATCACTTCGTCATTACTTCCCTCTCAAAGAAGAATCAACATTCCTGGGAATATCTAAACCCTGACCCTCTCCCTATAAAACCCTTTTGTAGCCCTCTTGGGGCAGACAGAATCTGGGGGAAACTTTGCCCCCTCTGTCTCTTGAACACGATGTTCAATAAAGCCCTCTTGCTGCTTACCTCTTCCTGTCTCACTATTGGCTTGTGGCAGGCAGTAACAGAATGCGGAAATTATCGAACAATATCATTAATATTACACACAAGTAAAATTTGGTGAAGATCATTCCAAAGCAGCTGCAGCAGTACATTGACAGGGAACTGCCAGAAATTGAAGTTAGATTCAGAAGAGGACATAAAACAAGGGATATCATTGCTGATGTTAGATGGATCTTGGCTGAAAGCAGAGAATACCAGAAAGATGTTTACCTGTGTTTATTGACTATGCAAAGGCATTCAACCTTATGGGTCATAACAAATTATGGATAATATTGCAAAGAATGGGAGTTCCAGAACACTTAAGTGTGCTCACGAGAAACCTGTGTATATATAGATCAGCAGGCAGTCATTAGAACGGAACAAGAGGTTATGGGGTGCTTTAGAGTCAGGAAAGATGTGTGTGAGGGTTGTATCCTTTCACCATATTTATTCAATATATATGCTGAGCAAATAATCCAAGAAGCTGGACTGTATAAAGAAGAATGTGGCATCAGGATTGGAGGAAGACTCATTAACAACCTGCAATATACAAATAACACAACCTTGCTTACTGAAAATGAAAAAGACTTGAAGCACTTACTGATGCAGATCAAAGACTACAGCCTTCAATATGGATTCAAACTTAACATCGAGAAAACAAAAGTCTTCAGACTGGATCAATAAGCAACATCAGAATAAATGAATAAAAGATTGACATTTTCAAGGCTTTCATTTTACTTGAATCTACAGTCAAAACCCACTAAAGTGGAAGTCAGGAAATCAAATGGTGCATTGTCTTGGGCAAATCTGCTGCAGAAGATCTCTAAAGTGTTAAAAAGCAAGGACTAAGATGTGCCTGACCCAAGCCATGGTGTTTTCAATTGCCTCATATGCATGTGAAAGCTGCATGATGAATAAGGAAGACTGAAGAATAATTGATGCTCTTAAATTATGGTGTTGGCAAAGAATATTGACTATACTATGGACTGCCAAAAGTACAAACAAATCTGACTTGGAAGAAGTACAGCCAGAATGCTCGTTAAAAGCAAGGATGGCAAGACATGGTCTCGCATAGTTTGGACATGTTATCAGGAGGGACCAGTCCCTGGAGAAGGACATCACGCTCGGTGAAGTAGAGGGTGAGCAAAAAAGAGGAAGGCCCTCAACCAGATTAATTGACACAGTGTTCGCAGCAATGGACCTAAGCATAACTAATGATCATGAGGATGGTACAGGACCGGCTAGAGTTTTCTTCTGTTATAAGTGGGGTCACTATGAGTCAGAACCTACTCAACGGCACCCAACAACAAGATAAGACTAATGGCGAGGTATACAAAAATGTATCATGACCTTATTGAAGCTGTGGCCCACTCATTCTGGTCTCAGAGCAACACCATAGTACAAGAAAGACAGTCCAGCCACCAAAAGCAATTCAAAATAGGGGAAGTCCTTTATTAGTGCTTCTTGAACATCATAATAGGATGTATGTCTGCACAATGCCTCTCACAATCCTTCTTTTCCCTTCCATCTGCTTCCCTTTTAGCCCACTGCTCCTCAGCTCCTCTTCCCTCCAAAATCCTGGAGGAAACCCTTTCCATTAGTAATCCATTAGAAGAAGGATACTTCTTATCCTTCTGCCCCCTTCACTTTTCTTCTGATTCTGTATTACAAAAGCTCCTGAGACAATATGCGTAGATAGTGAAAATGGTGACACACCATGAATAATGTAACCAACATCATTGAAATGTACATGTAGAAATCGTTGAATGGTTTATGTTCTACTGTGTATATTTTCACCAAAAAAAAAAAACTCCCGAGAGCTGGTCTAGCAACATGGAATCTCCTAGGGGGCAGGGAAGAGGGCAATGCTCATATATTAGGACAGCAGCTCTTGAACGCAGCAAGTATCTACTGAAGTAGATAAACAATTCATTCAACATACATTTAAGCCTACTTCCTTTTCATGCACCTACTTTCATATTTTGCAAAATACTAATAAATTTCTAAATTTGTTCTAGCAACTCAAGAAATAGTTTAAACAGAGAAGAAAATATCCTTTGGTGGTTATGAGAGGGGAGGGAGGGGCGGAGGTAGAGGGGGATTCATAAATTAGATAGTAGACAAAAACTAATTTAGGCGAAAGGAAGGACAACACACAATACAGGAGAGGTCAGCACAACTGGACTAAACCAAAAGCAAAGAAGTTTCCTGAATAAACCAAACATTTCAAAAGCCAGAGTAGCAGGGGCAGGTGTTTGGGGACCATGGTTTCAGGGGACATCTAAGTCAACTGGCATAATAAAATTTATTAAATAAACATTCTGCATCCCATTTTGGAGAGTGGTGTCTGCGGTCTTAAGCACTAGCAAGTGGCCATCTAAGATGCAACAGTTGGTCTCAACCCACATGGAGCAAAGGAGAATGAAGAACACCAAAGACGCAAGGTAAGTATGAGCCCAAGAGTCAGAATGGGCCACATAAATCAGAGACGACATCAGCCTGAGACCAGAAGAGCTGGATGGTGCCCGGCTACAACCGATGACTGCCATGACAGGGAGTACAACAGAGAATCCCTGAAGGAGCAAGAGAGCAGTGGGATGCAGACCTCAAATTTTCATAAAAAGGCCAGGCTTAATGGTCTGACTGAGACTGGTGGGACCCCGGAGGTCATGGTCTCTGGATCTTCTGTTAGACCAAGACTGGAACCATTCCCAAAGCCAACTCTTCAGACAGGGATTAGACTGGACTATAAGACAGAAAATGATACTGGTGAGGAGTGGGCTTCTCGGATCAAGTAGGCGCATGAGACTATGTGTGCAGCTCCTGTCTGGAGGGAAGATGTGAAGGCCAAGGGGGACAGAGCTGGCTGAATGGACACAGAAGTAAATGGTGGAGAGAAGGAGTATACTGTCTCATTGGGGGAGAGCAGCTAGGAGTATATAGCAAGGTGTGTATAAGGTTTTGTATGAGAGACTGACTTGATTTGTAAACTTTCACTTAAAGCACAATAAAAAAAGAAAAATTTGTTCTAACACCTCAGCTAAAGAATAGAAGATGAGGTGGCATCTGTGGGGCAGAGGTAGAAGCAATGCAAATACCTATGAAACAAAGTTGTGAGTGATTGGTGGGAGTTGTTGGTGTGAAGAGACAGGAGGAAGAGAGGGAAGAGTAACAAGGATGCCAGCTGGTTGCAGTATGTTATGCTGAAATCAGCTCAATAAATAATAATGATAATAACACTAATATTTATTAAGTTTTAATTATGTGTCAGGAATTTTACACAAAATTTCCCATTTATTCCATAAAGGTAATATTCATCCATTGCAGAGGGAGATTTTAAAGCTCAGAGAAGTTAAACCATTTGTTCAAGGCCTCTCATGTAAGTAAGTAGAGCTGGGATTTGAACTTGTGCAGTCTGCCTCAGAAATCATGCTCTTAACTTCTACCAAAGCTCTACTGTCTCCTCACAATGGAAGGCTCCATTTGAGAGGATATAGAAAGAGACATGGAGACTGAGACAAGGCCACAGGGCATGTGGGCAGAGCTGGTGCTGTCTGCACAGAGAAAGATAGGAGCTGGGGAAAGTTGCACTTGTCACAAGACTCACTGCTAGGAAATGCTGCACAGGTACTATCTTAGTCAACACAGGCTAACTGCTGCAACAGACACCCCCAATATAGCAAGAGCTTAACACAGAAGTTTATTTCTAGCTCACATAAAATCTAATCAGACATTCCTAGTCAGGCAATTTTGCTGGGCTTCTCCTCCACACAGTGACTCTGGGATCCAGGCTCCTGCTCTTGAGTGATACAAGGCAGGGAAGAGAGTGAAGAAAGGCTCAGTGGATAATTAATTACCTCAGCTGGGAGGTAACACACATCACTTAGGCTCATATTCTATTGGCAAAAATTAATCAGGTGTGGTGAAGTTGGGGGGACAGTGTGTGAGGGAGAAGGGGGCTAGGAAATGTCCCAACATCAACTCTCCACTATGGAAGGAGACCATGACTCTCTGGGGGTCAACTAGCCATCTCTGTTGCAAGCGTTCTTGAGAGAAAAGATGGAGAGTGCTATGATTGCCTGGTAAATGCTGGCAAATGACATTCTAAATTTCAGCATTGTACGGGCTGCATTAGAAACGGGATGCTCTAGAGATTTAGACTAGATAATTCTAAAGAGTGGATCCTAGAGATCAACCCCAGCCCCTGGGCTCTATGGCCTACTGAATCTGGACCTAGGCACTTAGACTGGATTTGCCCCAGCAGTGTGGCATGCAATCCAATGTCACTGAATCTGGCAGCCTTGCCAGAGAACTGATTTCTGAGAGTGGGGTCATTCTTCCTGTAGGTTTAGCTAGTAACAGTTATGCTTGGCCATGCGATTTACTGGGTTTTTTAAAATAAGCTCCCTGTTGACTGGCCACTCTGGGACAAGAAGTATTGAATCCTTTGATATAAATCTGCAGACTAAAGGCATTTACAGAAAGAATTTGAGCAAACGAGGCTGTCAGGAGAGAAGGGGGCTTAAAAAAAAAAAAGTGTGGACAGATTCTGAGGAAAAAAACCACAAGGCTGTTCTTAGAGTCATATTTCAAATTCCAAATTTTTTATGTCTTTTTTCCCCCAAATTGTCATTAATTATGGATTATGCCCCTTGGAGGTTTGTTAATATTACTAGTTTTGGAAAGGCGTTTCCTGCTTCTTTTCCATGTGTGACTATTTAGTCAGCTGTTTCTCATTTCTTAGTGTCGGCTTAGTGGTCCAGTTCCAGGATAATGGGCTGAATTGTCTCAAATAAAACGTGAATAAATAAATAACTTTGATGTTTGGTTTTTCTGGACTTGGTTAATACAGTATCTAATACATTGGGGCTAACCTGGCCCCTCTTCAGAAAAATGTCCCTAACTGGAAATAATAGTGAATTTGAAAACTTTTGCAGATTTTCTGAAATGCCAGCATTCCTTTTGTACTTGGGAAAATGGTTTCTAACTACCCCTCAAAATACCCCTCAAATTCCCCTTAGTTTCCAGATGAGGAAACAAAACTCTGAGAAAATAGGCGTCTCTCCCAAGGTCACAGGGAAAACACAGAGCTTGGAGATGCCGATTCCCAATTTCTCAGCCTGGGTGTACCTAACCCTGTGCCCGGTCCTACCTTCGTGCTGCCACTTTTCCTACCAAACAGGCAAAAGGACTGTGGGGTAGACTCGCACAGACCTACTGAGTTGCTAAGAGAACTTTTAGAACAATTGTAGGAATTTCCAGCTGAAATTACTACTCAGTGCCCCAGTCTGTGTTATAAAGAGCCACGTTAAAAAGCCTCCAAGAAGCACTTTTGCCTTTACTTGAAGCCCTTCTTTACCCACAGCCTCATCTCCACCTGTTTGCTGTCCTATGGCTCCACCCCCTTCCTCCACTGTGACACCCCGCCCCCAATTTTAGCATCCCAGCTTCCTCTGTTGTCTTCTTGATGCCTCCTGCCCTCCATACAGCTTTCTCCAGGTGACCTAGCTCCCTGTACAAGCACAACCATTTGAGTGGGTGAGACTCAGGTGAAGAGTGGCCTTGAGGGCCCAAACTCTTGCCCATTTGTGGGCTACAGTGGTTCCGACCAGGCTTGGCTGCTGGAGTAGGTCAGTGGAGCAGGAGATCATGACCTTGGACGTAGGGGCAGGTTGAACTCTGGAAGCAGAGTCGGTGTCAGAAGCAGCTGGAGAAGAGAAAGAACTTTGATTTCAGGGAAAAGGCACTCTGAACATGAAGTCAAAAAATGTGAGGTCAAATCCTGGCTCTGACAGTTACCAGCTGTGTGAATATGGACAAACTGCTTAACTTCTCTGAACCTCAATTTACTCATCTATTAAATGGAGGCTACAGTAAAGTCCATAGACACTTACGTAGCTCTTAGTATGTCCCAGGTGTTGTTCTGAGTACTTCACATAAATTAACTCCATTAATCCTCACATCAACACTATGAAGTGTGTACTATCATCAGCCTCAGTGTGTGGTTATGGAAACAGAGGCACAGAGAGGTTTACTAACTTACCCAAAATGTGTGGCCTGTAGTAGCAAAGCCAGGATTTGAACCCAGGAAGTCTGGCTCCAGAGTCTGCCCTGTTATCTCATAGGTTTGTTATGAGGTAATCTTTGTAAAGCTCCTAGCTCAAGGCTGGGCACAGGGTAAACACTCAAGAAAGATTTAGAAATAAAAGAGACTTGGTATGGGGGTAGGCAGGAATGGGAGTCAGGACAAAGCAACCAAAGGGAAAAGGCTGAGTGGAACATGTGGGAAGCCAGACGAGGCAGAAGGACACTGGCCACAATGCAGGCTGCACAGAGAGACCAAAGTGGGTGTCCAAGGTTTAAACCAGGCCCAAAGTCTCAGCTTAGCTGTTACTTCCTCCAGAAAGTCTTCCCTGATCTCCTCTCTACCCCAGTGCATCCTATAGCATGCTGAGCAGACTCCTATCACAGCACTTACCACACTGGACTGTAATCACTGAAAGTTGTTATCTTAGTCACCTAGTGCTGCTGTAACAGAAATTCCTCAAGTGGATGACTTTAAGAAAGAGAAATTTATTTCTTCACAGTAAAATAGGTTAAAAGTCCAAATTCAGGGTGTCAGCTCCAGAGGAAGGCTTTCTCTTACTGTCAGCCTTCTCATCAATATTCTCCTGGACTAGAAGATTCTCTGCTCAGGGAGTCTGGGTCCAAAGGACATGCTCTGCTCCTGGTGCTTCTTTCTTGGTGGTATGAGGTCCCCCTCTCTGTTCCCTTACCTTTCCTTTTTATCTCTTGAGAGATAAAAGGTGGTACAGGCCACACCCCAGGGAAACTCCCTTTACATTGGATGGGTCATGTGACCTGGGTAAGGGTGGTGTTACAATCCCACCCTAATCCTCTTTAACATAAAATTACAATCACAAAATGGAGGACAACCACACAAAACTGGGAATCATGATCTGACCAAGTGGACACATATTTTGGGGGGACACAATTCAATCCACGACAGGTGTTTATTCTCCTCACCGTGGGCTCAGCAGTGACTTTGCCCTGTGCCCCTTTGTGTTCCCAGGGCTTGGCATCTAATCTGACACATAGCAGACCTCAAAGCTCTACTTCAATGAATGAAGGGAGGAAGGAAGGAAGGAATAGGCAAAAGAGTGTCTGGGCAAGTAGACTGACAACAATATTCCCATCCAGTCCAAGCATTACAACAGTGTAGCTAGCATAAGGTTTAAGTCCCATTGGCGATCCCTACTCAGTTTTCCTTCCCACTCCAGGTGTGGGTGGATCAGGGTGGCAGGTGCACGGTGCTGCTCAGATCAGGGTGTATCTGTGAGGTCATTCTTGGGAAAACAGCCAAGCAGCTGACAGGTATTAATAGCTAGACTAAGTCAGGGCCTGGAGAAGGACCTAGCAGCAGACCTGCCCTCCACTTTTGAACTTCTCGGTCTCCTCTGGCCTAGAGCCCAGCAGTCCCAAGAATGTGGCTGGAGCTGACTGAAGCCCTGGGGAATCACATTTCCGGAGCAGGCTCCTTACTCTCTCAGGATCCCCAAGGCTTTCCCAAGGAAGCTTATAAAACATCTAGAGATAGCTTACCACAGAAATGCTCATCTTCAGCAGACTTTTTAAAAAATAAATCATTTTATTAGTTTTATTGTTGTTGAAAATATGCACAGCAGAACACACGCCAATTGAAAATTTCTACGTGTACAAGTCAGTGACATTGATTACATTCTTCAAGTTGTGCAACCATTCTCACTCTCCTTTTCCAAGTTGTTCCTCCCTCATTAATATAAACTCATGCCCTAAACTTCCTATCTAACTTTTCAAGTTGCTGCTGTCAACTTGATTCCACATAGTTTTTTAAAAGAGCACAACGCTCAAGGCAGACATTCTTCTCAGCAGAGTTTTTTTTTTTATATACTTCTGCAAATAATTCTTTACGATAGTCATGTTTTAGATTTTGAGACATCTACTATGCAATAATATAATCTCTAATTACAGTACAGTGATGTTCCTAAAATGAATCCTTGGGTGAAAGTATCATCCATAGCATCTTCAGGAAACTCAATGAGCAAGTAAGCTCTTAGATACCGCTAACAAACATATCATGATAAAGGAAGATGTACTGCATGGCTTTTATGAATAACAAGGTAGATTAGAATTTGGAACCATAAAGGTACAATTGTCCAGATCCATTTGCATCTCTGTAAACCCAAGAGAGAGAAGCCCTGGCGGTGCAATGGTTAAGCACTCCAACCCACCAGCCATTCCACGGGAGACTCAGTGGCAATGGGTTTCCTTTTTTGTTTGAAACCCAAGTCAGCAGAGTTTTTAAGTAACAGCTTTTCTTACCAAGGTCCATCCCCAACAAGGCAGGCAGTGGATTCAATAGCCCCAGCTCTAACTCAGCCATCTCTAGACCCTCTTCCCTCAAACACAAGCTCTTCCTGCTCCTTCCAAGCCTGGGCCTGGGGGAGCCGCTCTCTCAGGGGAGTCTCCATGGAAACCTCTAGGGGAATTCCAAGCCCCATGGATTGCCTGCCATCTAAACTTGGCTTCTCTACCAGTTGCTTAAGAACACTGGCACACAGATTGGAAGGCTCAGCACAAAACGCCTTGATTTTCTTTCCCCAACACTGTTGCCCCAGCCAACCTCCAAGTACTCAGAAATGTGCCGGATTGTGTAAGCTGGAAAGAGGCAGGCCAAGATGTAAGAGGTTTTGGCACAAAGTGTAAAATCAATATATAATCACCTACCAAGCCCAAGGTCAACTTTTAAGGTTTTAATTTGCAGCTTTCATCAGTCCAAGCTTATTCTACAAAGCAAAGACAAGCAAAGTCACAGTCGCTGGACACTGAGGCTCAATATCCAGACTTGATCTTCCCTGTTGGAAAAATCTTTAAGACTTGTGCCTCTGACCTGTACTCTTTGCACTTCCTTTTCTGGATGTAAGACATAGCAGGAAGCACAGGTCAAAGCAACCATAGTGCCTGAGAGATTCAGGTGACTCTTGTTGACATAGATAAAGGGCTTCCTGTTAATCCATTCTCTGGAAAACACAGTGCACGGAACATTCCAGGCAGCCCTCAGATATCCAGTAATAATAAAAGTTGTCTGCAAATGAAATTGTTGTTGAAGGACATGAGAGCCAGATGTTGACCAAGGCTGTCTGCGCAGGCTGGCTGTGGTGGAAGTGTGGCACGTCTAACAATGCTCTTGACCAAGAGAGGGGATCAAGCCAGGCTGTGGATCAACTGAATGGGCCAGCTGTCTCTTTGGTGTGATGTGAGGTGAGGTGAAGATTGGAGTGAGTCCCAGTTCTACTCCCAAGACCTCTGCAAGTCACTAAACTGAATAGTTGGAGACAATACTACCTGCTTTACCTCTCAGGGTATCATGTGGTTTAAACTAAGTGACAGAGTATGTGCAACTGTGCCAGCTATTAAGCTATCGTTTCTCAGCTCTACCCCCTCCCCCCATACTCTGTTTTGTGGGACTGGGGCTAGGACTCTGCAAGCCACATTTCTCCTTTACCAGCTGGGTCCCTGTTAGATATTGCCAATAGTGGGTAGTAGGAGCCCTGGTGGTATAACAGTTAAGCACTCAACTGCTAACTGAAAGGTTGGTAGTTTGAACTCACCCAGAAGCTCTACAGGAGAAAGACCTGGTGATCTGCTCCTATAAAGATTACAACCTAGAAATCCCTAGGGGACAGTTCTACTCTGTCACGTGGGGTCTATATAATTCAAAATCAACTTGATGGCACCCAACAACAACAGCGGGTTCTAGCAACAGGGCCAGGACTAAAATGAGGCAAGCAAGCCACCTAGAGCACAAAATTTAAGGAGATGCTCATTCTAAGATGTGGACCTTGCATTGGCATCACCTTGATGTCACAGAGATTCAGACTAAGTGCTATCCCTTACCACCTGCAATTTACAAACACGAACCTTAGTCTGACTTAGGGAGAGCCAACTTCCTAAACATTCTGAGGCAGTTATTTTAATGATTTAGGTCTCTCTTTTCCCTCCAAGGAAACCCTGGTGGCATAGTGGTTAAGAGCTACAGCTGCTAACCAAAAGGTTGGCAGTTCGAATCCACCAGGTGCTCCTTAGAAACGGGCAGTTCTACTCTGTCCTATAGGGTGGCTATGAGTCGGAATCGACTTGACAGCAATGATTTAGTTTTTGTTTGTTTGTTTACCTCTCATGACAATAGACATCAGTGTGGAAGCATTCAGGGCTTCAGTGGTTGCTGTTAGTTGCGGTCAACTCAACTCCAATTCATGGTAACCCCACATGTGTGGAGTAGAACTGCTCCATAGGATTTTCAAGGCTACGACCTTTCAGAAGCAGATTGCTAGGCTTATCTTCCAAAGCACCTCTGGGTAGGTGTAAACTGCCAACCTTTTGGCTAGTAGACAAGTGCTAAACCATTTGCACCACCCAGGGACTCCTCAGGGATCCAGTAGGGCTGCAGAAACTTCTGAGGGTAGTGGGAGTGGGGAAGTCCTTTGCTTCCTGTCTCTAGATGACATGAGCCTGGGCTGAATGAAAGGAGGACCAAGTGATTCAAGTGGCCTGGACTCTTTGGTTTTCAGCATCTTCTATATGCCCATAGCTGCCCTACACTGGCCTGCCGGAAGGAAAGTAGTGCAAAGGACAGAAGAGTAGTCAGCAAGGAAGGGCTTGGAAGAAGGGAGGAAAAAAGAGTCAAAATTGCAGAGAAGTAAGAAGAGTCACCTGGAGTTCAAAGGCATTGTGCACCAAGTACAATCGCCAATTCGTGTGGGCATTAGTATCTCCGATTCCAGTGAAATCATGATTCCACCTGGCTAAGGAAAATAAAATCCATAGTGTTTAATGATTTTTGTTCCCATAATAACACTAAATGAATAAACAACAACTTTAGCTCTGCTTGGAGAAAAACACAAACCATTCTAACGAAGTGATGTTTAAATACTAAACTTACTCTCTGATTCACCTCTGCCTTGCTTACCCCAGACCTACTTACTGCTCGATCGAGTATTGAAATAACAAATGCTCAGCCATTAAGCTGTTGATATTATGCTCTGGGGCATGTTGGTTACAGCTGCCACATGATCTTTGTGTCTGTATTCCATCTAAGGCCTAACTCGGGCTAGCCAAATCCCACAGACAGCAGTTTTAGAGCCAGAGAACAGAACGTGCAGTTTACATTTTTTTTTTCCATGCAAGAAAATGATAGAAACAGACCAAACACAGTAGCTTTCAGAAAGGATTCTATCTTACTCTAAATTTAGAAATATACTTTTCTTTAATCAGGAGTATTAATGATGATAATTGAAATAATAGCTAACATGATTTCCTGAAGGTTTGGGGAATAGTGTTAAATACCAGCTTGAATTTAATCCTTAGAAACAATCCTAAATAGTAGGTACCATCATTCATGTTTTACAGATCATGGGATGAAGGCTTTACATGGTTAAGTAACTTGCTCAAGGTTTTGCTGTTGTTGGGTGCTGTCGAGTGGATCTGACTCATGGCAACCCCATGTGACAGAGTAGAACTGTCCCATAGGGCTTTCTTGGCTGTAATCTTTGCAGAAACGGATCACCAGTTCTTTCTCCTGTACAGCTACTGGATGGGCTTGACCCACCAACCCTTCAGTCAGCAGCCAAGCACTTAACCATTGCACCACCGGGGTCCTTGCTTGAGGTTACACAACTGTTAAATATATAGACAGAATTCGAACCCAAATCTGTCAACTTTCAGAGGATCTTGAACTATTTCTATTTCCAGCAAAATAAATAAAAATAATTACTAAAACTTAGCACATATACATTGAACAGAATAAGGTGAAATATCTTTGGGAGAGAATTAATGCTTTGGGTGATTCAAATTTTAAAGGTAGAATATAATATATGCCATTTCAGGGTAATGAGCACATTCAAAACTGAAAAGTATTTTTAAGATTGTTGTTCGATGCCATTGAGTCCATTCCAACTCATAGCTATCTTATGTACAACAGAATGAAACACTGCCTGGTTCTGTACCATTCTCACAATCCTTGTTATGCTTGAGCCCATTGTTGCAGCCACTGTGTCAACCCATCTCGTTGAGGGACTTCCTCTTTTTCACTTACCCTCTAGTTTACCAAGCATAATGTCTTTCTCTAGGGACTTTTATACCTCCTGATAACATGTCTTAAATATGGGAGACTTAGCCTCGCCCCATCCTTGCTTCTAAGGAACAGTCTGGTTGTACTTTTTCCAAGACAGATTTGTGCGTTCTTTGGCAGTCCATGGTATATTCAATATTTTTGCCAGCACCACCATTCAAAGGCATCAACTCTTCGGTCTTCCTTATTCATCGTTTTTCAGATTAAGCTAAAGAAAAAGAAAAGCAATGAATAATTCAACTTTATTTATTGATGTTCTTGGCACTGCATTAGAAAACAAATGATGACTATTCATTTTGGAGAGAACTCTAGATCTCAAGAACACACTTTGTACTACAAAATTTGAAACTTACACTGGCAGGAACAAGAACTAAGCTGAGTAGATAAGAAACATCTATGTTCATGATCTCCTACCTTAAATATGAATCATACAATTTTATTGATAGGCTAGATTTATCGAGATTACCTGGTCTAACTCCTTCATTTTCCTTGCCTGTCTCAAGATTCCTATTTATTGTAATTTTTTCCAAAAAAGTTTGTCAACAATCCAATGGCACCAATTTTAACGTAGTATCTATCTTTTTTTTTTTTTATCTATCTTACCTATTTGTTTCTGTCTGCCCAGCTACCCCACCCTACTTAGATAAGAGCCAGTTAACAGAAAACAAAATGAGCAGCTATGATCTAAAACAATTTTTGAACTGAATATTCCTAACATTTCAGGTAAACATGAAGTACTGGTTTCCCCCCCCAAACTTTAGAAATACCCAGCAAACGTGGCTGATGTTTGAATTAACTAGTTAATGTTAGCCATAGTTCTGCAATTACTAGCAATTAATACGTCATTATCCGCACAAATACATATGCATTCAACATCACCTATACCTGGTTTGGTCAAAATTACTATAAAAAGAAAGTTGGGGAAAAAAAGTAAGTTGAAAAGATTAGGTTTATGCCCTTAAAGAGGCAATATTTTAAAATCAGTAATTTCTTTGGTATCTATTCTACTTAAAGACTCAAACTGGCATAAACTGATACTAACTTGCTAACCTTTCATTTAACCACGAGGAGTTTCTAAAGACTGAAACGGGGAATTACTCATAATTTCTAACCCAAGCCCTCAACCTGATTTGAACATAAATCCACTTACTGCTGAGTTCCTGAATACGTAATGCACAGTAGCTAATAAAAACACTCGACAGAAGGATTAAGTGACCAAAGTCAGTGGTGGCTACACTGAGACTTTAACTGCAACAAACATTAATCAACAAATCTTCCGAGGATAAATATTCCCTTTATAATAAAATCAATACCACTTTTTAAAATCGTAAATAATGCAAAGCACGGTCAATGTCAACAACAGATTTCCCACAAAGATGCATAGCTCCACAAGCATATGCAACAAAAATACCGGTCTATACCCAGCTTCTCTTGGTAGGCGAGAGAGGTAGGGTGTAGCTGAGCTCTGTTTTCAGGAGTACCTGAGGGGTGTACTGCATAGCCCAACTTCACCCTCCAGCGTGGAGAAGCCCTCTCCTCAAGCATATTCTCATCTCCAGACCCTTTGTCCCTTACCTTAACTTCTCCCATTACACACCTTGACTCCCATACAATCACTGTATTTTCCCCAAGAACATTGGGGTTACCTCATTATTGCCTTCATACCAGACTTGGTCATGACCCATCTGTCGGTTTGTCACACTGTGGTGGCTTGCATGTTGCTGTGATGCTGGAAGCTATACCACCAGTATTTCAAATACCAGCAGGGTCACCCATGGTGGACAGGTTTCAGGGGAGCTTCCAGAATAATACAGACTGGGAAGAAAGGTCTGGCAACCTACTTCTGAAAATTAGCCAATGAAAACCTTAGAGATCACAACAGAACATTGTCTAACTCACTTGCTTTGGACACATCAAAAGAAGGCACTAGAAGGGGACACGACGATCCATGAAGAAGAGGGCCAGCGAGGGCGAGGGTGAGATGGACTAGCACAATAGCTGCAACAATGGATTTGAACACATAGGATGATGCAGGACAGGGCAATGTTTCACTCTGTTGTACGTAAGGTTATCATGAATCAAGTCATCCTGATGGCAACTATCTATCTATCTAGAAGGACAAGTGGCAAATATATTGTTAACTTTTCTGTCTACAGAGCCTAGTAAAGTAGCATTCCATATGTACCTATTTAATAAATAAATTAATTTAATAGTCTTTTTTTTTTTTTTTTGTATCATGCCCAACTCCCCCAATCTGTTGTGGTAGACTATGTCTTTATGCCTATCTATGATTTCCTTCCCTGGTAATAACATTCCTAACAACAAAGTGTACTTAAAAAACATTCCCTTTGGTGGCAGAATGATCACTGTACACATGCAGCTCCCGTTTCCTGTTGCTGTCGAGTCGGTTCTGACTCATAACGACCCTATAGGACAGAGTAGAACTGCTCCACAGAGCTTCCAAGCAGTGCCTGGTGGATTCAAACTGCTGACTTTTTGGTTAGCAGCTGTATCTCTTAACCACTCTGCCACCAGGGTTTCCCACATGCAGCTATTTTACTGAATATTAAACTGACTTGTCATAATAAGGCTAAAGTAAACTAAAATGAGATATTTTTAATTATCTAGAGTGACCATCTCTCTATAGTATCTGAAGAATAGTATTCAAAGAACAAGTATTCTTTTTAACTTTTCCAAGAAGAGTATTTGAGGGATACTGAACAATCAATCTTGCTATGTGACTCAGATTTCAGGAACGATATTACAGAATGAGAGCAAGACTGTCATCTGGAAATCCCCCAAAATGGGTACTTGTGGTCCAGCCCATTTTGAAACTCTGAGGCATGGCGTAGACCAGTTGCTAGGCAACCCTGATGATGGGAACATGATTCTCTGCCTCAAAGTTGTGTTTCAGCCCAAGTAAACAACTCTGCTGCTGTAAGCAGGCAAAGAGGCTGTCAACACAGTATTTCCACTCAGCTCTGAAAACCTACTATTTCCAACCTTGGAGGGTACACAGTGCTCTCTTGCTAAGAGGAATCTTCTACTTAAAATAAGAGGAAACATACTTTAAAACTAGGAGACCACAGACCGTTTGACTTTAGGGCCAAATGTTCAGAAAATAGGGCCACCATTTTGTCCTTGAATAGTCGTTTTTCTGTTGAGCCCAACTGAGGAATACTGAATGAGGGTATCGCATTTGCATATATACCTCCCTTTTCATTGCAACTCTGCCAGGGCATTGGCTTCTTGGGTTATTTCTGTTTAGTAAGGGGCTGTTTACATTGACTTGACCTAACTATTAAGAGTCTTCCCCAGGACTTTAAAGCTTAACCCTGTGGCAGAGCCTTCTGAACAAATACAGAAGTGAAAGGGAAAAATTAGGCCCCTACGATTCCCTGCTCTTTCTGCCAAAACCCTAAGGATAGATTTTAAACATAGCACTCCTTGAGACAGGGAGTTGTCATGTTGTGGAAGTTCCCTTAAACTTTTTCTGAATAATTCTCCAAGAAGCCAGGAAGCTCTCATTCTTCATCTTTCCTTACACACACTCACACACACATACACACCCCACACTATACACACACTTGCTCTACCAACAGTAAAATTGGTCTTGCAGGTCACTGCATCAGACACCACCAAGATGTCGTCTCAGTTCTTGGCGCCCAGTTCTCCAGGCTTCAGTAGAAACCTCCTGGGGCTTGGGAAGGGGAAGTCTCCTTTGACCCTCTCCTGTACACTAGTTTACAAACAGGGACTGCCTAATAATTTCAAAGCCTAGCAGAGGTTTTAGGAATTGGCTTTTTAGCTTTGTTACTCCCTCTCCTTGGGTTCCCTGGGAGGTGCCAGCAGCCCACATGCTCAGCTGCTAACCAAAAGGTTGGAGATTCAAGTGCACCCAGAGACACTTCAGAAGAAAGGCCTGGTGATACGCTTCTGAAAAAATCAGCCGTCGAAAACCCTGTGGAGCACAGTTCTACTCTTACACATGGGTTCCCCATGAGTCGGAACTGACTTCTTGTCAACTGGTCTTGTTACTCCGTTTCCATAGAGCTCAGGCGGGGGCTGGGACAGACAGCCCAGAGCAGGGATGTGGTGAGGAGAGGTGGGGCTGCGCTCAGAATCACCTGTCTCCTCCAGCTTTGACCTACTGCCCTTGACGAAACTTAGGAACTTCAATTTTCTTTCCTTAGCACAAATTCTTTCCTAGGAGCAGCCTCAGGCCCTCATGCAGATAGATCTAAGCACAGTAGGCTACCTCCTCCAGTTCTGCAGACTCGCTTGGACATGTCTGGATCCCAGGGGGAGTCCTCTCTATTATTAATCGTTAAGGATCATGTTGGCGTGCTGTGTGCCAGGCACAGGAGCAAGAGCTTTAGACATACTGATCTCCTTTCTTCCTTTTTTTTTAATTAAAAAAAAAAAAAAAAACCTGATGATGCTGATGCTTATAGATCTATATGCTTTGGATACATTGCAGTGTGTCAAAAATTATATATAAAGAACTATATATAAGATAAGGAAACCTGATGGCGCAGTGGTTAAAGCGATTGACTGCTAATCAAAAGGTCAACGGTTCGAAAACACCAGCAGCTCTGAGGGAGAAAGATGTGGCAGTCTGCTTCCATAGAGATCTACAGCCTTGGAAATCCTATGGGGTAGCTACAAGTCGGAATCGACTCGATAGCTGTGAGTTTGGCTTTTTGGTTTTATGTATAAGGTGATTAAAACCTCAGTCATGTTGCTTATTTCATTTAATCACCACAGCAATCCAGTAAGGAAGGTCTAATTGTTTCTATTTTTCAAGCAGGGAAATCAAACTTCAAAGAGGGGTTAAAGACTTGCCCAAGGTCATATGGCCAGGAAGTGGACTGGACCTAGGAAAGCCAGGGCCTCTTCTTATTGCTTCTCAAGCTAAGGCCCCAGCTACATAAGCTAGTGCAGAGCTTCTTGCATGCTCAGAGGTTCCCTTTGCCACATTCTATACACAGTCATTGCTGAACTGCTGACCCTTGTAAGAAGGAAGGAGATCCCAACATTGCTAGCCATAGAAACAGCTGCTCACAACTGTGGACCTTGAGAAAGACGACTTCCTTATCTTAACTATGATGGCTGGACTAGTCCAAGGACTATTAGGCATGACATGTAACCTGGCCTAAAGAAATGCCTGGTACTAACGTGCTCTTGGAAATTTTGATTGCACAAATAAATGGATGTCCCCTCCAGGTCAAGTCCCCAGGTGGTGCAAATAGTAATGCGCCTAGCAGCTAACTAAAATGTTGAAGGTTCAAGTCCACCCAGAGGTGCCTTGGAAAAAAGGCCTGGAGATCTTTCATTATTTAAAAGTCAAATGATTAAAAATTTAATCATGTAAAAAACCAGCCAAAATATCTTCTGAAAGATCAGCCATTGAAAATGCCTTGGTGCACAGTTCTATCTGACACATATGGTATCACCCTGAGTTGAAATCAACTGGATGGCAACTGGTTTTCCAAGGTCAAACATTCCATGACTGTCCCGCCTCTTAATGTGTGAACAGTAGTTATACCTGGACCACAAATATTAGGGTTAACTGGAAGTAGGCAGCATTCCACACACATAATCAGACACCCCGAAAATTGAAGGGGAGCAGTAGGGCTTCAAACTGGTTCATTCTAGTTTGAACCTCTGCTGAGAATTTGCATTTTCACCCCAGATATACTGAATCAGGATCTACATTTTAGCAAGATCCCTAGGTAATTCTTTTAATTGTGCTTTAGGTAAAAGCTTACAGAGAAAATTAGCTTCCCACTCTAAAATTTACACACAAGTTGTTTCATGACATTGGTTGCAATCCCCACAATGTGTCAGCACTCTCCCCTTTCTTCCCCAGTTTCCCTGTTTCCATTTTTCCAGTTTTCTGAACTTGCTTTTAGGCAGGTGTTGCCTATCTGGTCTTGTATACTTGATTTATTTAAGAGCATGTTCCTCACAGTTGTTATTGTTTGTTTTATTAAAAAAAAAAAAAACCCATGGCCATCAAGTCAACTCTAACTCATAGTGACTGTACAGGACAGAGTAGAACTGCCCCATAGGATTTTCGAGGAGTGGCTGGTGGATTTGAACTGCCAACCTTCTGGTTAGCAGTTAAGCTCTTAACCACTACACCACCACTAATCTTTGGCCAAAAGGTGAACTTCGGAAATAGCTTTAGTTCTGAGTTAGCAGGGTATCCAGGGACCATAATCTCAGGGGTCCCTCCAAGTCTCTGTCAGACCAGTAAGTCTGGTCTTTTTTGTGAATTTGAATTTGTTTCTCCATTTTTCTCCAGCTCTGTCTGGAACCCTCTATTGTGATCCCTGTCAGAGTGATTTGGTGGTGGTAGCTGGGCACCATCTAGCTCTTCTGGGCTCAGGCTGGTGAAGGCTGTGGTTCACATGGCGGCCCACTAGTCCTTTGAACTAATATTTTCCCCAGGTGATTCTTATGTATAAAAAATTTTGAGAACATAGTGGGTCTCAGAATGGTCCCTAACCGGCAGCATTAGCAACACCTGGGAACTTGTTAGATACGTAAATTCTCAGCGGGGGTTTGTTAGATATGTAAATTCTCAGTGGGGGTTTGAGCCAGAACAAACAGGTTTGAAGCTCTGGGGGAACAGACTACGGGAGCCAAATGCCTTCATGGTTAAGCCTGGAGTGTTAGCCCCAAGAAAAAAAGAACGAAAAAAAAAAAACGAACTCGTTGCAGTCAAGTCAATTCCCACTCATAGCAACCCTAAAGGACAGAAAGAACTGCCCCACAGTGCTTTCAAGGAGCACCTGGTGGATTCAAACTGCCAGCCTTTTGGTTAGCAGCCATACCTCTTAACCACTATGCCACCAGGGCTTCCTTAGCCCCAAGAGGGGCTGTTATTTTGCTTCTACTAAATTCTACATAGTTCTTGTTTTTGCCATTTTGATGTCTATCTCATCAAAGCTGGTTTTAGTGTTTTTTTTTTTTTTAGACTCTATCGTACCCAAGTTCTCTCTCAATCATAGGTGTATAAACCTCCCAGAACATCCCTGAATTGTCTTTGTGATGATTCTTTCCCCAACTAAGTTCAAATCTCCTTCAGGGGGTGTTTAGTGATTGTGTGAGCTGCCTGCAAAACGGAGTACTAGGTTTCCTCTGCTAGTGAAACATCCTGGCTTTGGGCATATTTGGTCAAGGGCTTCATTAATTCCCTAAATTGTATCTTTCTTCCACAACCCTCAAAGCCACCTACAAGGCTTTGGGAAAACGGAGGTGTTATTCCAATTAAAATTCGCCCCAGAAAGTTGACTTGCCTTCCTTAGTTCACAATATCACCATGAGAGAAAAAATCCAGCCTCGAAGCTTCAGGTCGAGTATACACCCAGCCCACTACTTCCGTAACAATACAGCTAGACTCTGACTAATGCTAACTTATGAATGATTCATACATATGAGCAAGCTCGGTGGGTGCATCCCCACCACCTCCGCCACCGCTGAATTCTCCCACCGCTACCACTGCCACAGCCACCAGTGCCCTGTCCCTCATCCAGCTTCTTCCTCCTCATGCTTCTCAGGGCTCAGAGGAGCTAAAGCATTGGAGAAAGCCTTCTTAGCTCTTCTGGGCAACAGTCACTGATGTCAAAAGACACCAGGGTAAAGTTTTCAGAACAAGGACTTTGGAATCGGACAGGCCTTGGATCATGTCCAAGTTCTTTCACTCGTTGGCTGCATGGTCTTGGACACACTACATAATTTCTCTAACCATTGTTTCCCTCGTCTATAAAATGAGGAGATAACTGTACTAGTCTCTTAGAGGGGGTTGTGAGGACTGACTAACATGAGGCATATAAAGCACATAGCACATCAAAAGTGCTTTATAAGAGGGGGTTAATATTGGTATTATTATCACAGTTAATACCAATGATTCTGCTCCACTCAGAGTCACTGGCAGTCCCAGTCCTCTGCAAGGTGCCCCAGACCTGTACCCCTGTGCCCCATGATCTACTCCTGTAGTCTCATACCCCATCTTCCTTGCTTAATCTCTCTAGCCCACACTTGCCTTCTTTCAGTTTCCCAGGACATCTTCCTTCCAGCCTCACTGACTTGGTACTGGTGCTTCCTTCTGTCTAGAATGCTCTTCTTCTCCCCATACCCTCCTTCACCTTTGTCTAGCTCAGCTTACATATCAGTTCCCAGCTCAGCCTTCCTGAGCCTTCCCCCACACCAGACTTGACTAGGTTCTCCTGTTAAATGCTCTACCTCTCTGGAACACTGTCGACAAATTTAATTATGGCATTATAAATTTAACCATTGTTACTTGTCTGTTTCCCTTCCACCCCCTATAAACTGTAACCAACCTCCATGAGACTGTGTTCACCAGGATGTCCTCAGCACCTAGGACACTGCTTGGCGCATTGTGTGAATGAATGAGTGAATGAATGATTCTTGGGTACATACGTACCATCTTAACCATACCACCTGGATCCCAGCCATACTGGCTCGCAGAACTGGGCTTCTATATCAACTTGCCTACACACTTTAAGGCCTGTTTCTGGATCTCAGCCAGCTTTGTGGAGCCTGACACTATGCCAAACTCTTCTAGGCCCTTCCTTGGACAGTTGCATACTGTTCCCAAGTATACACAGGCCTCAACTTGGTTTAGTGAATTATTGACCAAGCATGATGTCTTTGGGGTGAAATTGCAAGTAATCAGAGAAAACAAGTCATTCCACCTAGTGGACTGGTGGAATGGTCCAGTGCTAGCTCCCTGTGGACTTGAGGAGCAGAGTCTCAGAGGTTCCAAAGAGTGCTTTCAAATGAGGTTGTCTGTGATGGCCAACTTCACACTCTAGCTCAATTTCTCCCCCTTCCACACCTAATAGCACTGTGATGTCTGTCACCTCCCTGCCTTCTCCTTTGCTGTTCCTTTTGCCAAGGCTGCTCTTCCCACCTTTTTTCACCAGGCTCACTGTTACACAGACTTTGAGCCTCAGTTCTGGTGCCCCTGTTCCCAGGGTGCCTTCTTTGGTCCCTCAAGGCCAGCTTCTCTGTTGTCCCTGGGGAACCCTGTGCCTTCCTCCACCCAAGCTCTTTCCCAGCTTGTGTGGCATTCATTTATTTTGTGTCCATCTTCCCACTCATCTCCAGCTCCTAGATGCAATAACTATGCTTTATTCATCACTGGATCCTCGACATAGTCCCCAACACTCAATAAATGTGAAAGGGAACTAAGGCTCTGGATTCCCCTAGAGCCTGCCCTTAACCACTTACCACTTGAATGAGGGCTAAGAAAGAATAATGAAAGAGCCCCTTCACAGGGTTTGGAACTGGTTCTTTCAGGTTCGAACCCCTGCTGAGAATTTGCATTTCTAACAAGTTCTCAGGCAATGCTAATGCTTCTGGTTAGGAATCAGTTCTGAGAATCACTAGCAGAACAATGGTTCTCAACACTTATTATACATAAGAATCACCTTGGGATTTTGTTAAAAGGTAGATCCTGATTCAGTATATCTGGGGTAGAAATGCAAATTCTCAGCAGAGGTTTGAACTGGACTGAATTGGTTTGAAGCCCTGTTCCAAACCCACCAAGTGCCTGAGGTCCTGCTGGGCATGAGCTAAGCTCCTTGAATGATACCCTTGCTGCCTGCCTGCCTACCTAGATCCTCACTGCTGTGCCCAATCTCCTGAATTAGCCAACCAGCCTTGATGCTCACTGGACCTCAGCCAAGTTCCTATGCCCTGGAGACATTAGGTGTATGCCAGGCCCCCTCTAGTGAAGCCCCAGGCTGCATAAACAACCCAATCGAATTATAAGCTCTTTGAGGACAGCAGAACCCTGGTGGCACAATGGTTAAGAGCTTGGCTGCTAACCAAAAGGTTGGCAGTTCAAATTCACCGGTCGCTCCTTGGAAACCCTATGGGGCAATTCTACTCTGTCCTGTAGTGTCACAATGAGTCAGAATTGACTCAATGGCAATGGGGGTAATGAGTATTGAGGTCAGCAACCAGTTCTTCTGCATCTCAACAGGGGTGAGTCCATAGAGAACCAAACTCAGTGCCATCGAGTCCATAGTAGATCCTCAGAATATCCTTGACCTTTTTAAGGGATTGGAACTTCAGTCCTGGTTGTCTCCAGTCTCTCCTCTACCACTGATTCTCTAGCTCTCACAGCAAAGTACTAAGAAGGAAGGCAACCAGCCTAGAGCCCTCCGGTACCACATATGCCAACAAAAGATGTGGTATTTGTATGCTCCAAAAATTGTTTTCTAAAGCTTCTGATGGGGAAACCAGTATTAGATGCTCCCTAGGAAGGAAGGACATCTTATTTGCTCAGTGAGCTCAGCTATTGAGATGTGTGGGGTGAGAGGACAATCAGAGAAGCAAAGAGAAAGACTAACTACTATAATAAGAAGCTGAGTAAGTTACCCAGATGAAGAAATCTTGTATAGGGGAAGAGGCTGGAAAGAGAAGAGGGTGGTTGAAGGACAGCCTGTGTTTGAAAAGAGAGAGGAGGAGAACAGCAGGGAAGATGGAGATGAGGAGAGAGAGATGGAGCAGGCACCGTAAGGTATGAAACTTTGGGGTAAAGGAAGACACGTTTAAGTTTGTGCTGTGTGACATGGTATACAATCTCCTACTTATCTCTTTAGAAGCCTTCAGTAAAAATCAGCATTGCTTTTTGATGTTTTCAGAATCAGATGTGTGAAGTTTTGGATTAATGTTTTCAATCAGAAAACAAGCATGGCAGTTCTCATGGTGGGTGCAGGGCGAGGACACAGATTCCCATGGAAACCCAGCTACAAATGCGTAACGTGTGCTTTTACTTATCTACTTTTTTAAGGGTATCAGAGTCATTCTTTATTGTTGTCAAGACTAAATAAGAAAAAGTACAATTTGTGGAAAAAAAAAAAAGTACCTCAAGTCCCACCAAGTTAATACAATCTGTCCTCATTTTTTTTTCAAATCTTGACTGAGCCTTT
This sequence comes from Loxodonta africana, assembly GCF_030014295.1. Taxonomy (NCBI): domain Eukaryota; kingdom Metazoa; phylum Chordata; class Mammalia; order Proboscidea; family Elephantidae; genus Loxodonta; species Loxodonta africana. The sequence goes on along the minus strand of NC_087355.1, from coordinate 51,077,497 downwards.
GAGTAACACGTTCTTAACTGGGGAACCAAGGATGCCTCTGAGACAAAGGAGAATCCCTTGGCAATCTTTGTTGTACCAGTGGACAGCTGATTGCGGCTTATTTGTGTCTCAGTTGATAGCGGGAAATATGGAACAGTTCAGAAGAGTGCTTTCCTGCCCTTCCTCAGGGAAGACCAAGGGGTTGGAGGGAGCTTTTGAGGCCGCCGCACCCTGTGGGCTGCATAGTGTGCTCACATTTACCATTTAATTTGAGAAACTAGAGCTTCAAGCCAACAGCAACAGCTTGTGATTTGTGGGTGTCAAGCATGCCAGAAAACGGTCAGCGTGTAGGCGACAAATGGGAGGGGTTGGTATTCCTTAGCTGCAGCAGTGAAGGAAGGCTGAAAGCCTCTTCCATTTTGGAACTTGTGGCTTTTGTCTGCTGAGGATAGCTGTCCAAACCAGGGTGGCCCTGACCAAGAAAGTCTGATTCTGCAGTCCTCAGAGCCTGAAGGTCAGGTGTGGTTGCTTCAAAAATAAACTCTTGTGACTGTAACCCTTGCTCAGCTCATGCATTTGTGGCCTTGGACTGAAGACACTGGCCACAGCTATGATTTGCATTGACCAAAAATAGGCCTTTCAGCCTCTGAGAGTGAGATGGGAAAGGAAGAGCCAAGTTCCATTTCTCACTCTCTTGCTGCTGTTTTTCTCCAAAGGACCAAGCAAATCAACTCAGTCCTTGTTCTCTCCTCTTGCTTCAGTCACACCTGATCAGACTTAATTACCTTCATTCCACAAACATTTATTGAGGGCCATTTATGTGCCAGACACTGCACTAGACACTGGGGACTCAACATCCCCCTGCCACCCCCAGGGTTGGAGTGAGGAGGCTCAGGGAAAGATCCCCCACCCTCCTATACCCAACCCCCCAACCACACACACATGTATCTGAATGAGAAGCCCAAGAGGAGTTATTCTCCTGAGAGCCAGGAGAAATGTCGGAAACCGAGCCAGGCCCTCTCAGGGAGCTCAGAGGATATACTACAAGAGGAATGAAATTTACATGACTGCAGATAGGCATGTTGCTGTGGTGCCCAGGTTAATACATGCCCTCTAGAGCCAGATAGACCAGGGTAGGAGTGAGATGCTTGAATCTGATATGCCACTCTTAGGCTCCCATCAGAGTCTCTCAGCCTTACCTAGCTCTCATTTCAACCTGTTCTGCTGGGATGGTGGCCAGTCTGAAGTGGGGTCAACCAACTTCACATAGGCAACCTGACAGCACCTCACCTGTGGCTTCAGAGACCACAGTGGGGGAGAGTGGAAACCTGCTTCTTGTTTAACACGTGCAACCTAGAACCTGGAAGCAAGGTGCCACCTGGAAGTTTCCCCCTTTCTGGTCCCATGGTCTGTCCTCAGGCGATGGCCAGCTGTAACCTTCTTCCTTCCCTGCTTTGCTCCCCATGTCTCTCTCTTGCTAGATCACATTCACCAATAAGCTTGCCTTTAAGCTTTTGTTTTAGGATCTGCTTTTTAGAGAACACAGGCTAAGACAGCCATTTCCAGTTGTATTGCCTTGGGAAAATTCTTTAATTTCACTCAGCCTAAACGTTCTCATCCCCAAAATGGAGGAAAATAGTAATGCTTCTGTGATAGGTAGAATAGTGCCACCTGCCCCCAAGATCTCCATGCCTTAATCCCTGGAACCTGTGAATACATTAAGTTACATGGCAAAAATGAATTAAGGCTGCATATGGAATTAAAGTTGCTAAACAGCTGACCTGAAAATACTAAAAAAAAAAACTATTTTTTTTTTGAGATTAATAAGGGAGATAGCCCCACTTATCCATCAGTTTGTCATACTGTGGGGGCTTGCGTGTTGCTGTGATGCTGCAAGTTATGCCACCAGAATTCAAATACCTGTAGGGTCATCCATGGTAGGAAGGTTTCAACTGAGTTTCCAGACTAAGACACACTAGGAAGAAGGACCTAGCAGTCTACTTCTGAAAAGAATTATCCCGTGAAAACCTCATGAATAGCAGCGGACCATTGCCTGATATAGTGCCAGAAGATGAGCCCCTCAGGTTGGAAGGTACTCAAAATATGACTGGGGAAAAGCTGCCTCCTCAAAGCAGAGTCAACCTTAATGACTGGACAAAGTCAAGCTTTCAGGACCTTCATTTCCTCACGTGGCATGACTCAAAATGAGAAGAAACAGCTGCAAAAATCCATTAATATCGGAACGTGGAATGTATGAAGTATGAAACTAGGAAAATGGGAAATCATCAAAAATGAAACGCAATGCATAAACCTAAATACCTTAGGCATTAGTGAGTTGAAATGGACTGATATTGACCATTTTCAATAAGACAATCATATGGTCTACTATGCCGAGGATCACAACTTGAAGAGGAATGGTGTTGAATTCACCATCAAAAAGAACATTTCAAGATCTACCCTGATGTACAATGCTATCAAAGATAGGATAATATCCCTATACCTACAAGGAAGACCACTTAATACAACCGTCTTAGTCATCTAGTGCTGTTGTAACAGAGAAACTACAAGTGGATGGCTTGAACAAAGACAAACTTATTCTCTTACAGTCTAGTAGGCTACGAGTCCAAGTTTAGGGCAGCATCTCTAGGGGAAGGCTTTCTCTCTCTGTCAGTTCTGAAGGAAGGTTTTTGTCATCAATCTTCCTTTAGTCAAGGAGCTTCTCAGGGGCAGGAACCCCAGGTCCAGAGGACATGCTCTGCTCCTAATGCTGTTTTCTTGGTGGTATGAGGTCCCCATGTCTCTCTGCTGGCTTCTCTCTTTTATATCTCAAAAGAGATTGGCTTAAGACACAACCTAATCTTGTAGATCCCATCAATATAACTGCCAGTAATTCATCTCACTATATCATAATGCTAGGTTTTACAACACACAGAGAAATCACATCAGAAGACAAAATGGTAGAGAATCATACAATACTGGGAATCATGACCTAGCCAAGCTGACAGGTATTTCTGGGGGACCCAATTCAATCCAAGACAACAACTATTATTCAAATTCGCTCACCAACCACCAAGGTCAAAGATGAAGAAATTTAAGATTTTTATCAACTTCCGCAGTCTGAAATTGATCAAACATGCAATCAGGGTGCATTGATAATTACTGGTGATTGGAATCGAAAGTTGGAAACAAAGAAGAAGGATTGGTAGTTGGAAAATATGGACTTGGTGACAGAAACGATGCTATAGATCACATGATAGAATTTTGCAAGACCAATGACTTCTTCATTGCAAGTACCTTTTTTCACCAACATAAATGGCAACTATACACATGGGCCTTGCCAGATGGAATACACAGGAATCAAATTGACTACATCTGCAGAAAGAAACAATGGAAAAGCTCAAAATCATCAGTCAGAAGAAGGCCAGGGGCCAACAGTGGATCAGACCATCAATTACTCATATGCAAGTTCAAGTTGAAGCTGAAGAAAGTTAGAACACGTCCCTGAGAGCCAAAGTACAACCTTGAGTATATCCCACCTGAATTTAGAGACCACCTCAGGAATAGATTTGAGGCATTAAACACTAATGACTGAAGACCAGATGAATTGTGGAATGACATCATACATGAAGAAAGCAAGAGGTTATTAAAAAAGACAAGAAAGAAAGAAAAGACCAAAATGGATGTCAGAAGAGATTCTGAAAGTTGTTCTTGAATGTCGAGTAGCTAAAGCCAACAGAAGAAATGATGAAGTCAAAGAGCTGAACAGAAGATTTCAAAGGGCGGCTCAAGAAGACAAAGTATTAAAATGACATGTCAAAGACCTGGAGCTAGAAAACCAAAAGGTAAGAGCATGCTTGGCCTTTCTCCAGCTGAAAGAACTGAAGAAAAAATTCAAGGCTCAAGTTGCAATACTGAAGGATTCTATGGGGAAAAAGACAATCAGGAAACATCAAAAGAAGATAGAAGGAATACACAGAGTCACTATACCGAAAAGAATTGGTCAATGTTCAACCATTTCAGGAGGTAGCGTATGATCAGGAATCTATGTTACTGGCAGAAGAAGTCCAAGCTGCACTGAAGGCACTGGCAAAAAACAAGGCTCCAGGAATTGACAAAATACCAACTGAGATGTTTCAACAAACGAATGCAGCACTGGAAGGGCTCACTCATCTATGCCAAGAAATTTGAGAGACAGCTACCTGGCCAACCAGCTGGAAGAGATCTGTACCTTTCCCTGTTCCCAAAAAGGTGACCCAACCAAATGCTGAAATTATCTAACAACATCATTAATATCACACGCAAGTAAAATTTTGCTGAAGATCATTCAAAAGCGGCTCCAGCAGTACCTTGACAGGGAATTGCCAGATATTCAAGCCAGAATCAGAAGAGGACATGGAATGACAGATATCACTGCTGATGTCAGGTGGATCTTGGCTGAAAGCAGAGAATACCAGACAGATGTTTAGCTGTGTTTTATTGACTATGCAAAGGCATTCAACTGTGTGGATCATAACAAATTATGGATGACATTGTGAAAAATGGGAATTCCAGAACACTTAATTGTGCTCATGAGGCACATGTACATAGTCGTTCAAACAGAATAAGGAGATACTGCGTGCTTTAAAGTCAGATGTGTGTCAGGGTTGTATCTTTTCACCATACCTGTTCAATCTCTATGCTGAAAGTTGAAAACTTAATAATAATAATACATAATCCAAGAAGCTGGACTATATGAAGAAGAATGGAGCACTCAGGATTGGAGAAAGACTCATCAACAAACTGCGATATGCAGATGACACAACCTTGCTTGCTGAGTGAAGAAGACTTGAAGCACTTACTGATGAAGATCAAAGACGACCTCAACATAAAGAAAACAAAAATCCTCACAACTGGACCAATAAACATCATGATAAATGGAGAAAAGATTGAAGTTGTCAAGGATTTCATTTTACTTGGATCCACAATCAACACCCATGGAAGCAGCAGTCAAGAAATCAAATGACTCATTTCATTGGGCAAATCTGCTGCAAAAGATGTCTTTAAAGCATTAAGAAGCAAAGATGTCACCTTGGACTAGGGTGCATCTGACCCAAGCCGTAGTATTTTCAATCACCTCATATGCATGTCAAAGCTAGAAAATGGATAAGGAGAGTCAAAGAATTGATGCCTTTGAATTGTAGTGCTGGAGAAGAATACTGAATATACCATGGATTGCCAAAAGGACAAACAACTCTGTCTTGGAAAAAGTACAACCAGAATGCTCCTTAGAAGCAAGGATGGCAAGATTACATCTCACATACTTTGGACATGTTATCAGGAGGGATCAGTCCCTGGAGAAGACATCATGCTTGGTAAAGTAGAGGGTCAGTGAAAAAGAGGAATACCCTCAAGGAGATGGACTGACACAGTGGCTGCAACAGTGGGCTCAAGCATACCAAGGATTGTGAGGATGGAAAAGGAGCAGGCAGTGTTTTGTTCTGTTGTACATAGGGTCGGTATGAGTAGGAATCAACTCAATGGTACCTAACAACAACAATAAGGGAGGTGAGATTCAACAAACCATTCCGAACCCTTGCTGAGGATATGCATTTCCACCTCAGATATACTAAATCAGAATCTACAGTTAAACAAGGCCCCCAGGTGATTCTTATGAATAGTAAATTTCAGAACCATTGCTCTACTAGTTAAGAATTGATGCCTTTGAATTATGGTGTTGACAAAGAATACTGAATATACCATGGACTGCCAGAAGAATGAACAAATCTGTCTTGGAAGAAGTACAGCCAGAATGCTTCTTAGAAGTGAGGATGGCGAGACTTAGCCTCATGTACTTTGGGCATGTTATCAGGAGGGAATGGTCCCTGGAGAAGGACATCATGCTCGGTAAAGTAGAAGTTCAGTGAAAAAGAGGAAGACCCTCAAAGAGATGGATTGACACAGTGGCTGCAACAATGGGCTCAAAGATAGCAATGATTGTGAGGATGGCACGGGACCAGGCAATGTTTCATTTTGTTGTACATAGGGCTGCTATGAGTCAGCACCTCAGAACACCACCACCACCACTGGTTCTCAGGATTGGTCCCTAACCAGCAGTATTAGAGTACTCTTTAGGAATGCAAGTTCTCGGCAGGGGCTTGAACAGGAATGAACCAGTTCGGAGCTCTGGTATTCAGGCATGATCAATGTACTAGACCATTTATCAAGGTGGGTTCCTTGGACCAGCAGCATCAGCATCACTTGGAACTTGTTAGATATGCAGACTTAATTAGAAACTCAGGCCCAGCAATAAATGTTTGAACAAGGCCTACAGGTAATCTTGATGCACGTTCAAGTGTAGAACCATTACAGTAGTAAGCATCGTGTTGCTGGGTGCTGTCAAGTGGGTTTCGACTCATAGCGACTCCACGTGACAGGGTAAAACTGCCGTATAGGGTTTTCTTGGCTGTAATCTTTGCAGAAGCAGATTGACAGGTCTTTACCCTACAGAGTCACTGGGTGGGTTCAAACTGCCAACATTTTGGTTAGCGCCCAAGTGCCTAACAGTTGCAGCACCAGGGATTCTTCTAGATAATACTTGTACCAGATGCCAAATGCAGCAGACACCTGCCAGGGTCATTGGCAGGTCTCACTGGGGCCTAAGTTTAGTATTCTCTCTATTCTCATCACCCTCTGGGGTCAGTCACACAGGATATAAAGCTGATTCATTAATTCAACAAATCAAGTGTGTTTTGTTGTTCTCAGATTTGCTGTGTGCCTTGCAAAGGGCTATGAAGTGGGACTCGGGGACAGATTAACCAGTAAGCATGATGTGCGGGGGCTTAATTGTGTTTAATTAATAATCTATAGTGAACAATTTCGCATGGGTTTCACCATATCAAAGCTTCTTCACTGCAGATTAGTAAGCACAGCTAAGCCCATGCCTACCTTGTTTATTGGGTAACCCGTCCCTGAGTGGGGTACAGTGGGGAGCAAGCCAGGGTGGAGCCTAACCTCAAAGAACAAACAGAGGAGAAGACAAACATTCAACAAATCATTACACAGTGATACCTTGTTGTCAGGTGACTTCAGATAGATTCTGATTCGTAGTGACCCCATATGACAGAGTAGAACTGCTCCAAAGAGTTTCCAAGGTCGTAGTCTTTATGGAAAGAGTCCTGGTAGTGCAGTGGTTAAAAGTTAAAAGCAGTGGACTGCTAACCAAGAGGTCGGCAGTTTGAACCCGCCAGCCGAACCCACTCCCTCAGGAGAAACATGTGGCGGTGAGGGAGAAACATGTGGCGGTTTGTTTCCGTAAGGATTTACTACAGCCTTGAAAACCCCACAGGGCAGTTCCACCCTGTCCTATAGGGTCCCTCTGAGTTGCAATCAACAGCAACAGGTTAATCTTTACAGAAGCAGATCTCCAGGTCTTTCTCCAGCAGAGGTGATGGGTGGGTCCAGCTTCTCCAACCTTTCAGTTAGCAGCGTCGAGGTTAACCAATATTCCACCAGGGCTCTTTGGTAATACCTTACTTACATGGCAGGATTCGCAGAGTTTTTAAAATCAGTGCTTCTCAAACTTTAATTTGCATACAAACCACCTGAGGTCTTGTTAAAATACAGATTCTCATTCAGTAGGTCTGGGCTGGGCCTGAGATTCCACATTTCTAACAAGCTCGAGGTGACGCTGAGGCTGCTAGTCTGGGGACCACACTTTGCGTACCCAAAGCTTTAAACCTTTAAGGATTTCATATATATCATACCATTCTAGTTTACAGTTTTTCTGATAGGAAAATGTAACAGAGATTATTATCCTCATTATCAGATGAGAACTCTGAGGGCCTGAGACTTAAGGGGGTCCCATCAAGTGCACTAGAACCCCCTCGCTCCTCCTTGCGACCACCCTGCGTTATCAAGAAGAGCTGGCTGCCAAGACAGAGGACCCATGAGGGCCCCTGGTTAACTCCTGCAGCCTGTTTATCTCAGAACCACAGAGCCCTCCCTTTACTTGTGCTGAGGTGGATGATACAGCTGCTGGCTCTCCCCCCGTCCAGGATTTCGATAAGGACGCAGATGTGAATTGCCATGTCTTGAAGTCAAAATGAGCTCCTGTGCAAGCACTGAATGATAAGGAAGGAGTGCTCCAAAAAAAGCTCAGATGGGGGTGGAGGGGAATCACACTGGAGCTTTCGATCCCTCCTCCACCCACCCTCCACCCCCCAGCCTTTGAAAATAAACCCTTCCCAGTCTCCTGCAGCAAAAGAAAAATGGGAAGCAGGCTTATCTTGGCTTGTTTCCAGGGCAGGGCATCTGGAACCTATTGGACGCATTCAGACAGGCATCTTTCCTGAGATAGGCTGGCAGGGTAGTGCTGCCATTTCATTCAAGAATGCTCTTCCCCCTGCCGTGCCTCCCACCTCAGGGCTGAGGGGCCCCCTTGCACCAGGCACACCCTTTACCTCTTGTAAAAAAAAAAAAAAAAAACCCTGCTATATTCTTGCCTACACTGAGCTTTCCTCTCTCAAGGTTGGTGAAGGCGATGTCATTTTAAGTGCTTTAAGGGATTCTTCCTTTTAGAGGCTCCACCCCACATCATAACAAACATTTTAAAAAGCATTCACGATCGTGTATGAAATATTTCGCCAATTTGAACCAATATTTATCCTTTTGGCTGTAAACACATGGTATGATTGGTATAATTCTGTTTTGGAAATAATTTGCTTACAAAGACATATTCAATTTATGATTAGCTATGATTTTTCAACAATCACTGTGAAAACTAGAAAACCATTGCAAAGTCAGAAAAGCAACACATTGTTTCCAAGCACAAGGGAATTTTTTGAATTCCAAATTTAACTATTAATGTAGTTAGTTATTTTTGTAGGCATTTAACTGAACCATTAATTTCAATTTTGCAGTTTTCTTTTTCTCCTTTGGAGTTTCCCACAATTTTTAGTGAGGGGGGATCTTAAATATTTTTTGTAGGCCCCAGAGGGAATGAGGGGGGGAGGCAGGTGAGAATCTAGGTAAGCTTGGAGGCCATCTGAAGGAACTACTTCTCAGCATTGTGAAAGTTCACAGCACTTTGTGAACCTGCATGTCCTTACCTCCAGGAATCCAGCTCCCTCCTAGAATCTGGTTGCCATGGTAACAGGCACCTCAAACTGCTTGGAGGAAGGAAGAAAGAATCTTCAGGTCTAGGGGCTTTGTTCAAATTGGCCAAATTTCAATTAGGGTAAGTGTAAGGGGCAAGGGGAAGGGGAGTGGAATTATGTATCACACACTGGATTAAAGGAGTCCCTGGGTGGGGCAAACAGCTAGACATTATATGAACTGAAAGGTTGAAGGTTTGAGGCCACCTCAGAAGAAAGATCTGGATAACTCTGGTGAAGGGTAAAACATTATACAATTCTGGGGAAGTCAGCACCACTTGACCAAGGCAAGACTCATGGAAGCTTCATAGACAGATCCAAACTCCCTGAGGCACCGAATAACTGGGCTGAGGGCTGTGGGGACCATGGTCTCGGAAAATACTAGCTGAATTGGCATTCTATATCCTACTTTGATGAGTAGCGTCTGGGGTCTTAAAAGCTTGTGAGCAGTCATCTAATATAGCCCTCTGGTCCCATCCCATCTGATGCGAGGGGGAATGAAATAAACCAAAGACACAAGGGAAAGATTAGTCCAAAGGACTAATGGACCACAACTACCATGGCCTCCACCAGACTGAGTCCAGCACAACTAGATGGTGCTCGGCTACCACCACTGACTGCTCTGACAGGGATCATAACAGAGGGTCCTGGACAGAGCTGGAGAAAAATGGTACAACAAAATTCAAACTCACAAAAAAAGACTAGACTTACTGGTCTGACAGAGACTGGAGAAACCCTGAGAGTATGGCCCCAGGATATCATGTTAGCTCAGTAATGAAGTCACTCCTGAGGCTCACCCTTCAGCCAAAGATTACAAACCCACCACTGCCGTCGAGTTGATTAGACAGGCCCATAAAACAAAACGAGACTAAATGGGCACACCAAGTCAGAGGCAGGGAGAAGGCAGGAAAGCTGGTAATGAGGAATCGAAGGTCGAGAGGGGGAGAGTGTTGACATGTTGTGGGGTTGGCAACCAATGTCATAAAACAATATGTGTATTAATTGTTTAACAAGAAGCTAATTTGCTCTATAAACCTTCATCTAAAGTACAATATAAATAAAGAAAGAAAAAGCTAAAAAAAAAGAAGAAAAGCCTAGAGATCTACTTCAGTCACTGAAAACCCTATGGAGCACAGTTCTACTCTGAGGCGGGGAGAGGAGGTAGAGAGGTTTTATGGGCCAGGCATCACTTCCACCTCCACTCTGTTGCCAGACTCAGGCACCTGCCATCCCTGAGTACAAGGGAGACTGCGAAATGGGTCAACGTCAAAGCTAGGAAGAAAACCAGCCAGCTGCCACCACAACGGGTGATTTTAATGCACAGCTAAGTTCAAAAAACACTGCTCTCTTGGGGCAACAGGAAAGAAAATTGCAATTTCCAAAACTGGAGGAGACAGAAGCAGCAAACAAAATATAATATCTTACAGAACACCATCACAAACACCCTCTTTACGGTTACAGATAAGGTATGGGAGGCTTGGACTTGCCCTCCAAAATCATTCCCACAGCCCCATATCTAGGCCTCGCCTTCCCCACCCAGCCCATTCTAGTTTATTTTGTCTGCCTGTCTCATCAACTACACTGTGGGCTCTTCAGGGCAAGGGTTTTGTCTTATTCATTTCTGAATCCCAAGTGCCTGATGCAGAATAATAAATGTTGGTTGAATTCAGCTGAATAGAAGATAAACAGAAAAGAAGAAAACAAGAGACAGAGAAGTAAGATCACCAGTGGATGAGAACAAGGACTCTGCCTCTTCATAGCTGGGTAGCCTTGGGCAAGTTACTTAACCTCACAGAGCCTGGGTTTCCTTGTTTGTAAAATAGGATTAATGCTGGTACTTGCCTCAAATGGATGTTGTGAGGACTGAATCAGTTCATATATCCAAATGTGCTTAGAAAAGTGTCCAATTTATAGTAAATTCTGGGTGTTATTGCTATTTTTGTTAGTAAGACAACCGAAGCCCCACCGCTGAAAAGGTGTGAGGGAAGAAATGAGCTATCACAACAAGTAGGGCCTGTTTACATAAGGAACAGAGGGTGAGGAGGAGTCTGAGGGAGACAGGTAGGTTTCCCCACATACCGTGGCCAGGAAACTTCGAAGCTCACAGACATCAGAGGGTGACATTTAACTTTTTACAGAGCAAATGGAACGTCACCTGTCTAGCCTTGAGCAGGCTCAGGCAGGAAACGGCCAGGGCTGACAGTGGAACACAGGTGACTTAGGCCTCCCACAGTGTCAACTCCAGGCGGATGTTTTGAAGGGGAATAAGGTAGGTGTGTGTGTGAGAGAGAGAGAGAGAGGAGAAATTTCCTGGGGTATAATCTGAGATCTACCTGATAACATTTAACATTGTCTTCAGGCAACAGGTGGTTGCTTGTATTAAAATTTCCATAATTCAAAAGATGTGTTACAGCAGCTGCATGATAAGATTTCAGAGATTTGGAGACTTGAAGATATAGCAGGAAAAAAAAAATCCCTGCATAAGACTAAGAGAGGAAGCTAATGCAATGAATTTCAGCTCAGTCATTCAACCTTTAGGTTTATTTTTCATGAAAATGGAACACAGACAGCTCTTGATGACACCGAAGATTAGGTGTCTAATTGGTGGATAACCTGGACCCAGAGCTCCTGCTGGCTCTTTCTTCACTCACTATACCCTCGCAGAAGGTGATCAAGAGATAAAAAAAAAAAAAAAAAAATGATGAAATGCCAATTTTTCAAATCTGATAAAAGAGAAGTAAATAACTTCAGGGTGCTCTCCAGGACAGCCTGGCTGATAGGTGGGAGATGGTGGAGGAGGCTGGAATTCAAGGATCCCTTCTATTGATTCTAATTCTTGGATTCGGTTTCTGCCTGCTACATGGGAGTCCTACCATCAGGGGAACAGGCACCAGGTGCGTGCTTGACGTCCTTTGAGACGAACCTGACCATTGTGAGGTATGTGATCAGAACCAAAAAAACAAAAAACCTATTGCCGTAGAGTCAATTTCAACTCACAGCAACCCTGTGGGACAGAGTAGAACCACCCCATAGGGTTTCCTAGGCTGTAATCTTTACGGGAGCAGGTCACCAGGTCTGTTCTCCTGAGCAACGGCTGATGGGTTCAAACCACTGACCTTTTAGGTAGTAGCCGAGTGCTTAACCACTGCCCCACTAGAGCTCCTATGTGATCGGAGCCAGGAAAACTATCACAACTAATGACCCTTCCACCAGTTCTTCTTCACCTGCTGGCTAATGCCTGCAATTCTGGAGTCAGACTGTTGGCCCTTGTTGTGAAGGCTTTGACTATCACTATGGTACAAAATCCTGGGAATGCCTTTGGCATTTACTTCTTATGATTGAGAGTCACCTTGGAAATTGAAGGATTTGAGGAGAAGGGCTGAGACTATAGTGGGGGGTGAGGTAGGTACAGGGAAGTAGACACCTTGGACAGGAGTGAAAGGGAGGCCGAAGTTGCCAAAGTCCAACCTTATGTCTCTTTTATTCACAAACCCTGACAGCTCTCCACGACCCTGAGAATGAAATCCACCTTCCTCACCATGGCCATCAATCCCAGCGAGTTCCACCTCACCCTGCACTACTTCTTCCACTCATCGCCTGAAACCACCCTGGTCTTATTTCAGTTCCTTGAACACACCGACTCCTTCCCATCTTTGCAAATGCCAAAGCCTCTGGCTGGAAAACCCTTCATGCTGCCCACCACAGAGCTGACTCTTCATAGGTTTGTTTTTTATTTTTTGAGAGAAGGGGGCATTTTCTCCCCTAGAAGGGATCCTGTTGCTTTGGCAACCACTGTATCCCAGGCACCTGGCACATCTAGCATAGAGTCATCATTCATGCGGTTGTTGAATGAATACATGTATTTTGCGGTTTGGTTGGGTAAGCCCCACAACTTGGTTCCCGGTAGGATTGGGCTTGGTAAGTGGGCTGAGTTTCTATAAAGTCTACTTAGCAGGTTCCAATTTTGGTGAAAGTATCTTTGTGGGCACAAATGAGTGTACTTGCCACTCTTGGTTTGTGTCCCCAGTTACCCAGCTGTGGACCACGTAGATTGATCCAGAAAGATGGCTCATCCTACATTCACTTTCATTTCCTCCAGCCATAGGAACAGTAGAGTGTCACTTAGATACCCTAAGACACAGGGCCTCGAAATGGTCAGGAATTTTTACAGTCTTAAATATCCTAGTTAAATATGATTAAATATCCTTGACCAATGCCTTTGTTGTTAAGTTGTATTGAGAGTTCTAAGGTGAGATTCTGAGCATTAAGAGTAAAATGAAAATAAAAAAGCTACTCAACTCAGACAGACAACAGTTTTCCTCCCTTGGAACCCAGAAGCACATTCCCATCATATGAATCCTGGAGGTAGAAAAGGTGTCTGCCTTTCAGGGTAGCAGGTTTGAGTAACCCCTATGTAAAACATGAAATGCCAGCTAGGTATAAGCCTCATTAAGAGATAATCTATAAAGGGTACTATTCACCTGGTTTTCTTATTCTGAGTATCAGAATTTTTATAATGCTATGTGTGTGTGTGTGTGTGCGTGTGTGTGTGTGTGTACGTATATGTACATGCACATAAAGATAAGAATATTAGAATATACTAGAGGATCTAACTGTGGCAAGTACAGGTACTTTTTGTTCTTAGTTGGATTTTCTGAAGTTTCTACAATAAACATGCCTTACTTTTATAATAAGAAAAAGGTAATGAAAATTATTTTTTAAAAAGAATATGCTCTCACTAAAGAAATATTGCAAAATATAGCAGGGTTTAAAAAAGGGAAATATTGCTCAAATGAACCAGTATTCACACTTTGAGTTTTTTATTCAGTATTAAAAGTGAGCTATTTTATTTGGCATAGTTACATTCATATATGTAAAATGCTTTTTGCCTTGTATTTCTTCTCATTTCATTACAAGCACTTTTCCATGTTATTCCTTAGTCTTCACAAATGTTGTTTTAACTTGCGGCATAATGATCTAGCTATTGAGATGTTATAGCTTAAGTTTTACCTGTTTCCTTATTGGGTGACATATATGTTGTTTCCAATTTTTCAGTTACAAATTGCCCTTAGTAAGCCACGCTATAGAGTTTAGATTTTGTTCTGAAGGTAGCGAGAAGTCACTGATAGATGTTAAGCAGCTAAGTGCCATAACCTAGTTTTCATTTCAGAAGATCATCCTGGACCAATGTGGGAAAGAAATTGGCTAGGGGGAGGCTGCTGACAGGGAAAACAAAAAAGCCCAGGGCTGAATTTGAATCTCCCACTAATCCCTCTAATCTCTCACTTCACAGAAACCTATACCTAGAGTTCCAGTTCTTGCTCATTTTATAGATGGGCAAGTAAAGTTCAGAGAATTTAAGTCACTTCTCTGGGGCCACATAAAGATTAAGTGGGGATCTGCGACCAGACCATAAGGCTTCTGAACATAGTTTCAGGTCCTTCAAGATAGCAAACTGTTTCATCATCAAGTAATATGAATTATATGTCCTTTGTGGACTCAGCACTGTGTTAAGTTGAAGAAGGGTTTGTAATTGTGTACAGAAGACCCTTGATGATGACAAATGATACTGATAGTGGTGATGGTGACAATTCTTTACAAAGGACCAAGCACTTCCACAGTGATCTCACTGGATCTTCAAAATAATTCAAGTAATAGGACCATCATTAGTTTCCAGACTAGTTATCCATTTATTTCCACACTAAGCATCAATATTTCATTTAATTGTTAGCATAGCTCTATGAAAAGAAAAGAGATTGGTATTATTATTCTTCCCATTTTTCAGATGAGAAAACCGTGACTCAGTGAGGTGAAGTGACTTAATCGAATAAATGAGGTAACTGAAATAAGAACTGAGTTCATCCAACTGTGTGAATTTTACTGATTTGTTTTTTCCAGAATTAACCATTTAGGTGCTACTTTCCTGTGGCAGATAATTTAATCAAACTATCGAAGAGCATGGCTAAAGAAGATTGGGGACAGAGTGGCTGGCCCAGCCAGGCATGTGACTGTTAGGAATGGGCCAGCCATCCTTCCTTCCAGAGATGCCTTTTCTGAAGAGCATACAAGACAGAAAAGTGGAGCTCCGCACAGCAGCAGTCTCCATGAGTAACAGTGGCTGTGGCCACATATCACCAAACAGGGACTGGAGTGTTTTGTCAGAGCCACACACATGGACTTTGTCATTAAGAATGTCATCTCCGACTCAAAGGTCGGAGATGTGATGGGTACATGAGCTGCTAGAAGACAGAACTGTTTTTCAACCTCAAAGTTCTCTTAAAATAGATCACCTCCCATGTCACAGTCCTATCAGTCTACATCTAAACACTTGTTGCTACAGCAACATTTGGAGTTTGTGGACGAACAAAATAACCAAATGATGACATGTTTCTGGAAATGTGATAGCAAACCTTCAATACTGGATTATTTCAATGCGAATTTATTTGGAACAGCTGTACCTGATTCGGAGCCCTGGTGCCGCAGTGGCTAAAAGCTCAGCTGCTAACCAAAAGCTTGGCAGTTCGAGTCCGCCAGGTGCTCCTTGGAAACTCTATGGGGCAGTTCTACTCTGTCCTATAGGATCGCTATGAGTCGGAATCGACCCAATGGCAACAGGTTTGCTTTTGGGTTTGGTACCTGATTCAGGTACAAAAAACCTACCGAACCAAACCCGTTGCCTTGGAGTTGATTCTGACTCATAGCAACCCTATAGGACAGAGTAGCACTGCCCAATAGAGTTTCCAAGGAGTGGCTGGAGGATTCAAACTGCCAAACCTTGGGTTAGCAGCCGAGCTCTTAACCCCAGCACTAACCACTTGTCCAGTCAGGTGCCATCCTCACAATAGCAGGTATGTTTGAGCCCACTCCTGCAACCATTTTGTCAATCCGTCTGGTTGAGGGTCTTCCTCTTTTTCACTGACCCTCTACTTTACCGAGCATGATGTTTTCCAGGGATTGGTCCTTTCTGTACTACCCTGGGTGCTAAAATATTAAAATATTTCATGTTGATTGGTAAATAGCCTCTGCCCCGAGGCTGCCTACCCCATCCCCACCACCATTACTTTGAGTTCCCCAGTCCCACTCCCAAGACTCCGCAACTTCCCCATGGTCCAGAACCTAAAAGGTTTTTGCCTGACACAGCAGGGATCCTTCAGAAAAGGTCACTACACCAGGCTACAAGTTAAACCAGTTTCCATCGAGTCAGTTCTGACTCATGGCGACCCAATGTGTGACAGAGTAAAATCGTGCTCCTTGGGGTTTGCTATGGCTGATTTTTCAGACGTAGATTGCCAGGCCTTTCTTTTAAGGTTCCTCTGGATGGACTTGAACCTCCAAACTTTCAGTTAGCAGCTGAGCTCATTAACCACTTACGTTGACTCCACCCCAGGCCACTGCAGTTGTTAAATACTTTGACTTTCACCCCTGCCTCCACACTCCAGCTGGTTTTGGAGGTGAAGAAGGAGTAAAGGAGAGTGTTGTGTCCACACTTGGGTTGAAGTAAAGCTGAAAGAAGGCAGGAGCATGAAAAAGTGAGTGGATAGAGAAGCAGAAGGTGCCATTGGGGGTGGCAAATGACAACACTCAGGGCACGCAAACACTTGCCAACCATCTTCAGAAATATCCGGGAGGAGCCTGGTTTCCGGAAATTATGCAGACTAAGGATTCGAGCTATTAAATTTGGGTGTTAAAAGAAAATGAGATCACAGAAGGCTGGGGAATTTGGGGATGGTTAAGATTACACATCAGATAGAAATAAATAAAACATGGCCCCTTCCATCAAGGAAGTGCTAATTCTGATAGTTTCATTTTTACATTAAAGAATAGTTTGTGTCAACAAAGAACACGACATAATCCCCTTTGCATTTAATCAGATGTTCTAGTTCACAGGGGTGTGTGCACTGGTGTTGCTGGCTCCATAATGCCAGTTTCAAATCTGACGCATCCCGCAGGTGCTAGCATCCCAGGGAAGGAACACGGGATACCTGCTGTGTTTATGAGACTCCCTGGTCAGCTCCAGCAGTCTTTTCTTTTAATATCAGAAAAATTAATGGGAGGTGACAAGGGAGAAATAAAAGCAATCATTTTCAATAGGCCCAAGCAAACATTGTCTGAGGGGCAGGGATACTGTTCCACCATCTTTGTCAATCCACACTTCTACATGTCTTTTTGTTCTGGAGTTTTTTTCCCTCCTTTTGTCCTTCCATGTTGGATCTTTCCTCTTCTTCTTCCACTTGCATCTTTACCTTATTATAAGGCTCACATCCCACTCACTGACAACACAGTTGGACCTGTGCCAGGCACTGAAGAGAGAGACTGCCTGGGGCTCTCTGAAGGCAGACAAATGGTTCCCATTTCACTTCAGAAAAGCCAGCTTATGCCTAGGAAGCCAGAGATCTAAAATGGTGGTTCACACTGATAACTAGGACTCAAGACAGAGAGCTTTCAAAAAGCCTGTGAGGAGAGAGTAGGTGGTCCCATCGTCTCCCAAGAAAACATTTGAAAGATAGGAGGTATGTGTGCCATGACTGGCAATACTCATTCAGGATTTTCTGAGGTAAGATATCCTCTCTGCTGTTTATCTGACCTTGTCACCTACTGTTATCCCCTCACTCCATTCCCAACACACAGATTTTGCCAAGCGCATTCCCATTTCACAATTTTGCACCTGCACTTCTCTCTGTCTGGAACACTGTAGTTGTCCATGTGGTGCCTTCACTCACTTCCTTCAGGTCTCCACTGAAATGTTACCTTCTGAGAGTCTCTTCATGGCAACTCTATCAAAAATACCCCTAGTTACTCTCTCTTCCCTTAAAACCAAAAGCCAAATTGCTACCCAGTCTATTCTGACTCATGATGACCCCATGTGTGTCAGAGTAGAACAGAGCTCCATAGCGTTTTCAGTGGCTGTGACCTTTCAGAACAGCCGACCTCAGTATCAGGTGCTTAACCATCTGTACCACCCAGAGACTCCTCTCTCCCCTTACCCAGCCTTTTTTTTCCCCCCCGGCACTTTTCCCCACCAGGCATATCTGACATTTGTTTATTTTCTGTTTCTTCCTATTAGAATGTAAACTCTAGAGTATCAGACACATGTCCATTTTGTTTGCTGCAGAGACTTCAGTACTCAGAAAACAACATGTCACAAAGCAGATGCTCAAAAAATACTGTTGAATGAACCATTGAGTGGTCCTCAACTCTTTTATCACCAAGTACTGTTTATTATCGGTTTTTCCTCATAAAAAATAAAATAAAATAGATCTTAGAAATTCTTATTATGTCATTGAACGCCAGTCTGAGCTTCTAAAAAGCATAGACTAGCTGATGTACCCTCACTAACTTGTTACAACTCCAGTCACAGGGGTCTTCTAGTTTGATCTTGGTAACTTCATCTCATTAACTTATAATTTACAGTGGGCTTTCTAGTGCCCTACGCCTAGGGAACAGGAGTGCCCAGGCTGTAATTGCTATTCATGCCTTCAGTGACATCGCTTCTTCCCAATAAAGGAATAGCTATCCACACAGTGTATGTATGTATACCTGTTATAGGTGTTGGCGATTCAGCAGTGGGAAAAAAATAGACAAAATTTCCTGCTCTTATGTACATTATAGTGGGGGAAGAATAACGATAAGGACATAAATAAATATATAATGCATTTTTGTTGTTGTTAGGTGCCGTCAAGTTGGTTCTAACTCATAGTGACCCTATGTACAGCAGAACGAAACAGTGCCCTGGTCCTGTGCCATCTTCACAATCATTGTTATGCTTAAGCCCATTGTTGCAGATACTGTGTCAATCCTTCTCACTGAGGGTCATTCTTTTTTTCACTGCCCCTCCACTTCACCAACCATGATGTCTTTCATCATGGACTGGTCCCTCCTGATTACATGTCCAACGTACATGAGACAATGTCTCGCCATCCTTGCTTCTAAAGAGCATTTTGGCTGTACTTCTAAGGCAGATTTGTTCTTTCTTCTGTAGTCTATGGTATATCCAATATTCTTTGCAAACATCATAATTCAAATTTTTAAAAATTATTATTTTTTTATTGTTCATTAGGTGAAAATTTACAGAGCAAATTAGTTTCTCATTAAACAATACGTATATTGTTTTGTAACATTGGTTGCCAACCCCACAATGCATCAACACTCTACCCTTCTCATCTGGTTTTCCCATCCCCTCCTGCCTTCTTGCCCTTGTCCCTGGGCTGGTGTGACCATTTAGTCCCGTATACATGGTTGAAGTACGTGTATTACTGTTTGTTTTATAAGCCTGTCTAATCTTTGGCCACTGAGCCCTGGTGGCACAGTGGTTAAGAGCTCAGCTGCTAACCCAAAGGTTGGCAGTTGCTCCTTGGAAACCATATGGGACAGTTCTGTTCTGTCCTATAGAGTCACTATGAGTCAGAAGCAACTCAATAGCAGCCGGTTTGGGGTTTTTTTGTAATCTTGGCCTGAAGGATGAACCTCAACACTGACTTCAGTACTGCATTAAAAGGGTGTCTGGGGCCATACTCTTGGAGTTTCTCCAGTTCCTAGGTGTTTTTCTTCTGCAGTCTTTCCAGCTTTCACATACGTATGAGGCAATTGAAAATACCATGGTCTGGGTCAGGTGCGTCAGTTCTCAAAGTGACATCTTTGCTTTTTAACACTTAAAAGGGGGCTTTTGCAGCAGATTTGCCCAATGCAATATGTCGTCTGATTTCTTGACTGCTGCTTCCATGGACGTTGACCATGGGTCCAAGTAAAATGAAATCTTTGACAACTTCAATGCATTACCCAAAGCCCATTGCCTTCAAGTCAATTCTGACTCATAGCAACCCTATAGGACAGAATAGAACTGTCCCATAGGGTTTCCAAGGAGCAGCTGGTGGATTTGAAAGGCTGACCTCTTGTTTAGCAGCCTGAGCTCTTAACCACTGGACCACCAGGGCTCAGTACATTAGATGGTGGTAAATGCCATAAAGAAAAACAAGGCAAGAAGGGGAAAGGAAGTGCAAGAGGATTGAATGTTGCAATTTTATATTCATTTTCATTTTGATAATGTTTATTTTTGTTTTTATTTTTAAATTTTTAAATGAAAAGTTTCAAACATACCTCAAAAGTAAAAAATACAACAAACCCTCATGTACCAATAACCAGCTTCAACAACCAACACGTTTTGCCATATTTGTTTCATTTATTCCCCATCCCCCGTTTTTGGTTATTGTGGTTTTATTTGTTGCTGAAGTATTTTAAAGAGAATTCCAGACATAGTGTTATTTCATTCCTAAAACCTTCAACATGAATCTCCAAAAACTGTATATTTTCCTACATAACTATAATGCTATTATCCTTAATAATATCTAATGCTTAGGCCACACTTAAGTTTTCTCAGTTGTCTAAAAACTGTCTTTTTTACAGTTGTTTGCTCAAATCCAGATCTAAACAGTCCATTCACTGTATGTCATTGTTACGTCTTGTCTTCTGTAAATCTCCTTTAATCTAGAAGAGTCTTTTCTGCATTTTTTTTTCATTTCCAGTAGTTGACTTTTTGTAGAAGCCAAGTCAGTTTCTTTAGAATGTCCCACATTCTGTCTTTCAATGATTTCTTTATCATGGTGTCATTTAACATGTGCCTCTATCGTCTATATTTTCTATAGACTAGAAGTTAGAATTAATGGGTTGATTACAGTAATGTTCAAAAAAAATTTCTTCTGCAAGCAATACCATTTACTTCATTTTGCATCACCTCTGGAAGTATGTAATATCTGGTTACATTTTTAGTGATGCAAGAATTGATCAGTGTTTTCTGGTGGTGATAGCCTGATCCCTGTTGTAAAGTTCCCTATCAACCTCTGGCTCTATGGTTTTATCTTCCATTGATAACCACTATGTGTTTCCATTTTTCATTAGAGGTTGAAAAATGGTGATTTTCTGATTCTATCAGTTCCTCTGTAATTCACTGAAAATTTTCAATATAGAGGAATTTTCCTTCATCCACTAGGGCTGTTTGGGCTACTCTGAAATGTGGTTCATACTGATAGGCAGGACAAATGCTGGCGGTATTCCTGAACATTCCATGAAATCAACATTTTAATTGACTTACATTTAAAATACACTAGAGGAGCTGGATTTTGAAAGGACATCTATATTGAATCTTTGTAAAACGAGCAGGTAAGCCTTCAGTATTCCCTTAATCCTCAAATTATTAGCTTTGAAAGCTTGGATATACAGCACTGGTTTTTCATAAGCGAAGCACAGTTTTCAAACGAGAAACACTTGGATAAATACTGACCAACTTACTGGTGGAATGACTGGTAAACAATCTAGTGTAACAGTTCCCAGTCTTCTTTGCACTGGCATAGAATGACGAATGACGCCCGACACCTCCCAAGGGGTGATGCTGTAGTAGCACTAGTTATGTGCCAGGCATTATACTAAGTGCTTTACACACATGAACACATTTAATTTTCACAGCAACCTCTTGACGTAGGTACACTTGGTGTTGCTATTAGCTGCTGTAGAGTTGGCCCCTGACTCATGGAGGCTCTATGCACAACGGAACGAAACACTGCCTGTCCTGGGCTATCCCCATGATCAGCTGCCCATTAAACTGTTGTGAACCCACAGGGTTTTTATTGGCTGATTTTCAGAAGTAGATCACCAGGCTTTTCTTCCTAGTCTTAGTCTGGAAGCTACGCTGAAACCTGTTCAGCGTCATAGCAGCATGCAAGCTTCTGCTGACAGGCAAATGGTAGTGATTGAGGTGCATTGGTGGGGAATCCAACCTGGGTCTTCCACATGGAAGGTGAGAATTCTACCACCTAGGTATTCTCATCATTCCCCATTCCACATATGAGGAAACTGAGGTAAATCAAGTAAAACAAGCTGCCCAAAATCACACAGCTAACAGAGCCAGGAGTAAAACCCGAACAGGGTGGCTTCAGTGTTTGTGTGGACAACCACTACACTATACTATACCATAGCTGATAAACATGGATAATTATGTGTAATTCCCAGATAGTTAGCTATAACTAACTAGTTTTCGCTACTATTTAGAGAGCAACTTTAAATCCAATCTAATTTAATTTTTTAAGGGCATAAATCAATGGAAAATGTTTATTCTTCCATCAGTAAAGATCTTCTTGCAACAAGCATCACATTGGTCGTGACAGGTTGGTAGAGACTCTGACTTAAGGACCCTCAGAAAGAATGCTTGTCTGTCTGATGCCATTTAATTTCAGTTGGGTTTGGGGGCATCTCCAGAGTGAGTTGGATTGCCTAATAATAATAGCTACTATTTATATAGGGTTTATGATGTGCTGAGAAGCCCTGGTGTCACAGTGGTTAAGCATTCAGCTGCTGACTGAAAGGTTGGTGGTTTGAGCCCTATAGGGTTGCTGTGAGTTAAAATCAACTTGATGGCAATGGGTTTGGTTTTTTGGTTTACGATGCGCTGGATGCCGATCTAAGCTTAAAAGGCCCTTTTCCCAGCACAGACCCTTATTCAAACCTGTACCCCTAAAAATGCCCAGGAGATCCCAGGTGGGAAAGTTGTGTTAATTCCAGCTTCTCCCAGGGCCTGTCCACACAGCCCTGCCTTATAGAAGTCAACTCCAGAGCGAACAGTCTCAAGGGCCCTCTGGAAGAGCTGAGGTGGTCTCCAGGAGAAGAGAATGTCATTACCCCTCCCTGAAGCCACTTGCTCACTCCCCTCCCCACCCAGGAAGGCACTCTTTGATTCCCTTACTGCTAGGATGCTTCTGAACAGCAGTCTGCGTACTGCCGCATCCTCTGTGGTACTATCAAAGATCACAAAACCTGGTAGACGAAGCTGACAGGCGTACCTTATTCTGACTTGACAGCTTTCGTGCCTGTATCAACCTGTCATTCCCTATTTAGGAATCATGACAGCTCCAGCATTACTTCTAAATAATATGACGAATAGCCATCAGTGACTCAAGCAAGATACTTGCTGCTACTCAAACTGTACCTTACCCGGGTTCTCTTGTAACCTCTAAGCCTGGATTCCAGCTCCACCCAGCAAAGCCTCCCCTCCTGTGGCTTCTTGCCAAGGCTATTCTTAGCCTGGGCTAATTAGCATCCTCCACCCCGACTCCCACCCCATCCTCTGCTTCTCATCTCCCACTCAGGCAGGCTGCAACGGAGAAACAGAGTTCAAGAGCTGTGAAAAATCAGCAAAAAGGCTTGGAAAACAGGAAAAACTGCAAACTGGGAGCTCTTCATGCCAATGTTAGGGCAGAGCCTATTAGGACAGCAATAAAGAAATAGCAGCTGATGTAATTTAGAAGCAAATGGCTCTTTCATGTGGAGTGCCTGTTTAATGAAAAAGCACACTTCACCAAGGAGGAGGAGGGGGCACCATCTAGAACCACCCCCGATGCGGCGCAGCAGAGAGAACACTGCCCGCCTAAACCGCTGCTGATGAAGCAGCATTCCATTTCATTTTTGACAACTCCTGATTTTTCTTGATTCATACTTTGTACATTCCATGTTTCAATTATTAATGGATCTTTGCAGCTGTTTCTTCTCATTTTGAGTCGTGCCACATTAGTAAATGCAGGTCCCGAAAGCTTGACTCCATCCACGTCACTAAGGTCGACTCTACTTTGAGGAGGCAGCTCTTCCGCAGTCGTATTTTGAGTGCTCATCTTCTGGCACTGTATCAAACAACATTCCACTGCTATCCATAAGGTTTTCCTTGGCCAATTTTTTCAGAAGTAGATCGTCAGGTCCTTCTTCCCAGTCTGTTTTAGCCTGGAAGCTCTGCCGAAACCTGTCCACTGTGGGTAACCCTGCTGGTATTTGAAATACCAATGGGCATAGCTTCCAGCCTAACAGCAACATGCAAGCCACCATAGTACAACAAACTGACAGACGAGTGGTGGGTATGTCTGATGCCTGAACAGGGACCTGAAGCCTGGACCCTCAGGGTTCAAAAATGAAATGGAACACTTGAAGATTAATATCCTAGGCATTAATAAGCTGAAATGGACTAGCATTTGGCATTTTGAATCTGACAATCATATGGTCTACTACACCTGGAATGACAAATTGAAGAGGAATGCCATAGTATTCACTGTCAAAAAGAAGATTTCAAGGTCTATCCTGAAGTACAACGCTACCAGTGACAGGATAATATCCATATGCCTACAAGGAAAACCAGTTAATACGACTATTATTCAAATTTAGGTATCAACCACTAATGCCAAAGATGAAGAAATTGAAGATTTTTACTAACTTTTGCAATCTGAAATTGATCAAACACGCAATCAAGATGATTTGATAATTACTGATGACAGGGATGCAAAAAGTTGGAAACAAAGAAGGATCAGTAGCTGGAAAATATGGCCTTCGTGACAGAAACAATACCAGAAGTCACATGATAGAATTTTGCAAGACCAACAATTCTTTATTGCAAATACCTTTTTTTCAACAACATAAACAGAAATTATACACATGGACCTTGCTGGATGGAATACACAGGAATCAAATTGAATACGTCTGTGGAAAGAGACAATGGAGAAGCTCAATATCATCAGTCAGAGCACCACCAGGGGCCAAATGCAGAACAGGCCATCAATCACTCTTATGCAAATTCAAGTTTAAGCGGAAGAAAGTTAAAACAAGTCCACAAGAGCCAAAATACACCCTTGGGCATATCTCTCCTGAATTTAGAGACCATCTCAAGATTAGATTTGACACATTGAATGCTAATGACCAACGACCAGACAAGTTGTGGGATGACATAAAGGATATCATACATGAAGAAAGCAAAAGGTCATTTAAAAAAACAGGAAAGAAAGAAAACACCGAAATGGGTTTCAGAAGAGACTCTAAAGTTTGCTCTTGAACATTGAGCAGCTAAAGCAAATGGAAGAAATAATGAAAAAGAGCTGAACAGAGAATGTCAAAGTGCAGCTCAAATGATGAAGTATTATAATGAAATGTGCAATCACCTAGAGTTAGAAACCCAAAAGGAAAGAACACACTTGACGTTTCTCAAGCTGAAAGAATCAAAGAAAAAATTCAGGCCTCCAGTTGCAATATTGAAGGATTCTATAGGCAAAAAATTGAAAGGCACAGGAAGCATCAAAAGAAGATGCAGGGAGTACACAATCACTGTACCAAACAGAATTGGCTGACCTTCAACCATTTCAGGATGTAGCATATGATCAAGAACCAATGGTACTGAAGGAAGAAGTCCAAGTTGCACTGAAGGCATTTCCAAAAAACAAGGGTCCAGGAATTGACAGAAATGAGATGTTCCAACAAAATTGATGGAACGCTGGAAATGCTGCTCACTGGTCTATGTCAAGAAATTTGGAAGACAGCTACCTGGCCAACTAACTGAAAGAGATCCATGTATGTTCCCATTCCAAAGAAAGGTGATCCAGTGGAATGGGGAGATTATCAAACAGTATCATTAATACCACATGCAAGTAAAATTATACTGAAGATAATTCAAGAATGGTTGGAGCTGTATATCAGCAGAGAACTGCCAGAAACTCAAGCTGGATTCAGAAGAGGATATGGAACAAGGGATATCATTGCTGATGTCAGGTGAATCTTGGCTGAAAGCAGAGAATGCCAGAAAGATGTTTACCTATGTTTTATTGACAATGCAAAGGTATTCAACTGTGTGGATCATAACAAATTATGGATAACATTGTGAAGGATAGAAATTCCGGAACACTTCATTGTACTCATGTGGAACCTGTACATAGACCGAGAGGCAGTTGTTCAAACAGAGCAAGGGGACACCGCATGGTTTAGAAACAGGAAAGGTGTGCGTCAGGGTTGTATTCTTTCACCATACTTATTCATTCAGTGTGCTGAGCAAGTAATCCGAGAAGCTGGACTGTATGAAGAAGAACATGGCATCGGGATTGGAGGGAGACTCATTAACAATCTGTGATATGCAGATGGCATAACCTTGCTTGCTGCAAGTAAAGAGAACTTGATGCACTTATTGATGAAGATAAAACACTAAAGTATTCAGTATGGATTACACCTCAGCATAAAAAAAAGAAAACAAAAATCCTCAGGACTGGGCCAATAAGCAACATCATGATAAATGGAGAAAAGATTGAAGTTGTCAAGAATTTCATTTTACTTGGATCCACAATCAACACCCATGGAAGCAGCAGTCAAGAAATCAAATGATGTGTTGCACTGGACCAATCTGCTCCAAAGGATCTCTTTAAAGTGTTAAAAAGCAAAGATATCACCTTGAGGACTAAGGTGCACCTGACCCAAGGCATGGTATTTTCAATCACCTCCTATGCATGCAAAATCTAGATAGTGAATAAGGAAGACCAAAGAGGAATTGATGCATTTGAATTATGGTGTTGGTATGCATATTGAATATACCATGGACTGCCAGAAGAATGAATGAATTTGTCTCAGAAGAAGTGTAGCCAGAGTGCTCCTTAGAATAAAGATGGTAAAGCTTTGTCTCATGTACTTTGGACATGTTATCAGGAGGAACCAGTCCCTGGAGAAGGACATCATGATTGGTAAAGTAGAGGATCAGTGAAAAAGAGGAAGACCCTCATCGAGATGGATTGACGTGGTAGCTGCAACAATGGACTCAAAGATAGCAACAATTACAGGGATGGCAAAGGATCGAGCAGCATTTTGTTCTGCTGTACATAGGGTCACTATGAGTCAGAAACAACTCAAGGGCACCTAACAACAACAAAGATAAAGCAGTTGGAGGGGAGGGATGGGGCAGAAATGGCCTGGTGAATGCGAGATTTCATTTTCCCACTTTTGTGTCTTGTGAATGTTCTTTACGCGTGGCCTTCTCTGGAGTCAGTCACAGGGAGCAGGAAGGAATGCTAGTGAGAGCATTAGTTATTTCCTTACCGAGTGATGGATAAAGACAGTTAGCAATAAAAGACATTGATAGTCGCACTCAATCCCTGGATTCATTTCCAGGGGTAAGATTGAAGATTTGCTGTCATCAGGAAAAACCATCTTTATTGATATTAAGGCCACATCAGCCATCTTTTCTTCTCTTGGCGTGGGGTTATTGCTAAGAGGTATTGGAGGCTCGCTGGTAGAATTCCCAACTTCCATGTAGGAGACCTGGGTTCAGTTTTAGGTCAACGCATTTCAGGTGCAGTCACCGCTCTTCTGTCAGTGGAGGCTTGCGTGTTTCTACGTTGTTGAACAGGTTTCAGCAGAGCTTCCAGGCTAAGACTGACTAGGAAGAAAGGCCGGCACTCTACTTCTGAAAATTTGACAAGAAAAACCCTATGGATCACATCAGTCTGATAGCCAAAAATCATGCGGATGGTGCAGGACTGGGAGGTATTTCGTTTCATTGTGCAAGAAGTTGCCATGAGTTGAAGACTGGTTCAATTGCTGTCAAAGTGTGGTCCCCCACATTAGCATTAAAATCATCAAGGAGCTTATTACAAATGTAGTCTCTTGGGCCCCAGCCCAGAGCTACTGAATCAAAACCTGCATTTTAACAAGATTCCTGGTGATTCTCCTGCACGTACTAGTTGAGAAGGACTGATCTAGGCTCCCCTCTTGGTTCTGAGGGAAGAAAGGTGGGGAAGGAGGTGAAAGAGATGAGCAATGAAGGCTCAGGCACTTTCTGTGAATAGATACAGGGAGAAAGTGGCGTGTGAGTAACACAGCAGCTCTTTCTGCATGTGGGGGCTTTCTGAAAGCATGACACTTCAGCAGTGAGTCACTGTCATTCTTATTCTTCAAGTTGTACTTGTTCTTCTTCCCTTCAGATAGGTAAAACACCAGGTGCAACCTAAGCTCTTTTTTATACAGAGCTGTTTATCCTCTTTTGCCTGTGGGAAACCGTGTTCATAAAGCATTCATGGAACCTCTGACTGCTCCAAAGCGAGGGGCTCAGCCCTCCCTCTGGAGGAGCTCTGCCAGTTCAAGGTCTCAGCCTCACTCTGACCCTCTTTCTGGGGGCTCTCTGGGCTAGCAGGAGGTCTGCTTTAACCACTAAGATCCTTGACAAACTCTTATAGATGGGCCCCCTTTAATTTTTCCCAGCCCCTTCAAATGATAGGAGAAAAAGAAAAGCTATATTACAAAATTTATTTTAGTGAAAAATCTCCCAAGCATTTTTAATCTTGCAAATATTTTGAGAATGTCTGTGTTGTCAAGACTGTGAAGAATGTCTGCTTTAACGCCCCTCAGCATCATGGAAAAAAAAAAATCAATCTCTGATGTGGCTAATGTGAAAAGTAGGGTCTAGTAAGGAAAAGTAGGGCTTTTCTTCTGTAAATGAAAAAGTTGGAGTGCACATGTTGGTATCATGTTACATTAGAACATGTTTCTGGCCCTAAAATCTGCTACCTGTGGCTTCCTTTCTCTATTTCCTTCAAGAGAGGCAGTCAAGATTGGAATGTTCATTTATTTGAGCAGATATGTGTCAAAGCTGACTTTTTAGAAAAACATTGCTGATGAGAAAGTTACATGACCATTACATATTTTTTTAAATAATTTATTTTATTTTGTTGTTGCTGAAATTATACACAGCAGAACATGCATCAACTCAACAATTTCTACATGTACTATTCAGTGACGTTGATTACATTCTTCGAGTTGTATAACCATTCTCATCCTCCTTTTCCAAATTGTTTCCTCTCCCGGTAACATAATCTCACGGCTCTCTAAGCTTCCTATCTAACCTTTCAAGTTGCTGTTGTCAATTTGATCCCATATAGATAGTTCTTCAAAAGAGCACAGTGCTCAAGGTAGACATTCTTTACTTGTTAAGCTAAACTATTGTTTTGTTTAAAGAAGACTTCAGGTGATATTTTTGGTTTAAAGTTTACATATTATCTCAGGGCAGTAGTTTCAGGGGTTCACCTAGCCACAATGGCTCAGGGAAGTCTGGATTCCATGCAAACTTGAAATTCTGGTCTGCATTTCCCCACTTTTGATCAGGATTCTCCTATAGAATCTTTGATCAAAACTCTGAATATTATCTTTATGTCCACTGAGTACACACAAAGTTTGGTCATTTTCAAGTGTTGGGTATTATTGAAGTCTCACAGAATGTTAAGTGTGTCTTAGGGTCTGATGCTGAGGACTGTATTCTCATACTTCATCCCCAAGCCCAGCACAGTTCCTGCCACATTGTAGACACTCAGGAAATGTCTGTGGCTGAAGGAGTAAAGGAATGAGGAAAACAGAGGGCAAAACACTCAGGGTGCCTCACCTGCTTTCCTTTGCAGGGTAATGTCAGGCACCCATAAGACACTGAGTATTAAACCAAAATTGAGGATGAAAAGAAAACAATGAAGATTTGGGGGAGAGTGAGTCACAACAAACCTTAGTGTTCCTGACCTGTAGAACCCAAGGAAGTAAGTATCCTATGCTATTGCTTGGGACTTCATCTTAGGGGTTGTTTCCTAGAAGCAGCACTTAAGACAGGAATTTTTGTGCTAGTGATTTATTGGGGAGCATTCCCAGGACAGAGGAGTCTTGGCGGTGCAATGGTTAAGTACTTGGTTGCTAACTGAAAGATTGGTGGTTCAAATCCACTCAGTGGCTCCAAGGGAGGAAGACCTGGCTATCTGGTCCCATAAAGATTACAGCCTAGGAAACCCTGTGGGGCAGTTCTACTCTGTCATATGGGGTTGCTATGAGTTGGAATTGACTCATCAGCACATAACAACAACACAAGAACTTTCCCAAGACAAGGGGAGTGAGGAAAGTAAGATAGAGCAGGGGGAAAACTAGCAAATTCATGGCCTCAGATGAAGGTTTTCCCCAGCCTGACCCTGAGAGAGCTCAGCAAGCTTGAATTACGCCAAAAAGTTGGCCCCTTGAGGTAAGGGGCCAACGATTGGTCATTGAGTCATTGACTTGAAGGGGGTGGAAGAGCTGGGGGTGGGTATAGCAGCCCTTAATGGAGATCTGGGCCAGGCACCAACACCATCTACTGTATTCCCTGAGCTCCACTTGCTGGAGTTTGGCCCACTTGTCAGGCCTTTATGATAAATACATAAGTTGAGTTTTGTGGTGCATTTAGTTTAGGGGACGTTTTAACAGCACTCTATCCTGATCCCCCTGCCTTGTCTATTTTTTCCCCCAAGTACTTATCACCATCCGACATGCTATGTAAGTCACCTATTTTTAATGTTTATTAATAGTTTTTGTATTATCTCTGCTCACACACTCTAGAATGAAAGCTTCATAAGGGCAGGCATTTGTGTCTCTTTTTACTAATGTATCCCAAGAATAAGGAACCCCAGTGGCGCAATCATTAAGAGCTTAGCTACTAACCCAGTGGTTGATGGTTCAAACTCGCCCAGGGGCTCCACAGGAGAAAGACCTGGCAACCTACTCCTGTAAAGACTACAGGCTAGAAAATCCTATGGGGAAGTTCTACGGTGTCACATAGGGTTGTTACAAGTTGAAAATTGACTTGATGGCACCCAGCAACAACATCCCAAGGCTAGTGTCTGACACGTAGAAAGAGCTGGGTAAATAAATACTTGTTGAATGAAAGAGCATTTTGAAGAACATATTCTGGTTTTGTTTTGTTTTTTTTTAATTGTAATGAATATATATCTAACAAAAAGCTTACCATTTGAACCATTTTTTAGTGTATTACTCAGTGACATTAACTACATTCACCATGTTGTGCTGCCATCGCCACTGCCTGAATTTTGCTCAGAGATTTTTGCAATGATTCTTCTGGTCCAAAGCAATCAAATGCTGACCTGTATAAATAACCAGGAACTATACCAAAATGTTGGCACTTCAGACCCAACCCAGACATGCCTCAGAAGAAAGGTCTGAAGATCTACTTCAAAAAGATTAGCCACCGAAAGCCCTATGGGGCACAGTTCTACTCTGACATTCGTAGGGTCGCCATGAATTGGACCCCACAGCAACTGGTTTATAATTATAAACCAGGGAGGGGAGCATGGAGCCTTGTGATCCTCAGATTTCAGCATGAAGAATCAACTGGGTGTCTTGTTAAAAGTATGATTCCTGGTTCCCATACCCAGCAATTCTGATTTAATAGGTCTGGAGGAGGTCCAAGAATACACGTTGTACAAAAGCATAACCATTGATTTTGATGCAGATGACTTGAGACACATACTTTTAGGAAACATTGATGGAGTTGAAACACTGGCCCTGACATTCGTATGTGAGCTTCCCTAGACCACCCAGCTGATCACCCGCAGAGTCAGGGCTAGACCTAGCTCTTCTCACGCTCAGTGCAACATCCTTTCCACTCAGTCTCTCTTAATATATGTTTATAAGCTTCGCATGTACGTTGGTTTCCATGGGAACATAAAAGCCTTACAAAATCCTACAACTAAAGCTGTTTCGAGGCATACGTTGATACCTATTTTTAGAAAACTTCTGCTTCACAATTTATTGTGGGTTGGATTGCTCCCTATTTTCCTGTAGATTCTTTTTGAATTGTAGATGTGCTTTTGTGATATGCTGATGCCATAATCATTTGATAGGAGACAAGGCAATGGGAGCCTGGAACAAGGCCTAGGATATAAAGACTGAATCGGGGTTCATACTGAAAAGACATGGACAAGTGGTATGGAAACAATGAAGTAGTATGATTTAATACATGGTGAAGGGCTCTGGGGCAATCCAAAAGGAGTAAGTTAACCTTTTTGAAGTCAGCAAGCTAAAAACCAAGTTGTTAAAAGGAGGAATTTCTCTAAGCCTAAATAAATAAACAAATAAGAGGAGGGTTTGGCTTAAAGATATTAGGACAAAGAATATTTCATTCATCATAAATCCTGTTCTTAAGAGCACTGACCATCCTTAAAAAGAAAAGAATGTATGTGGGGTGGGGGTTGGATCCCAAGGAGTGTGCTCAATGAATCAGAAGAGATTGAGAAGCTATCTCCCAAAAGTAAATCCTTTAAGTTAGAGCCATGTTACCATGTGTGAAACAGTGGTGGTTCAGTGGTAGAATTCTCACTTTCCAGGCTGGAGACCTGGGTTCGATTCCCAGCCAATGCACTTCAC
Organism: Loxodonta africana; assembly: GCF_030014295.1. NCBI lineage: Eukaryota > Metazoa > Chordata > Mammalia > Proboscidea > Elephantidae > Loxodonta > Loxodonta africana. The sequence goes on along the minus strand of NC_087355.1, from coordinate 51,045,389 downwards.
GTGCAGCCACCACCTGTACCCATCTATCAGTAGTGGCTTGCATGTTGTTATGATGCTGAACAGGTTTCAGCAGAGCTTCCAGACTAAGATGAACTAACAAGAAAGGCTTGGCAATCTACTTCTGAAATTCAGCCTTCGAAAACCAATGAATCATAACAGTACTATCCCTAGTACATCCTGGGGATGGCAAAGGACAGAGCAGCATTTCATTCAGTTGTGTGGGGGGTTGCTATGAGTCCAGGGCCAATTTGGCAGCTAACATCATGTTACCATGTAAGTCATTTCTGATGTGCCAGGCCCTGTTTTCTTTTACATATTATCCCCTTTACTGCTCATTCTATGAGAATCAATAACGATGCTATGAGGTTTTTACTATTGTTCCCATTTTACAGGTGAGGGAACAGAGGCACAGAGGTGTTAAGTAAGCTGCCCAAGTTCACACAGCTAGTTAAGTATTTGAGTTAGGTTTGATTCCAGGCAATCTGGGTCCAGAAACTATGATTTAAACCAACCACTAATCTCCAGTACATCTAAAATATAACTGGCAGGACTTTTGTCTTCCAGAGCACTGCCATGAAAGTCAATGAACCATTTAGAAGTGGGAGCTAGGACAAGACTGAACTACTTGGCATGGTGTGGTGTGGGGGAGGCATTGGGGATAGGGAAAGGAAGCACTGAGAAGGGACTTCACCCAAAAAACACACTGCCATTGAGTCAATTCTGACTCACAGTGACCCTATAAGACAGAGTAGAACTGCGCCATAGGGTTTCCAAGGCTGTAAATGTTTACGGAAGCAGACAACCACATCTTTCTCCCTAGGAGCAGCTAGTGGGTTCAAACCACCGACCTTTTGGTTAGTAGCTGAGCACTTAACCACTGTACCACCAGGGCTCCAAGAAGGGACTTAGAACACTGTGGATTTCAGGTCATTTAGCCTGAAGTTGTATGACTTAAATTCTCTCCTCCTTGCTTCTTCGACATATATGAAAAGTCTACCATGCTCATTATTGCCTTTGTCAAGGGGATTCTCTTTTAGGGGAGGATCTCACAGAAGAGAAAGATAAACAGCTGACATGTGGTTCCAAAGAGGAGAGAAGGCATTGAGTGGAGAAACACAGAGAGTCTTCTTGACCATGATCTTGAGTCATGTGCCTTCAAAAGTTACTAGACCAGGATTCTTTACAAGGAAAGAAGAGCAGTGGGACTGGGGAGGAATGCAGTCTGGGTCCCAAACCCTTGTGGGCTGTGTCTGGAAAGCTTCAGAAGGAATTACGTTGCCTTGGAGATAGAAGCTGCGGAGAGAAAAAGGAAGCTTGAGAGATTGGGCTGGGGGAGGAAACAGCCGTGGGCTGGCAACTAAAACCAGAGCTGATGACAAAAGCTTGGACCAAACCTCCCATCAGAGAGTAAAGAGCATTATTTTCATGTATTTTGCCACCTGAGCAGAGGCCCTGAGAGTAGGAATTTGCCAGAGCTCATTCTAAATAGGGCCAGAGGTGCAAGGTAAACAGAATCTCTTGAAAGAGAAGTCGTTCTAACTACTCTTGGTGCATAGCACCTCCCCTGCCTTGTGCTCTTTCTTTCCTTTATTCACTGCCTCTTCCCCTTCCTCCTTCTCCTCCTCTTCTTCTTTCTTTAGTTTTACCACTTCCTGTCTCCCTCTCCTGTCCTCAGCCAAGGTATGACGAAGGCAAATAAGATGACGGTATAAAGAATGGTCTGTAGGCTCAACCGTCTCAGAAATATTTACACTCTAAATAAAGTGCAGTTTGTTAGCCTGAAAGAATTTTCCATCACCTGTCTGTCAGTTTGACATTCTATGGTGGCTTCTGTGTTGCTATGATGTTGGAAGCTATGCCACTGGTAATTCAAATACCAGCAGGGGCACCCACCCATGGTGGGCAGGTTTCGGCTATGCTTCTAGACTGAGACATACTAGAAAGAAAGGCATGGCAATCTACTTTCAAAATTAGTCGATGAAAATCCTACGGATCACAATAGATATAATGCTGGAAGATGCAAAAATACCAACGGTCATGAAGATGGCACAGGAATGGGCAACATTTCATTCTGTTATACATAGGGTTGCCATAACTCAGAGCCGACTGAAGGCAATTAACAACAACAAAGAATTTTTCATGGGCAACTGTTCATGTGTGGAGTTGCAGTGGGTGGGGGCATGGCAGTGGTAGTGGACGTTTGTGGGTTAGACATCATCTGCTGCTCCTTGATCACTCAGGAAGCCCCATGCACACACACAGGACTCCCCGCTCCTCCCCACATACACACCATCCTCTGATGCACACCTAAAATGCAGGTTGCCTGAACTGAGTACGTTGGAGCAGGAGTAGAGATAGCCAGGTGAATGAAGAAAGTGCTCCAGGAATAATGTTTTGTGCCCGTTAAAGCCGGAGGAGAAGGAAGCCACAGCTGCTGATGCAGTAACATAAGCACCTCATAGTAATACCATTGGGCCCTTCTTACATAAGCCCTTGCTATGTACTGGTACTTTAGAGTGCTCTGATACTAGTATTCACTAAGGAGCCCAGGTGGTGCAATGGTTAAGAGCTCGGCTACTAACTAAAAGGTTTGCAGTTTGAGCCTACCAGACGCTCCACAGGAGAAAAGACCTGGCCATCTTCTCCAGTGAAGATTACAGCCTAGAAACCCGTGGAGCAGCTCTACTCTGTCATATAGGGCTGTTATGAGTCGGAATTCACGGCAGACCACAACAACGTGCCTGAAGTAGTATATTCTTGGAAGATATATTCAGTGTATCCAGGACCCTCCTCTCCTCCCAGACACCCATCCTTTCTCAAGCCTGGTATTGTTCAAATTTTAGCATTACTGTGTTCTCTTAGTATTCTTAGGCTAGTGAGGTCTGAGGATATTTGGGTTACATAGCAAATACATAAAAAATAAATGTTTTTTTAAATTTTATTTTACAATTGAAATCATGTTCCCCAGTCTTTTTCAGTTTGTGCATACACAGCTCACTGAAACATAGCTTGGTGAACAGCCGTCTCACTGCCCCTCAGCATCCACATTTGTGTTAGTGATACAGTCACTACTGCTCTGTGAGCCTCGACATCAAGCTGGTCACATTTCAATGTGTCCTTGTTGCAGTTCATTGCTTACAACCCTCTGCTATTTAATGGTGAGCCAGCAACTATATACTCAATGGGTGTGCTTTCTGCACAAATAACAGTTTATTTATTTATTTTTTGTCTTTTCAAGTCCTCAGTTTATTTTTGATGAGTGAGATTGATTTTTCCCATGCAGTATGACACTGAGGGTTTGAAAATGTTTGGGGCCTAGGAAATCCACAACTGTAAGGAAAGAGTTTATCCAGCCTGATGGTGGCTTTTGGTTCTTTTAGGGTTAGGCCCTGGAAAGAAGGTGAAACTTAGGAATCAGGTTTGGGGTTTGGGCATTCCTGAGACCACAAGCCATCAGACAAAGGGGACAGACCCCTGGACACCCAGGAACACCCCTTGAAGATTGACACAGGTAACACAGGGCTGTGACAGGGAAGGGGATGTGGGGTCAGCACACCACTGAGGAAGAGTGTCTGCTGGTCCAGGTTTTTTAACATAGGGCACCCTACACTTGACAACTGACCTCCCCACCCGTCCCTTGCCTCTGCGCTCCGTGACGGTTAATATCAGTCGATGCCTGGTTCCTGTGCGTTTGCCTCATTTCTCTTTCTAAAGTGCTGTTGTTTCTTATGCAGAAGTTGAGTGCTAAAGTCAGAGGTTGGGGGGAAATTGCTCAAAGAGAGTCAGAGCAGACAATTGGCTGGTAGGCATTTTGACTATCTTCGCTGTCAGAACAATTACCCTTGAATTACACACAGCCCACGCTATGAGAGGTCAGCTGAGAGACCAGGAGACTCATGCTGCCCCCTAAATTCTTTCAGGGCCACCCTCCTTATGCCAGGCTAGGTTAGCACCCATATTATTCCAATTGATACTTTTCTCTTCCTTGCGTGTTCAATACAAAGTAGATTAAATGTGTTTTTGATGTGTCTCAACTGTATCTCATTCGCCTTGATCTCCTTATTCCTGTGTGTGTTTGTGTCAGGAGCTCTGGTCACGCAGCTGCTAAACAAAAGGTCAGCAGCTGGAACCTACCAGCCGCTCTGTGGGAGAAAGATGTGGCAGTCTGCTTCCATAAAGATTATACCCTTGGGAACTCTATGGTGCGGTTCTACTCTGTCCTACATTGTCCCTATGAGTCAGAATTGGCTCCATGGCAAGGAGTTTTGATGGTTTCTGTGTGTCTGGGCTTTTCGGTGGTTGCTAATCCTCAACTCAGCTCAGACCCCTGTGTTCTTGCCACCCACCCACCCACTTACAGTCAACACCATTAACACCTGGGTGTGACACCCTGTTCTGGAAACAATGATGATAGCAACATCCTCAGGCTTTGTTTTCGGTAACTTCTGAGCCTAGTCAAAATCTCCTATCTCCCATCCATCAAACAACAGAAGTCTCAGATCCTCTCCTGAACACTGTGTTTTACCATTCTCCTCAAATACATTTTATATTAGCGAAGATTCACAAGGTTACAAGTAGAGTTGCTAGATTTACAAATAAAAATACAGGACAGCCAGTTAAATTTGAATTTCAGGTAAACTTTTAGTAAAAGTATGTTTCATGCAATATTTACAACTTACTTATGCTAAAAATTTATCTGTTGGTTACCTGAGATTTGAATTTACCTGGGTGTTCTGTATTTTATCTGGCAAAACTAGTTATAAACAACAACAACAACAACAAACTGGAAATGATTGACTTAGATAACTAAGAAGTCTAGGGGTTGGACTGGTTTTGACACAGCCTGACACCGGGACCTAAATGATGTCATCAAGAACATTATTTTCTTGTTTTCCACTAGGTCAGCATCCACTAAGTAGGCTACATTCTCAGGTACGATTCTATCCTTGTGGTAGCAGGGCAGAAGCAATTTTCAAGCCTCATATTCTTAATATTTTGAGATGGTGAAAAGACAAAACTTCTTTGTTCAAAGGCTCCCACAAAACTCTTAAGATTCACTCTAATTGGTTCAGTTTAGGTCATGTGTCTACCACTAAACCAATCCTTGTGGCCAGGGAAGTGAGGTACACTGATTGGCTTAGGCTGGAGTCAGTTCCTCACCCTTGAGGTGGCTCATCCCACCCAGAAGACATGAATGGAGACAGGGGTATAGGTCTACCAAAGAGCTGTTGCTAGAAGAAGTAATGGATGCTGGGAAGTCAACGGTAAATATACTCTACTCGTATCAAATTAGAATAAGGACTAGGCAGCTCTCTTTGGCTTCTCCAGCAACTTAAAAAGGCCTAGAAAGATGAATGAAGGGGTAAGACTAGGGTTGTGTGGAAGACAGACCTCCCCTCTTTCAAATGGCCCAGAATGAGCCTCCAAACCTCTGTCATCAACTACTGCCTAGAGTTGTGCAAATTCACCCTCTCTAGCTGTTCCCCAATGTGTCTTTTTTTTTTTATTATTGTGCCTTAGGTGAAAGTTTACAGAGCAAATTAGTTTCTCATTAAACAATTAATACACAAATCATTTTGTGACATTGGTTGCCACCCGTCAATATGTCAATACGCTCCCCTTCTCTACCCCGGGTTCCCTGTTTCCATTCTCCCAGTTTTCCTGTCCCTCCCTGCCATCTCGTCTTTGCTTTTGGGCTGATGTGCCCATTTACCCAGTATACATGCTTGAACCACGAAACACATTCTTCATGCGTGTTATTGTTTGACCTATAAAAAAAAAAAAAAAAATTTTTTTTTATAGTTCTCTCTAATCTTTGGCTGAAGAGTGAACCTCAGGAGTGACTTCAGTACTGAATTAAAAGGGTGTCCAGGGGCCATACTGTTGGCATTTCTCTAGTGTCTGTCAGACCAGCAAGTCTGGTCTTATTTTATTTTTTGAATTTTGTTCTACGTTTTTCTCCAGCTCTGTCCAGGACCCTCTGTTAAGATCTCTGTCAGAGTAGTCAGTGGTGGTAGCCAGGCACCATCTAGTTGTTCTGGACTCAGGCTGGTGGGGGTTGTGCTAGTTGTGGTCCATAGTCCTTTGGACTAATCTTTTCCTTGTAACTTTGGTTTTCTTCATTCTCCTTTGCTCCAGCCAGGATGGGACCAGTAGATGTATCTTAGATGTCTGTTCACAGGCTTTTAAGACCCCAGATGCTACTCACCACAGTCGGAGATAGAACATTTTCTTTATAAACTATATTATGCCAGTAGAGCTAGATGTCTCCTGAAGACCAGGGTCCCCAGCCCTCAGCCCAGTAACTCTGTCCTTCGAGGAGTTTGGATGTGTCTATGAAACTTCTATGACTTTGCCTTGGTCAAGTTGCGCTGACTTCCGCAGTATTGTGTACTGTCTTACCTTCCACCTAAGTTGCATCTTACCTACTATCTAGTTAGTATTCCTCCTCCCTCCATCCCAATGTGCCTATTTTGAGGCAACGTATGAGGCAACTTAAGAGTGAAGTTGAATCTCAGAAGTGTGACTTCATTAGCACATAGTACTACTGATGGAAAAGGTTTTCAGGATGTTGAATAGCCCAGGGAGACATGACCTACTAGAAGGCTTTTCTGTTTATCCATATGCAAGGGCAATTGGCTTTGAATGTTGCTAATGTTTATTTTATTCAAATCACTCAGATTTCTTAAGTATTTTTTAACGATACAGTTAAAAAGATTTCTTCTTTTAAAACTCAAATACGAAAGACTAGGAATTGCAACAATAAAGATTTTATGAGTAGAACTAATGAGGAAATGAACTGTTAGTGTCATTTTCTTTAAATAAAAAAAAAAGTTAAAAAGGCCTAGGAAATAAGATAGATGCTTATGTATCTTTCATGTAAAAGAAGTCTGGAGGGAGGTAGTCCAGAGCTGATGCAGTATCTTCACGAAGGTATCAGGGACCCACGCTCCTTACTACTCTTTCATTCTCAGCATATTCTACCTCATCGTCCAATATGGCTGCTTGAGCTCCAGCCATCATATCTCCATTATAGCCAACAGAAAGGAGGAAGCGGCAAGCAGCATGCTTCTGTCCTTTAAGGGCATCCCCTTGGTTTTATAGGTGACAATTTCACTTACATCCCAATGACCAGAACTTAATCACAGATCCAGATTTATCGGCAAAGAAGGCAGGGAAATGTAGTCTTTATTCCATGCGGTCTTTGCCCAGCTGAAAATTAGGTCACAGTGGTTAAGAGCTTGGCTGCTAACCAAAAGGCCGGCAGTTTGAATCTACCAACCACCCCTTGGAAACCCTAGGGGGCAGTTCTACTCTGTCCTATAGGTTCACTATGAGCCGGAATCCACTCGACAGCAACGGGTTTACTAGTAGGAAAATGAATCCCTGGTGGTGCAATGATTAAGCATTTAGCTGATAACCGAAAGGTCCGTGATTCAAACCTACCAGTGGCTCCGAGGGAGAAAAGACCTGGAGATCTTCTCCCATAAAGATTACAGCCTATGAAAACCTATGGGGCAGTTCTACTTCTGTCATATAGGGTCGTTATGAGTTGTAACTGATGGCATACAACCACAACAACATCAGTAAGAAAGGAGTCCCTGGGTGGTGTAACGGTTAAGTGCTTGAATATTAACCAAAAGCTTGGTGGTTCGAATCCACCCAGAGATGCCTGAAAGAATGCCCTAGTGACCTACTTCCAAAAGATCACAGCCACTGAAAACTCTATGGAATACAGTTCTACTCTGATATACATGGGGTTGCTATAAGTCAGAATTCGCTCAACAGCAACCAGCAGTGAATTAGTGAGAAAGAATGAGAGAATGGATATTAGCGGCAAATCAAAATCTTAGAGCCATTGACAAGTATAAAATGCCTCATGTTATAATGAGAATAATACAATGGAACATTTTACAAGAGAGATTTACAAACTAGACTTTGAGCAAAGATACCAAACATGAATAAGCATTAAATCTTGAACAGTTCACAATATTCCAAGGTTTTTTCCAATCTTTGTTAAATATGTCATTTTATGTAGTTACGACCAATGTCTACTTATTATTTGAGGGGCAATGTTTTGCTCTGTCACATATAGGGTTGCTATGAGTAGAAACCGACTAGACAGCACCTAACAGCAACAACAATTAAATGTTATTTCATATAAGCATTGTCATATTTGGTCATACTTCACATATCTGTAGTTTTCAGTACTGTCTTTTATTCTGTCATGTTAACATAACATAGTTTTAAAAAGAGAAGAGGGAGATAGATGAGTAGTAAAATGTTGACAATTGTTGAAGTTGGGTGATGGGTACAGGGGGTTCATTATTCTACTATGTCTACTTCTATGCTTGAAAACGTCCATCATAAATGGATTTTTTATGCATGCATCATAGTTTCCTTCAAAAAAACCAAACTTGTTGGCATCAAGTTGATTCTGACTCAGCAACCCTGTAGGACAGGGCAGAACTGCCCCACAGAGTTTCCAGGGCTGTACTGTAATCTTTACGGAAGCAGACTGCCACATCTTTCTCATGAAATAGCTGGTGGGTTCAAACTGCTGACCTTTTGGTTAGCAGCCAATTAACTATGAGCCATCAGAGTTCCTTATAGTTTCCTTGTTGCTGTGAAGTGCCATCAAGTCAGTTCTGACTCATAGCGACCCTAGTAAGAGCTGTTCTGGGGATGTAGAGATGAATAAGACGTTGTCACTGCCCTCACGCAGCCCATATCCTGCTAGGAGAAACAGACACAGAAACAGATAGTTATAAATCATACTGTTAGTGTGAAGACAGAGCTGTACACAGCACGTCATGACGACTCATGAAACAGGACTACTACAAAGTACAAACACAAAAAAGCAAAAAAAGATCAGAAAAATGGTTCATTTTTTAAATGTTGCCTTAATTAAAAGAAACTTAGTACCAAGTGGTATTATATAGTTGGATGTATGCTGACTATGACCCAGCTAATATAAACTACAAAGATGCTTTAAAAATGAAAGCAATTTGCAACTATTAATAAATCCTACATATTTTAAATGGTAATGTGACTTTACCACAAATTCCTCTATGCAATCCAAAGAAATGTGGTATTTAATGAGGAAAGGCCCCTTAACTAAGTCAGTAAAAGATACATTAGTACGTAATCTGATCCTTAGAATGATGGGAAAAAATTTTTTCAAATAGGTGTGTTTTATTAAAATTGTTAAACGAGTGTTTTGTTGTTGCTAGGTGCCATCAAGTTGATTTCGACTCATAGTGACCCCATGTGACAGAGTAGAACTGCCCCAGAGGGTTTTCTAGGCTGTAATCTTTATGGAAGCACGTCACCAAGTCTTTCTCCTTTGGAACTGCTTAGAGGCTTCATCTCCAACCTTGCGGTTACAGCCGACATAATCAGCGCAATGGCTGGGACAGGGAAAGTTTGTGAATGAATGAAAGCTAGTGAGAACACTTGGGTTCTAGTCTTGGTTTTGTTACTAAATGTTATGGATTGAATTATGCCCCACATAAATGTGTGTATCAACTTGGTCAGGCCATGATTCCCAGTATTGTGTGCTTGTCCTCTATTTTGTGACTGTAGTTTTATGTTAAGAGGATCAGGGTGGGATTGTAATACCACCCTTACTCAGGTCACCTCCCTGATCCATTGTGGAGGGAGTTTTCCTGGAGTGTGGCCTACACCACCTTTTATCTCTCTAGAGATAAAAGGAAAGGGAAGCAAGCGAAGAGTTGGGGACCTCATGCCACCAAGAAAGCAGCACCAGGAGCAGAGCGTGTCCTTTGGACCCAGGGTTCCTGCACAAAGAAGCTCCTAGTCCAGGGGGAAGATCGATGAGAAGGCCGACAGAGAGAGAAAGCCTTCCCCTGGAGCTGACACCCTGAATTTGGACTTTTAGCCTACTTTACCATGAAATAATAAACTTCTCTTTGTTAAAGCTATCCACTTGTGTTATTTCTGTTGTAGCAGCACTAGATGACTAAGACACTATGTAACCAAGTGTCTTAGAGAGGTCAGTTAACCTCCCTGGAATTTTATTTCTTAACCAGTAAAAATAAGAGAAGGCTTCAAACTTTATGTAGCCTAGGGCTTTCAACCAGTCTGTTCTGGTTAGAACCCCTACAAAGGATTTGCATTTCTGTCCCCAGATATGCTGAATCAGAATCTACACCTTAGAATCACCAAGGTGATTCTTATGTATGGTAAATTTCGAGAGCTGCTGCTGTACTAGTAGTTCTCAGAATTGGTTCCTAACCAGCCACATTAGCATTGCCTGAGAGCTTGTTAGAAATGCAAATTTGGAACGAACTGGTTCGAAGACCCTGATTTAGCCATATCACCCTTTGTTTAAATGAAATATTACTTGGAAGCTCAATACACAAGATGCAGCTAAGTGGAGGTGTCCTGGTGAGTGTGTGTGTGTGTGTGTGTGTGTTAAGACGTACGTTTTTGATTGCTTCCATGGTCTCCTCTGGTTACCCAGAGTCACTTCCTCCAAAAAGCAAAGTCTGAGAGCTACTGGTCTAGATGATCCCTGAAGTCATTTCCAGCTCTAACACTGGCTAATCCTATTATTGCAAACCATTTGACCACGGAATACATACTAGTTGAGGAAATGTCAAAGAAAATTTAAGCCCATCTGGGGAGTGAGAACATAAAGTGGGACATTCTGAACTGGTCAAGCATGTCTGAGAAGGCAGGCACAAAGGCAGAGCAGCTCTTTATTCTGATTCGTTTTTAGACTAGGTTCCTAAAATGGAGACAGTATAAATTAACTTAGGCCCAGATTCAGACCTTCCAGAAGAATCCAAAGGGCATTATCACCAGGCATAGAGAACTGGCTTTTCTCGGCCTTCTCTGTTTAATGCTCTCAGCCAAAACATCATGGAGGAGAACTCCAGGCTTAAGAAAGGTATGTCTATCAATATTAACACAGGCCATCCTACTGATAACAGATGCGGTTCTAATGGGAGCTGAGTGAACAAAAACACATTTCCCCAACTTCAAACCTCAAGCACATTTTCCATCATCTGTAACAGGCTGAAACGCTGGCACAGAGCTAACACTTTGCTGACCTGTGGACTTTGCTTGGAGCACTCTTTGGGAAGGGAGAATTGGAGGCCTCCATTGACAAGTGTCTGAGAAGATGGCAGCACTACAGAGAATTCCTCCCCTTGCTTACAGAAATTGCTTTTGGACTAGTGCTGCAAAGGCCTTTTTGTTTATTCAAGCCCTCCCAGAGATAACACTTAGGCTACATTTCTCAGAGAAAGACTCCAGAGAGCTGAGGATTGCTAAACTGAACCTTAATAGTCTTATGACTTATGCCTCGGCCAAAACCACCTCCATAATGCTCAGCCATGAACTTCATCTGTCAAGATCTTGTGTTAGTGCAAAACCACATACCATCTGGAAAGAGCCTTGAGGAGGTCGTGCAATAAGAGGCTATACCCCCCAAAGCTTTACCCTCCAAGGCCAATCCACTCATAATTGATCACTTTGTCAACCCTTGCAGTTTTTCTGGAAAGGAGATTGAGAAATGACTAGGTGAGGACTGCAAAATAAGTCAGCCTGAGAAGCCTGATTTGAGTTTCTGGCTTTCAGCTCTATGTACTTAATAAACTAGTCCAGTCGCTTCTTTGTACAAGCTTACTTCTGTGGGGAGAAACCATTGTCAACATGATGCATTTTATAGGGAGAAGTTCCAAACCACATAATGTTTAATTTTTCTCAGCATAGCCCTCAGTGCTGAAAGACTAAATCTGGGTCTCAGAAGAGCATTTGTATCCTTCATTTGTGCACCCGGCGAAACAGAATTTGATTTTCCAACGGTTCAGTATTAGCTTAAAATGTTTGTCATTATATATTTCCTGGTTTTCTCTATGTTTTGTCGGGTCAGCTCTTGTCCTTTCTGGCAGCAGCCTGACATGCTTTTTAGGGAGCTTGAGTTACACGATAGCTGTGAAGTCACCCAGGAAAGCTCTTGTTTAGACTGGAATTAAAGCCCCTGATTGGACATTTAAACCTTTCTTCCCTTCGTCCACACTCCCGAGGACTGAGTTAGTGCCCGTAGCACATCTGTATTATGTCTACTGGAGACGAGTCTTAGTCGCCCAGAGCAGCATCCTGTCAGTGTTGTATAGTCTGGCTACAAGGCAGTGTCTACAGTATGACTGGTATTTTGTTATAATATATATGCAGAGACTAGGAGGAAATTCTCTGATTGATAATAACGTCTTTCTCAAGATGGCGAAAATCTGGATGATTTTATTTTCTTCCTTATCCTTCCATATTTTGCAACATTTCTACAATGAACAGATATTGCCCTTATTATAGAAAAAAAAAATTTGTGTGTGTGTATGTGTGTGTGTGTATTAAGTGTGATGTGGCTATAATGGCATTACCAGTGTAGAGTTTGCTCTCTGGAGAGCTCAGGCTCCAAAACCCAGACTGTTTTGTGCATTTCTGAAAAGAGTTTCTTAGCCTCTATTTTCTAGTTATTCAGAAACTACCTCCTTCTTCACTTCGCTTATGGAAACAACCGAGGAAACATTTGCAAAATTTCCAAGTGATCGAATGCCTCCACCAGTTGAAATGGGATCGGCAGTAAATGATGGCAACCCAAATCAATAACTTGATATTTTCAAATCTTACTTTTATAAATGTTTATTTTTTAATTGATTGTAAGACATCCAGATTGTCAAAGGATGAGCATTGCTGACATTTTGGTATATTTCTTTTCTTCCACTGAGCCAATGAAAAAAGTTGCCACACAGAGCATCCCTTGGCAGGGTGGGAGCAGGCAACATCCAAGACTCTCAGTCTGGAAAGCTGGCCTTGGGAGACTTCTTTTACAATTGTCTAGGCAGGACTTTGAATGCCACTCTTTTTCAGTGCATTAGTGGGACAGGAATGGGGTTGCATGATTTTTCTCTCCAGCCTAGTTCCCTTTAACTCAAGGGAAAAATGTCTTTGTATAAATTGTCCAAGGAAGTTTGATATTATGTCTAGGTTCTGGTTTTCCGAAGACAAATAAGATGCTTTTGAGAAGAACTGTGAACAAATAATAAGAATACCACATGCAGAGTGCTTTGATAGATATACTGTATTTTTACACAAATAATGCATGCCTTCTACTTTTGTTTCCCAACCTCGCCCCTGCCTCCCTCCCCACCCTCCACCCGGGTATAACATTTTGGTTAGCAGCCTAGTGCTTCACCATTTTGCCACCAGGATAGTTTTAGAGCTCTGGCTCTAAGGATAAAAGAGAGGAAAGCAAACACTAGAAATGAAGAAGTAAATTTGTGAACTCAAGTGTTACAGTTGGATCGAGCCTAGCTCAAAGTCATGTTTGACTGGAGAAGCCCTCTATGAATGAAGTCTATTAAATAATTTACTGGAAAGAAGTCCTTTGAAAAATCCACAAATGTGACTTAAAAGTGAAGACGTATTCTTTTATTTTCCATTCCTAGAAGAATTTATGGCAATTTATTTTTGGTATGAGATCAATGAAACACCGTGGAATTTAAAAAACTTAAGTTGGGTGCTACCTTACCTTCTGTTCTTCCTTCTCCTGAGCTCTGTGCTGCTCTGAATAAGCCACTGCTCACTTCATACTTATTGACCGACAAATTAGAACCAATCTGGAGCATGATCAGTAAGAGTTCTGTTGGATTCTGCAGAGGAAATACTTTTTAAAGCTTTTTAAAGCAATGGAGTCATTCTCAATAATACCCACTAGGGCACTGCAGAGAAGATGGCTTTGGCAATTAGGAAATCTAGTTCCATCATGACAGTGAAGAGATCAAGCAAACCTCAGTAGAACTTGGGGCGTCAACTATGAGTTAGGGTAAATAGTACCAGAGGCATAACCTAGAAAACCAAGACTTTGGTGAGTTAAAAGACTTCAAAAAAGCAATGATTGAGCATTGGTGTTTTTAAAATGTCCCCATAAGAGTTTAAATAGGAAAAAAAAATTTTTTTCAAAGCCAAAGGCTCAAATATTAAGTTTAAAGTTTGATAACTTCAGCGGTTAGCAAAAGAACTTTATTAGAATCAAAATGGCATTAATCAGAATTTTCTATAAGAGTCTTTCCTATGCAACACTCAGAATGAGTAGACTTACCAGTGGTTATGGTGACTGTACGTTTGCTATTATTTTATGCCATTAGATTTCAGGCTAGGGGATTATTTTTGCAATAAAATTTTAGAAGTTTATACTTGCCTGATAAAAATCTAGCCTTGTCCCTTGCCAAATTTTGGCATGCTTTGTTTCAGCCCCCCTAGAGTAGATTTTGGAAACCCTGGTGGCACAGTGGTTAAGAGCTATACCTGCTAAACAAAAGGTCAGCAGTTCGAATCCACCAGGTGCCTCTTAGAAACTCTATGGGGCAGTTCTACTCTGTCCTATAGGGTCGCTATTAGTTGGAATCAACTCGACAGCAACAGGAGTGGGGTTTTTTTTTTTGTTTTTTTTTTTTTGCTTAGATTTCTACAATGATCTGCTATAACGACATTTCATGAGGGAGGAACTTTTTCAGCAGGTATTCTAGTTTTAGAAACAGAGGCAGGAAAGCTCAGACATGTTTTCATTTGCTGGGATCATTGCTTTTTCTTCTTAACCTCTTCCTGTTTTAGCTCCACTTGATTTTAATAGTTATTAAGAAACCTTGGAATAAGTGTGAGATTTTTACTTAGCATTTCATAAATCATAGATGCAAATGCCAAATTGCCTTTAAAAAAATATGATACAGGAGCAAGCATAGGAAAATAACAACAGAGAACAAAAAGAGGATATGGGCGGGACAAATTTTTCTGAAACCTGTCTTTATAAGGAGGGGTGGGGGCCGGGTAAGGGAGGCTTATTTTTTACTATAATAATGGTATCCTTTGTCCATATCGGTGATGACTTTGAATGGACCCAGCCACATGTTCCAATTCCATGTGTTTTACTACTGAGAGATATGCTTTCTCAAAATGCCTGCCTGAAAGAGAGTGGAAGTGAAGGAGGGGAAAGGACAGAGCAGGGACAAGTGAGCTTACAAAAGGCACACATCATCTTGACCTTGGCCATCCGACCTAACCAGGTACACTCCGACCAGAATAACCGCTAGTCCTCAGTGCCCCTGCTCTTGACAAAAGACCCAGAGTCAGTGAGACATATTGTTGTGTTTATACATAATGGGAGAGAAAGGCCAGGCTTCTGCTTTCTGTGTCCTGAAAGGGCCTGAAAATTTGCATTTTGTAGTCACATGGACAGGGGCAAAGGTTAGAATGAAAACATAAACTAGAGGTGCATTAATGCAAATCGTTAAAAGCATAAGGTCTGGGGCCCAATGGCATGAGTTCAAATCCTGACTATGCCCCTTAAGGCTGTGCAACCTTGGGCAAGATTCTTCTACCTCTTTGTGCCTTAGTTTTCTCATCTGTAAAAGAAGAGTAAATTCTGGTGAGATTATATAAATCATGTGTAAAGTGCTAAATCCTTAGTTAGTACTACATGTGAATTATTTACTGAGTACCTAGCATGTGCCAGATACTATGTTAGGTGCTTTTGTATAATGTTCTATTAATCCTTAAAACAAGTTTAGAAGGCAGGTAATATTATTTCTATTATAAATGCAAAGCATTGAGGCTCAGAAAGGTTAAGAAAATTGCTCAAGTGTACATGAATTAAATGGCCCAACTAAACAGTGTCAGAGCCAGGTGTGCCTGTCCCAGCATTATGTCAAATGCCCTTGGTGCCCCTAACTCTCTTTAGCTGTTATTTTACAAACACTTGCATTATAGTCTAGACTATTACATTTCTAATCAATCTTACTGATTAAAAATTTTTTCTTACCTCCATCATAATTCGTACTCATTTACAATTAACAGAAAGCATTAGATCAATGTGTTTGACACCTGAAATGGAGTCACTCTGGGCCTTGGGAGAAAGCTCTGAGTGTCATGACTTTTGGTGCAGTCGAAAGGGAAGAGAACAGTTGCTCCTTCCCTCCTTCCTCTCTTCCCTCCTTCACCAGATAGAAAGGGCTGGCCACCGTACAGCTGCCTCTCAACAAAGTGACAGGACTGGGGCAGCCTTCTCTCTTGACCTGGAGAAGCATCTGCTAGCTCAATTACCAGGCAGTCGTTTTCACACAGGCTCTTTTTTGCGGTCCCAAAGGATTCAGGACCTTCAGACAGGGCTTTCCTCACCAAGACCATGCAAAGCAGGAAGCAGACCTTCCTCCTGGCTGCCTTGTTCAGCTTCCTGGTCAAGCAGAGGATGAGGGGAGAAAAGGCAACAGAAAAACACTCATTAGAAAAAAGAACTAACAAGCAACAATGTTGAAGTAGCACAATGATTTAAAGTGTGAATTGGTAAGAAATACTGTAGTCCTGGCATTTATCTAGGATAAATATATGGATATATTTATATATATTGTAATTTATATGTAATAAATATGAACAGATAAAAGTTATTTATCTTTTTCTCAAAGCCCCTTTGGGAGCTTCTCTAGTGTCCCCTTGCTTAGAGGAGAAGTGGGGGGGGGGGGTGGAGAGAAGGGACAGTTTTTTGGGCCCAGAGAGGTAATACCTAGAAGACCCAGCAGACAGGATATATGATACCACCACCAGAGAGAGGCTTGCAAGGGCCTGGTCTCTTCAGGGCACCTAGGCTGGGCAGGGTCATAGCAGGAATACAGCTCACTGGTGCACCCAGAGATAAGCCTGTAACCTTGAGATCATAGGTCCCTGTGACCTAACCAAGAATGCTAACTAAAGCATTGTTGTAATACACCCAAACTAGTGTTCAATCAAGATGAAAATAATGGATGGAGATAAAGGTCAAACTTACACTGTTGTAGAATTGCTCCTAGGTTCTTTATACCCATACCCTGTGCAGTGCCATGGATTGCTTTTGTATGGCCTTTCTTGCCATGATCTTTTAAATCACTTCGATGGGACTGTGTGAATAAGGTCACTGTGCCATCCTGCTAGGCTTAAAATTAGCCATCCCAGAGGCAGGAAGAGAGGATCTCACCACCACCAAGAAAGAAGAGCCAGGAGTAGAGCACATCCTTTGGACTCGGGATCCTAGCACTGGGAAGCTATTGGAACCAGGAGATTGAGAGAGAGAGCTGTAATACCAAAGATGGCAAGAAGCATCGGTAGAGAAATGGCAGCAACAGAATCAGGAGTCTGGTAGGAGATGACTCAGCCTGCAGAGGGAGAAAGCTGAGTGCCTTTGGGCAGGAGGCTTGCTGGTGGAGTGGGGTGCCTCCAGATACTTGGTAGAGCTAGGTTTGCCAGCCTATGGAGCTAGAGCTGAGAGCCTCTGGGTCAAGGCCTACTGGTGGAGTGGGGTGACTCCGGCGACTTATCAGCAGAGGTGAAAGAGCTTTGTAACACCTACTTGAGCAGGGCAGAGGCCAAGGAGCCAGACAGAGGTATGCCTGCGGACATGGCTGAGAAGAGGCTATCCTGAGCAAAGAACTATATCCTGAGTGTTCCTGAACCTGAATTGTAACCTGTTACTTCCCTAATTAACTCCTTAATTGTATTTTCTGTGAGTTCCCGCATGGCTATTGCAATAAATTATCGAACTCAGCAAAGAAGTAGAGAGTGCTGTGGGAGGGATGGTTGGTATCAGGTTTGGTAAAGATGGCAGAGAGAAGAGGTATATCTGACCTCTACCTCATAGGAATAAGCCTTGGGCTGTTGATCTTAATTCTCCTTCCCTGTTGTGAAGTTAGAGGAGATCAGACACCTCCCACACGCCATTTTTACACCTATTTGAAGAAAATTCAGTGTGTGCATATTTGGATGCATAGAACTGATTGGTTAATTATTCATGTTACAAAAGATTCTTCTCTTTACAAAAATTATCTTCCTGTCTTGTCTTAAATAGCAAGTTCTTTTAAGAAATATGTGCATATTTCTCGGCACACACCTACTCATGCTCCTTGCTTTGCCCCAGTGATTCCCAGAGAGAACTGCATGGCTGCACGAGAACCATCTGGTGGTTATTAAAAATAGGTTCTTGGCCCCTTCCTCAAAACTATCTGTCTTAGTCTTGGTTCTCTACAGGAACAAAACCAGTGAAGCGTATATATAATTATATCTAGAGAGATTTACTTTAAGGAAAAGGCTCACACAATTGCAGGGCTGACAAGTTCCAAATCCATGGGTCAGGAGGCAGGCTAAAGACTTCTGTAGGCTTAGGTCCCAAAAACCAAAGTCAGGAAACGAGAAGAATGCAGGGTCAAGAGAGCAGGAGCTTTGCCAGAATATCCGCTTGTACACTGGAGGCATGCCACACACCCAAGGAAACTTCCCGAAATCAGCTGATTGGCTGATCACATCAGATCACATCATGGAAAATAATTACATTATACTACATTATGGAAAAGCACCCAGTCCAGTGTCTGCCAAACCACTGTGAACCACAGCCTAGCCAAGTTGACACATGACATTAGCCATCACAGTATTGATTCACAATATCTGTAGATGGAGCTGGGAAATCTGTATTTTTAACAAGTGCTCCGGGTAACTCTGATGTGCAGGTAGAGTTGGAAACCTTCCCTTACACAACAGTTTTCTAAAATATTGCACAATCTGAGTTAGGGTTTAAAGGGGGAGGGGCAAATAGATGGGGCTAAAGAATCCCTCCTCATTTTATTTTAATTTTTAAAAATTTACCTAAGCATGAAATATTTGAAACATATAGAAGAGTACAAAACATAATGAAACATCAATACTATTGACTCCATTTGGTAAATCAACTCTCTGTTCCTTGTTTATTTTTATCATAGCACTTACTATAAAATTATTTAATGAATTTGATTGTTTGCTTTATGCGATTTTTCTTTCAAGGCAGGTCTGTATTTCCCCCTTGGCTGAAGTCCCAAGAAGGCAGGGAACACACCTGTCTTAATCATTCTCCATTGTATCCTCAGCACCTAGCATAGTGCCCGGCACTCCACCTGAAACACTGGCTGACTTCTGACACAAAACACTGTCACCTTCACCTCTGGTGAATCTTTCAAGCAAGGTACTTCAAAGGTCTTAAAAGTCAGAAATCTGGGACTTCATCAAGCCCGCAAAACATGTTGTATGATTATTTTTGTACCTGCTTGGTAATAAATGTTTGTGTTTGGCAGAATCCAGTCTGAAACTCATGTTCGTTTAAGGAGAGGGTGTGATTGTATCCATCACCCCCCTTTAACCGTTGGAGGCCATGACAGCTATCAAAAAGAACCAATAATTATAAACTTCTAAATTGGCTTAGGTCAGTTCACCACACCTGCCAACCCTGGTGGATGGAGATGAGTCAGATTTTATTTGACTTTGAAAATGAAAAGAACATGACATTTCTTTCTCTTAGAGTGCCAGGGAGCAAATGCATAATGGTTACACTATTCCATCAACACTGCCAATGGCAACATTTTGGAAATTCTCTTTTACAATTGTTCTTGGAGAAAAGTCAGCATTTTTATTTTATAGTCACACCTGGCATGTTAGTGCCACACCTCGTTGGAACCATTGTCTATAATCTCAGCAAAAAGAGGCTGATGGCACCTGCAGAGAAGGATTGAGAGAGAAGCTCTCTGAGATTTTTCTTCTGTGTTTCATGTGGGTCTCCTCAGTTAAGCTTGAGATAACCACTTATCCCTTCATTTCTAGTCAGCCAATAGATATGGAGCACCTATCATGGGCTGGCCCTGTATTAAGTTTTGGAAGGGTTAAAGACATGAATTAAATGTAAATCCTGAAACTACTACTTTATAACCCTGAAACTACTGACTTTAAAATCTGATGCAAACATCATCAGTCTATAATACTAGCCAGAGCATGCCAATTTAAAAAGAGGGATAGCAAATACATAGAAGTGAAAGTTTATTAGTGGTTACCAGGAATTGGGAGGAAGAGGAAATACGGAGTTATTGCTTATGAGGTACTGAATTTCTGTCTGGGGTAAAGAAAAACATTTGAAAATGGGTAGTGGTGATGGCTGCACATCATGATGAATGTAAGTAATGTCACTGAATGTAATTAATGCCATTGATGGCTGCACATCATGGTGAATGTAATTAATGTCACTTAGAAACAGTTAAAATGGCAAATGTTTTGTTATATATATTTTACCACAATAATATTTTTTTAAAACAGGGATAAATAGAGTGCTGGGGGAACTCTGACTAGAAGATGATTAGGCAAGAGTGGGACTACAGAAATGATCAGGCTTCAGAGAGAAAGATGGGGTAAGCCTTGAAGGATAAAACGTTTGATAGAGAATGAGCAGGATGTAACATGTGTGAGGAAAGTCCCAGGGGAAGAGAAGTCCTAGCAGGTACAGGGAAGACTGCGTAATAGGACACAGCAGGAGACAAGACCAAAAAGAGGGTTTGGAACCAGATCTAAACCATGTCCAGTTGTGCAGGCTGTTGTCCACGGCACAAAGTGGGCTGGTGAGGACGAAACTTGGGCCTCAATCAGCTCACCGTCCCTCCACTGGGTTACAACCACCCAGAGGAGTGGGCATCTTTTCTAATTTGTACAGACACCATGTTGACTAGTGGAGTCTTTCTCTTGATGGTCTTGAATGCCATCCCAAGGATTTGGGGCTTTATTCTGTAGGCAATGGGAAGCCCTTGAGTATTTTTTGAGAAGGTTTGAAGGGTCTTAAAGAATCATATGAATAATGGAATAGGAAGCATATTTTTCTTTGAGCACTTCTTTCAGGAATATTCTCCTGTATTTGCAGAAGCCTCTGAAAGGTAGATTTTTCTAACACATGTGCAAATGAATCACAGAATAGTTAGATGAATTTTTTAAAAGCCTATAGCCCATGTTAGAGGCAGATCTACAGCCTAGCTCTCCAGACTCTCAAGCTAGAATTCCTGTTCCTGTGGCTTTTATCACTTAGTACCCCTGTGAGGATCACTAATGCAATTCCTGCTTGAGTGCTTGGATGAAAGTGCAAAATAAAACAGAAACAGACACGTACAATCTAGGATTGAAAAATTAGCTTGTTTTTCTCCTTTTTTTTTTAATAGACATTTCTCCTTTTTCCAGTTACAGCTAAAAACTCTTTAGACCTATGCGTAAGATAAAGCTAAAACTGTAAAACATTTGTAGGTAGTCTACCCAAATAAAGTTGAGATTATGAGTGACAATGTCAACCAGCTTTATCCTTTGCAAACTCTGACATATTTCTATTTGTTTCTATGTTAAATAATACAGCACTTATCCAACAGTTATTAAAGGTTGTATGCCCTGGTGGCACAGTGATTAAGAGCTCAACCACTAACCAGAAGGTCTGCAGTTTAAAACTACCAGCGCCCCTTGGAAACTCTATGGGGCAGTTCTACTCTGCTCTATAGGGTTACCATGAGTGGTAATCTACCGGACAGCAACCGGAACAATGGCTATGCCCTCAGGGAGCAACAATGTATTCTTTTTTTTAATACTTTATTTTATTCTTTATTGTTGTTGTTGAGAATATACACAGCAGAACATACATCAATTCAACAATTTCTACTTGTACAATTCAGTGACATTGATTACAATTCTTCCAGTTGTGCAGCCATGCTCACTCTCCTTTTCTGAATTATTCCTCCCCCTTTAATATAATCTCACTGCCCCCTACGGTTCTTATCTAATCTTTTGAGTTGCTGTTGTCAATTTGATCTCAAATAGATAGTTCTTAAAAAGGCACAATGCTCAAGGCAGACATTCTTTACTAATTAAGCTAAACTAAACTCACTGGAGGAGATCCATATTCGTACCCATTCCAAAGAAACATGATCCAACAGACCCAAACAATATCATTAATATTGTTACCGTAATAAGGTTCTTGGCTCTAACTGGTTAAGAATGAGCAGGAAAGGTGCATAGTTTTCCACATGAGCAAAGCTTTATTGAAGAGGCTTGCAAGCGGAGAGACCAGGAGGGCCTAGAGCAACGCATACCCTCATCTCACAGAACAAAAGACAGGCCCGAGTTTTTAGAAGTTCTTGGGTGGGAAACGATTCATGTTTATTCATAGGCACAGGCGGGGTTATGTTAACTAAGGTACACGTGCAGCAGCTTTCCAAGATGGCTCCTGTCCTGGAGGCCTCTGGGATTCGTAGCAGGACTTATCATGGGGTGTCACGCCTGCGCAGTCTCATGCTCCACCAGTTCGATTCCTTGGCTGGGGCTGTAGCCCCTCACGGCCCCTGGTGGAAGGTCACACAGCGGTCACAGGTGGATGTTCTGCACATGTCCCTGGGCCTGGTTTTCTCCAGCTGTTTATGAAAAAAAAAAAAATTTTTTTTTTTTTGTTTATGAAAAGCAACTTCAAAGCAGTTTGTGGGCTCTTTTTAGATACCCTGCCCCATTGTTCTGGGGAATGGCTTTGTTTCTGTGCCCTGGCCTATTTCTTGCTACTTTGTTTGCAGATTTGGGGGCCTCTCTGTTCCTTGTCTTACTAAGTCTCTAGGTTCCACACTCAACCCCCTATTACCTCCCTTATAATATAGTCTATTTCTCTTTTACTTGCTTCTCCTCTAACCACACCAGTCTCTTCGCCTTTTCTTGAACAGGCGAATTCTCTAATCTCAGGGCAAGTAAAATTTTGCTGAAGATAACTCAAAAATGGTTGCAACAGTACATCAACAGGAAACTGCCAGAAATTCAAGGCAGATTCAGAAGAGGACTTGGAATAAGGCACATCATTGCTGATGTCAGACGGATCTTGGCTGAAAGTAGAAAATACCAGGAAGATGTTTACCTGTGTTTTATTGACTATGCAAAGGCATTCAACTGTGTGAATCATAACATAATTATTGATAACATTGCAAAGATGGGGAATTCCAGGATACTTAATTGTGCTCATGGGGAAGGAATCTGTACTTAGACCAAGAAGCAGTCATTCGAACGGAACAGGGGATACAGCAGAGTTTAAAGTTAAGAAAGGTGTGTATCCAGGTCGTACCCTTTCACCATACTTATTCAATCTGTATGCTGAGCAAATAATCCAAGAAGCTGAAGAATGTGACATCAGGATTGGTGGAAGACTCGTTAACAACCTGTTGATGCAACCTTGCTTGCTGAAAGTGAAGAGGACTTGAAGCACTTTAAAAACTAAGGTGTGCCTGATCCAGGCCATGATGTTTTCAGTCACCTCATAAGCATGTGAAAGCTGAACAATGAATACAGAAGACTGAAGAAGAATTGATGCCTTTGGATACAGTTGTTGGCAAAGAATATTGAATACACCATGGACTGCCAAAAGAATGAACAAATCTGTCTTGGAAGAAGTACAGCCAGAATGCCCCTTAGAAGCAAGGATGGCAAAACTTCTTTTCACATACTTTGGACATGTTATCAGGAAGGATCAGACCATGGGGAAGGACATAATCTTAGTGAAAAAGACGAAGACCCTGGATGAGATGGATTGATACAGTGCCTGAAACAATGGACTCAAACATAGCAATGATTGTGAGGATGTTATAGGACCAGGCAGTATTTCGTTCTGTTGTACATAGGGTAGCTATGAGTAGAACCGATTCTATGGCACCTAACAACAACATTGTTTGGTTTAAAGAAGACTTCAGGGGATATTTTTGGCCTAAGGTTTAAATATTACCTCAGGACAATAGTTTGAGGGATTCATCTAGACTCAATGGCTCCAGAAATCTGGATTCCATGAGAATTTGAAATTTTGTTTTGCATGTTCCCCCTTTAGATCAGAATTCTTCTACAAAATCTTTGATCAAAACCTTCAGTAAGGAATGGTAGCCAGGCACCATCCAGTTCTTCTGGTAAAAAAAAACGGCAAA
Organism: Loxodonta africana; assembly: GCF_030014295.1. Classification (NCBI taxonomy): domain Eukaryota; kingdom Metazoa; phylum Chordata; class Mammalia; order Proboscidea; family Elephantidae; genus Loxodonta; species Loxodonta africana. Next base: position 51,021,576 of record NC_087355.1, on the reverse strand, counting down.
GCAGGCAATTATTCATGGAGGCAATTAGCCACACATTCCATTTCCTCCTTCTAGTCCTGACTCTCCTTCCTCTGTTGCTCCAGATGAATAAAGACCAATTGTTGTACCTTGAATGGTCGCTTGCAAGCTTTTAGGACCCTGAGCAAGTGTGCAACACACTAAATGTGACATTAGGCCTATTAACTGAGATGTCCCATGAAGCCATGATCCTAAACCTCCAACGCAAGAAACCAAATCCCATGAGGTATTTGGTTGTACATTAGCAGCCACAGCAGCTGCTCTCTTTGTTGTTGTTGTTGTTAATATATCTATCACACAATTTTTCCCAATTTAATTTTTACAGCGTACAACTTTTTGATATCAATTCCATTAATCGGCTGTGCAACGCTTACCTTTAATCAAATTTTTCCATCACTGTAAACTGAAACTCAGTGCTCCATAAGCAATAACCTCCCCTTTCTCCCTTCGTATTGCCCCTGGTAACCACTTATAAACTTTGGTCTCTATACATTTGCCTATTCTTGTCTTTTTATATGAGGCCATACAATATTATTTTACTCAGCATAATGTCTCCAAGCTCCACCCATGTTGTAGTATATATCAAGACTTCATTTTTCTTTCTGGCTGAGTAGTATTCCACTGTATGTATATACCACATTTTGTTTATCCATTCTTCAGTTGATGGGCATTTAGGTTGTTTCCGCCTTGTGGTTACTGCAAATAATGCTGCAACAAACGTTGGTGTACATATGTCTGTTCACAACGTTGCTTTCAAATCTTTTCGGTATATTCCTAGCAGTGGAATTGTTGGGTCATATGGTAGTTCTAGGAGCCCTGGTGGCACAGTGGTTAAGAGCTCAGCTGCTAACCAAAAGGTCAGCAGTTTGAATCCACCAGCCACTCCTTAGAAACCTATGGCGCAGTTCTACTCTGTCCTATAGGATCCATATGAGTAGGAATCGACTCAACAGCAATGGGTGTGGTAGTTCTATTTTTAGTTTTTTGAGGAACCACCACACTGTTTTCCACAATGACTGTACCATTTTCCATTTCCACCAACAATGGACAAGTGTTCCAATTTCCACATCTTCACCAATGTTTGTTATTTTCTGTTCTTTTTTTTTTTTTATCTTAGCCATCCTAGTGGAAGTGAAATGATATCTCAACATGGTTTTGAATTGCATCTCTCTGATGGCTAATGATGAACAACAGTGTCTTGAATCTTGCCTGGGTACAGACCAAATTTTCACTCCAGAAACACTGAAAGGAGTGCAAATTCCAATGGAGAATATTTCTTGAGGGCTTCACCCACCTCCTATTGTGCCCACCTCCTGCTTGACCACCTTGTTTACGTGTATTTCAGCATAATGAAGGCAAGGGCCCCAAGCATAAGTATACTGGTAGGGCATTGGGTTGCAGTGGGGCCCTAAAAGGAAATACTGGAATCACAGAATACAAAAAGTGGATGGAAAATAGGGTTTCTCTAACACACGCATATGCCTTGTTTTACAGAAAAGAAAACAGAGACTTTAAATGACTTGCCATATTATTAGGTTCCTGAGTCCCGAGTCCCAAGTCCCCAACCATCACTTTTTCTATTGCACTATTCAATCTCACTAAATATGTGCTATTCTATCTTGTTTGCACATTTGTATATTTATTATTTATTTTTTCTATTGTCCTCCCCCATATGTGGGCTTCTTTTTCAATAATTTTTTTTTAATAACTTTTATTAAGCTTCAAGTGAACGTTTACAAATCCAATCAGTCTGTCACATATAAGTTTACATACATCTCACTCCCTACTCCCACTTACTCTCCCCGTCTTGAGTCAGCCCTTTCAGTCTCTCCTTTCTTGACAATTTTGCCGGCTTCCCTCTCTCTCTATCCTCCCATCCCCCCTCCAGACAAGAGTTGCCAACACAATCTCAAGTGATATAATTAGCTCACTCTTCATCAGCGTCTCTCTCCCACCCGCTGACCAGTCCCTTTCATTTCTGATGAGTTGTCTTCGGGGATGGTTCCTGTCCTGTGTCAACAGAAGGTCTGGAGAGCATGGCCGCCGGGATTCCTCCAGTCTCAGTCAGACCATTAAGTTTGGTCTTTTTATGAGAATTTGGGGTCTGCATCCCACTGATCTCCTGCTCCCTCAGGGGTCCTCTGCTGTGCTCCTTGTCAGGGCAGTCATCGATTGTGGCCGGGCACCAACTAGTTCTTCTGGTCTCAGGATGATGTAGGTCTCTGGTTCATGTGGCCCTTTCTGTCTCTTGGGCTCTTAGTTGCCGTGTGGGCTTGGTGTTCTTCATTTTCCTTTGCTCCAGGTGGGTTGAGACCAATTGCTGCATCTTAGATGGCCGCTTGTTAGCATTTAAGACCCCAGACGCCATATTTCAAAGTGGGATGCAGAATGATTTCATAATAGAATTATTTTGCAAATTGACTTAGAAGTCCCCTCAAACCATGTTCCCCAGACCCCCGCGCTTGCTCCGCTGAGCTTTGAAGCATTCATTTTAACCCGGAAACTTCTTTGCTTTTGGTCCAGTCCAATTGAGCTGACCTTCCATGTATTGAGTGTTGTCTTTCCCTTCACCTAAAGCAGTTCTTATCTACTGATTAATCAATAAAAAACCCTCTCCCACCCTCCCTCCCTCCCCGCCTCGTAACCACAAAAGTATGTGTTCTTCTCAGGTTTACTATTTCTCAAGATCTTATAATAGTGGTCTTATACAATATTTGTCCTTTTGCCTCTGACTAATTTCGCTCAGCATAATGCCTTCCAGGTTCCTCCATGTTATGAAATGTTTCACAGATTCGTCACTGTTCTTTATCGATGCGTAGTATTCCATTGTGTGAATATACCACAATTTATTTACCCATTCATCTGTTGATGGACACCTTGGTTGCTTCCAACTTTTTGCTATTGTAAACAGAGCTGCAATAAACATGGGTGTGCATATATCTGTTTGTATGAAGGCTCTTGTATCTCTAGGGTATATTCCTAGGAGTGGGATTTCTGGGTTGTATGGTAGTTCTATTTCTAACTGTTTAAGATAACGTCAGATAGATTTCCAAAGTGGTTGTACCATTTTACATTCCCACCAGCAGTGTATGAGAGTTCCAATCTCTCCGCAGCCTCTCCAACATTTATTATTTTGTGTTTCTTGGATTAATGCCAGCCTTGCTGGTGTGAGATGGAATCTCATCGTAGTTTTAATTTGCATTTCTCTAATGGCTAATGATCGAGAGCATTTTCTCATGTATCTGTTGGCTGCCTGAATATCTTCTTTAGAGAAATGTGTGTTTATATCCTTTGCCCACTTCTTGATTGGGTTGTTTGTCTTTTTGTGGTTGAGTTTTGACAGAATCATGTAGATTTTAGAGATCAGGCGCTGGTCGGAGATGTCATAGCTGAAAATTCTTTCCCAATCTGTAGGTGGTCTTCTTTTTCAATAATTTTTGATATATAATTCATATAACATAAAATTCACCTTTTAAAGTGTACTCTTCAGGATATTTACTATGCTGTGCAATCATCGACTCATTGCATTGGGCAAATCTGCTGCAAAAGACTTCTTTGAAGTGTTAAAAAGCAAATATGTCACTTCAACAGCTAAGGTGTGCCTGACCCAAGCCATGTTGTTTTCAATCGCCTCATATGCATTTGAAAGCTGGACAATGAATAATGAAGACAGAAGAATTGACACCTTTGAGTTATGGCGTTGGTGAAGAATATCGAATATACCATGAGCTACCAAAAGAATAAACAAATCTGTCTTGGAAGAAATACAGCCAGAATGCTCCTTAGAAGCAAGAGTGGCAAGACTACATCTCACATGCTTTAGACATGTTATCAGGAGGGATTAGTCCCAGGAGAAGGACATCATGCTTGGTAAAAAGAAGAAGACCCTCAATGAGATGGTTTGACACAGTGACTGCAACAATGGGCTCAAGCATAACAACAATTGTGAGGCTGAAACAGGACCTGGCAGTGTTTCATTCTGTTGTATGTAGGGTCACTATGAGTTGGAACCAACTCAATGGTACCTAACAACAACAACAAAAAAAACAACAACAACATGCACAAAAATCACCACCACTATCTAATTCCAAACTACTTCCATCACCCGGTAAAGAAACCCCTTACCTTTTAGCAGTTAGTCCCCATTCCCCCCTTACCCCACCCCTTGGCAACCTCTAACCCACTTTCTGTCTCTGTGGATTTGCCTATTCTGAATATTTCATATAAATGGAATCATGCAGTGTGTGGCTTTTTGTGTCTTTTTTTTTTTTTTTTTCACTTAGCATGATGTTTTCCAGGTTCATCCGTGTTGTAGTATGTATTTCATTCCTTTTTCTGGCTGCATATGTGGGCTTTTTAAAGTGGATCCCAGACTAAAAGACAAGTAAGTCTTTCCCTCTTAATCTAAATTCTTAAGAATTTTTCTTGTTCAGCTCTCTTCTAGGAGGCAATTGCATTATACACAACTCGCCATGTGGACCCAATTTTCTCCCTTTCCAACCACAGTCTCTTTCCTCTTTTCAGCTTGAGAGGCCCCATAACAGGCGGAAGGATACTTTTCAGGATACTGTGACCACCTTGCAAGTCTTTACCAGTCATGTAACTGAGAGATGCAATCGGGCAAGTGGCAGCTCTGTAATTAATTCTTTTGCTTAAATATAATAAGATATATATATAAAAAAAATTCTTCTAGGCAATCTGCTAATTGTTACCGAATGTAACCCGAGATTTACCAAACCCACTTTTCTCAAGCCCAGTTTACTTTGTAGCATACTCTGCTGCAGATACAGCTTGGAATCAGAGTTACACCAGACCTGTTTAAACTGCAGCTAAATATAATTTGCTGCTATGTTTTAGAGATTGGGGGTGGAGTGGTGGAGATGGGCTGCCATTATTGCTCCTTTTTGGCAGGCGCTTACTGTGCTTTCCTTTAATTATAAACATCCCCCAAGCTGTGAAGTTTCTATAACTGGGAAAGCGGTGGTCCTACCGGATCCATTCTAGGTGTACTTATTATCTATCATAGTATAAAGCAGAAAATAGCTTCATTTTTTTTTTAGTTCGAATGTTTTTTAACAGGTTACATTGGTTATCCAAAATTTTTGAGTTGTCTCTTTCTTTTTTGTATTTGTCACTTTCTAGAAGTTCCTTTTCTAGCTGATTTTCAGGTTTCTTCCTCATGATAAATTGCTTGATCAGAAACTAGGAGTTCTTTTTTTTTTTTTTTCTCATCCAAACTCATGGATACTTTGGTGTTTTCTTGGACAGTTGAGGTAGGATTTAATTGTGGGTATTTGAATGTTTGAGATAGTGGAAAAAAGAATTGAGTTGAAGAGTGTCTTGGTTATCTAGTGCTGCTATAACAGAAATACCACAAGTGGATGGCTTCAACAAACAGAATTCTATTCTCTTGCTGTCTAGTAGGCTAGAAGTCCAAATTCAGGGCACCAGCTCCAGGGGAAGGCTTTCTCTCTCTCTGTCAGCTCTGGAGGAAGGTTCTTGTCATCAATCTTCCCCTGATCTAGGAGCTTCTTAGCACAGGGACCATGGATCCAAAGGATGTGCTATTCTCCTGGCTCTTGTTTCCTGACTGTATGAGGTCCCCATGTTTCTTTGCTCAATTCTGTCTTTTATATCTCAAAAGAGATTGGCTTAAAACACAATCTAATCTTGTAGATTGAATCCTGCCTCATTAACATAACTGCTACTAATCCCATCTCATTAGCATCATAGAGATACGGTTTACAACACATAGGAAAACCACATTAGATGAAAAATGGTGGATAATCACACAATACTGGGAATCATGGCCTAGCCAAATGATACAGGTATTTTGGGGGGACACAATTCAATCCATGACCAAGGGTAATGACAGCTCATATGTGTGAACATGGACTGTGGAAAGCGCATTGTGTAGCATTATTTGGCTTCAAGAATTTGTTGCGATGAGATCAACAAGGCAAAATTATTTAAGCCATCACTCTTGTGGCACACACTGTTGTTCACCTAATACACAAGCCCTTCCCATTCTACTTTGCCTATCTCCAATCTTTTAATGCTCACTTTTTCAGCCTCTCTTGCAGCTAGGAATGACTATGGGACACTGTTGCATGTAGGAAACTTTAGCTTTTCTGATAAATGATGCAAATGTGCCTTTTGTGTTTGTGCCACTGTGACCCCTTCTCTTCTTCCTATCTTGAATATGTTGTGATAACTGGAGCTACAGATGCCTTCTTGAGGTAGTTATCTTGTTATGATAAGGGAACAACAACAACAACAAAAACTAAACCCACTGCCATTGAGTGGATTCCCACTCATAGCAACCCTATAGGGCAGAGTAGAACTGCCCTAAAGGGTTTCCAAGGAGCAGTTAGTGGATTCGAACTGCTGACCTTTTGTTTAGCAGCTGAACTCTTAACCACTGCACTACTAGGGCTCCATGATAAGAAAAAGGCCAAAAGAATTGGAGAGCCGCTAGCCCTGACATCACATCACTGAGCTGATGAATCAACTCCATTAACTGCCTTCTTTCAGCCTTCATGTTGTTTGTGAAATATGAACCTCTATTTGTTTAAGTCACTGTGATGGTTAAGATTGTGCATCAGCTTGGCTGGGCCGTGATTCTCAGTGTGTATGTGTGATCACTCCCAAGATGGAATCTGCTGTGAATAGCCAATCAGTTGAAAGGGAGTTTCCTTGGGGGTGTGGCCTGCATCTGAATATAAGCAGACATTCAGACTCTTTTGCTTACTCTGGCTCCTGCAGTTGCCTCCTGTTCATCTGATCTCCGGTCCTTGGGACTTGAACTATCACCTTATCTACCGATCCTGGGATTCGTCAATCTTCATAGCCTGTGTGGGGGAGCCCTGCTCTCCTACATGCTGATCTTGGGTTCGTCAGCCCCTGAAGCTATGTGAATCAGGAAAAACCTTGCAGTCTTGCCTGCCAGTCATGGGATTCATTGATCTTCATAGCCTGTGAGCAAGAGCCCTGCTCACTGACCTACTGATCTTAGGTTTGCCAGCCCCTGCTGCTACATGAATTGAGAGAAGCCTCTATCCTGATCCACAGACTTAGGATGTTCCAGTCTCTACAATTGCATAAGCCATTTCCTTGATATAAAACTCTCTCTATATATTTATACATGTCTTTTTTGTGTGTGTGTGTCGTCTAGTGCTGCTATAACAGAAATACCACAAGTGGATGGTTTTAACAAAGAGAAGTTTATTCCCTCACAGTTCAGTAGGTTAGAAGTCCAAATTCAGGGCATCAGATCCAGGGGAAGGCTTTCTCTCTGTTGGCTCTGGAGGAAGGTCTTTGTCATCAGTCTTCCCCTGGTCTGGGAGCTTCTCAGGCAGAAGGACCCCAGGTCCAAAGGACACACTTAGCTCCTGGTGCTGCTTTCTTGGTGGTATGAGGTCCCCAACTCTCTGCTTGCTCCCCTTTCTTTTTATCTCTTGTAAGATAAAGGGTAGTGCAGGCCACACCCTAGGGAAACTCCCTTTACTTTGGATCAGGGATGTGACCTGACTAAGGGAGAAATTACAATCACAAAATGGAAGACAAGCATACAATATGGGGAATCATGGCCCAGCCAAATTGATACACACATTTTGGGGGAACATAATTCACTCCATTACAATACAGTTTACTGGTTTTGCTTCTCTAGAAAACCCAGCCTAAAACAGTCACGATTAGTCAGATTTTTGTTACGTGAATACACCGCTAATTGATACCAACAATTTATGGAAAGAACTTTATTACATACTGTCTTAGTTATCTAGTGTTGCTTATAACAGAAATACCACAAGTGGATGGCTTTAACAAAGAGAAATTTATTCTCTCATAGTTTAGGAGGCTAGAAGTCTAAATTCAGGGTGGCAGCTCTAGGGAAAGGCTTTTTCTGTTGGCTCTGAGGGAAGGTCCTTGTCATCAATCTTCTCCGTCAAGGGGCTTCTCAGCACAGGGACTCTGGGTCCAAAGGATGAGCTTATCCTCCTGGCTCCTGTTTCTTGGTGGTATGAGGTTCGCCTGTCTCTCTGCTTTCCCTCTCTTTTATATCTCAAAAAATATAACCTAATCTTGTAGATTGAGTTCTGCATCATTAACATAACTGCCTCTAATCCTGCCTCATTAACATCATAGAGGTAGGATTTACAACACATAGGAAAATCACATCAGAAGACAAAATGGTGGACAATCACACAATACTGGGACTCATGGCCTAGCCAAGTTGGCACACATTTTTGGGGGACAAAACTCAATCCATAACACATACCCATCCTCTATTTTACTAATATTCACTTTAATATTTCTGCCTGTATATTTATCATGTTCTTCTTTTTCTGTCTCCTTTATATTTTTGCACTACCTGAAGTCCATTTTTTATTGTCCCTATAGGTTCTTTTCATGGAAATTTAATAGATATTTAAGTTTGAAATTTCGAGGGAAGAGATTGACAAAATCTATTTTGAAAGAAATATATTCATGAGCAGTTTCATTTTCAGAATCTAATGTGTGTTGCTTCTAACAAACAATTTAGAAGTGTTTCCTGGGGTAGTTGCAACCCACACATGGCAGAACTAGTTAGTGTGGGAGAACGAGGAAGGGAAACTATGACTGTGTCTGTAAGTACAAAGCTGTCTGATTATAGGCCTGTTTGTGCATGAAGACAATTCTTCTAGAAACCTATAACCTTTATCACCCTTTAACACCAAAAGTAGAGTGTGAAATAACCACAGTAGAAAAGTACGGGAGCCTTATTATTGACTCCATTATTGTACTGTATCTTTTAAAGACTTTTAAACTACATTTAAAGAAATCTATACTTCTAATAATTTTTAAATTAATCCCTTGGACATGTGCCAGTGCTCTGTTGAGGAGAATCTGAGTAGTTGCATATTGTTTTGTCTGTTACAAAAATGCTGTTAAGGATGTTGTCCATTGTGTCATGTAGTTTCCTATGTATTAGGACCCTTGGGAGAAATTTCTATTGATCACAGAACTGAGAACATTTGTACCTGAGTAAATAGGTTTATTTTTATCTCGTGAGTATTATAGCTAATTTAATTGTCAATAGGCTGTTGGTTTTGTTTCATTTTGTTGTTGTTGTTGTTTGGTTGTTTGTTTTAATTATCTAAAAAGATGCCCAAGTCTCACAGCATTAGTTCCTATTAGAAAAGGATGAGTTAATCCGTACATATTTCATGTCACAGCCAAGAGTAACTCTGGCCGATAATATACTCCCCGCCTCCTCTTGATTTTTCCTGACATTGACTCAGGATATGCAAACCAAAACCAGTTGCCATCTAGTTGATTCCGACTCATGGCAAGATGTGTGTCAGAATAAAACTGTGCTCCCTAGGGTTGTCAATGGCTGATTTTTCAGAAGTGGATCAACAGGCCTTTCTTCTGAGAACCCCTGGGTGGACTTGAACATCCAACCATTTGGTTGGTAGCCAAGAACATTAGTCATTTGGACCACCCAGGGACTTCAGTGTTAACTAACATTGTATGAATTTTCAAATTTTCATTTATTGCTATCACTAATCCTACAGGAGCCCTGGTGGCACAAAAGTTAACCACTTGGCTCCTAACCAAAAGGTCAGTGGTTCAAACCCACCAGTGGCTTTGCAGGAGAAAAGGCCTGGCAATCTATTCCTGTAAAGATTACAGCCTGGAAAACCCTATGGGAAACCTACTAGAAAACCTCTAATGGGGTAGTTCTACTTTGTCATATGGGATCTCTATGAGTCAGGATCAAGTCAACGGCACACAACAGCAACAACAACATTACCAATCTTTCCATAGTTGATTACATTTTAGGGATTTTTATTTTATAATGGCAATAAATAGAAGTTAATGGGTGTTTTCATAAAGATAAACAATTGCAAAAATATATAATTGCTTTAACGTCATAATTATGGTTTGTTTTTCACTCAGGCCAAGTCCTAAATGGGTGATCCTGATTAGCAATTAGCTCTCCTCCAACCCAGATTCCCTTCAACTCATGGGCTCAACCATCTTCAATATGCAGCTTCCAAGATTACCCTCTGCTCTGCATCAAGCCTGTAGAAAAGGAAAGATCATGGAGCACGGAGCCTGGGGAGGTTTTATAGGCTAGGCTAGGTTACACATATTTCACTGGGCAGTACTCAGCCACATGGCCACACCTAACTGCAAGGGAAGCTGAGCGATAAAGTCCAGCTCTCTGCCCAGGAAAAAGAGAAAACAGGTTTGGTGAAGACACTCCAGTCTCTGCTGCAATGAAACAGATAACAAAGTAAAAGATAGAGCTTTACAACCTGAAGAGGGATGGAAAATTCAATTAACTCTAATCACTTGGGGAAAAGATGGGCTACGACCCAGGGGGGGGACTTCAGCATTCTCTCTACCCAAATCATATGTTAAGAGGTGAAAAAGGCTTAGAGGCTCTGATAAAAATAGGCTAAGGGTGAGATTTGAAAGATACTCTGGGGACACCTGGTTTACTCCTCTCTGGTGACACAATAAATAGAACAAATCCACCTATAAAAAGGAGCTCAGTATGTTAGCAACTTACTGACAGAATCATTCCAGACAAATTCGCAGTCTTACAAATCTAACTGATAATCTGTATTTCAGCTCTAAATAACTCCAGCCTGCCTGAAATACTTCTGCTCTCTTTGGCTGAGTAAAGTGACTGCTTCCCCGGAGAACGTGTATAAGAAGTATGTAGATGGTGAAGCCAATCAATTCATAGTATTAGGACTTTGTGTTAAGTTTCAGCAGTGAGTTTTGTAACTATTGTGATGATCAGTTTGTGTTTGTTATGAAGTTTGAAATATTTAAGAGCATCTGACATATTAGCCTGGCAATTTTATTTTGAGATACTAAACTGATACTGGATTTGTGACTTTAACTTGAAAGTTAGAAAATAAATGAATATGTTTGTAAACAGTGCCGGGATGTTTCAGAGAACCTAATTTACTACATGTATAAGTTAGTTTTATCAGATTTATAAGAATTGTTTGAAATGAGGAAGGATTTTACATGCTAGGTTTGTAGTAAGCCCTATCAGCCATGTGTTTCAGAAACTCATATGTAATAACTTTGTAAAGGTAGTTGAAATTTTTTAGGAAATTAATTATATATGTAAAGGTGGGCAATTGTTTGAGGAAAAGTCATCTTTTTAAGTGTATAAGTTAATTGAACAGTAATCAAATAGCAAGGGAAAGTAATTGTTCTCATTTTTATATAAAAACCACTATATTTATAAATAAAGTAACTAGACTTACAGGTTAAGCTTAAAAACTTAACAAAAGTAAATTTTCAAAATAAAAATTTTGAAATTTAATAAATTGAATATTAATTAATTAAAGAAGCTCTAAGTAGTTCATTTTGCTCACAAATCTCCCACAATTAAATGCTTAATTGAGAGGAGTGAGGAAGGAGAAATACGGAGAGTGACAGGCATTTAATAAAAACCAGGACCAACGACAAATTTAAACAAATGAGTTACTTTCAAGGTGTGGTGTGAGGCTAAAAGTTAGCCCATGGTATCTGCAGCAATTAAAAACATATATATATAATCTTTAGATACCATAATGTGGAAATCAAAACAGGCACAGTGGGGTTGCTATATTATATTTCCTTCTCCACACCCCGTACTCTAGCCAAAGCCAACTATGTGAAATTGGTTAAGACAAAAGAATTTAATTTGTGTGTTAATCCCTCAAGCGTTCCTAAAGATTTAGGTAATTTCCAAAGGCAATTTTGCTGTATGTATTGACTTTAGACGCTAACAAGCAAGTAAGATGTGACTTAGCCCAAGTGACCATCTGACCTGAGCCTCCATGTTGTGTTGTTTTGCCCACAGAAGGGAGAGGTCCAGCCGAGCCTAGTTGCAAATCACTAAAAGGCTGTTATGGATTGAATGTGTGTCAACTTGGCTAGGCTATGATTCCCAGTGTTGTATGGTTGACTGCCATTTTGTGATCTGATGTGATTTTCCTATGTATTATAAATCCTAACCTCTATGATGTTAATGAGGCAAGGCTGAGAGTTATGTTAATGAGGCAGGACCCAATCTATAGAATTAGGTTATATCTTAAATCAATCTCTTTTGAGATATAAAAGAGAGAATCCAGCAGGGAGGAGAGGGACTTCCTACCACCAAGAAAGCAGATCAAAGAGCAGAGTGCATCCTTTGGACCCCGGGTCCCCACGCTGAGAAGCCCTTGACCAGGGAAAGGTTGATGACAAGGACCTTCCCCCAGAGCCAAAAGAGAGAGAAACCCTTTCCTGGGAGCTGGTACCCTGAATTCAGACTTCTAGCCTCCTAAACTGTGAGAGAATAAATTTCTGTTGTTAAAGTCATTCACGTGTGGTATTTCTGCTATAGCAGCACTAGATAACTAAAGGCTGAAGGGGATTCAGGACAGTCTCATTATAAGAAAATTGACAAGAAAGCGTGAAAGTCAGGGACAATTACTACCATAGATTTTTGAGATTTCTTAAAGTTTTATTACCTCCCTATCGGATTGCCTTTCTTTTTTCTTTATTTTATATTTTTGTATGGGACTCATCTATTTCCACCAAGCAGTTGTTGTCACCTGCCTTATAGTGGTCCTCCCACTCATAGTGACCCCATGTACAATGGAATTAAATGCTGCCTGATCCTGCACCATCCCCATGATTGGTTGCAAATTGGACCGTTGTGGTCCATAGGGTTCTCACTGGCTGATTTTAGGAAGTAGATCTCCAGCCCTTTCTTCCCTATCAAGTAGTAAAAGCCCTTAAAAACAATAAAGCAATTGTGCATTTTCTCAGAAACAGCATTGGGTGGGACTGAGGGATGAGTGAGTCAGCATAGGCTGGGAGAGGGGCTCTGGGTGAAGATTTGCTGGGACCCTGGGAAGAAGATGTGAGCAAGAGAAACTCTTGGGCCTTGTGTTAATAGGGAGTACCAGGATAGTGAAAATGGTTAACACGCTTGACTGTTAACTAAAAGGTTGAAGGTTTGAGTTCACCCAGAGACACATCGGAAGAAAGGCTTGGTGATCTACTTCTGAAAAATCAGCCCCTTAAAAACTCTTGTGGAGCCTAGCTCTATTCTGATACACATGGGGTTACCATGAGCTGAAATCAGTTCCATGGCAACTGGTTTTGTGTTAGCAGTAAGAATGGAAGGGCTAGAAAAGACCTCGGCTTGGACTGAGAAGTTGGAGTTTTAACCTGAAGAAAGGTCCAACTCCCCCAATACTCCTGTGGAGTTGTAGCTGATCTTCCTCATTTACGGATGTTTGTAGGTAGAACGGAGCCCTGGTGGTGCAGTGCTTAAGGGCTCAGCTGCTAACTAAAAGGTCAGCTGTTCAAATCCACCTCCTTGGAAACTCTATGGGGCAGTTCTACTCTGTCCCACAGGGTCACTACGAGTCAGAATCAACTCGATGGCAATAGGATAGGTAGAACAAATGAGTGTCCAGACTCTCAAAACCAAGACTTTGAGGCTCCTTCCTAAAAGTACCACTGTGTTTCAACTCAGAAGGCTGAAGCCCAAGTCTTGGCCCTTGAAATTCTTCACTGTGTGATCCTGAGTCCATGACTTAAACTCTCTGGGTCCTTGGTTTCTTTGTCTGCAAAACAGGGATAATAACATCTGCTGCCTACCTCTCAGTCGGGTGGTGCAGTTAACACACTCAGCTGCTAACTGAAACGTTGGAGGTTTGAGTTCACCCAGAGGCACCTCAGAAGAAAGTCCTATTGATCTACTTCTGAAAAATCAGCCACAGAAAACCCTATGGAACACAGATCTGCTCTGGTACAAGTGAGTTCTCCATGGGTTGGACTCAACTGCGGCAACTGGCACTTAACCTCTCAATCAATAGGTATTTGTAGAGTGTCATTATCCACCAGACACCAGGCTAGACACTAGGAGACAGCAGATAATGAGATAGATATGGTCCCTTCACTTATATTCTAGTGGGAAATTGGGCATGAACAAGTAATATAAAAGAGTGATGGTGTCACAATGGAAAAATGCCTGGGTTTATGGGTGCATTCACCAAAGCATATTACCTAGACTGAGGTCCGGGGAGGCTACCTTGAACAAGTAAAATTTGAGCTGAGATGCAGAGAATGAGTAGACCTTAGCAAGACGAAGTGAGGAGGCCATAAGGGAATAATGGTGAAAAAATGTGAGGTGGGGAAGACAGTGGCATGTTGAACCAAGAGAAGGACAGAGTGACAGGGAGTGCAGAACCAGATGGGGAAGGTGGAAAAAGAAGAGGCTGCAGACTGTGCTCAGCCTCATAAACTGTAATAGAGTAATTCTAAGGGAAGTAAAATTATAAGAGTGCTGACATTTATTGGGCCAGGTGCCATGGTAATCACTTTACATGCATTACCTCATTTATCTTTCCCAGTAACGACAAGGTCACACAACCAGTAAATGGTGGAGCCAGAACTCAAACCAGGCAGTCAGCTCCCAGGCCCCCAGAGTTATAACGTGCTGTGTATAAGAATTCTGTGCAAACTCAAAGGCAGGATGCCAACGTCACATATGGACAGCTTAGACCCAGAAGGAATCGTTTCTCCTCAAATCTCTTTTGGATATTCCTATTTTTGTAGGAGGTGTTTCCCAAGGCCACAGATACTGTGAAAAATGATATCAGCTTCTTTTTTAAAGAAACTCATGAGGAACAAATGACTCTTGGTCAGGCATCTCCTCTCTCGGTCAACATCCTGGCAGGAAACTTCCAGTGCTGCCTGAAACAAGCACAAGAGGCTTGACAAGGAAGGAGTGTTCTTCCTTTGCCTGTAATTTGGCTTCCTGTTTTGCTTTCTGAAATTTGCATGGATATTTTTACAATGCTTTTAGGAAAAGTTTTTTTGTTTTGTTTTTAGATCTTTTCCACAAAACAAGATTTATGTTGGTGAGTGATCAGCCAGAGGAATTGTGTAGGATTTGGTCTGAGTTATAAATGCTGTCACCTCCTCTCTGAAGCCTTTTCTGTCCCCCTTCACCCATCCACTTAGAAATGTTTACTTCTTCCTTTGTGCCTTCAATCTTTGTTGTTTTTGTTAGTTGCTATCTAGTTGGCCCCAGACCCATACCGACCCCATGCACAACAAAACAAAACGCTGCCTGGTCCTGCACCATCCCCATGATTGGTTAAGGATTGGACTATAGTGATTCATAAGGTTTTTACTGGATGATTTTCAGAAGTAGATCTCCACGCCTTGCTTCCTAGTTCATCTTAGTCTGGAAGCTCCACTAAAACCTTTCAGCATCATGTCACTGTTGTTGCGGTTGTTAGGTGCCATAGAGTCAGTTCTAACTCATAGCAACCCTATGTACAACAGAACAAAACACTGCCTGATCCTACAACATCCTCACAATCATTGCTATGTTTGAGCCCATCACTGCAACCAGTGTGTCAATTCATCTTGTTGAGGGTCTTCCTCTTTTTAGCTGACTGTCTCTTTTACCAAGCATGATGTCCTTCTCCAGGGACTGGTTGCTCCTAATAACTTGTCCAAATTATGTGAGACAAAGTCTTGCCATTCTTGCTTCTAAGGAGCATTCTGTCTGTACTTTTTCCAGGACAGATTTGTTCATTCTTCTGGCAGTACATGGCATAGTCAATATTCTTTGCCAACACCATAATTCAAAGGCATCCATTCTTCTTCAGTCTTCTGTATTCATTGTCCAGTTTTCACACTCATCTGAGGTGATTGAACACACCATGGCTTGGGGTCAGGCACACCTTAGTTTCTATAGTGAAATCTCTGCTTTTTAACACTTTAAAGAGGTCTTTTGCAGCAGATTTGCCTAATGCAACACGTCACTTAATTTCTTGACTGTTGATTCCATAGGTGTTGATTGTGGATTCAAGGAAAATGAAATCCTTGACAACTTCAATCTTTTCTCTGTTTATCTTGATGTTGCTTATTTGGTCCAGTTTGAGGATTTTTGTTTCCTTTATGTTGAGGTGTAATCCATACTGAAGGCTGTGGTCTTTGATCCTCATCAGTAACTATTTCAAGTTCTCTTCACTTTCAGCAAGCAAGGTTGTGTCATCTGCATAACGCAGGTTGTTAATGAATCTTCCTCCAATCCTGATGCCACTTTTTTCTTCATATAGTGCAGCTTCTCAGATTATTTGCTCAGCATATAGAGTGATTAAGTATGGTGAAGGATACAACCCTGATGCACATCTTTCCTGATCTTAAACCACACCGTATCCCCTTGTTCTGTTTGAACGACTGCCTCTTAATCTATGTATAAGTTCCTCATGAGCACAATTAAGTGTTCTGGAACTCCCACTCTTCACGATGTTACCCATAATTTGTCATGATCCACAGAGTCAAATGTCTTTACATCATAGCAACACAAAAACCTCCAATAACAGATGGGTGGTGGCTGTGCATGACTTACATGAGGAATTGAACCCAAATCTCCCATCTCGTCTGTTTATCCCAGAGTTTACATGGTGCCTGGTGCATAGTAGCCATTCAATAAATGCGTATAGAATGAATGAGCAAATACATGACTGCTTAAAGGCTATCAGCGTCGACTGAGTACCTACTTTGTGGCAAGCACCATGGTGGTGACTTGCACATGTTATCTCATTTAATTCTCATAGCCCTGCTGGGCAGTTACTCTTATTCTCCTTTTTTCAGATGAAGAAACAGGGGCTCAGAATCACACAAGGTAGCACAGATCATAAGCAACTGAGCCAGGAGTCAAGCTCAGGTGCTCTTTCCCATTATCCCCTTTTGCCTCCTCCCAAAAATGTCAAGATGGAAGAAGTCAGCAGCTCAGAGGGTTTGCTGATCCTCACAGGCACTGGCATTTGAAGGCCAAATTTTGAAAGCTGTGTCTTATTTAGTTAGGTAAGGCTTACTTTTGGATGGCTCTGGCATGATGAGGTTCTGGAGACAGAAATTGCCTTCCATTTCTGAAATTGTTCCTTGAGAGGCAGCATAGAGTGGGGGAATGAACGAGGCTGTGGGGTCGGCCAGGCCAGTGATCTATCCCTCGCTTTGTCACTTACCAGCTGTGTGACTCTGGCAAGTTGTTCAATAGCTCTGTACCTGTTATAGAGGGGCAGTCACATCTACGGCATAGGAGAGTGAAGAGTAGATCAGAAATTCTAGGTAAAGTGGCTGGCACGTAACTAACCAGTTGCCGTCAAGTTGACCTGTGACCCCCTGGTTTTCAATTACTGATTTTCAGAAGTAGATTGCCAGGTTTTTCTTCTGAGGTGCCCCTGGGTGGACTTGAACTCAACCTTTTGGTTAGCAGGCGAGTTCATTAACTGTTGCACCATCCGGGGACTCTGACTAGCGCATTGTTGTTGTTAGCTGCCATCAAGTCTCCCTCCAGCTCATGGCAACCCCATGAACAATGGAAGGAAATGTTGCCTGCTCCTGTGCCATCCCTGTGACGATTTCTGTGAGGTGTGATGTTACTGCATCACCAGCTCCCACTGACCCTGTCCACTAGCTTTAGCAGGCACAAGACGTTAGGCACAGTTCATGCCCAAGGACCTCTCTGCTTGGAGCACCCTTTCCATCCTCATCCCCTTATCCTCATGAGTGACACTGTCCTCCACAAAACACCCTCCCTGACCTCCTTTAACCCTGCTGCATGGTTTGTTTGCTGTCTGTCTGTTGGCTGGTTAGTGTAAGGAATCTTGGACTCTTGGTTTAAGCCAGGGGTTAAGCAACTAGAACCTGCAGTCCAAATTCAGCTCTCCCCCTATTTTTGTCTGCCCCACAGCAAAGAATGGTTTTTACATTTTTTTAACACTAAAACAAACAAACAAAAATCAAACAAAACTACTATTTTGTGACATGGGAAAATTATATGACATTCACATTTCAGTGTCCATAAATAAAGTCTTACTGGAACACAACCGTGCTCATTCATTTATGTACTGTCTATGGCTGCTTTCCCACTACACAGGCAGGGTTGAATAGTTGTGACAGAGACCATATTGTCCACAAATCCTAGAATGTTTACTATTTGGCCCTTTACAGAAAAGTTCCCAGTTCCTGGCGTAAGTAAATAACAACAGAAGATTCCTCTCTCGGAAATGCCCGACAGAACCCCTCCCCTTTCCCGCTACCTTGCCCTATTCCCAAATATAGTCCCAGGTCAGAGATTCTTTTGGATTAACAAGCTGCAAACACCCCTGGAAAGTTTACGTGTGCACATGATTCTTCATGCTTGTTTGACTTAATCACACCTTAGGGGCGGATGGAGGAGGGAGAAAGCAGAAAGTGGAGTAGGCGAGGAGGAGGGGGAAAGTGAGGGAAAGAAGGGAACGCGGGAGGCAGTGAGAAAGACAGGCAAAGTCGTAAGTAAATTTGTTCCAAACAAGCAAATCCATAAAAAGGCCAGGAAAGAGAAGATTTAACAGAAATTTGTAAATTCTCCTGCTTTCACTGCAATTGACATAATCAAATCATCTCTTCTTCAGAAAAGCCTAACAGTTTTGGCACAATGGCAGCAAGGGGCAATAACACCAGTAGAGAAATCGATTAACCAAGCAATCTGTGTTGAAAAACTGTGGTATATACTCACTCTAGGAAGTGCTGACCAGTTGAAAGAGATGAATTCAAAACTCCTGGCAAAAGTTGGTTGCCTGGGCTAAGCTAAGCAGTTAGAACTATCTAAAAGAAGTCATTGAATCCCTTAAAAAGATAACCAGTTGCCATGGAGTAGAACAAACACAGGGTTTTCAATGGCTGATTTTTTGGAGGTAGATCAATAGGCTTTTCTTCCAAGATGCCTCTGGGTGGACTTGAACCTCCGACTTCTGGGTTAGCAATCAAGTGCGTTAATTGTTTGCACCACCCAGGACTCACTTAAAAAGATAGAAGCAGCAATTTTAGCATTAAAACTTATATGTTGAAAGATGATAACAGTCAACAAAGAAAGTCCTTGGGGGTGAGGGGAGGAGGAAGGAGACAAGGACATAAAAAAAAAAAAAAAGCCTGGACATTCACTTGATTAGTGTTAATCTTGTTTTATTGCTAGAGAAATCCCAATGATGGCAATACAAGAGAAGTTCTGATTTCATCCTTGGTGCCTATGGACTGTATAGCAAAATTTCCAGGCACAGGCATGGGGATTGTTAAAATATCAGAATAAAACTAGCAAAGCATTTCTTCTCTTTAAGACAAAGACAAGAGTGCAAGGGTTTCCCAAGTCAAGTCCCATTTGGCTTTGGTTTTTTTTTTTTTGTCATTGTTTTTTCCTAGTATGCACTTGATATAGACTTGATATAGAGGAGATATTAAATCTAAACAGGATTCACAGTGGGCTGTGAAGCTGAAAAATCTCATTTCCTCCCCACCAAGGACACTGGCTAATGCCAAAAGAAGATAAAAAAGAAAAAGCAGAAAAGCAAAAGGTAAAGCAGTAAATGCAAAGAGAACAGTACAACATTTGCAACACTGTCTACTTTCTGGTTTATTTAGCATTTGTTTGAGCCCCTGACTCTCCCATTTCAGGGGTTCCACAGTTCCCATTTGGGGGACTTTGTTTACCAGTTTATGTAAAAACTGTAAACAGCAGAAATGGTTTGTTGCCACAAATTACATGTCAGAAGGAGTAAAAGGGGAAGGTTAAAAGGAACTCTTCTAATCAGTACTCCTCAAACTGTCGGATCATAAAAACGAGGAAAGTCTGAAAAACTGTCACAACCAAGAGGAGCCTGAGGAGACCTAATGACTAAATGCAATATGGTGTCCTAGATAGGATCCTGAGACAGAAAAAAAGGAATTAGGTAAAAACTAAAGACATTTGAATAAAGTATGGACTTTGGTTAATAATATTGTGTTAATATTTGTTCATTAATTGTGACAAATGTACCAGACTGTCTAAGATGTTAGTAACAAGCGAAACTGTGCAAGGGTATGGAAACCCTGGTGGCGTAGTGGTTAAGAGCTACGGCTGCTAACCAAAAGGTAGGCAGTTGGAATCCACCAAGTGCTTCTTGGAAACTCTATGGGACAATTCCACTCTGTCCTATAGGATTGCTAAGAGTCGGAATCAACTCGATGGCATTTTTTTTTTTTTTTTTTTTGGTGCAAGGGCATATGAGAGCTCTACACTAGCTTTGAAGGAGCGCTGGTGGTGCAATGGTTAAGTGCTTGGCTGCTAACTGAAAGGTCAGCAGTTTGAACCCATCAGCTGCTCCATGGAGAAAGATGTGGCAGTCTGCTTCCTTAAAGATTTACAGTGCAGGAAACCCTATGCGGCAGTTCTACTTTGCCTTGTAAGGTCACTATGAGTCAGAATTGACCCCATGGTGGTGGGTTTGGTTTGGTTTTTTATACTAGCTTTGCAGTTTTTCCATAAATCTAAAACTGTCCTAAAAAATAACATTAATTATAAAAAAAGAAGGAATTATTCATTTGGTGAGCATTTAGTGAGTGCCAACACATTGCAGACATTGTGCCAGGAGTCTGCCTTGAAGCCTGGTGAATCTGCAAAACTATCCAAGAAGGGCAAAGAGAGGAAATTGTGCCTTTGACTCTGTAATAGCCTCAGTCAGTGTTTTCCAAGGTGAAACACACTGTGGGTAGAATTCTTGCCTTACATGCAGGAGACCTAGGCTCAATTTTGGACCAATGCAATTCACGTGCAGCCATCACCCCTGTGTCAGTGGGGGCTTATGTGTTGCTATGATGGTAAACAGTTTTCAGTAGAGCTTCCAGGCTAAGATGGACAAGAAAGAAAGGCCTGGCAACCTATTTCTGAAAATCAGCCAGTGAAAACCCTCTGGATCACAACAGTCCAATCTATAACCCATCATGGGAATGGCATGGGACTGGGCAATGTTTCCTTCTGCTGTGCATGGGGTCACCATGAATTAGGGTCAGACTTGGCAGTAGCTAATAACAACAACAATTTTAAAAGGAGGGGAATCTTTGTTTAAACAAATTTCAGAAAAACTGCATTAAAATAAGTTAAACATGTTTCTTTACGACAGGACTTCTCAGAGCCTTTAGTATTCTTATACAAGTTACAAATATCCAGAAAGAGGCTGTAGAATGCAGCATTCTCAAACTTACTTGATTGTGAAACTCTTTTATTTCAGAACATCTCTTGGGACTAGTTTCCCCCAAAGACACTTTGGAAAACACTAATTTAAGCAATCTAGAAAGAGGGCTAGCATTGCTGAAAAACTGCTGAATGAAGGGCTTGATAACAGTGAAGTTGAAAGAAACAATGAAAACAATCTAATCAGCCATCACTGAATTTTAACTGCTTGTTTCAGGGATCTCAAGAGCAAAAAAATCTGCCAAGCTAATCACTGAAAAATTCTCATTTTATGCCGAAGGCCTTCAACGAAAACCTAATGGACTGTGTGTCTTGTTAAATGTACCTGGATGAGGGAACTATTAACACTAGGTTCACTTGATGACTTCTGTGTGTTGCTAAACAAAAGGCATTTATATATCAGCCCTTTGAAAAGTGACACAAATATGGGGATAGACAATGAATATTTGGTTGAGATTAGTTAACAGAGATGAATTAATAAATCCTCCCTATCAGTAACTCCTAAGGGACAAAGAAAATTCATTTTGCAGGTAACGATTGACCACTGGAATATTTAGAACCATATATGAGAAATTGTACACTTGATTCCTTTATGTGTGCAACTTTCTCAAGTCTAAAAAAAAATTTCATCTTAATCAGTCTGGGCAGTCATATCTCTTCAGCTGAGGTTAAAACAATAATAGGCTCAGACCATGCCAGAATTTTCCTGCAAATTTGTTTCAAAATATAACAGATGATAAAGGATAAGACTCCAACCTTGACAACACAGCTCTGTTGTAGGACACATTGGTAGCATTTTTATCAACACCTGACTGCTTTTAGCCCAATCCTTGGAGAATTGGGAAAATCTTGCTTGGGATCCATTTAAAGCAGCAGAAAAAAAATTGTAAAAGAAATAGAAGAATTGAGACAGCAGAATAGAGTAAGGCATCAGAATTTAGCAGAAAGAGCACAGGCTTTTTGAAGGGTGGCAAATGAAGGTCTGAAGCCTAGATCTATCCCTGCAAAGCTGAGTAAGCTTGGGCAAGTCACTTTTGGAACCTCAGTTTCCTCATCAGTAAAATGGGAATAATAATACCCCCCTTGTAAGGTTGTTGTAAAATGTAGAAATAATGTTTGCAAAGTGCTTTTGACAGTACTAGACATGTACTCTACTTTCTATAAATGATTATTATAATAAGAGAGTACCATTACCAATCTTAAATGGCAAAGCATTTAGTAATGATACAAGCAAACACTAGAATATCAACGTGAAACAACTGGAAGCCAGTTTATAGGAATTAGAGGAAGGAAAAAGTAAATTTAGGCCAGCTAAAAGTGAATGTTCTGTGGAAAGAACAACTTTATTGCAGCAGCAGAGTGCTTTGGAAGGGAGGCAAGACTAATAAACTTTTAGCCTTTTTACATAACTGAACTCAGTTACGATGTTTCTGCTTAAACCAAACCTCCAAAACACCCTAGACAAAGCTGAAGATGCAGTGGAAGATTTTACCAAGCCGACTGCCCTATATTCCTCAAATCAAAGTCGTCTAGGACTAGTGCATTCCTAGACTCAGAAAAAAACTATCGGATCCTCAAAAATGATACAATGAAAGTGAACCAAGAAAAGTGTTTCCCAAACTATGGTACATACACACCACGGAATAATATGCAAAGATAAAGATCAAAGATGAATCTGTGAAGCATCTCACCACATGAATGAATCTAGACAGCATTATGCTGAGTGGAATAAGTCAATCACAAAAGGACAAATATTGTATGAGACCACTATTATAAAAACTCATGAAAAGGTTTACACACAAAAAGAAATAACTTTTAATGTTACAAGGCAGGGGAGGAGTGGGAGAGAAAAACACTAAATAGAAAATAGGCAAGTGGTAACTTTGGTGAAGGTTAAGACAGTACACAATACTGGGGAAGCCAGCACAACTTGTACAAGGCAAGGTCATGGAAGCTCCATAGACACATCCAAACTCCCTGAGGGACGGAATTACTGGTCTGAGGGCTGTGGGGACTATGGTCTCAGGGAACATCTAGCTGAGGCATAACATAGTTTATAAAGAAAACATTCAACATTCTGCTTTGGTGAGTAGCATCTGGGATTTTAAAAGCTTGTGAGTGGCCATCTAAGATACTCTACTGGTCGCACTCCATCTGGAGCAAGGTAGAATGAAGAAAACCAAAGACGCAAGGGAAATATTAGTCCAAAGAACGTAATGGTCCACAACTACCACAGCTCCGCCAGACTAAGTCCAGCACAACTAGATGGTGCTCGGCTACCACCACTGACTGCTCTGACAGGGATCACAATGGAGAAAAATGTAGAACAAAATTCTAACTCACAAAAAAAAAACCCAAAAAACAGAACTTACTGGTCTGATGGAGATTGGAGACACTCTGAGAGTATGGCCCTGGACATCATTTTAGCTCAGTACTGAAGTCACTCCTGAGGCTCACTCTTGAGCCAAAGATTAGACTGGCCAATAAAACAGAACAAGACTAAATGGGCACACCAGCCCAGAGGCGAGGACGAGAAGGCAGGATGGGGCAGGAAAGCTCGTAATGGGGAACCCAAGGTCAAGAAGGGGAGAGTGCTGACATGTCGTGAGGATGGCAACCAATGTCACAAAACAATGTGTATTGTTTAATGAGAAACTAGTTTGCCCTGGGAACTTTCATCTAAATACAATTTAAAAAAAAGAAAGAAAAGTGTTTCCGAAAGAACATTCTGCAGGATGTTATTCTGAGGAAGTGGAATTATAATTACACAATTTAGGAGCTGTTGTGTTAAAGTTAAACCAGTCTATAGTTCTTTTTTTTTTTTTTTTTTTTTTTTAAGTAATGCATGTACATGACAAAAACTTAAACCGTAGAAAAGGGCATAGAATAAAAAGTAAGGTGTCTTCTCACTTCACCTTCTGTCCACCAGTTCTTTGTCAAATCAAGAATTATTAATGGTTTAGGATAAGTAAGGTACTATTGAAGAAGAAGAATAAAGTAGGAGGGCTTGCACTACCTGATCTCAGAACCTACTATACAGCTACGATAGTCGAAACAGCCTGGTACTGTTATAACAAAAGACATATTGACCAATGGAACAGAATCAGGGACCCAGATGTAAATTCATTCACCTACAATCACCTGATCTTTGACAAAGGCCCAACGTCCATCAAATGGGGAAAAGACAGCCTTTTTAACAAACGATGTTGGCAAAACCAACAAAAATTGGACGTTCATCTGTAAAAAAAATGAAACAGGACCCATACCTCACACCATACACAAAAACTAATTCAAAATGGATAAAGACCTAAATATAAAATCAAAAACTATAAAGATCACAGAAGATAAAAATACGGTCAATGTTAGAGATCCTAATACATAACATAAATAGGATACAAACCATAACTAACAACACACAAACTCCAGAACATAAGCTAGATAACTGGGATTTTCTAAAAAGTAAATTTAGGTTCATCAAAAGACTAAAAAGAGAACCTGCAGACTGGGAAAAAATTTTGGGCTATGACATGTCCTACAAAGATCTAATTTCTAAAGTCTGTAGGAAAATCCAGCCCCTCTATAACACAAAGACAAATAATCAATTTAACAAATGGGTGAAGGATATGAACAGACACTTCACAAAAGGAGACATTCAGATGGCTCACAGGCACATGAGGAAATGCTCGTGATCACTGGCCATTACAGAAATGCGAATCAAAACTATAATGAGACACCACCCTGTCATTACTGGCACAAATAAAAAATAAAGAGAAAACAAATGTTGGAGAGGCTGCAGAGAGATTGAAACACTTATGCAGTGCTGGTGGGAATGCAAAACGGTGCAACCATTTTCAAAAAGGATACAGTGCTTCCTTAAAAAGCTAGAAATAGAAATACCATACAATCCAGCAATCCCACTCCTAGGACTATATCCTAGAGAAATAAGAGGCTATCACACATATAGACATATGCACACCCATGTTCATTGCAGCGTTGTTCTCAACAGCAAAAAGATGGAAACAACCTAAGTGCCCATGAATAGATGAACGGGTAAACAAACTATGGTACATACACAATGGAATAGTGTGCAACAATAAAGAACAATGATGAATCTGTGAAACATCTCACAACATGGACGAATCTGGAGGGCATTAAGCTGAGTGAAATAAGTCAATCAGAAGAGGACAAATACTGTATGAGACCACTATTATAAAAACTCATGAAAAGGTTTACACAGAGAAAGAAACAGTCTTTGATGGTAACGAGGGAGGGGAGAGATGGGGAGGCAAAAACACTAACTAGACAAAAGATAAACGGTAACTTTGGTGAAGGGTAAGACACTATACAATCCGGGGGAAACCAGCACAACTTGACCACAGCAAGGTCATGGAAGCTTCATAGACACAACCAAATTCCCACAGGCATCAAGTTACTGGGCTGAGGGATGTGGGGACTATGGTCTCAGGGAACATCTAGCTCAACTGGCATAATGTATTTTATAAAGAAAATGTCCTACCTCCTACATTGGTGCGTAGTGCCTGGGGTCTTAAAAGCTTGTGGGCAGCCATCTATGATACATCTACTGGTTTCACCCTGTCTGGATCAAGGGAGAATGAAGAAAACCACAGACACATGTCATACAAAAATTAGTCCAAAAGACTAATGAAACACAACTACTACAACCCCCACCAGACTGAGTCCAGCACAACTAGATGGTGCCTGGCTACCACCACTGGCTGCTCTGACAGAGACCAAAATAGAGGGTCCTGGACAGAGCTGAAGAAAAATGTAGAACAAAATTCTAATTCAAAAAGAAAGACCAGACCTGCTGGCCTGACAGAACTGGAGAAACCCAGAAAGCATGGCCCTGGATACACTTTTAACTCAGTACTGAAATCACTCCTGAGGGTATTCATTTTAGCTTTTTTCCCTAGTGGAAGACTTGAAATAACTATATGACCAATACTACACTGATTAAGAAATTGTAACTCATACATATAGTGGAATAGTATAGTGGAATAGAATGAGGCAGATAAAAATAAGGATTTCTCAGCAGTGGCACTGTGAACCTTTTGGGCCAGATAATTGTTATGGAGGGCTGTCTTGTGCACTGCAGGATGTTTAGTAGCTTGCCTGGCTTCTACCCACAAGATGCCAATAGCAAACCTTGCCCCCACCCCAAGATGTGACAACCAAAAATGTCTCCAGATATTGCTCTGGTTGAGAACCATTATCCAATGAACTGATATTTTCCCAAAATATTTTATGTGAACAAAGGAAGATGCAGAAGTATGTAGAGTGGGCTAGCATTTGTATAAGACATTTACCTATAAAGGTCGGCCTTTCGAATCCACCAGGCACTCCTTGGAAACTCTATGGGGCAGTTCTACTCTGTCCCATACCCTGCAATGGGTTTGGAAACCCTGGTGGCGTAGTGGTTAAGTACTACGGCTGCTAACCCAAGGGTTGGCAGTTTGAATCCACCAGGCACTCCTTGGAACCTGAATTCTATAGACCCTTATTACCCCTTCCGGAAACCCTGATGGCATAGTGGTTAAGAGCTACACCTGCTAGCCAAAAGGTTGGCAGTTCAAATTCACCAGGCACTTCTTGGAAGCTCTATGGGGCAGTTCTACTGTGTCCTATAGGGTTGCTATGAGTTGGAATCGACTCAATGGCAATGAGTTTTTTTTTTTTAACCCCTTCAAGGAGCCCTGGTGGCACAATATTAAAGCACCCTCTGGTAACCAGAAGGTTCAAACCCATCAGCGGCTCCACGGAAGAAAAAACCCAGTAATCTGCTCCCATAAAGATTACAACATAGGAATTCCTATGGGGCAGTTCTACTCTGAACTCCTGTGGAGTTCTCATGAGTTGAAATAGGCTTGACAGCCTGCAACAACACCATCCCTTCACCAAGTATATTAATCAGGTTCTTTTCCTTGCAGGTGACTGAAACCCAACCAACTCAGACAAGGTAGTTGTTGTTTTAGGTGCCTTCAAGTCAATTCTGACTCATAGCAACCCCATGTAACAGAGTAGATGCCCCATAGGGTTTTCTCAGTTGTAATTTTTACCAGAAGCCAAGTGCCAGGTCTTTCTCCCATGGAGCCACTGGGTGGGTTCAAACTGCCAGCCCTTTGGTTAGCAGTTGAGACTTTAACCATTTGTGCCACCACAAGGTTAGGCAAATAAGAAGCAAAAAACACTTATTTGCTGATATAAATTAACTTTAAGAAGGTCTGAGATTCAGCTGGGCCTCAAGTATAACTGGCTCCAAGAACTCACACTGGGAGTTTGCTCTCTCTTGCTCACTCACCCTTCCTTGCTCCTCTCTTCGGCTGTATTCTCTCCTCCCAGCACCCAGCTGCTCCTGCACCTGGCTTTCCATTGCTTCACCACCAGAGAGAGATTGAAACACTTGCTCTTAGGCCACAGGTTCAGAAGTATCCAGGAAGTGCTGTGTCAGTGTCCACCCCTGAGCCAAACAGTAGTGGCCTGTGCCAGGAACAGCAAGGACACCCAGCACCCATTAGTACCACGTGCTGAGAGTAGGAGAAGGAGCTTTGCCCGGAAATAGGACAAAGGGGAGGTTCTCTTTCACCAATACATGACGCGTTAACAAAGAGTCCAAGAAACATCCCTGGAGAATATAATCATCATGGACCAAATGACACTTGACAAATAAGGTAAAAAGAATTCAGCATCCAATGTTCTTTTGCAGGTTAAACATATTTGCCAATGTTAAAACCAGTATTAAAAGAAAAAAAAATTTTTTTTGTATTAGACATAGGAAAAAGACTTTTAATTCACGGATTGGCACAAGTGAAGAAATGTAAATCAAAAGATAGCCTACTGTGGTCCTGGGACAGAATGTAAACTCCTAAGCCTTTCAAGGTACAGGAGACCAATTCATTTCTTCACATAAAAGTGGCTAGAATGGTAGATTCCAAATAGAAAAGACTAATGGGGAAAACTGGGCTGCTTAGTACTATAGAGTTGGAACATCTATAAATTGTGTTAGTTTTCTATTTGCCTCTGTAACAAATCACTGCAAACTGAGTAGCTTCAGCAATACAAATGCATTATCTTGGAGTTCTGAGGGTCAAATTTCTAAAATGGTCTTATTGGGCTAAAATCAAGGTGTCAACAGGGCCACACTCCCTTCTGGAGGCTCTAGGGGAAAATCCATTTCCTTGCCTTTTCCAGATTCTAGAGGCCACTTAAATTTCTCATGGCCCCCTTCCTCCATCTCCAAAGCCTGCCACAGCAGATCAAGTCCTTCTTATATCACTGCACTCCGACCTTACTTCCACTGTCACATCTCTTTCTCTGACTCTGGCTCCTTTTCTGTCTCCCTCTTCCACGTTTATGGACCTTGTGATTATATTGGGCCTACCTAGATAATCCTGGATCATCTCCCTATTTTGAAGTCAGCTGAGTAGCACCCTTATTTGCATCTGGAACCTTGATCCCCCTTTGCCATGCAATGTAACATTTTCACAGGTTCTGGGGATTAAGACGTAGACATATTTGTGGGGTCATTATTTTGCCTACCTCACAAATTAATAACTTAAAGATAGCATCACCATTTTCTCTTGAACCATCCAATGGAAGACTGGTATCTAAAATAGCAATTATCAGTGATACTAAGCACTCAAAATGTATAAGGTAAATGTCTAAAGTTTAAATGCTTAAAAAGTTCAGGGGCACAGTTTACATGGACATAGAAAGGTAAGTCTCTGTAAGCAAGATCTGTATGATTCCATTTATATGGAATGTCCAGAATAGGTAAATCCATAGAGACAGAAGGTAAAGGTGTAGTTACCAGGGATTGTGGAGAGGGGGGAATAGGGAGTGATGGCTAACGGATACAAAAATTTGGTTTTCTATCTGGAATGATGAAAATATTCTAAAATTAGATGATGGTTGCACGACTCTATGAATATGCTAAAAACCACTGATGTATACACTTCAGGAAACCCTGGTGGCGTAGTGGTTAAGTGCTACGGCTGCTAACCAAAGGGTTGGCAGTTCGAATCTGCCAGGCTCTCCTTGGAAACCCTATTTGTCAGTTCTACTCTGTCCTATAGGGTCGCTATGAGTCAGAATCGACTCGACAGCACTGGGTTTGGTTTTTGGTTTTTTTGGTATACACTTCAAAATGATGAATATCTTGGTAACTGAATTATATCTCAATAACGGTGTTATTTAAAAAAAAAAAAAAAAGAATTCAGAGAATCACATATAGGGGATCTGTCCCCGGATAATTCAGGGAAACCAACTGATTCTATAATTGTTGTGAGGTAACGTCAAGTCAATTCAGACTCATAGCAACACTTTGTACAACAGATTAAACACTGCCCAGTCCTGTGCCATCCTCAAAATCATGGCAATGTTTGAGCCCATCGTTGCAGCCACTGTGTCAATTCCTCTGGCTGAGAGTTTTCCCCTTTTTCACTGACCCTCTACTTTACCAAGCATGATGTCCTTCTTTAGGGACTGGTCCCTCCTGATAACATGTCCAAAGTATGTAAAACGAAGTCTCACGATTCTTGCTCTATAATCATTTACATTTATTGAGTGTTTTTTAAATCAGGTATTTTCTAAGTATTTCATATGTATTAACTTATTTGATCCTTGCAATAACCTCATGAAAAAAGTACTTTTAGCTTCACTTTACAAATAAACTATGACTTTCCCAAGATGACACAGTAGTAAATTCTCAAACTGGAATTTAAACTCTGGCCACCTAACTCCGGACCTGTTTCTGTTGAGTTGATTCCGACTCATAGCAACCCCATAGGACAGAGTAGAACTGCCCCGTAGGGTTTCCAGGGAGGACCTGGTGGATTTGAACTGCTGACCTTTTGGTTAGCAGTGGAGCTCTTAGCCACTGAGCCACCGTCTAACTTGAGCCCATATTTTTTTAACCACTCTCTACTCATTCTCTTAACCACTACATCATACTGCTTTCTTGACTAGGTGAAGTCCATTATTAAAACAGCATTATCTGGAAACCCAATTCAAATACTACTAAATATTTTAAGCAAAGAGCTATGATCAAAAGGAACTTAATATTTCACTCTAAAAAGCCATATATTTTGGCAGAATTTAAACAATGTAATCAAGAATCAAGAAGAGTTAGCCTATAGTCAAAGCCTGGTTTCGCAAAATATGAGAGGTTATAAAATAGAGTCCAACACTCATCTATCAGTTTGTCATACTGTGGTGGCTTGCATGTTGCCGTGATGCTGGAAGCTATGTCACCAGTATTTAAAATGCCAGCAAGCTCACCCATTGTAGACAGGTTTCAGTGGAGCTTCTAGGCTAAGACAGACTGGAAAGAAGGACCTGGTGATCTACTTCAGAAAAAACTGGCCAGTGAAAACTATGAATAGCAGTAGAACATTGTCTGATACAGTGCCAGAAGATGATCCCTTCAGGCTGGAAGACGTCATGTATTGGATTAAAACCCAGAAAACCAAACCCAGTGCCATTGAGTGGCTATGAGTCAGAATTGACTCCACTCCACGGCAGTGGGTTTATGGATTGGATTATGTGCCCCCCCAAAAAATGTGTGTATCAATTTGGCTGGGCCATGCTTCCCAGTATTGTGTGATTTTCCTGTATGTTGTAAATCCTGTCCCTATTATGTTAATGAGGGAGGATGGGCGGCAGTTGTGTTAGTGAGGCAAGACTCAATCTAAAGATTGGATTGTGTCTTGAGGCAATCTCTTGAGGTATAAAAGAGAGAAGCAAGCAGAGAGACAGGAGGACCTCAAACTACCAAGAAAGCAGTGCCGAGAGCAGAGCATGTCCTTTGGACCTGGGGTCCCTGCTCAGAGAAGCTCCTAGTCTGGGGGAAGATTGATGAGAAGGCCAACAGAGAGAGAAAGCTTTCCCCTGGAACTGACACCCTAAATTTGAACTTTTGGCCTACTTTACTATGAGAAAATAAACTTCTCTTTCTTAAAGCCATCCACTTGTGGTATTTCTGTTATAGCAGCACTAGATAACTAAGACAGAAGGCATTCAAAATATGACTGGAAAAGAGCTACCTTCTCAAAGTAGAGTTGACCTTAATGATGTGAATAGAGTAAAACTTTCAGGACCTTCATTTCCTGATGTGGCACAATTCGAAATGAGAAGAAACAGTTGCAAACATCCATTAGTATTTGCAACCCAGAATGTATGAATTATGAATCTGAGAAAATCGGAAATCATAAAAAATGAAATGGAACACTTAAAGCTTGATATCTAGGCATTAGTGAGCTGAAATGGACTGGTTTTGGCCATTTTGAATTGGACAATCATATGGTCTACTATGCCAGGAATGACAAATTGAAGATTAGTGGCAGAGCATTCATCATCAAAAAGAACATTTCTTGGTGATAGGATAATATCCATATGCCTACAAAGAAGACTATGCAAAGGCACTCAACAGTGTGGATCATAACAAATTATGGATAACATTGCGAAGAATTGGAATTCCAGAACATTTAATTGTGATCATGAGGAGCCTGTACGTAGATCAAGAGGCAGTCGTTCGGACAGAACAAGGGGATATTGCATAGTTTAAACTCAGGGAAGGTGTGTGTCAAGGTTGTATCCTTTACCATACTTATTCAATCTGTATGCTGAGCAAATAATGCAAGAAGCCGGACTATATAAAGAAGAATGCTGCATCAGGATCAGAGGAAGACTCATTAACAACCTGCTATATGTAGATGACACAACCTTGCTTGCTGAAAGTGAAGAAGACTTGAAGCACTTACTGATGCAGATCAAAGACTAGAGTCTTCAGTAGGGGTTACACCTCAACATAAAGAATATAAAAACCCTCACAACTGAAACAATAAACAAAATCATGATAAACAGAGAAAAGATTGAAATTGTCAAGGATTTCTTTTTACTTGGATCTACAATCAACACCAATGGAAGCAGCAGTCAAGAAATCAAATTACGCACTGCACTGGGGAAATTTGCCGCAAAAGACCTGTTTGAAATGTTAAAAAGCAAAGATGTCACCTTGATGACTAAGGTGTGCCTGACGCAAGCCATGGTGTTTTCAATTGCCTCATAATGATGCAAAAACTGAACAGTGAGTAAGGAAGACCAAAGAAGAAGTGATGCCTTTGAAATATGGTGCTGGCAAAGAACATTGAATTATACCATGGACTACCAAAAGAACGAACAAATCTGTCTTGGAGGAAGTACAGCCAAAATACCTCTTTGAAGCAAGGATGGCGAGACTATGTCTCACATACTTTGGGCTTGTTATCAGGAAGGATTAGTCCCTGGAGAAGGACATCATGCTTGGTAGAGTGTCAGCCAAAAAGAGGAAGACCCTCGACGAGATGGACTGACACAATGGTTGTAACAATGGGCTCATGAATAACAACTGTGAGGACGTCACAGGGATGGGCAGTTTTTGTTCTGTTGTACGTAGGGTTGCTATGAGTCAGAGCCAACTCAACTGCACCTAACAACAACAGCAAGGAAGTCCTATTAATATGGCTGTTATTCAAATTTTCTCACCAACCACTACTGCCAAAGATGAAGAAATTGAACATTTTTACCAACTTTTGCAGTCTGAAATTGATCAAACATGCAATCAAGATGCACTGATAATTACTGGTGATTGGAACAAAAAAACTGGAAACAAAGAAGAAGGATCAGTAGTTGGAAAATATGGCCTTAGTGATAGACATGACACCAGAGATCTCATGGTAGAATTTTGCAAGACCAACAAGTTATTCACTACAAATACCTTTTATCAACAACATAAATGGTGACTATACCTGTGGACCTTGTCAGATGGAATACACAGGAATCAAAACAACTACATCTGTGGGAAGATATTATGGAGAAGCTTGATATCATCAGTCAGAATAAGGCCAGGGGCCATCTGCAGAACTAACCATCAATTGCTCATGTGCAAGTTAAAGTTGAAGCTGAAGAAAATTAAAACA
The DNA here is from genome assembly GCF_030014295.1 of Loxodonta africana. Taxonomy (NCBI): domain Eukaryota; kingdom Metazoa; phylum Chordata; class Mammalia; order Proboscidea; family Elephantidae; genus Loxodonta; species Loxodonta africana. The sequence goes on along the minus strand of NC_087355.1, from coordinate 50,988,522 downwards.
AGTCCACAAGTGCCGAAGTGGGACTTTGAGTATATCCTACCTGAATTTAGAGACCATCTCAAGAATAGATTTGACACATTGAACACTAACGACCAAAGACCAGATGAGTTGTGGGAAGACATCAAGGACATTATGCAGGAAGAGAGCAAAAGGTCATTAAAAAGACAGGAAAGAAAGAAAAGACCAAAATGGATGTCAGAAGAGACTCTGAAACTTGCTCTTGAATGTCAAGAAGCTAAAGCAAAAGGAAGAAATGATCACTTAAAAGAGCTTAACAAAGATTTCAAAGGGCAGCTAGATTGGACAAAATAAAGTATTATAATGAAATGTGTAAACACCTGGAGTTAGAAAAAGGGAAGAACACGCTTGGCTTTTCTCAAGCTGAAAGAATTGAAGAAAAAATTCAAGCCTTGAGTTGCAATACTGAAGGATTCTATGGGCAAAATACTGAACTATGCAGGAAGCATCAAAAGAAGATGGAAGGAATACACAGAGTCACTGTACCGAAAAGAACTGGTCGATATTCAACCATTTCAGGAGGCAGCACATGATCAAGATCCAATAGTACTGAAGGAAAAAGTCCAAGCTACACTGAAGGTATTGGCAAAAAACAAGACTCCAGAAATTGACAGAATACCAATTGAGATGTTTCAACAAACAGAAGCAACACTGAAAGTGCTCACTCCTCTGTGCCAAGAAATTTGGAAGACAGCTACCTGGCCAACTGACTGGAAGAGATCCATATATGTGCCCATTCCAAAGAAAGGTGATCCCACAGAGTGTGGAAATTATTGAACAATGTCATTAATATCACACATAAGTAATTTTGCTGAAGATAATTCAAAATGGTTGCAGCAGTACATCTAGAGGGAACTGCCATAAATTTAAGCCAGATTCAGAAGAGGACCTGGAAAGAGGGACATCATTACTGGTATCAGATGGATCTTGGCTGAAAGCACGGAATACCAGAAAGATGTTCACCTGTGTTTTATCGACTATGCAAAGGGATTCTACTGTGTGGATCATAACAAATTATGAGTAACATTGTGAAGAACGGGAATTCCAGAACATTTAATTGTGCTCTTGAGGAACCTGTACGTAGATCAAGAGGTAGTTGTTCGAACAGAACAAGGGGATACCGTGTGGCTTAAAATCAAGAAAGGTGTGCGTCGGAGTTGTATCCTTTCACCATACTTATTCAATCTGTATGCTGAGCAAATAATCCTAGAAGCTGGACTATATGAAGAAGAATGTGACGTCACGATTGGTGGAAGACTCATTAACAACCTGTGATATACAGATGACACAACCTGGCTTGCTGAAAGTGAAGAAGACTGGAAGCACTTACTGATGCAGATCAAAGACTATATATATCCTTCAGTATGGATTACACTTCAACATAAAACAAAGATCCTCACAACTGGACCAATAAGCAACGTCATGATAAACAGGGAAAAGATTGACGTTGTAAAGGATTTCATTTTTCTTGGATTATTACATTGGGCACATCTGCTGCAAAACACCCCTTTAAGGTGTTGAAAAGCAAAGATGTCACCTTGAAGACTAAGGTGCACCTGACCCAAGTCATGGTATTTTCAATCACCTCATATGCATGCGAAAGCTGGACAATGAATACGGAAGACTGAAGAAGATTTGATGCCTTTGAATTATGGTGTTGGTAAAGAATATTGAATTGAATATACCATGAACTGCTAGAAGAATGAACAATTCTGTCTTGGAAGAATTACAGCCAGAGTGCTCGTTAGAAGCAAGGAGGGTGAGACTTCATCTTACGTGTTTTGTACGTGTTATCAGGAAGGACCAATCCTGGAAGAAGAATATCATGCTTGGTAAAGTAGAGGGTCAGTGAAAAAGAGGAAAACCCTCAACAAGATGCCTTGACACAGAGCTGCACCAGTGGGCTAAACATAGCAACAATTGTGAGGATGGCACAGGACTGTGCAGGGTTTTGTTCTATTATACAGAGAATCACTATGAATTGGAACTGACTCGATGGCACCTAACAACAAAAACAACATAAAAAAAAGAGAAGTAGAGTAAATCATCATAGATTAAAACCCCTTCCTACTCAAGTCCGTAAGACATTCCTTAACCAGTTGTATGCCCTTTTAAAATTGCGTCAATAAGAAAAACAATGCGTCAGAGAAGACCAGATATTACATATCCTATAAACATTTCCTTGAGTAGAATGAACTAGGTGATTTTACATCAAGATGAAATATAAATATCTCGCTATCCACATCGATGTGTAATTGACATTTGAATTCCTATGTCATATAAAAATAAACCTTTTTCTTTTGTTACTATTTCTGTTATGTTAATCTGGTGCAAAAATGCAGTTTATATGAGAGATTATGGAAGATTTCAATAGCATTTTTTTTTTTTTTTTTTTGCCTTCACAAAATAAAAGGCAATAAATGTCTGTTAAACAGGACACTCAGGGATAAAGTGATAACATTTCATGCTTTATGATAAAGGTGATGTTTCTTTGCCCTCTTGTTTTAAGATGAAACTTCAGGGATCCTAGTTAAATAACATTCAAAACTTAATGTTTTCTGTCTTGCTAGCTGCAGAGAGTATCATCGTCTTCACAGAAAATGACAGCAATGTTAATTTTTTTTCCTACATAAAAGGACATACTCTCACTGCTCTCATCCTGCGGCAAGGTGTTTGTGGGATACTAGGACAGGGAAGCAGAGCAAAAACCACATTAGAAGAGCCAGCTAGTTGCCTTGGAGGTGTGCCTGAATTAGAATCCCACTTGCAAACAGCAGTCACAATTTTAGCTCAGAATGATGTGTGTAGCTGTGAGCTGCTCTCGAGGATGTGGAAAAGAAGAAGTGTGGCAGCTAGCTAATTACTGACCTTCTTCGTTGCTTTCTTCCATGTTTCACTTACCCCAGCCCCCAGGCTTCATTTCCACCAAGCTGCTGCTCTGCTGAAGTTCTGTATCTGTTCTACACTCCACCATCTCTGAGTCTTGACCCAAGCTGCCCAGATTCCTGGAGAAATCGTCTTCTTTCTACTAACTCCACCTCCCCCAACATACACACATACACGTTCTATGCCTTTTCTTCCATAACTCTCCACTGAACCTACCTAACTCCAGAAAAATTTTATTAGCTTTCTTTCATTCATTCATTTGATAATTTATCCATCCACTCATTTAAAACAAAAACTATCTGCCAAACACCACCAAAACCACCTCTAAATGACTATTTGTCTTCTCTAAGCCACAGTGCAATTATTATAATGATTGTGTATATGTATATGGTAACTCTCTGCCTCATTCTCTGTTCTGTTGCAAGATGGGAATTTGTCTGATCCTTGTATCTTTAAGTACCTCTGGACTCTTAGGCATAAAATTGGTACTCAGTAAATTCTTGTTAGGTAACATTGGTGGTTTAGTGGTAGAATCCTCACCTTCTATGTGGGAGACCCAGGTTGCTGGATTTCCGGCCAATACACCTCATGGGCAGCCACCATTTGTCCCTCAGCAGAGGCTTGCTTGTTGCTATGATGCTGAACAGGTTTCAGTGGAGCTTCCAGACTAAGACAGACTATGAGGAAAGACCTGGTGATCTACTTCCAAAAATGAAAATCAGCTAGTAGAAACCCTATGGATCACAATAATTCAATCCCCAGCTAATCATGAGGATGACACAGGACAAGGCAGCATTTCATTCTGTTGTGCATGGGGTTGCCATGAGTTGGGTGATTTTTGTCAACCTTCCCTTAGAGGCAGCTGTTGCCAAGGGTGGCTATTTTAGGTACACTTCATGGTGAGAGAAAGTGAAGTACTTTGTCTCACATTTCTGAGCCACGCTAACACAGCTGACCTTTGATCTGTCCTCTCCTCGCTCCCATATCCACCTTACCAAAACAAACATGGACTATGTGTCCTCAAGAAGTAACCACACATTCCACTCAACTTTGGCCAAAAACAGGAATGCTCAGGCCCCAAATCCTAGTGCTTTGCCTAAAAACTGCTTATTAATTGTGAAGTTGAAATGAGACCTCATAATACTGTGGACAAAAAGACAGGATTTGAGTCCCAGTGTTGTTACGAATCAGCTGTGACATCCTGGGTGAGCCACATTCTCTTGGAGGTTTAATATCCTCATCTGTAAGAGGTAAATGCTGGGACCCCTGCCCTTTCTACTTCAGAGGCTTCTTGTGAGGATAAAAATGGCACTGCTTAAGAAAGCGCTCTGAAAATTACAAAGCCTACAAAAAATATTGACATGCCTTCTCTGGTTCACTTATTGCCTTTCAGAAAGCCTCACAGCACCTTTCTAAACCAGATTCCATGTCGATGACTCAGATCCTTAATTTTTGCCTTTTGGCACTACAATTTTAAAGAGAACTGTCACTGACTTTCTCTGGATTCACTCAGGCCTCAATCCTCTGCAATCTAACGTTCGTTCTCAGGAATTTAATGATGCTGACTCTTAAAGGTCATCTACGACTTAATTTGCCAAGGCCAAGGGCTTGTTTTCCTTGCCTGAGTGCTGGTCATCTGATGCTATCGATCATTGTTCTTTCTCCACTTCTGTGACATAAGCAACAGTGATTTTTCTCTCACTTCTCAGTCCCACTTTCTCATTACTTTTTGTCTACATTTCTTCTTCCTTCTAACCCCTAAATGTAGCATTCTCCAGTGTTCTGACCCCCATCCTCCTCTTTTGCTTCTCTCTCTGCCCTCAAAGACTCACCCACTGTCTTAGTATCTAGCGCTGCTATAACAGAAATACCACAAGTGGATGGCTTTAACAAAGAGAAATCTATTTCCTCACAGTAAAGTGGCTAAAAGTCCAAATGCAGGGCGTCGGCTCCAGGGGAAGGCTTTTTCTCTCTGTTTTCCTCTGCTCCTGGTGCCGCTTCGAGGTCACTAACTCTCTGTTTGCTTCCCTTTGCTTTTATCTCTTGAGAGATAAAAGGTGGTGCAGGCCACACCCCAGGGAAACTCCGTTTACCTTGGATCAGGGAGGTGACCTGGTAACAGTGTTACAATCCCACCCTAATCCTCTTTAACATAAAATTACAATCACAAAATGGAGAACAACCACAGAATACTGGGAATCATGGCTTAACCAAGTTGATACACACATTTTGGGGGGGACATAATTCAATCCATGGCACCCACCCTTGTGACTTCAGTGACTAGTTTCTAAGCAGATGACCAAGATACGTAGCTTCAGGTCTGCTGGATACTCCTATATGTATGGCCTAACCTCAACTTGTCTGTGTCATATCTAAAATAAAACTTCCTGTTTCTCCCTCAAACTGGCTCTTCTTTCTGCTTTCTCTCTTCCTTATCCCTCATATGTAGTCAATTATCCAATTCTGGCAGCTCTTCTTTTGCAATAAAAAAAAAAAAAAAATATCTTGTCCAAATCCTAATTACTTCATGGAGAGCTATAATAATAGTTCTGCATCTATCTCGCATTCCTCCTGGGCTTTCCTTATTGACAGAAGAGGAGACTGCAAGTTTTGAAAAAAGAGGACTTTTGATTTGTGGTTTAATTACCCACTGGCTTTTAACTTTATGATGAATTTTTGTAATTAACAAATTTCTGCTAAACTTCTTTACATGCTGTCTTGGGAGGAAACTTTTATTATTCTCATTTGTGGTAAAAAGATTATATAATAGTTATCTCAATAGTAAAAGACTATGTAATAGACGTTTCTCAGATCAACAGATTGGTGATGATGCGGTTTGCCAAAAAACATTAATGGCACAGTTTTTCCAACTTCGTGAACTTCTGCCCTGTCCAAATTGGCCCCTGCCTCAAAGCAAGGCTCTAGGCTTCCAGGTCTTTAACACAGGGCCTGCACTACCCCTAAATGTCTAGGTACTTTCCCTGATAACTCATGCCCAACACTCTACTCTGCCCACCCTACTTCCAATATCCCTGCCTAAAGAACACATTGACGCCCAACTTGATCATTTTCCCTGCTGCTTTGCTGCAGCACCTTCCAGTTGTCGCCATTGCTCTCAAAACCCTATCCTTCTGCCCTAGTGAGAAGGAACATGTCTCTAGGTTCTCTCAGGTCAGCTTCCTGCTCATGCCTTAAAATGGGACCAGGATGCCCCCCAAAGAGTGCATTATGTGTTGGTATGGTTGTTTTGTGCCTCTCTTTTGACACTACGGATATTTTAATGTCCACATCTCTTTTGCAGCTTTAAAAGGTGAATCATATGACTTTCAGTCTCTTTTAACTGGTAAATAAAGTGTCCAATAGACAATGATGTAATCCCTATGCCCCTCATCCCTGACACTTATCCATCAGGATGGCATACCATGTTTCTTGGGAAGTCTAGGCCAGACCTCACAACGCTGGCTGAAAGGGAGGAGGCTCCTTCTCACAGTCATGTTATTTGGTCCTGTACTTCCTGCCTCACTTCTCTCAAGGCACATAGTTTGGCCCGAAAATCAAGCCCCAGACTCGATCATCTCCTTCCTCTTTCCCATCTTCCAGATGCTTCCTTTGTTTCCCCATTTTGCCAAGCTCAATGGAAAATTCAGCCCCACAACATTTACCTGCTCTTTTAAGAGTTTCTCATTACAATTGCACTTTGCCTAACTCACACAACAAAATCATGGCCAAAACAAAACAAAAGTCACCTTACTCTACTTCCTTTGCTCCCAGGTGCTCTCTCCAGCAAGGTGACTCTCCTAAATGAACTGAAGACACCTGAGTCTTCATGATGTATATTGTTATACTGCAGGTCCAGTCATTGTCAACACCCTTATGCTAGTTTTTCTTTATTAAAAATTGCAGGAACGTCTGCCAAAAGACCAACAATAACAATGAGATGTAATTTATCAGCCAGAAACAAAAGGGGCTCATAGGAAGGGAAGATGAACAATCAGGAAAAAAGAAAGGTCTGTGGATTGACTTGTCTCCACATCAGAACAGGATGAATCAGCACAGACAGTCACAAAGAGTGGTAACTAGGACACTGACAGGATGATTCCCCTTCCATACTAACTCACAAAGACATTTATGTCCCAGTTACCGTTTGAAACATTTACTTGTTTCTTTGGGCTCTGAAGTTTATGACCTAGTTTTCAGTTTACCTTTCACCTGGTATAGCCACATTCAAAAACACAAAGCAATGCCATTTTATTCTACTTCCTGAAAGACCACTCCAGAATAAAAGTCTAGAGCTGTGAGAGATTGCTTTTTCTCTCCCCTATCCTCTTTCCTCCTTCCCTTCCCTCCCCCTGCACAGCCTCTAGCCTCTATCGACTTTGGCCTAGAATTCTATCAGCTCTTCATCTTTGGGCATAATCAAATGGGTTTTGTAACATGCTGAAATTCAAATATCACAAGAAGAGGTAACACATAAAGCCTTATTAGTCATTCACTTTTTGATAAAAATTATTTGATCTAATGCTTTCCAGAGAGCAAGTTTTGAGAAAGAAAAGAAAGCAAATAGGTTGTGAACACTTAGGAAGGTACAAAGGTCATAGAAGAATCTAGCTTCCAGTTGCCTACATCACAACCTGGTCAAAAGCAGGGTCACAGGTATTCCTAGTTCTAATTCTGCCACATTCCCTCAGCCCCATGTGGTGTCTAAGAGACAAACAGCCTCCAAGTTCCCCACTACCATCACTACCTACATGCCCACAAGTGATGGGAGAAAGAAAGAGCAAATGGATCTCTAATGTAAAATGCAAAAAAAGTTAAGGCAATGGTTTGTTGTGAAGTGTTATTCCTTGAGTGTAGCCATATTTTATCATTAGTCACTAAGCATCGCAAGTTGTGTTTTCAATTAATTTTCGCTATTGGCGTTACAGAAACCAATGGATGCACAGCAAAAACAGTGGTCCTAAGAGTGAGATGGGGAAGGAGGAAGTAACCCTGTGATCACCATCTTGGGACTTTGAGTTTGATTTCTGATGGAAACTTGGCCCAGAGATCTCTGAAATATGGGTGGAAATAAAGCCATTTCAAGAGGTAAGCAGTTTTCAGTCTCACAAGCAAGGAGACTTAAATGTCTATTCAGGACCAGCTACAAAATTTGCAAGATCCACTGAAAAATGAAAACATAGTGCTTTGTTCATAAATTATTTAGAATTTCAAAATGGCGATAGCAGAGAAGTAAACCAAATGCAGGCCTTTCTAAGCATGGCACCCTGTGGGACTGCACAATTTGCAGACCCATGAAGCTGACCTTGGGACCATTTAATTATTCAAACGTAGAGCACAGACCCTCTTGTTGGTTCAGGCATGACTCCAAAGAGCTAAACTGCTCTGTTTAATAATACAACCTTCAAGAAAACAGGGATATGAACTACTTGACTTATTGCTGAATCCCCAGAGCCCAGAGTAGGTACTCAATCAATATTGATTGGGGAAAAAAATGAATAAATGAATAGAAAATAATTTCTGTTTGTTAGACAGCTGCACTATTACAGACTTTATTACATTTGTGTTCAATTTTTCTATGTAGGAAACTGACCTGTAAGTGCAGGAAAACTGTTAATTGTTCTTGTGGAGACATGACTATTCTTTAAAAAAAAATTCTTAAGAAACCATTTATTCAGTAAAACCAAGGAGCTGTTTTCACAAAAGGCTGTGAAAGAACCTGAGTACAGATGGTCCCCTGGAGTTCAGAGGACCAAGTGGAGCCCCAAGTCAGGAGCAGGACTTTCTTATCACTCCTGCAAGGAACCCAGCACCATGCTTTCATCTCAGCTCCTGGAAACACTGGAAGCATGTCTTGGAACATTAGCAGTATGGCAGCTAAGACCAATGGCTCTGAAGCCACACTAACTTCGTCATTTACCTGCTACTTGACCTTGGGCAAGCTACTTAGCCTTTCTGTACCTGTTTCCTCAACCATGAAATGGAGGGATAATAAGTGTTTCCCTCCCAGAGCTGTTTAAAGAATTAAATGAGTTATATATGTAAAGCCCTTAGAAGAGTGCCTGGAACATATTAAGTGCAATTTTTTTTTTTTTAATAAATATTAGCTATTCAATAGCCCTGGTGGTGCAGTGGTTAAGAGCTTAGCTGCTAACCAAAAGGTCAGCAGTTGGAATCTACCAGCCACTCCTTGGAAACCCTCTAGGGCAGTTCTACTCTGTGCTGTAGGGTCACTATGAATCGGAAAGACTCAACGGCAACGTGTTTTGGGTCGTTGTAACAAGGAGCTCTGATGGTGCAATGGTTAAGAGCCCAGATGAGAGGTTGGTGGTTCAAACCTACCCAGTGGTCCTGTGGGAGAAAGGCCTGGCAATTTGCTTCCATAAAGATTGCAGCCTAGGAAGCCCTATGGAGCAATTCTATTCTGTTACATGGGGTTGCTACGAGCTGGATTCAATCCGAGAGCACCCACCACCACCAACATGTATTGTAACACTCTGAGGAGAGACAACATTGTCTTAGGCAGTCGTGAGGCCCCTTTAAGCAGCTTCGTAGACCAATGACCAGTGATTAAGGGAGAAAGAATAGAAGAGTATTAGGCTGCACACTGTCAACAGACAAGTGTGCAAGCTAGGGAAGAAGGATTTTTTTGCAGGGGTGGTGGGGTGGCAGGGCTGTAAACAGAGGGACTTCCAATCACCAATGCTATGCTGCGACTTCACTTGTATATTTCCACTATGGAGGTAGATCACTTTTTGCACAGTGGAAGTCAACTCGCTTTGGTGGTTATGAACAAAGGTTCTAGAGTCAGACTGTCTGGGTTCAACTCCTGGCTCTACCATGGGGGCAAACCTAACCTAATGGTATAACTGAGAAAATATTCATTTCCTAGGGCTACTGTAACAAAGTACCACAAATTGGATAGCTTATAAGAACAGAAATTTATGGTATCACAGTTCTGGAGGCTGGGAGTCCAAGATTAGGGTGTTGTCCAAGTTGATTCCTTTTAAGGGTTCTGGGAGAGAAACTATTCCATGTCTCTCTTCTAGCTTCTGGTGGTCCTGGAAATCCCTGGTGTTCCTGGGCTTATGGTTGTATCTGCTGCTGTCATCACATGTCAGTCCTTCCTGTCTCCCTGTCTGTGCCTCTTCTCCTTCTTCACAAGAACACAATCATAAAGATTAGGACTCACCCTACTCCAGTATGGCCTCACATTAACTGATAACATCTTCAAAGGCTTTATTTCCGAACAGGGTCACGTTTACAGGTACAAAGTTTAGGACTTCATCTCATCTTTTGGGGGGATACAATTCAATCCATAACAAGAACATAGCCCTGGGTAATAATCCTTCTTCTTCTAAAAAATTCAAAGTTGAACTGGAATTGCATTTCTAAGTTTTTCTAAATTCCTACAAAAGATCAAATCTGGGTTTGAGTAATAAAAAAGGACTGTAGCAAGCTGGTTTGGCCCCTATGTGTGAATTAGGAAAAGGTTCCATTTCCTGCAGGTGGCTAAAATCCGTTTTGCCAGGAGACAAGGCTCAGAATGGACTCCAGTCCCAATTTGCCCCCTTGGCAAGGTGCCCTTTACGTCATTAACACATGTGTGCTCAGGCACAGTTAACCAACTTAAAAAACCAAACCAAACCCATTGACATCATGGATGGGGATGTCATAAGTTGAAATGAACTCGATGGCAACCAGTTTGATTTTTTGGTTTTTATTATACAATAGTAAAAATGATTTAAAATTTTTCATGTCTTCCATCAATTGTTGGAAAACTTGGTGGCATAGTAGTAAAGTGCTATAGCTGCTAAGCAAAGGATCTGCAGTTCAGATCCACCAGGCGCTCTTTGGAAACCGTATGGGGCAGTTCTACTCTATCCTACAGGGTCGCTATGAGTCAGAATTGACTCAACGGCAGCGAGTTTGGTTTTTTTTCTTTGTTTGTTTAAGATCAATTGTGCATATTTTCCTAACATACATTCTCCAGTGACCTGGAATGTCCTTGCTGAGGACACTTGCCCAACCAAGGCCCTCAGGGATTTCTTTCCTTGACAGTATGGGAGTGGATGGGTGCTGTACTGACTCAGGATACAGTTTGCAGCAAGCAGTGGGAATGCCTGGAATGACCTTCATTCCATTGTCCATCTGGCAAACTCCTACTCACCTTTCAAGAGTGAGTTGAAATGCCACCTCCTCTGCGAAGCCTTTAAGAATTTCCCCAGGGGAAGTCTGAGCTCTCACATATTTCGCTCATATCTCTTTTATAGTATTTTTGTTATTTCATAATTTTATCCTACATGTTTTTCTGATTAAATTATGACTTCCTTTAAAGGCAGGCAATGAGGCCTGTTTGTCTTTGTTTCCCTGGCACCTAGCACAGTACTTGACTAAATGAATGAATGAGCTGTTCGACCTCATGCAACTCCCACAAACTCTCTCCCATCCAGGCATGGGTTAACCAGTAAGCAAGATACGCACAGGCTTACAGTAAACAAGATGCACACGGGCTTAATCGTGCTTACTTACTAATCTGTAGTGCACATTTTCACATGGGTTTTACCACATCAAAGATTACAACTAATCTGTAGTGCACAGGTGAAATTGTGCACTACAGATTAGTAAGTAAGCACAAGCAAATCTGTGCATACCTTGCTTATTGGGTAAACTTTCCCCCCTCCTACTCCATTTTCTTCATCTGTAAATAAAGACAGCAGTCTATATTCTCAGGATCCTGACCAGCTCTAATGCTTCTTTAATGGATAATATTCAGTTACAGATACTCCATCCAGGCCTTCTTCAGGGGTAGGACAGACACAGTTGCCTTTGGGGTTCTGCCACCTCCCTTTTTGTAGCACCTTCTGCCCATCTGATTCGCCTACACACTCTGAATATAATTCTTTTCCACAGGCCTGTGCACTCAGCTATTTGTCAATATGTCATGGTTAAGAGTGGAGTCTGGAGACAGACTGAGTTCAAATACTGGCTCTAGCACTTATTAGCTGTGTGACATTGGATATGTTATTCAACCTTTCAATTTTATAATTTTAAAATAGGAATGATAATAATAATAATGGTACTTACCTCATAGAGTTGTCTAACACAGGCTCCGATCAATCAGAATGGATGCCAGCCTAAAACAACTAATAAAGCTGTACTGGACAGAGGGTCCCTCCCTCCCCAAAGCTGAGTCTGTTGCAGTGTTGATTCTAATTCTTGGTATGGGTAAAATAAAGACTTGGTGAAATATACCTGCCTAGATATTTTAGGGAGCCCTGGTGGCACATTGGTTAAGAGCTCAGGCTGCTAACCAAAGGGTCCGCAGTTTGAGTCTACCAGCCACTCCTTGGAAACACTATGGGGCAGTTCTACTCTGTCCTATAGGGTTGCTGTGAATCGGAATCGACTCAACAACAACAGGCTTGGTTTTGGGTTTTTTTTTTTTAGATATTTTAAATAAAGCAAAGGAGGGTGTAGTGGTTCAGGTAGTTAAAGGCCAGGCCCTAGAAGGCTTACCTCCAGGCAGATTTCCAAGCGTGGTTGGTTTCACTCTGGCAGTGAATAATGAGACCACCAGGGCTTGCAATTACTTTTCCTGGTTTGTGAACAGAATATGTGTCTACTTATTATCAGAAAATAATAATGATCTCCCAAGATTTATGGTTTTCTGATCATATCTGCAATTTAGGAAATGTGTTTTTAATAGTAACATCTAACATTAGAATAAAATTTTATACTTTTTCCTGTGAATTATTTCACAAGATTCTTAAAAGCCTGTGAAGTGAGTAGAGCAGCTATCCTATGCCCCATTAAAACAGTAATCACTAATTTATTGTATTTGGGAGTATCTAACACATAAGAATTTTGGCAAATTCTTGAAACACAAACAGTGATGAACCAGTAATACTCTCTGGGAGGTGAGTTGGCAACTCGGATATTCTTTGTCACTTTCCTGGAATCTAACTGTAAATCTTAGAGTCCAAGTATAATCACTTATATTAAATGGATCCGTAACTTAGAAATTGCTGTTGTCACAAATGATAAATTACTTCACTTAGCGCCAGGGTATAAGGTTAGTGGTTTTTGTAATTCACAGAGAAAAGTAGAAATAGAGACATAGCAAGTATGAACTTGTTCCCAGATTACGAACGAGTTCTGTTTCTAAATCTGTCTTTAAGTCAAATCTGTGTGTAAGTCGGAACAGTTAGGTATGGCTCATATTTAACATCAGTTAGTCAAACGTTTGTCTTGGAATACAGTCAGCCCTCTGTATCCACAGGTTCTGCATCCGCAGACTCAATCAACTGAGAATCTAAAACATTGTGGGGGAAAAAAAAAAAAGTGATGTGTAGGTATACCCTGCTGTAGTCTCCCGCCATTTCACGGATCATCAGTCTCTCTCCAGCACTTGTTGCTTAAGCATTGCTGGCCTCACATTTGACATGTTCTATGTAGTTTTTTTTTTTTTTAGGCCTACCATGGTTGCATCTGTACTGAAAACGTACGGACTTTTTTTTCTTGTTATTATTCCCTAAACAATGTAGTGTAACAACTATTTACAAAGCATTTACATTGTATTAGGTATTATAAGTAACCTGGAGATGATTTAAAGTACATGGGAGAATATGCATAGGTTATTTTTTTATATGCAAATATTATGCCATTTTATAGGAAGTACTTGTGCATCCTTAGATTTTGGTATCTGCAAAGGGGCCCTGGAACTAATGTTAGTATGCAGTGTGCTTTTCTATCCATAAAAAACATTAAAGAAACACTTGGAGATACACTAAAACAGCTTTAACATAATAATATAGTAATAATAATAATACTTTTCAAGATCTATCCTGAAGTACAATGCTATCAATGATGGGATAATATGCATATGCCTACAAGGAAGACCAGTTAATATCACTATTATTAAAGTCTATGCATCAACAACTAAGGCCAAAGATGAAGAAACTGAAGATTTTTACCAATTTCTGCAGTCTGAAATTGATCAAACATGCAATCAGAATGCACTAATAATTACTAGTGTTGGAATACGAAAGTTGGAAACGAAGATGGCTTGGTGACAGAAATGATGCCAGAGATAACATGATTGAATTTTGCAAGACCAATGATTTCTTCATTGCAAATACCTTTTTTCACTGACATAAACATAAACCACCCCAGATGGAATACACAGGAATCAAATTGGCTACATCTGTAGAAACAGACAATGGAAAAGCTCAATACCATCAGTCAGAACAAGGCCAGGGGCCGGCTGCAGATTAGACTATCAATTACTCACACCCAAGTTCAAGCTGGTAAAGTATGACCTTGAGTTATCTCACCTGAATTTAGAAACCACCTCAAAAATAGATTTGAGGCATTGAACATTAATGACTAAAGACCAAATGAGTTGTGGAATGACATCAAGGACATCATACATGAAGAAAGCAAGAGGTCATTAAAAAGATGGGAGAGAAAGAAAAGACCTAAATGAATGTCAGAAGAGACTCTGGAACGTGCTGTTGAACGTCGAATAGCAAAAGCAAAAGGAAAAAATTATGAAGTAGAGGAGCTGAACAGAAGATTTCAAAAGCTGGCGGCTCAATAAAACAAAGTATTATGATGACATGTGCAAAGAGCTGGAGATAGAAAACCAAAAGGGAAGAACACAACTTAGCATTTCTCAAGCTGAAAGAACTGAAGAAAAGATTCAAGACTCGAGCTGTAATACTGAAGGATTCTACGGGGAAAATATTAAACAACGTAGGAAGCATCAAAAGAAGATGGAAGGAATACACAGAGTCATTATACCAAAAAGAATTAGTCAATGTTGAAAAATTTCAAGAGGTAGCATATGATCAGGAAGTGACAGTACTAAAGGAAGAAGTCCAACCTGCTCCGACGGCATTGGCAAAAAACAAGACTCCAGGAATTGACAGAATATCAATTGAGATGTTTCGACAAATGGATGTAGTGCTGGAAATGCTTACTCATCTATGCCAAGAAATTTTGAAAACAGTTATGTGGCCAACAGACTGGAAGAGATCCATATTTATGCCTATTTCGAAGATGAGTGATCCAACCAAATGTGGAAATTATCGAATAATATCATTAATATCACATGAAAGCAAAATTTTGCTGAAGATCATCCAAAAGTGGCTGCTGCAGTGCATGGACAGGGACTGCCAGAAATTCAAGACGGATTTAGAAGAGGACTTGGAACAAGGGATATCATTGCTGATATCAGATGGATCTTGACTGAAAGCAGAGAATACCAGAAAAATGTTTACATGCGTTTTATTGACCATGCTAAGGCATATGACTGTGTGGATCATAACAAATTATGGATAATGATGTGGAGAATGGGAATTCAGGACCAGGCAGTGTTTCATTCTGTTATGCATAGGGCGACTGTGAGTTGGAACCAACACGACGGCACCTAAAAACAACAACAATAATAATAATGTTCTGATGCACATCACAAAGTAACACCCCTTTGTTACTATAAACCATTGTATATACCCCAAATTTTTAATATAATAGGTTTTACAGGGTTTCATTAATAACTACAGGCTGTATGTCAGTCTTATGTTCATAATCCGGGGACTGCTGGTACACAGATTAAGTATAAAATAACATAACAGCATCTCTCTGAAATACAAAGCTATGAGAAGATGAATAGTCCATCTCTGCTATATGCAAATCAGTACAGTGTTTGGTTACAAATTAGGATGCCATTTGAATTGACAGAACATATGATGCAGAACAAATAATCATCACTGAAAATTCGCAATTCTACCCTCAAGTTATTCCCACATTCCTCTAACTGTTCATTATATTAATTTAGCCTTGGCTTTTAAGAGAATGTTGACAACAGTTAAGTCTGATGCATTAACATGGGTGTTTGGTAGGTATATACCCAAAAGAGTTGAAAGCAGGGACTCAAACAGATACATGTACACCGAAGTTCACTGCAGCATTACTATTCACAGTAGCCAAAAGGTGGAAATAACCTAAGCGTCCATAAATAGATGAATGGATAAATAAAATGTGGTATATGCATACAATGGAATATTATTAAGCCACAGAGAAATGAAGTTCTCCATCCATGTTACGACATGGACGAACGTTGAAAACAGTATGCAGAGTGAAATAAATCAGACACAAAAAGACAGATACTGCATTATCCTGCTTACGTGAAACATCCAGAATAGGCAAATGCATAGAGACCATAGTTTATTAGTGGTTAGCGGGGCAGAGAGAGACAGGGAAATGGGGAGGTATAATTTAAGGGCTACTGATGAAAAAACTGGAAACGGAGTGGTGATGGTTGCACAACATGGTGAGTGTAGTTAATGTCACTAAATTGCACATGTAAAAATGGTTGAAATGGCAAATGCATTTTATATGTATTTCACCACAATAAAATAAATGTAAGTTTGCACAAACTTATGGAGCTATGGAATAGATGTTAATACATAATAGCTAGGTCTGCTGTCTTGAATTCTAGACAAATATTTGATTGATGGTAATCTTATTTCATGAGTCCAGTGCAAATGAATTGTATAAATTCAACACTAAATGCAATTCCTGTGAGACTTTCTTATTCCTGAGAGCAAGTGAGGTAAGCGCTGTTTGTTTACTGAGCAGAATGATGGAATAATGTTTTTGGCAAAATTATGGAGAGTAAGCAGATGGGAAATGGGAGAAGAGCCTCATGGGTAAGGAAAATCATAAGTTTTCACAACATAACTATAAAATATAAAGGAAAATTCTCTTAGAAACCCCATGGGTCACTTGGTTAAACAACAGCTATTTATTTTCCATTCAGTAAGTGTTCTAAACTTTGAGGGTTGAGGGAGTTTTATGACATATGGCTCTCAGTACCAGCTGTGACAGAGAAAAAGGGCTGTTGCTAGAATAATTCTGACTAAGATAATGAGATTCTTAGCTGGCTGCATCTAATACCCTCACAGGAAATTTTAGGATGGAAGTTAGCCAGCAAGCCCATCTTCATTTGCCCTTGACTTTGAGTTGGCACAAACCGTAGTTACTCATTTATTTCCCTAAAAACATTTCCTTTAAAAAAATTTAGTGGAGTCATTTCACATGATAGTCCAGTCTATATTTCAAACTAAGTAAAAGCTTTTAAAAAAAGTTACCTGTCTTGCTGACTTATTCCATCCTTGTCCTCATTATGTCACCCTTCACCATGACTACTGAGGGTGGAGGGACCAATCAACACTAGAATCATTTGAGATGTGAATGCAAGATGGAAATGACCAGGAAGGAACTCTGGATCTATGTGGCGAACGGTCTGGTATGCCCGATTAGGGAGTATCAGCTTTCTGTCATAGGCAATACGAAGCCTCAACTGTTTTCTAAGGAGTATGGCATGATCAGACCCGTGCTTCAAAAAAATCACCCAGGTGACAATATGGAGGACAGGTTGGAGAGGAAAGGGAATGGACTTTGACACATTACTTGGGAGGTCCTTGAAATAGACTGAGGGGAGAAATATTGAGAGCCTGAACTAAAACAGTGGTTTAGTTAACATGCAGCTGTCAGATCCTATTCATTCTCTGAAAGTCTTTACTAATTGAGTTGAATGTCCCAGTAATGTCCATTTTAGCCTTTCGTTTTCCTCCAGTACATGATCCAGTCTAGAATCACATATTGCATTTAGTTGTTATTTCTCTATAGTCTCCTTTAATCTTGGACAATTCATCAGCTGTTATTTATCTTGTATGACATTGACATTTTTGAAGAAAACAGGCCAGTTATTTTATAGACTGTTCCTTAATTTTGGCTTGTCTGCTGTTTTCTCATGATTAGATTCAGGTTTGGCATTTCCAGCTGGAATACCACATAAGTGATGTCATGCCCTTCTCAGGATATGACATCTGGAGGCCACATGATGTCCGTCTGCTCCTCATTGGTTATTTAATCTTGATCACCCGGTCAGGGTGCTGTCTGTATAGTTAATATTTTCCTTCTCGCAACCAAATAAGCAATCTGTGGGGAAACACTTTAAGACCGTATAAACGTTTTGTCCTTCATTAAACTGTCCTCCCTAGATTTAGCATTCTTTGATGATTCTTTACCATAATAGTTGCCAAAATTGTGATTTTTTTTCAAATCCACCGTGCCATTACCAGAAGCTCACTTTTTTAACAGGATACATTACTGCCTGAAATAAGGGACTGCATATTCCAGTCTAGTTGTGGCTTTGTGACTAAATTCTAGAAGCGTTCTGTGGGAGTCATTGAGAAGTCTACTTAAAAGCAGGATTGAGGGGGGAGTTCTCCCTTCCTCCTTCTTCCCGTTGCCTATAATACAAACATGATAATTAGAGGTCCAGCTGCCAACTTAGGCCATCTTGGAACTTACAAATGGAAACTTGAACAGAGGATAAAAGCAGAAAGATAGAAACTTGGATCCCTGTTGACACCATGAAGCTCCCATACTTGCTCTGGACTGCCGGCATCAAGACTTTTATCTTGTTTAAGTCACTATTTTTTGGGTCTCTGTGATAGATGAATAAAAATTTCTGGATAGATACATCCATAGTAGTTGAATCTTTGAGAAAGCATGCATGGCCT
This sequence comes from Loxodonta africana, assembly GCF_030014295.1. Taxonomy (NCBI): domain Eukaryota; kingdom Metazoa; phylum Chordata; class Mammalia; order Proboscidea; family Elephantidae; genus Loxodonta; species Loxodonta africana. The sequence goes on along the minus strand of NC_087355.1, from coordinate 50,970,025 downwards.
CCCAGGAAGAATGTGGTATAAGAAGAGAGAAGTGCTAAGAATCGGAGCCATGAGAGACATTGAAATTTACTGGGTAACTAAAAATAAAAAAAGTAGGTAGTGTAGAAGGGTGCAAAAAGTCAAATGTCATGAAAGAGTGGTGCCCCCAAAGAGGAAAGAATTTTAAGTAGAATGGAATCAAACAGGAGCCTTTTGTGTCTAGCTTCTTTCTTTTAGGATAATATTTTTGAGATTCATCTATGTCGTATGTACCAGTAGTTTCATTTCTTTTTATTGGTGAGTGGTAACCCATTTTATGAATGTATCATAATTTGTCTATCCATTTTCCAGTTGATGAATATTTGACTTACTTCTAGTTTGGGACAAGTATAAAAAGAAAGAAGCTGTAAATATTTGCCTACAGGTTTTCGTGTGAACACATATTTTCATTTCTCTAGGAGTGGGATTGCTGGTTGTAACTTTAGCTTCATAAGAAACTGCCAAATTTTTTTCGAGTGGCTATGTCATTTTGCATTCTAGCAAAGCACAAGAGTTCCTGTTGCTTCACATCTTCATCAGCACTTAATATTGTCAGTGTAAAAGTTTTTACTCATTCTAATAGTGATTTCTCATTGTGGTTTCAATTTACATTTTCCATTTCATACGTAGTCTGCTAATTGCATTGAGCATCTTTTCATGTTCTTATTTGCCATTTTTACCTCTTCTTTGGTGAAGCGGGAAACACTGGTGGCGTAGTGGTTAAGTGCTACCGCTGCTAACCAAAAGGACAGCAGTTTGAATCCGCCAGGCGCTCCTTGGAAACTCTATCGGGCAGTTCTACTCTGTCTTAAAAGGTCGCTGTGAGTCAGAATCAACTCGACGGCAGTGGGTTTGGTTTTTGGTTTTGGTGAAGTGTCTATTCGAATCTTTGCTAGTTTTAAAAACTGAGTTGCTTGTTTTCCTATTACTGAGTTGTGAAAGTTGTTTATATATTCTGGATTCAAATACTTTATCAGTGGTGATGGCTGCAAAAGGTGGTGAATTCAATTAATGTCACTGAATTGTATACTAAAAAATGTTTAAAATGGCAAACTTTTTGCTACATATATTTTACCACAGAAACAGCAACAGCAAGAATGAACTTTATTCTGTACACAACGGGGAGCCACTGCGCGTTTTTAAGAGGCAAGGGACTAATATGAACTCGGTTTGAAAAGGCTTGGACTAGAGGAAATGCATAGAGGAAAGAGATTAGAGATAGAGATTAGTTAGGATTTTGTCATGGTTATGAACAAAGATTATGAGTATAAACAAGGGCAATGGCAGTAGGAAGGGAAAGAAGAAGGTGAATTCAGAACCATTTCAGAAAGTGATAAAGGGAGAGTGTCCTGAAAATATCAAATGTCTTTAAAAACACTGTCCCTAAATCAGCCTTTGGAGACTTATGGAGCAATGGCTGCTGCTGTTGATGTTACTTTTCCTTCTAATGCTGGTTAGGTTAGAACAGTCTATCTGCAAATTATGCTAACAATGATAGCTGGGTAGGATAATCAGAAGTCATTATTCCTTAGAATAGCTATATAGTAACAAATCACTTCCATTTATGAAGGGGCCCTGGTGGCACAATGGTTAAGAACTCAGCTGTTAGCCTAAAGGGTGGCAGTTCAAATTTACCAGCTGCTTCTTGGAAACCCTTTGGGGCAGTGCTACCCTGTCCTACCGGGCTGCTATGAGTCAGAATCAACTCAACAGCAACAGGTTTTTGTTTTTTGTGGTACTATGTGTTAGTCACTGTGCTTCTTGCTACACATCTTTACCTCAGCTCAGAAATAATTTCCCTATTTGGCAGGTGTGGAAAACAAAGGCCATTGAAGTAAAGTAACTTGCCTGGTGTAATTCAGGGCCACACGAAGGATCACTTCTTGAGTCCAAGGCACTTAGCCTGACGGAGATTATAATGAAGATGCATAAAACCCTCCTTTGAACTTTTCTTAATGTTTGCATTTTCTGCTACCTAAATTCACTCTGTCTTTTCCCTTTACTTTTTAGATATCTTCCATCTATCTCATTATTCTTATTAATATGCATCCAAATCCATTGCAAATATTCCTGAACAAAAATAATGTCTGTATTAGGACTTCCATGTACAGGTCCTTGACCTTAGCCCACGTTGCCATATATCATAATTTATAGTTACGTCCCTAAATTGTATGTTAACTAACAAATAAGTATTTGGGGCAGCTTGGTAGGTAACAACTCAATTTCAAATATATTACCATCTTTCTCTGCCTCGTAGCGTTTATCTGCCTCAATAGTCTGCAGTTATTTAAACATTTTATTGCATTTTGCCCTTATTTTATTAAGAGTATAAAATATAAAAGCACTAGACTAGTAATAAGAAGCATTGACCTCGTACACTTAATATACTTGTGAATCACAAAGGAGTGAATCCTCACCCTCCTCAGATACTTATTGGAATTAAACTGGTTGATTTTTGTTCAGTTGTGATGGAAAAACATAAAATTGAGAATATGAATAAAATGTTAGAACCATACTGTCAAAAATTATGTCTAAAAAGTAAGCTGTAATCAGATATATACCAGAAACCAAACCAGTTGCCATTGAGTTGACTCTGACTGTTAGTGATCCTACATGTGTCAGAGAAGAACAGTGGCCCATAGAATTTTCAGTGGCTGATTCTTCAGAAGTAGATCACTAGGGCTTTCTTCCAAGATATCTCTGGGTAGACTCAAACCTTCAACCTTTTGGTTAGCAGCCAACAGCATTAACTATTTGCACCACCCAAACCGCTCCTATACACACACACACACACACACACACACACACACACATGCACAGATACATACTCCAGAATAAATCTTTCCTTATAACATATAAATCTATTATTGACTTTTCACATGTTGATTTTAACATATTTTCACAAATTTATGTATGAAAAGGGGACTTTCCATATATCTTTCCATTCAAAGTTCTCTAATCCTGGAGTCTTATTTAAGTAACTTCTTTCATTTCTTCCTAACGCCCACCTTAAACCTCTTAACGGAAATCTAATGCTTGTTGTTGTTGTTAGGTGCCGTCAAGTCAGTTCCAACTCATAGCAAACTTATGTACAACAGAACGAAACACTGCCTGGTCCTGCGCTATCCTTTACAACTGTTGTTATGCTTGAGCTCATTGTTGCAGCCACTGTGTCAATCCACCTCGTTGAGGGTCTTCCTCTTTTCTACTGACCCTGTACTTTGCCAAGCACAGTGTCCTTCTCCAGGGACTGATCCCTCCTGATAACATGTCCAAAGTATGTAAGACGCAGTTTCACCATCCTTGCTTCTAATGAGCATTCTGGTTGTACTTCCTCTAAGACAGATTTGTTCGTTCTTTTGGCAGTCCATGGTATATTTAATATTCTTCACCAACACCACAATTCGAAGGCATCAACTCTTCTTCGGTCTTCCTTATTCGTTATCCAGCTTTCACATGCATATGTATAAAGCGATGGAAAACACCATGGCTTGGGTCTGGCGCACCTTAGTCTTCAAGGTGACATCTTTGCTTTTCAACACTTTAAAGAGGTCCTTTGCAGCAGATTTACCCAATGCAATGCGTCTTTTGATTTCTTGACTGCTGCTTCCATGGCTGTTGACTGTGGATCCAAGTAAAATGAAATCCTTGACAACTTCAATCTTTTCTTCATTTATCATGATATTGCCCATTGGTCCAGTTGTGAGGATTTTTGTTTTCTTTATGTTGAGGTGCAATCCATACTAAAGGCTGTGGTCTTTGATCTGCATTAGTAAGTGCTTCAAGTCCTTTTCACTTTCAGCAAGCAATTTGTGTCATCTGCATAGCGCAGGTTGTTAATGAGTCTTCCTCCAATCCTGATGCCCTGTTCTTCTTCATATAGTCCAGCTTCTCATATTATCTGCTCAGCATACAAATTGAATAGGTATGGTGAAAGACTACAACTCTGACACACTCCTTTCCTGACATTGAACCAATCAGTACCCCCTTGTTCTGTCTGAACAACTGCCTTTTGATTTATGTAAATGTTCCTCATGAGTACAATTAAGTGTTCTGGAATTCCTAGTCTTCAAAATGCTATCCATAATTTGTTATGATCCATACAGTTGAATGCCTTTGCATAGTCAATAAAACAGGTAAACATCCTTCTGATATTCTCTGCTTTCAGCCAGGATCCATCTGACATCAGCAATGATATCTCTGGTTCCACGCCCTCTTCTGAAACCAGCCTGAATTTCTGGCAGTTCCTTGTCGATATATTGCTGCAACCATTTTTGAATGATCTTCAGCAAAATTTTGCTTGTGTGTGATATTAATGATATTGTTCTATAATTTCCACATTTGGTTGGATCACCTTTCTTGGGAATAGGCGTAACTATTTTTTTTTATGGATCTCTTGCAGTCAGTTGGCCAGGAAGCTGTCTTCCATATTCCTCGGCATATGCTACTACTCCTCTTGTGTTTATCACTAACTTTTCCTCTCTGTGCCGAACTGCAGCTCTCCTCTCTTCAGACCTTTCCATCAGTTGCACTTGTCTTTTCTTTGCCCTGAAATGCTGACTAAATTGTAGGTGGGTTTTCTTCCCAAAATGATCCTAAATGCCTAAAAGGATTAGGAACGAAGTCAACAAGAAGAAGTAAGAATTAGAAACAAAAATAACTCACGTGTATGCAAGAGTCCTCTCTGTTTCTTAATATTTTACTACATGTGGGTTACTTCTTGCTTATACTCTCTTGTTGTTGTTGTTAGGTGCCATTGAGTCAGTCTGACTCATAGCTACCCCATGTACAACAGAACGAAACTCTGCGCCATCCTCACAATTGTTGCTATGCTTGAGCCCATTGTTACAGCCACTGTGTCAAGCCATCTCGTTGAGGGTTTTCCTCTTTCTCGCTGATCCTCTGTTTTACCAAGCATTATGTCCTTCTCCAGGGACTGATCCCTCCTGATAACATGTTCAGAGTATGCGAGACATAGTCTTGCCATCCTTGCTTTCTAAGGAGCATTCTGGTTGTACTTCTTCCAAAACAGATTTGTTCATTCTTCTTTGCCAACACCACAATTCAAAGGTGTCATACACTCTAGGCCTTAAGAACTAGTAGCACTCTTCTGCTTAGCACAGTTATTACCAAATATAATATTAATGTAGTTTAAAAGGCCTAAATTGCAATCTAATGTCTGCCCTTTATAAATAATAAACACAGTAAAATCCTGAACACTTTGGATTTATTAGAGAGAGAAATAAAACTAAATTCATGAAAAGTCTGAACTAGAGACTATTTAAAAAGTCAAATCATATTACTTCCAGTTACATTTAGTAACTTGAACTACTACAGAGGAATTTCTAAGTAGAAGCTCTAGTTGCCTGCTTTAATGATTGAATAACACTTTGGGTAGTTAGTAGGATCTATTTACATTTTTATTTACATTTGAATAGCAAATGCACTTATCTCTTTAAAAGCCATTTCTTCTAAGTAGGCTAACATCCTAACCACCACAGCCATGCAATCACAATCTCACTTAGAGAACTAATTTTCTCTCTGTAGATAGTATTGAAGCCCTGGTGGCACCGTGGTTATGAGCTCAGCAGCTAAACAGAGGTTGGTTGTTTGAATCCACTAGCTGCTCTTTGGAAACCCTGTAGGGCAGTTCTACTCTGTCCTATCGGGACTCTGAGTTGGAATCAACTAGAAGGAAACAGGTTTGGGGTTTTCTTGTTTGTTTTTAGATAGCATGGACAGTAATTCTTTCCAAAATGCTTTCATTACAGATTTACATTAAAAGTTATTTTAATCTGAATAATTAAAGTTACATTCATGGCAGAATTAGAAAGGGTTAGAAAGGGACTCACTGAACTAAAATCATTTATGTGATTTCAACTTTGAGGGGCAGGGTCAAACATTGTCTTAGGCTGTGGTGACCCTCAATCTATCACTCTTGACTTAGCATAAATCGTTAGGGAGTAGTTTTGTTACGTCATAAAGTGCTGGGCCTTGGAGTCAGAAAACAAAATGGGATTATACAGATGAGTTTATACTGAGAATTTACGGATTATGAAACACTTAGATGTGGCACTGATGCACACACACAATCTTAGGACTAAAATAAAAAGAGAGAAAATTACCATGCAAAACCCATATGATTTAGAGTAAGACGAATTTAGTTTTGATCTGTTGCATATAGCACTGATTTTGGCTCAGTCACGTAACCCCTTTGAGCCTGTATTCTAGCTACAGAATGATACTATCAACCTCAGAATGTTATTTTGAGTATTAAATTAAAGAATATGTGAGAAAACATTTTGGAAACTCTTTGCTGTTGTTGTTGCGTGCCGTCGAGTCTGTTCTGACTCACAGTGACCCTATGTACAACAGAACAAAACACTGCCTGGTCCTGCGCCATCGCCACAATCGCTGTTACATGTAAGCTCATTGTTGCAGCCACTGTGTCAGTCTACCTCATTGAGGGTCTTCCCCTTTTTCACTGACTCTGTACTTTACCAGGCATGATGTCCAGCAATTGGTCCCTTACGGTAACATGTCCGAAGTACTCAAGATAAAGTCTCACCATCCTCGTTTCGAAAGAACATTCTGGTCGTACTTCTTCCAAGACAGATTTGTTCGTTCTTCTGGCAATCTGTGGTATATTCAGTAGTACTATTCAAATGCTAGATTAAAAATAGAGAAACGGGGACCGTCACTGTTTAGGAAGTAGTGAGGTTTTGTTTATAGTGATGGAAAAATTGTGCAATAATTATCGGTGATGGTGATACAACACGATTAATGTAATTGATATCACTGAATTGTACACCTGAAAAATGATGAATTGGCAAATGCCGTGTGTATATATTTTTACAACAACAAAATTTGTTTTTAAAGAAAAGGAAAAAATTTAATGGAGAAACATTTCATTTGTATTGTATTGTTTTCAAAATAGGACTTTTCCTGTCTTGGCCTAGGATAAAAATTTCCTCCAACACTTGGTATCATTTGAAAAATGAATAATAAATGCTTCCACCTATGAATGACTTGTAATTATTTCATAATTTTGTGATAGGAAGGAAATACCACAGAAAACAGTAATTTTAGACAAATTGTCAAATTGTCCCTACATTTGTGACTACTTTTTTTCAGGAAAGCATTCCCATATAGATGCAACATGAAGGGTGAAATGGTTTGTCATTGAAACATCAAAAACAACTCATAACTATGTTGTAAAAATTAATTATGCAGTATGTTTTGGTTGCACAGGAACCAAAGACAATTGAGTAACAGGGTCCTAAGAAATGTTGGGAGCAGATTGAAGGGAATAATTGCCTGTAATATTTTTTGTATTTTTACATGAGTGAAAGCCAAGATAATGACTATCAACTAGACTGGACAATCCAACTCCAGGTGGTGATAGAAAATATAACCCATAAACAATTTGTTTATTGTTAACAGGACTTTAAGTCCTGAATGAAGAATTACAAAGAAGAGTAACATTTCCTCGATCCAGGGTCAGAAATTTAGAAATCTCACTGTGGTTTAAATACCAATTATTTCCTCCCTGACAAAATCTCCTCAGCAAGCCTACCAACAGACTGGGTATTTTTTAAGTAGCAGGAGACCTACCCTGCTCTCTGGCCAGCTAATTTGACCAGGGCAGACACTGGCTCAAACTGGGTCAATCATATTCTCAGAGACACACAGGCTGAACTGGGTAGTGTTGGCATTGAGGATGCAAGGTCATGAAGAGTCACTGCCGGAACTGGCGGCATGGCAGCCCACAGCCAGGTGCCAGCCGGTGTTACGAGGGAAAAGAAATAAAAAACGTTGCACAGCTGCAGAAAAACTAGTCTGCAGAGAGGAGAATGGAGCAGATGTGAAACAAAGACAAGTGAGACTAGGAGAACCGCAGCTAGAAAGAGAGAGGGACAGAAAGAAAGGGAGAATGAGAGAAAGAATCTGTCTGACCAAATGTACGTTCTTCAGCTGAGTTCTGTATTATATCTTAAAATAAGTCTCGTTCCCTTTACTTGTGTTGCCTCCAGTGTGTTTTTGTTCCTCAGAATCAAGGAAACCCTTAGTAAGACATTTACGGATTGAACTAGAGCCAAAAAAAAAAAAAAAAGATCTGAACAGTCGAATTGTATTTCAAAATATTACATACAAAAGCTCCCATGGCACTAACGGTCTTTCATTACCCATTTACTTTTTTATAACAATTTTACTGAGATATAATTGACAGACCATAAAGTTCACCTTTCTTTTATTGCCTATTTACTTTTAATTTTTTTTAATTCCATCAGGCTTCCAGATCTAGCTTCCAAGTCAACAAGTAGCCTTATGAACAGAGAGAATGGCTAGTACAAGCAAGCACACTACAGCAATAAAAAGTGACAGTTGACAGACTAGCAGGAAAGGAGGAGACGGAAAAACTATAAATAGGAACAATAATTCCCAAGAAAAAATAAAAGGAGCATTCTGGAGCCCTTCGGAGTGTTTTTGTCAGGCTCTTTCGGTTCCGAGGAACAGCTCAAGTTACATTTAGTTATCAGGGGAAGGAGTTATTATAAGGAATGAAGAAAACAAGGATCTCAGCCCCACAGGGCCTCGTGGGAATCCTCGAAAGGCCAAATCACCAAGCCTCTGAAAGAACGGAAGCCGTAGTGGAGCCAGACCTCATGAAGACTGGAACCAGGGCACCATCATGAATCTAAGGTTACCCCAGGACTTCAGCATCAGGAGTTTACAGCTGTGCACCCCAGTGAGCAGTTACTTCAGTGATTCAGCTCACCCTCCATCTGCACTTGTCAGTGTGTTTTTGGTTTCTCTGCTTGCCCCTTATCCTCTCTTTGGAATTTGCAAACTGGCAGCCTATGACCTGCAGACACATTTGGTTTGGCAGGCACGGTGTCTTCACATTATTTAGAATTCCAAAGCCTTTGGGCGGGGCACAGACTTTTTACCATGGGAATGGACTCAACGGCACTGGATTTTTTCCCCATTACCTTAGCACAGCTCTCTTCTCTCATTTACATTGCCCGCCTGACTGCTGAAGGTATTCGTGCCTGAGACCCCTGATCTTTATCTCTTTTCTACCTCACAAACAGCTGGTTCCAAATAGCTTTTGCTTATTCTACCCCTTCACCTCTCTCTGTTTATCTTTTTAGTTTCCACTGATAGCCAGTAACTCCCAATTCAAATTCCCCAAAAGAAAGAACATGGAGCATTTTGCTCATTTTTAGCTAAACTTTTCCCATTTGTGCAGATCGTAGATTCCTGGCCAGCCCAGAGTATGGCTGCTTTAGGTCAAGTGTGTACACTTGTTCAATCAGCTGTAGCTGAGGAGCTGCAGGGCCCACGTGGAAGTGAGTATAGGTGCCTCGGCTAACTCCACAGCAGGGACTACGGGCAGGCAGAAGGGGTTGGCTGAGAGAAAGGCAACCATTACACTTGTCCAGTACAATGGATAAGAATCACTTAAGTCTACAAAGGAAACTCTGGTGGCATAGTGGTTAAGTGCTATGGCTGCTAACCAAAGGGCCAGCAGTTCAAATCTACCAGCTGCTCCTTGGAAACCCTATGAGACAATTCTACTCTGTCCTATAGGGTCTATAGGGTTGCTCTGAGTAAGAATCGACTCAAGGGCAACGGGTTTGGTTTTTGGTTTAACTCTACACACCTTAAAAAGCCTAAGAGAATCAGCCACCATCTGATCAAACATAATTAATGTCTACGATGCTAACATTGAGTCTTAAAGAAAAGGTTAAATTCTGTTTAGTGTCCTTTATTCAAAGGAACAGAAATATACATACAGTAAAACAACCTGCGAAAGCCAGAAGCTGTGCAAGGCAGAAATCTGGCAGAGAAGGAAAACTCAGATATTTTTCACTAATAGGGAGCAGTAGAAAAGCGGCACCCTGTCAAAGGCAGAATATTTGCAAGACCTGGAAAAATGAGGCAGTCCCATCAAGTTCCAGCTCTCACAGGTTTTGCTGTAGTATAATTTAGAATAATCGCCACTGAAAATTATAAAAGTAAAAATAATAGGAGGTAATTAATGTTTAATTAATTTTTTTTTTAATTAATGTTTACTCAGATATTTCGGAAACCTTGGATGTTAAAATAAAGATCTTATTCTCATTTGAAATAGGAATTAGTCCTAGAAAATTGTTAAGAACAGAAGCTCTAAAAGTTTTCTAATCCTGGCTTTGCCACTTACCAGTTGGCAAATTCTTTAGTAATTCAGTGCCTTGGTTTCCTCAAATATAAAATGAGAATAATAACAGTGCCTGTCTCATAGGGTTGTCGGGATAAATGAGACAATCCAAATAAAACATTTAGAACAAGTGCCTGGCACATAGTAAATGCTAAAAATTGTTAATCATTATTATTATTGCACTGCTGTTGTTACTATATAAATAAAGGAGCTGTGTACTGATAAGTACCTGGTGGTGTTTGGCTGCAAACCGAAAGGTTGGCAGTTCAAACCCACCAGCACCAGCACCTCTGTGGGAGATAAGACCTGGTGATCTGCTCCCGTAAAGATTTCAGCTTAGAAAACCCTATAGGGCAGTTCTACTCTGTCGTATAGGGTCACTATGAGTCAGAATCAACTCAGTGGCACTTAACAACAACAACATATACTAATAGGACATTAGTACAATTTTTATAATGACGGATAATACAAATTATGTATTCCATTTCCATATAAAAGAAACTGCTCCAATCAGATTGCTTTACTGTGCAATGACAGGGTTTTGCTTAATGGGACCTACACTTATTTTAACCGTAGTGCTGGTGTGTCTTATCCATTAACTTATCTTGGTGCCTAGACTGAACGGCAACACATGCAAGGCAATCTTCAGAGCAGGCTCCAAAGCAGACAGTTGTCAATTTGAAAGTAAACACCTTTGAACAACAACAAAGGCTGCAATTGATGCCAAAAGACTTATCTAAAGACTGTCTCTTTGGAGTCTCTGGCCAGTTTTAGGATGACTTCCTGCTTGGACACGGGACAGGAAAGTACTGGAATGGGTGGAGACCAAAAGAACTGAGGCCTGAAAGGAGTCGACTTAGGTTAGTGAAACCGTTAGAATCATCTAGGGAGCTTTCAAAAACATACCAATGCCAGTCCCACCTTAGGCCAAGTAAATTCCAACCCTCGGGGATGGGACAGGGAAGAGAGAGGGCAAGCAACAGCATTTTTCAAAGCTCCCCCAGGTGCTTATAATGTGCAATCAGGGTTGCAAGCCCCGCTATTCTAGGGCTTTATCTGCTTTTCTTCTGCCACTGAGCAGGGTCTTCTCAGAAGAGAGGCTACCAGGCAAGAACAGGGGAAAGGGGAGAAGACAACACAGACCAAGAGCATACTCATCACAGCAGCCTTGTCAGGAGTTCACAAGGCCTTGCTCAGCACTGGGCAGAAACTGAGCGGGAGGTGAAAAGAAGACTATGGTTAGCATTGCCTGCCTTCATAGAGCTTGCAAAAACAGTCGAGGAGTCAAAAGTAGTGCACAAGAGATAGTGGGAGAACCATGGAGCATTACTTCCATTGCGGCTGTGATTAAAATGACATGCTCTAGCAGTTCAGCCAAGGCTGAGATAAGAAGGAACTCCCTGAAGGACAAACGAGATTTGGACACACAAGGGCCTGAGGAAGGGTGTTACAACACGGTGAACAAAATGAACAAAGTCAAAGGGTATAGGAAAGGGCATGGTGTGGGTACAAACTGTGACAAGACGACTCTAAGATAGAGGACGTTTGTTGGAAGTAAACTTGGATAACTTGAGTAGAGTAGGGCCACATTATAGAGGGATGGCATACTAGACTGAGTAATTTAAACATCATGCAATAAGGAATAGGAAATGGTTGTGGGGTTTTGGGACTCTCTGGGTAGTGCAAATGATTAACATGCTCAGTTGTTAACTGAAAGGTTGGAGGTTTGAATTCACCCAGAGGTGCTTTGGAAGAAAGGCCTGACAATCTACGTAAAGAAAATCAGCCATTGAAAGCCCTATGGAACATAGTTCTACTCTGACACACATGGAGTCTTCACGAGTCAGAATCAACTCAATGAAAGCTGGTAGTTGGTGGGGTCTTGGTTGCTAGGGTCTTATGTAAAGGTAGATGTTTTCAAACAACCTAACAGAATGTTGGAGGAGACCAGAGGGAGAAAGACTGGGTAACAAATTGTTACAATAATCCCAACAGAAAGAGGAAGAAAAAGGGTGAATTCTAGAAACAGGTTTTTATTTCTTTTTTTTTTAATTTTTATATTTAATTTTTTCAGGCTATATAATACATGCACATTATAAAATTTGAGAAATCATAGAAAAGTAAAAAGAAGCAGAAAAATATCACATATAGCCTCTCTAAACACAAATAACCAGTGTTAAGATTTTGACATATCTTTCTCGTTTTTAATATATTTTTATTCAGTTGTGATCTCACTGTATATAATCAATTTTTGTATTCCACCTTTTGTTTAATATAATAGTACAAGCATTTTCCCACTTCATTGATAGCTTTAAACACTGTTTTTGTAGTTTTTTTTTTTTTTGTAGCTACAAACACTCTTTGGTATGGATGCACTGTGATTTATTTGTGGGACAATAGCTTTCAAATTGTTTCCAATGTTCTCCCTGCTAACACAGAGCTGTGCAGAAAAACATCTCTGTTTACTAATTTTTGTCTAACTTGATAGTTACATTCATAAGATAGATTGCTAGAACTGCCATTACTGAATTCAAATAAAAATTTTAAATTCTTACTTATTGAGAAATTGCTTTCCAAAAGGAATGAACCAATTTGCAACCTTTCCAACAGAGTATAGCAATGCTGGCTTCTCTCTACTTGCTTTTGCCAATTTGATACAGTAAAAATTGAAATCTAATTTGTATTTCTTTAATTATTTGTAATGTTGAGCTTTTTATGTGCTTACTATCCACTTATATTTCCTCATTTATGACTTATTTTTCATTTTCTTCTCCCACCGTAGAAATAGTAAGAAGGAACAAATTTTTAAGACTTAGTAATGGATTGAGGACGAAAAAGAGATCAAGTTCAAAGCTGCCATGTTCTTGGCAAACATAAACAAAACAAAGCAAAAAAAGAAGCCATAAACAAAAGTAGAAGGTTAAATAGCAATCTAGAAAAAAAATGCAACACATATTGCAAAAAAAAGACTGATTTTCATAATATATAAAAAGCTTCTACCAATTAATAAAAGGCCGACAACCTAATAGAAAAATGGGCAAAGAACATGAAAAAATAGTTCTAGAAAAGGAAATGTAAGTAGATTTTAAACATATGAAATGATGTTCAACCTCACAATAAAAAAAAGCAAGGTAAAAGTAAAATGAGATTGTATTTTTTACCTAAAAAATTGGCAGAGACCAAAAAGTTTAATAAAGTGTTTTGTTGAAGATATTGAAAAACAGGCACCATACATTGTTGATTAGACTTAATTTATATGATCACTTTGGAGAATAATTGGACAATAGCTATCAATATGGAAAATAGATATATCCTTTGACCCAATAATTCCACTTCTAGGAATTTATACTACAGATAATTCAAAATATGTATGAAATAATATATAACCCAGATATTCATTGCAAATTTGTGGATAGGAACACAATATTGGAAATGACCTAATATATACCAATAGATTATTTAAGTAATTTATGGTATCTCTTTACAATTAAATATTATGCAGCTATTAAAAAGAACAGATTGGCTTTGTAGGTACTGATATAGCACCTATTGATATATTCAAGATATATTGTCGTGCGTAAAGCAAGTGCAAAGCCTACCACTGTGTAATGGGAGTAGGCAAGAGGCTATGTGTATACACACACAGACACACTTGATTATATGTACACATATTTGCTTTGGATCAATACATAAGAAACTAATAATAGTAGTTGTCAAGGGACTTTTCATTCTGAATTTTGCACCATATATCTGTTTTTATCTGTCATAAATAAGATATTGGATCTTGAAAGGATGGAGCCCTTTTGGCGAAATGGTTAAGCGCATCTGCTAACTGAAAGGTTGGCACTTCGAACCTACCCAGTGGCTCCACGGGAGAAAGACCTGGTGATCTGCTTTCATAAAGATTACAGCCTAGGAAACCCTATGTGGCAGTTCTCCTCTGTCACATGGGGTCACTGTAAGTCAGAATCAACTCAATGGCATCTAACAACAACAACATCTAGAGGGAGTCACAAAGGGAAAATGTTACTGTAAGAGTAGGGTGATGGCTTTTCTACATTATATGAAATCAAGAGTTGAAAGGGCAGCTACTTGGATTATCTTCTAACTGTGATTTTGGATAAAGCTGCATCAGTCAGTGTTCTACCCTGGGCTATAAGCCCAAGATGGTAAGAGCTATGAATGTTGTCTTCCCCACTGAATCTTCAGCACCTAGTTCATATGGGTGGTTTTTAGTAATTATGTCTTAAATGAATGACTACAAGGATTCTAATCTAAATAACAGAAAATTGAAGGAGCCACAGGTAGAAATGGACAGACGGATGCAAAAGGAATACTCAGAGACAAAAGCATTTGGCAGAGAAAAGAAGGTTCCTTGTAAAAATGTTGCAAGGCAGCCAGACTTCAGAGAGACTAGCTCAGAGCAGTGATTCGGTCTGCCCATTTTGTACTAATGCTGTGTGTCTACAGAAATAGTGCCAAGAGTGTTATGGATAGAGGTGAAGCTGGAAAGCTGGGCAGGAACCAAGTAGTGGTAGGCCTTAGAAGTCAGATAAAGTAGTCAGTCAGTGAAATGAATGAGAGACGTTACAGAGACAGAAGAGGAAATACATTGCATACACGGTTAAGCACTCAACTACTAGCTGAAGGGTTGGCAGTTTGAGCCCACCCAGAGGTGCCTCACAAGACAGGCCTGGGAATCTGCCACTGAAAGGTCACAGGCTTGAAAACTCTATAGAGCAGTTCTACCCTGTACACATGGTGTTGCCATGAGTTGGAATCAACTCAATGGCAACTAACAACAACAACCTTGGCTTCTAGAGACTGAGATCTAAATCAAAGAGGGAATGTATTAACATATGTCACTGGGAAGTCCAGAGACTAGGAATTATCATCAATATATTCTTCCCTTCTTTCCACTTCACTCCCTCCCTGCCCTTTCCACTTTTTTGGGTTGGCTTCATTTTCTTGCACACTCTTTCCACATAGAGGCCTCTGGCAACTACAGCCTTATAACTACCTATAAGTTACCCAGCAGTTCCTAATAGTTTCAGTCAAAATCCAAGAGCTAATTCTTATTGGACAACTTGGATCACAGGCTCATCCCTAATCACTGTGCCAAGCCCTAGTAGGCCAGGCAAGGGTCGTATGCTTACCCCAAAAGGGAGTTAACACCACTTTAACCATATGAGCCAAGAGTGAAGGAAGGGTAGATCCCCAAAGAAATCAACATGCTGTTTTCAAAAACAAGGGTGCTGAACAGATGAAAACAGCAGTTTCATTAATCCAATGAAGATGGTTCCATCCTTTAAGAATAAAAATGGGAAAGAACTTTTAGAGGGAGAAAAATGTAAGATGCTAGAGAAGGTGGGCAAGACTGTGGGAGCAAGCTTTGGAAGAAAGAGGAAGAGATGGTGCTCAGCTCGAAATGTTGGTGATAGAGAATATATATATGGATGCTTAGAGCTAAGAAGAACTTTGACAGTCATCTACTCCAACTCTTTCATCTCTTCTATGCAACTTCCCCACCCCAATATACACACACACAAATTAGGATCACTTACAGGGCAATTCAAACTCCACTTTAATACATTCAGTAATGTATAGTTCATGATTTTGGAAAGCATTTAATTGAATTGTCATATAGATCTGATTCTTAAAATTTCTGCTTTTTATTGAGCTAAAATCTAGTTCTTAGTTTGCCTTTTAGATTAACAAATCGTAAGCCTACTCCATTCACCAGATGATCCTTTAAGTATTGGAAGACGCTTACATTCCTGCCCCAGTTCTTTTTCTTTTAGCCAAGTACAGTTCTTTTGAAGACATACCAGGTGACACGGTTTCCAAATTTTTCTTTAGCCCACGTGGCTTTCTCTGGATCCATGCTGGTTTATATGTGTCTCTCTTAAAACAGGGTGCTTAACCATAATCCTTCAGATGAGGCCTGACTACTGCTGAGTTCAGTGGAACCGTTGCCTTCTTTATCTGGACACTGTACTTTGTTAATGCAACTTAAGATTTCATTGGATTTTAGCAATGCTAAATCACAACTCACTCATTTTGAGCTTGTGATCACCAAAAATCCCCAGGTCTTTTTTCTCACAAATGGCTGTGAAGTGAGGCCTTTTTGTAATTATGCAAGTGATATTTTTTGAGCCAAAAGAATGGAACTTCCTAATTTTCTTAAAAAAAAAACTCTTCTGGTTGTTTCTTCCTGACTCCATCATGTGGCTCACTCTGCCAAAATGTGGCTCTTCATAACCAGGTGGTTTAAGGCCTGCAGACCCTAACGCAAAAGGAGGGAACCCTTCAGCATTTTATTAACTCAACTGGTCTTTTGGCTTATGCACTGACCAAATCTCAGGCCTGATTCCGGAATAATCTGGTTTCTATTCTTTGGTAATGCTTTGGTCACAGGTTGCTCCTCTAATAAGTGGGCAGGCTTCCTAGTCTGTAGTATGTGTGTATCAGTTTCGGTTTCAGATCAGTCACTGTCAACCTTTGCCCCCACTTTAGCTTTGTGCCAACCCTTCTGAGTGAATATACACTTCGGTGTTTGTAAGCTGTTCCACGCCTCTCCTATGGCCAGTTAAAAGGTATTAGCCAGGATAGCTCCAAAAGGATTTAAAGTTAGTCACATTTGGCCCATGCTTTAGAGCAGGGTTGTCAGAGTTCGAACCAACCATCACCATATAGCCAAACTCTCTGATGAGTCTTTGAGCCAATTTTGAGATTCCTAGATCCCATCCCATATCCTTTTACGGGAGAAGCTCTTTGTACTCTAGCTGTGTCATCTGGGGATTTTGATTCCCTATGGCCCGTCCCTGCCCCCAATTGTTCATAGAAGACTCTTTTCATGGGGCTGTAAACCTGATTCCAAAATTTGGAAGGGTTTCCCTGATCTAAGACTTGGATACCCAACTGATGTCTTAAGATGGTAATAGGTAGAAATCCTCTCTTCCACACTGCCCCGGGCCTCTCAGGCTAGCTCCCCTTTGCATATAGATGCTCCCCCAAAGTGAACTAAAATTCACCTTGTCCCTTGGACTTGATGATTTTGACTGCTGACTCTCCTGGATAAGGGTTACTTCCTTTGCTTCACTTAGTCTCCACTGTTCTCTCAGTCCCAATACCACCTTCTTGTCAGCTTGAGCCTGCTTCCCCACCAAAGGGTCAAAAGGTACCCTGAGCCTTTGGGAAACTGCCTGTTATAGTAACTAAAAAGAATGTGAAAATGAGACCCTGAAGGTAGAACAAAAACAAAATACAATTGCTGTCTAGTCAACTCTGATTCATGGCAACCCCATGTGTATCAGGGTGGAACTGTGCTCCACAGGGATTTCAATGGCTGAGATTGCCAGGGCTTTCTTCTGAGACACCTCTAGGTGGATTTGAACCTCCAACCTTTTGGTTACAAACCAAGTGCATTAACCATTTTCATCATCCAGAAACTCCAGAGAGAAAGCGAAAAAAAAAAAAAAAAACCTGTTCCATTGTGCCAATTCCAACTCCTATTGACCCTATGGGACAGAGTAGAACTGCCCCATAGGGTTTTCAAGGCTGTAGTTTTCGTGGAAGCAGACTGCCACATCTTCTTCCCACAGAGCAGCTGGTGGGTTCAAACCTCAACTTTTTGGTGAGCAGCTGAGCGTTTAACCACTGCACCGCAAGAGCGAAGGCAGCCATTCTTAAAAAAGGACTGAAGCCTCAGACTCATTCCTCAAGCATTTGAAGGGTCTGTGTGCACAGGATCTATGTCTCAGATTTCTCACAGATCTCGTCAATAGCTTACTTTCAGATAGTGTCAATAGCAATAACGAGATGATGCATGTGTGCTTCTTGCTCACATCTTCTGAGTCCCTGAATGAGATATGCGGGCTTGCAGAGTGACCGTGAAATCATCAATGATGCTCTCATCACCTTTCCAGACTTGTTTTGTGTGATGCCCTTTTTGTGTTATTTTAAAAAGAGGAACCAGATGTTTTCCTAAGGGGATATTTTAAAGATCCCCTTCCTGTAAAATCAGACACTGGACCATCCAGTCAGGATTTGCCAGGTTATAACCACAATAAAGTAAGGGATGACAGCACCTATAGACAGCTTTCCGGGAACTAATACAATTCCTGGTGTTGAGAAAGAAATTGCTAAATCTACCAAGAAATTTTATAAGAATACCTAGATACTGAAAACTCTTTTCCTTACCAAAATTTTTGGACCAGAAAATGAAAATAATTTTTCTCTGTATTCATTGGCCACACTAAGATTAAAAACTAAAAAATCAAACCTAGATGTCTGGGACTTTTTCATAGCAAAATAGAAAGTACCTGGAAGGCAATCCAAATAAAATCATTCAAAAAGAAGTAATGCTGACTCTCTCCTGAGGAACTGTTCATCAGAATGTTTAGACTGGATCAAAAGAAGTGAATCCAATGGCTCTATGCTGATTATTCTGGGACAGAAGACAAATTCCAAAATAAAAAAATATATATATAAGATATTAATTCAAAGAAACTCTACCAATTCTGAATTTGAAGACACTAAAAAGTGGACTCGGTACTCCTTTCATCAGAGAGACGGTCAAAATACACCATTGTGTTTAGCATAGACTGTTTTAAGAGTTTAAGATGCATATTACTTATTTCAGAATAGAAAATATTGAGAACAAGAAGGAGGAAGGCCTTGGAAAAAGGAAGAAGGAAGTGAATTCAAGGGTTCGTGGGAAGGAGATAAAGAAGTTTGGTGCTTCCCTGGGAAAGGAGAAAAGAGCAGGCAGACAAACGAGATGGAGAAAGGGAACTTTAAGTGGGTGGAAGCATTCCCAAAAGCCTGGGTGGTCTCAGTGAAGCAGGAAAGAGGACCACCTCAGTTTCCCTCACTAGGTGGCAGATCTTTTAGGTAGGCACTCCACCCAGTGCTGTCGAGTCCATTCCGACCCATAGCAACTCTATGATGAGGGTAGGCACTGGATCTGTATAATTCCCTACTGCGATGCCTACTGCCTGGCACAGTGCACGGAATATTGCTAACACTCATTTAATATTTGTACAATAAAATGAGTGGAAGAGCGTGGGCATTAGGGACTTAGAAGAGTGGAAAATGCTGGGAAGAGCTAGGTTAAGGACCGTGCCCTAGAATCAACAAGAGATGAATAATGGGGTTGCTAATTTTTTAATCTGAGATTAGGCGGCATGCATCTAAAGAGAATTGGATCAGCATTTATATGAAATTCAGAAGCAAGAACAGAGACGGAGACAAATGGTAATTGGCATGACCAGCAGAATGGAATGGAAAAGAGGAAGAGAATCTAGGATGCCTGAGAGGGCAATGGAGGCCTTCCTGAAAATGAGGCCAAGGGTGGATACAAGCTGAAAGCAGTATATAGATGAGCAAAGTCATGAGATGTGAAGTACTTCTGAGGGGTTTAGACAAACTGCCCTTTGAAAACACCAATATAACATATACTTTTGTAACAGGCTAAGCACGTAAAATTTTTACAGTAAGTTCTATGGGGACATGAACTCTGTCTGATTTGTTTTCTGTTGTAGCCCAGTTTACTAATTAGATAAATTTAAAAAGGAAAGAGAGAAGGAAGGAAATTAGCTAAGGACATGATTGACATGTGTTATGTCTACTAAAAGTATGACATATGTCAATCATGTCTTGAATTTCCTTCTTTCTTCCTTGTTCATTTAATTAAGAAACTGGGCTACAACAGAAAACAAATCAGACACAGTCCATGTACCCTCAGAATTTAGGGTAAAAATTTGAGTTAGATTTTTAGTCTGTATTAGCACAGATTCTTATACATGCATAAATGTAAACAAATATGTGAATGTGTGTTATAATACACACACACTCACAAGTATATATCCCATCCCTAAACATTACCAGATATTTTTTACAATATTTGAGTTGATAACAATGACTAGAAAATCTGTCAGTTGAGTTGTGTTCTATCTTCTGTGCTGTGGGATAGAGCCAAAATCTGGTAAATAAACAGTCAGTGGACAGAGTGAGCTTGAGGACTCAAGGGGCAGGTTGAGGTTTTTGAAGGCAGAGAACCAAAATCAAATACTTGGGTGAAGATAAAGTTGAGAGATCTTGTCCAGATGTTAGTTACTGAGGGAAGAGATGGCATTCGGAAATGACACAGTCTAGCCAGAGTCAGAGGTCACGGGACTGGCCAGGTCAAACAGAGGGGCAAATTAGCAGGCACCATGTAGGCAAGGCCAGATTAATTTTATGAACTTAATATGTGTTTGCTTCTTTGGAAGACCCAAAAATCAAACCCTCTGCCAAGACCTTTCAGCCTTTTACAGTCTCTGCCTTCAGTAGCAAACATGTTTCCCCGTACAGGATTTTCTGCAAAAATGAATCCTTTGGATTAATTTTCTTTACACCTCTTTTTGAAATGTCTTGTTATAAGGTCCTGTTTATTTTATTTGTGTTCATTTTTTCCATGTTGTTTACTTTGCAAATGCACATGCTCATATATTCAGGTTTCTCAAGTTAAAAATTCTTCACTTGTGAAAAATAAATTCAAAAGTACATTAGAAGCTGAATTAAAAAAAAAAAGCAGGCACTCAGTGATAGACTGGGGTAAGATGGGAGTGAGGATTGGAGGGAGATGAGAATAAAAGGAATTTTTACTCCTCTCCAGGTTTCCTCCCTGGTGGTATAGTGGTTAAGTGCTACGGCTGCTAACCAAAGGATCGGCAGTTCGAATCCAGCAGGTGCTCCTTGGAAACCCTATGGGGCAGTTCTACTCTGTCCTATAGAGTGGCTATGAGTCAGAATCCACTTGATGGCAATGGGTTTGTTTTTTTTGGGGGGGGGGTTCCAGGTTTCCTAAGTCTCCAATATGTAATGTTTTAAGGGAATCCATGGTCCATTTTAAAGTATGACAAAATTTCCACACTTCTTTCCTTTTGGGCCTATAAACCAGTAAAATATTAAAGTGGAGACAAGAGAAATTTCTCTTTGTGATGGATTATCTACATCAGTCATCCAAATCCTTGAATTTGATTGTGTTGCAGGTTTGTACTTCTGAAAATAGATTGTTTCATATGTTTCTAAATCCCAAAACGCTTGCTAGTGAATTGTTCCTCTTCTATCCAATGCTGAAATGCAGTGAAGATACCTTTTAAAAGCCCATATGATGTATGGAACGAACTTTGTACAAAATCTACATTAGATACTCTCCACTTCCTTGTAAAAAAAAAATTATACCTGATCAAAAGGGGAAAAATGTAGAACAGAATTTCAAATTCTCATAGACTCTAGACTTTCTGGAATCATGGAGGGTAGATGAACCCCTGAAACTATTGCCCTGAGATAATCTTTAAACTTTAAATCAAAAATATCCCCTGATGTCTTCTTAAAACCAAATAGTTAACTAGCGAAAAAAGGTCTGCCTTGAGCATTATTATGCTCTTTTAAGAACTATTTATGTGCTAAGTTGACAAGAACAACCTGAAAGGTTGATGGGAACCTTAGTGGGCAGTGAATTTATGTTAATGGGGAAAGAACAACTCAGAAAAGGAGGGTGAGAATGGTTGCACAACTCGAAGTAGAAACTGTTGAATTGGTATGTTTTGCTGTGTATATTCTCAACACTAACAACAAAATAAACAAAATTTAGATAAATAAATAAATAAAATATAGTAGCAACTCTACTGTGTGGGAATTTTTGAACAAAGCCAGATAAAAATCACAGCACTTTAGTAGCTGTTCAGTTTTGCCCTCATGTCCTTGGGATATATTACACAAAGTTTTGCTTTTATCACAGGTCATAAAACTCCTAGACACAATTTGAAATTAATTACGAATCTCTGGCCCTGAGACTTCAGATATTTTTCTCCCTGGCTTTGTTATCCAACTATTTTAAAACCTTGTTCTCTTTGATCATGGATAGGAATGTTGGCTGGGCACAGTCAATGCGGCTCCAACCTTGCAATGTTTTTTGAAAACTCCCAAGTCTGAATTTCAACAACTTAACTTAGGAACCTAAGTTCTCACCCCTGGCCCTAAATATATCAGCTGATGCATTCAAGATATTATGTCATCTCTTGCTTTTTTTTTTTTTTTTAAATTTCACACAGAATTTCAATGAGCCATTTTGGGTTCTAATCACATTTAATAGGAAATAACTGTTTACGTATGCCTTCCCCTAACACGTTGACAGGATTCCCCTGGCAAAGGTAGGTGGATTGTTCTTCATTGGAGCCATACGAGAAGCAGAATTGTTTTTGGTAAATGCTGATGCGGTTTCCTGGCTAGCACACGTGGAGCTAAAGTAACAATGCCACTGAACAGAATGGATAGCAGAGAAGAAGAAGGAGAGTAAGCTATCCTGCAAAAACAGGCTATCCCGTTCCAGCAGGGGTTAGTTTGTACTTATATTTTTTCCCTGCTTAAATGCCTTGTAGTTTCTCACTGTTTCAGTGCTGAGATTCTGCCCAAAATATTAAAAAAAGAACACAATTTCAAAAGAAAATGAAAATACAAAGATAAAACTTTCAAATATGATATTATAGGGAGGACTGAAATCCAGTGTTTTCTTTTTTCCTTAAAATTCTATCTTTCTATGTTATTTTATTTTCAAATGAAAGACATTGAATCCAATATCCACCCATCTTAAAGTGATGCTGTTGATAATACCAAACCAAACCCATTGCCGTCGAGTAGATTCCGACTCATAGCGACCCTATAGGACAGAGTGGAACTGCCCAATAGAGTTTCCAAGGAGTGCCTGTCAGATTTGAACTGCCGACCCTTTGGTTAGCAGCCATAGCACTTAACCCCACTACGCCACCAGGGTTTCCCTGTTGATAATAACTAGTGTTTATTGAGCCATTACTAAGTGCTAGGCACTGTGCTAAATACTTTAACCAAAATAATTTACATTTATTATTTTATTTAATCCTCACAGAAATGTTATGAAGGAAGTATATTTATTATCCTCATTTTAGTGATGAGGAAACAAGCCTAAGAGAATCTTGATGTATTGGTATTTACCTCCCTGTGTTAATAATTTTAGACCTTTTACTGGAGGGGCTCTGAGGATCCAAATGCATACAAGTATTTTTTTTTGCCCAATGAATATTGACATCAGAACAGAAGTGAGCCACAAGAGTGGTTATAATATTTTTTTTAACTTTTAAAAAGATTTTAGAGAGTAATTCTGCTTCTAAGTATATACCCTAAAGAAACTATCCTACATGTACACATGTGCACAAAGAGACCTCTGTAAGAATGCTCATTGCATATTGTTTATGCTTCAACAAGGGGATGTATAAGTAAATTGTAACATACTCATACAATGGAATATTATATAGCAGTTAAAATGAATGAACCAGATTTCCATGTATCAACATGGGTAGATTTTGAAAACAATGTTGAGTTAAAAAAAATTATAAAAAGTTCATAGAATTATACGTTCAGTACAATATAATTTACATAAAAAGTTTGTTTAGTAAAAATCATGTTTAAAACATAAAACAATAGAATGTGTTGTGTGTGAATATGCACTTATATAGTAAAAGTATAAAAATGTGATCCAGTTACTTTTGGGGCGGAAGGGAATGGGCTGAGGAAAGGTACAAAGTATTCTATTTGTAATATCTTATTCCTTTTGCTTTAAAAAAAGGATACAAATATAAGAAAATGTTAACATTTGTTCTTTCAGGGACTACATGGGTCTGTTATCTTATTCTCTGAAAGTTTTTGTATTAAAAAAAATTTTCCATACTTAGAAAAATGAAACATAGATATATTCATGCTGGAAAAGGGTAGGAATCACTACACAGCATAGTCTCAATATTTTAGGCTAACTTTTTTTGAAAGTAGATGTAACCAGATGCCCAGTTTCTCCATAAAATAACTCAGTAAACTACCCACAGAACATTTAGTTTTGAGTCGTGTAAATTCAACGTATCCTCCAAAATAATCTAACTGTGGATATATTCCTTAGTAACTTGATCTAAGGTGAATTTCCTTATGCAGCTTTATGTTAGTTGCAAAGCACAGAGTGAGGGTCCCCTGACCCCACATTATTTTCAAGGGCAGCTGGAAGAACAGTACCTTGGAGACAGTTACAGGCCCCATGCTTCTGCCAAAAGACTCCTCCTCATGGGTCATTATTGTCATCTGGACTGTGCGTTCCCAAATCTCATCCCCCAACCACCTCCCTCCTCTCCTTTCTTCATCTCCGGCAGCATGGGGTTTCACCGTGGGGGAAACTCCCCTGAATGTTATCTAATTAGGCTATTCAATTCTGGTAGTGAGTGTTCTTTCTTATATTATTTGGCATCACAGTTCTGGGACACAGCTAAAAATGAGTCAGTCTGAAAATTAATCTAATCTCTTGTTTATTTGCTTTTGTTTAGAATCTTCTTACTAATAATGTAGTTGAAGAATATAAAGCCAGCACTAGTTGAAGTGCTATTAATTTGTTAATATACTTTGTATGTGAGAAAATTGTCTATGTATATACTTAGATATAATCCCTTTTAGTTCTATAACTAGCAATCAGTACCAGTTTGTTTGTGGGCATGTGTTCATACACACTTTTTCAACCTGCCTTATTACTGCAATGGGTTTTGATATTTCAAAAAAAAGATAAAAGATGGGTATGCACATGCATTATATACAACCAGAAAAACTTAATTTGAAATTAGTAAGGAAATGGAAACAGGAAATTTAAGCAAGGATTGGGTTAAGTACCTGAAGTGCATCCTGCTAAATCTTACGCACTGGCAGGAAGGGGGCCACGTATATGGTCCTAAGCTTTCTCACAGTCAAGGGAAATACTCTCAGTTCCTCAATTAGGTATCCAGAAGACAAAAAACAAAAGGAGATAATAAACAAGGGAAACGCAACTATACCAGGTGTTAAAACCAATGAAAAATATTTTTCTTGTGTCGTCAGAAAGAGTAAATATAGCAACAAGTTTTGTGAAGCTTCCTTGTAAATCCTTTCATGTACACCCAAAGTATTATACCAAAGTGAATTCATTAAGGAAATCTTAGAGGGGGAAGGAGCCATGGCAGAAGACTGGGGGTTGGGATGGCAGGAAGAGGGTGGTCGAGGCACATTCCAGGGACTAAAACGTTGCAATAGTTGGCCTTGAAATGCTGCTTCTCACCAGGATGAACAGAAAATTTGTCTACACTAGGACCCAGTGATAGTAAAAAGAGGCACTACTTACAATTAAGCCCATGAAACAGGCATAAGCCAGGACTATCCTGAACAAACTGGGACATGCGGTCACCCTAAGTCTTTGTTCTTCACCCACTGACCACCTGCTTCCAATGTAACCCACCACTGTGAACCTAGTGAGCCAAACTCATCCTGTCCAAAATGGAGCAGATATAACAAGTTCTGGTGATAGGGGTTTCTGGCCCAGGTCACCAGCAAGGGGGTGGATTTCCTGGGAATCAGCCAAACAGGGACAGTAATGAAGAAAACTGAAGTAAGCAGTGGGTAACCATGGCCTGAGGATCCAGTATCCATCAAAAAAGGATTAGGGGAGATGTCACTTCCAGAGAATGGTGGGAGGAGGAATAAATAAGGTTATAGGTCATGGAGTGGGTCCCACAAAACGGAAAAAACCTCCCCCCGCCCAGCACTCTGTGAAAGATCAACTGAGAGATCTAGTGAAAGAAAACTGCTTGAAGTTGGGATATTATCATAACGGCTAAAGCCCTTAAGTTGTGGTTCTCAAACGTTAGTGTGGTGTGAATTATCTGCAGAGCTTGTTCAAAACTTGATTCCAGGACCCCAACCCCACAGATAATGGTTTTGTTAGTCTGAGATGGAACCTAGGAATCTAGTTTAACAAGCAATCCAGGTGATTCTAGTAAAGATAGTTCTGGTCTACACATTGAGGGGTACCAACCAAAAGGCTGCTTAAATAGCCCTTCAAGGAGTCTAAACTTCCCAGAAGAAAGGGTACCTTGGGCCAGCCTAGGTGAGTAATACGGTGCCAGTTCTCCCCTGGGGGAGTGGGAACGGGACAGGATAAGTAGATGATCAGAGAAGCTCAGCTTTCAGCCACCTGAAGGGCTTTCCCATTGAGAGACCTAGGTCTTTAATTTGCAAGAGATGAAGACCTTTTCTCCTCAAGGTCCCTATGTAGTTCTCACAGTTAAGAGAATCAATAGCAGGGACACAGATGACCCCATTTAAAAAATCCTAGCTGGAATAGCTCCCACTTTAGCCAGCATCCCTTTATCTAGTAATAGCAGCTAATGTTTACCGACAATTTAGCATGCACCAAGCTCTAAGGGCTGTAACTACATTCACTCATTTAATCCTCAGAACAACCCAATGGGATAGGTACTATTATTACCTCCATTTTATGGCTGTGCACATTGATCAGGGCTACTGTGATGCACATCCATGGAACACTTTGCACATTGTGGTCTGTGTTTGGGGCACCACCTGTAGCAATGCAGGGCACAACCTTCTTGACCTTTCCCAGATTTTTGCAATAGCCTTCTAATTGTCTCCCTGCTTCTACTCTTGTTCAGGCTTACATGCTGGTCCTGACATCGTGGATCATAGAAGTTTAATAACCTTTCCAAGCTCACGCAGCTAGAATCTATGCTCCAAAATCTTGCAGATGACAAAGAAGAGGGAACTGCATAACCCTGCCAGGAAGAGAATCGAACCAACTTGGAAATCAGTACATTTGTTTACATAGGGGACAGGATAGTGGAAAGGTCAGAAAGCAGCACATTCCAGTGAATCAACTGTGCCAGTTGAGAATCTCCCACATCTTCCTGGATGAAGCTTCAAGGCTGCCTCTCCCAGTCTTACTAAATGACTATAGAGAATGAAGCCTCAAGCACCCATTCCTGGTGTTCTTTTTTTCCAGCAAAACAACCCTATGGCCAAGCTTCTTGTCTGTGGTGTTCTTATGCAGAATTAATGGCATCTTGTCCTATAACATATTGTTTATGTCACACTTTTGGCTTTTATTAGAATGATTTTCTATGTTCTGTCTCCCTATCAAGTTTACAAGCTTCTTGAGAGCAGGTATGGTGCTTTACCTCAGTTGTGTCTCCGAGTGCCCAGGGAAGGAATCGCATGTAAGCATAGCTAGGCTTCTTTGCTTCCTTCCTTCTTCTCTCTCCTATATGCCAGGCATGAAGCTCCTTGCATTAAAGGTTTAGTGGGAAAGACCTACAAATAATAATGCAGTACTTTGTACAGAAAACTATAGAGGTAAGCACAGGGTTGCTGTACAGCCAGAGAAGATGGGCTTGACTTAGCCTGTAAGGACTAAGGAAGGGTGATAAAATGAGCCAGGCTGAGAAAGAGAGGGGAGAGGCATTCTAAGCAGAGAAGACAGTAAGTAAAAAGAAAGTTAGATGTGTGTGTGTGTGTGCATGAGAGAGGGAGAGAGAGAGAAGAAGGAGGAGGAGGAGGAAAAGGAAGAGAAAGGAGAGAGAGGAAGAAAGGAGGGAGGATTTGTGGTATAAGGAGCTTAATGTGGCTGAAGAAATTTTCACTTGGCTGTGACACCAACAGAAGTCCCTCAGTGGCACAAACGGTTAAGTAGCTGGGTGCTTACCAGAGAGTTAGCCATTCAAATTCACCCAGAGGCGGCTGGGAAGAAAGGCCTGGCGATCTACGCCCAAAAGGTCACAGCCACTGAAAACCCTACGCCCAGTTTTACTCTGAAACACATGGGGTCATCGTGGGTCTCTGCTTCTGGAAGGTCACAGCCACTGAAAAGCTCGATGCACAGTTCTACTTTGAAACACCTGGGCTTGCTATGAGTCGGAATCGACTCTCCCACAGTGGGTTTGGGTTTTTTGTGTTTTTTGGTGACACCAGTAAAGAAGGGTGGGGTAGGAGGAGAGTATGAACTCTGGAGCCAGACTGTCTGGGTAGTCCAAATCCCAGCCTTGCAATTTACAAACTGTGTAACTTTCAGCAAATTATTTAACCTGTAGGGCCTCAGATCCTGATAATAACAGCATCTAATTCTGGGACTGTTGTTAAAATTAAATGCCTCAGTACTCGTAAAATACTTCAAACTGCCTGGCATGTAGTAAGCACTCAGTAAAAGGTATCTATTATTACAACTTTCTCTTTCTCTCTTTTCCCACTTTTAATTCATCAGCAAGTCCTATTAATTCTACCTCTAAACAAATGCCAAAGCCATCCACTTCTGTCTCCACATCTTCCACCAAAGAACCATGATTTTTCTCCTGAATTTTTGCAATATCCTTCTAAATGTCTCCCTGCTTCCACTCTTGCTCTGTGACAATCTGATGTCCACAGCTAGAGCAAGCCTTTGCAAAGGTGAATCAGGTGTTATACCTTGGCTTAAAAATCTGTGTCTAAAAATCAAACACTTATGCTCATCAAGAGACTCCACCAAAAGAGTAAAAAGAGAACGTACAGTCTGGGGGAAAAATTTTGGCTACAGCATATCCAATAAGGGTCTAATCTCTAAAATCTATAAGGTACTACAACACCTCAAAAACAAAAAGACAAAAAACCCAATTAAAAATGGTCAAAGGATATGAACACTTTACCAAAGAAGACATTCAGGTGGCTAACTGACACACAAGGCAATGCTCATGATAATTAGCCATTAGAAAAATGCAAACCAAAACTACAATGAGATACCATCTCACCCCAACAAGGCTGCCACTAATCCAAAGAATACAAAATAACAAATGTTGGAATGGTTATGGAGGGACTGGAACTCTTATGCAGTGCGGGTGGGAATGTAAAATGGCATAACCACTTTGGAAAATGATTTGGCGCTTCCTTAAAAAGCTAGAAATAGAACTACCATATGATCCAGCAATCCCACTCCTAGAATATACCTGAGAGAAATAAGAGCGGTCACACAAATAGACATATGCACACCTATGTTCATTGCAGCACTATTCACAATAGCAAAAAGATGGAAATAACCTAAATGCCCATCAACAGATGAATGGATAAACAAATTATGGTACGTACACACAATAGAATACTATGCAATGATAAAGAAAAATGATGAATCCCTGAAACGTCTCACAACATGGATGAATCTGGAGGGCATTCTGCTAAGTGAAATAAGTCTGTCACAAAAGGACAAATATTGTATGAGACCACTATTATAAGAACTCAAGAAAAGGTTTAAACACAGAAAAAAAGCATTCTCTGATGGTTACCAGGGTGGGAAGAGGGGAGGAGAAATCACTAACTAGATAGTAGACAAGGATCAACTTCAGTGAAGGGAAGGATAACACACAATATATAGGGGAAGTCAGCACCACCGGACCAAAGCAAAAGCAAATAAGTTTCGTGGACACATCCAAACACTTTGAGGGACAGAGTAGCTGAGGCCGGGTCCTGGGGACCACAGTTTTGGGGGACATCCGAGTCAATTGGCATAACAAAGTTTATTAAGGAAATGTTCTACACCCCACTATGATGAGTGGCATCTGGGGTCTTAAAAGCTTGTAAGCGGCCATCTAAGATACATCAACTGGTCCCATCCCACCTGGAGCAAAGGAAAATGAAGAAAACCAAAGACACAAGGAATATATTAGCCCAAAGGACTAAAGGATCAAATGAACCAGAGACTCCATCAGCCTGAGACCAGAAGAACTAGATGGTACCCAGCTACCACCAATGACCGCCCTGACAGGGAACACAAAAGAGAGTTCCAGACAGAGCTAGAGAAAAAGGTAGAATGGAACTCAAATACACGTAAAAAGATCAGACTTAATGGTCCAACAGAGGCTGCAGGAGCCCCCGAAACTATGGCCCCCGGATGTACTGTTAACCCAGAACTGAAACCATTCCTGAAGCCCACTATTCAGAAGAAGATTAGACAAGACTATAAAACAAAAAATAATACACATGAAGAATGTGCTTCTTTGTTCAACCAGATGTATGAGACCAAATGGACAGCTCCAGTCCAAAATCAGGATGAGAAAGCAGGAAGGGGCGGGAACTGGTTGAATGGAAACAGGGAACCCAGGGTGGAAAGGGCGAGTGTGCTGTCACATTGTGGGATTGCAACTAATGTCACAAAACAATACGTGTATAAATTTTTGAATGAGATTAACTTGAGCTGTGAACTTTCACCTAAAGCACAATTAAAAATAATAATAAATTAGCCGGGGGTGATACAATTGACAATAAAAAACACAAAGAGTTGCCTCCTGAGCCTGAACAGAAACAGGTGGTGCCTGGATACTATGAAGAGTCTTCATGTGCACGGGCTGTGCAATAAACAAACATATTTCTTCGGTACCTATTATTCTAAATCTTCATCAATAAATCACTACGCCTCAAAAAAAAAAAAAAAAAAAAAAAACCTCTGTGGTGCCCCATACCAACCATTTAGAATTCTCCTTATTATGCCCTAACAGGTCTGATCCCCTCCTACCTCTCTGATCCCATGTCATACTCCCCTCCCTCTTGCTCACTACACTTCAGCACAACCTCTAACTGCCTTGAATTTGACAAGTTTTTCCTGGAAGGATCTCTACACCTGCTGTTCCCTTTGCCTTCCCCATCCCTCCCTTGCCTGCTTTTTTCTTGTCTTGGAGAACCCAGTTCAAAGACCAAGAGTTGACTTTAGTTTGAGATACCAAACTGAAATCACAACCTCCCTGGTTTCTAGTATTACCTAGCCAACCCACTGCTGTCAAGTGGATTCCGACTCATCAAGACCCTAGGAGACAGAGTACAACTGCCCCCATATGGTTTCTAAGGCGGTAAATCTTTACAGAAGCAGACTGCCACATCTTTCTCCTGCAGAGCAATTGGTGGATTCCTACTGCCGAACTTCTGGTTAGCAGCCGAGTGCTTTAACCGCTGCACCACCAGGGCTCCTCTCTATTGTATTAAATTTCTTTTCCTTATTTCTTCTTCTTCTCCCCCCAGCCCTGTTTTTTGTTCCCCACCCCCAACTAGAATGTAAGCTTTATGAGAGCTGATGCCTGGGCTGTCTTCATTGCTGAATATCTCCAGTGCCTGTAACAGCACCCCAGGTACAGTAAAAACAAAAAACCAAGCCCGTTGCCGTTGACTCGATTCCGACTCATAGCAACCCTACAGGCACTCAATAATTATTTATTGAACTGATGTTGAATGAATTAGGAGAGTAGGGAAATAAGGGAGAAGGCTGCCAAAAATTAAACCACTGGGCCAATTACTACACTTTTGCAGTGTTCCAGTGAGAAATGTGGTGGCCAGAGCAATGGTTTCCAATCTTGGCTGCACATTGGAATCACCTGTGGTTTTAAAATGTTCTGAGGCCTGAGTGCCCCCCTTGGAGATTCTGATTTAATTGGTAGGTGAGGCCTGGGCATCAGAATTTTTTAAAGCTCCCGAGTGGATTCTAACGTGCAACCAAGATTGAGAACACTGTCAGAAGAAGGGATGTAGAAGAGAGGCCTGAGTGGAGAGCTATTTAAAAAGCTGTAATAAACAGAACTTGGTGGTAATTAGGAATTGGAGGCAGCAGAAAGGAGGGTGCGTAGGTAGAATCCTAGAATCCTGGCTTTGGTCTGGGTGAATGAAAGACGCAAGTTTGAGGAAAAGATAATAAATTCTGTTTTGTACAGGCTGAATTTGAGGTGCCTGCAAAAATTTGAGTAGAGATGTTCAATCGGTATTTGTTCCTTAATAGATTTATGTTGCCGGAATCAAGAATAGGAAAGTCCTCTAATTTTCAGTAAGATAAGAAATGAAGAAGCAGGCATCTCTGAAAAATATGATAACTGCGTAGAGAACAAGTCCCTTTCCGTTCTACACAGCATGACTCACCTTCTTTACTCAACACCTTCCAAGTCTGTCCTGAAATATTGTTTAACATATTGATATATTTCCAAAAAGGATTATATTATGTATGAGTGAAAAAAAAATTACTGTTCCATAAATCCATCTAACTTACTATTTTTGTACTACTGTTAGGCTTAAAGTATCCCCAAGATCAAATTGCTTGCAGCCTTCAAGTAGCACTTAAACATGTTGTCTTAGTCATCTAGTGCTTCTATAACAGAAATACCACAAGTGGATAGCTTTAACAAAGAGAAATTTATTCTCTCAGTTTAGTAGGCTACAAGTCTAAATTTCACGCATCAGCTCCGGGGGAAGGCTTTCTGTCTCTGTCATCAATCTCCCCCTGGACTAAGAGCTTCTCAGTGCAGGGACCCTGGGTCCAAAGGATACTCCTGGTGCTGCTTTCTTGGTGGTATGAAATTCCCATGTCTCTCTGCTTGCTTCTTTATATCTCAAAAGAGATTTGCTTAAGACACTATCTAATCTTGTAAATCTCATCAATATAACTGCCACTAATCCATCTCATTACATCATAGTGATAGGATTTACAAGACAGGGAAATCGCCTCAGATAACAAAATGGTACCATCATACAATACTGGGAATCATGACCTAGCCAAGTTGACCAATATTCTGGGGGGGGACACAACTCAGTCCATGACATATGTATACATAACAGCTTAAAGTCTTCCTATAAATGAAGATAAACATACCCATCAATACTTCCTTTAAGATTCCTGGTCAAAAATACTCAGACCTAAACTGCCTACTTTGCATAGTTTCCTAACTGGCATTTACTGGGTTACCAAAGATACCAAGTACAGTCTGAAAGTCCACGGCTGCTTGGTTCATTTCTAAGTTAAATTAGACACACTACAACAGGGATTGAAAGGGTGATATATTTAGTTAAGTAACAGATGGGTACATGGACATTCTGTCCAGCATCTATCACATTCCGTTTCTCAGCATTCCAAGGAAGAAAAAAAAAAAAGGAAGAGGGACTCTAAATCTTGAGAGGAAATAAACTAAAAGGGAATGGATCAGGCTTGGACTGAATTTGTTTATTCAAGTAAGAATTTATACCAAGGCATGTGTAGACTGAAAAATTCAAAGGGTATGACTGGCTCAACGGATGTGAGGGCATGGAACAAAACTGGATTAAAGAAGTGATTCAGAATACATTAGACATCAGTAAGGGCTGAAAATGTGAATTCAAATAAATGGATTATTTGCAATATATTTTAAAATTGAAAAAGAAGTGAGTGAAAGATATTCTGAGCCCTCGCATACGGTGTTAACTGTGGTTGAGTGACCCTGCGAAAGACTGAGACCTATGAAACTGAAAGAGCTAGGAGGGGCAGCTGCGGACGTGCGGGACACTGCTCCAAAGGGCGCCGCCACGCTCTGGTGAAAGACATTTCCTCATCGAGAGCGGCAGGAATTTGCTGCCTACGTCCCGGCTCTGAGCTCCCTGGGGCTGCCAGTCAAGCAGGTGAACTGTGAGAGCACAAAGGAATGAAAAATGCTGTGTGGAATGTCAAGGGCCAGGGTCTCAAAGACCGGCATCTTCCTCCACCTCGGGCGCAGCTCCATCCACCTCCACCTGTCCTTGGAGGAGACGCTCACCGGGCGACAGCCCCATAGCCCGGCCCGCTCGAGGCGGACTGCTGCAAGCGGGAGGAGAAGGAAGGGCCGCTAAGTGCCCCGCGCGGAGGTCGGGCTTGAGGGCCACGATCCGAGCCTCCGGGGTCGTAGGCGGGTCACTCCGGGCGAGCACTGCGCGAAGGCGCGCGAGGAAACCACCACGTCCCAGGACCGCCCGCGGCCGGCCCAGTGGGCGTGACGCTATGACGCACGGCACGTGGGTGGTGCGGCGGGGCGGGGCGGGCGCGGCGGGGCGGGGCGGGAGGAAGGAGTGGGAGGGGGAGGCGGAGAAAGTGGGGGCCGAGACGGGGAGAATGGCAGATGCGGTGCTGGTTCCTGAGAGCTGCCGTCGAGCCAGAGCTGCGGAGGAGTTCGGGAAGGCCGCCGTCCGAACCCCTCCCCTTCGTTCCCCCCGCCCCAGCTGAGAGGCGCCTCCGCCGGCCTGAGGGACCGTCCCCTGAACTTCCTCCGGCTTCTGCCGCCGGCGTTGGGAGATGGGCCTGGTCACCCACAACCCCGCGCCCACCGTCGCTCTGACGAGTTGAAGGTACGGACGGGCACGGGAGGAGGTAACGCCCGGATCGGGAGCGCAGGGCTCGGCTCCAGTTCCGAAGCGCGGTCCTCTGGCCGGCCGCCGCCCTCGCGCCCCTCCCCGGGACGGAAATGGATTCGGAAGTCCCGCGGGAAAGGCGCCCCCTCCCCGCGGTTGGGGCCGGGGTCAGGCCTCGGGCTGCTTCCGGGTCCCCCAGGTCGGGCGTCTGCTTGGCCGAGTGGAGTGTGGGATCCACCCCGCACCCCTCTCTGGCCTGCGAAGTCTGTGGCGCCGGCGGCGGACCCGGCCGTGTTCTGAGGCCCTGGAAGCTGGCGAAAACTGAGGGCGGCCAAGGAGGGGCGGCGGCGGGGGCGGAGCGCATTCCTGGTGGGTGAAATCGGCTCTAACGGGACCGGCTTTCGGGCCTCGCCCCCCGCCGTCTGCTGCTTGGGGCCCTGGGGAGAGGTTCGCCCAGGAGAACTACCACCCCCTTCAAAAACGAACAAAATTAATAATGAGAATCACGGAAAACGGTGCAGCATTGGGGTAAAGTATATGTTAATAAGGGTCTCCGGAACTGTCCCCATAATGCTAAATCTTTGGCGTTCGAACCCGCACCCAGCAAGTAATGCCACTACTTTCGTGTTTTTCATCTGGATTCCACTCTGTCGTTGCTCTTTTTTCTCATTTCCATTAATGGGAGGAAAAAGAAGTTTAGGGTTCATTAGCCCCACGACGCAGGCAGTAAATAAAAGAGGGGAGAGAGTGGTCAAGGCTATATATGGGAGAAAGAAAGCTCAATTTTTTTCCACGGTCCTTGAAGATAGAAATACAGGAACGATGCTTTATTCTCACTACTACTACTCAAAATGTTGTTAGGTTAACGTTGGAAAGTATAGCGTGTAAGTGGCGCTGCAGTTTCCAACCTAGGTATTGGCTGGAAATGCTAGTTTTAAGTGTTGGTAAACAGTGGACGCATAAAGCCACCCTTTTCCCTACCGTAAAATGTTTGTGATCTTTCTTTTCCATTCTACTTTTTTGTAAGAGCACGGCTGTTGTTTCACTGTTTTACGGTTTCCTTTTTCTTGTTTAACCTAGATTCCTTTTCCCTTTTGGGTATATGAGTCTGACGGTATTCCTAAGTTTTATTTTCAGTTTTGCCATTAACCAATGATCTCTCTCTTACTGCACATCTTACCACTTCTGCTTATAATTCAAGTCATTACCATATTTGCCTGTTCATGCTTCTTTTACGCCAACTGTCTGAATTGAATTAGTATTTAAAGACTTCTCTATTTAGAAAACGGTGATGATCTTATGTTAATTCTTATTTTCAACTGTTCCTGCCTTGCTACATACAATTCCATGGTAAGGATTTAGAACTAAGCGTTGGATCTTAACCAAATCCTGCCCCCCCCCCCCCGCGCGCAAAAGACCTTTTTATTTGGTAATTTAGTAATGTTCAGCTTCTTAATATTCTCTTTTTTATTACTGTATACAATATAACTGAAGCTTAAATTTCGTGCGTCAGTGGAGAGTGTTTTAATGTTGTCACAGGGTGTCTTTCTGAGAAAAAAAATTACATTTGGTAAGTAATAATTAGTGTCTTTTTTTCTGGTATCTCTGGCTCACAGAAAGAGGCCAATAACATTAACTTGGAAAACTGCAACATCATTTTGAGAATTGAAACACAACCAAATGCCTAGTCTCCAAGATAGTAACTAATTGATGTATTGTTGTTTCATTTGGGGCATGCCTCATTGGATCATTAGAGTTTAGATAAAGAACTGTCCATGTTACTGTCATCTAACTAGTGTTGGAATGTATTTTTTAAAATTTGGAATTGTGGAATTTTTTGTGCCTTTTTTCTTGACTAAATGAAACCATATTATTTTCTATTTAACATGAAAGATGATACTTCAGCATCTTAACCAAAACGAAAACCAAACCCAGCGCCCTCAAGTCTATTCAGACTCATAGCAACCCTATAGGACAGAGTGGAACTGCCCCATAGAGTTTCCAAGGAGCGCCTGGCAGGTTCGAACTGCCAGCCCTTTGGTTAGCAGCAGTAGCACTTAACCACTATGCCACCAGGGTTTCCTTCAGCATCTTAGTGGCTGTTAAATGCAATTCTTAAAATTGAATGTAGGTAAAGTTATAAAGTAGTATTTTTGCAGTTGTGAATGTAAGACACTTCAGGTCACCTCAAAGGATCAAATTGAAAGACACTATTTGTTATGGGATCGCTCTGTGGTATTAAAAAAATATATATATGGGTAATTAAGGCAAACTTTTTTTTTAAACATTTGAAAGAGACTCTTGTACATTATGGCAAGTCCTGATTTTTATCCTAAACACTTTCAATTTATTTCAGAATTTTTTGGCTTCTAATCATGTGTTTCCCTCCCCATCCCCCCTTTTTTAACTGGAGGTCACCGAGGATTGAGAATTTTCCAAGAGGGAGGACAAAGAAAATATTTGTAATAACGTGTAAAAGTTCCTAGTCAAATGTTGGGCACAGAGTAAGCTGGAGGTAAATTTTGTTGCATTTTCATTTGAATTGCCTGTTTATATTTTTTCTTTATTAAGTCTATATAGGAATTTTTAGGGAATGTTTATTGTTTTTCTGATGCAGCTAACAAGTGACAAGTGGCTGTCAAATGCAGGCTAGTTTCTTACAGACTATGTTATCATTTGGGGCCAAGAGAAAAATTAGTCTATCTTGGACTGAAAGCCAAAGTAAAGTTGCATTTTTAAATTTATATTTGGTTGCCTATTGCATAGCATTTAGCAAAGAAGAGCATCATAGCACAGTAGTAGTTTAATGATTGAAAGTATCCATGATAATATATGGAGTACTTTAGCTTAAAGGCTTTGGTTTAACTCCTATTTAGTAAAATGTTACTCTGATTACTTAGGAAAAATAGCTAAATTTTCTATACTTAGGCTGTTTTCTTCCCTCAGAAGCTAATTTTAAGTTTTCTTTGGCCATTTTTTTCTCTTAAGTCATGAGATGTCAGTTGTTTGCTGACAGAATATGCATAACATGGAAACAATACATGTGCCTAACCATACCTGCACAGCTAAAGGCTGAGGGATGATATTCCTTTGCTAAACACATATGTATTTCAGATGTT
Source organism: Loxodonta africana (assembly GCF_030014295.1). Classification (NCBI taxonomy): domain Eukaryota; kingdom Metazoa; phylum Chordata; class Mammalia; order Proboscidea; family Elephantidae; genus Loxodonta; species Loxodonta africana. The sequence goes on along the minus strand of NC_087355.1, from coordinate 50,932,684 downwards.
CATAGACTTCAACCCAAAAAGGTAATGAAATCATTTTTGGGGTGCTTTAAAATTTGGGTACTTGTTTCTCAATAGCTGTTATATGTCAGTGATACTTTCTGTATTAAAGTGTGAAAAATTAGCACTTTTTGATAAAATAGTTTTTGCTTGTATGGCTCTCTTTGTAGTTGCCACTAGACCTGAAGAAGAATTTTTTTATTCTTAACATTTTCTTGACAGCTATGCCATTAGCCTTAACAGCATTATATATCTTTTCCTATTCATGTTGCTTAGTATTTTATTTTAGAAATCATTTATTAGAGAATTACTATTTGTTAATTTGTTTAAAGTCCTACTTGGGGGAAGTTTTGTTATTCAGAAGCCTCAGTAGGGCAATAAGGGGTTGTTTTAATTCTTAAATAAGTTTGTGCTTTGAATTATGAAGCAAAATACTACTTGGAAATCACCGTAGTTTGTTGAAGCCCAAAGAAACTTCAAAATTAAGTCTTGGGTCCAAAAAAACTGGAGTTGGCCTCTTAGGATTATGGACACTTAACATTTTCAGCCTCTAGCCTCTAGAGACCCCTGAGAGTATAAATAGCCCTGCTGTTATGTGAATAGTCGGCAGGATGCGAGTTGAAGAGCGACTCTGGTAGAGGTGAGCCATGAGGTAAGGAACAAGAAACCAAGAGAAGCTATTGGGAAGGTTACAGTATTAGGCTTCAAGGTAAACATTATATGCTATAATAATATATTAGATCACAAAAATAAACTACAGTTAGTATGAATCTACTGGTGATTTCTAAGTTAGGTACAGGTAGTCCCCAATTTACAATGGGGTTCCGTTCTGATGGCCCCTTCATAAGTTGGTTCTGATGTAAGTCAAATACCCCCTTTTTTTTTTTTTTTTTAGTTTTCAGTATTATTGCCTTTTATTGTCAGTATCTTTATAAATCCGATCTTTGAACTTCTGCAGTTAACATTTGAGAATGATAACATCAGCAAATTATGTACTACAACTGCAACATTGTATGTTGTGCATATTACTAATGATAAGATGTACAAAAGATAAAACCAGATGGTCATAAGTGCGGTCCATTGTACCTCAAATATCGTATAAGTCGTGGACTACCTGTATTGGCATTTGCCCCAAAAAATGGTAAGGTGTTTTTGTCCTAAATTAAATTATTTTTATGTGTTACCTCAAATGAGATAATATATGTGAAATGTGTAATAGAAGTATAGGAGTTAACATAAGCTGTGTGATGGCAGGGGCCATTCTCTTTGTTCACTGAAAGGTTTTAGCACAGCATACAGCCTGACGATAATAGGTGCTGACTATTTGTTAGCTGATAAGTTATATATAATGTGTAAGGTATCTATATCATAACTTTCTCTACAGCAGTGCTGTCCAATAAAAATATAATGTAAACCACATATGCAATTTAAGATTTTCTAGTAGTTACATTTAAAAAGTAAAAAGAAACAGGTGGGATTAATTTTGATGTATCTTATTTAACATATCCAGAATATTATTTCAACACACATTGAGTGACTTGATAGTCTTTTATTCATAGCAAGTCTAAGTGTGTGTTTTACTTTTAGAGCTCAATGTAATTCAGCCCACATTTCAAATGGACAGCCTAGCTCTAGGGATATTTTATATGACATATGACAGCTCCGAGAAATTTCTTATTCTTTTCTACAAAAATTCTTTAGTCTTTTTGATAGGCTTTTTCTGATTGACGTGTCTTTTAAGGCCAGGCACAGAAGTGCATATGGCATTGAACTAGAATTGCTGAGTTGAATTGAAAGTTAGGAGACCTGACTTCCTCAGTTTTACAGCTGCTGAAAAATGACATTGTGTCTTACTCTCTTTTCCTGTCTATAAAATGACCTAATCTAATCTAAGAATGTGCTATCATCTGTTTCACTGGGGATTAGGGTAAATTATTTCTCTGAAACACCCGGCTACTCAGATAAGACTGTGAAAAAGAGAACTTCTCATTTTTAGCAACTTGTCCTAACAAGGCTCAGTATAAAAACAAAAGGAAGAAGTCCCTGTGAGACTACTGCATGTGGAGTGTCCTGTTACCTTCCACACTGGAATCAGTTACAATGAATAAGTCAATACAAGGTACTTTTGTAACATGCAGAATCAGGAGATTTGACGAGGGTGGTTTAAGCACCAGATTTTAAATTGCTGATCTATTTAAATACTGCCTGAACTAATCTAACCTTCAGTTTTTGTTATATGAATAACTGGGGCTTCTTATATAGAAATCCTTAAAATCATGAAATGAGCTCCTTTAGAAAGAGGGAATGGGAATTGGTAAGTACATGTAAGTGGGTAAGGAGAGAGAGCAAAATAGAGAGCAAAATAATCATTTAGAAAATACTATCATCTCAGAGTATATGATGCATAGCCCAATGACTGTAATTCTTTTATCTGAACCAAGAGTGGCAGTGGTTATCTGGTAAGCAGCTGAGAGACTTCTCGTTATAATAAAAACCCCAAAAATCTGGTTATAATAGCCAAACAAAATAGATGTCACCGTATACCCTTTAATCAAAAAACATAAAAAAGGGAGGAGGACTTGTTATGGATGAACATTAAGTGTCTTTGGTGTTTTGCATAAACATAGCACACTGATATCCTTAGCAAAAACTTCTGAAATCACGTTGTAGTGAGTTGAACGGTAGCTTCCAAAGTGATACATATTCACGTCCTAATTCCCAGAGCTGTGAATGTTACCTGATTGGGGAAAAGAGTCATTGCAGATGTGATTAAGTTAAGAATCTTGAGGAGATCATCTTGGATGATCTGGGTGAGCTGTAAATCCAGTGACAAGTGTCTTTAAGAAAACAGTAAAGGGCGATTACAGACAGAAAAGGAGGACACAATATGACCGCAGAGGCAGAGACTGAAGTGATGAAGCCACAATCCCAGGAATGTCTACAGCTGCCAGGAGCTGGAAGAGGCAAAGACCGGCTTCTTCCCTAGTGCCTCCTGAGGACATCTAGCCTCCCAAACTGTGAGAGAATACATTTCACTTGTTTGAAGCCACCCGGTTTGTGGTAATTTGTTACGGCAACCACAGGAAACTAACATACAGTCGAAGGCTTCGGTAAACCAAAGATCTGTGCTTATCTTTGTTTTATATCATGTATTATGATTATCATGGACTAGACAGTTCTTCCTTTAGAATTCTAATACTATAATATCTGCTTTTTCTTAGAAATATCAGAGGTAGCACCCTCCAGTTTGAATAGACCTAAAAAATAGATTGTATCCTATAAGACACATTTTTTTTTCTCTCGTCTTTTCTCCCCTCATTCTCCCAACTTGCCTTCCTTGTTCTTGACTTTTTAAGGTGTAGCTTACCTCGCAGGGAAGGAGGGAGGGAGGGAGTAAAATACTGATGGGGATAGACTAACAGGTTTTTGCATCCTTAAGGTTAAATTCCTAGAAGATTCCCCTCCCATTCCTTTACTGGATCTTCCTCTTCTCTTCTACATCTTAGTGTTAGAATGCCACAGGGCTCAGTCCTTACTCTTCTGCATTCACTCCATTGGTGATTTCATCCATTCTTATGATTTTATATAGCATGCATATACCAACAAGCCCCGAATTTATAACTCTAGGCCGGACTTCTTTCTGTGAATTCCAGCCTTATCGAATAGGTATTTGGATATACATTTCTACCTAGATACAAAGGACATCTCAAGTTTAAATGTCTGAAAATGAACTCTTGGTCTTAGCTTCTCTCTAAAACTAATTCTTTTCACAGCCTTCCCCATTTCATTTGATAGCAGTTTCAGCCTTCTAGTTAACCAGGCCAGTCTGCTCCTGCATTGGCCTATCAGCTCTACCTTCAAAGCTTTTGTATCAGAATACGTTCTCATTACCTCCACTGCTACCACCATGAACCGTCATCATCTCCTACCTAGATAATTGTGGTAGCCTTTAAACTATTCTTCCCACTACCCCCTTTCCCCGCTATGATCTGATCTCGATACAATAGCCAGAATGATCCTTTAAACTATTTGGAGCCTAACTGTCTATTCAGAAGCCTCAAATGTTTCCCCATCTAACTTAGAGTAAAAGCCAAAATCCTTATGCAAGTACCAGTTGCTGTAAACTCAATCCTGACTCATGGGGACCTCATGGGATTCAGAATAGAACTGTGCTCCATAGGGTTTTCAGTGGCTGGTTTTTTAGAAGTAGATCACCAGGCCCTTCTTCCCAAGCGCATCTTGGTGGACTCAAGCCTCCAACCTTTTGGTTAGCAGCCGAGCATACCAGCCAGGGATTCCAGAGTCCTTATAGTGGCCTATAAAAATCTCACAGAACCTGACCCCATTACAATCTGACCTGTCTCAAATATTCTTCACCTTGCTAATTTTTCTTCAGCCATATTCTTTGAACATGCCAGGCACATTCTTGCCTTAGGGCCTTTGCAATACCCCACTTTCTAGCAAAGAATCACAATAAAATATTTAAGCAAAATGTTTAGAAAATTATATACTTCTATATAAAGTTATAAGGAGCCCTGGTAGACCAAACAGTTAAGCACTTAGCTGCTAACTGAAAAGTTGGTGGTTCAAACCCACCCAGCAGTTCCTCAGGAGAAAGATAGGGCAATCTGCTTCCGTAAAGATTAACCCATTGCCGTCCAGTCAATTCCGACTCATAGCAACCCTATGGGACAGAGTAGAACTGCTCCATAGAGTTTCCAAGGAGTGCCTGGTGGATTTTGGTGGATTTGAACTGCTGACCTTTTGGTTAGCAGCTGTAGCTCTTAACCACTATTTCACCAGGGTTTTCTCCATAAAGAGCACAGCCAGGAAAACCCTATGGGGGCAGTTATGCTCTGTTACATGGGCTTGCTGTGAGTCAGAATCAACTGGACAGCACCTAACAACAAAATATAAAGCTAAGGAGCAATTTTTAGCAGTGTTTATAATTACCGACCTAGAATGATTTGTGGAAATATAAAAATTGGGTCTTGAAAGAGTAATAGAATTTGGATAAGCAGACAAGATGGAAAAGAGTATTCCAGGCAGAGGCGCAGGCATAGGGAAACATCATGGAGGTGAAACTACGTTTTGTTAAGCTGTTTAACAAATAGGTCATTTGGCTAGAGCGTGGGTTTTTTATGTCGGGAAACAGTGATAGGAGAGACCAAGAAGGTTAGGTTGTAGAGGGCTTTGAGTGTCATGCGAAATTTGGAATTTATTCTTTATCTGTGGGAAGCCAGGGGAGATGTATAAGCAGACCTGGACAAAGAAACTAATATGATAGTTCAGATACTAGATGTTTATTTGAAGGCCTCATTTCAGAAGTAGGATAGTAGAAAGAGCACTGAGACTTTTGGCTCTGCCACAGTAGCTGTGTGGATAAATCCCACAGTATCTCTAAAACCAGTGCTTTCCAGTAGAACTTGCTGTGATGATGGAGTTGTAGATCTGCAATGCCCAATATGGTAACCTCTAGCCACATATGCTATACCAAAAAAAAAAAAAAATCAAACCTGTTGCTGTTGAGTCAATTCCAACTCATAGCGACTGTATAGGACAGAGCAGAACTGCCCCTGGGGCTTCCAGGGAGCAGCTGGTGGATTCAAATTGCCAACCTTTTGGTTAGTAGCTATAACTCTTAACTACTGGGCCACCAGGGCTGCACATATAGAGCGTTTGAAATGTGACTAGCGCAACCAAGGAACTGTATTTTAAATTTAATTTTAATTAATTTAAAGTTAAATGGTCATATGTTGCTAGTCATAATGTATTTGACCAGGCAGCTCTATACTTCAGTTTTCTAACTTATAAAATGTAAGGGCTAGATTAAAAGACTACTGTCATTAAAAGGATAGGTTCCACAGCCAAATAACTGTAACTGGAAAATACCCACCACCTACTTGGATAGTCAGCACACATGGTACATTGAAGGCTTTTAGATGTCTTAATTTTATTGTTTAATTTTATCATACTTATCATGTTTGCTTTACTGCAGAACTTTCTTTCTTGTAACTTCTGTTAATATCACACATGGCTAGTTTTCCTCAGAGCCATACTTTGGAAACATTTTGTTAGATGAATTCCAAGATAGTTCACAGGAAAATGGAGAAGGGATTTCAGCGATAATAGACTTAATTGGGTGACTGACTAGACTTGAAGAATAAGACAAAGGAAGAGAATAAACAGTTCATGAACAGGGTCTTTTAAAAATTTTGTTCTGTATGCAATGCTAAAGCATTCCATTGGAAGCATAGAGACTACAGGAGGCAATATCTTCAATTTTCAAGTGAGAGATGAGGATTTCCTCAGTAAGGATCTCAAGGTTCTTAAATATTTGCCTCATTAAATTGTCACATTTGTACTCAACACTGACATTGTTGATATTTATGGAAAGAAATAATCATAAAAATGCTGGTGTTAGAGCCAACTTTTTTAGTAGTTAAGGATTGACCTTTTTATGAAATTTTGAGAATGTAAGCAAGAGAATGAACCAGAGGTAGATCACAACACGCTAGCCTCTATTTATTCAAGTAGAAGTATGGAATCATGGATGTTCTAGACTTACAAGGCACCTTGAAAATCATCTAGTCCCCTGGTTTTTGTTTTTTCCTAGTTTTTTTTTGCTTTAAGCAGCAAAACCCTTCAAAGAAAGTATTTTTTGAAGCCCTCTAAAACAAAACTAGAGCCTGTATATAAAATAACTCATTTCCTGGGTTTTAATGTATTCTTTTTTTAATGTATTTCAAGTTCTCAGATTTTTTTTCCTCCAAGAACTTTAAGATGCTTCTTATTTCTTAGTACTAGTTGAAAATTCGAGGTGAGATTTGATTAAAACGAGGCTGGTACAGTTCACTTATCTTTGCTATTTCTATTTCAACTAAAAATACAGAGTTTGAAAGTGTGTTTATATATCTTATTAGTCTTATCTGCTGAGATTGCCTGGAAGCAGTGAACACACTTAGCATCTCGTTCTTAGTTTCTGAATACCATTCTCTTCTAAATGGAATCAGGACTCTTTGGAGAGAAAGTCAATTCTAAGCTGAGGCAGGGAAAGAACAGTGAGCCTAGAACATCTTGTTGTGCCAGAAAGTAAGGAAGTGCTGGAAGAATGATGAGAATATATCAAAATGACTCAGAAGCCAGGCAAAAGGGGCTTTCATGGGTCAAATCAGGGAATTTCGGCACTAATGGATGATAAAAATCATGGGTTAAAGTTTAACAAGGAGTAGAATATTTATGTAATCTCTAAACATCTTTGTATTAATTAGAAAGGAGAAACTAGTAACTTTACAGGGGAGGAATCTGGCAGATACCACTAAATGCATAACTTATTAGGATCGGTGCAAAGCTGGTTTCTGAGGTGGAGTCTGAAGATGTCCCAGATGTCCCGCTTTTCCAAGCTGCTGTTCCAGTCCATCATCTCTGACGTTAGCTACTCCCTCTCCCTTCAGTACTCTCCCTCCTGTCTTCGGGTTTCCTAATTCACTGCAAAATCTGACAGACTCATGACCTGTATAAAGAAAATGGTGCATGCAATTGCAGAGGTTGGCAAGTCCCAAAGTCGTGGGTCAGGCGTAGGCTTCTGCTTGGCTCTCAGTCCCTGCCGGAAGGCACTCACCTTTCTTGCTCTGTAGGCCAGGAAGCCCACTATGCCATCTCCTGTGGGTCTTTCCTGCCAGTCTCTCCTTCCTTGGTGGTAGTGGGCTTTTCTTTCTGCTCTGGAATTGGTTCTCTTTTAAAGCAAAACTGACCAATCCCCTTGGTGGGCCACAATTCTCTTACTTGCACAGCCCCACCCAGTCACCTGGGTGGGAGTTACAAGACCATGGCTAGAGAGGTCATACTAGGTAATTCATCATGTTGCCACCACCTTAACTAAGTGGTTAAAAACATTGTCAGTATTGGGACAAACCATCATCATGTGTCTCCTAATATGAAGCATTGAGGAAGACACAGCATCACTTTTGTGGAATTCCTACCAAAAATACATGACTTGAATCTAATCATGAGAAAACACCAAGCATACCCAGATTGAGGAATATTCTATAAAACAAATGGTCTGTGTTCTTCACAGATGTCAAGGTCAGGTAAGACAGAGGTTTGAGGAACTATTCTAGACTGAGGGAATCCAAGGAGATAAGATAACTGAATGTAATGGTTGATCCTAGATTGGATCCTGCACTGGGGGGAAATAGCTGCGAAGGACATTACTGGAACAATTGGCAAAATTTAAATACAGACTATGCATTAGAAATTTCCTAATTTTGATAGTTCTGTGGTTATATAAGAGGATCTTCTTAGGAAATCCACACTGAAATGTTCAGTAGTAAGGGATTTGATGTCTCAACTTTCTATTGATTAAAAATAAAAAAAATAAGAGGGGAGGGAGGGAGAGAGAAAGTCGGGAATGACAAAGCAAGTATAGGATAAAAGGACATAGGAAGTTCGTTGTACTATTTTTGCAACTTTCTGTAAGTCAGAAATTACAAACAAAAGTTACAAAAAATAGGTTTAATTATGTAAGAATGAATACATTAATCTTACCCCTGATTAAAATATCCCGAGAACTTCAGCTAAACTGAATGATAACCAGTGAGAAACGTGGCTTTAGTAAACAAAATAATAGTCTATGTAAACACTCATGTAACTTCTTTCAGCAAAATATTATTGACTTGCCTACCATATCAATCTGTACTAAGTGCCAGGAATAGAATACAGGATTGAATAAGAAAGAACTTACCTTCAGGAAATTTACAGCGATGAAGACAGTAAATAGTTGGAGTGTCTGGAACGCTCAAACTGATAGTAGGAATTTAGGTCGGTACAGCAATTTTAGAAAGCTGTTTTAGCAGTATCTGCTAAAGCTGAATATACCCTAAAGAAACCAGCAATTCCATTTTTAAGTGTATATCAAACAGAAATAAATATATATGGTCACCAAAAGACTTGTTCTAGAATGTTCCTAGCAACGTAATACTGGCAACTACCCAAGTGCCCATTAATAGTGGAATAGATGAATAAACTGTGGTGTATTTACACAATAGAAAATTATTTAGCAGTGAAAATGAACAAACTATTGCTGTGCTCAACAATCTGGGTAAATCTAACGAATCTGATGTTGAGCTAAAGAAACTAAAACACACAGAAATGCATACTGTATGATTGTATAAATGAAGGCATTTGAATGTGCAGATCATAACAAATTATGGATAACACTTCGAAGAATGGAAATTTCAGAATACTTAATTGTGCCCATGCAGAGGCTGTACAAGGATCATATCGAACAAGGGGCTACTGCATGATTCAAAATTGGAAAAGGCATACATCAGGGTTGTATCCTTTCACCATACTTACTCAATCTGTATGCTAAACAAGTTATTTGCTGGACTATATGAAGAAGAACATGACATCAGAATTGGAGGATGACTTGTTAACAACATGTGCTATGCAAATGGTACAACCTTGCTTGCCAGAAATGAAGACAGCATGACGTACATACTGATGAAGGTCAAAGACCTTCAGTGTGGATTATACCTGAATGTGAAGAAAACTAAAGTCCTCACAGCTGGACCAATAAACAACATGATGATAAATGGAAAAGAAATTGAAGTTGTCAACCTCTATGGAAGCAGCAGCCAAGAAATCAAATGATGTCTTGCACTGGGCATATCTGCTGCAAAAGACCTCTTCAAAGTTGTCACTTTGATGACTAAGGTGCGTTTGACCCGTTTGACCCATTTGACCCACACCATAGTCTTTTCGGTTACCTTATATGCATGCAAAAGTTGGAGAGTGAAAAATGAGGACAGAATCGATCCATTCAAACTGTGGTCAAACTGTACTTTGGCCCGCCAAAGGAATGAACAAATCAGTTTTAGAAGAAATAACCAGAAAGTTTCTTAGGAACAAGGATGGCAAGACTTTGACTCACTTATTTTAGACATATCTGTAGAAGAGGACATCATGTTTGGTAGAGGGTCAGCAAATATGAGGGAAGCTCTAGTGAGGTAGATCGACAAAATAACTGCAACAATGCACTCAAACATACCAACAATCATGAAGGTGGTCCAAGATCGGGTAATGTAACATGTAAAAGTAGCCCTTGTACAAAAGGGTTTTTAAAAAAAATGAAGAGTAGATGTGGTGTATACGGGAGGTAATTAAGGATTTGCCAGCAGAAACAAACTATAAGGAATTGTATATCTTCCTACTTCAGTCTGCCTGCCCTCTCGTACATCTTCTGACTCACACACTGCCTGGCTGTCTATTACATGTGAGCTTTTGTGTTGGCTTATCTGACTTTCTTTGCCTCTTGTCTTTAGTTCTTTCCCCATGTCTGCTTCATTCCTCATTTTCTTCAAATTAATTTTGTTTTTGTTTGTATGTTCCCAGATAAAACGTTAAAACTCACTAGTGTTACGAGAGAAAGACTGGCCTAGCCTGGGACAGAATCTGGCCATCCTTCTAAGAAGCATTCTGGTTGTATTTCTTCTAAGATTGATTTGTTTTTCTGGTAGTCCATGGTATATTTAATATTCTTTGCCAACACTACAATTCAAATACATCAATTCTTTTGTCTTTTTTCATTAGCTTCATGTTTTGTAGCCTTTTGACTCTTTAGTCTTAGTTATCTAGTACTGCTGTAACAGAAATACAAGTGGGTGGCTTTAACAAACAAATTTATTTTCTCACAGTCTAGGAGACTAGAAGTCCGAACTCAGGGCACCGGCTCCAGGGGAAGGCTATCTCTCTGTGTTGGCTCTGGAGGAAGGTCTTGGCATCAGTCCTACCCTGGGTCTAGGGATCATGGGTCGAAAGGACACAGTCCGCTCCAGGTACTTCAGTCTTGGTGATAGGAGGTCACTCTTCTCTCTGCTTGCTTCTCTCTTTTATGTCTCAAAAGAGGTTGACTCAAGATACAACCTGATCTTGTAGATTTTCTCATACCTCATTAACATAACTGCCTCTAATCCTACTTTATTAATATCATAGAGGTTAGGATTTACAACACATAGGATAATTACATCAGATCACAAAATGGAGGACAGCCACACAATACTGGGAATCGTGGCCGAGTCAAATTGACACGTATTTTGGAGGACACAATTCAATTCATGAAACATTGTATCTTCATGTCTTATTTAAAGATCTACTGTCTCTTGTTGCTTTTTTGAATTGGTCCTTAAGTTGATGCTTCACGGAATTCTGTGATTACATACCGAATGCATATAATTTAATAGCAATGTTTTAGAGTTGTATTATAGCCTATTTTATTTCATTTGAATTTGCAGTGAGAAAACTATAACAATAAGCCTTTATGGTTGTTTCCCTCCTGTGTAATTCTTACTCGATTGCTTTAGAAAATACTCCCCTACTTATTTTCTTTCTTATAAAATTAATGAATATATTCTTTGTGTTTGAGTTTCAGTCTCATTTTGAGAGGACATGTTTAGAGAGGAACTAATACGAGTGCTGCATGTCCAGAGGAAAATAGACACATTTTGTTTATTTTGCCTCTTGTTCCAAGAGATGCTATTGTCCCTTCTGAGAATTAAGCTATAATTCGAAGAGGATTTTGAAGATCGCTTCTAGGATCTCTACCAAATCCAGCCTGTACTCTACTTTCTTATGTATATATACCATAAATTAAACACACACACAAAGATTTAGCTAATCAGAGGTTCCCCTCCTGCTGCCCAGGAGAAAGAGGGAAATGAGCTTCTAAATTTGGAGAAGTGGGGTGCTGCTATTAGCAATAATTTATATATTTAAAAAAAAAAAAAGTTCTGAAAAAAAGTGGTTAGAGCGAAATCAACCCACTTCTCTTATTTGGACTATTAGAAGCATTATTCAGATTAATCATGAAACTTGGTAAAATCCAATTTTCGAAGATTATATTCACTCTACTGGATTTACTAAGACAGAGAGTGTACAACACTTGAGAGAATTTGGAGATCTTAAAAAGAACGGAAACAAAAATATGTTTATCCCAAAAAATCTTGATTACCCTCTTTTAACCCTTAAGTTTTTTTTTTTTTATTGTATTTCAGATGAGGGTTTACAGAACAAATCAGTTTCTTATTAAACAATTAATACACATATTGTTATGTGACATTGGCTGCCACCCCTATAACTGTCAACACTTTCTCCTTCTCGACCTTGGGCTCCCTGTTACCAGCATTCCTGTCCCTTCCTGCCTTCTCATCCTTGCCACTGGGTGGGTGTGTCCGTGTAGTCTCGTTTTGTTTGATGGGCCTGTCTATGATGGAAGGGTTTAACTCAGGAGTGGCTTAGGTACTGAGTTAAATGGAAGTCCAGAGACCATATTCAGAGTTTCTCCAGTCTCTGTCAGACCAGTAAGTCTGGTCATTCTTAAGTCTTCTTCTGAGTAGTAAAACTGACTGTACATTTGTATATCAGAATCATAACTTTTTTAGAACTCCAAGGGATTTTAGCAATTAAAACCAACCCAAAACGTTTGGTTTTAATTGCTAAAATCCCTTGGAGTTCTAAAAAAGTTATGATTCTGATATACAAATATGCAGTCAGTTTTTATTACCTCAGTTTTCAAATAAGGAAATTGAAATTTCAAAATATGAAGACTTGGCTAAATCAGCAAGCCACTGAATAAAGAGAGAGAGCTTGAAGGCTCTTGGAATAACTTAGGGGCCAGTCCTAGAAGTGGCATTCATCATTGCACCCACATTGCATTGGCCAGCACGAGTAACATGGCCCCACCTAGCTGCAAGGGGGGTGGAAAGTATAGTCCTCTGTGTACTCAGGGAGCACTGGTGGTGCAGTGATTAAGAACCTGGCTGTTAACCAAAAGACTGGCAGTTCGAATCCACCATCCACTCTGGCTGCTCCTTGGAAACCCTATGGGGCAGTTCTGCTCTGACCTGTAGGGTCACCATGAGTTGGAATCAACTTGATGGCAATGGGTTTGGTGTTTGTTTTTTTTCTTTTGGTGTAATGCGCTCAGGAGGTAAATGAGACAGGCAAGTATAACATCATTTCTGCCACAGTAATTTTTTCCTATTGTTCAGATGATACAGAGAAGCTGTTACTGAACTAAAATCACAAAGCCACTTGGTGGAGCTCTACAGAATCCAGATTTCCTTAAATCAGCTTATAATATGCTTGTTTCTGAGAAGACATTAAAATAATTGAAAGGCATTTAGATTGTATTTCTAGCACCATTGCTGGCTCTTTCTCACGGGGCATCAAATAAATATTTTACCTTTCGTGTCTTACATTTTAAATAAAGATATTGATAATTGGCTTACCTTATAAGGAATGATAAAGTTAGTTAATACTCTTCACTTCTCTCCTACCTCCTAGTTCGTTGCATAGTGCCTGGGGTCTTAAAAGCTCGCAAGTGGCTACCCAGGGCACAACAATTGGTCTCTATTCACCGGGAACAACAGAGGAAGGAGAGTCAGGAATAGAGGAGGATATGGAATGTGTGGGTAATTGCCTCTGTGAGCAACTGCCTCCTTTGCCATGAGACCAGAAAAACTGGATGGTGCCTGGCTGCCATTACTGAACATTTTAGTCAAAGATTCCATAGAAGAATCCTGATCAAAAGAGGGGAGATGCAGGCCAGAATTTCAAATTCTCATGGCCTCTAGACATTCTGGAGCCATGGAGATTAGTTGAACCCCTGAAGCTATTGTCCTGAGATAATCTTTGATCCTTAAACCAAAAATATCCCCTGAAGTCATCTTAAAACTGAACAGTAGTTTAACTTAACTAGTAAAGAAGGTCTGCCTTGAGCATTGTGCTCTTTTAAGAACTATATATGGGATCAAATTGACAACAGCAACTCGAAAGATTGGATAGGAACCTTTGGGTGCAGTGAGTTTATGTTAATGAGGAAGTAACAACTCAGAAAAGGAGTTTGAGAATGGCTGTCGGAAAAACAGCACAGGGGTAGCGTCTGACTTCCTCTAACTTCCGGCGGGGGTGGGGGGGAGGGTTGGAGGAAGAATCAAGATCAACAGCCCAAGGCTGATTCCTGTGAGGCAAAGGTCAGAGATGCCTTCTCTCTCTGCCATCTTTACCAACTCTGACAACAACCGGTCCTTCCACAGCACTCTCTACTGGGTTCAATAATTCATTGCAGTGGCCACACAGAACTTACAGCCGATATTCATGATTATGGGGTTTATTAGGGAAGTAACAGTTACAGTTTAGGTTCAGGAACACTCAGGATACAGTTCTTCCATCAGGACATCCTCTTCTCCACTGTGCTTGGAGGCACGCCTCTCCCTGGCCCTTGGCCTCTGCCCATAGTCATTCAGCTTTCTCTCTTCGTGGGCTAGGAATCCTACCACGCCAGGTCTCTGCTACCAGTCTCGCTGTCTTCAGTGTTAAAGCTGTCTCTCTCTGTCTCCTGGGTCCAGGAGCTTCTCAGTGCAGTGATCCTGGGTCCAAAGGTGCACTTTCTGCTCCTGGCTATTCTTCCTTGTTGGTGGTAGGGTCCTTTTTTTCCTGGGTGTCTCATTTCCAGCCCAGTGGGATGGTAAACCTGACCAGTCCCCTTGGTGGGCAGTTACCCTGTCTGCACAGTTACCATGTCCTACCTCGGTGGGAGTTACGTGACCATGGTAAGAAAAGCCACACAAAAGCACCACCATTGCATGGCTCAAAGAATATAATTATTGTCACTAAATTGTACATGTAGACACTGGTGAATTGGTATGTTTTGCTGTGTATATTCTTAACAACAACAAAACAAAATTTAAAGGAAAAAAATACTTTTCAGTGGAAATTGGCATTTTAAGTGAAGCTGACATAATAATACTGTAGTATCTCTATCTAAGGAGCACTCGTGGCACGATGGCTAAGATCTTGGCTGCTAACTGAAAGGTTGACAGTTCGAACCCACCAGCCACTCCACGGCAATCTGCTTCTGCGAAGATTTACAGCCTTGGAAACCCTGTGGGGCAGTTCTGGTCTGTCCTGTGGGGTTGCTGTGAGTTGGAATCAACTCAGTGACAATGAGTTTTTTTGGTAACTCTGTATCCATTCACATCAATGATTGGAAAACCTGGTGGCATAGTGATTAAGTGCTATGACTGCTAACCAAAAGGTCGGCAGTTCAAATCCTCCAGGCACTCCTTGGAAACTCTATGGGGCAGTTCTGCTCTGTCCTATAGGGTCGCTATGAGTCAGAATCGACTCGACGGCAGTGGATTTTGGTTTTGGGTCTGTATACATATTTGGAGCCCTGTTGGCACAGTGGTTAAGAGCTTGGCTGCTAACCAATAGGTCAGCAGTTCAAATCTACCAACTGCTCCCTGGAAACCCTGTGAAGCAGTTCTGCTCTGTCCTGTAGGGTAGCTGTAAGCCGGGATCAAATCTATGGCAACGGGTTTTATAACATATTTATATTCAACTGCCCACTGAATATACAATATTGATTAGCTTTTTTCTTTTTTGTATAATGTGTTTTCAATAAGTGTGATAGATTATTTAGGCCACCTGTACACATCGTCATTATTTTTGCATTATGAATCTGAGCTATTGGCTTCAGGTTGATAGTTGTTTTTTAACCCTCCCAAAGACTTAACTTTTATGTAAAGAGCTACAACTTCTCATCTTAATGAAATAGAAGTATGTTCTAACTAAAGTGTGAATGTGAATATTATAGTAATAGCATAAATTAGTGAAAGCAGAAAAAATTTATAGAAACTGATGTTAAATTTTACTGGCAAGTTAAATTCTGACCTCTCATCAGTAGCAGTTAACCTCTTGTTGTCCTTTAGACTCTTTGGAGAATCTATTGAAAGCCATGGAGGTATCTTATTCCAAGAATATACATGTCTTCACAATTCCATACATATAATTTCAGATATTTCATAGATTTTTCGGAAGTCTTTCCATGCATTAGCTGCTGTGTTTAAGCATTTTTACTCTTTTCCAGACATTTGTTGTATCACATTTACTTTGTTAGCAGGCTGTATAAAGAAGTGTTTAATGAGTCAGTTTTTATAGAGTCTGTTTCATAATGTTATTTAGATAGTGCGAATGGTTATACAACTTGAAGAATATAATCAGTGTCACTAAATTGCACATGTCAAAGTTGTTGAAATGGTGTATTTTTTTCTGTGTATAGTTTCACCCCCTCCCCAAGATAAATTTAAAAACAAAGAACAGCACAAAATCCTATAGGCTTGGCCCCCAAAATAAGGCTCCTACTTTTTTGTAACCTTAGGTACCAAAAATAAAAGTCTCATTAAAACATAACTAAAAATTTCACTCTATAGTCATTGTCGGGTTAAAGGGTTATAGTGAGGTCCGCCCTTAACAATCTATGGTATAGAGATGATTGTTGTTAATAGCCGTTGAGTCAGCCATGTACAACAGAACTAAACGTTGGCCAGCCCTATGCCATCTTCAGGAGCCTTGGTTTGCTCAATTCTTACAATGATGATAAGAGAAACTTCTTAAATTTTCTGTGTCTGTTAGTGAATCATGAAAGTAGCTGAGTTGGTTTTCACCAAATTTAGAGGAAGTCTTGGGACAATATAATAACTGTTAATGTTTTCATGCGTATTCTTCCAGAAATTGTGTATGCATATGCAAGCCTGTGTGGGTTCATACTATACATACTATTTTGCAGTTATGTTTGTTCACTCAGCATTTTATTATAGGGGTCTTTCTGTATTATTACATATAAATTGTGGTTCATTTCTTTTTACCAGTTCCCTATTGGACGTATTAGTTATTTCTGGGTTTTATGATTTTTGTTTTGTTGTTTTTTTTTTTTTTTTTGCTTCTGTCAACTATCCTGCAGTGAATTTCCTTGTATAGTATATGTTTGCATACTTTCAGCCTATATCTTCTGAAGGATAACCTCTTACATGTAAATTGCTGAGTCAAAGAAAATTTTGAAGTTTGAAATACCACATTGCTTCCCCAAAATTATGCTGATTTGCACGCCTCTCAACTGTATATGGGAGCCCTGGTGGCACAGTGGTAAAAAAAAGAGCTCGGGTGCTAACCAAAAGGTCGACAGTTTGAATCCACCAGCCACTCCTTGAAAACCCTGTGAGGCAGTTCTACTCTGTCCTGTAGGGTCACTGTGAGTCAGAACTGACTCACTGGTAACAGGTCTGGTTTTTAAGTATGTGTGAGAATGCTTATTTCACTACACATACTCCCTGACACTTTATAGCTTTTGTCAATAATCTAATATGCACAAGGATGGTATCTAATGTCTGAATTTTAATATGTTTAGCTATGATTGTTACTGAATATTGCTTACTGTCTTCCTAATTTTTATAATTCCTTTTCTCCAAACTGCCTTTTTGTATCTTTGTTCTTTTTGGTATTAGATTGTACATCTTTTTCTTATTAATGTGTGAAAGCTGTTTTATATTAAGGAAACGTGTTCTTTATTATATCTGCTTTTCTAATTTATCATCTTTTTTTTTTTTTTACTGTATAATCCCATTGCTGTCAAGTCGATTCCGAATCATAGCGACCCCATAGAACAGAGTAGAATTACTCTGCTGGGTTTCTAAGGCTGTAAATCTTTACAGAAGCAGACTGCCACATCTGTCTTCTGCGGAGCGGCTGGTGGGTTCGAACTGCCAACCCTGCAGTTAGCACCCGAGCACTTTAACCACCGTGTCACCAGGGATCCTTTTTTTATAATATAGAAATATTAAATTTTTAGTATTCAAACTTTATTTTCTTTTGATGATTATATGCTCTAGTTTGAACCTTTCGTCCCAGTATAAGAATTAATAGCATCCCCACTCACTCTTACAAGGCTTTCATTTGAATAATAAATTATATTACTATTGAACTTCTAGACATGTGTATTTTGAAAAACTCCCTAGGTGATATTGGTTAAGGTACCACTGGTTTAATATTTTAAGTGATAAATTCTAAGGATAAGGTCCAAGATAGATTGCATGTATAATTCTGTTCTATGATACATGTATTGAACCCTGCAGAACTAAAAGCATTTGAGATGTAAAAGAAAGGAAAAATGTGTAAAGAAAATATGCTGATAATTTTTGTAATACCTGCCTTTACACTCTATATTTTTCTTTGAATTAAGAAACTATGCTGGAAATAATGGGAAAATGTAAATTGAAGGAACATGACTAAAGTTTGCCTGAGTGTAATGTTTTCTAGGTTTTCTTTGTCTTGGGAAACCAGTGTATTACTTTTTCAAGGGCATGTGTGGATATCAATCAGCTCAGAAAACATTTTTTTTATTTTAACCTTTTAATTGTGATATAACAGTCATCCAGAAAAACACGTGAACCATGAGTTTTAGGTCAGTGATTTATCACAAAGTGAACGTACCTTTGTAACCACTATAAAGGTTCTCTTCTGTACCCCCTCCCAAGAGGTAGCCACAGTCCACACTTCTAACATCATAGATGAGTTCTTCCTGTTTTTGAACTTTATGTAAATGGGGTCATACAGTTTGTATTCTTTTGGATGAGGTTAATGTTTGTTTTGTGTATAGCAGTATTTTTTTTTTCATTGTTGTATACTGAAGTTGAATATACCACAATTTATCCATTGTACTGTTGGTGGAAATGTGGGTTGTTCCCAGTATTCTGGCTATTACAACTAACACTGCTATGAACATCGTTATGTATGTCTTCTGATGCATGTTTGCATTCATTTCTCTTTTTCACTTATTTCTAGGAGTCAAATGGCTGAGTAATAGGGTAACTATATGTTCAAATTTGGTAGTACTGTCAAACAGTTTTTCAAAGTAATTGTGCCGTTTTATATTCACAGTGGCAGTGTAAGAGAGTTCCTGTTCCTCCATATCTTTTGTCAACACTTGGAAATGTCGACCTTTTAATTTTAACTATCCTGCTGCAGATGTAGTGGTCCCTCAGTGCAGCTTCAATGTGTATTTCTCTGATGACTAATGATGTTGAACACTTTTTCATATCCTTTTGTGAAGTGCCTATTCAAGTCTTTCTCCCATTTTTCCATTGGATTTTCTGTTTTTTTCTTACTTATTTGTAAGTGTTCTTTACATATTCTGGATACTAGTCTTTTATTATTTATATGTGGCAAATGTCTTCTCTCTAATACTGCTTCTTGATTTTATTGTAGTCTGATTTATCAGTCTTTTTTATGGTTAGTACTATGTATGTTCTCTTTAAGAAATCTTTTTATTCTCTTCCATTGTCTTCTAGAAGCTTCATGGTTTTATTTTCACATTTAGATCTATTAAACACCTGCAATTTATTTTTATGCATGGGGTGATCTATACATCAGGTTCCTTTTTTTTTTTTCCCCCTCAGGTGGATAACCAGTAGAACTAGTACTTTATTTTTTTTTTTTTAAGGCTATTCTTTCTTTAGTGCTGGAAACCTTGTGGCATAGTGGCTAAGTGCTACGGCTGCTAACCAAGAGGTCAGCAGTTCGAAGCCACCAGGCGCTCCTTGGAAACTCTATGGGGGCAGTTCTCCTCTGTCCTATACAGTCGCTGTGAGTTGGAATTGACTCCACAGCAGTGGGTTTGGTTTTTTTTGTTTTTTCTTTAGTACTCAGCAATACCACATTTATCATAAATCAGCTGTCCATGTATATGTGGGTCTTATTTTGGGGCTCTTCTATTTCATTGGTCTTTGTATCCCTACTTGTGACATACCACACTGTCTAAATTACTGTAACTTTATAAGTCATTATATCTGGCGGTGTAAGATACTCTCCCACCCCACTTTATTCTTTCTCAAGATTATGTGGGCCATTCTTAGCCTTTAGTATTTGCAGTACGTTTTATAATTCGTTTGTCAATTTTTTAAAAGAGCAGTGAGGAATTGTTGAAGTCAGAATGATAATGATCAGGCATTTTATGATGATCATATATTTTGTGGAATATTTTAGTAATGATCAGGTCAGAATACACATGTCCTAGTTGCTATTTCAGCATAGGTGGTTTTATATTCTTTTGCAGACTACCTAAGAAATTGGCCTTATATTAAAAAAAAAAAAAAAATAATTGTTAAAGAACATACTTGTTTGAAATTTCATATTGAGTTCGTAAGTTTTTAAAAACATGCAGAAGAATACAATTAAGTGGTCTTGTTTTTTTTCCTCCCCCTCAGGGCATCTATGGTAACAGCCTCCTTTAAGTCGAACTTTTTCAAGAATTCTCTGAAGAAACCAAGTATGATTTTCTTATATCATGACATCATCTGAATGCAAGAACAAGAAACAGGTTTTATCTCTAAATATAATGAAGGGCTGTGTGTAAACACTGACCCTGACTTAATTCTAATGAGCATTTTAGACATGAGTTTACATCGGCAAATGGGTTCAGATCGAGACCTTCAGTCTTCTGCTTCATCTGTGAGCTTGCCTTCAGTCAAAAAGGCACCCAAAAAAAGAAGAATCTCAATAGGCTCTCTGTTTCGAAGGAAAAAGGATAGCAAACGTAAATCAAGGGAGTTAAATGGCGGGGTGGATGGAATTGCAAGTATTGAAAGTATACATTCTGAAATGTGTACTGATAAGAACTCCATTTTCTCTACAAATACCTCCTCTGACAATGGATTAACTTCCATCAGCAAACAAGTTGGAGACTTTATAGAGTGCCCTTTGTGCCTTTTGCGGCATTCTAAAGACAGATTTCCTGAGATAATGACTTGTCATCATAGATCTTGTGTGGATTGCTTACGACAGTATCTAAGGATAGAAATCTCCGAAAGCAGAGTTAATATCAGTTGCCCAGAATGTACTGAACGGTTTAATCCCCATGATATTCGTTTGATATTAAGTGATGATGTCTTGATGGAAAAATATGAAGAATTTATGCTTAGACGGTGGCTTGTTGCAGATCCAGATTGTAGGTGGTGTCCAGCTCCAGACTGTGGGTAAGAAAATATTGTTTGTTTTTTTCTTGAAGTAAATTTTTTTCATTATGGATAAAATAAGAATTTGCTGACTACTGCTCAAAAATCTTAACATGCCAGGGAATTTATTTATTCAATAGACCAACATACATTGAGTACATGCTGTGTTTCAGGCACAGTGTTAGTTAAGGCAGGAATCCTATATTATTCATTTTTGTATATTATCTGCATTTCATATTCATTTAAGAGCATTTTCAGAAGAAGAGGGTATGATGGTTGAGTATAGGATCTAGTTGTGTACAAAATTGACTTTCCCTATCGATTTGAAGAATTTTTATTTTGGTGTAACAGATAAAATGATCAGGATTTTTTTCTTTTTTTGGGAAATTTTTGTGGTCATAAACTTAAATGACCCTTAAAAGGGGATTTTAACATGTTACAGTATGATATGCTCATATTGATAGATACTAGCATTTGCTGGTCTCAAGATCTCAAGATCTAGAACTTATGTAATATTTCAGTCTGCTCAAGTTTTTGAGTAACAAATACCAATTTCCCAACATTAAAAAAAAAAAATGCCCGTTAACAGTAGAATGGATAAATACATTTGTTTTAGTGATTACCCCTTGAGAGGACGAGGAGGGGATGTGAACTCCGAGGGACAATCAGAGGGCTTCTGAAGCCGCTGATATATAAGGTAACCATAGGTTCTGGTTTGCCCAAGGTAGTTCTGATTCTTGCTTATTGTACTAGTATAATTTTTATTAGCAGTACCTTTCTTTCTTAAGTGTTTTATTTAGGCTGTGAATTATATGATCACCATACTGATCATGTTCTTGTGTGGTAGATACGTGGGTATCATTTTATTCTTTATAAATTCTTTGTATGTATGACATATTTCTCAGTAAAATTTTAAAATTTTTCAGAAACTCATTTGGGATATTTTTGCATATTTTTTCTCATGAGACTCTGTTATTATAAAAAATGGCTTAGATCTATTGGTCCCTTCCCACTCGGAACAAAGGAGAATGAAGAAAACCAAAGACACAAGGAAAATACTAGCCCAGAGGACTAAATGAACCAGAGACTCTGCCAGCCTAAGACCAGATGTGCCCGGCTACCAGCAGTGACAGCCCTGACAAGAAACACAGTAGAGAGTCCTGGACAGAACAGGAGAAAAATGTAGAACAGAATTCAAATTCACGTTAAAAAGAACAGACTTAGTGGTCTGTCAGAGACTGGAGGAACCCCAAAACTATGGCCCCTGGACGCTCTGTTAACCCAGAACTGAAACCGTTGCTGAAGCCCACTCTTCAGGCAAAGGTTAGGCAGGACTATAAAACAAAAAATAATACAAGTGAGGAATGTGTTTCTTAGTTCAGTCAGATATATGAGACCAATGGGTAGCTCCTGTCCAAAAACAGGATGAGAAGGCAGAAAGGGACAGGAACTGGTTGAATGGACATGGGACCTGGGGTGGAAAGTGGGAATGTGCTGTCATGTTGTGGGGATTGCAACCAATGCCACAAAACAATGTGTATAAGTTTTTGAGTGAGAAATTAACTTGAGCTATAAACTTGGAAGTAAAGCACAATTTAAACAATAAATAAAACAAGAGAACTCTGGCTAGGTAGGAAAAATGATGGAAAAATGGTATTATATTTCCAATGAAAGAAGAAATCAACGTGTGCCTATCTTAAAAAAAGAAGAAAAAAAGGTTTAGTATCCTGAATATTTTGAAGATGATACCATAAATGTTGACTAAAATATAAAATAATAGAAACACTTTTCTTTAAAAGATACTTCTGTTATGAAAACAACTACTTAATTGTTACATATTTAACAAAGAAATTGTCCTTAATTTGGTCATAAATTAATTTTTGGTTTTGGTGGTTGAATACAGAGATCTGAAAAAATGTGTCAAATTACTTTTATTATTTGTGTATTTTCATTTGTAGTTGATTTATTCTGGCTCTCTAGATTAAGAGTTTATTTTATATATTCATTGACATTATAGGTTGTGTGGTTGTGTTCTGTAGAAAACATCACCTAGTAACATGAAATTTATATGTACACTTTGTAAACAGAATACTACATGAGCCCTTGTTAAAGGTTACAATTTTACTTAGTATGAACATGTACAGACTTGACTTTGAATCAGGATTAAGGATTAAGTGACATAGGTCTTTAATGCTTCTAGCATAATTATTGTTATATAATGATTAAAATAAATCTTTAATGTTCCTGTGATTAAGTTATAAATGTTTAAACACTTGTCTTTAAAGAGTTTGTTACATGCTTTACAGAGTGGTAAGCACACTTTCACAGAGTTAACACTGCAAAGATTCATTCTGGCAACTAGTACTCTGTTGTTTAGAGACAGATTTATTTTCCTAGCATAATTTTCAGTACACAATAAGCACTTTATAGTTCTCATTTAACACTCCTCATCTCCATTTCTGAAGTAAGTTTCGTTTTTATTTTTTAAATCGGACACTTATTTAATGCACCTGTGTATCAAGTATTGGAGATTGAATGATGAACAAAAGACAAAACTCGCAGCCCTCTTGGAACTTATTAAAACCTTTGGACCCTCAGAGGGACATTTTTTTTTTTTATTGTACTTTAAATGAAGGTTTACAGAGCAAATTAGTTTCTCATTAAACAGTTAGTACATGTATTGTTTTATGCCATTGGTTGCCAATCCCATGACATGTCAACACTAACCCCTTCTTGACCTTGGGTTCCCCATTACCAGCTTTCCTATCCCCTTCTGCCTTCTCCCTGGGCTCGTGTGCCCATTTAGTCTCATTTTGTTTTATAGGCCTGTCTAATCTTTGGCTGAAGGGTGAACCTCAGGGGTGACTTTAGTACTGAGCTAAAAGGTTGTGCGAGGGCCATACTCCCGGGGTTTTTCCACATTCTGTCAGACCAGTAAGTCTGGTCTTTTTTTTTTTCATGAATTAGAATTTTGTTCCACATGTTTCTCCAGCTCTGTCTGGGACCCTCTGTTGTGATCCCTGTCAGAGTAGTTGGTGGTGGTAGCGGGGTACCATCTAATTGTGCTGGACTCAGTCTGGTGGAGGCTGTGGTACTTGTGGTCCATTAGCCCTTTGGACTAATCTTTTGCTTGTGTCTTTGGTTTTCTTCATTCTGCCTTGTTCCAGACGGGGTGAGACCAGTGGAGTATCTTAGATGGCTGCTCACAAGCTTTTAAGACCCCAAGAGCTACTTACCAAAGTAGGACGTAGAATATTTTCTTTATAAATTATGTTATGCCCAGCCCCCACAGAGGAACATTTTAAAATTTAAACTGCATTTATTGTTTAAATCTGGCGTGAGGAATATTGTTAAATAGCTGACTATTTGGTTCTCATTCACAGTTATGCGTAGGAATAGTACCAGGACCACAGGCATATAGGTAGTATTTATTTAACCCCTTGCATTGCACAACACACCTGAAAAGCTTTTTTCCATAAATGTCTAGATGTGAAATTATGAATTTTCCTTTTTGCATGTGATATTTATCATTTATCAATATGACATTAATTTTACTTAAACATGTGGATTAACATACCTTGAGAAATACTGCCCCTCCTTCAAAGTAGATAAAAGTACTACTCGACCTGGTTGCCGCTGGAGATGTCTTAATATTCTTCTGAGCACCAGGGCAGATTAGGATTATTTAAATGACTTTCCTTAAAAAAAAAAAAAAAACCCTTGAGAAGGAAGAAAGGGAAATGGAGCAGTAGAGTGGAAGAGGCATGGGAGGTCAAACTTGAGTGCTATAGAACATGCCAGTCCTTACAAGTTCCTAAGAAAAAGCTCTCCATGACTGGGGACAAGAAGAATTGGGATGAAGGGCACATACGGGGAGAAGCATGCACCCTGCCTTTGATAAAAATATCTGATTCCTTCTGCGTAGGAGCTCTAGTTTGTACATTGTCTGGGCAGATAGTAAAAAGTTGGTGTTTTATTTTAGTTTCTGTCATCACCTGTTTCAGTTTGCTAAGGCTATCCCTACTGCCAGCACACACTACCCCTGTCATCTCATGTGAGTCCTTCAGATTTTGCAGGGAGCTTTGAATATACAGGAACATTTATATAATAGAATGTAATTAATTATTTAATGTCTCCAAGCCACTCGAGCAAAACAAAACAAATTCATTTTTGTTCTTCTGTCTTTGTACATTGTGACTGACTTCAAAAGATTGTTGGTTTTGACATTGTCTCCTGCATACCACAATTTCTTCCATCCTGCCTCCCATTTCCTTCTTTCTTCCTGCAAGAAAAGGTAGGATACAAAAGAGATCTAAGGGAAAGTACATTTTCCTATTCACTGAAATTAATATTCTGAACAGAGACTATTTTAGCTTATACTTTGGATTATAACTTGTTGGAACGGCATATACAACTCAATGGCAACCACAACGGGTGCCATCTTCGTGATCGTTGGCATATTTGAGTCCATTTTTATGGATATGTACCTATGATTTGTTGTGTTGTGTGCTGTTGAATCAATTCTGACTGATAGCAACCCTGTCTGACAGAGTAGAGCTGTTTCCTAGGGTTTCCTAGGCTGTAATTTTTTTTGTTTGGCTTTTGTGCATTAGGTGAAAGTTTACAGAGCATATTAGATGCCCATCCAATAGTTTATACATAAAGCATTTCATGGCCTTGGTTTCATTCCCCACAATGTGTCAGCACTCTCCCCATTTCTGCCCTGGGTTCCCTGTTTCCTTTTGTCCTGATTTTCTATCCTTGCCTTCTCATCTTTGCTTTGGGGCAAATATTGCCCTTTTGATCTTGTATAATTGATTGTTCTAAGGAACACATTCTTCTTGGGTGTTGTTTATTTTATGGGCTTATGTATTGTTTGGCTGGAAAGTGGTCTCCAAGAATGGCTTCAGTTACAGGTCAGAAAAGTGGGTGACTTAGGGCCATAGTCTTAGGGGTTCCTCTTGACAGTCCTTACTATCAGACCAGTAAGGCTGGTCTTTTTGTAAATTTAATTTTTTGTTCTACATTTTTCTCCTGCTCTGTCTGGGACCCTCTGTTGTGATCCCAGTCAGAGAGGTCAGTAGTGGTAGCTGGGTACCATCTAGTTCTCGTGGTCCGGGGTTGTGTAGGCATTGGTTCATGTGGTCCCTTAGTCCTTTCGACTAATTGCCCCTTTGAGTCTTTGGTTTTCTTCATTCTTCTTTATTCCAGACAGGGAGAGACCAACAGTTGTAACGTAGATGACAGCTCTAGGTTGTAATCTTTATGGGAGCAGATCATCAGATCTTTTCTCCTGTGGAGCTGCCAGTGGGTTCAGACTGCCGACGCTGACCTTTCTGTTAGCAGCCGAACACTTTTAACCGTTCATGAGGCCACCAGGGTCTGGTATATCTGTGATGCCCAAGCCCATTGCCGTCAAGCTGATTCTGACTCAGTGATCCTCTAGGACAGAGTAGAACTGCCTCAAAGGATCTCTAAGGCTGTAATTTTTTACAGAAGCAGATTACCGCATCTTTCTCTCGTGGAGTGGCTGGTGGGTTTGAACCATTGACCTTTAGGTTAGCAGCCAAGTGCTTAACTGCTGCGTCACCAGCGCTCCTCATACCTATTGCAGACAGTGGTAGAGAATTGGCCTATGAGGAATAAAATGGAGTTCAAGATGTAAGTTTAAAGGGAACAACAGGTCTAAAAATGAAAGAATTCTCTGACTCTTAAAATCTTGTGTATTTTTGTAGATTATCTTGAAATTTAATGAAGCCTGAGTTGAAGTTATTATTTAGATTTTACTGCTAGCAACAATAGGAGTTCTGAAAACTCTCCTAACATTCCAGGCAAGAGGAAATATTTGATATTTACAAAAGCCTTTTATACCTAGATTAACACTTGTTTGTTGCTGTTTTCGAAGAGATCTAGAAAATCCTAGAAAAGTTTTTAATTGAAAAATTTATTGAGATAATAGTAGATTCACATGGCAGTTGTAAGAAATAATACAGAGAGTTAAAGTTTCCCCCGGTGGTACCATTTTGCACAGCTGAAGTACATCACAACCAGGATATGGGCATTGATACAGTCTACCAATCTTATTCAGATTTCGCCACTTTTAAGTTTTTGTTTTTTTTTATGCATACTTGTGTGTGTGTGTGTGTTCTATAAATATTACCATTTGTGTAGGTTCGAGTATTCACCACCAGTCAAGAAATCAAGGTATTAAACGATTCCGTTACCACAGAGATCCCTCTTGTTATTCTTTTATAACCACATTCTCCTACC
The DNA here is from genome assembly GCF_030014295.1 of Loxodonta africana. Lineage (NCBI taxonomy): Eukaryota > Metazoa > Chordata > Mammalia > Proboscidea > Elephantidae > Loxodonta > Loxodonta africana. Next base: position 50,905,568 of record NC_087355.1, on the reverse strand, counting down.
CTTCCTCCCTGCCCTCGTTGCTAATCTCTGGCAACCACTTATCTATTTATAAAATTTTGTCATTTCAAAAATTTTTTATAAATTCAGTCATGTGTAACCTTTTGAAAATGACTTTTTTTTTTCCACTGAGCATAATTCCTTGGAGATTCATCCAAGTTGTTGCATGTATCATTTGTTCCTTTTTATTGCTGAGTAGTGTTCCATGGTATATATGTTCTGTAGTTTGTTTAACCATGCCCTTGTTGAAGGACATCCGAACTGTTTCCAGTTTTTGGCTGTTACAAATAAAGCTGCTGTGAACATTCATATACAGGTTTTTGTGTGAGCATAAGTTTTCATTTGTCTGAGATAAATGCCCAAGAGTGCCCAGAATTATTTTAAGTCAGAAATTCTTAAACTGCCGAAAAATTAACTCAGAGAATAGGTATTAGGGCTAGTAATGAATCTAGTGCTTTCAGCGTTTTATCTGACAGGGAAAAAAATAAACTTCCTGACTGAAAAATCTCAGTTTGTACACTTTTTGGTAGGAGATTGGCACCAAAGACCACTTTCACCATCATTTTAGAGACAAAAATGTGAGAATTGATGCTTAAATGTCAGGTAATCACGAAGTTTGTGAATTGGCACAGCATGTCATTAACATGTGTAGCCGATCCATTGTCATCATTATTTTTAAATAGGTCATTTTTTAAATCTTCCTGGTTATAAAAGTAATAATTAATTGTGGAAAATCAGAAGTGTATAAATATATAAAAAGGAAAACTAAAGCCCTAATACCAAGAAAACCAATGTTAAGATTTTTGGTAAATTTCTTCTAATCTTTTCTATATGCATATAATACTAATTTAACATAATTTTTATAAAATTGGGATTGAGCTATATATAGTTTGGTGTCCTACTTTTTATGTTTGGCATATCATGAGTATTCTTTGGTGTCCTAAAATTTCTTTCAAAAATATTAGAACTATATAATCTACTAACAAACATGTCCATTTCTTAAATCATTTTCTTTGATGTGATAACTTAGGCATTTTACTGTATATTTGGATATCCTTTGTGATAGGCTCCTATAAGTGGGATTATTTGAGTCACTTGATAATATATTGCCAAAAGTGTTCATTTCAACCGTATTCCACCAGATTTGAATGTTATTTTTCCCTTGTAAATATGATAAGTTAAAAACAAAAAGTTGGAACTTTTAAAATGTTTCTTAGCTATTTGTGTGTCTTCATTTGTGAACCTTATCCTCTCCCCCCTTTTTTATATTGGTGAGATGTTGTTAGGGTTTATGACTATTTGCTAATGCATAAATGTAAAATATGTTATAGGAATAACATTATAGTTGGATAATTGTTTTAGTTAATGAATCTCTTTTGTTTTACATCATGTTTTTAATCTTTTTTCTTGTGCTTTCAAGATACGCTGTGATAGCATTTGGATGTGCCAGCTGTCCAAAATTAACTTGTGGGCGAGAAGGCTGTGGAACAGAGTTTTGCTATCACTGTAAACAGATTTGGCATCCTAACCAGACCTGTGATGCTGCCCGACAAGAGAGAGCCCAGAGTTTACGTTTGAGAACTATTCGATCTTCATCCATTAGTTATAGCCAAGAATCTGGAGCAGCAGGTATTTCTCTCTAACTTTTTGTAATGAAATATTTGACACATACAGAACACTAGTTATTTTAATAAAAATATATAGTGTTCAGCTGCTGTTATCCCCTATCCTCCCTTCAGTTTTCAAAAGTATTTTATGTGTTATCATTTCTGTCCCAGAATCACTCATTTTTTTTCTGTGGAAGAAAGTGGTGTTGAGATCGGAAAGATGCTATTGTCAAAAAAAAAAAGAGTGTCATGATTTACCTAACTAGCAGCTAAAAATGCTTTGAGACTTGTTTATAAGGGTGTTTTAGACAAAGTTTAGCAAATATTTTTAATAAAATATTAATTTTGAAAAACCACCTTTAGATTATTTTTTATATCACAAAATTACAGAATTAAATCAGTATTTATTCTTACAATGCTTTTCTTTTCCATATTTTGTGAAATGCATTTCTTACTTACCAAAGTTTCATCCAGTCCCAGGATCAAGGGTGCAAAATTATACAGGCAATCCTTGGGTTCTGAACTGAGATCCATTCCTAACTGTCTTTAAGTCAAATTTAGGTGAGTTGGAATAGGTGTATACAGTTCATATTCAGCCGTACTTCAGTGCAGGGAAAGACTCGAAGCCTTCTCAGTAATTTTTAAAAGCTGCGTGCGCAGCAAGTGAAGGTGACCTTTACGAAGAATTTGTTTTGAGTAGGGGTTGGTTCAGTCATTTAAAAGTGAGGGCAAATTAACATAACATTAAAGGATATGTGGGAGTTTACTCATGTAAGTCCACATTCCATTCCTAACCCAGGGACTGCATACGTCTTAGTAGAGAGGACACTAAGAACAGTAAGGTGTCTTTGGCCATGAGTTTAAAAGTTAGGTGGGGACCTGTGCATTAAAGTATGCATTTCATCCCAAGAGCTTTAATTTTTTTTTATGAACATCTTAATGTTCCTTGAATAAAAATTTTAAAAATTAATATTTAATGTTCACAGACTTCTGATTGCTTATTGAAATTTTAATCCTTTTTTGAAAAATATTAGTTTTTCTCTCTATAAAAGGCAAAACTTATATAATACAGAAATTTATTAAGAGAATAATTTACATTGCTACCAGCAGTATATTGAAATAATCTTTTGCTTTATATTACTAGAAAAATGGTCTTATTAAAATTTAACATGGAAAATACAACATTTAGTATTTTATATAATGTACATGGATTTTTATGCTTGTTTGGTGACTGGTTTATTCCTGTTTCCTCTCCTGAAGATTTTGGGTGGAACCCAAAGGTATTAGTAATAATATGTAGGTATGAGTCCCAAAGTAGTTCACAGAAAACTATACCTAAACTGTCCCCTGAGGAGTCAGCAGTAGTAACCATTGGGTAGTGCGCTTGGAAAGATATCCCTCCTCTCTCGGGTGGGGTGGGTATTTATTAGTCATAGGACACACAGATATGTATTAAGTAAGAGAATAGATTCTGAAGTTAGACTGCCTGGATTCAAATCTCAGCTCCTCCACTTATTCTCTGTGTGACCCTGAGCAAGTTACTTGCCTAATCTGTAAAATAAGGTACTAATAATACTTATTTCCGTAGGGCTGAAACATTTCCTGACTTGTAGTAAATGCTGTCTGTGAGGCAGGAAACTATAGTCTCCTGATAGAGATTTTAGCATGTCTGGATCTTCATTTTAGAAAATGACAGAGAGATGGCTTTTGTTATAATTTCTTAAATAAACACTGTGATTTCGAGCAGCCATCTAAGATACAGCTATTGGTCTCTACTCGTCTGAAGCAAAAGAGACAGAAGGAAACCAAAGGCTCAAAGAGGAACTAGTCCACAGAACTAATAGCCTACATGAACGACAACCTTTTCTAACCTGAGACCTGAAGAACTGGATAGTGACCCCTGGCTATCATAACCAACTGTTCTGACCAGGGACATAATAGAAGGTCCTGGATAGAATGGGAGAAAAAGGTAGAACAAAATTCAGATTCCTAAAAAAAGTCCAGACCTACTGCCGAGACTATCTCCCTAAGATACCGTTTGAACTTGGCACCGAAGCTACTCCTAGAGGTCACCTTTCAGCCAAATAATAGATTGGCTTATAAAATGAACAGTATCACTCATGAGTAATGTGCTCCCTTAAACAATCAACTATATGAGGTGGTCAACATTTACCCAAAAACAAAGATGAGAAGGCAAGGAGGGAAAGGAAAGCTAGATCAGTGGAAACAACAAACAGAGTGGAAATAATGAGAATGCTGACACATTGTGAAAATTGTAACCAATGTCACAGAACAATTTGTATAAAAATTGTTAAACGGGAGTCTAATTTGCTGTGTAAACTTACCCCAAAAACACAGTAAAATACTATTTTTTTTAAATATCATGGTTTAGTCTTCCAAAAAAAAAAAGATCTTCTTCAGAGCAGTCACCCTGGGAGGTTTTATGTTTATTTCAGCAGTGCTACCTTGGAATGCCTTATTGGTCATAGCCTTTAGGTCCTGATACCTTCTCTTAAATTATCCTTTTAATCTCAATTTTATTTTTGGAAATGTTTGAAAGTTTCTTTGGAGCTCAGTCTTAACAACTAGAGGATCATACTAGGTTGAGTCACTGGTTTGGGGTGAATCCAGACTAACATGTGACTAATATGATCATGAGAGTGATTTTTTATATGAAGTAGCTTTGAAGATGATTCTGAAAGAAAAACTTCTCAAATGATTTGAGCCAAATACTAGCGTTGTTGGAATAAATATAGCTTTCCAAGTCAATTATTTTAAAAAATAAACTTCATTTGGAATTTGTTCCATGTTTGTTTAAAAATCTTAAGATATAAAATTTAAAATCTATATTTAAAGTACAGTTGGCCCTCCGTATCCGCGGGCTCGGCAAGCATGGATTCAACCAACTGCAGATCAAAAAATATCAGGAAAAAGAAAGCTCCAAAAAGCAGAACTTGGATTTACCATGTGCCAAGCAGAATGCTGAGTCCACACGAAATCAAATGAGTGTAGGCATCTCCTGCTGCAGCCTCCCACCATTTCACAGATCCTCAGTCTCTCTGCAGCACTCAGTGTTTAAGCATTGTTTGCCTGGAGTCTTGTCATTATTCACTGAACAATACAGTACCGTAGAACAACTACTCACATAGTATTTACATTGTGTTAGGTATTCTAAGTAATCTAGAGATGATTTAAAGTATACAAGAGGTTGTATGTAGATTATATGCAAATACTACACCATTTTATGTAAGGGACTTGAGCATCCTCGGATTTTGATATCTGCAAGGGGGTTCTGGAACCCATCCCCAGCAGACACCGAGGGATAACTGTACATGCATTTTTACTTACCCATAACTCATTACCATCAAGTCGATTCTGACCAACAGAGACCCTACAGGGTGGAGTAGACCTGCCACATAGGGTTTCCAAGGAGCGGCTGGTGGATTTGAACAGCTGACCTTTTGGTTAGCAGCCAAATGCTTAACCACAGTGCTTCACAAATCAAAGCTGTCAGAACAAATGACTCTGATAATTTCTTTTGATATAATCTATAAAAAATTAAAAATTTGAACTTGGTTCTCACTGACTTGTGGAAAAAGGAAAAGGACCTACCATCTAAAATGATTTTTATTAATTAATGTTATTCCCAATAAACTGGCAGCCTTGCATCTAAGTGAGATTTCTTTCTTATAGCTACTGAGTGGTTTATGTACTTTGAGTTACATTTTAAATGTAGCACATATTTTCTTTTTAACTATATTTTTCTCCTTTCATAAAAATATAATATTTAATGGACTCCACATCACCACCTGTAATCCCCTTCCACTACCACTGTTAACATTTTGTAGTAAGTTCTTTAGAGGTAATGTGCTTAGCAGGAAGGAGGGGAGAACATTTAAAACAAATTTTGAGAACACAGTGTTTTGTATCCTGTTGTTTTTTTCTTAATATGACAGTGCCCATATTTTAACAGTAGACAGAAATATAGTAATAAAAAAAGGCAAAAGCTTTGCCAAACGCTTTAAACAAAGTAGGAGACCTTTTTTTTAAAAAAAAAAATATCAAGGAGCTATGAATTATTTGATCCTTGGCGAACAGGAGTGTGATCAGTAAAACTATAGCATTTTTACATTTTGAGAATATTTTGTAAGAAGTGTATCATATGTGTACAGTAATTTTTTTTTCCTAATTGCTGGCTTAAGGAAAGAGACAGTAGACAAAATAGCCTTAATTATCTATACAGAGAGTGAAAATATTTAGGTACAGATCTATAAAGAGATAAGAGCAAAAACACATTGCTTAGGGTATTAATTCTCTAACATGTAATCTTAGCATTTTGAAAGGCTGTTTTGTGTTTCCAGAACCATAAAACTAAATGGGAATATCACCTTTCAGTTCGTTCTGAGGGATTTCATGTATTAGAACCAAAGCCTAAGTATTTGTACTTCTACTTCTAGTTGGGGTGTGTGTTACCTAAGTGTACACTAGAATGAGGAAGTTTATCAATCGGTATTCCATTTTAAGCAAATTATATTATTATTTCTTTAATTTGATGTATTAGATGTTATATCAAGTATGAAAGCCAGCTTTTTTTCATTCATGTCCCAGTGTTAAATTTTTTTTTAATGCAAACTTTATGTTCTTTGGACTATTTAAATCATGACTTATGGATATTTTTAATTTTTATATTCTAGTAATTATCATTTGTCTTGGTCTGGCTGCATAGAGTTATCAGTTTGCTCAAAATTGCTTGAATCGTTAAAACACTAATTGTGAGCATTGACCAGTTCTTAAGTTAAAAAACAGCTTTGGCCCTAGAAGAAGCACTAAGGAAACCTGAATTCACTGATAAAGCGCACAGGTAAAATTTGACCATAAAACTTGTGGAAAGGAGAATAGAACATAGTTTAATGCTTATAATGTAAGAAATTGGAACAAATACTTAAATTCTGTAAACTTTTTTTTTTAACTGGATAGTTAGAAAACAAAGCTGGATAATAGTAGGAGTAAGATAATTGCAGGTTACTGTTTAAATAGATGCCAAAGTTCAAAATAGTTGTATAATTTGAAATAATTCTTACTCTGTGTCAGTGATTCTAAAGTAATGTACCACTTGATTTTGACTTGGTACCTTTGGGCATTGTAGCCATATACAAGGAGCATACATCAGCAGCATTTGAATGCTTGAATAAAAAGGACAATACAGTCATGAACATAACTAACAATAATTACATTAATTTTGAAACTGTTTACTGGTGTCGATAGTGTTTATGGAAACCCTGGTGGTGTGGTGGTTAAGAGTCGTGTCTGCTGACCAAGAGGTGGGCAGCTCGAATCCACCAGCCACTCCTTAGAAACTCTATGGGGCGGTTCTTTTCTGTCCTATAGGGTCGCTATGAATCGGAATCGACTCAACAGCTGCAGGTTTGGGGTTTTTTTTTAACCCCTTACCTCCTTTTTTTTTTTTTTTCTGTGTACTAATTCTTGGCAAGGCCCATCTGTTTATTGTATGAACTGAAATACAGGAGGGAAAGCTGCTTTTCTAAAGATACCTGTATTATTTTTACAGTGAATATAGTTGATGTTACTTAGAAAAGAAAAATGAACTCATAGTGCTTTGTCTGTAGCCCCTTAGATTAACATCAGATTGTCACTTCCTACTAGTGTTCATTCGCTAAAGAAATAGTATATGGAACGTCTACATTTTAATTAAGTGGAAACAGAAAAGTTCTAGAAAGTGAAGTATCACTCAGAAAAAAAAGCTGTGGAATAGGGACAAAAACAGCCTTATCACAATTTGCCTAGGGCTGACCTTGGTTGGTTTTTCTTTTTATTCCTTGTTCTCATTGTTCTGCTCCTGTGTTTGAAAAATGTTTACAAATAGAAAATTTATTGTAAAATATGTTCCCTTTCTCAGAAAAGAAGATAAAATGCTTTCTATACTAAAAATAGCATATTAGAGCTATCAGTTAATCTACATGTTATTTTTTTTTGACAGTACTATTTCTATCATCTACTAGAAATTGTTGCTTTTAGATAATTTACATACTAAACAGGCCTCTTTGTTTTCCTAATAGTTGATGATATAAAGCCATGCCCACGGTGTGCTGCTTATATAATAAAGATGAATGATGGAAGCTGCAATCACATGACATGTGCTGTCTGTGGTTGTGAGTTTTGTTGGTTGTGTATGAAAGAAATCTCAGATTTACATTATTTAAGGTAAATTTCTAAAATATTTAAAGCGATCTGTTTTAGTCTAGTTACATAGATTTAAAAGGAACCAAATTATTGTGCCAGTCATTTGGGATTGACTAGTCAAAAATAAACGGAGATTTTCTTTTTTTTTTGTTAAACTATAAAGCTGTAACTTAATATCCTGTGGTAGATAATAAATAGTTCCATTAATTTTCTCAGATACAAATTTCCTCATTTAGTCCACTTAAGTGAGTTTATTTGGGCGGGGGGCAGGGGGAAGACTTGATAAGTGTATGCCTAAAACAGGTTTTGCATTAATCTGTTTTTAAAAAACAAATTTAAGATTTTGAGAGTAGTAGAAGACTAGCGGTAAATTTTTAACCTGAATCCCAGCTGTCAATATCCCTTTATTATAATTTATGGTGGTCCTTACCTTAATTTTGGGGGGCTTTTAATCATCCAAAAATTTAAAGAGAAAAAATCTTAACTCGTATGAGGTGCATTGTTGTTGATGTTTTTCAACAGTTACTTTACATAATATTTTTTTCCCCTAGTCCATCAGGATGTACTTTTTGGGGGAAGAAACCTTGGAGTCGAAAGAAGAAAATATTGTGGCAGCTGGGAACACTTGTTGGTGCTCCTGTAGGAATTGCTTTAATAGCTGGCATTGCTATCCCTGCAATGATTATTGGCATTCCAGTGTATGTGGGCCGTAAGGTAAAATGTGTAATTTCTTGTTGGTTCATTATCTTATCCTCAGTTTTTAGGCGCACTGCTTTGGGATCAATGATTTTGTTTCTGTTTGGTTTGGTTTTTGTTTGTGCATTTGTTTTTTTAAGACAAAAGTCATTTTTGGTTTGTTCAATATAAAACAGTTACCATTTTTTATAGGATAGTACAGTTTCAGTGTTTGGTGAGCTCATATGTATACATGAAAAATAGACTTGCTTTAAAATGATCTTAATCTGAAAATTTCAGTACATTTGCATTATAAACCAACTTTGAGTACTAAGTATTGGCGGATATGTACATTTTTTCTCATGGGCATATCCTTGTAAAGTCAGGTCTTTATAACTAAAGCTAATAGCTAAATAACACATGCCTTCAGGCAAAGAATAATTAGCTGGTTCCTAAATTTTTTCCTGAAGCCCTGGTGGTGTAGTGGCTTAAGAGCTACGACTGGTAACCAAAAGGTCAGCAGTTCAGATCCACCAGGTGCTCCTTGGAACCTCAATGGGGCAGTTCTACTCTGTCCTATAGAGTTGCCAGAAGTCGGAATCGACTAGATGGCAGTGGGTTTGGTGTTTTTTTGTTTTTTTTTTTGGTTTAATTGTTTCCAATTTAAGTTCAAATTTTTTTTTTCCCTGAGATTTTAGTACTGTTAGTAAACATGTTGTTTTACAGATTCCAACGGACTTGTGAAAGTACACCAATAATTATTAATGTATGTCACTGGCCTATAATGAATGAATTATAATTAATTAGCTAAGCAAATAATTTTTTGAAAAGATTAACGAAATACGAAGTGGGTAACAAATCTGCTGGTGTCTAAATTAATAGAATCTCAAAATTCAGAAGTAACTTTAGAACTTATTTAATCCCAACCTTCTACCTGGAGCCCTGGTGGCTCAGTGGTTAAGAACTCTGCTGCTAACAAAAACATGGACAGTTCATATCCGCCAGCCACTCCTTAGAAACCATGTGAGGCAGTTCTGCTCTGTCCTGTAGGGCTGCTATGAGTCGCAATTGACTCAACGGCAATGGGTTTGTTTTGGGGTTTAACCTGCTACCCAAGCTGGATAAAGGATAGGACAGGAATAAAAAAATACATAGTGAACTCTCATTGCGTAGTAGGTGTTTTATGTACTTTGACTAACTTTAACCTCGCAGCAGCCTTTCAAGATATTTTAATCTCTAGTTTGTATGTTAGAATATTGAGGCTAAGAAAAGTTGATGTAATTCATTTTTGGTTACACAGAAAGAACCAGAGCTGGAATTTGAATCCAGATGCACAAATTTTTTATATAAGATCCCTGATACATTTCAGTCTAGCCATTTGGGCATTACAGGGAAACCACCAATTCATGGGACAGCCGATTATATTGTCAGATGGCTCTGATTGTTAGAAAATGCAGTCAAAACCTGCTTCCCTTTGTTTCCTTTAATTCATGTTCTAACTTTAGGACCTTACTCAGGATAAGACCAGTCCCTTCCATATAACTGCTAATTAAAAAAAAAAAAACATACATAACTTTTACAAGAAGAATAATTTTTTTAAGTTAGCCCTGGGTCTAAAGACAGACATAAAAATTTATAATCTAAATATTCATTTCAGAGAGTTTTAAGTAGCTAAACTTAAGCTTTTTAAAGTCCCAAACCTAGTAGCTGATTATAGTAACTTTTCATGTAGTGATTCTAAACAAGTTTTTGCTGAAAACAGAACTGTTAACTCAGTTCCTTAGATATAGAAGTAGAAGAGAGAAACCAGTGTACTGTATGTACCTATAAATAATTATAGAGGGAAGATTATATACTTCATTGTTCAAGTTTTAAGTGTAATTTCTAGTCTCGTTTTTTCAAACGTGAACCCAGAGAATTGCAAGTCAGTAAATTGTTTCTATTGAAACAATATTTTCAGTGGTGTTTAGGCCTCAGAACAAGCCTGGGAAAACCTATTAATTAAGTTGATAAAATATCTGAAAGCCGAGTCTTCATTTACAATAAAAAATAGAAATCGTGGCAAAATAATTTAAAAAAATTAAGTTGAAACAGAAATAGTGAGATAATGTAATGACTGTTATTGAACATTGGTGCTTAAGGATGCAGAATTTTCTGGAAGACTCCTTTCCCCTAGCATCCTGCCTTTGTAAGTCTACCTCATCAGTGTATAGCCTCGTCTTTTCTCTGCTTCGGAGTTGAGTTTCCGAGGAATAGGAGTAGGAAGGAGCAGAAATTAGCTGCAGAACCTTGGAAGGTATGCCATTTCTGCCTGCATGGTTATTTAGGGAAATGCGTGGACTATTCTCTGGGAGTATATAGTCATTGCTAGGAAACAGAACTCTGACTAGGAAATATATGTTCCTTGTTCCCATGCTTGCTTTGCCTACCTTCCCTCTCCAACTTTTCTACTGTGCAATATATCCCACAAAGTTCGTTGTATTTTACAGTCCTTAAAATAATCACAAAATAATAGATTATTTTATTAAACCTCACCTGTGATATTGTTAATAAGGCACTTTATTTTACCTGTACACTTTTGAAGCTGAAAATGTACTTTATTAGCTTTAGTCTTTATGAACTATGAGAACAGAGACTAAACTATTTCCTAAATTTCATATAATACAGTAAAGCCTGTGAAAGCTAGAACCTATGTAAGGTGGAAACCTGTCAGAGAAGGAAAACTTAAATATTTTTCACTAATAAAGAGCAATAGAAAAGTGGTAAAAAGCAAAAAAAAAAAAAAAAACCTTGCAAGACCCAGAAAAACAAGGAGTCCCGTCAAGTTCCAGATCTCACAGGTTTCATTGTACTTCACAGGTCACTTTCATGGTGATATTAAAATATATTTATTAATACCTGTACTGTACAAAGATGCTAAGCAGATCCAATTCCTGTTCTCTGGCAGCCATTACTTATTCTTTTTTCTTTCTCTGCCCCTTACTGTGAGCTATAAATGAGAGCATCCTGAGTTGTTTGATAATATTTTTCTTTATAAACAGGGATCTGAGAGAAAAGTGATTTTATTTAGTAATGTTTGCTGATTAGAACTGCCTTTTAAGGTCAATGGAAAGTAAACAAAATAATATCTGTTAAATCACAATCTTATGCAAGTAAATTATTAATGAGGAAATTGTGAAAATATGGTACAAGAACAAAGTTTTCCCTTGAATTAGGACAGTCAACTACAAAATTATGTAAGAAATCACTTCAAACTTCTAGCAAATGTAGGTCTCTTTCATCATACTCAAATACGTAATGTATTTTCTTGTTAATTCCTCTTCCTCATTTTTTTTTGTAATTCAAGATTCACAATCGATATGAAGGCAAGGACGTTTCAAAGCACAAACGGAATTTGGCCATAGCAGGCGGCGTAACTTTGTCTGTAATCGTATCTCCAGTAGTAGCTGCAGTAACTGTAGGTAAGAAAATGCTTTAAAAATGTTAATTACCTCAAATCTTATAACATTAAAATTTTGTGAAAGGATTTTAAAAACAAGGCATTATCTTATTGTTGATGAGAAGGTTACTTTATTTTTTAATTCAAGGACAATTTAAGCTGAGCCTTCAGAAAGCCTCTCGTTTAGAAACTGGGTTGTTTTAAAGTATGGTAGACTCAGTAGCCTGGCCTTAGGGTAGCTGGTAAATCATTAGTAGCTGATGCTCCCCCAACCCCCGCCCCAGTATAGTTCAGAGCCCTGATGCTTAAAAAGAATAAAGGTCGTGTCTCTTTATCTTTTTTTTTTTCCTTTGAGTGTGCCACCTGAAAGACTGGGAGCCTTGAATTTGCTTGTGTCCTTTAACAGCTGGGTAAATCCACTTTTGACAGCTGTTCTAGCCAAATCTTCATAACCCTAGCACTTCCCCCTTGTACATGTTCTCTTGAAAAGACTTTCTAAAACTCATGTTTCTGCGATTTATGTTTTGGTGTATAATGACTAATTGAATTTCTCTTTAGGTATTGGTGTTCCTATTATGTTAGCTTATGTCTATGGCGTTGTTCCAATTTCTCTCTGTCGAAGTGGAGGTTGTGGAGTCTCAGCAGGAAATGGAAAAGGAGTCAGGATTGAATTTGATGATGAAAATGATATAAATGTTGGTGGAACTAATACAGCTGTAGGTGAGTCCTTTAAGCAAAGAAAGAAAATGTAGTTAATAGGGTGGTGTGGGGAGCTGTAGATAACGTGCAAGTCAGAATTTCTGTCGCTGTCCTCTTGTTAGACCTAATAGTGTTAATCCAGAAGTGCGTCAGTGAGATGAACTGCCGAGGAAAGGGGCGCATAGATCAGAGAGGGTAGGATGTTTCTGGGCACCTAACAAGTCAGAATCGACTCGATGGCACCCAGCAACAATAACAACTTCCATTGTGCATTTAATGTCTTAGAAATTGTAGATTTTTCATCTTAAGTTTTGCTTGTTGTTGTCAGGTGCCATCAAGTTGTTTCCGACTCATAGTGACTCTGTGTACAACAGAACTAAACAGTGACAGATCCTGTGCCATCCTCACCCCTTAAAACATTCTAAATCAGTAATAAAAGAATATGAAGAAGCATGTGGTTCATAAAAGAGAACTGCAGATGGCCAATAAATAGGAAACATCTTTAATCCAATGTTATTCAAAGAAATTGAATTAGAACATTAACTGGCAGAAATTGAGAAGAATGAAAATATTTTATTGGAGAGAATGTAAGGAAATAGGCTCTCATAGACTGCCAGTGGAGTGTAAACTAATAAACTTAAAAAAATGTATATGTTCTATATTCTGGCAATTCTTGTTATAGAAGAATTAAGAAATAATCAGGCAGATACACAAAGAAAAATGTCTACCTTCCTGCCTCCCATTCTCTCTTGAACTCACTCCAGTTAGATTTTGGTCTCTATCACTACAGGATTTCATCTTTACCACTTCACCAAAGCAAAGTCACCGGCGCCCTTCATGTTACCAAATACAGTGGTCAATTCTTGACCTTCATGTAAATGTAACATTAGCATCTGACATGGTATATAGACGATGCCCTTCTTCTTGAAACACTTTCTTTACTTGTCTTTTGGAAGCCCTTCTCATCTCAGCATTTCACAGTGGTCACTCTTTTCAGTCTTCTTCGCTGGTTTGTTTTCCGCGCCTAACCTCTAAATGTTGGAGTTTGCCGGGGCTCAGTTCTCAAACTTCTTTTCTTCTTTATCTACACTTGCCTGAATCATCCTAGGTGATCTCATCTATTAAACAGAATATAGACCGACCTCTCCCAAATTTATATCTAAGCCAGAACTCACCCCTGAACTTCAGACTTGTATATGCAGCTCTCCTCTTTAATCTACACTTGGATGTGTAACAATTTCATGCTTAACTTGTCTGCAACCAAACTCTTCCCTCTCAAGCTTATTCTTCCCTCACTCATCCTCATCTTAACAAGTAGCTTCTCCATGCTTCCTATTGCTTGAGCCAAATACCTTTATTTATCGATGACTCCCTTTTTCCCCTCATAACCTGCATCTGATCTATCAGCAAATTCTATTTACTCTTCCCTCAATATTTAGCCACAATCCAACCGTTTTTCTCTCTACTGTTATTTCAGGCTTTACTGTTATTCCAGGCTTCTGTCCTCTTTCTTGGACTATTATAATAGCCTCCTAACTGCTTTTTCACTTTCTTGGCTTCTGCTCAGGGGCTAATTATTTAATATGTAAGGTAAGCACGGGCTTAGTTGTGCTTACTTGCAAACCTGTAGTGAACAATTACATGTTTTTTCAGCACATCAAAGATCCTGCTTCTTAGTGTAGCTGGCTTCTGTCTCTCTCGCAACCCCACAGCACCTTCCTAGAGAATCAAAGCCTCTTTTCAAATTTACAGTCCCTGACAGGAGCCGATGACCCAGTAAGCAAGATAAACACAGGCTTACTTGTGTTTACTTACTAACCGGTAGTGAACAGTTTCACATGGGCTTCACTTTGATGTGGTGTGGTGACCAAAACAACCAAACCTGCAGCTGTCAAGTTGATTCCGACTCATAATGACACTATAGGACAAAATAGAACTGCCCCATAGGGTTTCCAGGGAGCAGCTGGTAGATTTGAACTGCCAACCTTTGGTTAGCACCCATAGCACTTAACCACTGTACCACCAGGGCTGGCGAATCCTATGTGATAATTGTTCAGTAAAGATTAATAAGTAAGCACAAGTAAACCTGTGCTTACTTTGCTTATTGGCTAATCCTCCCCTGCTTCTGCTCACTGAAAATCTTTTCCACAGTGTAACTGTAAGTCAGATCATGTCTTTCCTATGCTCAAAACTCCCCCAATTGCTTCCGATGGTACTGGGGAAAAAATCCGAAGTCCTTATTATAGCGTGTAAGGCCCCGTATGATCTTGGCCCTGGCTACATCTCTGAACTTGTCTCTTGCCACTGTCCTTTTTTATACCACCCCACCTTGTGTTTGTGAGGATGCCAGGTGCTCTCCATCTAGGCCTTTAAACGTGTTGTTGTACCCTCTGCCTGGAATGCTCTTCCCCCAAATAATTTCATAACTTACTCCTTCACTTTCTTTGAGCCTGTGCTCAAGTTTGCCTTATCAGATCATGCTGTATAAAATGGCATATAGGCATGTTCACCTACTCACTCATTATTCTCACTCCCCTTTACTCCTCTTTTCTCTGTTCTATTTTTCATTATAGCATTTATCACTGTATGATTTTACTTACTGGTCTCCCTGTCCCATTTCCCTCTTCCCCAACTGAATATAAACTTTAGGAGAGGGTATTTGTTTCTTGGTTCACTGTATCTGCTGTGCTTAGATCAGTGTTGGGTATAAAAACCAAAACCAAACCCATTGCCATCAAGTTAATTCCAACTCATAGCAACCCTATGGAACAGAGTAGAACTGCTCCATAGAGTTTCCAGGGAGCATCTGGTGGATTTGAACTGCTGACCTTTTGGTTAGCAGCCATAGCATTTAACCACTATACCACCAGGGTTTCCTGGGTATATATAGTAGAACAATACAATACAAAGCATGTGAAAAGTACCATAAGATTGGAATATAGTGTTATCAGATCTTGTAATAGCGTCTGGACAATTGGGACTGTGGGATATATCTAGAAATCAACCTTGGCCTACTCTTGTTGACCCAGAGAATAATATGCTCTTTAAATGACACTCATATTGAAAACTGGAAGTTTTCCTCCAGAGTTAGCTAAATTCTTCAATAACCAGGTTTAAGCTTCTGGGCTGTTTAAAAAATTAGTGACCGTTTAGAATTGAGGGCTGCTCCCTGATCCAGCTCTGCTCACTGAGATATTTCCCTTTGCTGTTACCCTGACACCAGAATCTTTCCTATTCCTGTATGTGTTTTGTACTTCATAATAATATGTCCTATCCAAAATCACAGAGGAATGTAAGATGGGATATTAATAATCATATTTGTTTAATTTCTTTGAAATATTTTGATTTAGACACAACTTCAGTAGCAGAAGCAAGACACAACCCTAGCATAGGAGAGGGAAGTGTTGGTGGTCTGACTGGCAGTTTGAGTGCAAGTGGAAGTCACATGGATCGAATAGGAGCCATCCGAGACAACTTGAGTGAAACGGCTAGCACCATGGCACTAGCTGGAGCTAGCATAACAGGGAGTCTGTCGGGAAGTGCCATGGTAAACTGTTTTAACAGGTGAGAAACAACAGTGTGTTTTGTTTTGATTTTTACCTTATGTTAACTAGAAATTAAGAATTAGATGAGAATTTAGAACACAAATCATGATGATTATATATAACCTTACTATGTCAGGGCTGAAAATAGTAATGTTAAAAAATGAGATTTTAGTGGTGAATAGTGAGTAAGATTTTTAGTTTTTGAATTTTCTGTCACAGTATACCTAGGATGCGATGAAAACTTAAGTCAGAGGCAAAACATCCTGCCACTTTTTTTCACTGCATTTGTCAGATTTTTTCTTTGTAAATCAGAGCTAGAGCTGCTTTGATGGACAGAGTAAAGGCAGTGGTTAAGCCTAGATCTTACCTCTAGGGGTGGCAACAGCTGGATGTTAGGAGGTGAGATGGTCACTGAGGCCAGGGGAGAAGAGATGGAATCAGGGCGCCTGGCAATGCATGATCCAGGGGCAGGATCGTCTGCATGGGTCCTTTAAGTACTAATGGGTACTTCATTCTCTCCAAACCTTTTACCAACAGTCATACATAGGTAGGTAGGAGAAATTAGCACATTTTGTTTCCTCTTCAATTCACTATTCTTTACTTCTTAACTGATTTGATTGTTTTTAATTTTTATATTGGGAGTACAGGAATAAAAATATAAATCAGTCACATCTTACTTTTCAGGTAGTTTGTATTTAAACACACAATCTTTTCCTAAGTTATAGTGGTGTTTATTATTATCTCTAATCTGAAGAGTCAAATGTTACCTGTAGAACCATTTTTAATGTGGACGCCCAGGATTTTTGAGTCACGTTGAGCCATGTATCATGGTTGATAATGTATTCTGATTTTATGTTTTACATTGAA
This sequence comes from Loxodonta africana, assembly GCF_030014295.1. Taxonomy (NCBI): domain Eukaryota; kingdom Metazoa; phylum Chordata; class Mammalia; order Proboscidea; family Elephantidae; genus Loxodonta; species Loxodonta africana. Next base: position 50,888,538 of record NC_087355.1, on the reverse strand, counting down.
ACATGGCATGCAAAATGCCACAGCCTGAGTGAGAATAGGGCTTATTTTTGTCCTGTGTGTTATTTTGCTACTACCTTACTTTGCAGATAGCTAATTTTCCCCGTTCTGTTTGGATGGCTGGTACTGTTCATGGTGTTGAAGTAAAATTTAAATAATCAAATAAGTAGACACCTTAAAAAATAATGTTTATAGTTCTTTTTAAAATAGCTTCCCGTTATGTGGGTTTTTATCAGAATTATTTAAAGATGCATGTTACATACATAGTGCTGATATTACACGTAACCTCAGTTTTTATCTGATCCCCCTCCTCCTTAAGGCTGGAAGTACAAGCAGATGTGCAAAAAGAGCAGTACAGTCTAAGTGGAGAATCTGGCACAGTCAGCTTGGGAACAGTTAGTGACAATGCCAGCACCAAAGCAATGGCAGGATCTATTCTGAATTCCTACATCCCGTTGGACAAGTAAGGAAAGAATTGCTGTAAAACCATTAGAATTTGTTTTGGTAATTTAAAAAGACTTATCCATGTCGCTAGGTAAAATTATCAATGAATAATGGATATCAACTATTGAATTCTCTGGGAAAAGAAAATGGTGAGAAATTGTGTTAAAAGATTGTGAAAGCTGGCAGTGCCTGATTTTTTATGATTTTAAATGTCAGGATGGGATATTTTGTATGTTAATAATTATAGAGTATATACAAGTATTTTCTAGTCATGGCAGAGCTTTTATGTAGTAACCCAAAACCAAAACCCACTGCCGTCGAGTCGATTCCGACTCATAGTGACCCTATAGGACAGAGTAGCAAAGAAGTACATTTTAGAAGAAAAAACCAGCCTTCCGCTCCCCCCTCAAAAGAAATTAAGTATTATAACATCATGGATGAACCTTGAAAACATTATGTTAAATGAAAGAAGCCAGTCAGAAAATACCACAGATTGTATAATTCCATTTATATGAAATATCCAGAATAGACAAATAGAAAGTAGTAGTTGACAGGGGTTGGGGAGAAGAAATTGGGTGGGGACTGTAATGGGCATGGGGGTGATGAAAATGTTTGGGAACTAGATAGGAGTGATAGTTGCACAACTATATGCATATGCTAAAAACTACTGAATTATGCATTTTTTAAGGGTGAATTTTATGGTATGTAAATTATATCTCAGTAAAGCTGTTCTAACAAAAACAGTGCCTGGAATACAGATACACTATTTAAAAATATATATTTGAAGCATTATAAAGTCCTTTTGTTTCAAGTACCTTGGTTTTTTTTTTCTTACTTTTTAGTGGAATGTGTTAGAATTTGTTCTGAAAGATTTTATGTAGTCTTTTTTTTTTTTTTTTTAATTTTCCACACAGAACTCCCTCCCCCTTTATTGTCATCTGAATAAAATTAAAGAAGAAGTCAGATTTTATTTATATTTGTTACTCTTATGTTTCAGAGAAGGCAACAGTATGGAGGTGCAAGTAGATATTGAATCAAAGCCATCCAAATTCAGGCACAATAGTGGAAGCAGTAGTGTGGATGATGGCAGTGCCACCCGAAGTCATATTGGTGGTTCATCTAGTGGCTTGCCTGAAGGTAAATCCAGTGCCACCAAGTGGTCCAAAGAAGCAACAGCAGGAAAAAAATCAAAAAGTGGTAAATTGAGGAAAAAGGGTAACATGAAGATAAATGAGACCAGAGAGGACATGGATGCACAATTGTTGGAACAACAGAGCACGAACTCAAGTGAATTCGAGGCTCCGTCCCTCAGTGACAGCATGCCGTCTGTAGCTGATTCCCACTCAAGTCACTTTTCTGAATTCAGTTGTTCTGATCTAGAAAGCATGAAAACTTCGTGTAGTCATGGTTCCAGTGATTATCATGCCCGCTTTGCTACTGTTAGCATTCTGCCTGAGGTAGAAAATGACCGTCTGGAAAATTCCCCACATCAGTGTAGCATTTCTGTGCTTACCAACACTGCTTCATGTTCAGAAGTTCCACAACTGAATCATATTGCTGAAGAACATAGTAACAATGGACTAATTGCCAATGTTGATTTATATTTTAGTGACACACTAAAAGAAACAAACAACAACCATTCACATCAGACAATGGAATTGAAAGTTGCAATTCAGACTGAAATTTAGGCCTATAAATGCTGCAAAAGAATTACCACTGAACAACCTTGTTTGGAGCTGGTTGAACTACATGTGACTAAGTATCAAGTTACCAGCAGGAGCCAGGTTTCATAATCATAATGCAGATACATTTTCTGTGCTCAGCAAAGCATTGTGTTTTGTGTGGATCTTAGTTACCAAACTATGAAATGAAGGCTTTAAAAGTGCATTATTTTAAGGACAATAAATCTTAAGAGCAAAGCATGTTTTGTGTGTTTGCCGCAAAACATGGCTTGAAGCACATGCTTGTGTACTTAGATGGAAATTTGGCTTAATTTATAATCAGTATAAAATACTAATGCAATTCTATAACATTCTTATAAAGAAAACTTGACGCTTAGGGCTAAGTGGTTAGTGACATTTTATTGAAACCACTAAAGGATACTGTTTAAAAGAACCTTGCAGGTTACTCTCAGTATGTTATACTCTTTGTAACATTTCTATTCATAACTGGGCATAAATTTCATTTTTTTCTTGATATGCAATGTGGATATATAAAGCTTAATGCAGCCCATTTGCTATCATTTGGATACTTAGACACTTTGAGCAAGATTGTGGCAGTTTTTGCACAACTTTGAAATAGAAATACCTGGTACTCTATATATCTTGTGTATTGTTGATGCCATCTTAGAAGAAAAGTGTAATGGTAGGTAATTTAAATATACTGACAGCAACAAATAAGATATATAAAACTGCAAAATAAAATGCCAGTAGTTTATAAGTAGTAGAAAAAGTCACCTTTCACTGAGGGGAAGTTTGCACCCCATTGATTCTTGGTGCCTTTGTGATAGACTGGGTTTTAAGTGCCTAGTCGTTTGAGGACTTTGTTGTATTGTTTTCCATAACATCCTCTCTAGCCACCTTAGATTATGTAGAAAAGTACGGAAAATAGATAAACAATGTGATTAATAATAATGCTGAAAAAGTATTCGCCTACCAAAGACACACTCAGGCTTTAGTGAGTAACTCTACATAACCTCAGTTTTTGACACGTGCATATGTTCTCCAGACATGAAATCAAAGCGTGGTGCGGAGCTCGTACAAGTACAAGAGGGGCCCACGTGTGGTTGGCTTTGTTTCCTTTTGCTTTTGTTCATAGAAGATGTTCAGCTGACATAAGCAAGAGGTTGGCCAAAATACTGCCTGTGCTGTTTACTTCCTGTAAAATTTACTTAAACAAAGCAGGATAACTTCAACAATAGCAGTTAAAATGTTCCATTTTATGTGTTCCTTTTAAACATTGCCATTATGGTGCTACTGAGTGTTTTCTTTTGATAAAAACAAAAATGCCATGGGCTGCAGTCTTCTTCCATCACTTTTCCTCACCAGGCCCATTAATATGCTTATAACACTAGTGCCAGTTATTTGATAGTGCTTATTATGACATTTGTATATGTGTTTGCATTCCAGTTGTGTTCAATAAGGAATGTGTAAATTGCATACATGAAAATAAATGTAAATACTGATGTATCACTGTCTTTTGGTTTGTACATAGACGTTTTTATAAGAACAGGAATATTCATTTGCCATGCGGTACCAAGAAAACCAAACCTGTTGCCATTGAGGCAGTTCCCACTCATAGCGACCCAATACGACAGAGAAGAACTACCCGATAGGGTTTCCAAGAGTGCCTAGTGGATTTGAACTGCCGACCTTTTGGTTAGCGCCCGACCCCTTCGTATTGCAAGCCATTAGATGATTTTGCCTTCTAATCTAAGTCTTAGCCCAAAGAGAAGCATTTGCTGAACTTCCCAACAAACAACCTTAGAAAGGAATGTTAGAAACAGCCCTTTCTTCATGTCTAATTCTTGCTCTTCTCCCTAAAAGAAGCTGCTTTATTAATCAACATAATTTCATGTTTGAGTGAATTCACTTTGAATTTAACTTAAGTAAATAAATCTATCATTAAATTGTGAAAAGAGATCAGTATTATAAATCTTCACTTAACAGAAAAGTAAAAAGTTCTTAAAAGACTATTTTAAGGGATTCTACTCTGGCAGCATATATCCCTTTGGTAACCATTGTTTAATAGATGAATAGTCTAAGGGAATTTGCAGTCCTTAAGTTCAGATTGAATCAGTATACTTCATATGCTAATCAGAACCTTTATGATTTCTGCCAATTTATTCATTCAGCAAAGTCAAAGGCACTGTTCCAGGTGCTGGGGATATAGCAGAGTACCAAATAAACCAGAGACTCTGGCTTCAAGAAGTTTATATTATGGTTGAAGGGAGAGAGACAAAAGTAATGAACATACATACACACAGCTGTAGAATAATGTCAGATGATAACTGCTATGAAAAGTACAGGGGAGATAATGATTGAGAGTGTTGGGAAGTGCTGTTTTATACAGGGCAAACAGGGAGGTTCTCTGATTAGATGATATTTGTGCTAAGATCTAAAGGAAGTGAGGGAGGAACCGTGCAGACCTATCTGGTAGGTGAGCATTTCAAAAAGAGATCTCCAAAATTAGTTAATGGATAATTTAGACATCAATTTTAGGATTTGAGGTTAGTATCTAGTAGAGCAAGTATGCAGTCTTGTTTTTCTTTCAAGAGTGTCTTGGCTGTTCTTGGCACTTTATATATTTCCATAGACATTTTAGAATAACCTAGTTGACTGCCACCAATTTTGATTTGGGATTGCATTGACTATAATTATCCCTATAAAGGTCTTTTGCATGTTTTGTTAAATTCATTTCCCAGGTACTTGATATTTTTATGCTATTATATCTTTTAAAAGTCATTTTCTGTTTGTTGCTAGCAGTATGTAGAAATACAATTGATTTTTGTATCATGATTTTGTATCTGAGGAATTTTACTCTTTAGCTTCAATAGTTAGATTCTTTGGGATTTCTGTGTTGATAATCCTCATCTGTGAATAATTTGTTTTTATTTAACAAAAACTTTTACAGTGCTTTACAGTATCGGACACTTTCTGAGCACTTCTAAAATATTATTTATTCAGAACAACCTTGTGGAGGAGGTACTTTTATTATCCCTCTTTTACAAATGTGGAAACTGAGGCACACAAGTGTTAAGTAACTTGCCCAGCGTTGCATAGCTGGTAAGTAGCAGTGCTGGAATTAAAATTTTGTTTTTTCCTCTTGGATCTTTACACCATTTCTTTCTTTTTCTTGCCCAGATGTACTAGCTAGGACTTCCAGTGTAGAGTGCTAAATAGCAATGGTTATTGTTTATTTGTTAATCTCAAAGAGAAAACTTCCAAAGTTGTACCATTCATTATATTTCCTGCATGTATATTTGTAGATACCCTTTGTCAAGTTTAGGAAACTGCTTTCTAACTCCTAGTTTGCTAAACATTTTTACCTTGGAAGATATGTTGAAGTTTTTTTGGCTGCTTTTGGGGGGGCATCTATCATATGATTTTTCCATTTAATGTGTTAGTATGGTAAATTTGATTTTTCAAATGTTTAACTTCCTGGGATAAACTTCAATTATCAGTGTGTGTAAGACTGGAATTATGTTTTCCTTGAATGTTTGGTAGAAATTGCTGTTGAGGCTGTCTGGCCTGAATAAAGCTCTCTCCTTTATAAGAGTTTTCTAATCCTAGAATGTGTAGGCTTTGCTGGCTGTCAGGTGACAACACAATTCTGCTGTTAAAACATCTTTTTTCCTTTTCTTTCTAGCCTTTTGCCTAATAGCATTGGAGTGCCCATTTCTGCTACATTTGCAAAAGGAGATATGACTTAGATATTACAACGTACCATGTGTACCAGGAGCCTCCAGATTGATTCTTAGAAACTGTAGGCTTCTTGAGGGCAGAGACCTTGTCTTTCCCTTTATTTTTCCTATAAGTATATACTTAAATACTTTGTATATGAAGAGGGAATTGAGGATAAGCTTGCTATGATGGGGCAGAAGCATAATTGAGCAAAGGGAATGAGAGTATTTGTGGACTTAGACTTCAGATTTGGTGACTGGAAAATAAGTTGTTTGAAATAATATCCCTCCCATTGCCTTCGAGTTGATTCTGACTCATAGCTACCCTACAGGACAGAGTAGAACTTCCCTGTAGGGTTTCCTGGGCTGTAATCTTCAGGGAATTAGACTGCACATCTTTTTCCCATGGAGCAGTTAGTGGGTTCAAACCGCTAATCTTTTGGCTAGATGAGCGCTAGGGCTCCTTTTAAAATAATTTAGTGGCTGAAAAACCAATCACTTTTAGCAAAGTGTTATACCAAATATGTTAATTTTTAAATATTCTAAGAGATATGACACTCATTAGAATGCAGGTTTTTTTCTTTTTTAATAATAATTTAATAATTTTTATTGTGCTTTAAGTGAACGTTTACAAGTCAGTCTCCATATACACCTTGCTACACACTCCCAATTACTCTCCCCCTAATGAGACGGCCCGCTCTCCCTCCACTCTCTCTTTTCATGTCCATTTCGCCAGCTTCTAACCCCCTCCACCCTCTCATCTCCCCTCCAGGCAGGAGATGCCAACATAGTCTTAAGTGTCCACCTGATCCAAGAAGCTCACTCCTCACCAGCATCCCTCTCCAACCCATTTGTCCAGTCCAATCCATGTCTGAAGAGTTGGCTTCGGGAATGGTTCCTGTCCTGGGCCAACAGAAGGTCTGGGGCCATGACCACCAGAGTCCTTCTAGTCCCAGACCATTAAGTCTGGTCTTAGGAGAATTTGGGGTCTGGATCCCACTGCTTTCCTGCTCCCTCAGGGGCTCTCTGTTGTGTTCCCTGTCAGGGCAGTCATCGGTTGTAGCCAGGCACCATCTAGTTCTTCTGGTCTCAGGATGATGTAGTCTCTGGTTCATGTGGCCCTTTCTGTCTCTTGGGCTCGTGATCGCCTTGTGTCCTTGGTGTTCTTCTTCTCCTTTGATGCAGGTGGGTTGAGACCAATTGATGCATCTTAGATGGCTGCTTGCTAGCGTTTAAGACCCCAGATGCCACTCTTCAAAGTGGGATGCAGAATGTTTTCTTAATAGATTTTATTACGCCAGTTGACTTAGATGTCCCCTGAAACCATGGTCCCCAGACCCCTGCCCCTGCTACGCTGGCCTTCGAAGCATTCAGTTTATTCAGGAAACTTCTTTGCTTTTGGTTTAGTCCAATTGTGCTGACCTCCCCTGTATTGTGTGCTGTCTTTCCCTTCACCTAAAGTAGTTCTTACCTACTATCTAGTTAGTGAATGCCCCTCTCCCACTCTCCCTCCCTCCCCCATCTCATAACCACGAAAGAATGTTTTCTTCTCAGTTTAAACTGTTTCTCAATTCTTACAATAGTGGTCTTATACAATATTTGACCTTTTGCAGCTGACTAATTTCACTCAGCATAATGCCTTCCAGGTTCCTCCACGTTATGAAATGTTTCACAGATTCCTCACTGTTCTTTATCGATGCGTAGTATTCCATTGTGTGAATATACCATAATTTATCCATTCATCCGTTGATGGGCACCTTGGTTGCTTCCATCTTTTTGTTATTGTAAACAGTGCTGCAATGAACATGGGTGTGCGTATTTCTGTTCGTGTAAAGGCTCTTATCTCTCTAGGATATATTCCAAGGAGTGGGATTGCTGGATCGTATGGTAGTTCTATTTCTAGCTTTTTAAGGAAGCACCAAATCTATTTCCAAAGTGGTTGTGCCGTTTGACATTCCCACCAGCGGTGTATAAGTGTTCCAATCTCTCCACAGCCTCTCCAACATTTATTATTTCGTGTTTTTTTGGATGAATGCCAGCCTTGTTGGAGTGAGATGAAATCTCATTGTAGTTTTGATCTGCATTTCTCTAATGGCTAATGATCATGAACGAATTTCCTCATGTATCTGTTGGCTACCTGAATGTCTTCTTTAGTGAAGTGTCTATTCATATCTTTTGCCCATTTTTTAATTGGGTTATTTGTCTTTTTGCTGTTGAGTTTTAGCAGTATCATGTAGATTTTAGAGATCAGGCACTGATCAGAAATGTCATAGCTAAAAACTTTTTCCCAGTCTGTAGGTAGTCTTTTTACTCTTTTGGTGAAATCTTTGGATGAGCATAGGTGTTTGATTTTTAGGAGCTCCCAGTTATGTAGTTTTTCTTCTACATTCTTTATAATGTTTTGTATACTGTTTATGCATGTATTAGGGTTCCTAACGTTGTCCCTATTTTTTCTTCCATGGTCTTTATCGTAGAATGCAAGTTTTGAAGGGTGGAATAGCCAGGACATTTTAATTTTGCTTTTTATGTTGTTTTGGGTATTTCTGTTTGTTTAAAGAAAATGTAATACTTTCAGCTAAATAAAGGAGGAAATCATTGTTGCCTTAGAGGTAACTTGTGAACTAAAGTTCAGAGGCAATTACTATCAAAAGTTTAAATAAAATGTGCAAAGAATTTGTTAAATGCACACACCCTTTTTTTCTTTCTTTGCTTTTTACTTAGCTCTGCCTTCCTCTTCTCTGCCCCTTTTCCCTCATAACCAAAGTAAATGACCGAGTATATATAATGCCACAGCTTTCTTCATGTTCACATAGGCACACATAATGTATATACATATGTATTTTCTGTCATTATTTTCTTTATTTTTCAATAATACCTTGTTGCAATCTGTCTAAATAAACAGGCATAGCTCTAATTTCATTCTTTCTAATGAATGTTGTTAGGTGCCGTCAGTAAGGGTTCTGACTCACAGTGACCCCATCTACAGCAGAGACACTGCTCGCTCCTGTGCCATCCTCATGATCATTCTAATGAATAGCTGAATAAAACTTTTATGACATAGATGTGCTGTAATTTATTCAGACATTTTCGTATTGATTGACATTTACTCATTTTCATGTCAGGTTTTTGCTTTTTGCTTTTGGTCACTATAAAACGTTGCAAGAAATCACCCTTATACACAAATTCTTATTTTCTCGTAGTTTTAATTATGGAACATAGATGCATGGAAATCTGATAGCTAGTTTGAAAAGTATATGTATTTTTTACTTTAGTAAGTTTCCAGATTGCCTTTCAAAAAAAAAAGGCTGTCACGTTTGCAAGTCCACTAACAATACATGAATACCCGTTACCCTGAATTCCACCAACAATAGGTGTTAGAGCTCTTCATAATTTTTGCAAGACTGTTCAGTATGAAGTGATAACCTCTCTATTACCTGATTGTACATTTCCTTGACTGCTAGTGAGCTTAATCATCTTTGTGTGTGTTTTGGGGCTACTTGAATTTACTGTGCTCTAAATTGCCTTTTAAATACTTGGCCATTTCTTGGGGGGATTGTTTTCCTTGTCAGTTTGAAAGCGATCTTTGTATATTATAGCTATCAATGCCTTGACTTGTGTTATATTTTCTCCAAATCTTTTATTTGACTGTTAATTTTTCTATTTATTTTTTCTTAGTGTGCATTTTAATTCTTAAATAAACTTTTTATTTTGATATTTTGGAATTTACAGAAAAGTTGCCAAGATTGTTCAGAGTTCCTATATAATCTTTGTGTGTTTCGCCATATGAAAGCTACAGAGTTAAATGCGTCTTATTTTAATACTTTTGTTGGTTCTAGTCATGGTTAAGGTCTCCCCTGCTCCTAAATTGTAGTCTCCTTATATTTTTATTTAAATTTTTACATTTGCTTTAATCCATCTTGAATTTATCTCAGCATTTAGTGTAATATAGAGGTTGTTTTATTTTCTTCCAGAGGAAATGCCATTTGTGTTGGCACCGTTGGTTATACAATTTATCCTTTTCCCACCGATTTGAGTACCACCTTTATACTGGAATCCATTTCTAGGTTCTGGGCTCTACATTCTCTATTCTGTTTCACAGATCAATTTAGCTACTCGTGTACCAATTTCATTGTATTATTGTGGCTTTGTATTGTGTTCTGATATCTGGTAAGATATTTTCCATCCCCTTACTACTCTTTTTTATACTTGTCTTAGCTATTCTTGGGAATTTATTTTTCCTTCCTCCGATCTTTAAGATTACTTTAACTAATTTTAGAAAGCCCCCTTGAGATGTTAACTGGAACTGTATTAAATGTACATATTTTTATTATATTGTCTTCCCATCACTAAACATGGTATATCTTTCCATTTGTTCAGATTTTGTTGGTAGTCACAATTTTTAACTGCCTTCACTCAAACCCATGTTTCACAAAACATACTCTGTTCTTTGGGATGTTAATAGTTAAAAAAAGTTACTTGGTTAAGTTTGGGAACCACTATCAACGTTAAATAGGTTTCTTCACTGGATTTTTTTTTTTTTTTTCCCCCTTTGGCTCTGTAGTACACTAGTATCCACTGATAACCTACTAAAAACTGTGGTGTACTGTGTTCTCCAAACTTCCTCGGCCAGGGAACTGTCTTTGTGGAAAATCAGATGTAACTAGTATTCTAAATGTTACTCAGGAAACACTAACTCTAATAGTTTATAGTTCTGGTTTTGTTTAACTCATTTTCTATAAATAAAATGGACACTAAGAAAACTTACTAACAAGCTGTTTCTTTTTAAGCTAGTAACAATATGATTACTATTTTGAATTAAAGGCACTTTGGTGTGCTAGAGGTTTGTTCCATCTTTAAAAAACATTGAGGACTTACAATGTCCCAGGCAGTGTGCTCAGATTAGGGATAAGGAGATACATTTCTTGAAGGAAAAGGCTGTGTCATCCACTTTGTGTAACTGCTGACAGAGAGAAGCTTTCCATTCTGAGAGAAAACCTCATTTACTTACTAGCAAGAAGGTTCTTCTACAGATGCATTGTGCCTGGTATTGCTTTGAGTTTCCTACCTCCTCCTTAGTGGACTTTGGTTAGAGCCCTTCCAACATCTAGCTTCTCTGTCTAGTCTTCCAGGTGAAATTAGCAAAACTACATTAGCCCAAGAGCTGGCACATGACCTGTACAGGACTATGGATTGTCAGGGAGGTGCTACAAGCCTTCTCAAGACTGCACAGTCTTAATAGGACACCTGAAATAACAGCTACCAAAAATGGTACATCTTCAGATACATCTTCCAAAACAAAACCCTTTGCCGTTGAGTTGATTCCGACTCATAGCGACATCTTAGGGTCCTGGTATTTGTTGCCTGCGTGTTTATCACCTACTCTTGCCTCCCACCTAGGTACAAACAACCCAAGAACGACTCACTACCACCATTTCCCAAGGAGAATGGAGGGAAAAATTCCTACAGGTCTTAGATCTAAAACTAATTTGGCCCACAGGAGAGCTGCTGTTCGCTTAACCTGAGTTTGAGAAAGAATCTCTTATTTGTATTCTTTAGCTTGTAACAAAAGAACTATTAAATAACACTTAAATTGTCTATTACCTAGCTGAAGTTAGTTGCAGGAGAGATTTGCAGAGCAGGAAATAGGGTGAAAGGAAGAGTAAATCCTTTGCCCTCCTCCCTTTTTTTAATCTTCTACAGCTTTATTGTCTTACTGACAGACAACAAACTGCATACACTAGAAGTGTCCATTTTCATAAGTTTTGACATATGCATATACCCATGAAATCACAAGAAAATGGACATATTCAATGAAAAAATTTATCTGCTTTCTGTTACTATCGTTAACATTTTCAATAATTTTATATTAATGGAACCTTAACAGTACATACTCTTTGACGGTGGGGGTCTGACTTCTTTCACTCAACATAAGTACTTTGTTATTCATCCATATTCTATTGATAGTTCATTCCTTTTTATTGTTGAGTAGTATTCCATTGTGTGGATGTACCATAATTTGTATACCTGTTCATCTGTTGATAGACATTTGGGTTGTTTCCAGCATTTGGCTATTAAAAATAAAGCTATTATGAACATACGTGTTAGAAATGTTTGTGTGGGCATATGCTTTCATGTCTCTTTGGTAAATACCTGGGAATGGAAGGAAACTGCCAAACTTCGAAAATGGTTGTACCATTTTACATTCCCACGAGCAGTGTTTGAGAGTCAATATTACATCTTTAGCAGTAGGTGGTATGGTTCAGTCTCTCTAATTTTGGCCACTCTATTTTTAGTTGGTGAGTCGGTGAGTAGTACTCTTTCATTGTGGTTTTAAATTGCATTTTCCTAATGACTAATGATGTTGAGCATCTTTTTTTATTGTGCTTTAGATGAAGGTTCACAGCAAATTAGCTTCTCATTAAACAATACACATGCTGTTTTATGACATTGGTTGCCAACCCCAGCATGTGTCAACACGTATCCCTTCTTGACCTTGGGATCCCCATTACCAGCTTTCCTGTTCCCTCTGCCTTCTCATCCTTGCCCCTGGGCAGGGGTGCCCATTTAGTTTCATTTGTTTTATGGGCCTGTCTAATCTTTGGCCGAAGGGTGAACCTCAGGAGTGACTTCAGTACTAAGTTAAAAGTGTGCCCAGAGGCCATATACTCAGCATTTCTCCAGTCTGTCTCAGACCAGTAAGTCTGGTCTTTTTTGTGTGTGTGTGAATTCGAATTTTGTTCTACATTTTTCTCCAGCTCTGCCTGGGACTCTCTGTTGTGTTCCCTGTCAGAGCAGTCGGTGGTGGTGGCCAGGCACCATCTAGTTGTGCTGGACTCAGTTGGGTGGAGGCTGTGGTACTTGTGGTTCATTAGTCCTTTGGACTAATCTTTTCCTTGTGTCTTTGGTTTTCTTCGTTCTTCTTTGCTCCAGATGGAGTGGGACGAGTGGAGTATCTTAGATGGCTGCTCACAAGCTTTTAAGACCACAGACGCTACTCGCTAAAGTAGGATGTAGAACATTTTCTTTATAATCCATGTTATGCCAGTGGAGCTAGATGTCCCCCAAGACCATGGTCCCCAGCCCTCAGCCCAGTAGTTTGGTCGCTCAGACATGTTGAGCGTGTTTTCGTGTGCTTATTTGTTATCCATAGTTCTTTGGTGAAGTGTCTGATCAAATTTTTTCTCCATTTTAAAAACTGGTTTCTCTAGGTACAAATCCTTTGAAAATAAATATGTTGCAAGTACCTTTTCATTTTCTTAGCTATTATCTTTTGAAGAACAAAAGTTTCTAATTTTGATGCAGTCCAATTTATTCTTTATAATTTTTGCTTCTTGTGTCATATTTAAGAAATCTTTGCCAGATCCAAAGTCACTAAGATTTTCTCCTGTTTTATTCTAGAAGTTTTGTAGTTTTAGCTCTTATATTTAGGCATATGTTTTGGCTATCTTACAGAAACAGGATGGACCCCCACCCAAAATTTGGTTCATGTTGAGACTAATGATCACACACACATCCCTCAAGAGGGCATGAAAAGTACTCACATGAGGCTTTTTGAGAAAAGCAGAGCAAGGTTCCCAAGCTGGTTCAAGAATGGTTTGAGAAAGCAAGGAAAGGTGACTAGATTGGGTTTTTATTGTCATTAAGGGGTGGGGCAAGGGTGAGTGTTCCTGTGCACAGGGAGGGGCTTGCAAGGTTGGAGCCTCCTGCTGACACCAAAGGAGGAATCACCTAGGCATTTCTATCAGCTGTCCCAGATGTAGAGCACAAGGGGAGAGAGAGAGAGATGAGGCTTAAAAGCTGTCAGTAACCAAACATCAGAAAATGGAGTCAAACTCTATTTTGTATATAGTGCAAGGTATGGATCCAAGTTTATTATTTATTTTTGCATATGGGTATCAAATTGTTCAGCACCATTTGTTGAAAAGTTATCCTTTATCCATTGAATTGGCGGCCACAGCACTTATGTCAAAAATCAATTGCCCATTTTTGTGTGGGTCTGTTTTTGGACTCTATTCTTTCCTATTGATCTATTTGTCTATCTTTACACCAGTGTCATACTGTCTTGATTACTGGAGCCTTATAGTAAGATGTAAAGTCAGATAGACCAAGTCTTTCAGTTTTGTTCTTTTTCAAAGTTATAGTCTAGGTCCTTAATGTTTCCATAGAAATTTAGAATCAGTTTGTCAATTTCTATCAAAAAGCCTGCTGGGATTTTTATTAGGATTCTATTGAAGCTATAGATCAATTTGGGGAAAATTAGCATCTTAACAATATTAAGTCTTCTGATCCATGGACATGGTACCTCTTTCCATTTATTCTTTAATTTCAGCAATGTGTTTTAGTTTTGAATATACAGCTATTATACGTCACTGGTCATATTTATCCCTAAAATTTTCATACTTATTCATGCTATGGTAAATTTATATATTTTTTCATTTCTGATTATTTGCTACTAGTATATAGAAATACAGCTGGTTCTGCATATTGATCTTTTAAGTCACTTATTAATTCTAGTAACTTTTTTACAGATTCTATAGGATTTTTTATGTAGACAGTCATGTTGTCTACAAATGAAGACAGTTTTACCTCTTCCTTTCCAATCCAGATGCCTCGTATGTCTTTTTGGGGTGTTTTTGGTCTCATCACACTGGTTCTAGTTCCCAGTAAGCACGATGTTATTTAGAAATAGTAAGGGTGGACATCCTTACTTTGTTTCCAGTCATAACGTGGAGGTCTTTAGTCCTTCACTCACCCTTAGCTTTTCTTCCTCCTAGTAAATTCTCCACTAACTCAAATGGGTGGCCTTTCAGGACTAATGGGAGGGCAACTGGAGTTTGTCTCTAACTTACTCTCTGCATTGGGTGGTTTGCTCTCCCCCCGCCCCTCCATTCATTTATACATTCATTCTATGCCAAGAAATTTGGAAGACAGCTACCTGGCCAACCTACTGGAAGAGATCCACATTTACGCCTATTCCTAAGAAAGGTGATCCCACCGAATGAGGAGATCATCAAACAATATCATTAATATCACATGCAGTAAAATTTTGCTGAAGATAATTCAAATGATATTAATGATATTGTTCGATACTTCTGTGTTCTATTGGATCACCTTTCTTTGGAGTGGGCACAAATATGGATGTGCATCAAAGCTGTATCCTTTCACCATACCTATTCAATCTGTATGCTGAGCAAATAATCTGAGAAGCTGGACAATACAAGAACGGGGCATCAGGATAAGAGAAAGACTCATTAATACCCTGCATTATGCTGGTTGACACAACCTTGCTTGCTGAGAGTGAAGAGGACTTGAAGCACTTACTGATGAAGATCAAAGACTACCACGTTCAGTATGGATTACACCTCAATATAAAACAAAAATCTTCACAACTGGACCAATAAGCAACATCATGATAAATGGAGAAAAGATTGAAGTTATCAAGGATTTCATTTTACTTAGATCCACAATCAAAACCCATGGAAGCAGCAGTCAGGAAATCAAAAGACGCATTGTATAGGGCAAATCTGCAAAAGATCTCCTTAAAGTGTTGAAAAGCAAAGATGTCACCTGGAAGACTAAGGTGTGCCTGACCCAAGCCATGGTGTTTTCAGTCACCTCATATGCATGTGAATGTTGGAGAATGAAAAAGGAAGACCAAAGAAGAACTGACATCTTTGAATCGTGGTATTGGAGAAGGATCTTTAATATAGCATGGACTGCCAAAAGAACGAACAAATCTGTCTCGGAAGAAATGGGACCAGAAAGCTCCTTAGAAGCAAGGATGGCGAGACTGTGTCTCACATACTTTGGACATGTTGTCAGGAGGGATCAGTCCCTCTAGAAGGATATCATGCTTGGTAGAGAGTCAGTGAAAAAGAGGAAGACCCTCAACGAGATGGATATATACAACGGCTGCAACAATGGGCTTAAATATAACAGCGATCTTGAGGATGGTGCAGGACCTGGCAGTGTTTTGTTCTGTTATACGTAGGGTCGCTAGGAGTCAGAACCAACTCAACGGGACTTAACAACAACGTTCATTTTAAAAATTGAGATAAAGTTTACATATATCCAAATACACTTTTTTCCCCCAGTGTTTTTTAGTATGTTCACAGAGTTGCATAATCATCATCACTATCTAATTCCAGAACATTTTCATCACCCCAAAAAGAAACCCTGTACCCATAAGTAGTCACTCCCCATTTCCTCCTCCCACCAGCCCTTGTCAACCACTAATCTTTCTGTCTCTATGGGTTTGCCTAGTCTGGATAGTTCATGTAAATGGATTCGTACAATATGTGGTCTTTTTGTGTCTGGGTTCTTTCACTTAGCATAATCTTTTCAATGTTCATCCATGTTATAACATGCAACAACAATAGCAGCTGTGTGCCTTTGAGTCGATTCTGACTCATAGCGTCCCTATAGGACAGGTTAAGAACTGCCCCATAGGGTTTCCAAGGAGTGGCTGGTGCATTCAAACTGCTGGGCTCTTTGCCACCAGTGTGAAATCTTTGCCCTTGTTTGAACACAAATATGAACTAGGTAGGATGAAAATTGTGTTTGTTGAAAACGATACTGTATGATCCCACTTATATGAAATAATCTAGAATAGGCCAAGGCATAGACACAAAGTTTATCAGTGGTTACTAGAAGCCGGGGGAGGAGCAAATGGGGAGTTACTGCTGAAGGGCATTGAGTTTCTGCTTGGGTTGGCGAAAAACGTGGAAAAAGTGGCGATGGCAGCACAACATGGTGAATGTGATTACCGTCATTGAATTCTACACTTAAAAATGGTTAAAATGGCAAAAAAAAAAAAAAAAAGCAATTAAAAAATATAGTCTCCCCACCCCACTGTTTAATTATAGCAGCAAGTACTCGGTCCTATCTTATAGGTGGGAAACGGGCATAAAAGAGGTCAAATGGCAGCTAGTCAGTTTAAATTTTTGGCTCTTTTTGGATTTGATTTAGTCCCCATTAAAACCCTTGCCTCATTTCTGCCCTGCTGCACAGTGAAGCGTGCCTGCCTGCAATGGCAGAGTTTTAGATTGTTTCTAGTGCCTGTGATACTGGAAATTCTACAGTAGAGTAATTCAGTCATACTGAGCTCTTCCTTCTCGTTGACCCGTGTCGGTTTCAAAACCTGGCTTAGATTTACCCTCTTCCTCTGAAAACCTTCATTGACTGTACTTGGCCCTTTGACACTTGTACATTTAATTGATTTTTTTTTTAAACTTTAACTAGGTTTTATTGCTTATTTATTCCAACTTAAGCTTTTAAAAAAAAAAAAAACCGTTTGCTGTCGAGTCCATTACTTCCCACTCATAGCGACCCTATAGGACAAAGCAGAACTGCCCCCATAGGGTTTCTCAGGAGCGCCTGCCTGGTGGATTCGAACTGCAGACCTTTTGGTTAGCAGCCACAGCACTTAACCACTACGCCACCAGGCTTTGCAAATTAAGCATAAGCTCACTAAAATAGGAACTGTCTGTTTTATTTATCGGCCACAATACTTGATTGAGACGGTAATAAATACGTTAGTCCACTTACAATGCCCATGCAACTCAGATGTTAGCTACTGTGCATTCACCTTTTAGACTAGTGGGCCACATACTCCAACGTGCATAAGAACCTTACAGGATGTACTTTTAAAGCCAGATTCTCAATTCCCTGGACTCTAAGATTCCCAGGTGATTCTGATGCAAATATCCCAAGTACCAGTCTTTGAGAAATATTTAAAGTGTCATTCTCAATAACAGGAATTCCTTTAAACTTTGGAAACCAAAGGACCTTTTAGGGCAGTATCCTTTACTTTCATTCATTCAACAAAACATTTACTAAGCACCGACCAGCCTGGACCAGACTCTTTGAACGTTCACCCGTTTGCATGTTGCCACAACCTGTGGAGGCATCTCTTAGCTATTGTAACATGACCAACTCCCAGGAGATGGCACCAGAGATCCAAGGCCAGCCACTTCTCTGGCTATACTATTTCTATTGGAGGGGTCTTAATGAGTATCTCTTATTCAGTAGGTAAAAAATGAAGGTGTCCATACTATTTAAAGGAACTTTCTTAATCTTTTTTAAACATAGATGAGATAAATGTAATTATGGGAAGAAAGCAATTATACAAATGGGAAGAAAAGGTGTTACATCTTATTAAGTACCACCAGGCATTTTACATGAACTACATAATACAACAACTCTGGTAGGGAGGTATCCCCATTTTGCAGATGAGGAACCTGAAGTCTGCAAGGTCATACAGCTCATAAGTAGAGCTGGGAGTTGATTCCAAGTTTATCTGATGCTCTTAAGCAGTCTCCTAGAGAAAAGGAGAGAAAGGCAGTTGTGCGAGTTTCATACTCTGTCCCTTGCTTGTTTTTCATTGATTTTTCTACCATCAATTAACCTTCAACTATCTCTTTTACATGATTTTTAGCAAAAGGCATCAAAACCTATAAACTTTGATGGAATTCATTGTATTCTCGAGACAGGGGATCTCTGCTAACACTTAGCTATTCCTGTATAGAGAACTCAGAGAAGGCAGGATTCTGTGACTTCACATCATTTTCTAGGCATGCTTCTGGTCAGGGTAGCGCTTGTAAGCTAAAAGGAAAGTAAAACAAATTCCAAAGGAACATCCTTTGCTCCTGCCTGTTCCTAGAAAGCAAAGCCCGTAATGTATTAGAAAAACAAGTATAAGAAAATACATTTGAAATAACGTTAATGTAATGTTCTACCCTAACTCCTGATTAATCTCTGCACATAACACAGAATCAACCCTGTCTGCTTCCTCCTGAGAAGATCTCTAGAAAAGTGTAAGAAGTACACTGTTTCTATCAGTGAGGCACCACAAATTGGGAGGATGAAGGGCATTTTCCCCGAGATCCATCAAGAAGAGAAAATGAAAAGGTTAAACCAGCATCGCCATGTCTTTGAAGCTTTCCTGACAGATAATCAAATTTTCAACATATCCATCACTTTACACTGTCAGTATGTAGAGCCCTTTGCACTTTGAGATCTTGCTCATGCAACAAGTACTCTCCGAGTTTGTCTAGAGTATATTATGGTGCCTTCTGAGCAGTTCAGAAATACAACGGCCTTTTTGGACTCAATGTTGTACCTGCACATAAGGCTTGCCTCTTCACTTTTCAAATTTCATCTCCTTTGCCCACAAATAAATCTTAGCAAAAGGGGGAAACCAGTATAGTTACAGTTTCTCTGCATTTCAAAATAGGCAGTATTCTCAGTTAGGCTTTAGTATAAATAAAGGGATTAAATTTAGATAAGATGATCTCTAAAAGAAATGTCTTCAGGCTATAACGTAACCTAATTCTACAACTGAGAAAAAGCTGCTGGATTTGAACATGGTTGTTGAGAACAGTTTAACTAGTGAAGGGAGTCCGAAGCCAAATTTCCTTTTAAAAAGGAGTAAATGGGAAGTGGGGAAAATGGCCAAAGTTATTTTTAAAACATGACTATAGGAAAGGATGGAAGCTTGAGGCTGAAAGGACTTTTCTTTATGTGAAAAGTTGAATAGGTTTGTAGGCTGAGAGGAAGAAGGCAGTGGCAAGAGATTGCAGATGTAAGAAGGCATTACTCTTGGAGGCGAGTCCTGGAAGAAGAGGAGATGGGGTCAAGAGCACAGATGAGGGGTGAGCATTAAAAGGAAGAATACTCTCTGCGGGGGGGGGAAGAATTGGTGAAAAGGGAAGAAAGCTGATTGGAGCAGTCACGTGGGATAGCCTGTTATTTTAGTCAAGGTCCTGAGGCTGAGGGAGACGTGGGTAATGGGCCATGGGAACATGTGCTAACAACTACAGAAGCCAATGATGGTCCATAGTTAGGAGACAAAGGAGTCCTGGTGGCACAATGGTTAAGTGTTTGGTTGCTAACCTACCAGCAGCTCCGTGGGAGAAAAGACCTGGCAAATCTCCTGTTAATAAGATTACAGCCTAGGAAACCCTATGGGACAGTTGTACTCTGTCATATAGGGTTGCTGAGTTGGAATTGACGGCACACAACAAGAAGTAGTCAGGAAATGTGGAACTCTAGATTCAAGCTCCATACGGGGTTGGGGGGGACCTTTCGTTCGTCTGTGAACCTGCAATAGTATACCGCTTAGAAAGCATTTTCATACATGAGCTTTGTAACACATGAAATGTCAGCCCAGATAACATTTTACAAAAAAAGCAGTTATGCCTACAGCAATTGTGATCTGCTCAGGATTAAAAAAAAACCAAACCCATTGCCATCAAGTCAACTCCAACTCACAGTGACCCTATACATACCTAGTAAATAATTTTCATGTCTAGTTTTCACTGAAGAGCCTTTGCCTTTTTCCTTCCTTTTCACCTGTGCCTTGGAACTTTGCTTATAAGGTCTTTGAGGCATGAGTTAAGCTTCGATGATGAATAACCCGCACTCTCTAGACTTACTGTATTTGAGACTTTTCTAACTTCCAGATGCATGATTCACAGCAATTAGAGGTAACGAGTGCTGACATTCCAGTGGAGCACTTTAATGTGTGTGTACCAAGAATAAGGTGATACAGTTAGTAATGCTTCTCATTCATTCAGTGAGGGTGTATTGAGTGTTGTGCCAGGCATCCTGCTGAGCAAGACGGGGGAGCGAATGAATCAGACTTTGCTGTTACAGGCAGGTAAATGCAAAAATACCAATGTGGTAAGTGCTATGACAGTGCACATGATGGCTTAATACAAAGTTTATGTTTTATACCTGCCATGTGTCCTTTGCAAATTGGTGGGACTCTGCTTCAAACCAAGCTGGGAGGTACCATCACCTTGTAACTGCACTGGAACATGAGGCCTTCTTGGTCTCTGTAGCAAGGAGAAGGTCAGCCAGATGGCTTTGCCAGCTCTTGTATACTTTGGCCCAGGAAGTGACACACATGTCACTTCTACCCACACCCACTGCTAGAATTGGTTACATGATGCAGCCAATCACAAAGAGGCTGAGAAGTATAGTCTTGTGTATACCCAGATGGGGAAGAAAGGTATTGGCTAAGAGTAGTAATGCCTGACCCACAAAGGAACTACTTGTATATTTAAAACTCTGAGACTTCCTGCCATCTTACATGTAGCATACAACTCTCTATTCTATCCAGGTATTACCACCTTCACACAAACCTTATGCTCCATTAATATTAAACTCTCAGTCCCCTGAACATACCAAGGTATTTCACAACTTCCGTTCAAGCTGTTGAGCACCTTGATGTCTTTGCATCTCTGCTCCTCTGCCTGACATGTCCTTGTTTCTCCACCATGTGACAAACTCAGGCTGGTAGATTACTTCCTCCTTGAAACCTTCCCCCCCACCCCCCACAAGCAGGACTGAGTGCTCCTCTTGCTCTGTGTCATCACTATAAATACCTCTATTAGTTTACCAAAATTGGTCATTTACATATTCCTTGCCTCCACTAAGCTGTAACTCTTGAAGGCCAGGCAGTTTACTCATTATTCCATCATATATTTAATAAATAGTTTTCATCACACAGCACAGTGTTGATGAGTTCAAAAGACAGACTGCCCAGGTTTGAATCTGGGACCTATCACTTTTGTGACCCTTTTGTAACACTTTGGTGTTAATCTATACAACCTTCTCTATACCATGCTTTCCTCATCTGTAACAGAATTGTTAGGAGGTTAAATTAGATAATGTGGGATAAGCTTTATGAGCAGTGCCTGGCACAAACTAAAGATGAAGAACTATCAGTTATAAATATCGACATGACTGTATTAGGCACTGTGCTAGGTGCTGGATATGTAATTGTCAACAGAAAAGAAAGTTTTCTTTTTATTGTGTCTTTACTATGAAGTTACTCTAAATCTCCTGTTGCTATGTAAAGGAAAAGAGGGGTCCCGTTTCCATAAGTAAACTCCATACACAGGGTACAATCTTAACACAATCCGTCATTTACTATTATAAAAATTTAATAGTATTACAAAGGGCAGGACCAGGTAGTGTTGTGCTCTGTTGTACATTGGGTCGCTATGAGTCCAAACTGACTCAACATCACCTAACAACAACAACAAAAAGGGAAAACCTGTTATATTTGTTTGCATTAAGGTTGGAATTAAGTACCTATTATAGCAGATTTTCATGAATGAACAAAAGAAAGAAAAGGAAAATGGCACACAGTTTGAAAGTTACCGTTTACCCAAGATGATTTTTGATATAGTCTGTAATTATAAAAGATTAAATAGTAAATGGATATGGAAATAATGAACGTGATATTTTATCTTTCATCTTTACTAAGAAAATGAACAAGAAAATTCTCCAGAAAAAGGGAACTGACTACAGACTACAGGAATAAATGACAGTATACTGATAGAGCCCTGAATGCTTTATTACAAGAAATACCTTTACTCTGACCCAGTGAACAATCAGGAGGAGCTTCACTGTGATAAGAGTTCTTGATTTTCCCTTTTACAGTAAGGGAATAAATACGGTCACGTTTAAAGCAGAAAACAAAAAGGGGATGGGGATACATTGAAATGTCTGGGGAAAATGAGGGGATGACAATTCAAATAGAAATACAAGCTTAGTTTGCTTTTATATAGTAGTTCCTTTGGTTTAGGCAATATAAAAGGGAAACTAACTTCTTAAAATCTAATAAAAAGTGTTAGAAATTTTTAGCAAATTTTGGTCTTAAATTATAAGGCAATGTTTCCATATTAGAAAAAATAAGTTCCTCTTATAGCTGTAAATTAATAAACACAATTTATTTAATAATCATATGGTTTTATCATAGCATAGACTTAAATTGGGATTTCATCTTAACTGACTGTATCCATAAGCAGTATAAAATGGGATTTATTTATAGATCTTAACAGGAAATAAAGATAATATAATAATCACTGTTAATGACTTTCTTTTAAAAATAATTGCAAATACATTTCTGCTAAACCGAAGAGGACTCTGTCATAGCCCAAAGAAATGCAATTTAACTCAAATTTTTAACGAGTTATTAAAAGAAAATGTGTAGTATAACTTAAAATGCATTTTGAACAAGTTCCAAATATACTTATTATACTTATTGTTAAATATAAAGACGCTAGGCTCTCTGGTACATAAGAGAATATTTACAACTAGTAAAAGGCAGATTAGAGAATATACATGTTCTGTATATAAAAATAAGTAAAATATATTATGGTCCAGACCAAGGGATCTTTTCTCAGTCGGGCTTTATCCACGTAATTCTGTCCCACCACCACCTCATTAGCATCACTGAACACACACATGCCTGGAAGAGACCTAACAGGAATCTTGACTTAAAGCTCATACTGCCTTTTGAGGGCCTGTAAATCTTCTAAAGTAAACTGGTTGGTTGATGTGTTTAAAAGGTCATCAAATAGCTGTTCGATTTGCTCCTTTTGGCCCTTGCTAATTAGTGTCAACATCATCTGCAAAAAGGAGAAAAATTGTATTAGCGTAAATCATTAACATTTTAAAGTTATGGCAATCCTAAAAAAATTATTCAATCTCTATTCATAAAACATTTTGCCACTTACCTTAAACCTTTCCACTTTACTCAGATATAAAAGATGCTGATACACCAAAGAGGGATCTTTATCAATAAGATTATTTTTCAGAGACTGAATGAAGAGGAGAAACATGTCCCCTTCAAGTTTGTTACTCAACAACATTGGCAAGTCTTTCGGTTCAGTGATGGCTAAAAGCTCTGCACAAGCGTCTTTATCTTTCCTAGTATTTATAGCATTTACAACTTGACCAAATTCATAGGCATTATTAGGCTTGCAGATCTGTAGTTTCTCACAGGGTTCTGGTGGCCCATTGCTTTCATTTCCCTTTTCAGAAGCAAGGCTGTCAATGGAGACATCTGGTGAGGTCCTCCCAGTCGTCTCTCCAGTCGTCTCTCTTTCACTCACCTTCACAAGGAAAGGACTAACACTGTGACACAGAGCAACACTCACCGTCCACATCATAAATTATAGTCATCACAGTGGGAATTTAAAACATAAGATACATCGTATTTTAGTCAAGTTCTAAGTGAAAAAGCTATAATTTGTAATTAACTGTAAAATCTATAATTTTTACATAAATTTTATGGTATTATATAAGAATTCAATTCAGAAAAGTATTCTTTTTTAAGGTTTAAAAAAAAACTTGGATATTAAAAATATGATAAAATTTTACTTTTATAATTTTCCAAGAACAAAAGCTATTGTATAAAATAAAAAAGATCTATGCAACTTTATCTCTTTTTCATGATACATTTTACATTTACTTATTTCCTTACCTTTAACAGAGAAGTGAGTTTACATTCTTCAATTCTCTTAAAGCAGTTTGCTTCCCTCTTCAGAGAGAGAAAAAAAAACTTCCTAGCTTTTCTTCACATATTAGCCTTGTACTCTTAGTGGGAATGTCAAACTATAAATGGGATGATACTGGCATTCATGAATATTCATGTATTCATGAGTTGGCATTAAGTGATAGCAAAGTAAAAAGCTACAGCATAAGACATTTGAGTTATCTGAAATCACATAGGTAGGTTTGTTTCTGAGATAGACCACAATCTCTGATGAATCCAGTGTTGTTTCAGAATGCTAAAAAGGTCTGAGTCAATCTGGAAAATGTCATGGGGTATGGCTTATAAGGCCACTGAAACAGACCAGATTCTCCAGGTCTACCCTGACGCAAAGCTCATGGAGTGGTAGCAATACAAGTCACAGGCAAGATGGTGGGTGGGGAGGGTGGGGCACAGATAGGAAGAACTTCAGTAATGAGGAAACTCCCAATACCATTCATGGGCCCAAGTTGAGAAATACATTGGCTAATTACCACTGGGAAGAAGTTCTGTCTTTGTAATTGGTTAAACCTTTCTCGTTGATCATCAGAATAAACACACAAAGTTAAAAAAACTTTTGCAGAACTCATAGGAATATGACCTTAGAATCTAGTATAAGATCCCCAAAAGAGTACTTTCAAAGGTAATCAAATACAAATACCTCTTGAATCTCAATTTTCCTTCTCTCCTTTTCTTTCCTGAATGATGCTGTATTATCCTTAATATTAAGGAATCTGGTTACCTCTTCCAGTTCCATCTTTGCCTCAACAATACTTGGGTCTAATAGGAGAACTTTATTGAGATCATTTAAACTTTTCTGATAATCCTGAAAGTAGACAGAGAAAACAATTAGAAATTAAATGAGACATGGCAGATAACCCCCGTGGGTGCGAAGTGAAGCTAAGCCAAGCAGAGTGGTGTCTTCAGTGGGTCCCCACTATCACCACTAAACACAGGCCTAGGGAGTGAGTGTGGAGCCAAAACATTATAGCCCATAACTCAGCGAACATCCATTCTAGAAGAAAAAGCACAGATTCTGGGGCTAGAAGACTCAAGTTCAATTCTGTATCACCATGGCCTTCACAGTCCCTCACACATAATAGGCACGTGTTAACTGTTTGCTGATTAAATAAGCGAAAGAATGAACATGTTCATATTAGCACTTACTAGGGGTGAAACTTAACCAAGATCTACTTAAACTTTCTCAACTTCAGTTTTCTCATTTTTAAAATAAGGATAATAAAAGCTTCCTATTTTTTTTTTATTCTAGCTTTCACAAGGCTATTCCACGAAGTAAATTAATAATAATATGTAAGTGGTTTTAAACCTGTACAGAGCTACACAAATGTTAGTTTTCACTATAGTCCTCTTTTTCCATAAAACCCTCCAAAGTCGCATACTGTTCAAAATAGGATAAATTCAATGTTTATCCTTCCATTTAAGAGTCAGACAAGGCACTAAAGAGGAAAAAGAAGGGGAGTCTAAGACCAACAAGACATGGCTAGTGAATCTGGTGGCAGACAAATGCCACAAAAGCATCGTCCACTGTAATAGGTCTTACTCTAGAACTACAGTTTAGATTTATGTTTTGGTTAAGCCAAAAATGATTTGGTGAGGAGGCAAGGAGTCCTAATGATGTCTAACCTCTCCAAGTATTCCTGACACATCAGTAACACCATGTGCGGGAGACTGGACCACAGATTAAGCTATGCTAGTGGTTATGCGGAAACCTTGGTGGCGTAGTGGTTAAGTGCTACGGCTGCTAACCAAAAGGTCGGCAGTTCGAATCCACCAGGCGCTCCTTGGAAACTCTGTGGGGCAGCTCTACTCTGTTCTATAGGGACTATGAGTTGGCAGTGGATTTTTGGTTTTGTGGTTATGTGACATTCCTGAGGGGCCAGCTGTAACTCCACGCCCCCCCCCCACCCGAGCAACACACCAGAGTAACATGTTAAAGGGATAATCTTGAACCCATTCTAATGTATAAAAAAAAAATTATTTACAAATTATAGTTTATTATTTACTATTAGTACCACTTGTGTCACAACAGCACAGTTGGAACCTGGTAGGAAAAAATGACATTTTATTTATGTCTTATGTGTTCTAAGCAAGGAACCACATGTGAAAGACAAGGGAATGGGGCAGTAGGGCACGATGAGGAAGTAACAACAGCTAACCCTTACTGTTCTAAGCATTTTATAAGTAGTATCATTTTATGCTCACAATAACCTAATAAAGACTAACTTTTACTGTCCCCATTTTAAAGTGGGACACTAAGGAAATTGAAAGGTTATCTTTGGGATGATCAAGGTAGCAATGACCAGAAGGTAGATGATAATAGTGTGGAGCTCAAGTGAGAAGACTGCAAGTAGAGGTTTGTGAGCTACAGCCTTGGGCATGGAGGTCTGACACCAAAAGAGAGGATCGATTTCTCCATTCCTTCAGTAGAAGTCCCTGCTACAGAGCAATCTGTCTGGCTGGGGGAGACAGGAGAAAGCTGGTAATACAGTTTGATAAATGTTAAAACAGAGGCAAGTATGAAGAGAGGGGTGGGAAGCAGGAAGGGTGGAGATGGCATCAAGCAAGGAGGCAGGATAAGAGGAGGTGGTCCAGCCTGTCAGACCTCAGAGAGTGGCTGGGTACATTCACTGAACAAATATTCACTGAACACAGCCATGTGCTAGGAGCTAGGAGTGAAATCAAAACCAAACCTGTTGCCATCGAGTCAATTTCAACTCACAGCAAATCTATAGGACAGGGCAGAACTTCCCCATAAGGTTTCCAAAAGCTGTAATCTTTACGGAAGAAGATTGTCACATCTTTCTCCCATGGAGTAGCTGGTGGGTTCAAACTGTTGACCTTTCAGTTAGCAGCTGAGCACTTAACCACTGTGCCACTAGGGCTCCTTGGAACTGGAAATAGCGTGGCAAAAAAGACACAGTCCCTGTCCTCATGGAAGCTTACAACTATTGGGGGAGAGGGTGGAGAGACTATAAAAAGACAAGTAAACAAATGAATAAATCAAATATAGACTGACATTAGAACAATTAAGAAAACCAAAGATTGAGATGGATACTAATGAGGGGGAAAGGTCTCCTTTTGACACAGTTGTCAGAGACACCAAGACCTGAAGGAAAACCAGCCACGCAGAGGCCAAGGAAGAGCAGAGCTACTATATAGAGAAATGTGTGGATCTGGCAAAAAGGAGAACATTGAAAGTTGCTAAGAGCCTCATTAGGCCTTTAAAAAAAAATAGTATAATCACAGACATTTGTGACATTATTTACTATTAATAGATTTGCTTAAACTATAATAGCAACAATTATAAGATACTACTTCTTGATATTTTTTGCCTTGCAGCATCCCCAAATGACCAAGTTCCTTAAGGAAGGCACCATGTCTTATTCACCTCTGTGCTCCCAACGCTAAGCACATAATTATTGTTGTTGGGTGCCACTGAGTAGGTTCTGACTCATAGCAGCCCTATGTACAACAGAACAAAACACTGCCTGGTCTTGCACCATCCTCACAATCGTTACGCTTGAGCCCACTGTTGCAGCCACTGCATATATCCATCTCCTTGAGGGTCTTCCTCTTTTTTGCTGTCCCTCTACTTTACCAAACATAATGTCCTTCCCCAGAGACTGATCCCTCCTGATAGCACGTCCTAAGTATGTGAGATGAAGTCTCGCCATCCTTGCTTCTAAGAAGCACTCTAGCCACACTTCTTCCAAGACAGATTTATTTGTTCTTTTGGCAGTCTGTAGTATATTCAATATTCTTCACCAGCACCACAATTCAAAGGCATCAATTCTTTGGTCTTCCTTATTCATTGTCCAGCTTTCGCACACATATGAAGCGATTGAAAACACCATGGCTTGACTCAGGTGCACCTTAGTAATCCAGGTGACATCTTTGCTTCTTAAAGCTTCTTTAAAGATATCTGTTGCAGTAGATTTGCCCAAAGCAATGCATCTTTTGATTTCTTGACTGCTGCTTCCGTGGCTGATGACTGTGATCCAAGTAAAATGAAATCCTTTAGAACTTCAATCTCTTCTCTGTTTATCATGATGTTGCTTCTTGGTCCAGTTGCTATTCATAAGGTTTTCACTGGCTAATTCTTTGGAGAAGTAGACCGCTGGGTTCTTCTTCCTAGTCTGTCTTAGTCTGAAAGCTCAGCTGAAACCGTCCACCATGGGTGACCTTGCTGGTATCTGAGTACCCATGGCATAGCTTCCAGCATCACAGCAACATGCAAGTCCCCACAGTACGACAAACTGACAGATGCATGAGGGACCACATAACTGGCACTTGATAAAAGACATAAATTGTAAATAAAGGCAAATGCTCAGCTGTCTTTTCTTGTGAAGAACAGCTGCATGTTAAAGAAAGCCCCTGTTTTTCAAAACTGGCAAAATAAACTATTAAGGGCATCTAGGAAAAACATAAAACCCTGAGAAAGCAAAGTGTTCCCCTGAGAGCTATGGCAGGTCCACTTCCTCATCATGTTCACTCTTGAAGGACCAAGGCGTGAGTTCTGACGCATTTTAAAAGCAGTGGTAGCCTTTAAAGATCCTGAAATTAAATTCATTTGGCACATAACTCGAACACGTAAATCAAGCTGTTTAAGAAGTCTGACTGGAAAAACAAGCTACCAGACTCATAATCTAGTGGGACCGGATTACTCAAATTTGGGATTATCTTTCTGCCTCATAATACAATTTCTAGAATTCATTTGAAGGAAGTATAAAATTCCAGTCTTTCATTAGGGACAGCTTTTGACTTTTAATCAGGTAAACAGGTTCAAAGAGACAGACAGCCAGGAGTTTGAGCTTATTCTAAACTTATGAGTCACGCAGATCTATGCCTCATTTACCCAAATCCATTAGGCTCAAAAGAAGTTAAGAGTGAATTCCAAAGAAGGCTCCTTTTAAAAAAGTATTCTTGGAGCCACACACCAGCTAGAAGTCTTTACATAAAGTTTACAAATATGTACATTACTAACACAACCCCCCACCCCCAAAAATCACTGCCGTGGAGTCAATTCCAACTCATAGCAACCCTACTGGACAGAATAGAACGGCCCCATTAAGTTTTTGAGGACCGCCTGGTGGATTCAAACTGCCGACCTTTTGGCTAGCGGACGTAGCTCTTAACCACTACACCACCAGGGTGTCCACTAACACATAAGAAGTGGGTAAAGTCACATGCCACCACTGTCAGTTTGTTTGTTGTACTGTGGTAGCTTGAGTGTTGCTGTGATGCTGGAAGCTATGCCACCACTATTTCAAATACCAACTGGGTCACCCATGGTGGAGAGGTTTCAGCTGAGCTTCCAGACTATGACAGACTAGTAAGAAGGACTTGGAGATCTACTTCTGAAAAAAAAAACTGGCTGGTGAAAACATTACAGATAGCAGCTGAACATTGTCTGATAAACTGCCAGAAGACGAGTCCCTCAGATTGGAAGGCACTCAAAATACAACTGGGTAAGAACTGCCTCCTCGAAGTAAAATCAACATTAATGACGTGGATGGAGTCAAGCTTTTGGGACCTTCATTTGCTGATGTGACACAACTCAAAATGAGAAGAAACAGCTTCAAACATCCATTGGTAATGGGAACATGGAATGTATGAAGTATGAATCAAGGAAAATTGGAAGCTATCAAAAACGAAATGGAATGCTTAAAGATCAGTATTCTAGGCATTAGTGAGCTGAAATGGACTGGTACTGGCCGTTTTGTGTCAGACAATCGTATGGTCTGCTATGCTGGGAATGACAAATTGAAGAGGAACAGCAACACATTCATTGCCAAAAAGAACATTTCAAGATCTATCCTGAAGTACAACACTGTCACTGACAGGATAATATCCATATGCCTACAAGGAAGACCAGTTAATACTATTATTCAAATTTATGCACCAACCACTAACACCAAAGTTGAAGAAACTGAAGATATTTACCAACTTCTGCAGTCTGAAATTGATCAAACATGCAATTAGGATGCATAGATAACTACTGGTAATTGAAATGTGAATGTCAGAAACGAGGAAGAAAGATCAGTAGTTGGAAAATATGGTTTTGGTGATAGAAATGACACTGGAGACCCCATAATGGAATTTGGCAAAATCAATGACTTACTCATTGGAAATACATTTTTTCAACAAAATAAACAGTGACTATAATCTCACCGGATGGAATACACAAGAATCAAATTGACTACATCTGTTGAAAGAGATGATGGAGAAGCTCAGTATCATCAGAACAAGGCCATATGCAAGTTCAAATTGAAGCTGAAAAAAATTAAAACAAGTCTGTGAGAGTCAAAGTACAACCCTGAATATATCCAACCTGAATTTAGAGACCATCTCAAGAATAGATTTGACCCACTGAACACGAAATGACCGAATGACTGAAGACCAGATGAGTTGTGGGATGACGTCACACATGAAGAAAGCAAAAGCTCATTAAAAAGAAAAAAAGACCAAAATGGATGTCAGAAGAGACTCTGAAACTTGCTGTTGAACAGAGTAGCTAAAGTGAAAGGAAGAAATGACGAAGTAAAAGAGCTGAACCCAGGATTTCAAAGGGTGGCTTGAGAAGACAAGGTAATATGTTACAATGAAATGTGCAAAGACCTGGAGTTAGAAAACCAAAAGGGAAGAACACACTCGGCATTTCTCAGCTGAAAGAACTGAAAAAAAAAATTCAATCCTCGAGTTGCAATTTTGAAGGACTCTATGGGCAAAATATTAAACAATGCGGGAAGCATCAAAAGATGGAGGGAACATACAAAGTCACTGATCCAGAAAGAATCTGTTGATGTTCAATCATTTCAAGAGGTAGCATATGATCAAGAACCAATGGTACTGAAGGAAAAAGTCCAAGCTGCACTGAAGGCACTGGTGAAAAACAAGGCTCCAGGAATTGATGGAATACCAATTGAGACATTTCAACAACCGGATGCAACACTGGAAGCACTCACTTGTCTATGCCAAGAAATTTGGAAGACAGCTACCTGGCCAACTAACTGGAAGAGATCCATATTTGTGCCCATTCCAAAGAAAGGAATGCAGAAATTATTGAATAATATCATTAATAGCACATGTAAGTCAAATTTTGCTGAAGATCATTCAAAAGCGGTTGCAGCAGTACATTGACAGGAAACTGCCAGAAATTCAAGCCAGATTCAGAAGAAGACACAGAATGAGGGATATCATTGCTGATGTGAGACGGATCTTGGCTGAAAGGCAGAGAATACCAGAAAGATGTTTACCTGTGTTGGACTGACCATGCAAAAGCATTCGACTGTGTGGATCATAACAAATTATGGATAACATTGCGAAGAATGGGAATTCCAGAACAGTTAACTGTACTCATGCACCTGTACATAGACCAAGAAGCAATCATTCAAGCAGAACAAGGGGATACTCCTTGGTTTAAAATCAGGAAAGGTGTGTGTCAGGATTGTATCCTTTCACCATATTTATTCCATCTGTATGCTGAGCAAATAATCCGAGAAGCTGGACTATATGAAGAACGCAGCATCAGGATTAGAGGAAGACTCATTAATAACCTGCAATATGCAGGTGACACAACCTTGCTTGCTGAAAGTGAAGAGAACTTGAAGCACTTGCTGATGAAGATGGATGGATTACACCTCAACATAAAGAAAACAAAAATCCTCACAACTGGACCAATAAGCAATATCATGATAAAGAAGACAAGACTAAAGTTGTCAAGGATTTCATTTTACTTGGACCCACAATCAATGCCCAGGGAAGCAGCCATCAAGAAATCAAATGACATATTGAATTTGGCAAACCTACTGCAAAAGACCTCTTTAAAGTGCTGAAAAACAAAGATGTCACCTTGAGGGCTAAGGTATGCCTGACCCAAGCCATGGCGTTTTCAATCGCCTCATTCATACACCAAAGCTGGGCAATGAATAAGGAAGTCTGAAGAAGAACTGATGCATTTGAATTATGGTGTTGGTGAAGACCACTGAATATTCTATAGGTTGCCAGAAGAATGAACAATGTGTCTTGGAAGAAACACAGTCATAATGCTCCTTAGAAGCAAAGCTGGCAAGACTTCGTCTCACTTACTTTGGACATGTTATCAGGAGGGACCAATCCCTGGAATAGGACTTCATTTCTGGTAGAGGGTCAGTGTAAAAGAGGAAGATCCTTAACAAGATGGACTGACACGACAACAGGCTCAAACACAGCAATGACTTTGAGGAAAGTGCAAGACCAGGCAGTGTTTCATTCTGTTGTATATACAGTTGCTATGAGTCAGAACCAACTCAACAGCACCAAATAACAACAAGGTCAGGTGGACACTGTAAACGCAGTGTAGCCATATGACTACAGGGACTATCCAAAGGCATTTGTGTCCTGTTAAGAAGCATGGGTATCACTCAACTCTCCACGGAGCCTGAGTGGATCTATGGTCTGGAATAGCATGCATAGAGATTGTCCTCACTTGATTTGCCATGCAAAAACATGACTGCTCCCTCCAACAAAACTTAGCTTTACGGTAGAATAAACTTTTAGATGTTTCCCTGTCAGTGACAGGGTGGAATTAAAAGAACCCTGTCAGACTCAATAAGCTAAAAGCTGAACTATCCCCTTCGCTCCTCAAACCTGTCCTTCCTCTTGCACGCCCTCCGTTATTGGCCGCTCCAACCAGAAATTTGGGTGGTAGCCCTGTCCTTCCTTCCCCAACACACATTCTACTGCTCACGATGTCCTATCAACTCTACCTTCAAACAAGTTCACCCCTGAAGGAACAAGTGAATCAATCCCTTCCCTTCTCTCTTCCCTCTGCCAGTACCTTCCCTCAGGCATTTCTCACCTTGGTGGCCTCTCACTTTTCTCCCTACTGCATGCTGGCTCCCCTTCTGATCCACCTTCCATGCTGCCCCAGATCTGATCCATCATGACACTATTTACCACCCTTCAGGGGCTCCCATCACCTTCAGAATCAAGTCCATGCCCCTCATGACATGACTCTCTCCCCAGCCCCACCCACACCTGGGCTCCGGCTGTGCCGTTTGTGAACAAGTCCATAGAAACACGTGCAAAGGTCAGAGCAGTTTCATTCCTAACAGCCTCAAACTGGAAACAATCCAAATGCCATCCACCACTGAATGTTCAAACAGTGTGGTGTATTCATACAACTCCACAATAAAGGGAACAAATTCCTGACACACACAAAATGTGGATAATCTCACATGGTACGCTGAGCAAAAGAGGTCAAAGAGTATACTGTATATAATTATATTTATGTTAACATCAAGAAGAGGCAAAACTAATCTACAGTGATAGGAATTAGATCACTCATTGCCTGGGATGGGGGTGAAGGGAGGGAGATTGATTGCAAGCGATATAGGGAATTTTCTGGAAAGGTGGAAATGAGCTTTATCTTGACTGGGGGGTGGCTACATGAGGATTTACATTTATCAAAAGTCAATGACCTGCACACTTACAAATGTATGAATTTCATGTATCAGACCTTAATAAAAGTGACAGTTTAAAGATACCATTTGAGGAAATGCCATTTCCCAATATGTTCCTGGTATTTCCTTGTGGTATTATTTTCTACACAGATGAGTATTTGCTCATCAGGATTTTTATGCAGAAGAATCAGCATAAAGAAAAGTGCAATTATAAAATATTATTTTTCTTCTAAACTAATGGTGTGGTTTTCTTAGAGAAGAATGCCTTGCTACAGGCTCACACTGGCTAGCAGCCAGCTGAAGGCCCAGCTTACCACAAACTTCCAAATCTCTCATTTTTCTCTACCAACTTCCACTGGGTGGTCCATTCTAATGCCCCCTCCAACTTGTAACTCCAATCCTTGCTGGAGGAACTTGGTGGCATTTCTGGTAGCCTTCAGTAACTGAATTTTCTGTCCTTTAAAGCGAACCTATTACTTACAAAATTAGAAAATCCTAAATTTTGAGCTGGATGGAACCACGTTATAGTTAGGGCTAAACTCTGAGGCCTATTCCAGGGTTTCAGGACTGGTCAGTATAGAACTAGGATTAAATCCCAGGATAAGCGCATTCCCCCCGCTCTGTGACCCCCAGGCCTATGTTTGTGAAAAGTACTTGATTTGTTCAGAGCTGAAACTTATATGTTAAGATGAAGATCTCTCACCTTGAGTCCTTTATTAGCCAGAGCTCGTCTATAGCAAGCTTTCACGTTCCCATCATCTATCTGAAGCGCCTCATCACAGTCCTGCTTTGCGTCTTCAAACTGGCATAGCTTCAAGTAACAGAGAGCTCTAGCATAATACAACAGAACTCAGGATTATGAAAGGTAAAGATGGCATATCTATAAATTTAGGCAGCTAATAAAAATCAGAAAATAATAACTCGATAAGTCTGCTTTTATACCACAACAGTTCCAACTGAAACGTAATATTTTACTCCAATTATGGCACTTTCTTGCAATACATGAAATTATGGCACTGGGGATACAATTACATATAAAATACACTCCTAGCCATCAAAGAGGAGACAGTATAGTGGAGCAGACAATTAAAACAAGCAAACACAGTCAAATCTGTACAGGGTGCTCTGGGAGTCAACAGCTGACAACCTAATCAGATCTGGAGGGATGGACATGGAGGATGGAGTAGTTATGGAAGCCTTCCTGGAAGAAGTGACAGTTTAAGTTGAATCCAAAAGTATGAAGTAAGAAGTATCCAATGTAATGGCACTGCGTTGAGGGGGTTAAGATGGAGAGATGGAAAGTGGAGGCCAAGGGTATAGCCTGAGCAAACGCCTATGGTGGGAGAGAACATGGTACTCTCGATGAGCTGAGAAACGTTCCACAGCCAAAGTGCAGGAATGAGGCTGCAAGCGTCGCCAGGCCAGATCGTGAAAGGGCCTTGTAAATCATGGCTAGGAGGTTGAGCTTCAGAGATGCACTGAAGGGTTTCTAAATAGGGACTGACATGTTTGCCATGTTTCAGAAAGATCACGTGAGCTGCAATTTGGAGAATGAGACCAGAGGGAACAAGGCT
Organism: Loxodonta africana; assembly: GCF_030014295.1. Classification (NCBI taxonomy): domain Eukaryota; kingdom Metazoa; phylum Chordata; class Mammalia; order Proboscidea; family Elephantidae; genus Loxodonta; species Loxodonta africana. Next base: position 50,853,330 of record NC_087355.1, on the reverse strand, counting down.
GTTCAGAGTCATTGTAGGGGATGTTGCAGGCATCAGGAAGAGAAAATAGTGGCCCAGAGCCAGGGAGTGATGGTGAAGGTGGGAAGGGTCACACTGAAGAGGTATTTAGAAGGTAGGACCACTGGGGTTTGCTCACTGACAAGAGAAGGGAGATCAGGGAGAGGGAGGCATCAGCCAGGGTGAAAACCAGTAGTGAGTGCAGAAGGCAGGTGAGGGTACAGCCCTGGAGCTCAGAAGAGAGAGATCTGGGAGAGGATGAAATGGTCAGAGAGTATGTAAGCAAGAAAAGAACCCAGACCTTCAGAAAGCTGAGAATACCAGGGAAAGAAAAGCCCGCAGAGGGAGCAGTCTGCCACTGCTGCCGGGGCAGAGGGGGCTCCAGGAAAACCAGGCAGGTAATAATGTCCGGTGCTGCACAGGTTAAACAGAGGCCAAACCAAAAAACCAAACCACTGCCCTCAAGTTAATTCTGAGTCATAGCGACACTATATAGAACAGAGCAGAACTGCTCCATAGGGTTTCCAAGGCTGTAAATCTTTACAGAAGCAGACTGCCCCATCTTTCTCCTGCACAGCAGCTGGGTGGGTTCGAACTGCTGACCTTTCTGTTAGCAGTTGAGCACTTAACCACTGCACCACCAGGAGCAAGAGGAGCAAAAAATATCTGTAGGATTTAGTGACAATAAAAGTTTTTTGGCAAAAAGATTGCCAATGGAGGAGAACATGTACAAAAACAAAGTGGTGAGAGCTTGAGTTAAAAAGCATTTATCTGAAATGGCTAGAAAAACTCATGTTGTGAGTTCCTGTAAGAACTTGTTAACCCATACTCTATCCACTCTCTAAAAACCCCCAAATCACGACATTCTAAATAGGGATCTTTTACCATATATGGTAAACATGGCACCTGAGCAGCATTCTAGAACAATCTGCCCACTCCCACTGCACACTATAAAAGATGCTGGTCCCTGCCCTCAGTGCTTCAGAAGGAAAAGGGCATTGCTCCCTAAGACACTCCTTTGAAAGGGAACCGATTCCTCCTCCCACCACGCTGGGCAATGTCCTGGCCCAGCTAGCTGCAAATGCAAACAAAACACAGAGAAATGCCAAAATACTTGAAATGCCAAGTCAGAGCAGGACCAGGCAAAGCAGCAACACTAACTTGCAGGAAACCGGTAACACATAGAGTACGTCAGAGCTACGGTCCCTCCCTCACCTCATTTTTTCCATCTCTTCAGATTTCCTATGGTCCCACCCCTTTGAAAAACACTCATTTCGGACAATTTGCTATAACATTCCCAGTACCATGAAAAGCAAACTTTGGCAATTAATATTTCTTTTTTTAAAATAAAAATTATTAACATAAGAAATGCATCAAGTTATAAAGAACTTGCCTGTTGGTATATATGGCACATTCCTGGTCGTTAATCTTTAAACATTCACTGTATTTACTAAGGGCAGCTTTATAATTTTTGTCCTTTACACATTGATTTCCTTCTTCCTTAAGGGTTCTAAACAGTTTTTCATCTATGGCGCCAAAATAAAAAAGACAGAGTTTTCATATAAGCACTTCCACAGAATCTTAACTACATCTCTAAGTAAATCCTCTACTGCAAATTGACTTGAACTACACACCACGCAGAGCTAAAGCCAAAACATTTTACATGAGTTAAAAATATAAACTGGCTATAAGTAAAAATGATTATAAAATTATGACATTATTATTTTCAATTTAGAAAATAAAATGCAAGTAACTTCTATCATTTTAGCCAGACTGGCATGCCTTCTTTTCTCTACTGGGATTCTGGAGGCAGTAACAGAGGTCGGAAAAGGCTCTGAGCTGGGAATCCAGCCAGGCCTGCAGCTATTCTACCTCTGGACTCTTCCACAATAAATGCCAATAAAATGCCCTTATGTGCTTAAGCCATTAAGGGTTGGGTTTTCTGTTATCTGCAACTAAGAGTCCCAACTGTTCGTTTCTAGATCTACGAACTATTCCAGTTACTTTACAGTGAGCCTGGCTGGCTTTCTGCTCAGAATCATATTCCTCTTTCCACGTGTGTGTTCAGGAGAAACTGACCCCTCAGATCAGGAACTCAGGCCTAAGCCAATCAGCACATGGCATTTGTTCATCAAAGGGACGGACTGGCTCAGGAAACTAGCACATGACCCAGTTCAGCCCAATTCAGGCAACAGAATAACAGGACAAAAAAAATTAAGGCTTTTGGGCAGCATACTTCCTCATTCTTAAATTAATGCAACCAAAAACCGTGGTGTCTCTCTCCCTTCAACACTGATATGTATAGCTGTAAAGTTTAGGGCTGCTACAGTTCCATCATTTCTGGCCAGAGCCTGGACTCTGATGAGCCAGGTCTGACTTTAGAGCCTGCCCCTCTTCCAGTTACATGAGCCAGTATCTTCCCTTACAGTTTAAGTCAATGGACTTTCTGTTACTTGCAACCAAAGTTTTCTAACACACATAATATGAAGTATTAAAATTTAAAGTTTTAAACCTAGGTGCTGGCTTTACCCTATGGAGTAACTTGATATGTAATAAAAATCCATAACTTAAAATTTAAAATGAGCCTTTAAATTGTACAATCTAAGAAATCTTCTAACAGATATACTAAATTTATAGTAGTATAAACCTGGAATGGAAATAATTTTCTTTCTCCCTCTGTACAAAGTTATGTAAAATGTTACTCAGTTAATTCTTCATCTTTTATTTCAAATCACAGAACATTTCTGCCTCATGTTTCACATTTCAAAAGATTTCACACAATGGTTGTCAAATGACACATCTCTAAGTGTCCTAGTATGTACACCCTAAAATAGAATATCACAGAGGATTTTTCCCAGAATTTGCTGTAAAGCTTTGCTCAAACTTTTCTTCCTCTATTTTTTTTTAAACCTCTGGTATTCACTCAGTAATAATTCGTAAACAAATATGAACAGAAAATTTCAGATACAGCTGATTATACTTGTGCTTATGATTTTTCTATTAGATATCTACAGTATGGATGGTATGTGCATTTTGTTAATAATAAATAGCTACCCTTTATTGTGCAAATACTTTTTGCCAAGCCCCATTATTTAATAATGGACTCTGGAAAACTAGAGATCTCCAAGATGTTCCTAGGAGTGCTGAATTGTCTAAAAGCATTGGAAGATGCTCCTTGCCTCCTTTTTCTAAGGAATGAAGAGGATGAGGGCCTAACATTAGCCATTCAGACAGCATGGTTCAGGAACCTCAGAGGCTCTTCCAAATGAAGCCCAACCTGGGATGCACCTGGAGTTCCTAAGCGGACAAGAGAAATGCGGCCTCAACTGGCTTTAAAGCTCAGAAAACATGAGTTAAGTCACATTTCTTAAACACTTACTATACGTAAAGTAATAAGGTAGGCACTATGGGAATCCAGATAAGTTAACAACTATGCCATAAGGCAGAGAAAAAAAAAACAAAACCCATTGCTGTTGAGTCAATTCCAACTCATAGGGACTCTATATGACAGAGTAGAACTGGTCCATGGGTTTCCAAGGAGCAGCTGGTGGAGTCGAGCTGCCAATCTTTTGGTTAGCAGCTGAGCTCCTAACCACTGCACCACCAGGGCTCCATAAGCCAAAAGGTACCTGCTATATATTTATGTTGTGATGTGTTTTTTTATTCTTATTTTGAGCACATCAATTCTATTACCATATTTTTATGCAAATTAAGGTGCACCTTCTATGTTAGTTTGCCAATAGCACCCTCCCCACCCCCCGTGAAGTATTTTCTCAAGTACCACTATGCCAGTTTTTTTTTTACATGTTGCTGTTAGCATAGCATGCTTATAAAAATATCTTGTGGGGGCAGGGCATGGTGGGCAAATAAACATAGAAGGTGTGTTATTTGTGTAAAAATATGGTACTGTAGTCTTGCCACATAGCTGGTCTACTAAAGAGTTACATGATGCTTTTTTTTTCTTATTATTAACAACACTGCTAACTTAGGTTGGCGGTTCAAGTCCACCCTGAGGTGCCTCAGAAGAAAGGCCTGGTGCTCTACTTCCAAAAAATCAGCCACTGAAAACCCTATGGAGCACAGTTCTACTCTGACACACGTGGGATTGCCAGGAGTTGGAGCTGATTTGATGGAAACTGGTATGGGAGTCACAAAGTCAGCAAATATGCTAAGTACTTTACATGCTTACCTCCATTTATTCCTGACAACAACCCCATGAGATAGTTATTAACATTCTCTCCCTGTCATATGCGTTAGGCTACTCGAGATGTGAAGCAACTTCTTAAGACTACATACTAAAAGAAGGCAAACGGGGAGTTGAACCCAGGTCTGATGCCAGGCTTCATGCTTTAATCCCCTTGCTTTACTGTGAAAATACACGCACATGCTCAAGAGAACCTCCAGAAGAGAGGAGCGCAGACTCCACACCTGGAATGCCTGGTTGCTGACGGCTGCTGGAATCTCCCGCTTGGGCCGACCTGGTCACTGCTGCAGGATGCCACGCTCGCAGTTGCGCAGAAGTGGGCACAGATGGGACGGGTGACAGCTTCTCCCGCCAGTTTGGTCCATCCAGATCCATTAAAACTCTTGCTATTCTAAAAAATAAGTTTTTGCTATTGATCATGCAGTTTGCTTTTTATATCACTGAAGGTCATATCAAGATAAGATTTACAAATGCTATCCAAATGTGTACTTCCTTATAGAAAACATACAGTCTTGAGCAATTTTCTGTCCACATAAATTAAAATGGCTTCAAAAGAACTTTTAGAAGTTGCCACAAACTATATAACTTTAGGCCATTCTTTAGTTCAAAGAAAAAATACATTTCTCTTTTGTTAAAAGAAAATGTAATGTGCATATCATGTCCCCTCAGTAATTAATGTAAGTATTAAATTGATAATGTGTTACTCTTGAGAATAATCAGAAGTACTTTAGGATTTCTGTATCCAAACTGAAATACTGAAGTGGTTAAAAACAAGACTACAAGACTGATTGCTGTAACTGCGGAGGCTTAGCTGTCACGTGGCACGCTGCTTTTTGTTAAACATTTACAATACGGTGGAGGAGTCTTACCTGATGTTTTTTTCACCTCTAAAATAATCCTATTCTGTTTTCATATAAACAAGGTGAAAGAATGGGATGTTGGAGTCTACTACAAGGGACCCCTGCATTATTGACATTTACTAATGGCCATCATGTGATTCAGAGTAACATCGCTGATTGCAACATTCTCTTTACTTTAAACATAAAATATCATACTTAGATTTAAAAACAAAACTCAATTATGTCTTTGGGATGAATCTGGTGGGGAAAAAAAAAAAAAGGTATTTCCCAAGACTGAGAAAGTTCACTGGTAGTTAGTACAATGCATTGAAGTAAGTTACCTTAGGAGTTTCCTATATTCTCTGTGGGAAACATTTTTATATTTATACATGGACTAATACAATACATATACTTTCCTCACAGTTTCTTAGACTGAAATTTCAATATCTGATCTTTGGTTATGATAGCCAAATCCCAACTGTTTTAGTGTAAAAAGGCAAATCTGAAAATTAATGTATAACCATCCATAGTTGTAGAAGATAAAGAAGCTTTAGGAAGAGAATTTCGAAGCAAAACTTGATTACCAGCAGAGAGGAAGGAAGAAGCTGCTGAAAAGAGATGATGTGTTGCCAGGGAGTAAATAAGTATGTGCAGGGGAATTTAACAAGTAAGATTCCTGGAGAGGAAGAAAGGAACATGGTTAATGGAAGACAGGTACAAAATAAGCACAGATGTTTAAATAAAATAATAATAAGCTGCTGTTTAATTTTCCATAATGAACTAGAATAGATGGAAAAGCAAGCATAAATATGAGATTCACAAAAAGGAATAGTGAACTTTTAAAAGCGGGTATTTTATATAAAAGTATATATGGCAAAACTGGAGTAAGCCTCCGCATCTTCTTATATAATGATATATCGACAAGAACCATTCAGTTAAAAAATGAGTATTAAAAGTCAATTGGTCTAAAAGAGCCAGCTTGTGTAACATATAAAAAGCACAATATAGAAGTTTCAGATGTGAATATTCGTGGTCTTTTAGTTACAATATTTCTCCCTTCAAGCTATCCAGCCTATCACCATTAAGCTACATTTCCTAAAATACCTTTGTATCAGGTCTCCCTATGTCACATATGCTTCAGGTGTCTTCCAACTTTATTTCATGAGAATCTGTGTGTGAAGACCCTACTTTACCCAAATATCCTGGGAACTACCAGGCAGAGAATGGCGCAAATTAAAAGCAAAACCTCTAAGTATAGGAGGGAACTAAGCTTCAGGACCTTGTTTTTTGTAATGGATTCTTAGATATGACACCAAAAACGTGTGCAATAAATGATAAAATAAAATGGACCGCATCAAAATTAAAAGCTTTTGTGCATCAAAGGACACTATCAAAAAAATGAAAAGGCAACCTAAAGAATGGGAAAAATATTTAGAAACCATATATCTGATAAAGGTTTAATATCTCAAATATGTAAAGAACTCCTACAACTCAACAACAAAAAGACTAACAAGCCAATTAAAAAATGGGCAAAGGACTTGAATAGACATTTCTCCAAAGAATATATACAAATAACCAATAAGCACATGAAAAGGTGATCAACATCACTAACCATTAACCTGTTGCCATTGAGTTGATTCTAACTCATAGCGACCCTATAGGACAGAGTAGAACTGCCCCATAGTGTTTCCAAGGAGCAGCTGGTGGATTTGAACTGCTGACCTTTTGGTTAGCTGCCCAGCTCTTAACCACTATGGCACCCGGGCTCCTCGCTAGCTGTTAGGGAAATATAAATCAAAACCACAGTGAGATATTACTTCACACCCACTGAGATGACCACGATCAGAAAAATGGAAAATAACAAATGCAGGATGTTGAGAAATTAGAACCCTCATCCATTGCTGGTGGGAATGCAAAATGGTGGAGCTGATGTGGAAAACACTTTGGCAGTTCCTCAAAAAGTGAAACATAGAATTACCATATCAACCAGCAATCCCACTTCTAGGTGGGTATATACCCAAGAAGCTTGAGAGCTGGTACTCAAACTGGTACTTATACACCAATGTTTATTGCAGCACTATTCACAACAGTCAAATGGTGGGAACAACCCAAGTATCCATCAATAAATGAGAGGATAAACAAAATGTGGTATTACATACTATGTTACTCAGCTATCAGGAGAAATGAAGTTCTGATACATGCTATGACACGGGTAGACCTTGAAAACATTGTTAAGTGAAATAAGCCAGACACAAAAGGACAAATATTATATGCTTTCACTTATATAAAGTATCTAGAATAGGCAAACACATAGAGACAAAAGTACATTAGGGGCTACCCAAGGCTATGGGGAAGGATGCAGGAAGTTACTGCTTAAGGGGTACTGAGTTTCTGCCTGGGGTGAAACACAGACACATATGATGCCAAACAGATGCACATGTGAGCAAGGAGCAGATCACATGCGGTAACAAGGCTGTGCAGTAGGGCAAATGGCTGGGAGAGCTACCAGCTGAGATGGCCTCCTTTCATAAGCTAGAGAGATCAAGGAAGCTGTGAATGTCTGAGGTTTGATCCAGTCTACGCTGCCACATATAACCAGTATATATCCCTCTCTTCTGGTGAGGCTGGGACTACACAGGTTCCGTGTGACCACAAAGTGAATGCCCCAGGGAATGGCTGTTGCCTCTGTTTTCTCCAAAACAGGCTGGGACCAGTTGAGGAAGTAAGGCATCATTTTAAAAAATGATTCATCCAAAATATGCCAAAATTCTCATTTTCTGTAATTTTGCTCAAGGTCTCCTCATGTTCTCTATCAGTGCCCTTCAAAAGACTATCTCAAGTGCTCTCCATTAAGGCTTCCCAAACAACTATAACCACAAAATATAACACACAGACTTTCCCTACAGTTTCTTAAACTGAGACGTCAATATCCAGTCTTTGGTGATGACAAGTTATAGACAAAGGTGGCCTGATCTCTCTGTAAGCCCCCACCACCCTTATCATCTAACATCTTCTTGCACTTGGGGAAAATTCGTCTTATATTAAGTTTTCCCTCCTAGCTAGATTTTAGTTAGCTTAAAGACAGAGACCATGCCATTTTATCTTTTTGTCTTTTCTGGGGAAAATGCAACACTGTATACTAGACTAGTACCAGCACAGTGTAGCATAGCAATAAATACTGGAGGCTATGCTCTGGGCAAAATAGGATGAGACAGTATTGTACATAACTACAAATGTTATCCAACTAGTACCTTCCAAATTTCACCTGAAAGCAACTTACGAAGTTTGGAAATTCTTACCTTCCCATTCTCACTCAAGGGATAAATGGGTCATTATATAAATCAGACCCAAATTCCTTGCTATTTCACCATTATAAATTAACACTCATCCTAGATGAGCATCTATGTACAAGGGCATACAAAACAAATGTCTAGGAGGCTCATGAAGACATCTGTTCTCCTGAGGAAAAACAACAGATACGCTTCCACTGACAGATGTGGTGCCAGTGAACATCTGCAAAGCCTGTAGGAGGAGAAGATTCAAAATGGCAGTTTTCACTGCATTTTTGGATCCATAATCAATGCTGATTTATGACATCAGTGAAAACACCTTCCTAACCCCACAGATATTTACAATACTAAAGTTAAATCTGTACATTTTGAGTACCAGACATGAGTTCAACCCATGTTATTAAAAAAACAAAACGAATATGAATGGTAATCAATGGACCAGAAAGCAAACAATGTAAAGCAGTGAGAGAACAGCTCAAAATATATTAAGGGATAGTCAGCCATTAAGTGAGAGAGAGAGAACCATTTGGTTTTAACGGAGAAGAAGGCCATCGTTCACATAAATACAGAACTGGCAACACATCTACACTTAGACATCTTTCATGAAGTAGAGGAAAATCTAACTCCGTTATAGAACAAGCAGCCCTTCAGTAGCTACCTCGGGTGAGATTACCTGTTGATACCGTCATTTGCTACCTGGATTCCACAGTCTATTTGCAACACTGTTTTATAATCCACGTAAGCTTTCCGATACTGCTCTAAAGCTTCATAGGCCATTGCTCGTCGCAGAAGAGGTTTGACTGAGAATGGATGAAGTTCCAGGGCTCTAAAGAAAACAAAGATACTGAAAATTATTTATTCTGCAAATTACTCTTTAGTGTATACTTAACTGAATGTATATTGCAGTACTGTCGTTGTTATTTGGTTGCTGTGGAGTCGATTTCGACCCATGGTGACTGCCTGTGTGCAGAGCAGAACTGCTCCACAGGGTTTTCAACCCTGTGACCTTTCAGAAGCAGATTGCCAGGTCTCTCTCCTGAGGTTCCTCTTAATGGGTCTGAACTGCCAACCCTTCCTCCAATAGTCAATGTTTAACCATTTGTGCCACCTAGGGACTCTCAAATATGTACATGTCTGATATTCTATCTCCAGCAGCTGGTATATACCAGAGAGGCAAGCCAGCACTAACACTCTGGAGATTCCTCCTTCCCCACTGAGCTCCCTGGTGGCAGGCAGTGTGCCTCTCACACTCCTCTGTGCCCCAAAAGAGCCCAGCATAGTACCAGGTACAGAGTAGACTTTCAACAGATGCTTGTTATTGACGAATTAAGAAGAAAGTTCTTGTTTGAACCTATGCATTTAATAAAGCACCTTAGCACAGAACCATAAAAATGTGAATTACTTTTTAAAAATAATCTCCCTAAAACTTAATAAAGTTTACTATGATTTACTTGCTGAAAAAGGGCTCACAGGGAAGAAAGGAATTAGACATACAATGGTTTCTTATAAGTCATGGATTTTCACCTTGCATTTTTTTAGTCTATGAAGTGTTTCCAATATCACTGAAGATGTAGTTCAAGGTTATGTTCTTTGGTTTTGTTTGAAGCAACTATTTAAAACTACTTCCCACTAAATGTACTTCATTATATTCTGAAATAAAGCATACAATCAAAACACTGTATTTATGAAAGAAGCCCACTGTACTCTCGGTTTTAACAAAATTCACTGAAGCTGTGAACAAGTACCCCATCAGAGATCCTATGAAGCATATACTTTCTATATAACCTACTAACCAATATCCACACCAGACTGTTTGCACTGGGGGACTGCGGGTTCACTCTTTTTAACTCTTATGCTACAGGTAGAGACTTGGTGGCGCAGTGGTTAAGGTCTCGGCTGCCAACCAAAAGGTCAGCACTTTGAATCCACCAGCAGGAACTTGGAAACTCTATGGGGCAGTTCTACTCTGTCCTACAGGGTTGCTATGGGTTGGAATCAACTAGACGGCAATGGGTTTGGTTTGGTGTGCTACGGGGAATTTATGTGTCAAATATTTAACTTGCTTTGGGGAAAGCAAGAGCAAGTGCTGCTTTGCTTAACTTGTTTTTTCAACAGTCTTAGCAACCCGCTGTCTACTCCAGTCTACAATGATTTGGCAAGGATGAAGACGTGATGGAGTGTCCGCTTATGCTGGTCATTGGAGACTTTCTCATCTAATCTCACAACAAACCTAAAAGATAAACATTACTATGCTCACTTTGCAGGTGAGGAAACTGAGAGACACATAGAGCGATTTACTCACATGTCAGTTCTTCTGAATTAAAGCTTCAATGAAGGCAAGTCTGTCCTGAGTACCGCTATATTCCCAGTGCCTAGATCAACACCTCAGCCATAAGATGCGCTCAGCAAGCCTGTTGAATGAACCTTCAGAGCCTACGTTCTTTCTACCACAACCACACAGATAACACTGCAAATGAAGGAGGTGTGAGTCATTTGCCACTGACTCATTCACTCACAACTCGCTATTTCACACCCGTTAGCCCGTTGCCATCAGTCGACTCTGACTCATAGCAACCCTAAGGATACTCGACTGCACACATGAGTGCGCATCTCAACTCTGTACTGTGGAAGTTATTCTAGAAACGCTGATAAACCTATCAGCATCGTTTCTCTGAAAAATAACCACTTTGGCTCTGCCCAGCTGTTAGATTATGAGTGGCTTTAATTATCTTCTTTGTGCTGTACTAGATTTTAAAATTTCTCTATGATGAGTACGTCTTACTTTTATAATCAGTAAAAGTTACTTTAAAAAGTAAAATTAAAATCAAGTAAAAATATTTAAATATCAAAAAATAGATTCCTGAGTGTCAGGACCCATCACCTGTACCTCTGCCTTAAATTCAGCTTAGCCTAATTTTTAGCGGAGAAGTCCTGGTGGTACAATGGTTAAGCACTGGGCTGCTAACCAAAAGTTGGCGATTTGAATCTACCCAATGGCTCCAGGGGAGAAAGACCTGGTGATCTGCTTCCATAACGATTATAGCCTAGGAAGCCCTATGTTCTACTCTGTCACGTGGGGTCACTGTGAGTCGAAAATTGACTCAACAACACGTAACAACAATGTTTAGGAGATATTCACATTAACAGAGATGATAAAGACATGTCCCTCTCACAATCACTTGGCCACCTCTATTTCACAGCAGACTTCCAACACCCAAGGTGCCATTTATCCAATCAAGATGGACCTGAGCCAGTCTTAGAATCTAAATTGAGGAAGATGATGCATTTAATTTTTAGCACCTCCTAGCCAGAAAATGTAAGGCTTTCTTTTTTTTTCTTTATTTAACCACAATCCTGAAAATGATATGAGCTTATGGAAACTCCATTAAGGAAAATGAGTGTCTATTCATAAAGACAAATACAGGACAATTTTAAACCAGGGTTTACAGAGCGGGCTGTCTATTCAAGTTAACATGGTTAAGACTTTAAAAGGTCTTCTAATTTCAAGTCGTCCTGAGTCAAAATCGACTCCATGGCAACTAGCAACAACAACAACAACAATTTCAAGTGTGCCAAAGAATAGCAAAGATAAGCAAAAGCAGACAAATTCTAGGCAACATACAGTTACAGTCTCTCCAAATACTGTCAGTAGAAAGTCACTGAGAAAATTCTGGTGTGGTTTTGATGCCCTAAAAAGGCTCTTCAACAGAATGGGAAAAGCAAGTATTTTTTAGCTGGTAAGAATAACAAAAATAAAAAGTAATTTCTAAAATAACGGTTTTTATGCTTATATTTAGGCATCATAACCCTTTTTCATGTTTCATCTGGAAGTTTAAGATAGAAACGTGGAGATGCTGCAGTGAGGAGGGGGACAGGGCCTGGAGCCCCTGGAGCATCTTCCAAGAACATCCTCTACACACTCTACACTCTGAACAGTGATTCTCCAAATGTGAAACACCAGGAAATAGCGATGTGCCTAACGGTGCCTCCCAGGAGTTTATACATTTAAAATCACATAGTAGTTTTCCCCAAATCGCATAAAAAGTTATTTTAATAGGTAAGATTCCACTCCCCCTTACTTTAAGTTTTGCTCTCATGAGTTTTTCCTTTTAGATGTTTGACTCCTGCTATCACTTGCCTGGTAATAAGGGCTCATGGAACACAAAACAGCTCTTTAAGGAGCAAACAGAATTAACTAAAAACCTAAAAAAATAAGCTTCCTTTAAATTGTATGCAATCTTTTTGAGATGAAGATATGGTCATATCTTAATAAGTAGAAGACACACAGATGTAGAAAATAGTCATTTCTGCTATTATTCCTAGTTCATGCAGGCTTGAATATATCCAATTTTCAACATGTTCTCAAAAGTACACCATGGCTTCTCTGGCATTAAAACAAGTTTGAGAACCACTACTAGGGAGTAAAATCACCCCTTACTGGCACCAGCTCCATGCCCTTTATACTGGGACTCATATGCCAGGTGTCAAAGAACACATCTAAGTAGGTCGGTCTCTCGGAAGGCCAGCACTGACCAGCAGAGCCAGATTCCTTGGCCCAGAACACAGTTCTTATCTAAGGACACCTTACCTAAATCTCCCCTGCAGGCCCTCTCCCACTCCTCCCCAGGGCAAGCCCCCATTCCGGGCTCCCCGGACATCATGGCTAGTGTCTATCTTGGACTCCCTCCTGGATCTACACTGAAATGTAAGGAATTTTAGCTAGCAAACATCTGCTCCTTAAGAGTTCTCATTTAAGGACCAAGTGAGTCCACTGTTCTACAGCAGCCCTAACTTGAAGGGCCCCAAGTTTTAACTAAAGAGTTCTGAATTCGCTTACTGTAAAAAGGCATAAGACAAAGCTCTAGGGTAATATATTACAGACACTTGAGCCAAAAGGTTCTCAGATACATATCACAAACTGCCTAGTGTCTTGCAAATACACATGGTCTTTTTTTGTTGTTGTTGGTTAGTTCTGGGCAGGAGTAAATCTCTAACAACTGTCTCTTCAGGGAAAGAAAAAAGAAAAAAAGCTCAGGCTTCGGTGTTGTCAATCTTCATGGTATTTGTACTCCCACTATTGCCGACTTAAAGCTACCAACTAGACATCCAATGGCTCAAAAAATCCTGAAAATGTGATGAGCTAGTACGAGCTCACACAATGGATGAGGTCGAAAGTTGGTCCAAAGTGAATATAAACATTGTCTATTTTTAATTGGAATATGTAAAACTGGCAAACATCCAAGGGTCTCCCAAGGCCTTTTTATACCATAAGCACAGATGCTAGCAAGATTTCACCCATATCAGTAAACTGATACTGCCAATAGAAAAACGATAAATTGTTCACCTTATAAACAAGGTGTCCACAGAATTTATTGTCCAAACTAGGGCTTCTGAGAGTGAAAGGGGGTGATATTAATAATTATACCACACAACCAGACTAAACCATAACTTTATCAGTCAAATCAGAATATAACTTATTTTTATATGCATTACCAATTGCTTCTTGCCAAAGGGTTCCTATAGCGGACTTATTGTTTAATGGTAAAACAATACTTTTATTCATGTAAACATATTCACCCATTCCAGTGTGTAACTTATTGAGTACCATCAGCAGGTATTGCGTTTTGAGGGGTACAAAGCTATAGAAGACAGGATTTCTGACCTTAAGAAGTTAAAATCCAGTGCAGTGGATGACACAGTACCTGTAAGTGTGACGGAGTGACAGTGCATGCATTAGAGATGTGCACAAGACCGGGACCTTCCTCTGGATAGGGTGGCCAGGGAGGCAAACAGGGTGTGGCAGCTGAGCGGAAGTTGCAAAAGCAAAGATGTGCAGAGTACATTCCAGGAAGCAGGACAACATGGGCAAAGGCTTGGAGCCAGGGGCGGGTGAGTGTAAGAAACTGGTACAGTGGACCAAATGGGAGCTTGTTTTGGAGGTAGTGTGGTGACAATTATGCTTATCTGGAAGACAATACTAAATGCCTGTTCGAAATAGGAAAAGTTATTCTGATGCCACGGTGGACTGGAGGAGGCAGAGAAACTAGGCAGAAGGCTTTTCCAGTAGTCTAGGAGTGATGTGTAAACCACATGAGTTAAGGTGGTAACAGCGAAAATGAAAAGGAAAAAAAAAAAACGCTTTTATAACTGTCTTCATATATGTGAAAGGAGAATCTATGATAGTATGTATTAAGATGACTTAAAACTATATAAGAAATCAGACCCTTGTGCAGAAATTGAGGATATTAAATATTGCATTCATCCTATTGAAATCATAGTAATTTCTTGGCAAACCTGAAAACGTGCAGTTTACCTGTTACAATCTTGAATGCAGCCACTGCAGTTTCCTTCTTTTAGGTAACATGCTGCTCTATTTGAATATAAGATACTTGGATCATCTGCACTTTCATTTCCTGAAATCACATTGAATTAAATACAGTTAAAATCCACTAGCAAAATCACAGTTCCCCAGATTATAAGGTCTCCGACGGCACTGCAGTCCCACAGGCTGTTGACAATGCAGCTCTCCAAGGAGCTGGCTCTATCCCCCCCGCAATCGCCACAGAGAAGGGAAGCCCGTAAGGGACAGGTGCAAACGTGCTTCGCCCGGGCACATGCTACACATTCCAATGTATGGCTCACAATGGATCAGGTCACACAGAGCCCTCGGTCGCGGGAAGGAAATGCAAGTCCCTGTCACTGAGGGGGGGGCCTGCGCCTCTCCTGGGGTAGCTCTGAGATCCCGTGAACCGCAGCCCGGGGGTCTCGGTAAATCCCAAGGCGCAGCTCACCTGCAGACTCCAGCTGCGCTATCGCCGCCGAGTACTTGAGGGCCGCCTCCGCGAACTGCCCGTTTTTAAACAGCTCGTTGCCCTCGCTCTTCAGGCCCGCTGGGGCGGGCGGCGCGCCGGGCCCCGGGGACGCGTCGGGCGCAGCGGGGTCAGCGGCATCCTGCCCGCCGCCCGTGTGCCCGTTGGCACCGCCCCCCGTCGCCGTCGCCAGGGCCCGCGGCCGGCGCTGCTTGTCGGTGCCCGGTGCCGGCGCCCTTGCCGGCCCCCGCCGCGGCGCGCCCCTCTCCGGCCGCTTGCCGCCTTCGCCTCTGCGGGTGAGCTTCTTCTGGATGTTGCCCATGGCGCGCGGCTCGCCAGCACGGCCGGCTCCCGCCGACTCCGCGGCCTCTGTGGGGAAGTGGGTGCGGGAAGTCAGTGTTTGCATCATCAGAAGAAACTACCGCGGAAGCCGCGGGGGTGCCGGGCGCAGAGGCGCGGCCGCGCCGCTCGTAGGGGCAGTTTCGCGGGGGAAGCCGGGCTGGGTGCCGCCCCCTCGGGCGGAGCCCTGCGCTCCCCGGGCCTCCTGGGCGGACGTCCGTAGAGAAGGTTCCACGGCGGAGTCGGTGTCCTCCGGGCCCCTGGCTTCCCGAGGACACAGCTCTTTAGTTACGGACTGACGCCAAGCCCTGATTTAAGTCTTTACACGCTCAACAGCTTGTGACGTGAAAACCGGCATTTCGAAATCATTCCCTAGGGTTCTACCTCGTCATCAAATCTTAACTATCAAGGTAGAGCTAACAAAACTTTTAGATTTAAAATCTAATATGTGCTTTTCTTTCTTCTCACAAGTTATGAATGAATGAATGAATAGCAAAAGGAAAGAAAAGAAAGTCACTAGAACTTGATGAGTACAATAACTGTGCCCAAGATTAGGGTAACCTTTCCTCATTGTAAAGGCTGGGAGAAAGGGATCATTTGAAAGAAAAGTAATGTCGAAGTGACCTTTAAGTCATTTAAAAATGAATATAGCAAAGAAGTCCATCTAAAATAGGCATCTAATTTTTAAGCTTACAGTGAACCTTAAACACGTAGTAAATTTTCCATTTCAATGCCTTATTCAAACCTAAAAACTTCTTTTATCTTGATTGAAGGATTTCAGTATTAACCATGGCTTTAGTAACTGATTATTGTATCTACTGTTTTTAAATATGAAAATTATGTATAAATATTTCATTGATGGGTATCTTAATTTTTACAAGAAGGCAATTAAGCATGTCACTGCACTGTTAAAAGGAACTTAAATACAGAGACTGCCAGACCTTCTCTTTTAACAAATTCTAATCTCGTTTCTAACGGATGTATTTTTCCATTGTGTTTCAAGATTGGTAAAGGAAGGATTTGAAGCACAAAGACAAAGGGAATAGAATATCCTAATTGTTTTTTTTAATTATCTAAATGAAAATCAGTGAATCATTAAGACACGCACCGAGTATAAAAACACACTAATTACTACAGTGTTCTACACAGTAGAATTGCCTCTATGAAACATCTAATTTGGATCACCAACTGTTAGGGACTGAATTGTGTCCTCCCCAAATATGTTTTTATCATACAAAAACAAATTTATTATATATCTCTATTCTCTGGGGTAAATTCTTAGAAATCGAATCACTTAGCTAAATGTTAAGAGCATTTTTAAGTGTAAACTACTGAATTGGATTGGAAAGCTTACTATCACTAATATAGCAATACTCCCCCAAATGATCTATAGACTCAATGTAATCCCAGTTGGCTTTTTCCAGAAACTGACAAACTAATCCTAAAATTCATATGGAAAGGGACCCAGCATAGCCGAAACAATCTTGAAAAAGAAAAACAAAGTTGGAAGAGTAACTCTCAGTTTTAAAACTACGAAGCTATAGTAATCAAGACGACGCGGTACTGGACTAAGGGTAGAGAAGTAGATCAATGGAATACAATTGGGTCTAGAAGGAAACCAGCACATTTACAGGCACCTGATTTTTGATGAGGGTATGAAGACAATTCAATGGTGGAAAGAGCAATCTTTTCAACAAGTGCTGCTCAGAAAACTGGATAGCCACATGCAAAAGAATGATGGTGGGCCCTTATCTAATACCCCTCGCCCCCCAAAAAAACCAAACCCAGAGCCGTCGAGTCAATTCTGACTCGTAACAACCCTATAGGACAGAGTAGAACTGCCCCACAGAGTTTCCAAGGAGCGCCTGGTGGATTCGAACTGCTGACCCTTTGGTTAGAAGCCGTAGCACTTAACCACTATGCCACCAGGATTCCCTTATCTAATACAAAAAAAAATGTATACAAAAATGTACTCAAACCCCCCAAATTGGGATTGCATTGTATTTATCTTTTTGTTGTAGAGGTGTTGGATTTTCCTATAGATTTTAGAGATTAGACCCTTGTGGGACATGTTGCAGCCAAAAATTTTTTCTCAGTGTGTAGGTTCCGTTTTTACTTTTTGGTGAAGTCTTTTTATAAGCATAATTGTTTAATTTTAGGAGCTGCCAGTTATCTAGTTTCTCTTCTGGTGTTTGTACATTGTTAGTTATGGTTTGTATTATATTTATGCCATGTATATTTTTGGTTTATTAGTGCCCCTAGTATTTTCCCTATTTTTTCCTCCATGATCTTTATAGTTTTTGGTTTTATATTTAGGTCTTTGATCCATTTTGAGTTAGTTTTTGTATATGGTGTGAAGTATGGATCCTGTTTCTTTTTTTTTTTTTTTACAGATGGACATCCAGTTTTGCCAGCACCATTTGTTAAAAAGACTGCCTTTTCTCCATTTAATGGATTTTGGCCCTTTGTCAAAGCTCAGTTGACCATAGGTGGATGGATTTACATCTGGGTTCTCAATTTTGTTCCGTTGGTCTATGTGTCTGTTGTTGTACCAGTACCAGGCTGTTCTGACTACCATGCCTGTATAGTAGGTTCTGAGGTTAGGTAGTGTGAGGCCTCCTACTTTGTTCTTTTTCTTCAATATTGCTTTGCTTATCCAGGGCCTCTTTCCTTTCCATGTAAAGTTGGTGATTAGTTTTTCCATCTCGTTAAAGAATGCTGTTGGTATTTAGATCGGGATTACAATACACCTGTAGATTGCTTTGGGTAGAATTGACATTTTCACAATGTTAAGTCTTCCTATCCACGGGCATGGTATGTTTTTCCATTTATGTAGTTCTCTTTTGGTTTCTTACAGTAGTGTTTTGTACTGTTCTTTTTATAGGTCTTTTACATCCATGGTTAGATTTATTCCTAAGTTTTTTTTTTTTAAGGGCTATAATTTAAATGGTATTCTTTCCTGATTTCCTTTTCAAAGTTCTCTTTGTTAGTGTATAGGAATCCAACTGATTTTTTTAGGTTGACCTTACATACTGCTACTCTGCTGAATCTTTCTGTTAGTTCCAGTAGTTTTCTTGTGGAGTCTTTTAGGTTCTCTTTTTTATGTATAGTATCATATCATCTGCGAATAGGGATAGCTTTATTTCTTCCTTACCAATTTGGATGCCCTTTATTTCTTTTTCTTGCCTTATTGCTCTAGCTAGCCCTTCCAGCACAATGTTAAATAGGAGTGGCGATAAAGGGCATCCTTGTCTTGTTCCTGTTCTCAGTACAAATGTTTTCAGCCTCTCTTCACTGATAATGATGCTGGCTGTTGGTTTTCTATAGAGGCTCTTTATTATTCTGAGGAATGTTTCTTGGGAGTTTTTTATCATGAATTGGTGTTGGACTTTATTGAATGCCTTTCTGTGTCAACTGAGATGATCAAATGATTCTTTTCTTTGTTTTGTTTATGTGGTGGATTACATTGATTGGTTTTCTAATGTTGAACCATCCTTGCATACCTGGCATGAATCCCACTTGGTTGTTATATATATATATTTTTATATGATGCTGAGTTCTATTAGCTAGAATTTTGTTGAGAATTTTTGCACCTATATTCATGAGAGATATTGGTTTGTAATTTTTTTTTTGTGGTGTCTTTGCCTAGTTTTGGTATCAGGGTTATGCTGGTTTCATAGAATGAATCTGTTAGTATCCCATCCTTCTCTATACTCTGAAATAGTTTGAGTAGTACTGGTGTGAGCTCTTTTCTGAATGTTTGGTAGAATTCTCCAGTGAAGCCATCTGGCCCAGGACTTTTTTTTGTTGGGAGTTTATTACCTTTTCAACTTCTTCTCTTGTTATGGGTCTGTTCAGATTTTTGACCTCAGTTTGTGTTAGCTCAGGTAGGTAGCGTATTTATAGACCTTGTGCATTTCCTCTAGGTTTTCAAATTTGTTGGAGTACAATTTTTCATGTTCTCTGTTATGATGCTTTTTACTTCAGTTGGGTCTGTTGTAATGTCCCCCATTTCATTTCTTATTTGGGTTATTTGCTTCTTTTCCTGAGTTTCTTTTGTCAGTATCCCCAGTGGTTTGTTGATTCTTTCAAAGAACCAACTTTTGGTTTTGTTGATTTTTTTCTATCGTTTTTCTATTCTCTATTTTATTTATTTCTGCTCTGACCTTTAGTATTTCCTTTCTTCTTGTGGCTGTGGGCTTATTTTGCTGTTCTCTATTTGTTCAAGTTGTATTGCTAATGTTTTGATTTTATCCCTTCTTTTTTGATATGTGCATCTGCTGCTATAAATTGACCTTTGAGCACTGCCTTTGCTGTGTCCCAAAGGTTTTGGTACTATGTGTTTTCATTCTTGTTTGATTCTAGGAATTTTTTATTCCATCTTTGATTTCTTCTATTTCCCAGTGGTTTTTAAGCAAGGCGTTGTTCAGTTTCCATGTATCTGATTTTTTTCCCCTTGCTCTTCTTGTTATTAATTTCTACTTTTATGGCATTCTGATCAGAGAAGATGATTTGTATTATCTCAGTGTTTTGGATTTTGTTGAGGGTTGCTTTGTGGCCTAAGATGTGGTCTATTTTGGAGAATGTTCCATATGTGTTGGAAAAGAATATATACTTTGTTGCTGTTGGGTAGAGTATTCTATATGTCTGTGAGATCAAGTTGGTTGATTGTGGCCTTTAGATCTTTTGTATCTTTGTTGAGTTTCTTTCTAGATGTTCTGTATTTTACTGAAAGTGGTGTGTTGAAGTCTCCTATTATTATTGTGAAACTGTCAATTTCTCTTTTCAGTGCTGTTAGAGTTTCTTCTATGTATTTTGGAAGCCTGTCTTCATGATGGATTGTCCCTTTAATCATTATACAATGTTCTCCCTTGTCTTTTATGGTGAATTTTGTTTTAAAGTCTATTTTATCTGAGATCAGTATTGCCACTCCTCTTTTTTGGTAGCTGTTTGCTTGATATATTTTTTTTGCATCCTTGGATTTTTAATATATTTATATCTTTGTTTCTAAGGTGTGCCTCTTGTAGACAGTATATTGATGGGTCCTTTTTTTTTTTTTTTAATCCATTCTGTCACTCTTTGTCTCTTTATGGGTGCACTTAAGCCATTTACCTTCAGTGTGATTATTGATAGGCGTGAGTTTATTGTTTTCATTTTGTCGAGATTTGTTTGTTTTTTGTGGTACTGATGTTTTCTTTGTTCTTCTTGCTTTCCTGTGCTGAATTCCTTTAGTTTGTGCATTTTCATTTCTTTTGTTTTTGAAGATTTTGCATTTACTGAGACTTTATGTTTTTCTTCTTTATTTTGATGAGTAGGTTTGTTAACTTTCTATGTGGTTACCTTGAAATTTACCCCCATCTTCCTAAGTTTGAACCAGTCTTTTATTACTTGATATCACCGTGACTTCCTCTCCATTTTAAAGTTCTATACCTACACCATTTATTGTTGTTTTATTGTTCTGGTGTTGCCATTTACAGATTGACGTCTCTGGTTCCCTGTTGTAGGTGTTTTAGTTTTGTTTTATCCTTGAGAGTTCATTACCTATGTTGGTATCTGCCTGATACTGTCCTGTGTCCTAAATTCAGGTTGCTATCTGATGTTGTTTGTTCTCTAACAGAACAACTCTTTTTAATATTTCTTGTAAGTCTGGTTTGGTTTTTACATAGTCCCTAAATTTCTGTTTATCTGGAAATGTTCTAATTTCTCAGTCATATCTGAGCGAGTATTTTCCAGGATATATTATTCTTGGTTGGCAATTCCTGTCTTTCAAGGTTTTATATATATCATCCCATTGCTGTCATTCCTGCATGGTTTCTGCCAAGTAATCAGAGCTTAGTCTTATCGTTCCCTGTTTGTATGTGACTTTTCTTTTTTTCTCAGGCTGTTCTCAGGATTCTTTCTTTGTTTTTGGTTTTGGCGAGTATGATTATGATATGTCTTGGTGATTTTCTTTTGGGGTCTATCCTATATGGGGTTTGATGAACTTCTTGGATGGTTAGCTTTTCATCTTTGATGATATTAAGGAAGTTTGCTGTCAGCAAATCTTCAATGATCCTCTCTGTTTTTTCCATTTTTCTCTCCTTGTTCAGGAACTCCGATCATGCACAAATTTTTCTCTTGTTTGTATCCCACACAATTTTCAGGTTCTCTTCATTCTTTTCTCTGATTTTTCCTCAAGCAAAATGGTATTAAAGGACTTGTCATCAATTGTTTCAGATTTGCTTCTAAAACCTCTTGCATTGTCCATTTCTGAAATCTTGTTCATCTTTTGGATTTCTAATTGCTGTTTTTGTATGATTTCTAATTGTTTATTTATTTTTACATTTTGTTCTCTTATTATTTTCCTGAATTCTTCCATTGCTTTGTCTGTGTTTTCCCTGATTTTATCTGTATTTTCCATGATTTTGTCTATTTTTTTCCTTAGTTTTGTCTGTTTTCCTTCATCTCTTTCCTAACCTCTTGGACAGCCCTGAATATTAGACTTTTGATTTCCCTAACAGGTAGTTCCAGTGCCTTTTCTTCTACTGGAAGATGATTTGGTGTTTTACTTTGGTCACTTACTGGAGCCATCCTGTGCTGTTTTTTGTTTTTGTTTTTTTCCTATGTTTTTATATTTTCTGTTCACTCCGGGACATTCAGGAATTATTTTCTTCGTTCATTGATTGTAAGTTTGTTTGTCGTGTCCTGATTTTTTGTTTCATTTGGTTATGTCTGGGCAAGTGGGCTGGGTGTGTTTTGTTGCTTGCTTGTTGGAGCACAATACTGCTCACTACCTTGTAAAGGTGGACTGGGTCTGTTGTTCAACTATGGTGGAGCAGGGCAGGTCCAGTGGTAGGGGAGGGATGGGTCGTTGTGGCATGAACTGGGGCCGGCAGGGCAGGACCAAGGGGCAGTGCAGAGTGGGGTCCAGTGGGTCTCGCTGTTGCCGTTCAGGGGTTTGTCATTCAGCGCATGGTGGAGATACAGCAGGGAAGGGAGAGTATATGATGTGTGGATTTAAGTGGAAAAGAGGAAGAAGAGAGAAACAAAAACAAAAAAATAAGGGAAAAAACTAAATAAAATGGCAGTATGGTGGGAGTTGGCAGGTGGGGTGGGGCAGACCTGGAGAGGCAGTGTGCCAGTGGCTCTCTAGTGAAGTGGTGCAGCTCAGCTTGTCAAGAAAGGGCGTGGGTGGTGCATGGGGCTAGACAGGTGGGAGAAAGGAAAGACGGGAAAGAGAAAGAAGAAAAAAACAACAAAAATATGGTGTTGAAGGAACCAGCCATTGGTGTCAGGTGGAACCGGGGTGGTGGCAAGCTGGTGTCTCTCTCACGAGGCAGTGCAGTACCACTCATCAGGAAGGAGCCAAGGCAGTGCAGGAACTAGGTAGGAGGGAGAAGGAAAGGGAAAAAAGGGAAAGATAAAGGAAAATAAAAAAAATATGGCACTGAGGGACTAGGCCTGTAGGGGCAGCACCAACCCAGGGAGCCTGTGTGCCAGTGGCACTCTAGCCGAGCAGTGCAGCATGGCCCGTTGAGAAGTGACAGGGGCGGGGCACAGAGCTAGGTGGGCAGAAGGAAGGAAAGGAGAGAGAGAAGAACAAAACAAACAAAAAAAAATGGCACTGAGAGAGCTGACCAGTGGGGGCAGCGCAGACCCAAGGAGGCCATGTGTTTGTGGCTCTCTAGCCAAGCGGTATAGCATGGCCTGTCAAGAAGGGGCGGAGATGGTGCACAGGGCTAGGTGGGAAGGAGAAAGGAAAGGAAGAGAGAGAGAGGGAAGAAACAAACAAACAAAATATGGCACTGAGGCAGCTGGCTGGTGAGAGCGGTGCAGACCTGGGGAGACCATGTGCCAGTGGCTCTCTAACCAAGCGGGGTGGCATGGGCTGTCGAGAAGGGGCAGGTATAGTGCATGGGGTTAGGTGGGCGGGAGAAAGGAAAGGAGAAAGAAAAAAAAACAAGAACAACAACAACAAAAACGGCACTGAGGGAGCCAGCCGGTTGGGGCAACATGGACCTGAAGAGGCCGTGTGCCAGTGGCTCTCTAGCTGAGCGGTGTGGCACAGCCTGTTGAAAAGGGGCAAGGATGGTGCATGAGGCTAGGTGGGCAAGACAAAGGAAAGGAGAGAGAGAAGAAACAAACAAAAGTAAATAAACAAACAGTCAAATGGCACTGAGGGAGCTGGCTGGTAGGGGTGGCATGGAACTGGGGAAGCCACGTGCCAGGGTAGCTAGTAAGCCATTGTCTCTCCAGCTGAGCAACCATGGCCCACTGGAAAGCAGTGGAGGCAGCATATACGTCAGAAAGGTGGGGGGTGGAAAAGTGTATATCCCTAGTTACCAGGTGCTCTGTATCCTGCTGGGAGCTCCATGAAGTTGCTTTCCCATACTCCCTGTCTTGAGTCCTTGGTGGCTGTGGTGCAAGATGGAGAATCCATGCTACATTAGCTGGCAGGGGACTGCCACCTCGTAGTGCTCCTTATTTTCTGTTCTCTGTCAGTTTCTTCTTCTATTTGGTGCTTGATCAAGTTCTTTATTCCTTCATTTCATGCTTAGGATTCCAGGATTGATGTTTGTATTTTTTTACTTAGTTTTTCAGGTCTTTGCTACAGAGGGACAGCATGGTGCTTCTATCTATAGTGCCATGTTGGCTCCACCTCTCTTTTCTTCATGACTTTGCCTATTGTTTAACTTTTAGAAATAGCCATCCTTCCACCCCCTAAACTTGCCAATTCTAGGACAATATAAATATTTATCTGTATTTAATTTTTCTTTCTGTGGGTGACTTTAATTTTCTTATATTTCAAGTTGAGAAATAAGCGATAGCACTATAAGGAAAACTAGATGCTTACTTCCCTCTGATTCTTACAAATTCTATAAGGAGATAGATGGAATAAATACCAAAGTCTCTGATGGTTACAGTTGTGTGATGAATGCCACTTCTAAGTGATCACTACTCAGACAAGAAACACAAATAGGTAGGGAGCTTCTAAGAGAAGGCATCAACTCAAACCCCAGATCTAATCATCCTGGCACATATGCAGGTATTTCTTAACACTAGTCCTTAGAAGGACAGGTGACGAAAGCCTATGAATTATCTTATCTCAGTACTTGACACAGAGGAGGCGCTCAATCATTGTCAGTCATTATATTAAATCCATTGGTTATATTATACCTTAGTCTGGATGAACTGGGCCTGGCCAACCCAGGTGGAGCTGGAAGAGGGGCAGCATATAAGCTGAAGTCACAAAACACTAATTGCTAAATTTTTCCATGATCCCCAGGGCTCCCTGAAACATACCCCATAATGACTAAGAATTCTTTCTTGGAATGGGGTGGAAGGGAGAATCAAATGCAAGGATTCCAACTTAATAACCTCCTTCTGGGCTTTAACATTATTTTCCCCAAAATAACTAGGGTTCTTCTCATGAGTCCACAGCTCCAGGACCTCTTTTTACACATCTCATAACAACATAACTTAGTAGAAGTGAGTGTAAGCTAGTTAAACGGATTTCAGTTAATCTTAAATGGACAGCTTCCGAGTTTCCAGCTATTTATCCTGCCTTATCTTGATTTGCTTTCCTGATAAAACAGTCTTAACATTTATATTCTCCGTATTTGTTTTCTGAATCTTACATATTTTATATATTCCCTAACTACAAAATATTGGGAGTCTAAGTGGCCACCTCAACAGCAGCTAACAACAACAACAAAGTGACAGGATCAGAAGTGGTTCAGTTAAAGCTCTGGCTGCTTGGAGATCTGAATGGGAATACTGCTTCTTTATGGAACTCACCTTAGGGATAGTCACCTGAGGCAGAAACACTTTTTAATCAGTCTGTTAAATGATATTAGGAGCCCTGGAAGCACAGTGGTTAAGAGCTACGGCTGCTAACCAAAAGGTGGGCAATTCAGATCTACCAGGTGCTCCTTGGAAACCGTATAGGGCAGTTCTACTCTGTCCTATAGAGTCACTATGAGTCAGAGTCGACTTGATGGCAATGGGTTTGGTTTTGATTCTTAAGAGAGAGAATTTGGAGTTACACAGATGGCCATATCTCACCCATGTGACTTGCAACCTGAGAAAATGTGGCAAATAACTGAAGTTTTCTAGGTCTCCATTACTTAATTTATAAAAGCGTGGATAGTTATAGTTTCCTTGAGGATTAAACAAAATAATCTATCTAAAGTACTTCCATAGTTCTTCAAATGTGCTAACATTAAAAAAAAAAAAAATTAGTGAGATGGCACTCCATCCTGTCTCTCCCACTGAATATAACTAAAAACCTGGGACATAATTTATGGGGACAGCTATATGAGGACATTAAAAAGCAAATGGTACTAGGCAGACTGGGGAAGGAGACCAGAAATTAAAATACTGCCAAACTACTGGTGAGTTTCCTGTTTCCATTCCTCTTAGATCTCCTACCCAGAACTCAAAGGCAGCCCAAAACCTGGAACTGTGTATCAGGTGCAGATAGAATGAGTCTCAAGAGAAGTCATCTATTATTTGCCAAAACAGAGAAAGCAGACCCCTACAGGACAGAGAAAATGGGTGAAATTCCCTGTTTTTTTATTTTGTTTTATTCCCTATCTGTGCAATTCTGCAGCAGTTGCAGTGGCAGCCATGTAGGCATCTTAGACTCTGAAGGATGGGAACTCTTCTCTCTGGCAAAAGGAGCTGTTATCCCAAGAATATTGGGGGTTTTCTCTTTTTTCGTTCCTTGTTCTCTTGCTGCTTGGTTCTGGAGGCAGACCCAGTTGCTGGAAGTCCACAACAGAATGGAGAAAGTAAAGGCCTGGCTTTCTAGCCAGAGGAACAGGAAGAAAAAACTCTGGGAACCAAAAGTGTTGAGAAGATTACAGAGGAGGGAGCTCAAGAAAACAATTGCATAAAATTATGTGTGAGCTCCTGGGCTTACCCTCGAGGTGATCCACATGCATGTATCTGTCAATAAATGGCATACTAAAGGCTTTGAGAACTAAATTACAGGGGAAGACCATGGCCTAGACTAGTCACTATGTAGTGCACAAGTGGGACAGATCCGAAGAGCACTGCAAAGTCTTTAAAAACTGAACTGACATTGGAACCACAGTTCATAGAAGTCAAGTACTAGGAAATTATTACTGAACCTAACCATATCGATTGCCTGCTTTAAAAAAAAAAAAAATTTCAACATTCTCCATAGGATTTAAACAACATAATATTCAAAATGGCCAAAATACAATCCAAAATTACATGACATATGAGGAACTAAGATAAGAAAATATAAACATTCCTCAAGGGAAAAGACAATAAAAAAGCTGGGCTCCATCACAATAAAAACCTTTTCTCTGCAAAAGACAAGAAAATGAATGAAAAAACAAGCTACATATTGAAAGAAAATATTTTCAAATCCCATGTGTAACAAAGGACTTGTATTGAAAATATATAAAGAACTCTTAAAACTCACCAGTAAGCAAACAACCCAATTAAAAAAAAAAAAAAAGGTGTAAGATTTGAGCAGATATGTCACCAAAAACATTAGAGATGACAAATAAGCACATAAAAGGTGTTCATAATCAGAATGTAAATTACAACCACAATGAAAAACCACCATACACCTATTAGAATGGCTAAATAAACACACACACACACACACACACACACACACAGACAATACCAAATGCTCACATGGATGTAATGCAACTAGAACTCTCTACATTGCTAGTGGGAATGCAAAATGGTACAGTCACACTGGAAAAGAGTCTGAGAATTTCTGGTAAAGTTAAACATATACATGCATATGACCCAGCAATCCCACTAGTGGGTGTTACCCTAAGGAAATGAAAACATGTCGACACAAAAACTTGCACATGATTGTTTACAGCAGCCCTACTGAAATTTGCCAAATGCTGGAAACAACCCAAATGTTCTTAAACAGGTAGATGGACAGACAAACTGTGCTACATCCATACAATGGAATACCACTGAGCAAAAAAAAGGAATGAAATATTGATACATGAACAAATCTCAAAGACATTATGCCATATAAAGGAAACTAGTCTCCAAAAGTTGCATACTTTCTTGTGAACATATAACATTCTGGCGAAGGCAAAACTATAGGGACAAAGAACAGATCAGTGGTTGCCCGGGCTTGGGGTAAGGGAAGGATTTAGCTAAAAGGGGCAGCAAGAAGGAGTTTTTTGGGGTGTTAGAAGGATTCTGTATCCTGAATGGATGGTGGTTAAATGAAATTATAAATGTGTTCAAACTGTAAACTAAAAAGAAGAGTCAATTTTACTGTATGTAAATTTTTAAAGAATAATTTTAAAGTAGTAGAAATAATACAATTTATATTTCATGAACACTTAATTTTGCCCATGAGGAACTTGTACATAGACCAAAAGGCGGTCATTTGAACAGAACAAGGGGATACTGCATGGTTTAAAGTCAGAAAAGGTGTGCGTCAGGGTTGTATCCTTTCACCATAGCTATTCAATCTCTATGCTGAGCAAATAATTTGAGAAGCTGCACTATATGAAAAAGAATGGGGCATCAGGATTGGAGGAAGACTCGTTAACAACCTGCGTTATGCAGATGACACAGCCTTGCTTGCTGAAAGTGAAGAAGACTTAAGCACTTACTGATGAAGATCAAAGACTACAGCCCTCAGTATGGATTATACCTCAACATAAAGAAAACAAATATCCTCACAACTGGATCAATAAGAAACATCATGATAAGCGGAGAAAAGATTGAAGTTGTCAAGGATTTTATGTGAATCCACAATCAACACCCATGGAAGCAGTAGTCAAGAAATCAAACAACGCATTGCATTGAGCAAATCTGCTGCAAAAGACCTCTTTAAAGTGTTAAAAAGCAAAATATCACTTTAAGGACTAAAATGTGCCTGACCAAAGCCATGATGTTTTCAGCTGCCTCATGCATGTGGAAGCTGGATAAGGAAGACCAAAAAAGAATTGATGCATTTGAATTATGGTGTTGGTGAAGAATAACAAATATACCATGGACTGCCAGAAGAATGAACAAATCTGTCTTGGAAGAAGTACAGCCAGAATGCTCCTTAAGAGCAGGGATGGGGAGACTTCATCTCACTTACTTTGGACATGTTATCAGGAGGGACCAGTCCCTGGAGAAGGACATCATCCTTAGTAAAATAGAGGGTCAGCATAAAAAAGGAAGACCTCAAATGAGATGGACTGACACAGTGGCTGCAACCATAACAGGCTCAGTCATAACAAGGATTATGAGGATGGCAAAGGACGGGGCAGTGTTTCATTCTATTGTACATAGGGTCGCTATGAGTTGGAACCAACTTGATGGCACTTAACAACAACATACTTCATCTTGTTCCAGGTAAGATTTAAAATTATTTCCTTTGACTCTAAGATACTTGGTAAACTATCTTAATCTGAATATAAACCCCAAGAAAGAATATTTGCCGCCACAACTTATTTAAAATCTGGCTGAAAAACTCTTTACCTTAATGTCTCCCTTTTTCATCCTTTTGACGCCCTCTTGTCCTTTCCCTGCTCTCTCTCACACTAGTGTATACTGATGTTCTGTCTCCTCCTTTTTCTTTCCCTCTGCCTCTTTTTCTTTCCTTTTGCCTTTCTCCTATCTTAACTGTTCATATTTTGATCTGAATATTTAACATTCTATAAAAAATAAAACCTTGTTCTTTTTCCTCTTTATTTTTAAAATTGAGTGAATTGAATATATTTCTCTCTCAAATGAAACTATTCTGTTAAATTACCTAGCAGCTGATTTTTATTTCTGAAAGATTTTCAAAATTGATATTTTCCCTTGATTGCTCCAGGGCTTTCAAGAGGAGGTTTCTCCCTTCTGGTCAAGCAAGGAGGCAAGAATTGCCCCTCGGAGCTGATGGAACTATCATTGCTTTACATTATGAAAAAGAACCTTTATCTAGTCTAGATTTTTTTTTAAGTATTATTTCAGAAGTGAAATTATACTTATTTCTTCTGCATATTTAAAACATTTTTTGAAAAGCACAAATTGCAATTTTCCAACAAAGCATTAATTTTAGGCATATAAATGGCTACCCATACCCCCTTTTAAGCCAGTTTGTTTGCAACCAAATAGATATATACAAAATTATCATCTAAGAGAGATATTTAAGGTTAACTTGCAAATGACTGGTGTCACCAAGACATAACCATTTATATTTAAAGGTGATAATCAGGAATTAAAGTGAACACTAGGAAGAGGTACCAGGTTAAGATGAAGAATGAGGTTGGGGTGTGTTCCAAAGAAAGCTGTATTAAGAAGAAGATGAGCCAAAATTCCTGGTGGATTTACCAGTAAAGGTAGAAAAAGTTTGATAAACTAAGAATTTCTGTACAAACAAAAATTGAGCCAGTTCATCATATAAAAAGGTAATTTTGGGCATAACCAGAATAGAAAAGATGTTTTACTCTTATCTCCACTGCCTTCTTCATGTTTTCTTCCACTATCCTTTCCATCTTCATCTTCGGAGTTCTCTACTTCCTGAATAACCATCCTTTTTCCTTTGGTTTGAGTCTTACATGCAGGTTCAGCATTTTTCAGATCTTGTTGAACCTCTGACAAGATTTTCTGTAACAAAATCACCACCATATTAAAGAAAATATTTTCCTTTAATTAAAAAAAAAAAAAAAACTATTAGGCAAGAATATAAAGATATTAAAAAGTGAATAAAAGTTACTGAGAAGGCTTTTTTCGTGGTGATCTTATTTTTCTTTTCAAAATGAAGACAACTTCATTGCTGTCTGATTATAATTATACATGTCCACTGTAAAAAAATTTAAAGCACAACAAATATAAAAAAAAGGAAGAACAAAGCTAAAGACCAATACTACCTGACTTCAAGACTTACTATAAAGCTAAAGTAATCAAAACAGCAAAACCCAAAATCAAACCCATGGCTATCGAATTGATTCCAATTCACAGCGATCCTATATGACAGAGTAGAACTGCCCCATAGGTTTTCCAAGGCTGTAAATCTTTACGAAAGCAGACTGCCACATCTTTTTCCTACAGAGCCACTGGTGGGTTCCAACCACCGACCTTTTGGTTAGCAGCTGAGTGCCTTAACCACTGTGCCATCAGTATTAGCCCAGGCATTAGCTAAGGCATAGAGAAACAGGTCAATGGAACAGAATAGAGTGTAGAAATAGACTCACACACATATAGTCAAATGATCTTCGGCCAAAAAAAAAAGGCTATTTCTCTAAGGAGACTCTTCAGATGGAATAAAAAAAAATTCCTAGAATCAAGTAAGAATGAAAACACATCTCACCAAACCTTTGGGACACAGTGAAAGCAGCACTCAGAGGGCAATTTATAGCCATAAATGCACACATCAAAAAAGAAGAATGGGCCAAAACCAAAACATTAACCCCACAATTCAGACAAAAGCAAGAGAGCAGCAAAAGAAGCCCACAGTCATGATAAGAAAGGAAATAATACAAAGCAGAAATATATGAAATAGAGAGCTGAAAAACAATAAAGAATCAACAATACCAGAAGTTGGTTCTTGGAAAGGATCAACAAAATTAAAAACTATTAGCCAAATTGACAAAAGAATAGCAGGAGAGGAAGCAAATAACACGAATAAGAAATGAGATGGGTGACATTACAACAGAATCAACTGAAATAAAAAGGATCAAAACAAAATGCTGTGAAAAATTGTACTCCAACAAATTCGAAAACCTAGAGGAAACTGACAAATTCTAGGAACACACTACCTACCTAAACTAACACAAACTGAGGTCAAAAATCTGAACAGACCCATAACAAGAGAAAAGATTGAAAAGGTAATAAACTCCCCCCTCCCAAAAAAGTCCTGGCCCAGATGGCTTCACTGAAGAATTCTATCAAACATTCAGAGAACAGCTCACACCAATACTGCTCAAGCTATTTCAGGGTATACAAAAGGAAGGAATACTCCCAAATTCACTCTACAAAGCCAGTATAACCCTAATAACAAAGCCAGGCAAACACACCACAAAAAAAGAAAATAACAGACCAATCATGTCTCATGAATACAGACACAAAAATTCTCAACAAATTCTAGCCAACTAAACAGCATATCAAATAAAAGAATACATCACAACCAAGTGGGATTCACACCAAGTATGCAAGGATGGTTCAACATTAGAAATTCAATCAGCATACTCCACCACATAAACAGAACAAAAGCATCACATGATCATCTCAATTGATGCAAAAGATCATTTGATAAAGTGCAACACCCGTTCCTGGTAAAAATTCTCAATAAGATAGGAGTACAAGGGAAATTCCTCAACATAGTAAAGAGCGTTTATATAAAAATTGACAGTCAATATTATTCTCTGTGGAGAGACTTCAAGCATTCCTCTTGAGAATGGGAACCAGACAAGGATGTCCTTTATCACTGCCCTTATTCAACATTGTGCTGGAAGTCCTAGAAAGTGCAATAAGGCAAGAAAAAGAAATAAAGTGCATTCAGATTGGTAACAAAAAAGTAAAACTATCCTTACAGACAATATGATCACATACATAGAAAACCTCAAAGTTTTCACAAGAAAGCCAGTGGAACTAATAGAAGAATTCAGCAAAGTAGCAGGATACAAGATCACCTTACAAAAATAAGTTGAATTCCTATACACCAACAAAGAGAACTTCAAAAAGGCAATTAGGAAAACAGCATTTACTATAGATCCCCAAAGGATAAAACACTTAGGAATAAATCTAACTAGGGATTTAAAAGACCTATACAAAGAACAGAGAACAGTACAAAGAACAGTACAAAACACTACTGCAGGAAACCAAAAGAGAACTACGTAAATGGAAAAACATACCATGTTCATGGATAGGAAGACTCAACACTGTGAAAATAGTACTACCCAAAGTGATCTACAGATATAATGCAATCCCAATCCAAATTTTAACAACATTCTTTAATGAGATGGAAAAACTAAGCACCAACTTTATATGGAAGGGAAAGAGGCCCTGCATAAGTAAAGCATTACTGAAGAAGAATAAAATAGGAGGTCTCATACTACCTGATCTCAGAACCTACTATACAGCCATTGTAGTCAAAACAACCTGGTACTGATAGGACAGACACACAGACCAATGGAACAAAATCAAGAATCCAGACATAAATCTAACCACCTATGGTCAGCCAATCTTTGACAAAGAGCCAAAATCCATTAAATGGGGGAAAATACAGTTTCTTTAACAAACAGTGCTGGCAAAACTGGATGTCCATTTGTAAAAAAATGAAACAGGACCATACCTCACACCAAACACAGAAAACTAACTCAAAATGGATCAACGTCCTAAATATAAAACCTAAAACTATAAAGATCATGGAAGAAAAATAGGGACAGTGCTAGAGACCCTAATATAGGGCATAAATAGAATACCAAACATAACTAAAAATGCACAAACCACAGAAGATGAACTAGATAAATAGGACTTCTTAAAATGAAACACTTATACTTATCAAAAGACTTCTCCAAAGGGGTAAAAAAGAGAACCTACAGACTGGGAAAAAATTTTTGGCTATGACATATCTGAAAAGTGTCTAGTCTCTAAAATTTATAGAAAACTTCAACACCTCAACAACAAAAAGACAAACAATCCAATTTAAAAATGTGCTAAGGATATGGATAGACACTTCACCAAAGAAGACATTCAGATGGCTAACAAACACATGAAGAAATGCTCACAATCACTAGCCATTAAAAAAAAAAAAAAATTAGAGAGATACAAATCAAAACTACAATGAGATACCATCTCATTCCAACATTACTGGCACTAATCCAAACAACAGAAAATAACAAATGTTGGCGAGGTTGCGGGGAGATTGGTACTCTTATACACTGCTAGTGGGAATGCTAAATGGTACAGCCACTAAGGAAAACAGTATGGTGCTTTCTTAAAAAGCTAGAAATAGAAATACCATATGACCCAGCAATCCCACTCCTTGGTATATGCCCTAAAGAAATAAGAGCCATGACACAAATAGATGTATGCACACCTATCTTCATTGCAGCATTATTCACAACAGCAAAAAGATGGAAACAACATAACTGTCCATCAACAGATGAATGAATTAACAAACTGTGGTTCATACACACAGTGGAATATAACACAGTGATATAATGATAAATCCGTGAAACATCTCACAACATGGATAAATTTGGAGGACATTATATTGAGTGAACTAAGTCAATCACAAAATAACAAGTACTGTATAAGACCACTATTATAAAGAAACAAGAAAAGGTTTACACACAAAAAAATATTCTTCGATGGTTACCGGGGATGGTTAGGGGAAAGGAGGGAAAATTACCAGACAGATAGAAGACACATATTAACATTGGTGAAGGAAAAAAAATACACAATATGGGAGAAGTCAGGGAAACATGACAAAGTCATGCGGGGACACTGAGAGGTACGAAAGAACAAATGGCAACATCAGTAATTACTAAAGCATAGATAATCTTGCAACAATAGTATTAACAAACACTAATTTACGGATAGATACATAAGTAGATAGGTATGCCAAGAGGTGTGGGAAGGTGAAAAGGAACACATTCACCTGCAGATATAGGTTTGGTGTGGATATTTCTACCTACATAACTGTGGTTGCTGCTTATATCTTAATACAGACAGGAGAGCACACAAGGGCCACTGTCAGGGCAACTTCTTAAACAAGAAGGACACCTCGCAGGATGAAGTTCCTAGGCTTGAAGGTGAAGGACCATAGACTCACAGGACATCTACATCAGTTGGCACAACATAGGTCATAAAGACAAACTTCTGCATCCTGCTTCAGTGAGTATCGTTTGGGATCTTAAAAGCTTGTGAGTGGGCATCTAAGATACAACTATTGACATCTTCTCATCTGGAACAAAGGAGAGTGAAGAAAACCAAAGACTCAAGGGAGCAATTAGTCCAAAGGACAAATTGACCACATGAACCACAGCCTACATGACCCTGAGACCAGACTGAAATGGTGCCCAACTACAACTACCGACTGCTCTGACTGATCGCAACAGAGGGTCCTGGACAGAGTGGGAGCAAAATGTAGAACAAAGCATTAAATTCACAAAAAAGAACAGACTTACTGATCTGACAGAGACTGGAACCCCTGAGACTATAGCCCTAAGGCACTCTTCTCAACTGGAAATAAAGCCATTTCTGGATACCACCTTTCAGCCAGACCATAGACAAGCTTATAAAATAAACAATAACACCCATGTGTCTATCAGTTTGTTGTATTGTGGGGGCTTGTGTGTTGCTGTGATGCTGGAAGCTATGCCACCAGTATTCAAATACCAGCAGGGTCACCCATGACAGACAGGTTTCAGCTGAGCTTCCAGACTAAGAAGAAGGACCCAGTGGTCTACTTCTGAAAAGAATTAGCCAGTGAAAACCTTATGAATAGCGGCAAATCATTGTCTGACATAGTGCCAGAAGATGAGCTCCCCAGGTTGGAAGGCACTCAAAAGATGACTGGGAAAGAGCTGCCTCCTCGTAGAGTTGACCTTAATGATGTGGATGGTGTCAAGCTTTCAGGACCTTCATTTGCTGATATAGCACAACTCAAAATGAGAAGAAACAGCTGCAAACATCCATTAATAATTAGAACATGAAATATACGAAGTATGAATCTAGGAAATTGGAAATCGTCAAAAATGAAGTGGAAGGCATAAAGATCTATTTCCTAGGCATAGTGAACTGAAATGGACTGGTATGACCATTGTGAATCAGACAGTCATATGGTCTGCTATGCAGGGAATGGTAACTTGAAGAGGAATGGTGTTGCATTCATCGTCAAAAAGAATATTTCAAGATCTATCCTGAAGTACCGCACTGTAAGTGATAAGGTAATATCCATAGGCCTACAAGGAAGACTGGTTAATACCACTGTTATTAAAATGTATGCAGCAACCACTAGGGCCAAAGATGAAGAAATTGAAGATTTTTACAAACTTCTACAGTCTGAAATTGATCAAACATGCAATCAGGATGCATTAGTAACTACTGGTGATTGGGATGCAAAAGCTGGAAACGAAGAAAGGTCCAAAACCAAACCAAACCCGTTGCCATTGAGTCAATTCCGATTCATAGCAACCCTATAGGACAGAGTAGAACTGCCCCATAGAGTTTCCAAGGAGTGCCTGGTGGATTCAAACTGCTGACCTTTTGGTTAGCAGCCATAGCTCTTAACCACTACGACACCAGGGTTTCCAAAAAAGGATCGGTAGTTGGAAAATATTGCCTTGGTGATAGAAACGATGCCAGAGATCACATGATAGAATTCTGCAAGACCAATGACTTCATTGCAAATACCTTTTTCAACAACATAAACAGTGACTACACACATTATACATGTGGACCTCACCAGATGAAATACACCAGGAATCAAATCAACTACATCTGTGGAAGGAGACAGTGGAAAAGCTCAATATCATCAGTCAGAACAAGTCCAGGGGCTGACTGTGGAACAGACTATCAATTGCTCATATGGAAGTTCAAGTTGAAGCTGAAAAAAACTGGAACAAGTCCACGAGAGCCAAAGTATGATCTTGAGTATATCCCACCTGAATTTAGAGACCATTTCAAGAATTGATTTGACACGTTGAACACTAATGACCAAAGACCAGATGAGCTGTGGAATGACATCAAAGACATTACATAATGAAGAAGGTAAGACGTCATTAAAAAGACAGGAGAGGAAGAGAAGACTGAAATGGATGTTAGAAGAGACTCTCAAACTTGTTCTTGAATGTCAAGTAGCAAAAGGAAGAAATGATAAAGTAAAATTGCTGAGCAGAAGATTTCAAAGGGTGGCTCGGGAAGACAAACTAAAGTATTATAATGACATGTGCAAAGAGCCGGAAATAGAAAACCAAAAGGGATGAATACTCTTGGCATTTCTCAAGCTGAAAGAACTGAAGAAAAAAATTCAAGCCATGAGTTGCAATACTGAAGGATTCTATGGGGAAAATATTAAATGGTGCAGGAAACATCAAAAGAAGATGGAAGGAATACACAGAGTCACTATATCAAAAAGATTTGGTTGACATTCAGCCATTTCAGGAGGTAGCATATGATCAGGAATTGATGGTCCTGAAGGAAGAAATCCAAGGTGCACTGGAGGCACTGGAGAAAAACATGGCTTCAGGAATGGATGGAATACTAATTGAGATGTTTCAACAAATGCATGCAGCACTGGAAGTGCTCACTCATATATGCCAAGAAATTTGGAAGACAGCTACCTGACCAACTGACTGGAAGAGATCCATATTTATGCCTATTCCAAAAAAAGTTGATCCAACCAAATGCAGAAATTATCAGACAATATCATTAATATCACACGAAAGTAAAATTTTGCTGAAGATCATTCAAAAGCACCTGCAGCAGTATATCGACAGGGAACTGTCATAAATTCAAGCCAGATTCAGAAGAGGACATGGAACACGGCAGGTCATTGCTGATGTCAGATGGATTCTGGCTGAAAGCAGAGAATACCAGAAGGATGTTTACATATGCTTTATTGGCTATGCAAAGGCATTTGACTGTGTGGATCATAACAAATTATGGGTAACATTGCAAAGAATGGGAATTCCAGAACACTTAATTGTGCTATGGAGGAACCTGTACATAGATCAAGAGGGGATGCTGTATGGAGAGGTCACCACACTTATTCAATCTGTATGCTGAGCAAATAACTTGAGAAGCTGGACTATATGAAGAAAATTGCAGTATTCGGATTGGAGGAAGACTCATTAACAACCTACGTTATGCAGATGTCACAACCTCGCTTGCTGAAAGTGAAAAGGACTTGAAGCACTTACTGATGAGGGTCAAAGACCACAGCCTTCAGTATGGATTATTCCTCAACATAAAGAAAACAAAAATCCTCACAACTGGACCGATAAGCAACATCATGATAAGCAGAAAAGACTGAAGTTGTCAAGAATTTCATTTTACTTGGATCCATCAACAGCCGTGGAAGCAGCAGTCAAGAAGTAAGATGATTGCACTGGGCAAATCTGCTGCAAAAGTGTTAAAAAGCAAAGATGTTACCTTGAAGACTAAGGTGTGCCTGACCTGAGCCATGGTGTTTTCAATCACCTCATACGCATGTGAAAGCTGAACAATGAATAAGGAAGACTGAAAAAGAATTGACACCTTTGAATTGTGGTGCTGGTGAAGAATACTGAACATACCATGGACTGTAAAAAGAATGAACAAATCTGTCTTGGAAAAAATGCAACAAGAATGCACCTTAGAAGCAAAAATGGTGAGACTACAACTCACATACTCTGGTCATGTTATCAGGAGGTACCAATCCCTGGAGAAGGACATCATGCTTGGCAAAATAGAGGGTCAGCGAAAAAAAGGAAAACCCTCAACGAGATAACTGACACAGTGGCTACAACAATGGGCTCAAGCATAATGATTGTGAGCATGGCGCAGGACCGGACAGTGTTTCATTCTGTTGTAGGATCACTATGAGTTGGATCTGACTCCATGGCACCTAACGACAACAACAAACTGAGATAAATGTGCTCCTTAGACAATCAATTATAAAAGATCAAAAGGGAAACATGCACAAAAGTAAAGATGAGAGGGTAGGAAGGGGTAGAAAATCAGGACGAAAGTAAATGGGGAACCTAGGTCAGAAATGGGGAGAGTGAATGAAACCTATGTCATGGAACACTGTATGTACAAACTATTGAATGGGAAACTAATTTGCTCTGTAAACTTTCACGTAGTGTACAAAAAAATTTTTTTTAAAAGAAAAGGAGAGTCTTCAATGAACATTGCTAGAACAACTAGATATCCACGTGTAAAAAAATGAATGTAGACACAGACCTTACACTTTTCACAAAAATTAGCTAAAAATGGATCATAGACTTAAATGTAAAACACTTTACAAACTGTAGTTCTCAAAGTTATAAAACTTCTAGAACATAACATAGAAAACCTAGGTGAGCCTGGGTTTGGCAACGACTTTTTAGACACAATACCAAAAGTACGATTTATGAAAGAAAAAATTTATAAGTTAACCTTCATTAAAATGAAAAACTTTTCTGTAAAAGACACCTTTAAGGAAATGAAAAGACAAGCCACAGACTGGAATAAAATACTTGCAAAACATGCATCTGATAAAGAATTTGTATCCAAAATATACAAAGAATTCTTAAATCTCAACAAGAAAACAAACAACCCAATTCAAAAATGTGCAAAAGATCTGAACAGATACCTCATCAAAGAAGACATACGGATGGTAAATAACCAGATGAAAGAAAAGGTGATCAATATCATATGTCACTAGAAAACTGTAAATTAAAACAACAGTGAAATACCACTATACACAGAATGGCTAAAATGCAAAACATTTACACCACCAAATGCTGGCAATATGTGAAACAACAGGAACTCTCATTCATTGCTGA
Organism: Loxodonta africana; assembly: GCF_030014295.1. Taxonomy (NCBI): domain Eukaryota; kingdom Metazoa; phylum Chordata; class Mammalia; order Proboscidea; family Elephantidae; genus Loxodonta; species Loxodonta africana. The sequence goes on along the minus strand of NC_087355.1, from coordinate 50,814,402 downwards.
CGGAAATATAAAATGGACAGCCATTTTAGGAGACAGTGTGGCAATTTCTCACAAAGCTAAACAAAATCTTACTGCACTCCCTAGTAGTTATCCAAGTGAGTTGGAAACTTACGCCCACACAATAACCTCTACATGAATATTTAGAGCAGTTTCATTCATCATTGCTAAAAATTGGAAGCAACAAGGTGTCCTTCAACAGATGAATAGAAAACAAACTGGGACATTCATGTAATGGAATATTATTCATGATAAAAAGATATGAGCTATCAAGTGACAAAAAACATGGAGCAATCTTAAGTGCACATGGCTAAATGAAAGAAGCCAGTCTGAAAAGACTACATACTGTATGATCCATACTATATGAAATTCTGGAAAAGGTAAAAGCATAGGGATAGTAAAAAGATAGTGTTTGCTAGGGGAGAGGAAGACAGAGAGAAATAACCCAATAGGTATCTATGGAAACTTAGTGACTACTAATTGTTGGGAGACTATTCTCCACAGGTCTCTCATATTTATGAACACACTGAGAGCAGAGACACAGGCAGTCTTTGTCCTGGACTATCTTTTCAAGGATGTTTGTACAGAAAGCAGCTTTGGAAAATAGAGATAGTATCACCTTTCAGAAGAGAGGGCAGTTTTGTTTTTCTCCAGTGTAATAAAGATAATGTCTTCCCCTAGAGCAGAGGTTGGATAGGTTTGCTTGTAGCCCATTATAAAAGATGGGGTTTCCTAAACTTGGGGTTCGTCAGCTGTGACACAAACCCACTGACTATGCAGCATCCACCTGGGCCACTGTTTGTCACCTTCATAAGACTAGGCAGCAAAGGGAACTGACACAAACATGAAGCTTATCTGCTTGCTACGCTGTGTGTAATAAAGTCTTTTATCTCTATCCCAGGAGTCTTATATCTTCTACCAGGCTAGCTAGTTAATTTGCAAGTAGGGTAAAATCTCAGACCCTTCACAGTTCTTGACACTTATCTCTACCATTTAGATCTTAATACATAACCCCCCAAGTACTTATCTGAGTGAGTCTGCTCAGTCAGTAGTAAGTGCTGCCAACAATGCTATGCTTACCGTGCAAGTCAGTGTTAGAGAGACAAACACTCTTCTATGGCCATGGAGCTCCTGCCTAATCCTAGCTTCACTCTGCATAGTAAATCACGATTAGCTCAGAGAATAGCACTGCCTACAATTAATGACTGGGAAGGGAAAAATTAAATATTTGTCTTTTGAACATAGGTTTATAGTTCTGGACAATTATTTTAAGAGCCTGTTTTCTTCCACTTCAAATAAATGTTAACATTTTGGGGTGCCTGGGCTATGCCTACTTTTTAAAGCTGTTACCTAATCCTCAATATAAATTATTCAGCGAGATTGAAATCAGCAATTATTGTATCATTTCAACATAAATACAAAAATAGCAAACTATAGAATTAGGTGAGAAATTACGTTCTGTACTTACCTTAGCCAAATCATTATCAGGTTCAACATCCAGTACTTTACTCAAATCTTCTACAGCCTGCTGGAGCTTGTTTTGATGTTTATATGTAGTGGCACGGCGCAGAAGAGCTGAAAATTACCCAAAATAAAATTTATGGATTTTAAGATTTGGCATTATAGTTATAACATTTTGCAAATGGAAGAATATAAGTAGCAGAGAAAAGTTTAGGATGTTATTATACAAAGGCTTAGCTACACCCATTTTCATATTGTACACAGAGAAAATGATACTGAAGTAAACAGAAGAGGCTACATCAGGCAACCATGCCCTCTAACACCTCCCCCGCTCTGGCAGTCCCTGGCCCTGCCAGCTGCCCCCAGAGCTGAGAAACTCCACAGCTCAAAACGTTGGTAATCCTTCAGAGGCACCACATCCTGCTGCAGCACTGGGAAGCTTTTCACTGAACAACAACGTTCTCCTTCTTATAGTCATCACTGGCATTATTTTATTACTTTACCACTTTATAAAAGCCTTAGCAAATTCTTTATTTAATGTATTGATGACTAGCAGCTATCTCAGAATATCAGCTCATTAGCAAAATCTGTAGGGCACTCTCTAAAATAATTAGAAGGAGTTATTTTGCACAGGAAACTGTGAGAAAATCCTAATGATTAAGTCAGCTAGGTTCAGAAATTGAGTACTTCAACAATTTGCATCAGCTTTTTGGATAGGTTTCAGTGTATAACTTGATAGTTATTTAATACTAAAGATGAATGCCTCTCTAGCAGGGCTTCAAACCTGTTCGTTCCAGTTCCAACCCCTGCTAAGAATTTCCAGGTGATGCTAATACTGCTGGTTAGGGACCAATTCTGAGAAGCATTAGTGGAGCAGTAGTTCTCAAAATTTATTATACGTAAGAATCACCTGGGGATCTTGTTAAACTGTACATTCTGATTCAGTATATCTGGGTGGAAATGCAAATTCTCAGCAGGGGTTCTAACAGGAACAAACCAGTTTGAAGCCCTTCTTTCTACTCCCATCATTATCCATTATCATATAGTAAGAGAGCTTTGTATTAAGTCATTTTGAAAAGAATCAGGCTTGGTAATTCTGAAAAGCAAGAATTTATATCTGATATACTTTATTATGCCATTTTAAAACTTAATTATAAATTTGACCAATTTTATTTTAGTCTTAGAATGAGCCATGAAAAGTGAAAGTGTAAGTCATTTTGTTATAAATTTAATCAAAATTGTAGCACTGTGCTTTAAGCTGGAAACCCTGGTGGCGTAGTGGTTAAGTGCTACGGCTGCTAACCAAAGGGTCGGCAGTTCTAATCCTCCAGGCGCTCCTTGGAAACTCTATGGGGCAGCTCTACTCTGTCCTATAGGGTCGCTATGAGTCGGAATCGACTCAACGGCACTGGGTTTTTTTTTTTTTTTTGGTGCTTTAAGTACAGTTTAGCTATTGCTCTTCAGGAATTTTTATGAAGAAATATTGATATAAAAATTATCTGTTTTTCTTACTTTTATTTTGAATAATTTTAGATTCACAGAAAAGTTACAAAGATAGTACTGAAAGTTCCCATATACCTTCAGCTACTTCCCCTAATGCTAACATCTTATACAGCCATTGCCAAAATTAAGAAATTAACATGGGTATACTACTATTAACCATAGACTTTATTCAGATTTCACCAGTTTTTCTACTAATGTCCTTTTTCTGTTCTAGGATTGCATCCAACCTACCACATTATGTTTAGAACAATTATTTTTTTGAGTTAAAAATAAAGTTTTGAAGAGGAAGTTATTTACTCACTTAAGCAAACATAAGATTTCTTAGTGTTTTATGGCCATGTTCATTACTAGTTTGTCTTTTCCAAATTTGTTTTTTAGTAGTGAAGATTCTGGTGTGTAAGAAATTACTCAAACAAGGAAGAATTAAAACATAAGGGCATCCTAGTGGCAGAAGAGTAGCATAGTGGTTGAATGTGGGCTCTGGCGTCTGTCATGTGGCTTTGAGTCCTGGCTCTGCCATTGGCTAGCTCTGTGATCTTGGGTGAGTCACTTAATCTCTCTGCACCTCAGTTACTTCCTTTGTAAAATCAGTGTTTTAATAATAGTATCTGTACCACTCAGGCAGTTGTGAAAATTACTGGAGTTAATATATGTAAAGCTCTTGGCAAAGGATCTGGCACAGAGGTGGTACAGGCCCAACAGGAGAACACAAAACTTTCACGGGGTGCCTGATTAAAGCTGGGAGCCTACCCAAACTCTGTGATGAAGACCAGCTAGCACAAAATGCAGGCACAAGAGGATTTTACTGAGGGCAATACATGACAATGATAGTTGGGATTGATGCACCAGGTTCTCCTCAGCACATCTATGGCTTATGCCCATCCATGTTTGCAGGCACAAAGGGGTACATTCCATGTGAAAAAATATAAGTATTTATATTTATATGAAGTCCACAGATGTTTAAAGAAATATATTGTATCTATTATAATTTGTGTTACTCCTTCTTGGAATGAGTCCTTTTTGATAGCAGAAAAGGAAGGGAACCAAGTCTGAGTTGCATATTTCAGGCTTGGGCTATGGTAGAGAAGAATAGTCACTGAAGTGGGAAACACAAGACAGAGTGCAGGTTTTGGTGGAACAATATACTCAGTTTGGGACACATTTAATTTAAAATGTGTATGGACATCTAGGTGGTAGATGGTAGAAGGTTTTAGAGCTCCAGTATGGGCTTTTTATTTTATTCTACCAGAAAAAGTATAGTATCAGAAAAAATGTCCATATTAAAATAGACTTAATTTTTTTTTTACTAAGTGACATATTTTGAATCAAGCTTGAGATATTTCTTAAAATATACATTTTATTCAATCTTCTGGGATTATTAGCTACTTCAATACAAATAACCAGGGGTTTACATTCCAAACTGAACTTAAAAGTAATTTTATGAAGGTGGTGACTCACAAGAACAAATTTTTTATTTTAAATACTTTTAGTGTAAATGTATGAGTGTCTAAAAATGGTCTTTAATATATCCTTCTGTAAATTTTTAAATATTCTACAAATTTTTATTACCTTTTAAGTTTCCAGGTTCTAACTCCAAGACCTTTTCACAATCCTGAAAAGCACTATTCCAATTCTGTAATTTGATTTTTGCTTGAGCTCGGTTATTATACGCAGCTACGGTAGGAAGCACTGATATACTCCTATAAAAGAAACACTTGCTGGTACCAAGCAGACTTAAGGTAAACATAAGAATATAGAAAAACTCAGCTAAAGTTATAAATGAAACGATTATAGCCTAGATCATCCAAAGTAATAAAATAATTTCTATGAATATGCATAAAGGCAATATTTACATAATGCTTAAATATCCAGTTAAAAGGTTTAAAGCTCACTCATGCTTTAATGGCATCGTGAGAATTTAAATATTCATGTTGTTGTGTACCATCAAGTTGATTCCAACTCATATCAACTCTGTTTGACAGAGTAGAAATGCCTCACAGGGTTTCCTAGGCAGTAATAAAGATTATAGGAGCAGATCACCAGGTGTTTTCTTCCTTAGAATAACTGGTAAGTTCACACTACAGACCTTCTGGTTAGCAGCTAAGCACTTAACCATTATGTCACTGGGGTTCCTAGTAAATACCTATAGATCTCCTAAAACACTGGCTTAGTTAACCTCAAATATCAAACAAATTTTTTTGACTTCTTGGGGCAATTTCCTAGTACAAAAAAAAGTAGAACAATCAACCACAACTTTATTGAGCTGTTAGTGTGTTATTAGACACAAATCAGTTTGTAATCTAAAAAGTAGATGTAACTTTAAGAAAATAATCATAAAGTAACTTCATTAAAGGAAACAAGAGGCCAGTAGTCAATAGGATGAGGAATACAGACCTTAAGAGAGCAAATTTTACTAGAAGTGTGAATGCAAAAGAATTAATGAAAAGAAAAACTTAGCATCTACTGGGCTGTTGCTCAAGAATTTGATTTGGAATACTGTGAAATAATGTATACCCAGATATAGGAAAGGTAAGGATATTGGTACATTCAATTTACTAAATCCAGAAAAGAAGTAGAAGATGAAAATGGAAGAGTCACAGAAAGTGTCGATTTCCAAGATCATTACCAAACCAAAACCAAACTGTTGTCATCGAGTTGATTCTGATTCTTGGTGACCCCTTGTATTACAGAATAGAACTGCTCTGGAGGGTTTTCTTGGTGGCAATCTTTACAGAAGCAGATAACCAAGTCTTTCTTCTGCAGTGCTGCTGGTGGGTTTGAACCGCCAACCTTTAGGTTAGTAGGTGAGTGTAAACCATTTGCACCACCCAGCAACCTACTAAGATCATTAAAGATGAATATAAAGAAATTGCCTGGTTGGGTAGAGACCAGACACGGAAAACACACATGAATAATAACAAGAGTATCTTACACTGAGTACACAGGCCAGACAAAGCAGAACTGCCCCCACAGGGTTTTCTAGGTTGCGGTCTTTACGGGAGCAGATTACGAGGACTTTCTCCCGCGGAGCCGCTGGGTGGGTTTGAACCACCAACTTTTTGGTTAGCAGCCAAGTACTTAACAGTTACACCACCAGGGCTCCTGAGGTAGACACTATCATATCCTCATCACGGTGAAAAAACTGAGGCAAGAGAGGTGAAGAACCTGCCCCAGGTCAGAAAGTGGTAGTCTGAGTTTCCTTAACCAATGTGCTACACTGCTTTAATCCATCAGTGGTATGAGTCCTCAAGAGAACGTAAAAATTTTGCTCCCCTAATATACAAGACAATCACTAGAGAGACTCTTCACTGGTGGAGATGTACAAGAAGAGAAAGACCAACATCAGAGCTGGAGAGGTCTGACAACAACTTGCTTGAATAGGGAAGGCTGCACTGAGTGAATGATCCATCAAATATCCTCTTTACTTTGTGTGTTCACTTAAACAGTCTAAGGAGACAAACTTCTCCAGAGACACAAACAACTTTAAGAAACAAAACAAAGTAAAACCAACCATCTTCATTCTGAGGGTTGAAGGAAGATTTTACAGTGTTTTGTTTTAAGGTAACACTAGTGATTTGGTAAGCACCATTTGTCTGTAACACTATTTCAGTCTACTTTTCATAGACTATAAGAGCTTCAAAAGTTCATACAACAAATATTTGTTCAACATCTGCTACAAACCAGGTACTTGGCTGGACATTAGGGATAAAATGGTGTAAAGAACTGACAGTTGGGCTCTGCCCTCACAGGGCTTAAAGTCCAGTTGACATCTGACAAGTGATACAAAGGAGAAATAAGATTGTTACAAGTGCCTATAACTTGGGGAGTAGGGAGGGGCTGCGATTTAACCCAGTGTGTAGGAGGTCAGGAAAGACTTCCCTGAGGAAGTGAGGCACTGGCTGTTACCTGAAATATAAAGAATGTAAATAATGAGAAGAAGGAAGAACATTCCAGACAGAAGACTCAACACATAGAAAGGCCCTGGGAGGGAGATCTACAAGTACTAGGATTAGATCCAGGCAATCTGACTGCAGAAGCCAAACTCTTGACCTCTGTGCTATATGAAAGGAACCTGGTGGTACAGTGAGTAAGCTCTCAGCTGCTAACCAGAGGGTCCATGGTTCAAACCCACCAGACACTCCACAGAAGAAAGATGTCGTAGTCTTGCTTCCATAAAGATTACAGCCTTAGAAACCCTATGGGGCAGTTCTACTCTGTCCTACAGGGTAACTATGAGTCAGAATCAACTTGATGGCAACAGATAAGCTGTATGAACTTTCTATCAAGTTCCTTTCTGATAGCTTCTATTTTCTCTGAAAAGTAGGAAAGTTAAGTCATCTGCCAAAAGTGGGGGTGGGGTAGGAGGACTGAAGTTTAAGAAAAGTATTGAAAAAACAAGGCAAACATAAGTGAATTTATGACAAATCACAAGTACAATTTCTTGAATGATTCTGGCATACACTACTGACTTACATCAATTCGACAATTAAATTTAAGCATTATCATTTTTAAAATGGCAAGTTTGGACAACAAAAATAGGCTCACCTTGTATAATACATCACAGCTTCTTCATAATCCCCTGAGTTGAAAGCTTCGTTTCCTTTTTCCTTTTCATGAGTAGCAAAAAAATCCTTTTCCCTATCAGTTAGTCCTAGAGATAAATCTATCTGTTACACGTGAAAATATACTTAAGTGTAATTTAAAAAAATTTAAATTTAAGAATGCTTATTTTTAAAACTTTGAATTAACAGAAGTTGTGTGATAGATACATTGACAACAACAACAAAAAAAAAAAAGAGTAGCTGCTAAGGCTGCTTATGTATAACCAAACACCTCATGGGGTTTTGTTTCTTGGTTTGGAGGTTTAGGGTCATAGTTTCACGGGACATCCCAGCTAATTGGCCTGATAACATGTTCAGTGCTTCTGTTCTACCTCCTGAAACTAGTGCCGTGAGATAAGCGTTAAACCTTAAGCCAAAAATATCCCCTGAATTCTTCTTTAAACCAAACAATAATTTAGCTTAACTAGTAAAGAATGTCTGCCTTGTGCTCTGTTAAGATCTATCTATATGGGATCAAAGTGACAACAGCAACTGAAAAGATCAGATAGGAACCTTAGGGGGCAGTACATTTATGTTAATGGGGAAGGAACAACTCAGAAAACGAGGGTGAGAATGGTTGCACAACTCGAAGAATGTAATCAGTGTCACTAACTGGTACATGTAGAAATTGTTGAATTGGTATATGTTCTGCTGTGTATATTCTCAACAACGAAAATAAAGTAAATTATTTTTTAAAAAATTATGGCACCAAAAAAATTGTGTATGGTTACAGAAAAAAAAAAAGGATGCTTATTTAAACAATAGAAATAGAAAATCATAAAATAAACAAAAGAAAACCAAGGATTGATTCCTAAGTTTATAGATATTTCTTTTCAGAGTAGTCTTGGAGGCAACAGCCTCAACTGCTCCTTTCCTTGTACAACGAAATAAAGGCGTCTTTCTGATCTCCCATCTCGGCCTCTTGTTTATTGGCTGTAACAAGTCACATTGAGCAAAATATGGGGTTTTCACCTGACATTTCTGTTTTTTTTTTTTTTTTCTGGTGAGCCAGCCAGAAGTCATCACTGGGTTCCTGAGACAGACCGTGCCGGGGACCCTGCCTGATATCTGATGCCACATGGAGAGTTCTCCAGGAGGGGATGGGGGGAATCCTGAAGGCTGATCTGCCTTGGGCCCAAGAGTGAATCCATGGGAGACACGAAATGTGCCTGGGGTTATTGGGTATGAGCACCTAGAGATCCCACCTAAGCCAAAAGTACCCCTACACTTGTTCCAGCCTGGTGAATAAAACCAAACCCATTACGGTCAAGTCAATTACAACTCATAACGATCCTATAGGGAAGAGAAGAACTGCCCCATAGAGTTTCCAAGGAGTACCTGGTGGATTTGAACTGCTGACCTTTTGGTTAGCAGCCATAGCGCTTAACCACTACGCCACCAGGTTTTCCGCCTAGTGATTAGGTCTTCCTAAAAGCCTAACAGTCAGAGCCTCTCCAAAAAAAGCAGACCAGTCTTTTCGAGGTATTACTAACAACCCCAACCTCTATGAGGCCCAGCAGTCTCAAAGCTTAGATCCACCACACCCAAGAAAAACAAACTGTTCCACCAGAGGTAGAGGGACAAACTCCTCAGAACAGTGAGAAATGGACTTACAAACCTATTAAAGACCCAAGTATTTGTTTATAAAACACCCTGCTGCATAGATCCAATCCCAAACTAACTTTTTAATCTTGTTCATTGTATTACATACACTGTTTGCCTTTTTGTTTCTTTATGCTGTGTTTAAACAAGTGAAATTTATAAGAGGCTGACAGCCTTCTAGCCAACATTAGTTGCTAACCTTCTGCAAGAAATTTGTGTAGCCAAAGCTAAGTGAGAAAACAATCCATTCATCCAATTCCGTTTCCCAGAGAGAAAATGTGAAGAGTTGTTACATCTGCCAACCGTTCCCCACCTCCTCTGCTGATTTAAAAGTTCCTTAGAGAAGCCCTATCCCCTTATAAGACACGCCAGACTTGGTTCACAATTGTCCAATAGTTTAAAATGGGCATTGGTCATGAGTGACCAACACCCAAAGAAAAGGAGGGAATGAGGCAGGCACCTCAGAGCCCAATACTTCTGAGAGACGCCCGCTCTGGCTTATCCTCCTACGCCAAGTAGAATAAGCCGCCCATTCTTCTAAAATTGCCCTTGACAAGATAACCACAGAATGGGCAACAGATGGCCTCGACCCGCCTCTAGGTGGAGACTTCGCCTCCTAATGAGAGAAAATCAACCTCTTCCTCCATCCTGGGAGATCAAACCCTTGTCTAAAGAAAATGCATAGTCATTTCCAAACTCTGAGCACCTATGTAAAGGTCAGTCCTGACTATTTGTGATAAATTTGCATTTTCTTGTCTGCTCTCTGTCAAGGCCCACCTCCCCAAGCTGCCTGCCCGCAGTCTTGAGGCAACAGTCCCGATTGCTCTTTTCCTTGTACAACGAAATAAAGGCACCTTTCTGATCATCCCCTCACCCCCCAAAAAAGATATTTCTTTTTTTATCACTTAAAATTTTTGAGGGTATAGATATTTTATGATTGGTTTGTATTAATCTAAAGATGCTATTTGGAAACCCAGGTGGTATAGTGGTTAAGTGCTACAGCTGCTAACCAAAAGGCAGGCAGTTTGGATCCACCAGGCGCCCCTTGGAAACCCTGTGGGGCCGCTCTACTCTGTCCTGTAGGGTCGCTATGAATCAGAATTGACTCAACGGCAGTAGGTTTTGTTTTTTGTTTTTAATTCATTTACAAGCTTCAAATGAAAACAAAGTACTCTATCACTCAAAAAATGAATTATGGTAAGAAAAATAGGCTTATATTTTTGGAGTTTTACTAAATTCAAGTATTGCAACTATTATCTTACAAAATTATTTAAAATATAGAATTGAATTTGTTAGTGGTGGCTAACTCCAGTGGAAAATCTATAAATTTTTTAATAAAATTCTGCAACATTTAAGGAGGATGTCTTCTAGGTTGACAGTTTTCATTACTGTTCCCCCATCCCCAAATTACCTGCTGTATCTATCCTTGTCTCAATTTTAGATAAATGTGACTTGTTTATGACAGTGTTTTCTTTGTAATCTTCATCAATTTTTGAACATTCCTTCTCCACATCAAATCTTAAATGAAAGAATAATAAAAACTATAATACAAATAAGAAAATACAATTTATTATTTATATTCTTGTATTTATACCCCTGTGCCTTTGAACACATATTAAAAAATGCATACTAGGTTTGTATTACAAATCATTCACATTTCCCTTCAGAAAACATGCAATATAAGTGAGGACATAAAAATTAATTAGATCTACAAAGATTCTCTGGAAGAATTCTGATCAAAAGGGAGAAATGAAAAACAGAGTTTTAAACTCTCACGGAATCGAGACTTTCTAGAGCCACTCAGGCTGGATGAACTCCTGAAAATATTGCCCTGAGATATGTGTTAAACCTTAAACCAAAAATATCCCCTGAAGTCTTCTTTAAACCAAACAATAGTTTAGCTTAATTAGTAAAGGATGTCTGCCTTGAGCACTGTGCTCTTTTAAGAGCTACCTGTATGGAAACATGAAAGATTAAATAGGAAACTTAGCAGACAGTTAGTTTATGTTAATGGAGGAGTGTCATGGATTGAATTGGGTCCCCCCAAAATATGTGTAACTTGACTTGGCCGTGATTCCCAGTATTGTGTGGTTGTCCTCCATTTTGTGATTTGATGTAATTTTCCTACATGTTGGAAATCCTAATCTCTGCCTGTGGTGAATGATGCAAGATGAGGCTGTGTTAAAGAGGATTAGGGTGGGATGCAACACCCTTATTCAGGTCACAGCCCTGATCTGATATGAGGGGAGTTTCCCTGTGGTGTGGCCTGTATCGCCTTTTATCTTACAAGAGATAAAAGGAAGAGGAGTGAGCAGAAAGACAGGGACCTCCTACCACCAAGAAAGAAGAGCCGGGATAGGAGAAGCTCCTAGACCAGGGGAAGACTAACGACAAGGACCTTCCTTCCCCCAGAGCTGACAGAGACAGAAAGCCTTCCCTTGGAGCTGGAGCTCTGAATTCTGACTTGTAGCCTCCTAAACTGTGAAAGAATAAATTTCTGTTTGTTGAAGCCATCCACTTGAGGTATTTCTATTACAGTAACATTAGACAACTGAGACAGGGAGAAACAATTTGAAAAAGGAGGGTGAGGATAGTAGCTCAACTCAAAGAATGTAATCAGTGTCACTGAATTGTACATGTAGAAATTGTTGGATTTGTGTATGTTCTACGTATATTCTCAACAAACAACAAAAAAAGAAAAATCATTAAAAAAATTAATGAGATCTCTCTGTTCAGAACTTTATAGGTATAATTATGACCAATCTCCCTGTTTTTAATGTTTTATTCTTTTTTATTTTAGGTGGGTATAAGAATTATGTATTCTTAGTTGATCTTATAAACAAAAGGATGCAGTAGCTTCTTCTTTAATAACAAAATCCAAAGTGCTTAGGTTAGGTGTTTTTAGTATTCTACTGAAATAATGAGTATTGTTGACATATTCAGTTTTATAATAATTATTTAAGAAGTTATTACACTAATTTATGGTAGAAAAATCTTCAGTGACAAATTTTATATAAAGAAATGCAAAACATACTTATCCCATTCTGCATAATCCCTTGGAATTTTCTTTTTAGCTGGCTTACTTTTAGAATACTTTTCCTGAAATAAAAAAAAAAATCATATTTTATGAGATACATTCTATCTAAGATTGGCAGGTTAATATAATGCAGTGCAAAGCATTACATTGAGATATAAAAATTGAATGGATATAAAAACAGGTCCCTTTGAAGTTATAACAACTCCAATATTATAGTTATCAACAAAATAATGTACAGCAGGTAAGAGAAAGGATTTTAAATTTGTAGTTGATCCTGAGAAAAATCTACAGACCTTCAAGTACATAAAGAGGATTTTTACTAATTCATTATTTAAGATATATAAAATAAAATAGCTCACATGGGTGAAATGTGTGATTATTACTGATTTTCTTATCACCTTAAAAAGGTACTAAAGTATCATTCATTGTTTTACAACCTTGGCATTGGAGAAATAACAGAAAAAAGAATAACCACTTTGCCATATTGTTTGCAATGGCAGACACCTAACTAGGACTAATTCTATTAAAAAAGAATAAATGATTGGTTTATGTAGACAAACTGATGAAGAGGCAGGGGTATTGCCAGATGAGGAGATTCACAGCCTTTGTCCCTGCCTTTCCTCCTCTCCCAGGCTCTCCTTCTCTTTCCCCCGTCCTTAAGACTCTGCTTCTCTCTGCCTGCTGGTTTTATTTTTCCCGAAGGCTTTCTCTATGTACGGTAAAACCTGCGACAGCCAGAAACTGTGTAAGGCAGAAATCTGTAAGAGAAGGAAAACTCAAATATTTTCCACTAATAAAGTGTGACCAAAAAAAGCGGTAACACTGTACCCTGTCAAAGGTGGAAAACTTTTGAGATCTGGAAAAACAAGGCAGTCCCATCAAGTTGCGGTTCTCCTAAGTTTCACTGTAGTAGGAATCATGGCTATAAGTAGTTCTGGAATTATAACTTCACAGGCCTCCCATCAGAAAGGAAAAAGAAGAGCCACTCTTCTCTCCAGCTTCAGTTTGAGAAATCTCAGGAAAGGCCTCTGATTGGCTAGTTTAGGTCATGCGCCCATCCCTGACTAGGCACTAAGCCAAAAAGCCAAACCCCTTGCTGTCAAATTGTTTCCAACTTATAGCAACCCTATAGGACAGAGTAGAACTGCCCCACAGGGTTTCCAAGGAGCGGCTGGTTGATTCAAACTGCTGACCTCTTGGTTAGCAGCCAAACTCTTAACCACTGCGTCACCAGGGCTCCAGCAACCAAGCACTAGCATGGTGCTATAAAGTGTTCCAAATTAAGTCATATGCCTGCTGCTGAGAACCGGGAGCAGGTTCTGCAACAGAAGGGAATAGGAGGGAAGGTGTGCTGGACAGTAAACAGTAGCCATTATTCTCACATTAATCTCCCAGAGCAAGTAAAATTTTATGCTAGATAAGTGATAAAGACTAAGGAATGTTAATTTTACAAAAATATCTATATAGTCTGAAAAAAGGGAAATATAGTAGTACTTATAATAATAAAGTAGGTACTGATTTTATAAGCCATTAAAGTCTTCACTATTAGATTTGTGATGGCTAAGAGATAAATTAGCATACTAGAACTATAAACTGCATGGGGTACCACGTAGTCCTTACAGGCTCAGTAAATATCATCAGGTGCTTGAACTTATTTTTCTGCTCATAAAGACAATGTTCTCAACACTAAGGTGGTGTTTGTCATTGTTGTTAGGTAGCATAGTTTTAAAAGGGCACTAATTAGAAACCAGGGGTACTTAACACTCACAGTGGCTCTCAAATACCTGACTGTGATGAAAAAAAAAAATCCTCGGATCAGAAAATGAACATGGCTCAATAAGAGATTCAAGACATGGACCCAGGTGCATGAGATAAAATATAATGTGTGATCTTATATTTTATGTTATAAAAGAAGGCAACGTCTTCTAACTGCAGAAGATTGGGATAGGCACCACTTCTACATAATCCCGTAGTATTTCATACTTAGTCTCTTATAATCCATGACATACTCCATAGTGGGAATCAAACTTTTTGGTATCAGGATCTTTTTACACTCTTGAAAATTATTGAGGACGCCAATGAGCTTTTGTTTAGGTAGGCTATATCTACTGATATGTACAATATTAGAAATTAAAACTGAGAAAGTGTTCAATTATTTATTCATTAATTTAAATGTAACAGTGATAAGCCCATTGCATGTTAGCATAAAGAGCATATTTTTATGAAAATAACTAAATTAAAAAAAAATAGAAGAATGACATTGTTCTATATTTTTGCAAATTTCTTTTTTTCTATTTTTTTATTGTGCTTTAGATGAAGGTTTACAGAACAAATGCGTTTCCCATTAGACAATTTACATATTGTTTTGTGACATTGGTTGCCAACCCCACAGTGTCCCAACACTCTCCCCTTCTTGATCTTGGGTTCCCCATTATCAGCTTTCCTGTCCCCTCCTGCCTTCTCATTCTTGCCCCTGGGTTGGTTTGCCCATTTAGTCTCAATTTGTTTTATGGGCCTGTATAATCTTTGGCTGAAGGGTGAACCTCAGGAGTGACTTCAATATTGAGTTAAAAGGGTGTCCAGGAGCCATAATCTCGGGGTTTCTCCAGTCTCTGTTAGACCAGTAAGTCTGGTTTTTCTTTTGTGAGTTTCAATTTTGTTCTATATTTTTCTTCAGCTCTGCCCAGGACCCTCTATTGTGATCCCTGTCAGAGCAGTTGGTGGTGATAGCTGGGCACCATCTAACTGGGCTGGACTCAGCCTGGTGGAGGCTGTGGTAGTTGTGGTTCATTAGTCCTTTGGACTAACCTTTCCCTCGTGTCTTTGGTTTTCTTCATTCTTCCTTGCTCCAAATGGGGTGGGACCATTAGAGCATCTTAGGTGGCCACTCACAAGCTTTTAAGACCCCAGACGCTACTCCCCAAAGTAGGATGTAGAAAGTTTTCTTTATAAATTATGTTATGCCAATTGAGCTAAAAGTCCCCTGAGACCTGGTCCCCAGCCCTACCCAACCCTCAGCCCAGTAATTCGGTCCCTCAGGGAGTTTGGATGCAAATTTCTTTCATGTGTGGTTTAAAACAGCTGGGTTCTCATATCTTCTTTGGCATTCATTCTGTTGTGCCATGCTCTTTTGAGGAAGTATATGCTATGCCTCACACAGATATGTGGTTACAAAAGTATTCTATTAGGTTTTTTGGATAATTATTTCTGCTTTGAAATTATATCTAAACTCAACAAGTGGTAATTTCTTAAAGATTAGTTATAATGTAGAAATATAGACTCTGAAACCATATCAATAAACTTTTTGTACATTAAAATCCACCCATCTATTTTGTATTTTGAATGGGTGTTTTACACATGTACAATTTTGTAAAATCAAGAATTGGTCATTCTGAGTTACCCAGATCTTCCAAATGCTGACACATTTCATTATATGACATTAAAAAAAAAATCACATTTTCCCGAGAGTATGGCCCCTGGACACCCTTTTAACTCAGTACGGAAGTCACTCCTAAGGCTCACCCTTCAGCCAAAGATTAGACAGGCCCATAAAACAAAATGAAACTAAATGGACACACCAGCCGAGGGGAAAGGACAAGAAGGCAGGAGTGGACAAGAAAGCTGGATGAATGGAAATGGGGAACCCAAGGTAGAGAAGGGGAGAGTGTTGACATGTCACCGGGCTGGCAACCAATGTCACAAAACAATATGTGTATTAATTGTCTAAAGAGAAACTAATTTGCTCTGTAATCCTTCATCTAAAGCACAATAAAGAAATAAATAAGCAAATAATCTCATTTGTTAATATCCCTACCAAAAAAATAAAATAAACCCATTGCCGTCGAGTTGATTCCGACTCATAGCAACCCTATAAGACAGAGTAGAACTACCTCATAGGTTCCCAAGGAGCAGCTGGTGGATTTGAACTGCTAGCCTTTTCGTTAGCAGCCAAATGCTTAACCACTGTGCACTAGGGCTCCAATATCCCTACAGAGTTCATAAAAAAGTCTTTAAGTATTCTTCTTAAATGGGATATTTTTTGCACAAACAGGTATTCCGAGAGTCACATATCAAATACCCTAATCTGCATTTGAAAGCTTAGATTTTATCACTAGCAACAAATACTGTCAATTCTTTTCCCTGAAGTGACAGGCCACATTAATCATTTTCGAGGAAATGTCTGCCAAAAACCCATGTCTGAATAACCATAGTTTGTCAGTCACTCTTTCTAGTAAAAACAATGTCCTAGGAAAAAAAACAGCTACTTTAGCTCGCAACTCAATCACACAATACCTTTTCTTAAGATATCTATGATATTTTCTACCACTATGCAGTATCGTGGTTTCTGTGAACTTCTCATTTTGTCACACAGAATATTAAAATGATGTGTTTTTGAGGTTCAAGTTTGAATACAATGAATAAATTTTACTTGTTTCATCAAGGACATTCTAAACTGAAACTGGATTTTTTTTTTTTTTTTTTACTGTGGTGTGTAGCAGTGGAGAAAACAATGACTACTAGTAGTACCGATACCTGGATTTGTGCTAAGGCACCAGCAGTTTTGCCCACTATTGCTTTTGCACCCTCAGCACAAATGTCGACATAGTGAAAAAGACAAAGTATTACTATTATTAAAATAGCTTTGACTTTCTGAACAGGTTCTTGGGGATCTAGGGATGTACAGACCATACTCTAAGAACTGTTATACTACTGATCTGCCTATCCCACTAGACTATAAACCCCTTGAGGGTAGAAACCAAGTCTTAGTCATTGTTCTGTCTCCAGGACACAGACTCGGCACATAGTGGATGTTCAATAAATATGACTTTATTGATTACAGGCAGTGGCGTCCTTACCATACTACTGTGAACCTCAGTTACCTGAATAATTCCTAATGGAAAAGATCAAGAAGGTAAATTATCAGAGAGCAGAGTCACGAAGGACTGTGGGTTTTTAAAAATAAAATTGGGGATTCAAAGAAAAGAACAGAATAACAAGAATGAGTCCATTAGGAAGGAAGAAAATTAGGTAACTATCCTATCAAAAATAAGAGGAATAAAAGAAAAAAAGTAGGGCAGAGGGATTGGAATGAGAGAGCCAAGTGAAAGCCCAGAGACCCTCAACGCCGAGGAGACATGGACTAGGTTCTGTAATACCACCCAGAAAAAAACCAGTGCCCAGTGAGGGTAAAAGAGACAGGACAGGAAAAAAAAAAAAATGACGAAAGGCAGTAAACCCAAGATGCAAATCTTCAAAGGAGAAAGGTACTTCATTTTGATCTGCAAGCCAGGAGATATACTCTGCTCGAGAAGGTAACTATACGTGGCCAGCTGAAAACAATCCCAACTCCTGGAGGGCATCACACTTTGGCTCCTCCAATTAAACTGAGAGAGCTCTCTTTAAAAAACCACCACCACCTTCTCCACCTACCACCCACACCTCCCCCCAGAAAGGCCTACCTTGCCAACAGGAAGACAGCTGTTTGAACCACGAACTGGAGGCAAATTATTGTTCATGGCTGGAAATGTTTCAGTTTCAGGGAAGTGTATTTTATTTTCTTCTTTTTTAATTTCTGATACCCAACTCTAAGAACAAGGGAGAAAGAGGTAAATATACAGTTTGAAATAATTAATCAGGCATGAGAAAGGACTATACATCATCATAGTTTCCTCTGGGTCAATATTTTAGATGGCAATTTGATCATCCCATTCTATCTGGAATGTTTTTCCTACTTTTATTTATCTTGCTAGATCTTATTTATCATCTCTTCCAACAAGCTTTCCCTGAACCTCCTGGATGGGCTAAAAGTGCTCATCCTGTATGCATGACCATAAAGATTTTAAATCATCTATTTATTATTTGTCTCTCTCAATGTACTGTGAGCTCCTTGAGGGTGGGGCCTATGTCTTAATCTCATATTTGTGATTCAAGAACCTAGCACAATGTCTGGCACACAATAGGTTTTCGATAATTTTTGCTGAACTGAATTATCATAGGTGCCAGGAAAAATTGAGTGGATGCTGTAAATAAAAGAGATTTCTTTATTATCTGTAAAATTCTATTATTTATTCAGCAAATACATATTGAAGGTCTAATGTTTATCAGATACCCTTATACAGGCACTAGGGTGCAATAATAACTATATTATCTGTCCCATCCATACAGGACACAGGGAGGATGGAAGGGGGCATGAAACGAAAAAGAAAAACAAGGGAAGAGAGGTACAAAGAAGGGGAGAATTTTTTTTTGTAATTCCTAGTAATTTTTTTAAACTGTACTTTAGATGACGGTTTACAGAACAAACTAGCTTCTCATTAAACAGTTTGTACACAATTGTTTTATGACATCAATTAACAACCTCACAACATGTCGACACTCTCCCTTCTCTACCTTGGGTTCCCTATTACCAGCTTTCTTGTCCCCTCCTGCCTTCGGGCTAGTGTGTCCCTTTAGTGGAAAGAGGAAAAATTTTAGAAGGAGTAAGGGAGAATGGGGAATGAGGAAGAAGTGGCAAAGAAAGTGTGGAAAAAAAGGGAAGTGAGAAGGGAACAAACTCAAGAAGTGACAAAATGGAAAGGACACACAATGGGGGAGAAAGCAGGCTCTGCAACTAAGCCTAATCTGTTTATACGTTAAAGATAACACCAAAGAATTGTGGGTACAAAGTGTCTTTTGTTGCTGAATTAGTCCATTCCTAATGGTTGTTGCTGTTAGTCGCTGTGGAGTCCATTCTGACTCATGGCTACCCCGTATGTGCAGAGCAGAACTGCTCCACAGGGTTTTCAACTTTTGCGGAAGCAGATCCGGAGGCCTTTCTTCCAAGGCCTCTGAGTGCATTTGGACCACCAGCCTTTCAGCCAGTGCTTAAGCATTTTAGCCAACCAGCTGCTGTGAAGTGTTGTTCTTGACTTGTTAATAGATTACCAGATTTTCAAACTCAATTCAATGAAATGGTAAAACGAGAAAGCTTAAAGTCTTAAAAATTTAGCTTTCTGAGTTAGAGAATACATATACTTCAAAATTGTTTTTAAATGTACTAACCATTCCCAGAAATATATGCTAAATAAAATAAATAAAAGGAAAGCAAAAAACCTGTCTTTCCAGAGTCAGTTTAAAAAAAATACTCTACCCATCACCAGCAGAATGCACATTATTTTCCAGTGCGTACAGAACATCCAGGAAGACAGAATACTTACTGGGCCATAAAACAAGTCTCAATAAATTTAAAAAGACTGAAATGATACAAACTATCTTCTCTGACTACAATGGAATTAAACTAGAAATCAACAATAAAAAGATACCTGAAAAACCCCAAAACCTTTGGATATCTAATAATATATTTCTAAATAATCCAAAAAAGAAATCACAAGGGAAATTAGAAAATATTTTTAACTAAATGTAAATGAAAGCACAACACACCAAATTTGTGAGACATAACTAAAGTAGTGCTTAGAGGGAAATTTAGAGTGTTAACTGCTTATATTACAAAGGTCTCAAATCAATACATATGCTTCCATCCTAAAAAAAAAAAAAAACCCCAAAAAAGATGAGCAAATTAAGTTCAAACTGAACAGAAGTAAAGAAATTAAAAAAAAAAAAAAAAAGAGCAGAAATCAGTGAAGTAGAAAACAGGAAAGCAATAGAGAAAACTGATGAAAATGAAGGCTTTCTCTGAAAAGATCAATAAAATTGATAAACCTCTAGCCAGACTGATAAGGAAAATAAGAGATAGAATAAAAATGACCAACATCAGGAATGAAAGAGGGTCATCATTACAGGTGCTACTGGTGGGAGAGTACAAAGGTACAACTTTTCTGGAGAACATGGAAATAGGTTTCAAATCCTATCTGAAAATTTCAAAAAATATTCAAACTCTTTGATTAAGAAATTTGAATTCTAATAATTCTTTCTGAGGAAATAACTAGGGTAGTACAAAAAAAATTTTGGACAAACACGATTTATAGAGGGGCACAGTGGTTGGGAGCTTGGCTGCTAATCAAAAGGTTGGCAGTTCAGATTCACTAGCCACTCCCTGGACACTCTGTGGGGCAGTTCTACTCTGTCCTATAGGGTCACTATGAGTCAGCAGTGACTCGAAGGCAACAGGTTTGTTTCCTTGTTTGTTGTTTTGATTAAACTATGATTTTTCAAAGGATGGACTATTAGTCATTTAAAACACGCACACAACGCACACACACAGGTGGGCATTCATAATATTCTCCTGGGTGCAAAAAGCAACCGATACTACCTAAGTAATTACCACTAAAGGCAGCCCAGATGGCACAAGGGTTAAGCACTCAGCTGCTAACCAACGGTGGGTGGTTTGAACCCACTAGCCCCTCCGTGGGAGAAAGATGTGGCAGTCTGCTTCTGTAAAGATTTACAGTTTGGGAACCACATGGGGCTCTTCTGTTCTATGGGGTCGCTATGAGTCAGAGTTGACTCTATGGCAACAGGTTTAATTACCACCAAGAGCCTTTTACTGACAGACAAGAAGCCTTCAGGATATCAGATAAGTGAAGCAGATGCATATACAATGTCACTACGATATTTATCACATATTGGTGTTACCTTTATATCGCCATCGATTTTTTCCCATTCTTCTGCCGTAAAACTGGATGCTGTTGCTGCAGGCTTATCTTTCCTCAAGGCTCTACTTTGAGGAGCTAAGCTTTTAAGGCGCTTTTCACAAAATTCTGTAAGTTCAGGATAATATCCTTCCTCACCAGACCTTAAAAAAAAAAATTCTTAGAGAGTTAAAGCCGTATCTAGAGATCATCTAGGCAGACTGTTTACTATTTGGGTTCCACGGAGTCAAGGGGCTATTGGGAGATCTCAAGGGCTGTCCCTGCACAAGGCCAAAGGCTGGGCTGCTCTGCTGGCTTCCCTCCCACCCTCCCCTACGAGCGCAGCCTCTATTTTCATCTGTTAATCGATGAAGTAATGAAACAAAGGGGAAAAAACAAACAAACAAAAAACTCCAAAGGAACCAATTTCCATCATACACACTTTAAAAATGGAATAAATAACATTTTCTCTCCTCTTTAATACACATATGGTTACTTTTATGCATAAGGTAATTTAAACTTCTAAGTCGAAATTCAATATTGGAGACAGGGACAGAGCGAGAATTTGGACTTCTTTCCAATGAGGAGTTTCTGTTTGTAATCCAATTTTTTTTTCAAAGGCACAGGAATAAATGATAGAGACTGATTAGACAAAAAGTCTCTAAATTTAACCAGTCAAGGAATAGTTTCTTCCTTAGAGAGTTAAACTGAGACATCAGTTTTTTGTTTGTTTTTAAGGAAAATCAATCTTTTCTACTTCTCTTGTAGTTCTGTTTACTCTTAATTTTTTTAAGAAAAATAGAAGTCGATCCGTTTTCAAATGAAATATTAAAAATAATTCCAACTCAACACAATATAATTTAACCAGGCCAGTCATAGGATTTCTTGGAATCAACATTATAACAAAAACCTATTGCCGTAGAGCTGATTTCGACACACAGAGATCCTACAGGACAGAGTAGAACTATTCCATAGGGTTTCCACAGCTGTGATCTTTTCGGAAGGAGACTGCCACATCTTTCACCCAAGGAGCAGCTGGTAGGCTTGAACCACCAACCTTTCTGTTAGCAGCTGAGCACTTAAACACTGTACCACCAGGGTGCCTTTAACACTATTACAGTGGTTTTCAAACTCTTTCATCCCATAAACTTGTCATGTTCTCCATGAATCCTTGACCAAATATGAATGAAAATACTCTTACACTGCTGAGGAAAACAATGATATGATTCTTCACCTTCTATTTCAGAAATGATGAGATTATTACATCAACTCTGGCTGGGGACAAGCAGTGTTTAGGGAGGACAAGAGGATAGAGTGATGACAGAGAAAAAGAAAGAACACAGTGATAATGAAGGAAAGCAGTCAGAAGAATGAAGAGAGAACCACTGCCAAGCATTAGGAATACTGGACTACTGATGCCACAGGAAGGAGTATTTGCACTCCATAATCACCTTCTGCAATAGAATTCTGGCCTCCAAATGAACACACACCAAGAAATCCTGAATCAGTGTCAAAGGTTGCTACTGCAAGGGGCAGTGTTTCTCAAAGTGGGCTCCTTTGTCCACCTGTACAACAATCAGCTTCCCACCCTCTGCACTTGTTAAAAACACATGGTCCTGGGACCTACACCACATTTCCTGAAGTGGCATCTCTGGAAATGGGGCCCTCAATTTTGCATTTTTAACAAGAACATTTGATGCACATAACAGTTTGGCAATCAGGCTCTTACCCTGAGAAGGCCCGGATTCCTTCTCGTCTGATGCCATCTTCAGTCCTCCCCACCACCCTCCCTCTGATCAGCTTGCTGTAAGCCAGCCACCTATGCTGGCAGATGGTATGGAGAGTGCCAAAGAACTCTGTTGGTGTCGGCTGGGGCAGTAGCCTTACCTCCTAACAGCCACTTCCACAGCTACTTTATGTTTTCCTGGAAAAATGTGGAGGAAGCAAGAAAAATACCCCCTTATATGCTAACTGCTGGGGCCCTGGTGGTGCAGTGGTTATGAGCTATGGCTGCTAACCAAAAGGATGGTAGTTCAAATCCAGCAGCCACTCCTTGGAAACCCTATGGGGCAGTTCTACTCTGTCCTATAGGGTTGCCATGAGTTGGAATCGACTCAATGGCAACAGGCTTTTTGGTATACTGATTATTAATGCTGGAAGTAGAGCTAGTCAGAACCCTCAAAACTAACCAAAGAAGGTGGAGTTTTTCCTAGGGGACACTGGGTTCACATCAATGGTGGTAGAATAGTTAGAAAAAAGATAGGGATAAGAGTTGTGCAACATGAAGAGTATAAACAATGTTACTGAGTTGTACATGCAGAAACTGATGAATTGGCAAATGTTTTGTTTGGTATATTTGCACTATGTAAAAAAAAATCCAGTATTGCAAAGTCAGCCCTTAAAGACCAACTAGCATTGGCACTTGTTTCTCTGCACTATTCAGTTATTTTCTTGAAACTCTGCAGGCAAATTAAAGTACAGAAACTAACTGAACCCTAAGGATGATATTAAAATATTTATGTTAATCAGATGGGGGGGGGGACCTAACCATAGAAGCAAAACCACTATTCTGAAACCTAACATGGACAAGACCAACAAACAGCCTCAATGTTTGAAATTGTCTCCAATATTTTTAATGTAACTTTTAATTTTTAGAAGGCAGAAACAATATAATTAAAATCAACAGACTATTACTGAAACATGAAACAATTTTTAAATGCTTACCTGAGCACACAAAAAATTTTTTCCAAGTGTTTAATATCTGAACATTTTTCAATATATTTGAAATCCAAATGTTCAACAGGAATTTTAAATGTTTTTGTTGTTCCAAAGCCCCACAATGATGGACAGTCTTTGGCAGTCATGCCTGAAATATTCAACAGTACAGGACAACAGTTAACAATATATACAGTAATAGTCCGTTTGGACAGCAGTAAGCATCTAGGTACTTCTGTGATATCTATTTTTCATTTCTATAGAAAAGGGGGAGATGGAGAGCTTTCTTCCAGGGAGAAAGAAGGTACTTATTTTAAACACTCTCACCCTGATAATAACAGTTAACATTTCTGGAGCTAAATTAGTGATGGGCCACGTATGGCTTATCTCGCTCAATCTTCACTCATGCAAAGCTGGAATACAATGACAAAGTAGGTTTTGGCGCTCAACTGCTTTTTTAAGATATCTTTCAATATTGATTTTAAATGATCTTCTTCCACCTTGAACCAGTTGCCGTTGAGTCAATTCAGACTCATAGCGACCCTACAGGACAGAGTAGAACTGCCCCACAGGGTTTCCGAGCTACGATCTTTACGGAAGCAGACTGCCTTATTTTTCTCCCTTGGAGAGGCTGGTGAGTTCGAACCACCGACATTTCAGTTAGCAGCCAAGCGCTTAACCACTGTACCACCAGGGCTCCTTTGTCCACCTTAGCTGTTTATTAAACTCCCAATCATCCTTTGCGATTCAGAACAAACATAGGTAGCATCTTTTTAAGTTTGCCTAACATCACTCTCTTCCCGTTCTTTGCCTCCTTACATTCCCTGCCACTCACTCCCATCAATCAACAACTTCCAGATACGTGTTCTAAAACACTTTGTACATACCTTGTTTATAGCACGTGGCACATATTTTAATTTTATTTCTCTGTCTTCCCTTCTAGATTGTGAGAGATCCTACTTTTATCCATCTTCATAACTTCAGGACTAGCATAAGTAGTGTCTCATGCCAAAACCAAACCCGTTGCCATGGAGTCAGTTCTGACTCTTGGCGCCTCCATGTGTTTGCAGAGTAGAACTGTGTTCCACAGGGCTTTCATGGCTGTAAGCTTTCAGAAGCAGATCATCAGGCCTTTCTTCCAAGATGACGCTGGGTCAGTTCCTACTGCCAACCTTTTGGTTAGTAGCCACGTGCTTAACCATTTGCGCCACCCAGGGACTCTTCGTCCCGTCATAAACACTTGCTGAATTGAACTAAATTGGGAATAAGAAGGCCTTGGACAGCTTCACCATAGTGATCCTGCTGCTAATAATGATGGTAATAATAACAGTAAGAAATACTTACACAGTTCTTAATGTGTGCAGGGCACCATTCTAAGCACTTTATATGTATTACTTCATTTAATCCTTCAAGTACTATAGCAGGTAGATATTAAGTAGAGAATGATAATAATAAAAACAGTTAACATTTATGAAGCTAAATACTAAGTCCCATATATGATCTTACTTAATTTTCTAATTTCTCCCATGAAATATAACAATTACTAACGTTTTACGTGAGTTGAAGTTCCCAGTAAGTAAACTGCTTAAGGCCATATAGCTTAGTAGTGAAAAAAGGATTTGAATCTCAATAGGCTAACTACAGATCTCACTTGGTTAACAATTGAACCAGTGCTTTTCAAACTGCAGGTGCCAACCCATGAAATCAGTTTAGAGAGCTGAAATGAGCATTCTTTTAAAATGAGATAAAATGTCGTTGTTAGGTGCCACTGAGATGGTTCCGACTCACAGCAACTCTATGTATAACAGAAAGAAAGCACTGCCGGATCCTATGCCATCCTCACAGTCATTGTTATGCTTGAGCCCACTGCTGCAGCCACTATGTCAATTCATCTCCTTGAGGGTCTTCCTCTTTTTTGCTGACCTTCTACTTTACCAAGCATGATGTCCTTCTCCAGGGACTAATCCCTCCTGATAACATGTCCAAAACAGGTGAGACAAAGTCTCACCATCCTTACTTCTAAGGAGCATTCTGGCTGTGCTTCTTCCAAGACAGATTTGTTCATTCTTTCAGCAGTCCATAATATATTCAATATTCTTCACCAACACCATAACTCAAAGGCATCAATTCTTCAGTCTTCCTTATTCATTGTCCAGCTTTCGCATGTGTATGAGGCGATTGAAATATCATGACTTGGGTCAGGTACACCTTAGTCCTCAAAGTGACATCTTTGCTTTCTAACACTTTGAAGAGGTCTTTTGCAGCAGATATGCCCAATCCCATACGTCATTTCATTTCCTGACTGCAGCTTCCATAAATGATGATTGTGGATCCAAGTAAAATGAAATCCTTGACAATATCAATCTTTTTTCCATTTATCATGATGTTGCTTACTGGTCCAGTTGTGAGGATTTTTGTTTTCTTTATGTTAAGGTGTAATCCATCCAGAAGGCTGTAGTCTGATCTTCATCAGTAAGTGCTTGAAGTTCTCTTTGCTTTCGGCAAGCAAGGTTGTGCCATCTGCATATCTCAGGTTGTTAATGAGTCTTCCACCGATCCTGATGCCATATTCCTCTTCATATAGTCCAGATTCCCAGATTATTTGCTCAGCATACAGATTGAATAAGTACGGTGAAAGGATACAATCCTGACACACACCTTTCTTGATTTTAAACCATGCAGTATTCCCTTGCTCTGTTGGCATGACTGCCTCTTGGCCTATGTACAGGTTTCACATGAGCACAGCTAAGTGTTCTGGAATTCCCATTCTTCGAAATGTTATCTGTAATTTGTTATGATTCACATAGTCGAATGCCTTTGCACAGTCAATAAAACAGAGGTAAACATGTTTCTGGTATTTTCTCCTTTCAGCCATAATCTGACATCAGCAATGATATCTCTCAGTCCACATCCTCTTCCGAATCCAGCTTGAATTTCTGGCAGTTCCCTGTCGATGTACTGCTGTAACAGTTTTTTTTAATTATCTTCAGCAAAACTTACTTGCCTGCGATATTAATGATATTGTTCGATAATTTCTGTTGGATCACCTTTCTTTGGAATGGGCACAAATATGGATCTCTTCCAGTTGATTGACCAGGCAGCTGTCTTCCAAATTTCTTGGCATAGATGAGTGAGCACTTCCAGCGCTGCATCCATTTGATGAAACATTTCAACTGGTATTCCATCAATTCCTGGAGTCTTGTTTTTTGCTAGTGCCTTCAGTGCAGCTTGGACTTCTTCCTTCAGTACCATCGGTTCTTGATCATATGCTACCTCCTGAAATGCTTGAAATGTCAACCAATTTTTTTTAGTACAGTGACTCTGTATATTCCTTCCATTTGTTTCTGATGCTTCCTGCATCATTATTTTGCCCATAGAATTCCTCAAAATTGCAATTCACGGCTTGAATTTTTTCTTCAGCTCTTCCAGCTTGAGAAATACCAAGCGTATTCTTCCCCTTTGGTTTTCTATCTCCAGGTCTTTGCACATTTCATTATAATACTTCATTTTGTTTTCTTGAGCTGCTCTTTGAAATCTTCTGTTTAGCTGTTTTACTTCATATTTCTTCCATTCATTTTAGCTACTCTACGCTCAAGAGCAAGTTTCAGAGTCTCATCTGACGTCCATTTTGGTCTTTTCTTTCTTTCTTTTTAATGACCTTTTTTTTTTTTTTATGTATAACATCCTTGATGTTTTCCCACAACTTGCCTGGTCTTCGATCATTAGTGTTCAATTCATCAAATCTATTCTTGATATGGTCTCCATATACTCAAGGGGGATATACTCAAGGTCGCATTTTGGCTCTTGTGGACTTGTTTTAATTTTCTTCAGCTTCAACTTGAACTTGCATATGAGCAATTGATATTCTGTTCCACAGTCCACCCCTGACCTTATTCTGATTGATGATACTCGGCCTTTCCATCATCTCTTTCCACAGATAGTTGATTTGATTCCTGTGTTTTCCATCCAGTGAGGTCCACATGTATAGTCGCTGTTTATGTTGCCTGAAGAAAGGTACTTGCAATGAAGAAGTCATTGGTCTTGCAAAATTCAATCATGTGCACTCTGACATCGTTTCTATCACCAAGGCCATGTTTTCCAACTATAGATCCTTCGTTTCCAATTTTTGCATTCCAATCACCAATAATTATCCACACATTTTGACTGCATATTTGACCAATCTCGGAGTGCAAAAGTTGGTAAAAAATCTTCAGTTTCCTCATCTTTGGCATTAGTGTTTGGTACATAAATTTGAATAATAGTTGTATTAACTGGTCTTCCTTGTAGGCATATGGATATTATCCTATCACTGACAGTGCTGTACTTCAGGATTGATCTTGAAATATCCTTTTTGATGATGAATGTGACACCATTACTTTTCGATTTGTCATTCCCCACATAGTAGAACATACGGTTGCCTGATTCAAAATGGCCAATACCAGTCCATTTCAGCTCACTAATGCTTAGGATGTCTATGTTTATATGTCCCATTTCATTTTTGACCACTTCCAATTTTCCTAGATTCATACTTCGTACATTCCATTTCCTATTATTAATGGATGTTTACAGCTGTTTCTTCTCATTTTGAGTCATGCCACATCAGCAACTGAAGGTCCCAAAAGCTTGACTCCAACCACATAATTAAGGTAAACTCTACTTTGAAGGTAGCCCTGGTAGTGCAGTAGTTAAGCATTTGGCTGTAAACCAAGAGGTTGGCAGTTCAAATCCACCTGCCGCTCCTTGGAAACCCTATAGGGCAGTTCTGTTCTGTTCTGTCCTATAGGGTTGCTATGAGTTGGAATCAGCTCTACGGCAAGGATTTTTTTTTTTTTTCTCTTCTACTTTGAGGCAGCAACTCTTCCCCAGTCATATTTTGAGTGCCTTCCAATCTGAGGGGATCATCTTCCAATATCAACGTTCTGCTGCTATTCATAAGGTTTTCACTGGCCAATTTTTTCACAGGTAGACTGCCAGGTCCTTCTTTTTAGTCTATCTTAGTCTGGAAGCTCTGCTGAAACCTGTCCGCCAAGGGTGACTCTGCTGGTATTTGACATACTGGTGGCAAAGCTCCAGTATCACAGCAACACACAAGCCATCAGGGGATGACAAGCTGATGTAAATAGAATAGAATAGCACAGAATAGCACAGCATAGCACAGCACTGCACAGCACAGCACAGCACAGCATAGCACAGCATAGAATAAAGAAATATCACATTGTCTGGCACATAACATTAAAGTAAATACTGTTTCGTAAAAAGTTTTCTTATCTATGTAAACAGAAATTATATGTACATGTGTGTATAAATGCACATGGATGCAAATTAAAATCTATTTCTTGCTATGGGTCACTGTCAAAGTTTTTTATAAACCACTCACTAAACCATATGGAAAACCTGGTGGCATAGTGGTTAAGAGTTTGGCTGCTACTGTTCACAACAGCAAAAAGATGGAAACAACCTAGATGCCCATCAATAGATGAATGGATAAACGAACTGTGGTACATACACATGATGGAGTATTATGCAACGATAAAGAACAACGATGAATCTGTGAAGCATCTCATAACATGGATGAATCTGGAGGGCATTATGCTGAGTGAAATAAGTCAATCAAAAAAAAAAAGTCAATCACAAAAGAACAAATATTGTAGGAGACCACTACTGTAAAAACTCATGAAAAGGTTTACATGCAAAAAGAAACAATCTTTGATGGTTATGAGGGAGTGGAGGGGTGGGGTTGGAAAAACACTAAACAGACAATAGATAAGTGGTAATTTTGGTGAAGGGTAAGACGGTACACAATACTGGGGAAGGCAGCACAACTTGTGCAAGGCAAGGTCATGGAAGCTAAATAGATACCTCCAAACTCTCTGAGGGACCAAATTGGTGGGTGAGGGCTATGGGGACCATGGTCTTGGGGAACATCTAACTCAACTGGCATAACACAGTTTATAAAGAAAATGTTTTATATTCTACTTTGGTGAGTAGCATCTGGGGTCTTAAAAGCCTGTAAGTGACCATCTACGATAGTGCACTGGTCTCACCCCTTCTGCAGCAAGGAAGAATGAAGAAAACTAAAGATACAAGAGAAAGATTAGTCCAAAGGACTAATGGACCACATCTACCACAGCCTCCACCAGACTGAGTCCAGTATAACCAGATGGTGCCTGGCTACCACCATTGACTGCTCTGACAGGGATCACAATAGAGGGTACTGGAGAGGGCTGGAGAAAAATGTAGAACAAAATAATAACTCACAAAAAAACACCAGACTTGGTGGCCTAACAGAGACTGGAGAAACCCTGATAGTATGGCCCCTGGACACCCTATCAGCTCAGTATTGAAGTCACTCCTAAGGTTCACCCTTTGTCCAAAAATCAGACAGGCCCATAAAACAAAACAAGACTAAAGGGGCACAGCAGCCCTGGGGGAAGGACTAGAAGGCAGGAGGGGACAGGAAAGCTGGTAATAGGGAATCTAAGGTTTAGAAGGGAAAGTGTTGACAGTGTTGTGGGGTGGTTAATCAATGTCATAAAACAATATATGTACTAACTGTTTAATGAGAAACTAGTTCTGTAAACCTTCATCTAAAGTACAATAAAAATTAAAAAAAAAAAAAAGAGTTTGGCTGCTAATCAAAAGGTCGGCAGTTTGAATCCACCTGCGCTCCTAGGGAACCCTATGGGGCAGTTCTGCTCTGTCCTATAGGGTTGCTGTGAGCCAGAATCGACTCAGCGGCAACGCGCTTGGTTTTTCACATTTCTAAAAAAAAAAAAAAAAAATTGGGTGGTGGTTTTAAAAGCAAAAAAGAAACAGTAGCAGTGTGTCTAATTCACTAAGAGGTTTTCCTTCAGCAAGATGCCCTCTGGGAGTCTGTCACATATCAGACCTCTGCAGAAAAATAGGATGCTCTGTCAGCCTCTCCTCCATGTACCTGCTGGCTTTGACTTAGGTATAGAATATACATGACAGTTCAGCTTTTGGATGAGACCCAGCTGAGAAATTAGATTGTGGCTTTCACACCACACCTGCAGGGCCCACCATGATGAATGTCTCCCATCACAAGGAAAGCCTTAAGGATGGATGTTTCAGGAAAGCAAGATGAAGAACTTTTTAATTATTGGTGCTGCTCAGAATAAAACGGGTTGCCTTTGGGGAATTTGTCCAAAGAGGCTGGAGGATCTTTGATGGGAGAGATTTAAGCATCTAGCTGGGATTGAAATGGATTACATAGAATTTAAGGTACCTTGCAATTTTATGATTTGAATAAAATATAATAAAAAAAATTTGACAGGATAGGGCCACCTCTTAAGACACAACCTATGTCATTCTGAAAACTGTTTTTAACATTTCTCTGAGAATTTTTTGAAAATTCCCACTTCTCCCCCCTCCCCCCCTTTTTTTTTGGTGGGACATACATTCTCAAGACTACAAATATTAATTCTCAGGTTCCAAAAAGTAATCTGTACAGTTTATATGCTCTCTTTAAAATTCTTCCACATCTGTTTGCAGTTCTTGTCTGATTAGGGAAATCTTCCGTTTTATGTATGTACCTGGATTTAATTTCTTCTCCATCATCCTGAGCCACATCCATTTCCCATATTTCCTAATCAGTTTATCAATAATACCTCTAGTGCAAACTGATATGAATTCACTGGCTTCACAGAAACCTGGCCATCTCCCACCAACGCACGTTCTGTCCAGCACCCACAGGGCCGAGCGCCCCCTGCAGCCGGAAACGGAACGGAAACGGCATCCTTCAGCCGTAGCAACGGTTTCTATGTACCGCGCAGCCGGTCAGAGCGGCGAGTTCAGGGCCTGGCCCCGACGCCGGAGCTATATAGACAATATGTAACGGTCAGGAAGCACCTTAAAGCCCTTCTTTTGAAATCGCTTCCCACCCCCTGGCCCTGGAAACCAGGATTTATCGCCGCAGGCAGTTCCCGGGAACTCCAGGGCGGCGACCCTGCCCCAGCGACCCCCGTCCCAACTTCGACTCCGGCCCCGGCGGCCTGGAAGGCCCCTAGTGTGCTTCCTCAGACCGGGAAGGATGTCCATTCCAGGACGCGCTCCCCCGTCTCCGACTCTCGCCCCCGCTCGGGGAGGGAAGGATTGCGCCGGGGAGCTGTAGTTCACTCCTGTCCCGCAGACACACACAAGCATTCACCTGGTTCTCAGACCCCGCGCGGTGAGGAGGACACGGCCGCTAGCAACGCACTAAAGGCGCCGCAGGTGCAGAGGGAAGGACGCGTCGCCCCGCCCCGGGACCCCAAGACGAACGGCTGACGGCCAGGAGGCGGGGACTAGGCCCCCCTGCAGAGTGATTGGCCAGTCCCCGCCCTGCCACCCCGTCGATTGGCCTTACAAGTCCCAGCTTCGCTTCATCTTCGCTGGGTCAAGGGAACATTTTGGGGGAGGTAACATTTTTTAAGATGAGTGGGGAGCCCTGGTGGCGCAGTGGGTAAGGGCTGGACTGCTAACTGAACGGTCTATGGTTGGAACCCACCAGCCGTTCCGAGGGAGAAAAGACCTGGCCATCTGCTCCCATAAAGATTACGGCCTTGGAAAACCTATGGGGCAGTTGTCCTCTGTCACATAGGATCACTATGAGACGGAATTGACTCTTCGGCATGTAATAAGAGTGGTAGGGTGAGAGCTCCCCTCCCTCTCCTTTGATACATTTCACATTCAGTTAAAACATTGTTACTTGTCCTGTTATCCTGGATTGTTGTAGTACCTGACCAAAAAAAAAAAAAAAAAAAAAAAAACCAAACTCATTGCTGTGGAGTTGATTCCGACTCATAGCGACCCTACAGGACAGAGTAGAACAGCCCCAGAGATTCCAAGGAGCACCTGATGGATTTGAACTGCTGACCTTTTGGTTAGCAGCTGTAGCACTTAACCACTAGCCACCCTACTTAGCTATAGAAACATAATTAAAATTTCATAAACTCCATTGCAAGCTAGATGCATGTTCCCCCCCTGAACAAGAGTAAATAACTTTTGTACTCTTCTTGTAGTTATTCAAGATTTCCTCTTCCTTTTCATGCAGTCAACATTTTTAGAGTGCTGATTATGAGCCAGGCACTGTACTTGTTGTTAGGTGCCGTCGAGTCGGTTCCGACTCATAGAGACCCTGTGCACAACAGAGCAAACACTGGCCTCTCCTGCACCATCCTCACAACCATTGTTACGCTTGAACTCATTGTTGCAGCCACTATGTCAAGCCACCTTGTTCAGGCTCTTCCCCTTTTCCGCTGATCCTGTACTTTGCCACTGTACTAGGTGCTGGGACATAAAGGTGAACGAGACATAACGCAATTCAGATGAATAAAACAGTAGAGATCACTTGTGGAGAACTGTACTCCAGTTTTGTAATTTCACACTAGTTAAAATAGATGATGAACACAAAAAACCTAGTACAGTACCTGGCACATAGTAGGAGTTCAATATACTTCTCCATTTTTGTATTTCTATCAAAGACCTTACGGTCTATCAGCAGGTGCTGGTGATGGTAAAAATTCTAATGCTCAAAATATAATTTACTATATTTATGTTGTCATTTCCGTTGTCAGTGTTGGAGAATGGATTCAAGCTCTAGAATAATCCTTAGGTCACTTTACTAAATTCTTCATGATGGCCAACAGCATCACACTCACCAGCCCCTCAAAGTCACTTCACACCTCATTCCAGCCAGCAAACTTGGTTTAAAATTACATCCTAAATTGACAGCACTAAGCCTACCAAGATGTCACATGATTTTACTTTCAGCATAGGAAGGAACAGTTTAAGTATTCGGGAGAGTAGTTGTAATTCCACATGTCCTGCAATTCTTTTCTCACTAATACTTAATGTTTTCTTTTGGTTATAATTACGTATATACTTATGCTGAATAAACAAGCAGAATAAAAAGCAATTTGAAGACAACAGATTACATAGGCAAATGAAAATTATAGTCTTTATAGAAATAAGATATTGCATCCAAGAAACAAGAACAGAAATATGCATATGTATATGTAAAGGGGGAACAAAGAAAAATAACTAAGCTCATGGAAATTAAAAATATACCAGAAACAAAAAGCCCAATAGAAGGATTAGAAGATAAAGAACTCTCTCACAGAGTAAAGGAAAAAAAGGGTGGAAAACAAGAAAAGACCAAAAAAAAAAAAAAATAGGTCAAAGAAGTCTAATATTTGATTTAAAAAAAAAAAAGTATTTCTAGAAAGAGAAAATTGAGGGTAGGAAGTTATTTTTTACTAAAAATTTCCCCAAATTGAAGACCTTTGAGTTTCCTGATTGAAAGTGCCACTAAGTGACCAAAGCAATGGAAAAAACAGACGCATGCCAAGGCACATACAGTAAAAATTCAGAACACTGACAAAATTCTGTTTCCAGAGAGAAAATGGCTCACATTCAAAGGATTAGAAGTACTTCTAACTGGGTTCCCTGCTGCCACTCCTGTCCCTACACAGTTCATTCTCACCTAACAGCCAAGTGATCTTTTAAATCTTAAACCATGTTACTCTCCTGTTTACTCCCCCAGTGGCTTCCTACCACGAGGCCTTAAGTGAGCTGACCCGTCCACCTCTACAACCTCATCTCCTCCCACTCTCCTCCTTCACGAAGTTCCAGTCACGTGGGCTTAATTCTGAAGTGATAACAAGACAAGCTCACCTTCTACCCCTGAACCCTTTCAGTTTCCTCTATTTCAGAAATGCTCATTCCCCTTGCTCTCCTATGGCTGGATGGATCCTTCAGCCCTATTCTCCTTGACTAATTTTCAACATAAACATTATTCTATGAAGGGTAGAGATGTACGTGTATATGTGTATGTGAAAAGGAGGCAACTTGTTTTTCTATCTCCTCAGCCATCTCTATTTTATTCTTCCTTAGGGCTCATTCATCATTTCTGATTTAATCTGCTATATTTGAATTTTTCATAATTTCAGTCTCTGAAGATTGTCTCAAAGGACTGTTAATGCCACATACTGACCATACTTCCTCTACTGTGACAATGAAACCAAAGTTAGAAAAAAAAACGTGAATTGCTCAGTTATTGAGTAGGTAAGTGGCAAGACTAGATCTGAACCACTCTCATTCAGTACTTTTTCTAATCAGTGTGTCCAGAGTCATGTGTAAGCAATGTATTAGGGGTCAAGTTATGTGCTAATTTTAAGTTCAAATTTCTGATTTCTGACTTTTATATTTATAGAGCACTAGTCAAAAGAGGAACCCTGGTGGCACAGTGGTTAAGAGCTTGACTGCTAACCCAAAGGTCGGCAGTTCAAATCCACTGGCCGCTCCTTGGAAACCCTATGAGGCAGTTCTACTCTGTCCTATTGGGTCACAATGAGCCGAAGAACCCTTTTAAAGGAATTTTACATCTGTTTTCTTCTTAAAAATATGTAAAATTACTTCAATTTTATAGATGAAGGGGGTATGAAAAGGCTATGTAATGCTTTTTCCATTAAACCATTCTGTCCTGTCAACAAATAACAATATTCAAGTAAACTATTAATACACAAGGGACCTATGATGAAGTTATAACAGTTAAGGTAAGTGCAACTACATTATCCAATGAGTTGGTGTTTATTTGTTCAATAGGCTGCCATAAGGAGACATCTTATGTGTACATCAGGACTCCCTTTCCTGAAAAGGATAAGGTCAAGAAGGCCAGTGTCAAGAACATACTTGGATAATAAAATCATGAAAGCTATAAAAAAAAAAAAAAAAAAAAAAAAAATTTTTTTCTTATGGATAAAGCAAAGTCCTGACCAAAGCAGCACTCTAAAAATCTGAGCATGGTAGTACTTCACATAAAAAAAAAACCCAAACCCATTGCCATCAAGTCAATTCCAACTCATAGTGACCCTGTAGGACAGAGCAGAACTGCCCAATAGGGTTTCCAAGGAGCAAGCTGGTGGATTTGAACCGCCGACCTTATGGTTAGGAGCCAAGCTCTTAACCACTGCACCACCAGGGCTTCAGTATTTCACACAGCAGGTAATAAATTTTTAGAAGATGTTAGTGGAAATGCACTTATATCAAAAATGGTATAGGTAATTTTTTGAATGTCAGAGACAGACATAGCTATTAGTAAAATGAGATATATCTAATCTTTAAAATCGATATTAGGGAGGCCAACATAACAATCCATAATGATGGAGTAATAGGTGTGACCATCAATTCCAGCTCCCTCAGATCAAGGCAAGGGCCCTGGTGGTGCAGTGGTTAAAGCACTCAGCTGTTAACTGAAAGGCTTCGGTTTAAACCCACCAGCCACTCTGCAGGAGAAAGATTTGGCAATCTTATTTTCGTGAAGATTTACAGCCTTGGAAACCCTATGGGGCAGTTGTACGCTGTCTTATAGGGTTGCTATAAGTTGGAATTGACTTGATGGCAGTGGATTTGGTTTTTGGTTTGGAAAATCAAGGCAAGTTTTAAACATTTATCCAATAAATCAGTGTAAACTAATCCCCATTCTTTTTGTATCCTGAAAGCAGGAGTTTTGACCTGAATGAATGATTGTATCTGGGAAACTATACCTGACTTAATAGTCTTCTTCATCCACTTTACTTGGGGTTGATTTTGCCTTACAGGGAACAACCATTAAGGTTTCTTTCTGTTAAGATTTTTAAAAGTCAAGAATTATGCAGAGACACAGAAAGGCGTATGTCAAGTAACGAATGAAAAACAGAACTCAGGATGATGTATGCATACAAGTATACTGGTACACTCTGTACCAAGTGACACTACAGAGTTTATGAACAGCTGGTGATACATCAGTGGTTTCCAAGGAACATGCTTAGTCAGAGCTCATGAGGCCCTAGAAACCTGCATTTTTAACAAGGTCCCAGATAATTCTAGGTTGTGATTAAAAGTTTGTGGAAGCAATTTTAACCTTCACTGTATGTCAGATTAAAGGTACAATAAAATTTTATGTCATGTAATTCAACAAAAGTAATTTATTTGCACAAAATATTAACAGATACCCAAATACAGTATGGCTTTAAAAACTAAATAAAATGAAATCAAGTATAGAGGTGGATTCATAAAGGTAAGTATACTATCCCAAAAGCTATACAATATGAAACATTAGTGGCAAATCCAAATACAAGTGGAGATGTTCCTCTGAGTTCGTTTCATCGAGCGTCAAAAACCACCACTATTAAACTCAGTTAAGGACAAAAAAAATATTTAAAAATTATATGAAACTTCCAAGTCACTTTCTCTTGGTAATAGTTTGTTATATTTAATTTGAAATGCACAAAAGAATAGAATTCATTGTTTACTGTTAGAATTGGAGATGAACTAAAAAAAATTTCAATTTTAATTAGCCCTTCTTCCAGGATAAAAAGGCTGATGCATCGAAAAACACTGAAGCAATGCTAAAGGTGATAACTTGTTGATTTCTAAAAAATTATTAGTTACCACAAAACAATTTACCCTCAGTCTTTGGGCTAACTTGTAGGCTGTACTTTTTCCATTAGGTAGTACACACAACACTTGTTATTTCACGTTGTATAATCTACTTTGTCCATACACCCAAGATCAAGAATATAAAAGAGAATTCCAGAAAAATAAACTTATGTGAACCAAAATCAACCAGTACTTAGAATATTAACAGCCTATACACTGACATATTGGTCCACGGGAATACTAACCATGCCTTTTTTTAAGTATTCTTCCAAGTTATTACCATATTTACGAGGAAACAGTCTTTGATTATCAACCCAAGCACTAGTCTTCATTTCCTCCTACTTCATACTTAGAAAGCATAGTTAAAAGGATACATCTTTTAGTCCTTTTCTTGTACATTATTCTGTATCCACATTCTCTGCATCTGATTGGATCCCTGGATTTTATTTCATTTTCTGTGTGACATTCTGGAAAAGAAAACATATTTATTCAATATCTAAAAAAGAAAACACTACAGACAAGAAAATTATCTTAACCACATTTTTCAATCAAAGCACTAAAATATACTAAATCTCAGGGGTATTTTGATATTACCAAATACATGAAGGGGGAAAGAAAAAACTTGTGGGCAATGCACTTTTTTCCAGAAGAGAAAATGAAATAAATCTTAACGAGATTTTTGTATGGTTGCAATAATGTTTTATTTTATAACATTAAAGATCAGTGACTCATTTATGCAAAGGATAAATATAATCCCTTTCAAAAAAGTTAAAATACTTTTATGTAAATGCTACTCTTACCTCCGCAGATATATATCATTGGCTGCTGTTTTGGGGGTTGCACGTCCTTCTGGATGTCCATTGTTAGTTCCTGAAATCACAGACTCAAATACTGAATATCTCAAGGCTTCTCACAAATCCACCCAGGCCCCATTTTTTCTCAAGAAAATCTAAAATGGTCCCAACTCCTAATCTGTACTTTCCCCAACACTAAAAGCAGGTCTAAAGGACAAAAAAAAAAAAAAAAAGTACGGAGCATTACCCCAAACGCGACATAGTAATAAATACCCTATACATGTCATTTCGTTATAATCTTCACAACAGTCCTAGGGATTATCACTCTTATTTAACAGATAAAGAAACCAAGGCTTAGAGAAGTTTGCCCAGGGTTACTTAGCTAGTAAGAAGCAGAGGAACTCAGGTTTACCTTCAAAGCTCGCGTTCTCATTTAACTCAAACACAAGCTCTATTTTTCCACAGCTTAGAAAAATATGGCCTAAAAGTTATATACGTCAACAGGGGAACATGATATCCGAAGATAAAGGAAGACAAATAAGTAACTCCCCAATAGCCGTGGTGTCAATTCCTGCTCATATCGACCCTACAGGACAGAGTAGAACTGCTCCACAGGGATTCCAACGAGCGTCTGGTGGATCGGAACTGCCGACCTTTGGTTAGCAGCCGAGCTCTTAACCACTGCACCACCAGGGCTCCCCTAAACAGCT
This sequence comes from Loxodonta africana, assembly GCF_030014295.1. Lineage (NCBI taxonomy): Eukaryota > Metazoa > Chordata > Mammalia > Proboscidea > Elephantidae > Loxodonta > Loxodonta africana. Next base: position 50,775,996 of record NC_087355.1, on the reverse strand, counting down.
AGACTAAAACAGGCAAAGGACTGACCCCAGCCTCTCTCAACCCTAGCTCCACACCCGGACCTTTTTAGTCCCCAGTGTGTTCCCAGTTTTGACCTAAATATCCACCCCCAAAGTCTAACTCTTCGTTTTCCTACCTGTGAAGTATGAAGGCCTTACTCTGTGCTAGAAAACAGCAACCAGTCCGTAGTTGAGTCGTTGTCAACTTCCGGCGCTTGAATGTGACGCAGGAGGTGGCGTAGCCGCCCTTTCCTTCCGGGGCGTGGCTGAGCGAGCAACCAGGACTGAGGATAGGCAGTGAAGCCAGAGTTTTTGTGTTTTAAGACTCTGTGGAGTTAAGTGCCTATTTCGCCCCCCACCTCAGCTAGTTGCATTTGCAAAACAAAGGAGGTTTTTTTTTTTTTTTTTTCTGACTAATGAAGTCATTTCAAAATGATAAGTTTTTCAGGAGGGGTCCCTGGTGGCCGCAGTAGTTAAGAGCTTGGCTGCTAACGAAAGGTCAGCAGTTAGAATCCACCTGGCGCTCCTTGGAAATCCTATGGGCCAGTTCTGCTCTGTCCTACACTCCATGGCAAGGATTTTTTTAGAGGGTTAGAAAATCAGATGACAGAAGATCCGTGGAATCCTAGGCTAGCCATTACTCGGGCGAACATAGAAGGAATTGCCTCCACCACTTCAAATAGAAAAACACATTCCAGATTATGTTTTTCAAATCTTGCATGTTTAATACCTGTTTTGGGACAGCGGGGCAGCTGCCTCCGCTCCTTTGCATTATTTTGTTTTGGCTTTTCCACCCATTTTCTCTTCTGCTTGGTCATCAAGTGGATTCTGACTCATTGTGACTCCCGGAAGTAGATCGCCAGGCCTTTCTCAGGTGCCTTTGGTTGGACTCAAACCTCCAACCTTTCAGTTAGTGGCCAAGCACTGAAAGGTTGCACCACCCAGGAATTCCACTATGATTTAAATCTATAAGTAGTGTCAGATTCTCATGTACACATAAACATGAAAATTGGCATTATTTATTTCTATTCTACAAATAAAGAACTAGAGCTAGGCTCGGAGAAGTTAAAAACTTGCCAATGGGTCCCACAGCTTCCCAAACCATGGGCAAGTTTTTAAACAGGTCTTTTTTTGTATATAGGGTCGCTATGAGTCAAAATCGACACGACTCGACGCCAACGAGCTTGGTTTTTGGTTTGTGTATTTTAATTGCATATCCTTTATCGGAAGCATGTTTGTCAAAGATCAGTTGACTATATTTGTGTGGTTCTATTCCCGGCTCTCTATTCTGTCCCATTGATCTATTCGTCTATTCTTTCACAAATATAGTGAGTCCTGAAGTAGGGTAGTGTCAGTAGGGTATTGTCAGTCCTCTTCGTTTTTTATTTCTTCAGAATTCTGTTGACTATTCTAGATCTATTGCCTTTGCATATAAACTTTAGAGTCAGTTTGTGTATATCCACAAAATCATTTTCCGGAATTTAGCTGGGATTATGTTGCATTTGTAGATCAAGTTTTTCACTCATCTTCACTTAAGTATAGCTGTATAGCTTGAATGTTATCGTGATTGAAAAAGTCTTCCATTATGTTTTACTGGATGAACCCTAAAAGAGGCACTAGATCTTGTGAAAAGCGAGTGAGTTTTAGAATTCTGAGGTCAATGATGAGATAATATTCAACCCAAAGAAAGGAAGCAAACAATCAAATAATGAGGTGTGTAAAGAATGTGAAAATCTAGCTCAGTGGCTTAAATCTGGGTTATATAAAACTCAGGGCAAGTTACATGTCTTTTGCCTTTTTTTTTTTTTTTTTTTTGGAGGGGGAGGGAAATGAAAATAATTCTTCCTTGAAAGATAGAAGGGAGTTATATGTTTCTTTCACTCCTTAACAGTAATATCTATAGAAAAATTAATTAACTGGGGAAAGACAAAAACAGCTATATTTAAATAGTGGGTGCATTTGTATGGGTTTTATTTAACCACAGACTAAATGCCCTGCCCTACTCACATTGGCAAGGATGAAGGTGGGGAGCAGACATTAAACCAAATAAGTAAATTACATGGAGAAAAATACAGCAGAGAAGGAGGGCAAATGCTGAGGTAGGGTGGGGAATGCCTGTAGTAGAGATTTGTTTGAAGAACCAGGAAGGTCACTGACTACCTGGGAATACCTCTGGAGGGGAGGGGGCTTCAGAGAGTTGCTAAGTCTTGAAGATTGTGTAGTTCACCAACCTCATACCTTCAACTGCTTTCCTTAAGTTCCATAGGTATCGCAAATTTAACAACCCCACACTAGATTTATCTTGTTTTCTCCCAAACTGGTAGTCTTCACCCCCTCATCCTCTGCTCCATGCAGTTAATTCTGTCCACTGATTATGTCAATCCTAGTTTTTCTTCCCCACCACTATCTTTTGGAGTAACACAGTAGCCTCCTAACTCATCTTCTTGCAGCCACCCTCACCTTCCTTCATTCTGTCCTCCATTCTGAAGCCATTTTAGAAAGAGTGAGTGGTCTTCCTAAGGAAACCCTGGTGGCATAGTAGTTAAGTGCTATGGCTGCTAACCAAAAGGTCAGCAGTTTGAATCCACCAGGCACTCCTTGGAAATTCTATGGGGCAGTTCTACTCTGTCCTATAGGGTCACTATGAGTCGGAGTCAACGCAACGCGTAGTCTTTCTAAAATGCTCTGAATTGCCCAGAGGATGAGATTTAGACTTTTAGCATATATCCAACACCCTCCATGACTTGGCCTCTTCCGCTTCTCAAATTTTTTTCTTGCCACTTCTTAAAACAAGCCTTATTTTCTGGCTATAACAAATTATTTATAGTCTCCCTAATGTGTTTAGGTGTCCTGCTCTTGCACATATATATATTTTTTTTAAGTTTGGAGTTTTTTATTATCTACCTGAAGTTAGCTCTGCCCCCTCTTCCCCAGTAGAGATAGTCGGTCCCTCCTTCCTTTGTGCCACTACTATACCTCTTTACAGCACTTATACCAATGAGCCTCTTTAGAAAGCAGTAGATATGCCTTCCTCATCTTTGTATGCACAGTACCTAACCCGGAATCCTCTCAAAGGCAATGGGTTTGGTTTTTTTAACCCAATACTTGACACATACTAACCAGTTGCATTCTAGCTGGCTCTGACTCATGGCGACCCCATGTATGTCAGAGTAGAACTGTGCTCCATAGGTTTTCAATGGCTGATTTTCCAGAAGTAGGTCACCAGGCCTTGCTTTCCAGGTGCCTCTGGGTGGACTCAAACATCCAACCTTTGGATTAGCAGGGAGCTCTTAACACAGGGACTCCATTATACAGGACACCAGAGTTCAAATTTAAATATGACTAGGCAACAGTTTAACCATCTAGTCACTTACCTGTGTTAATTACTGGTGGATCTCCAGTTCTTAATGCAGTGCCTGGCATATAATAACCAAACCAAAAAACCAAACCTCTTGCCCTAGAGTGGATTCTGACTCATTGCGACCCTCCTTGGAGAGAGTAGAGCTGCCCTGTAGGGTTTCTGAGGAGGGCTGGTGGATTCAAACTGCCGACCTTTCGGTTAGCAGCCGAGCTTTTAACTACTGCACCACCGGGAGCCCCATAAATACTTCTTGGATGAAAATTAGTTGTTTTTTTTTTTAATGAACTATTTGGCACGAGGAAACCCTGGTGGCGTAGTGGTTAAGTGCTAACTCTGCTAACCAAACGGTCGGCAGTTCCAATCTGCCAGGCGCTCCTTGGAAACTCTGTCTATGAGGCAGTTCTAATCTGTCCTATAGGGTCGCTGTGAGTCAGAATCGACTCATTGGCAGTGGGTTTGGTTTTTGGGTTATTTGGCACGAGGGTATTTGGGCGTTTGACATGCCCAAAGTGATGTTTGTAAACAGTGAGTGCGTTTCACTTCATTTTTATTAGTAACTTTTTCCTTATTACAAAATCAATATATATTCATTGAAGAAAGATAAGAAAATATAGATAAAAAGACAAAACTGAAAAACAAAGATAATCCTGCTCCGAGATGCTATACCTGCGTTACTCAAACCTTTCAAACATTATCCTGTGTATAGCCATAATTTTAACTTAAAAGGAGTTGTTTGGTTTTGTAACCGTATTTTTACACTTAATATTTCAGGAAACATTTTCAAATAAATATTCTTCTAAATTATTTTTAATGTAGGGCACACTTGCCTTTCTAAATATGCATTCCAAAGTTTATGGTTTAGGGGAAGTGGGAGGAGGAAGAGCCTTTCAAATTAGGAAGCCCTCAACTGGACGGCTATGGGTTTGGGTTTGGTTTTGAGCTGTGTTTAGGTCGTCGTTGTGTGTGCTGGGGCGGGGGCGGTGCAGCGGGAGAAGAAGAGCCAGAGAGAGGGAGAGGCCTCCTCCCGCAGAGGCGGCGCCTGGGGCCTGCTGGTCGCGGGGCGGCCGGCAGGGGCGCCGCGGAGCAGGAGGAAGAGGCGGTGCGGGCGGGCGGGGCGTAGCGGTTGCCCAGGGCGGGCAGTTCAAACCGTAGGAGGGAGACGCTGCGGCCCCACGCGAGCCTGGCGTGGGGGTTGCCATAGCCCACATCCCTAGGGGCGGGGCGGTGGCTCCTCCCCAGCGCACCCAGCAGCTGCTGCCGCTCTCTCCCTTCCCTCCTCAGCGCCCCCCTGGGCGCCTCCAGTCTCCAGGTGGGGAGGAGCGGCGGACCCCAGGTGGGGGCGCCCACTAGCGGGCCTTTGGGCCTCCCACGGCCCCGCGCCCCGTTTTCTTTTTCAGGTGCTGGGACTGGAGAGGCTCCCTGAAGCCGTTCATTTCTTAGCTCCCTCCGTTTCAGGTGACTCCGACCCATCCTCTGCCTCTCCGCGCCTTAGCCCTGCCTGCTCCAGCCTGGCCTGGGGAAGGTCCGGGAAGGGACGAGCAATTGACGCCCTGGTGAGACCGTTAGCGGCCTCACCCCACAGATAGCACCACAGGAGAGTAAATGACAGCGCTGCACCTCACACTGTATGGTCAGAAATCCGAATTTGGGAAGCTTATTCGTTTTCAAGACTAGTCGGAGAAAACAAGGATATTAAAATTACTGTTGTGTGAAGGCTGAAGGCAATTCACAATGATTTAGGCCTTTTCAAGTGTTAAAAATAATCTGGGAAGCATGCATGTAGTTTATGTACCCTTCATATTTTAGCATTCGATGTGCTGTCGCTGCACGTTTCAATTAATTGTTCAAACTAAAGTTTTTCTCTTTAAGTGGTACTACTTTGGCATGAATTTTAAAGCCAGAATGACAGATTTTCTTGTTTGGACGCCTACCTAGCTGACATCTAAGAGCTCGACATTTACTGATGGTAAGATTTTCCACTTTAACAGATTAAGGAAATTTGGTTTTAATATGGTTAAATAGTAAGTATTTCAGTCTCTGATAAGTGCTTTGCTTTTTGTTGTTGTTGTTAAAGAGCACTGTAGAGATGTGTTCTCTACACTTTTATCAAGAGCTTGCTCTTAAAAAGTGAATATCCAAGAGGCTTGTTTGATCCATCAGTGAGTTGTTGAATCAGCAAAATTAAGTAAGTGGGGATGCATTCCGGAGCGTGAATAATTTTAAAATTAGGCTTTGAACAAGATTGATGGGTGGTTGGGACGAATGTCCTGGGGTAGTAGAAAAAAGAAAGTGATGACAAAAGCACGCTGAAGGCACCTTCAAATGTGCAGATGAACAGAAAGAAATTAGAAAGTTTTCGTCTGTCTGTAACAAGCCTTGGCCTTAGTGGCCTGTGGTTTTTCAGTTAGGCAGCATCTACACCCGCACAACTTTATATGTTAACAGTTTGCCTCTTGTTTCCCAAATGCTAGTAAGGTGAGACACCTAGTGGTCAAGTAGCAGAATAGTTAAATCTTTAAAAACTTTTTACAAGGGCTGTTTAACCTGATTTTCTCTGATTTCTTGAGTGAAAACTGTTACTTGATAGAATGATTCTCATAGATGGAGAAAGCAATCCATAAGTTGTTGTTGTTGTTAGGTGCCGTCGAGTCGGTTCCGACTCATAGCGACCCTATGCACAACAGAACGAAACACTGCCCAGTCCTGCGCCATCCTTACAATCATTATGCTTGAGCTCATTGTTGCAGCCACTGTCAGTCCACCTCCTTGAGAGTCTTCATAAGTGGAGGTTTAATTTGAACACACATTCTATCTTAATATAATATTCTGAAAACATGAACATTTTTTTAAAATTTTATATATGCATTTATAATTTTATAATACAAATTATAGAAAACAAAGTTGAATAATCTTGGCAAGATAGTGATTCTCAAAGTCTAGATGTAGATCAGAAAGGGGCATGTGTGAGATTTATCAAAAAGATATATAGGTTTAAAGGATTGAAAAACACTGACTTAAATACTTTGCCCAGTAAAAACGATCTTCTAATGATCATGCCATAAAGAATTATTTTTATTTTACAATTAGAGTAGCAATTGTTACCAAAAAAAAAGAAGGGGTATGCTCTCATATATTTAATCGATGTAATTTAGGGATAAATAAATTATTTTCCCAGAACTGTCCACTACAGTGTATTTTCCCAGGATCTTTGAATAGAAAAAAAATCATCAAGTGTTTGGCCTGGAGAAAACTTTGAAAGAATGACAGTTTCTTACATTTTTCACAATGTGTCAGCATTCTCATTATTTCCATTCTGGTTGTTCCATTCCATTAATCTAATTTCCCTGTCCCTCTCCTTTACCTTCTAATCTTTGTTTTAGGGTAAATGTTGACGGTTGAATCTCATATAGATGATTTTTTCAAGGAACTCAGTACTCACTGGTGATATTGTTTATTTTATGAGCCAATCTATTATTTAGCTGAAAGGTAACCTTTGGGAATGGTTTCAGATACAAGTTTAAAGGGCATACCAGGGTGACAGTCTAAGGGGTTCCTCTGGTCTCTACCAGTCCAGTAGGTCTGGCCTTTTCAAAGAATTTGAATCTTGTTCTACATTTTCCTCCCATTCTATCTAGGACCATCTATTATGTCCCTGGTCAGAATGGTTGGTAGTGGTAGCAGGACACCATCTAGTTCTTCTGGTCTCAGGATAAATGAGGACGTGGTTCATGTGGGCTGTTAGTCCTGTAGAGTACTTTCCCTTCCTTCTCTTTGCTACAGAAGAGTAGAAACCAATAGCTGTGTCTTAGATGGCTGCTCCCAGCTTTTAAGATCCCAGGCACTACTCACCAAACTAGGATGTAGAACATAAACTTTATGAACTATGTTGTGTCAATTTACTGAGTTGTCCCACGAGACTATGGCCCTAAGCCTTCAAATCCGCTAAACCAATCCTGCGAGGTATTTGGTTATGTCTAGGAAGTATCCTGTAACCATGCCCCCTATGTGCTTTATTATATATATGAATATATATGCAACATACACAAACATGTATGTACATATGTCTACAGATACACCTATACATACACACACATATACTCACATATGCCTTCCTATACACATATATATATACATATCTACCTATATAACCACACACATATTTTTGTTGTTATTGCTATTGTTGAAAAATTGTTGTATATGTTATGTTATAGAATTTTATAGCATTTACTAAAAACATCTCTTATTCTTGTGTACTTCTTGGTGTCATCATTTACCTTGGTCAGGTTGTGCTTAGTGCACCTGCACTCAGTATTGCCTTTCCCGTCACCAGAAATAACAAATGCCTGCTGTTTAGAAAGTGATTTCTCTTCCCTCCCACTCCGTGGTAAGCACCAAAGAATGTTGCTTTCTGTATGTATACTTATTCTTGTCTTTTCCCAAAAGTGAGATCATACAATATTTGTCCTTTTGTGATTGACTTCTTTCACTCAGAATAATGTCCTCCAGATTCATCTATGTTATGTTTTGAAAACTCATCATTATTCTTTATAGCTGCGTAGTATTCCATTGTATGAATGTATGATTTGTTTATCCATCCATCTGTTGATGGGCACTTAAGCTATTTCTGTCTTTTTGCTATTAATCACAATGCTGCAATCAACATAGATGTGCATATGTCTATTCATGTCACTCCTGTTAGATCTCTAGGGTGTATACCTAGGAGTGGGATTGCTGGATCCTAAGGTATCTCTCTTTCTAGCTTTTTGAGGAAGTGCCATACCTTTTTTCCATAGTGGTTGTACCATTTAGCTTTTTTTTTTTTAAAGTAGTTTTGTTTACATCTCAGAACCTTGAAAGGAAATGTCCAACTGACTAATTTAGGCCAGCACAAATAAACTAGAATATAAAACTAAAAATATGTACTTTAGTGTTGTTAAAAATCACAAGGAAAGAGCTCAGTTGCTAACCAAATGGTCGGCAGTTTGAATCCACCAGCAGCTCCTTTGAACCCTATGGGACAGTTCTACTCTGTCCTATAGGGTCTCTATGAGTCGGCATCAACTGACCCAGCAATGGTTTGTTTTTTTTTTTTAACCCAAAAATGATGCTGCCAGATTTTTTCTCTTCAAATATAGCTCAAGAAAATATTTGTGTATGATTCTTAGACAATGGTTAGACAAATAATCTATGAATCTTTATAACCTGAAAGTTTTAGTTTTTATGATGCCATGAATTTATGTAGTATAAATCCAGTATATTATGGAGTAAAATTTTCTGCTATTATCTGTATACTTATGCCAAATAATGTATTGTGGTGTAACCTGTCTGCTTACTCCTTCCAAAGGAAGAATAAAACTTGTTTTCACTTTGCAGAAATTGATTTCGAAGATGGAAAGGCACTCAGTTCAAGCTAGCACGGGAGCAGGAAGTGAGGTGGACTCTCCCACTGTTGATTTGAAGTCCTCCAGCTTTAAAGACTTTTGTCCCACATCTTCACTTCAAGATAGTGGCTACAGTGAGTTATTAAAATCTTGCAGATTTGATAATGCAGATAAAGAATTTTTTGGAAAGAAAGAAGAAGGCCCAGCATTAATCCATGAACACCCTGAAACTTCAAATCTGGGCTTAATACATCCTTTAAAGTATCCCACTCAAGAAAAGAGATTTATCTTCCCTTGGAAGGAAAAGGAGAAAACCCCAGAACTTTGTGAAACTCCTAAAGTCAGTGGAAAAAAATTTTTACCACGCAGAAGGTTGAATCTATCTTTTGCTCTTCTACAGGGGGAATTTGAATCACAAAATCGTTCTCTAGAAAGTAGTGTAAGCCAAGTTCTCCGTGAAGAAAAAAATATTCCAAGCAGCATTTCAGGGTTCCCAAGGCAAAATAATTTTAGTCCTTTAGTTACCAGCACTTTAAAAACAGAAGAAGCTACTTCCAGCAGTCAAAAATTGAGACTTAATTTTTCACAGCAGAAGACTTCCACAATAGATGATTCCAAAGGTGAATGTAGCCTGTTTGAAGTTGAATGTATATCTCCAATTCAGGGCAATAGTTTTAAAGACTCTGTCACACATGACTTCAGTGATAGCAGCTTAAGTGTTAATGATGAGAATACATATCCTGAACTTCTGGGCTCTGTTAGTGGAAGAACTTGTGGAACAGATGAAGACATATTTGTGACTCCAGTAAGTAATCTTGTTGCAAACATTAAATTTAGTGCAAGTAAAACACTTTCTCCTTCAACTCAAGTGAGAGACAATGCTTCAACACCTGAAGACAGTGGTTTTAATTCACTCAGCTTGGATAAATCAGAAGATTCCCTCTCTGATCAGGAGGGTTCTTTTCAAGAGCTACTTCAGAGACATAAGGGAACCCTCAAAGTGGGGGACACCATAGGAAAGTCAAGGCATCTTGGAAGGTTGAGAAGACTGTCCACCCTTCGGGAGCAAGGCTCACAGTCAGAGACAGAAGAAGAAAAGCAGATCAACCACTCTGAGTCTAAAACCGAATCAGCAGCTGCTTCAGAAATCTCCGAGAGTCAGCTGAGCTGTGACAGTAAGACTGGGGACTTGATTTTAAGCTTTGAGAATTTATCAAATACCCCAGCTCTGCAGTTAGTACATGAGCTCTTTGTGAACAGCAAAAGGAAAAGATTCCAGCAACATGGTGCACATGAATTCCTGGGAGAAATGGATGGGGGGAAAATAGCTGTACTGCAGTGTGTGCTTGCAGGACTGATTGGCAAGAAAATGGGTATAGAAAAACTGGACATCTTAACAGAATTAAAATACAGAAACTTAAAGCATATTCTTGCTATGGTTTTAGAGTCCTTGACTGCAGAAAGCCTATGCAGGTAAGAAATAAAATGTCTTTATGAAGTAAAACTTCCTTTTATCATTTTTTAAGTTAGGAAGTTTTTCTAGGAAGTAGGAAGTTTTTCTGAGTTGTTTTTTCGATCCTTTGTTGTCCTGCACTTTATCAAAGGCAGCTTAGGTGAACTAGAACTTGCTGATATAGTTCTTCTGTTTAAAAATCTGACTTAGAAGCAACAATATAGTCTTTTCTGCATAGTTAAAATTCATAATACTGTGATCATTTGGAAGTTCCTAAAAATTGAACTTTAAATTTTCATGATGGTAAGCCTTTATCCATGGAAGTTGCTTAATGACATTTAATTGTTCACATTCTATTGTCAGATTGCAAACATATTAAAGGTATGACACTTGGTCAGTAATAAGTAATGTAAAGCATTATGGTGACTGAGAAATGGCAGCCTAGAGAGGATACCATTGAGTTATTTAATCTAAATTCTAGAATCCAAGGACAGGGATTAGTTTTCATGTTAGGGCTTAGTCTTTTGAGAGACCAAGGAAATATAGATTATTTCATTGACAGCATAGCAGTGGAAGTTAATTAATTAGGAGAATTTCAAGAAATTAGAAACTGAAGAATTTGCTATTTTAAAGGAACTACAGTGTATTGTAGAATTAAAGAGAAACTAAGCCAGACTTTGAGGAGTATTGAAGGTGGGAACCAGGGTTGCAAAGTGAAGTGAGACTGTGTTCATACTGGTGATTTTGAGGAGTTGCAGGACTATCGGAAGACAAGACCCTTAGGAATGCCATGACTGGGAAAGAGGGAAACCATGTGGAATGGGATTTCTGCAAGGTGATGTTTTGAGGAGAACATGCGGGAGAGTTAGTGAACCTCTTTCTTGACAGGTATATGTTAAGAGCGTTTCCTCGAGTCCTTGCTATATTTATGGCCACTAGTTCTGTTGTTAACACATTTCTTCACTTCCATAAATTAATTGTAAGCTATAGAAGAGAACTGTAGAATTTCACAGCCAAAATCTTCTGAGGTATCTAGTCCAATCACAAATTTTGCAGATGAGGAAACTAAGCCCAAGAGAAGTTAAGTGCCCTGCCGAACGTCCCTGAAGAAGATAGGAATGGTTCCAGGTCTACAACCTAGCTCTCTGATTTCTAATCCAGTATTTTTCCCACTAGCTCTTGTAAGGTTTGAGGCCCTTCAGAGTAGACTTGATGGGAAATGTGTTTCGTGTACACCAAGGAGGATTAATAAACAGATTAGTGCACCCATGCTTTCTAAAAATGTTCAAATGAGATAAAAATTTTTTTTTTTAATTAAGGAAATGGCTAAGGTATAGAAATGTTATTTTTATATGCTGTAGTACTTGTATACAGACCATTTAAAAATAAAAAATTGGATGACACTTTTGTGTGCTCCCTTGTGTGAGCAGTTGATGTTCAATCATATCTCAACAATTATCTTTCCTGCTCATCCCTCCAAATTGATAGTATTTGTATTGCCTAATGTATGTATAGAAACCCTGGTGGTGTAGTGGTTAAGTGCTATGGCTGCTAACTAAAGGGTCGGCAGTTCGAATCCACCAGGTGCCCCTTGGAAACTCTATGGGGCAGTTCTACTCTGGCCTATAGGGTCGCTGTGAGTCGGAATTGACTCGACGGCACTGGGTTTGGTTTGGTTTTTAATGTATGTATAATGTCAGCAGTGCTTATTCTTTGTGTGTGTATGTGTGTGTTTTAAAGCATTCTCATATAGTTATTTAGTTTTATTTAATCGTGCTTTAAGTGAAAGTTTACAACTCAAGTTAGTTTCTCATACGACAATTTATACACACATTGTTATGTGACCCTAGTTGCGCTCACTATAATGCACACTCCTTTCTACCCTGGATTTCCCGCGTCCATTTAACCAGCTCCTGCCCCTTCTTTTTGTCTTCTTAACTCTCCTCCAAACAGGAGCTGCCCATTTAGTCTCATATATCTACTTGAACTGAGAAGCGCGCTCTTCACGAGTATAATTTTATGTCTTATAGTCCAGTCTAATCTTTGTTTGAAGAGCTGGCTTTGGGAATGGTTTTAGTTCTGGGTTAACAGAGCATCTAGGGGCCATGTCTTCCAGGGTTCCTCCAGTCTCAGACCCTTAAGTCTAGTCTTTTTTACTAGGATTTGAGTTCTGTACCCCACTTTTCTCCTGCTGTATCAGGGAGTCTGTCGTGTTGCCTTCAGGGCGGTCACTGGTGGTAGCCAGGCACCATCTAGATCTTCTGGTCTCAGGCTGATGGAATCTCTAGTTTATGTGGCCCTTTCTGTCTCTGGGGCTAACATTTTCCTTGACTCTTTGATGTTCTTCCTTCTCCATTGCTCTAGGTAAGTTGGGGCCAGTTGATGCATCTTAGATGAGCAGTGCTTATTCTTGGTAAGGTGAGAAATGATAGTTGAAATTAGCTATGGCAAACACCCAATTATATAGCTCATTTCTTCCCCATCAGTGGATGCCATTCTGCCTATTCTTCTCCTTCTGTTTAATTATAAGGCACATTTATTGATTAGAGATAGGCAATAGCAACTGAAACAGTTATGGAGCTGGAAGAATAGTAGTGTTGACAACTCAGCCATCACCTGGGACCCTCCACAAAAAGTGACTTTTCCCCCCAACTTTCTCTTGACCTTCTTATTCCCTTTGAGTGATTTGTTAAGTTAGAGTAATACAAAAAAAGACCAGACTAACAGATGGGGCAGTTGAAGAGTCACTTTTTCTTTAATAATGTAACCAATGTTACTTGTAAAAAAGCAATCACTAGACCTAAGTTGTGTTTTTCTTTAGTTGCTTCATTCTCATAAATGCTGACTTATAAAATAGAAAATTTTTGGTGCTGCCCATAGTAATATTTATTATTCGACACCTAACACTTCCAATGAAGAATTCATTGTTCTTATATTTATCTATGTAATCAAAATGACACCAAAACAAAACCCATTGCCATCGAGTCAATTCTGACTCATAGCAACCCTATAGGACAGAGTAGAACTGCCCCATATGGTTTCCAAGGAGCGCCTGGTGTATTCAAACTGCCAACCTTTTGGTTGGCAGCCATAGCTCTTAACCACTACGCCACCAGGGTTTTCCCACTCACAGTACCAAATTCTGTCTTAGTTATCTAGTGCTGCTATAAAAGGAATACAACAAGTGGATGGCTTTAACAAAGAGAGTTTATTCTCTCACAGTCCAGTAGGCTAGAAGTCCGAATTCAGGGTGCCAGCTCCAGAGGAAGACTCTGTCGGCTCTGGAGGAAGGTCCTTGTCATCAGCGTTCCCTTGGTCTGGGGGCATCTCAGCTCAGGAACCTCCAGTTCAAAGGACACGCTCTGCTCCTGGCACTGCTTTCTTGGTGGTATGAGGTTCCCCACTCTCTGCTGCTTCCCTTTCTTTTAATCTCCTGAGAGATAAAAGGTGGTGCAGGCCATTCCCCAGGGAAACTCCCTTTTCATTGGATCAGGAATGTGACCTGGGTAAGGGTGTTACAATCCTACCCTAATCCTCTTTAATATAAAATTACCATCACAAAATGGAGGACAACCACACGATACTGGAAATCATGGCCTAGCCAAATTAATACACACATTTTTGGGGGGACATAATTCAATCCATAACATTCCACCCTTTGGCCCCCCAAAAATCACATCCTTGCAACATGCAAAACATATTCACCCCATCATATAATAACAAAAGTCTTAGCTCCAAGTACAAAATCCAAAAATTCCTCTTCATCTGGGAAATCTAGAATACAAGTTATCAGCTTTCAAAGGAATAACAGCAGAATACACACAAGCTAGACATTTCCATTGCAAATGGGAGAAGCTGAAGGAAAAGAAGGGATAACAGGCACCAAGCAAGTCAGCAGAACACATTACATTAGTTTGAAAATAGTTCTCTGAGACCGTTTACACAATGGCCCTGCCCTCCGGAGTCTAGGTATTGGCCATACCCTCTGGATTCTGAGTGAAGGCCCCTCAGCCCTGGCCTTCAGCTCCGCCTTCCAGGCCCACTGGGACAGCAACTCTGCTCCCTCAGCTTTAGGTGCGCCATTCTCCTAGTCCACTTAGTGGCGACTCCACCTTTAGAAACACCAGAGGCTGTCGCTCCACTCTTTGAGACCCCTGAGGTCATGGCCATACCTTTTGAGACAGAGGCAGCTCAGCTTCTTGTGTTCCTTGTCTCTTTAGCTTCTGTTTCCTGGCTTCTCAGCTCTGGGGCCTCACGCCTGCATCTGCACTGCTGGGGCAAGTGTTGCAAAGCTCAGTAGCTCCACTGATAAGTGCCCGGAGGCACCCCACTCCACCAGGAAGCCTCCTGCACACCAGCACTCAGCTCTCTGGCTCCATGGGTCTATAAGCCTAGCTCCACCAATAAGCACCAGAAGGCACCCAACTCCGCCAGGAAGCCTCCTGCGCACAGGCACTCAGCTCTCTTACTCTGTAAGTCGGCTCCAGTGCTGTCTCTCACTGGTCTCGGTTCTGCTGCCGCCAGTTCTCTGCTGCTGCCTCTTCTCTGCCGCTGCATGTTCTCTGCTGTGCTGGTCCTCTGCTGCTGTGGCTTCTTTATCCATTCAGTTTCAAAACCACTTCCACATTTTAGGTGTCTGTTAGAGCAGCACCTCACTCTCCCAGTTCCAAAATGATAGAGATTTTAAAAATACAATAATAGGAGAAATTGATAAAACTTCTTGTGCTACAAATGATAATCATTTGCAGCATACCATGTTCCAAGTTTTTAAACTTAGTGCCACTTATGAAGTTAATTTCTCTTAAGCAGCCTCCCTTGGACACATATTGGCATTCTATGAAACTATTTTTCCCTCAACCATTTCTAAGGTAGTCATCTATCAACATAATGCCTGCTTATTTTTAATATTTTAATAGGAATTCTTTCATATGGCAAATCAAAATACAAAAGAATATTGGCCAAGTCCTATTTTAAATGTAAAATTAGGTTTAAATGTACTGTCCTAAATCTTTAAACCAAATTTTTCCTATTAATTACCATGCACAAAACATGTTCATCTTGTGAATATATACAGTATAAGGACTGATCTTTTTGTTCTAGTGTTTGGAGAGTAAGCAGAAATTGGCGTGAAATTGTTATTCAAGATAAAAAAGCAAATCGGAGGAGAAAATTTTATATCACACAATTGAAAACAGATTCTGAGGTAATGTGTATAATACTTTTCTAAAATGGTTTGTATAAAAACTTAATAATACAATATTGCTGAACAACCTGATTTGGTTTTCCTGCTATCTTTTTTACATTTTCCAATTAGCAAGCATTCACTCATAAACTCTTTTCCAAAATTTCATTTCCACTCAGTCCTTATAGTAGAATAGACTACCTAGCATCAAGAACATCCTGGTTTTTTTGTGTGTTAATTTGGATCCTATTCATAATTAGATATTCTTACGGCATTTTTTGCTAGTCTTTTGAGTGGATATTATGTGCCAGTAACTGTGCTAGTTGCCCGGATTACAATGGCGATCATTTCTGACACAGTCACTGCTCTCTTGGAGCTCATAGAATCGTGGGTAAGAACAAGTAAACAGGTAATTACAATGCAGCAGTGCCCTGGGTTCTACAGGAACACTTAAAAGGGGTGTGTCACTGATACTTGGGAATCCAGAGATGGCTTCTGAGAAAAAAGTGCCATCTAAGGTGAGACCTGAACAACGCATTACGAGTTAGCCAGGTGAAGAGGACAGAGCAGGGAGCTTCAGAAGAGGGAATAGCATATATGCTGCCTAGAGGTGAGTGTGAACATGGCAGATTGTACTTGCGAATCGTCATAAACTTGTAGTTCTTTCAAAGATTTGAGGTGCAGCTTTGCAACTACAAGAAAAGTCCTGTAGAAGCTGATGACGGTAATTCTTCCTAAGGACGGAAGTTGATGTAGCAGGCATCTGATGAGCTGTGGCACCTATATTTGATTGTAAATTCAACATTTATATCTTTCTTAGGCATTGGTGCCAAAAGAAACTCTGAGACTTAACTCTTCTATTTTTGTTTTAGTAGAAAGTATTTCATAACATACTAAAAATAAATTTCTAATTTGACTAAATATAGTAATTAAAAGGAGCATAGGATAAATATGAACACCTAGGTATAGATTGGTGAGTTCTCATTACAATGAACTATCAGAGACTCTTGTTTACTAAAATTTTGGTTTTCCTTTCTACTTTAAAGAAAAATTTTACCCTCTCATCTGTGGTGTTACCTTAGAGCTATTGTGAGCTCCTGCCTACTTACCGCTGCAGCTGCTGGCTCTGGGGGCTTATGATAGGATGTTCACTGGCCTTAGGAACATGTTTTTTAGACTGCTGCCCTGCATGCTAGGGACAAACTTACAAAACCATTTTCTTTTAAGCAAGCACCTGTTCATTTTAAACTCTTAGCTGCATACACTCCTTACCTCTTACAGTGAAGAGATTATTCTGATTATTCTAGATAAAATATTGTATCCTCACATTCTGGCCACCACTTTTATTTTTTTAATTTGGTTTCTTAAAGGACTATAATTTTTTCCTTACTTGAATTAAAAAAAATTGTTTGCTTTTTGTTTTAATTATCTTCCAAGTAATACAAGTGATTGTTTGAAAAGTCAAATTGCACTGGAACGTTATAATGAAACCCACCACTCTCCTACCTCATCCCTTCCTGCTCTCAATTCTTGTTCCATCAAGGCAGTCATTGTCAACTCTAGTTGTTTCTTCTGGAATTTACCTCCATATGTCTAAATAGCATACTTATACTGCTATTTCTTGATATTTTTTCTACAGATGGATTAGGTTAGTTCTCTAACCTGGTACTACCACGACCTACCTACTTCCTCTCTGAGTTCCTTTTTCCTTTTGTCTTAAGAATGTAATTATAGACCATTTGGTGCTAAATCAGAATTAGGTCTGACATTAAGATTGGGTTGAGATAGTTTTTCACAGATATAAGATGTAGTATATTAGGGTTATACTTTCTTATATAACTTTTTTTCCCCCAGAGTTGATAATTGCCCAGTTTTTTTCTCTTTCTTTCTGTTTGGTGTTTCTCTCTACAGATCCCTGATTCATCCCCTGTAAGTCCAAACAAATTAAATATTCTATCAATTCCTTCTTTTCCTCAAAGACATCCTTTCTGGTGCTCTCTGCCCTCCTATTCTGAAACGGACTGATTGCCTTATACTGAACTATCCAAATGCATCATTAATCAAAACAGAAAAATTACGAAACAAAGTTGTTTCATGGTTTTCCTCATCCTTCTATAGTGTAACCGGAAGTGCCTTATACGTGAAAATTAGAAGGCATAAATCAGATTTGGGTAAAAGGATTTCATTTTTATCTGTTTGCTTTGGAACGAGGAGAATGTGGTATTAGAATTGAAATACCACACCCTATCCACTTGATTTCTTAATTTACTGTATTCTTCACCCTTTTTTCATATTCATGGAAATAAACAGTTTCAGGGTGATTCTACTTTCATGTTTCAGTATTTTGTGGTTCTGTGATGATGCATATGTTTTGAAAAATTTTGGCACTCAGGAACATGTACTTTGGTTGATTGTTTTGCCTCTCATTGTTCAGAAATAGTAGCACATGTTTTTAAGCAATGTGAGGGCAGGGGTTAGAATGTTTTATTTACCTGGCACCTGTTAGATGTTCTATAAATATTTGTCGAATGAATGAATGTTTCTTCCGTGGCTAAAATTTGCTTCAACAACATATGTTTGTTCATTTTTTTTTTTTTTGGTGCATACACAATCGCCATATTTACCAACTGCATTGAAATCCAGTGGCCATTTTCCTTTTAGTGTGCTGTTGTGTCGTGCACTTGTGGCCTAGGCCGAAAATCATTTCATACACATGGAATTTCAGAAAGATATACTGAGTCCTTGAACAAATTCAATGCGTTCACCTGTATTTGTTCTAATTTTTGAAAACCAATATGCATCCATTACACTTGCACATATATTTTTAAACTGTAAATCGCATACAATTTTGGGACCAGCTAATCTCATTTCCTGTACTTATCATACTGTAATTTCTCATGTTTTAGCTCTTTCACAGTCAGGAGTCAGTTATGGCAAAGGGAAACTATCAAGGGGGAGGAAGCACAATTACAGCTGGACACATGAGGAAATCCACCTGTAGTACATTTTACTTTGTTAATTCATTAAGGATGCCAGTTTGTTAAAAAATTTTAACTTTTTACCATTTTTTTCCCATTACAATCCTTAACAAAACAGAAGGCTTATAAGGATAGCTCCTTGAAAGTATTTCTTACCTGAATATTTGAATAATGTGGGAATCTAGCTCCAATGAGAGAGGCTTTGTTTTTTTTTTTTTTCTTCTCCTTTTAAGATATCAAAGCTGTGTAAAACTTAACTATAAAGATGAATCAGTACCAGGTATTTGTAAAAACCAGCCAAAGAAATTGGGATTTATGGTCAAACCAGGCCTGCTGTTTTTCTGACATGTAAGGTAAGAAACCTTCAAAGATTTCTGTGATATCCCATAGCAAACTGTAAAAAGGTTTATCTCTTTTTTAAACCTTATCTTAAAACAGAGTTTGGTTAACAAGTTTGTGGGTCAAATCCAGTACATTGCCTGTGTTTTAAAATAAAGTTTTATTAGAACATAGGCATGGTCTCTTATTTACATATTATCTATGGGTGTTTTTGCTATGACAGCAGGGTTGAGTAGCTGTGACGATGTAGCCCACAAAGCCTAAGATATTTACTATCTGGCCCTTTTTGGAAAAGTTGGCCAACATGAGGCTTAAATTAAATGGAAAAATGACCAATCATACAAACCTGAAGCTAGCATTTATTTTATTTTTTTTCTTTTTATACTTCTTTGACTTTGAAGTGTTAAGTGAAAGAAAAAAAATTTTTTTTTTCCTAAAAAGCAATGGTTAGGGAGATAATTGTAGCAGGGTGAAACCATTTAAGTCCATGTGCATCAGAAAGTTATCCTGGAACTTTTCCGATATTGTACTATTGACCCGTCTCATCTTTTACCACAGGGGGCTCTATTAAATGTTGAGGATGCTGCAACTCGGGTCCATCTTATAAATCGATCAGCTTTAAGATCTGTGCAAGCGCAGGCTAGGACACCAGGTTCTCAGAGAGAACAAGTTCCAACGTTATCTCCTTGGGGAGAAGTTTTGACACCTATAGCAAGTTCTTCTGTTACTCCCCTAAGTAGTAAGCAGGAAGAATATGTTAAGGTGGGTATTTCTCATACGTTATTAGAAATAAATATTTACAGAATTTAAAATAGAGTGATGCTGTCTATGAAACTGGAAGATTCAGTGCGTATGCTTTTACTGCAGGTTGCCAAAACACTTTTTATCGATGAAGCATTAAAACCTTGCCCAAGGTGCCAATCCCCTGCTAAGTACCAGCCATATAAGAAAAGGGGACTGTGTAGCCGCACAGCCTGTGGCTTTGAGTTTTGTGTGTTATGTTTGTGTGCTTATCATGGGTCTGAAGAATGTAGTAGAGGAGCAGCAAAGCCAAGGAATAGAAAAGATACTCTTCCAGGAAGTGCCCAGAGTAAGCGGAATTTAAAACGCCTCTAAAGAGACTTTCAGTATAAAGAAGCACTCCCCTTACGCAGTGTTTTATTTGCCTGACGTAAAATTATGAGTATTTTGAAAACATGCAAATCTTCCCATTAATAACAGATGATGATTTATTTCCTATATTGTATATATTATAATCTATGTCATTGTATGTTCTCTTTAATGAGTTTTGGAAATTTTTTATTTTATTGTCATTTTTATCCATTTTAATAACTTGGTTTTTTTGAATAAAGAATTTTCGATGTTGTGACGTTTATGTATTTTACTGTTTCATGTAACATTTTAAAAATTTGTACATTTCAGCACTATGTGTTGAAATGTTTCTCAGTCATTTTTTAAAAATAGTTTTCCAAATAATATTTAAAAATTTGAACTTGAGACCATGAGCTTATAGATTTGGGAAATTACTTGACTCAAATGAGATATAAATAAAATTCAGTTTTCAGAAGTTCTATTGAATTTACTCTATAATTTCAATCTTTCTCTTAATGAGTGGCATATTTGGGTAGACTTCTGGTTAAATAAAATTTACTTAATATTGATAACTAAGAAGACATAAAAAGTAAGTTATGGGAAGTATGTGGTTAGTGACAATGGAAGCCTTAGTTCATAAACTCCTATAAGTCACATGTTTCAAATAAATATTTTGTAAAACTCTAGAACTGTAGTTAGAGATTTCATTTATTTAATACATAATGTACTCCTTTCCAAAAATGATTTGAAGTTGCACATTCCATTTACAGAACAGCAACAAGGAAGGGATAAGTTCTGTTGTTGAACAAATCAAAGTGGAAAGTTTGAAAATAGTTTAATAATTTTTTTTTGTGTTTAAGTAAGTGATGTGTACATATGTCTGTGTACATACTATCTACCCAGATTTCAAATGTAGCTCTTCTCGTACACTATTTTAATAAAACATTTAAGTGTGAATTCATATAGATATATTTTGAAAAACCTGCCTAAAATTTTAACTTGTTCCTTAACTAGCTATCAAATTTTGATTTGATTACTAAATGTTAAATTTATAGCCTTCCTAATTCCACAAGGAGTCCTGATGGCGCAGTGGTCAAGAGCCACGGCGAGCTATGGCTGCTAACCAAAAGGTGGGCAGTCTGAATCCTTGAAAACACTATGAGGCAGTTCTACTCTGTTCTACAGGGCCACTGTGGGTTGGAATCGACTAGACTGCAATGAGCTTAATTCCAAAAAGAATTTTTGGAGGCTAAATGTAAATAAGAGTAAACATTAGTTGTATTTAATAAAGGTTCACAATCCCTAAGTTTTCCATCATATTTTTCTGATTTGATTCTAAACAATTTTAGTTCTTAATGTCTTTAATTTCCTGAGATATCTTCCACATCAGAATCAATCTATTTATTAATGTTGTTCACTTAAAGTGTAACTTTCTTCCTCAATCTGAGACGTTTCTTTGTTTTTCAGAAACTTATTCCCAGCCTTCTCTTAATTTATTTAATCCAAATTACTTGTCTTTGGCCTCTCTTTCTGTGGCTCAGATCAAATCACATCTTCTCTGTAGTGTGAACTTCATTGCTATTTTATGCTCTTGACTTCTGCCTGACCTAATTGCCATTTCAGAAATGACTTTTTAGGTCTTAAAAATCACAGCTCCAGTTCCATAATAATTTTTTAAAAAATGAAATGCAATATTGTCTATTCTACATCATCTTAAATGCTGATGTTTCCCAATAACTTCTGAATTTTTATTTGATTACACAAAAATGGAAAAGGAAAGATAACCATTTCTTTCACCACTTTACACATGAAATTGTTGTGTGTATAGGAATCTGGAATCTTATTTGGAGAAAACCAATAAATGCTTTATTTTTTTTTTACTAATTTAGGGTAAGAACTCCTCACTCTTTCTTCCCTGTGGTCTGCCCCTTGACAAACTTGCTAGGTAATGGGAAGGAATTGTTTCTTTTTAACTTCTACTTGACTCCAGGAAGGACAGGTGTTTCCTCTTTCAGACCTCCTATTTGGGGAGGGAAGAAAAAAAAAAAAAAAGGCCAGGAACTTGTGGCAAATATCGTGAAGAGAAATAACACTTTAGGAACTATCTGATCGTTTTATACTAGCATTTCTATGGGCACAAATATGGATTTTTTAATTTACTCTAACCATTTAAAGATTTAATAAAGTCTTATTATGGACTGCTTTAAATCGTTTCTCTTAAAAACATTATAGCATATATAGAAAATAAATGTTTTAAAAGGTGAAAATGCCTGTTGTTTTTGTGTGGAGGGTAAATTTGTCAAAGGTCACACTAAACGTTCCACAAGGGGGCACCAAAGACTCATTTATGGTGATTTTGGCTCTGCATCAATAGAGTAAATTCAGCTTTTCTGTGTTTGACATTGATGTGCTGTCACATAGCCAAATAGTGAAAATGTTCCTTTGCTTAATTTTTAAAGTGTTTACAGAATAAATTTTGGTAATAATTACTACTCAGAGTTGGTAATTAAAATATTTTAGCTGGCTTGCAAGAGTGTTCTGTTTTCGGGGTGACTTCTAACAGAACACCTTCTTGGCTGCCCCTGGTGTGCTGCCTTGGCTATCTGTGTTATCTTGCCCGACGGTTCTGCACTCCTGGCTCCCTCTTCATGGACTGTGGGGCCAGGAGACTGGAAGGAGCAGCAGAAACCTGGCAGGTGAATGCTGGTTATGAATGGTGGTGGTGTGCTACCAGCAATTTCCCTCTGGCATTCTCATTGCTGCAGAAAGGTAGATCCTTTCTGGTTCAGATCCTAATCACATCTTGTCTAGATTACTGTAATTGCCTCCTAACAGGTCTCTTTGCTTCCAGTTTCTCCTCATTTGAGTCTGTCCTCAATGTCCATTGCCAGGTTATTTGTACTAAAATGTGGCTCCAATCATGTTACTTCCTATTAAAAGTGTAGCAGAATTTAGGATCTCTATAACATGATCCTAACTTTCTAGCAATCTCTCCCACCATTGCCACTCTGAACCCTTTGTTCTGGTCAAACCAGGCTCTTTGCTGTTTTCTAAACTTCCCCTGTGCTTTCTCCCAACTTCCTCCCTCCGTTGCCATGTTAAATCCCATGATAATCCTACTAATTTTTAGTTTCTGTCCTTGAATCATTTTCTGATCTCTCCAACAAAATGGATTTTTACCTTTTAAAAGCCTAGTGTTTATCTGTGCCTTCCTTATACTTCTGCCATGTCCTGCTTGTGTTAAATTTTTTTACATCTCTTCCACCATTGGCAAGTTCCTTAAGGCCAGGAACAGTTCTTACCCACCTGTTTCCCTCAGCCTACTGTCTTGTGCATGGTAGAAGATGCAGCAAGTATTAATTAAGAGGTTGAATTAATAATGATCATGTGTCAGACATGATATGATCAGTTTTATCCAATCTCAATTTTCTCTTTTTTTTAGCTGCTATCACAGTTAACTTCAAATATAGTTATTTGCTTTTGAGAGAGCTGAAACTGTGTCTGTTTTAAATGTGTTGGCAGAACATTTAGCTGTCCAGAGAACATATGAAATCTAGGAAAGGTAGTTACTCTAAGGAGCCCTGATGGTGCAGTGGTTAAGAGCGTGACTGCTAAACAAAAGGCCAGCAGCTTGAACTCACCAGCCTCTCCTTGGAAGCCCTATGGCGGCAGTTCTACTCTGTTCTAAAAGGTCAGTATGAGTCAGAATCGACTTGACGGCAAGCAACAGTTTGGTTTTCGGTGACACAGCCGTTAAGTGCTTGGCTGCTAACTGAAGGGTCAATGGTTTGGACACCCCACCCCGGCTACTCCACAGGAAAAAGATGTGGCAGTCTGCTTCTGTAAAGATTACAAACTTGAAAACCCTGTGGGACAGTTCTACTCTGTCCTATAGGGTTGCTATGAGCCAGAATCGACTCAATGTCAACAGAGTAATTACTCTATTTAGCACTCTCTCAAAAAAAAAAAAATTTTTTTTTCTTTGTTTGCTCCAACCCTCCAACTGTTTGGAGTTTTGCCCTAGGTTCCATTTCCCAATCCCTCCTGGCCCTTGCGAATGCTCAAATTGTCATTCTCCCCCTTCTTCCTGTGGCTCCCTCCTACCTGTCTTTTTGTCTTCTAAGACTACCGATAAGATGTCCCCTGCGCTGATCGTTCCCCTCCCCTTCTGCCCGGTTTGGTTGTATCACTGTCCTCCTCAGCATATCCAGAACTCCTATGTATCCTTGTTATCACAACATTCATCATAACGTTTATGTTTTGTTAGACAGCAAATTCCTCTGCCCTGTGTCTCTGTTTTCCCAGCCCTTTATCTAGTGCCTAAGCACTGAACATAATGACAAAGGGTGCTATGGGAGCAAACAGAACAAGTAAAACCCATTGCCAGCAAGCCCATTCCAATTCATGGCGACCCCATGTGTTACAGAGTGGAACTGCTCCATGGGGTTTTTGTGGCTACAATCTTTATAGAAGCAGATCACCGGACCTTTCTTCCACAGTACCGCCGGACGGGTTTAAATTGCCAAGCTTTAGGTTAGTAATCTTGCACAAACTATTTGCACCAGGAACAAAGAGAAGGAACTTCTAATTCAAACAATTCTGTTATTATTAAAATGAGGAAGAGGTGTTAGGCTGCTGATATGAAAGGCCTCCTTGTTTCTTGTCTGTGTTGCTGGGGTGCCTCGGCCTCCCTCCTTAAGTACTGATATGAATTATAATTTGCAGTCGTTTTCAAGTTTACTTCGTAAATACTGTTGGATTGTTTGAGGAGCAGTTTCTGTAACCCTCCCTTTAGCATCCACTGCTGTAAGCATCCAGAGACACAGCAATGTTGACAGAAAGGGCTGTAGAATCCTGAGACAGTGACTCTGATTTAAAACATTTATTTATCTTTACTGTTGGTGGCAAATTTTTGATTCGGCAAGGCGGTGAACTATTGCCTTGTAGACATTATCTCACCATATTAAGAGCAGTCCTGTGAGTACGATACCATTATTACATGCATTAAGTCTTAGAGGGGCTTAAAAATGTGTTTGGCCCAAAAACCTGTTTTTATTGAGCTAATACCTAGTCATGGTGACCCCACATGTTACAGAGTAGAACTGCTCAATAGGGTTTTCTTGGTTATAATCTTTGCAAAAGCAGATCACCAGGCCTTTCTTTCACAGTGCCCCTGAGTGGATTTAAACCTCTTTTAGGTTATTTATTTATTTTTTTTAGGTTAGTAGTTGGATGCAAATTATTTGTGCCACCCGGGAACCTTAAACCTGGTACCATTGAATCAATTCTGACTCATGGCGACCCCCCGTGTTTCAGAGTAGAACTGCACTCCGTAGGGTTTTTAATGGGTATAATCTTATGGAAGTATATCACCAGGACTATCTTCTGAGGCATGGCTGGGTAGATTCAAACTGCCAACCTTCTGGTTAGGAACTGAAAACTAACCATTTGCACCCCCCGGCTGGATTTAAAATGGTGGCTGTTTGACTCAAAATATTTAGTCTTGTGCTCTCTGCCTGCTCCTATTGGCCTGAATAGATTTTCCCCACCTCAGCAGTACAGCTTGGGCTCTTATATTCCCTGCTTTCTTAGAAAACCACTTGCTGTTGGTTTGGATTCAGGTAAAGAGATCAGAAATTTAAGCAGTTGGATTTTTTTTTTTTTTTTCCTGAACACTGATAACTTGATTTCCAGATTAGAAACTAAGATCTTTTATTTTGAACTTTCTAATGTTCTTTCATAAATTTTAATAATACCATATTTATTTCTTCATTAAATATGGTTTATTCATTTAACACATTTATTGTGCGTTTATTGAATCACGCCATGCTTTGTTCTAGGTGCTGAGGGTATAGGAGAGAAAAAACATGTCAAAAAATCCCTTAGAGCTTAAATCCATAAAACAGGAGGAGAAGAGAAAAATGAAATTTTTTTTACTTGAAAAATCACAACATCCTAGAGTAATATTACAGTTTTTGAAAGTTTAACTACACAAGGGTTAAAAATTGAATTATCTCATCAGTTTGTGCAAGAAACAAAGTAATGTAATGGAATATATTGACAATTAGACTAAATCTAAACCAGCAGGTCCAGATGGCAGTTATCTTGGATAAGTTAAGAAATTGCCTAATGAATGTATTAAACTAATTATGTTCCTTCTTCAAAAAATTATGAACTGTTAAGAAAGAGAAAAAAAAATGTTTTCCAGTTAAATGTGATATGGATGGGCATAATTGTTATCCAATGTGGGTAATACAAGATACAAAATTTTTAAAAAAGGAAAGATAATAAATGATTTTGAAAAATGTGGAAATAAACAATATATGAATTTTATAACCTGTGTTTCTGATTTCTCTGCCACACCTGCAGTTACTTTAGGAATTGGAGTGGGGGATGGTATCATCCATCATTAGTTGTTGAGTTGCCATCCTGCTCCCAAGGAAAACACTCTACAGCACCGTCCTGTCATTCCAATTCATTTATGTGTAAAAATTAGAAATACTCTTTAGCCGTGAAAAAATAGATGAGGACAACCCAAATGATAACAAACAGACCCTTTATTCAGAGCTTCCTATAGCAAGGGAGTCAGCACCATCACTTGTGTTTGGCAGAGACTCAAATGCAGACAGGGGAGTGAGAAAGCTGCATGGTAGAAAAAGGGAAGGCTTCAGGTGTGCCCTGATCCATGGTGGTTGGCTGGGGAAGCTGCAGCAGGTGGACTAGAAGTGGGGCATCAGGTGTGTTAGTTAGGAGAGCAGGTTTGCCTTTCTGTGGTTGCTCCTGAGTTGGAAGTAGAGGCAAAAATTGACCAAGTCCTGACCTTTCTGGGCCTATTGCTGCAGAGGTTGTGGTTTGGCTTTCTGGGTTGGATGCTGGCAGAGGTTGTGTGCGTCGATTTCTATTTCATATATGGTTTGGCCATTGTCCATTTTGTATATTCCAACTCCCAGCCATATAAAACATTCCCCAAATATCCCATTACCCTCCAAAGTTAAAATAACAATGATAATTAATACGAATTTCAGCCTTTGGTGCTATTCCTGCTCATACTCACACAGGTTTAGAATAAGGCATAAGTTGGACCCTACCACACTAATCCCAAGGAAGGACTGGTACTTTTCTTTAAATCATCAAACAGGTAGGATGCCTGAAAATATGCCATTGATTGTCAAGGAGATATATACACATACACATACTAGCCAATCTCTCCAGCAGTACTTGGGAGAGTCATAAATCCTTGCAGTTTCTCACTCTGAGCACATTATGTACAGTAGCCCTAATGTATATTAATCCTTGCAATTCAGAAGGCCAGCTCTTGTGACATTTGGTTTGGGGCTTATATCTGAAACCACTGATCATTTTTCTCTGTCCACAGTGGTTTCACATAATGTCACTTCTGTCCTATTCCATGGATATTTTGACTTCTCCTTGTATCACTGTTGTAGCTGCTTAAGGGAAGACTGCCTGAGACGTTCTTCAAGGCTCCCCAAATTAAGTCTTGAAGAATGAGAAAGTTTGGCCTGGCAAAGAAAAGCGAGAAGGGTTTCCCTGTTTGTGGAAACAGCACTAGCAAATGCTTGAAAACCCCATTTATATGCTGACTCTCAAGTTTATATCTCCCAAATTCCAGGCTTCAAGACACAGTTGGGTGTCACCTTCTCCAGAATACCTTCCCATAAACTCCCTTCATTGGCCTCCCCTCTTGCTCCTGCACATTTTGAGCGAATCCATATTTTAAAACCATATTCATATTAAAATCATCTGTACAGGGAGCTGCATCCTCTACTGCCATGCTACCCACCCAGACTACAAACTCCTGGGGGTTGAAGGAGCTATGTCTTATTTAATGCCCCAGCACCCACTACGGTGCCTACCACTTAGTAAATATTTGTTGAAATAAACTTATGGAGGTTGTCTCCACTGCAATCCTTCTGTACTGCCCTCTGCTCACAGATAAGATTTGCTAATTTCTGTTTTACATAGCCATACTGATAAAAAAAAAAAAAAAGAAGTCAGTAATTTGTTTTAACATTAATAGCAGCTAACACTTATTGTACATTTACTATGGGGGTCTAACAATAACCCTAAATGATTGATATTATTCTCAATTTACAATTTAGGAAACCCTGGTGACGTAGTGGTTAAGAGCTATGGCTGCTAACCAAAAGGTAGTCAGTTTGAATCCACCAGGTGCTTCTTGGAAACCATATGGGGCAGTTCTACTCTGTCCTTTAGGGTCGCTACGAGTCAGAACAGACTTGGTGGCAACAGGTTTGGTTTTGGTTTATATCAACTGCAAACTCAACATTTTCACTTGGATGACTAGTAAACTTCTTAAACTCTTCCACAACATGCTCCACACACAGCCTTCCCTATCTCCATTGATGGCAACTCCATCCTTCTGGTCGCTCAGGCCAAAAACCTTGGAGTCATTGTCAACTACTTTTTTGTTCATCCACTGATCTGATTTGTCAGGAAATCATCTTGGACCTGCCTTTATAATATATGTAAAATCTAAGTCTTTCTCAAACCTATATTACTATGACCTTGATGAGAGCCACATCCGCTCTTGCCTGCTTCTATTCTTGTCCATCTAGGGTCCATTATATAGTACCCAGAGTGATCCTCTTCAAATAAAAGTAAAACTATACTTCTCCATTCAGAACTCTCCTATGGTTTCCATTTCACTTGGAATGAAAGGCCTACAAAGCCGTTTGTGACCTGTTCCCCCAAACCTCTTACCTCTCTGTTCTCCTTTTCTACTATGCTCCCTTGACTTCCTTTAGCCCTCTGATTGATTTTATTTGGCCATGTGATTTTTTTTTTTTTAAGTTCTGTTTTTGCCTGTGTAATATCAAAAGGCAATAAATATAACTAGCAGGTGTTATGCTTCCTTGTAATACATGGAAGTCTTTGCTTGCTTAAAGCATTTATATACCGGCAGGTCCTTGGCTGGCCTTGGAGTGTCCCCTGCACTGTAGGAGGCAAACATAGAGCCACTGAAGGTTTTAAGTAGGTCAGATTTGCATTTAGATAGATTTCATTTTCAGCCTGGAGAATGGATCTGAGGGGAACTCTACTGCCAACAAAGACTTGAAGAAAGACAAGTTAGAAAGTCCAGATGGGAGCCTATGTTAAGGTTTTGGTTGCTAGTGAGAGTGGAGAGAAGATTACAGAATCAGAAATACTTTAGAAGGTAAATTATCGGTACCTATGTTTGTTTTGTTGTTTAGTATTTGACTGAAGGAAACCTGGTGGCACAATGATTAAGTGCTTGGCTGCTAACTGAAAGGTTGGTAGTTCAAACACACCCAGTGGCTCTATGGGAGAAAGACCTGGAGATCTGCTTTCATAAAGATTATAGCCAAAAAAACTCTATGGGCTACTTCTCTGTCACTTGGGGTCCTCACATGGGGTCACTCTGAGTTGGATTCAACTCAATGGCACCCAACTACAGCAACAACACAGTGATCAACTGAATATGAGTTGGGGGGGTGGTTTTTAGGGTGACTCCCAGGTTTCTGGCTTGAATCGCTTGGTACCATTTACTGAACACAGGATTTATGTAAAAAGATGAAATTTGAAGATGTGAGTTTCATATTGGACAAATTTTGACTTGGAAGCCTCCAAGGAACAGTCATGTCACTGGTGGAGAAAGCAATTGAATTCAGGATTCTTAGGCTCAGGTGAGAGGTCTGGGCTGGAAATTTAGTTACTCACAACTTTACTAAAAATATTAATTCTTTTCTCTTGAGAATTTTTTTTTTTCACTTTTGTACTTAAACTCTTCAATCATAACTTTTTCCTGAACGCATACACACATTAGGGACAGCCTCAATTTTATTGTCTTCAACAGCCTCCCTGGGTAACTTTCAAAGCTAAATACCTTGAAAATGCAACAGTCTTAACTGACCGGAGCAGTGTGGGGAAGATCTGGTCCCTAAAGCACATGAATATTTAATTTAAAAAAATTGTACTGAAATATACGGGCATACTTTGTTTTATTGCGCTTTGCAGATATCGCGTTTTTTACAAATGGAAGGTTTGTGGCAACCCTGCGTCGAGCAAGTCTATCGATGCCATTTTTCCAACAGCATGAGCTAACTTGGTATCTCTATGTCACGTTTTGGTAATTCTTGCAATATTTCAAACTTTTTCATCTTTATTATATGTTATGGTAATCTATGATCAGTGATCTTTGATGTTTCTATTGTACTTGTTTTGGGGTACCATGAACCACTCCCATATAAGATGTTGAACTGAATCATTAAATGTGTGTTCTGACTGCTCCACTGACCAGCTGCTCCCCAGTCTCTCTCCCTCTCCTCATACCTCCCTCTATTCCCTGAGATAGAACAGTATTGAAATTAGGCCAGTTAATAGCCCTACAGTGACCTCTAAGTATTCAAATGAAAGGAAGAGTCACACATCTCTGACTTTAAATCAAAAGCTAGAAATGATTAAGCTTAGTGAGGAAGGCATGTTGAAAGCCCAGATAGGCTGAAAGCTAGGCCTCTTGCGCCAAACAGTTAGCCAAGCTGTGAATGCAAAGGAGAAGTTTTTGAAGGAAACTAAAAGTGCTACTCCAGTAAACATGCAAAAGATATGAAAGCAAAACAGGCTTATTGCTGATACGGAGAAAGTTTTAGTGGTCTGGAGAGAAGATCAAACCAGCCACAACATTCCCTTAAGTCGAAACCTAATCCAGAGCAAGGTCCTTAACTCTCTTCAATTTTATGAAGGCTTAGAGGTGAGGAAGCTGCATAAGAAGAGTTTGAAGCAAAGAGAGGTTGGTTTATGAGTTTAAGAAGCCATCTCCATAACATAAAAGTGCAAGGTTATAGAAGCTGCAGCAAATTATCCAAAAGATCTAGCTGAGATAATTGATAAAGGTGGCTACACTGTACAGCAGATTTTCAATGTAGAGGAAACAGCCTTATATTGGAAGAAGATGCCATCTAGGACTTTCAGAGCTAGAGAGGAGAAGTCAATGCCTGGCTTCAAACCTTCAAAGGACTGGCTGACTCTCTTGTTAGGGGCTAATACAGCTGACAACTTTAAGTTGAAGCCAATGCTCATTTACCATTCTGAAAATCCTAGGGCCCTTAAAAATTATGCTAAATCTACTCTGGGTGTGCTGCTGTATAAATGGAACAATAAAGTGTAGATGACAGCACGGCTGTTTACAACATGGTTTACTGAATATTTTAAGCCCACTGTTGAGACCTACTGCTCAGAAAAAGATTCCTTTCAAAATATTACTGCTCATTGACAATGCACCTAGTCACACAAGAACTCTGATTGAGATGTATAAGGAGATTAATGTTATTTTCATGCCTACCAACACAACATCCATTCTGCAGCCCATGGATAAAGGAGTAATTTTGACTTTCAAGTCTTACTATTTAAGAAATACATTTCATAAGGCTATAGGTGGTACACATAATGATTCCTGTGATGGATCTGGGCAAAGTAAATTCAAAACCTTCTGGAAAGGATTCACCATTTTAGATGCCATTAAGAACATTTGTGATTCATGGGAGGAGGTAAAAATAGCAACATTTACAGGAGTTTGGAAGAAATTGATTCCAACCCTCATGGATGACTTTGAGGGATTCAAGACTTCAGTGGAGGAAGTAACGGCAGATGTGGTGAAAATAGCAAGAGAACTGGAATTAGAAGTGGAGCCTGCAGATGTGACTGAATTGCTGCATGATAAAACTTTAACAGATGAGGAGTTACTTCTTATGGATGCGCAAAGAAAGTGGTTCCTTGAGATGGAATCTTCTCCTAGTGAAGATGCTATGAACATTGCTGAAATCACAAGGGATTTAGAATATTACATAAACTTAGTTGATTCTGAAAGAAGTTCTACTGTGGGTAAAATGCTATCTAACAGCATTGCATGCTACACAGAAATCTCTCGTGAAAGGAAGTCAACTGATGCAGCGAACTTCCTTGTTGTCTTACGTTAAGAAATTGCCACAGCCATCCCAACTTTCAGCTATCACCACCCTGATCAGTCAGCAGCCATCAACATTGTACGCTCCACCACCAAAAAGATCATGACCTGCTAAATAAAGGCTCAGGTAATGGTTAGCAGTTTTTAGCAATAAAGTATTTTTTAATTTAGGTTTTTTTTTTTTAGACATAATGCTATTGCACACTTAATTGACTGCCAAAAAACCAAAACCAAACCCACTGCCGTTGAGTCAATTTCAACTCATAGCGACCCTATAGCACAGAGTAGAACTGCCCCACAGGGTTTCCAACAAGCAGCTGGTGGATTCAAAATGCTGACCTCTTGGTTAGCAGCTGAGCTCTTAACCACTTATGCACTGGGAAACCAAAAAATTCATGTGACTCGCTTTATTTTGATATTGGCTTTATTGAGGTGGTCTGGAACTGAACCAGCAATATCTCTGAGGCATGCCTGTAACAAAAAAATTGCCACTTTAACCATTTTTAAATGTATAACTCAGGGACAATTACATTCACCATGTTGTGCAACCATCACCATTATTTATCACAGGCAAAGGGGGTGGGGCCAAGGAGGACGCTTGCCCCTAAGGCAGAAGTCCAAGGGGGTGCCAGATGAGGCTCAGAATGACATTCCGAGGTGCCATAAATATGAAAGGCGCCTGAGGCAGGTGGACAAAAGGGGGTAAGGAGTTTCTGCCCACACATGGCATTTTGAAATGGGGGGGGGAGGGAAAGGTTGCAATTTAGAGATTGGCCCTGGGCGCTTACCCTCCCTAAGCCTCTGTTATCAATCTCCAAGCTTTTCAGCAACCCAAACAGAAACTTAGCATCCCTTAAGCAATAACTCACCAATTCCCCCCTCCCCTGCTAACGACTAATAAACTTTTGTCTCTATGCATTCGCCTAGTCCGGATATTTCCTATAAGTGGGATCATTATAATATTTAACTTCATAAAGGCATCTCACGCAACTGTGAGTGAGATCAAGAGCTATGTGTTGAACGTCATCCTCCTGTTTTCAAGAAAACTCCTGAGGTGAACTCTTCCCTTTTGTCCTCAGGGCTAGCCCCTCTGGCCTCCTCTCCCGCGCCAACTTTCTAGCTGATCTTAGTATGGGACATCATATTTCCTTGGATGGTGCAGGCTGGATCTTGTTGATACAAAACAGGCCAGAGCCACGGTCACCACAGTAACGGGCCCCGGCCCTTTCGGCCCTTAGGGGCTACTCCAGGTCCCCTCCTGGGGTGGTCTCGCTGGAGGTCCGGGCGCGCACCCACCTCTGCCCCGGGAAGAAAGGGCTCGGGGCGGTCCCGGGTGCCCCCTCCTCCGTCCGGGGCCCCGAAACGCGCGTCACCGCTTGGCCTCCGGCGCCGCGCCCGGGCCCGAAACCGCCCGCTTGTTCGGCGCTCGCATTGTCTCAGCTCCATAGCAACTCGGGCGAGGCAGGGGCTCCCAGGCAGGCGCAGCCCGGCGGCCCACGCGCCGCGTCCGCGTCCGCTAAGGGAGAGACGGACCCTGACGCGCTGGGCCCGGAAGGGCCGCGCGGGAGGCGGCCGCAGCATGCGCGGGAAGCGGCTCACCGCCGGTAGGTCGTCAGGCCGGGGCCGCAGCTCTCGCCCGCCAGAACGAAGGCCGCGGCCCTCGCGCCATCCCCGTTGGCCACGGTGCGGCCGCCCACGCACCCCCTCGAGCTGTAATTCTCCTTGCTTGGGCGTCTCCTAAATATTCGAGAAGCTGGCGTCGGATTTTACTCTCAGTCCCGCCTTTCTTTACATTTTCTAATTTACACCGTATTATTTTATCTTACTTAATTCTCCATTTTGCAGCAGGAATAATGGAGGCTTCCCATCTGTTAACTCCAGGGTCACAGTGAATTAATGACCAAACTGGATTCCAGAGGGCTTTCCTCCCCACTTCCATCTTGAATTCCAACTTAAAATTCAATCCATGTGCAGAGAAGGAACAGAGGGCCAAAAATGTACTGTGCTTGCCCGTGAATAAAGCAGAGCTAGGTGCTGTCTCAAATTATTTCATTTACTTTAAAAAGGAAATCAGATTTGAGTGAGATAATGTAATGTTTTATTTTGTTTCAGAGCCACCAACTATTACAGAAGAAGGATTTGTAAGTATAATTTATGTGGGCTACTTATTCTTTTCCTTGGCTTTTTAAAAAATAACATATATTAGATTACAGAAGAAAGGTGTGTGTTTTATTTCCTCCTTTTTGGCAAACGAATATTAGTGGATGTCTTGGTTTAGTAATAATAGTGATAACTGAGTACAAGACCTTTTTACATTACTTAATAGATGAATTTTTAAGAAGGGACCAATTAACTTGTATGATGAATGATATTTATTGTTAAAGTTTTTTCCCTCACGTAAATTCCTTCATTTACTTTCTCTAAGTTCCCTTAATGACTTCGTGAGAGGTGGTTTTATTGTGATGTGGTTGTGCATTTCCTGGTTGCAGTAAACATTAGTGAAAAAAAATTAGTAGATAGCGTTAATTAGTAAGGAGCGGTCAGTTTATAATTTCTTTCAAAATGTGCTAAATGTTGTTCTTAGTCCAGACACCTTGAGGAGTATTAATAAGTGCTTCAGCAAATATGTTATATACACTTTCATTTAAGTGAATACCATCTTTAGGATGGGTTCTATTGTAATTCATATTGTACATTTAAAGAACTCAACCAGGGTTAGACAGGAATAACCTGTTGCTGCCGGTCGATTCCAAATCATAGCGACACTATAGGACAGAGTAGAACTGCCCCATAGAGTTTCCAAGAAGTGCCTGGTGGATTCGAACTGCCAACCTTTTGGTTAGCAGCCATAGCTCTTAACCACTACACCACCAGGGTTTCCTTAAAACAGAAAAAACCAAACCATTGTGGTGGAGTCGATTCCAGCTCATAGGGTTTCCTTAAAAACCCTAACCCAGCAGATCCTAATTCCTTCTAAGTTCTGAGCCTGATTTCTAAGAGCTCTCCCCACTTCTCTGGAAACCCTGGTGGCGTAGTGGTTAAGTGCTATGGTTGCTAACCAAAAGGTCAGCAGTTCGAATCCTCCAGATGCTCCTTGGAAACGCTCTGCTCTGTCTTACAGGGTCTGTCCTATAGGGTTCTACTCTGTCCTTTAGGGTCGCTGTGAGTCTGAATCGACTTGACGGCAACGGGTTTGGATTTTTTTTTTTTTTTTGGTTTACCCACTTCTCTATAGTGTTTGCGTATCCCCTCCAGCACTTATTTCTTTTGTTGGCTAATTATCTTATTTGCTTCTGACTTTTTATTCAGCAAACAGGTGTGCCTTGTACATTCATAAAAAAATGCAGTGCTAAGTGCTGAAGATAAGTCCCAAGAAGTTCAGTCTAGCAGGGACTATGAGAGAAGATAGGGCTATGGCTGCATCTTCTAGCAGCTTCCATTTTCACACTTGCAGACTACTGGCTCTCAGAGGGGCCAAGGCTGAGGCACACAGAGCATGTCAGAAACCCTGTCCATCCTCTGTCTTCATTGGCAGAGCTCTGTTTAGCGTTAAATTTAAGCTCCCTGAGTAGCTCTTCATTCCACTAGGAGGTGAGCATTTCTGGAGCCTGCTAGTCCTTTCCCATACCATTCAGGCGTGAGTTCTCTAAAGAGCACTCAGCAACATTCCATTTCTTGTGTGAGCCATGGGCTCACCTCTTTAGGCCTTTGGCACCATCTGGGAACTCAGACTAGCTTGAAGCCTTTATTAGCTACTCCTCCTCTTAGCTTCTTTGACACCACTGTCTTTCAGTTCCCCCATTTCTCATACTTATCCCCTGCTTTTCCTGGTTTCTCTTTTTTTTTCTCCATGAAATCGTTGACCTTTTTTAGGATTCTATTCTATAGGCTTTCCCTGGGTGAGCTCCTCTTCTCCTTCTATAACTTCAGCTACCTGTATTTCATGGGGCTTCCAAATCTACACTTCCAGGCCAGACACCTGGATTATTAGACATTTTCATTGTCTGGATGTCCTGGATCACTTCAGCAGTCTAAACTGAACTTAATCCCCACCCCCAACTTCTGTTTGTCCTACTGTTCTGATTTTGGTTAATGGTGCCACTGGCCATTTAGTTACCCAAGCCAGAGCCTTTCTTCCCTTTTCTTCACCCTCCACCTGCAATCATTTACCAAGTTCCTCTCATAGCCAGATCTTTTTCTCCATCCGCACAGCTACTGTCTTGTTTCAAGCCCTCATCCTTGGGCCTGGACTTTGGCAGTAGTCCTAACTGATATCGCTGCCTCCAATATTCCTTCCGCCAACTCCAATTTATCTTCGCCTAAAGCCTAAAATGCAAACTTCTGTGCTTCAACTGTACCGAATTACTTGCTATTGCTTTGTTCTGTCTACCTTCAGGTATTCCCTTTTCCTGTCACTCCTACCCTGGCTATCAGATTACTGTGTTCTTTAAAAAAAATTACCATGTTGATCATGGGGCCATGTTACTTGACTACTCAGAGCTTTTACTGATAGCTGCTATTTATTGTCTACATGCTAGTATTTAACCTCAAAACAACCCTATCAGGTGGGTATTATTACCCACGTTTCACAGATGAGGAAATCAAAGTTCAAAGAGGTTAACTAATTTGGCCCAAGACCACGCGTCTAGTAACTGGCAGAGACAGAACGTCAAAAGCTTCACATTAGCATTCAAAACCTTTTCTATAACTTTTCAGTCTTCTTTAACCTCACCTCGCAATACTTTTCTACGTGATAAAGACAACAGGCATTGTTCTTGGTTTATAAAGTACTTCCACATGCCTTCCGTTCCAGCCAAACTGCTCCCCTGCCTCCTTGCCTTTGCTGTTGAGTTTTGTTTCAGTTGCCCTTCCTCATCTATTTCACAATCTTGCACATTCTTCAAAGCCCAGCTCATCTCCTCCATGAAACCTTTCCAACCTAAAATCATCCAGACTGCCTTTGAGCTCTGTGCAGCTCTCAGTCAAGAGCAATTTGTGACAGGATCCTCAAATTCATATGTTCACCAAGCACTGTCTGTAGATTAAATAGTGTGTCTTGCACATATATTTACCTGTTTTTCAAAAGGGTGAAGTATTGTTCTCACTGATAAACTGTACTCAGAAAAAAGTGTGTGGCAGAGACCTCTAGTTCCCCCAAAATCCATTCTCCTTTTCCATAATACATACTAGACATGTTGCAATTCAGAATGAAGACTACATTTTCAAGCCCCTTTGAAACTAAATGTGATCATGTAACTGTATTCTAGCCAATAGGATGTAAGCATAAGTTTTGTGTCCTTCTGGAAAGCTGACATTTACAGAGATTCAATAACTGACCCCTAGGTCACAAAGCTAGGAGTTGGCTGAGCCACAGTCAGAACCCTTGGTATTCTGATGCTAACACTCTTATGTGTAAAGAGAGAGAATGTGCCCTCTTTCATTTTTCCTGCTGGCTGGAACGAGGATGTGATGGCTGGGGTTGAAGCAGTCATGTTGGATGATGAGGTGGAAGCTCCAGCTTGGGATAGTAGAGTCACAAGAGAAAAAGGCCCTGGGATCCTGATAATTGGGAAGCTACAATACCAGCAGGGCTTCGAACTGGCTCTTTCCAGTTCAGCCTAGCCCTGCTGGAAACCTAATCTCTTTCTTAGAAAACGAGCAGTGTATGCATTGCACAGCAAGCAGATTTCTTATGCTTCGGATTGTGAGCAGAGCTGGAAACAGCGGTGCCCTGCTCAAAGATGGTGGCCAACTGCGCTGCTTTGAATGTGTGTTCCTTTGCACAGTCCTGCCAATAATCCAATCTCAGGGCTTGCTAGGCCTCTTCCAAGTCTCCCATCCCGGGGCTTCGACCCATAATTTTTCCTGTTCTGGTTATTGTTCCAAATCACCCAAATTGTAAAAATTTGGGGTCTTTTCCAATTTTGTTTACTCAGCCGTAACTGAACTGGTTTGAACTGATTTGAAGCCCAGAATACCAGCCCTGGACTACTTATGGTTACATGAGAGAAATAAACTTCTGTTTTATTTAAATCATGCTATTTTGGTTTTCTGTCATTGGTAGCTGAATCATACACTAAATTTAAGATGCTTGTATATTCATGATAACTTTTTTCATTTTGTACTTCTCAATCAGTGGATCTAAAAGTACAGTGCTATTGTGAATCTCTGCAAAATATTTTAACCTTAACATGAGATTTTCATCCTCAAAAAATGGAATAACTAGATTAAATCATTCTTTTGTCAGGGACACATTGCCTTGTATATGTTTTCACTTTGTGTAAATTTTGTAATTTCTTAAGAAAATTGCTAGCTCCTACAATGTTGGTACTATGTCTCAATACACCTTAATATTTCTGATAGTGTATGGCATAATTCCCAGAATATGTTGTTAAATGATTAACAACATAAATATTGGTCGATGGATATTTTCATAAATAATTAGTGTAATTTGCTTCATTTTAAGGGGGCAGAACTTTGATATATTTTCCACGTGTCTTAAGCACTGTCTTCTGGCATATTTCTACTTTAATGTTTTTATCAATGTTGTGTTTGATGTGGTCCTTGAGCATTCTCTTAGGGAAAATATATTTTAAAAATTTAGTATATTTAGTTCTCCCAATACTTCTCTTGGAGTGGTGTATTTATTTTTAATTATAGAAGCAGTGTATGAATACATTGTTATAAGTAATTCAAATGATGTAAAGTGAATGTTTCCCTTCACTACTTCCCTTAATCTCAAGCCTTTCTCATTGCTTTCAGGTGTGTGTATATGTATATATTTTTTCCCATAAAAACCAAAATATAGACCTACCATGGCAAAAAGACTAGAGTTCAGACAATTTTTTATGATATGCGGGCATTTGATTGTGTGCTAGGTACACGTTGAGAAAAGTTTAAAGTGAGAGTGACTCAAATTTTTCGTCAACATTTAAACAGAATAAATTAGTATTAAAGATTTAAGTACCTTTTTATTATGTGCATTGAAAATAGTTTGAAACTGTGCAAGTAGGTATGTTATGCTTCAAAAAGAAATCTTTGTAGATTAAAAATTCATTGTACATGTAATGATCTATTTTGTCGAAAGCTTTCTGGTATATAAAATCCCAGTTTCATTAACTTTAAAAGAAGATGCCGTAAAAAAAAAAAAAAAGATGATTCTCTTTTAATTTTACCATTAAGAGGGAGTTTTATAGGGTCGCTATGAATCGGAATCGACTTGACAGCAGTGGGCTTGGTTTTGGGTTTAGTTTCAAGAAGGAGCCCTGGTAACACAGTGGCTAAGCACTCTGTTGCTACCTGAAAGGTTGGTGGTTTTCAAACTCACTAGCTCTTCTAGGGAAAAAGATGTGGCAGTCTGCTCCTGTAAAGATTAAAGCCTTGGAAACCCTATGGGGCAGTTTTACTTTGCCCTATGGCGTCGTTATGAGTTGGAATTGACTTGTTGACAGTGGGTTTGGTTTTTTGGTTTTAGTTTTTAACTAATCTTTAATTTGTTCAAATTCATATTGTTATCTGTATAGGTTGGATGAAATTATACTAAACACAAAGGATTTGCCAAGCATGAGGATTTTCTCGTTATTCTAATATATAAAAGATCCCTAATTCCAACTCTTGTGAACCAGACTATTTAGTTATCTGGCCTTTAATGACTTCTTGATGTTTATTTTTTCAAATTGTAAATATGGTCAGCTATGCCTAAATTGGTTGGATGAACTGTGGGAGCACACTCAGGTTGACACTATAGCTGGCTTTATAATGAAATGGTGGAGGACAGGGTCAGGTAGAGGTAGGCACTACTGCTACTCTCCTCCTATTCTCCTTACCTTAAAAGAATGCAGAACTATATGCCAGAATGTTGCAAGGAGGTAACTCGGAAACTGAGATGTGTCCTTCCGGTCCATTGGAAGGTGTTAGACTGGTTGAAATTCTTTCATCCCTGTAGAGAGTCTTGTACTCTGGGTAGGAATAAAATTCTCTGATGTTTTTTGAAACTACAGAAACTACGTTAAAGGGTCCATCAATAAGTTAGTCAGAAAGTATATCATTAAGTAACTACTTGCATTTATTACTGTGTTTTGCACAATTGGAAACCCTGGTGGCATAGTGGTTAAGTGCTACAGGTGCTAACCAGCAATTTGAATCCACCAGGCCCTCCTTGGAAACTCTATGGGGGGCAGTTCTTCTCTGTCCTGTAGGGTCACTATGAGTTGGAATTGACTTGATGGCAGTGGGGTTTTTTTTTTTTTTTGGCTTTTGCACTGTTGGGTACACACAATGGCAGTCACTATTCCCAAAAGTAGTGTACCTTCTGATTGACATATGACCCTTAATATGGAACAGTAAGAAGAGGAACAATTTATATTTGTTTAAATTATAAAGTTTGAAGCAAAAATGCTTTAGAATTTAGAGAAGCCTGCCATATCTTGTTTTTGCCCATAGGTTATAGGAGCCCTGGTGGTGTAGTGGTTAAGAACTCAGCTGCTAACCAAAAGGTCGACAGTTGAAATTCACCGGCTGCTCCTTGGAAACCCTATGGGGCAGTTCTACTTTGTCCTATAGGATCGCTGTGAGTCAGAACTGACTCGATGACACCTAACAACAAGGTGTAGATCTGGAGAAAAAGTGTTAAAGGGTGTGAGATACTTTGTTTTTAATTGGAATATCGGGTTGTAAAGACCTTTGTATAAAGGCTATTTGGCCCTACTGGATTGATTGAAGCCTAATAGGTATAGTTAGAAAGCATAATTAGATAAAAGGGAATCCAGAGCTTCCTTTACCTTCCCAAGGCCCTTGGGTGTTTTTGCCAGGAGAGAGTGAGAATGGAAACCCAGTGGAAAAGTACTCTTGGTTGGTTGTTGCTTGTAATGTGTGATGATAATCTTTGGGAGTAAAAGGAGGAGAGTCCATACTTTTGCTCATTGTTTGGATGATTCATTCTTATCTTCTTCCTTCGTAGACTTCATTCATAAGAAAATATAACTTTGTGAACCAGTGGAAATATAATAAATGGGCTTTCAACTCTTAAATTTCCAAACTGCCCTCGATCTAAGCAGAATCTCTTGTCAACAAGCTGCTTTATGGAGCTTGTTTCAGCTTATGTCCTCTTTTTCTGATGTTTTCCTCTTTTGGTAATCTCTCTACTTTTTATTTCATTGATGTCGTTTTATTAGATGACCAATCTTTTCAAGTTTCAGTGTAATTATTCAAGTAACAAAAATATTGAAAGTACGTACTATCTATGGGCATTGAGAAAAAACAATGAGATTCAACCCTTTTCCTCTAGGAGTTCACAATCTAGTGGGTGAGACATGTAAACAATTATA
Source organism: Loxodonta africana (assembly GCF_030014295.1). Lineage (NCBI taxonomy): Eukaryota > Metazoa > Chordata > Mammalia > Proboscidea > Elephantidae > Loxodonta > Loxodonta africana. The sequence continues at coordinate 50,734,925 of NC_087355.1, read as the reverse complement.
GTATGACGTTATCCACTGCCGTCAAGTCGATTTCGACTCATAGCGACCCTCACAGGACAGAGAAGAACTTGCCCTGTAGGGTTTGCAAGGAGCGACTGGTGGATTCGAACTGCCAAACTTTTGGTTAGCAGCCAAGCTCTTAACCACTGTGCCACCAGGGCTCCAGTATGAAGTTATAAGGGTGACCAGATGACCATTTATCTAGACTTTGGAGAGGAAAAATGATGGATAGGTGAATCGGGAAAATATTTTTCTAGGCAGAATAATCAGCATGTGTACTGTGTAGAAGAACTGTAAGAAATTTGCTATGACTGGAGCGTGGTAGTATGATATGTGGCTGGGCAGGAACCAAATCACATGAGTCATAAACTGTTTTTGTGGTTGAAAATGATTGGGATTGAGGGACAGGTGGGTCTGTTGCATTAATTGAGATGTGGTTTGGAAGACTGATCCATAGGGCAAGTAGGTGCAGAAAGGATGAGGTTTGGCATGTTATGGACAGGAGAGTGAACTAGAGGTCCCAGGAGTCTGACCCTGAGAGGATAGGATCCCAGGGTAATGGCAGAGGATAACTAGATAACAAGGAATTTATTCCAAACCATTTGCCCTCAAGTTAATTCCAACTCATACTGACCCTATAAATGTGTTGCCATCGAGTCGATTCTGACTCATGGCGACCCTACAGGACAGTAGAACAGCCCCATATGGTTTCCAAGGAGTGCCTGCTGGATTCAAACTGCCAACCTTTAGGTTAGCAGCCATAGCTCTTAACCACTATGCCACCAGGGTTTCCTATCCAGCCTATAGGACAGAGTAGAACTGCCCCAGAGGGTTTCTAACCTTTACTGAAGCAGACTGCCAGATTTTTCTCCTGCGGAGCAGCTGGTGGGGTCGAACTGCCAGTCTTTCAGATAGCAAGCAAATGGTTAAACCACTGTGCCACCAGGACTCCTGGAATTTGTTCTAGAGGCACTAATAATGATTTGGGGTATGTCATTTAGTACATAGAAGGCAAAGAAGGCTATCCATGGGGTACAGAGAAACATGATCTTTCTTTCTTGTTTTTTATGCATTTTGTAGTAAGTTGGCAGACATTGGTGTACTTCACCACTAAACACTTCAGCATGAATATCAATAACTAGCTTTCAGTATTTGTTTATCGTTTTTTTGTTGATGTAAAATTTATGCACAGTAAATACACAAACCTGAAGTATACCATTTGATGACTTTTGAAAAATGCATGTAATGATGAAATCCAACCCCCATCAATATATACAATATTTCCATCATCCTAGAAAGATCCTTCAAGCCCCTTGCCAGCTGATTCTTGCCCCTATTCCCCCAAACAACCACTGTCTTAATAGTCTTACCTTAGATTAGTTTTGCTTATTTTTGAGCTTCACATAAATGGAACTGTACAGTTGTTTTTTTTTTTGTGCGAGGCTTCTTTTGCTCAGAATGTTTTTGAGATTCATCCATGTCATTTTGTGATTCCGATGTGTTCGTAACTTTTTTGATTGTTATATAATTTTAATATCAGGTTTTTGCTTGAAATGACTATGTGCAATTTTTAATCAAGACTTTTTAATGGTGATCTGTTAATATTCTTGAGTCATCTCCATTGGTGAGAAACTGTTCACCCAATAAGTGATACAATTTTTTTTAACTATTCTTTTTTTAAATTTATTTTAATTTTATGGAAACCCTGGTGGCATAGTGGGTAAGTGCTATGGCTGCTAACCAAAGGGTCGGCAGTTTGAATCCACCAGGCGCTCCTTGGAAACTCTATGGGGCAGTTCTACTCTGTCCATAGGGTTGCTGAGTCGGAATCGACTTGACGGCACTGGATCTGGTTTGGGTTTGGGTTTAATTTTATCGTGCTTTGGAAACCCTGGTGGTGTAGTGGTTAAGTGCTGCAGCTGCTAACGAAAGGTTTTGCGGTTTGAATCCACCAGGTGCTCCTTGGAAACTCTATAGGGCAGTTCTACTCTGTCCTATAGGGTTGCTATGAGTCGGAATTGACTCGACGGCACTGGGTTTGGTTTTAGTTTTGGCTTTGTGCTTTATGTGAAAGTTTACAGTGCAAATTAGTTTCTCATTCAAAAATTTATACACAAATTGTTTTGTGACATCAGTTGCAGTCCCCATAATGAGTCAACACTCTCCCCCTTTCCACTTTGGGTTCCCCGTGTCCATTCATCCATTAAAATATTCTTTTACAACCATTCTAAATTGCAAGAATTGAAATTAAATTGTAAGATTTAACAGTTCTTCCCTTTTTTCATGATAAATGTAACGTTAAGATCTCTTGGAATAATGCAAATGGATTTATCCTTATCAACTATTTCAAAATAATGAAGCAGTTTTGTATTGCAGAATGCACGCATTTTGGGAGCAATCACCTTGTATCTATTTTGGATACTACTACAAGGATCCATCAGTCATAAGTTACCAACAGACTGAAGTGTCAGATATACGTGAAGACAAAGATTTAGGGCCACCATCCGTAGCTGTGCCTTCCAGTATCTCCCTTCTCCCCTTCTCCCAACCTGGCAGCACTGTGGGCTGTGTACTATGTTTCTTGGACACATTAAATAGAGACTCCCCTGGCAGCATCTTGGGCTGGTGGCATGCTCTGCAGCTAGCTAATAAATCCATGTCTAGGGACTTGAGCAACTGCTTGGCCATGCTCAGTGCCTTTCAGAGAAGTAGTGTGTGTGGGAAGTAGCTCATAAATTGCTGTCTCCAGAGGAGGGAGTTGGGTCTCAGGAGTCCTAAACAAGATTGCTTACAACCAGAGATCACCATCCTTGGAGCTCCAGCCATGCCAGGCTGTGTCTACTTGCCTTGAGGGCTGAAGAGGTCCACTGTCTCTTGGCCCACTGAATCCCACTGGCAGCATACTACCAAGTTCCACTGTATACCTGATGAGGAATCTTTGGTCTAGTGATTACCTTGTTCAAAAAGAAGGAAAGAAAGAATTTATATACATAGCTTAGGAACAGGAAGGAGAAGGAGGTTCATCCTGTTGGTATCATTTCAGGAATATGGGCAGTCCCCGGGTTACGAATGAGATCTGTTTCTGTGTCATAACTCTAGAAGGTGCAAGATATACAAGGAAGGTCTTATAAACAAGGAAGAAAAAATATGATACAGCCGACAAAAACCATAGCCCCAAAAAGAATATAATACATGCCATAAAATAATTACAGTATTGTATAGCTTGTACATTTTAGAGTTAAGAAGCAATTGTAGTTCATCTGGCTGAAAGGTGCAGCAAAATTATTTTTTACGTAGAAGTTCTACCTACCATAATTAGTAAGCACACGTGAACTATTTTGCTTAGGCCTGTTCCAGTAAGAAATGTAAGAAGTTTGGACTAAAAATGGAAAAGTTGACTTCACCTTCGCAGATGGCACACCTGTAACATATGAAAAAACAGGTTTCAAGAGTGTATTCAGTTCTAAAGAAGTGTTCCTACCTTCCATTGCATCATTCAGCAGGAGAATTTGTGTTGCAAATTTTGCAGTCAAGTTCATTGAATGATGTAATGGAGGAATTGATTGTAACTCAGTTTTCTTGTTGATTGTGCACTTAACCATCACCAGTTTACTGGTTTTTTTGAAGATATTACAGTCAAGTATGGAGACTTCATTTTAATTCTGCTTCAGATCAAGTCCTTTGATTTTTTTTTTTTTTTATTAAAGGGTTTTGAGAGCACCAGTTTATAAGATCCTCATTGGTTTATAAGACTGTATTTTCTTACCAATGTGACAAGATGTGTGAACATATTGAAGTAGAAACTGAAGGGGGAAAATAGGCTCATATTTTTAGGCTTCTAATTCCCAACTGCCATTCCCACTCAAGTGAGACAAGAAGGTTGAACAGATGACATTTGGATTCTACACTTCCTGTTGCAGAGCTCTCCTGATCTCAGTAGAATCACAGATATTTAATATTGTTAGAAATTAAGATAATTTCAGAAGAGAAATACAGATTTTGATGTATTTAAATAAAACATTAAAAAAATTAAAAAGTTATTAAAATAACTTTATCTAAATAAAGTATCTATGATTGTCTCTAAGTACAAACCTGAATATGTGACTGAATATCAAGTAAATGCCCTATCAGTGTGGTTTGGTTTTGGGTGGACCTGAGGAAGCTAAAAGCAAACTGCGTACCAAGAAGCTAGAGTAGTGCTACTCAAGGAGGGTCTGTGGACTGGGGCCAGTTTGACAACTATTTCTTATTAGTCAATGATGAGATGTGTTCAAGTTGAGAGGAAATGTTTAGAAACTTTATAGCAATTTGACAGAGTATGTTTATTTATTGAATCTAATAGTAAATTGGGCTTATATTATGTGTATCTTTTATTCTATTTGCTAATAATGCATTTATTGTATTTTAAAAAGCCATTTGTCTGAAATGAATTAGGAAAACAAAGCAAAACAGGTATTTCAACATAGTTTTTGAAAAGCACTGAGGTGGCTTCTCTTAGAAGTGTGAGGCATCAGGAGATGCCTCTGGAAAGGAAATGTACCTGGAAATGAAAATATATGAATTCCAGGATTATCGAGAAATTTCTGGCAATGTGGCTGACCAAATTCTGGGCAGTATTTAGGTCCGCCTTACCGTATGAAATCTATATTCTATTTTATGGCTGAAAATTAAAAAAAAAAAAATAACATTTTAGAAAAGCTAACAAGAGACTATACTTTACTACTGTTATAAATTCCAAATATACTTACCCTTAACATCTGTGGATTTTTGATGATGTGGCCCAGTACTGCAAAATTTTGTCACTCTTATTGTAGCACAATGATTTTTAACTAGGAGATACTAAAAATATTTATTGAATTCAGTTGATTTCTCCTAAGAGTTAATAAAATCTAGGTAGTTCACTAAATAAAGTCCAGAAAATTCAAGTAACTTTGAAAAGTAAAATGATGTATTATTAGCCTTGTAGTTTCCCCTACAGTGTTTTCTGCCTTTTTTTGTTTTATTAGACCTCTGCCAATCAGGACTTTGTTGGAGAATATAGTACTACTAAGATACCACTATAAAGGTAGTAAAACCAAAAAACCAAACCTGTTGCCGTCTAGTCAATTCCAGCTCACAGTGACCCTCTAGGACAGAGTAGAGCTGCCCCATAGGGTTTCCCAGGAGTGGCTGGTGGATTTGAACTGTTCACTTTTTGGTTAATAGCTGAGCTCTTAACCACTGCACCACCGGGGCTCCATTAAGGTAGTAGATTTATTAAATCCTTAGTTATTGTTGTTTTAATCAGTTCAGGTATTTAGTAAATTCATTTATATAAATCCTTATAAGTGATCGTTTATAACTCTGTTCTGACACTGCAATTATTTAAATTACCCCAAACATCTATTTTCCAAAGTAGGTGTTAATGTACTATAGTGTCTTCCTTATAGCACTACACTTAAACAACATTTTAAAAAATTGTCCAGTGTAAGAAGAAAGTAACCAGCCATATGGAAATAATAGCATTGTGTCATATTTTCAACCTTCATATGTGATTTGTAAAATTGAAATGTAATTATGAATAACAAAATAACCACATGTACTGTACAACAGAGTATGCCATAATGTACATTTGACACAATGGAAACAGTTACTAACAAAATAAGGTGTTTTATGATTTGGAAGAGAGATTTTTGTTCTTGGCAGTGCCATTTCAATTTTGCCAATTTTAAAAGTGGCTATGTTGGTGGATGAGATAGCCATGGAAAAAATGTATACAATCTTTATTCATAGAACACATGCATTTCCAAAGTTTCTTCATGCAAAAGTTAAGCAGGACCCAGATTACTAAAATTGTATCTCATTGTGAGGGACAGAGAGTAGATCATTTTCTTAATATATCCATTGGACCATTTAAGAGATTCACATTCTCAATCCCATTTTAACCCTAAACACTGTTTCTATCTTTATTGACTCTGTCTTATTTTTATGAAATACATATTTCTAATAAGTCTGTGAGGGTAATGTACCATGTGTAGTGTTATTTTGTATTAACGTTTCATTTAAATGTTGTGCTGCACTTTTTCCTGTGTTCTATTTTTCGCCTAGACAATGTCTCAAGAATATATGCCTTTCTTTCTTATTTCTTCCTTCCTGAGGTTTCACTGTTGACTGACTGAAGATTTGAAGATCTACATTATAACCAATTTATAGTAGAATTAGAAAATAATATATGCATAAGCACCTTTTAAAACATATTAGCATAAGCATAATACTGTGTTTTATGTTTTTGCAGGAAGATTCTTTGGCAACAGATAATTTTCTCGTGGACTACTTTAATGAATTCCTAAGCCTTTCAGTGAGTGTATTATTATGTTCTGTTAAATATATTATCAAAGCAAAATATTTCAATTACCAGATTAATTATCTTATGAGACAAATTTATTAGAGATAACATTTTTTAAAAATGTTAAAGCATTCAGGTAAAATTCGTATCTTTATATAGAGTTATCATTTGGGCTTGAATTTGAAATTATTCTGTTGACAAAAACAGGAATTTCCCTAACATCAAAAAGCATTCTGTAAAAAATTTGATACCATTGAATTTGGTATCATGTTAGGTTTTGGACAGTTGTTGAGGACAAAATGTCAAAGTCAAGAAACTAAATTTCTTCTAGACAATTAGGGTCATCTTCTTGGACAGATATTAAAGTGGAATTGGTGTTATGGCAAATAGAGTTTTATGTCAATAGTAAGTAAGACTCAGAACACTGTTGTTGGTGTATTTTAGGTAGGTGTCAAATAATAGATTTTAAGTTTTAGACAGAAGTAGCTGATGAAGTAAGTATTGAAGGGTTTGGGAAAAATGAAACGAGCTCATAGAAAGATATTGTATGAAAATAAACTTAATCAGAAATGGAAGTTAAAAGAAAATTGGGTAAGAAAAAGTTTTGATAAGTGATTTTATTTATTTAAAACTTTTTTATTGTGATGATACTATGTACAACAGAACATTTGCCAATTCAATTTCTACGTGTATAATTTGGTGACATTGATTCTGTCCTGCATATTTTTCAACCATTATCACTGTTCTTTTCCAAATTATTCTTCTACCATTTACATAAACTCAATGGCGTATAAGCAAAAAGTTCCCTCCCCCCATCCACTAATAATCTTTGATTTCTATATATTTCCTTATTTCATATAAGTGAGATCATACAGTATTTGTCCTTTTGTGACTGAAAAAGTCACAAGTGATTTTAAAGGAAGCAGACCATTACATGTGAATTCTCTTAAAGCCTAACTATTAAAAATGTCTTTTGAAGGAAAAGTACTTATTTAGTACTTTCTTTTCTAGATAGTTTTTGTATTTATGTACCTGTGTATGTATATATGCTTGCTCTGTGATTTTTTTTTTTTTTTCCTAAAAGAATTTCAGATGCCCGGAATCGACTTGACGGCAGTGAGTTTGTTTCGTTTTGGTTTTCTCCCATTTGGCACTGCTAGGTCTCTGAGACCTTCTCGGGGGTTAGTTTGAGACATGAAGCCACCCTGTTCCTTTCTAGAAATAGGCCTGAGTGACACATACAGGATACCCCAGGGTGCTCTCGTTTGATGTGACTTTTCAACTTTTACATCCAATTCTACAGTAAAACCTGTGAAAGCCGGAAACAATGTAAGACGAAAACCTGTCAGAGAAGGAAAACTAAAAAATTTTCCACTAATAGAAAGTAATAGAAAAGTGGTAAGACTGTCAAAGGCAGAAAACTTGCAAGACCAGGAAAAACAAGGCAGTCCCGTTGAGTTTGGGCTCTCACAGGTTTCACTGTATATAATGAAAAACCCAGCAACATCATAAAATTGTCAGAAGTTTGCACTTTCAGATTACGCAGTCTTCACTCTGGGCGCTGCACCTCCGTTCTTTGTTCAAAATGTATTTTTGTGAAATTTTGAAAAGAAAATCTCTAAATGGGGTCTTATTTCAGTTTCTCAAGATTTAAATTTCAGTATCTCAAGATTTGTGATTATCTTGACTTTTATTTGCTCAAGAAAATAAATTCACTTGCCTAACTTTTTTAAAAATTGATTTTAAATTATAGACTATAACCACAGTATAGAAAAAAAATGACAAAAAATGAGAAAAATTCAGCCATAATCCTGCTATCCAGTCAGAGTAACCGTTACCATTTTGTGGTTTTCTGCCAGGCTTTAGGTGAAATGACAGTGTGTGATTTCTGTTGAATTCTGTCTATGTAGCCGTGTTTTTCATCCCTCCCCAGCAGACATCTGAAGTTTCATGTGTAGCTCATGGCCTGCCTGGGCTGTGTTTCCCTCTTTGTGTCTCTCCAAATTTTTCTGCTTTTTCTTGCTCTTTTCTTTGAGCTGCTTTTGCATCAATATTTAGTACCACACAGTCTACCCATTAATTAGCCATTCTCCAGTCTTGTGAAATGTCATAAGACTGGAGAAGTGCCAGTGTTGTCACAGGTTTTCAGAAAGACTTTGGGGGCAGGGAGGAAAAGGAATGATGGATTCTCAAATCATGTGCCTGGCAACATTCCAGAACAGATTAGTTGTATTTGGTTTATGAGTGCTTAGCTAAGACTTAGAAGCCAGAATGAGTTTTCTGAGAATAAGTAGGCCAAACTAGTCTCTTTTTTTATAGTTATAAACTGGTATTTTAGGAGGAATCATAAATAAATATACATTAATATTACGATTTCAATAAAGTATAATACGTTGAATCATGTCTTTGTCATTACGCTAAGAATAACATCTTTATTTAAGAATAAAATCTAAAGTCATATGTCATTTGGTTCTTGCCTACCTCTTTATCTTTTTCTTCCCTTTCTTCCCCTTGTTATTTCTTTTCCAGTCAGACTGGCCTTCTTCATATTTCTCAAACATGAATATGCCAGGTATATTCAGGGCCTTTCAGCCTGAAATACTCTTCCCTGAGATATTTGTGTAACTTTCTTCCTGACTTAAATCACTTCTGTTCAGAAAGCTTTTCCTAACAGCCCTATCTAAAATAATACCCCCAACACATGTTCCACTTTTGCTGCTTTATTTATCTCCAAAGCCCTTATGATTATCTGTGAAATTAGTTTTCAAATATTTGAAGTCCTTCACTAACCATAACCAGTAAGGGTTGACTCATACTAGCCTACAGATTGAAGTTCACATTTCTTAGTATGGAATTCAAATCTCTTTGCAGTTTGGCCTCAGTCTAACCTTCCTAGCTTTGTCTCTGGCTTTATACTACTTGTGCTACCCTGCGTACTCTTCCCTGTCTCCCCTATCTCCCTGGCCCACCTTAACCGCATGTATTCTTTCTGTGCTCAAAAAAACAAAAAACTGTTCCTGTCAAGTCAATTCCAACTCATAGCAGCCCTATAGGACAGAGGAGAATTACCCCATAGAATTTCCAAGGAGTACCTGGTAGATTTGAACTGCCTACCTTTTGGTTAGTGGCCATAGCTCTTAACCACTATGCCACCAGGGTTTCCTGTGCTCAAGTCTTAGTATAATGGCTAGCAACTGAAGTCAGAATGCCTCCACTCATTACCTGTGTGATCTTAGAAAAATTACTTAATCCCTCCATTTCCTTTTCTGTGTAAACAAGATAACAACTGTCTTACAAGATTGTCATGAAATGAATTAATGTATATTAAGTGACTGGCACAGAGTAAGTGCTTCTGTTTCCTTCTCCTTCCTTAACTAGACCATCTCAAGTTCCATTCCTGAAACATAATGAGCAATCACTCTTTAACTGAATTGGTTGGTGGGTCATTGTCAATCTACAGGGTAATCTGTGCCACACAAATCTGTCGTTAACTTTGACTTTTTTATTATTTTTGTTGGAGACTTGGATGAAAAGTCAGAGGTGAACCAGTGTTTTCTACCTTAAGGCCGCTCAGAAAGTGACAAGGCCAACCCAGGTCCACATATCTCTAAAGCCTTTAATTGTCTTACTATACTATGTTGACTATAGAATGAACAGTAGACACAAAGCTGAGAGGAATAAACTGATCATTTGGATTACAGAATCTGATCTCATTATTATCTTGAGAGGCAGAAATGGGCTAAAACAAATAAAGCTAAGGTGTTTTTGGGTACATTAGTAGTATAGTCAAAATCAAGAAAAATATTAGTCTGGCACATAGAAGGCACTTAATAAATATTTTTTTTAAATCGAATTGAATTGTCAGACCACATTTGGAATATTGTGTTTTCCATTCTTGGTGACATATATTAAGTGTTGCTCTGCCAAACCAGACTCAGGGAGGCTCAGCCAATGAGTGCTCTGAAAACCATGCCAGAACAACAATGGTTGAAAGAAGTGTGCGTATTTAACGTGGCTTGGGAATGGATGATAGTGGTGGAATGGAGTAGCTGTTTTCAAATACTTGAAGATCTGATTGAGGAAGAGGGGTGCTAATGGATTGAATTATGTACACCCAAAATACGTGTTGTAAATCCTAACCTTTATGCTCATGGTTATAATTCCATTTAAGAGTGGGTTGTCTTTGTTATATTAATGAGGCAGGGTAAGTATAGGGTGTATTTTGAGTCAGTCTCTTGAGATATAAAAGTGATTAAACAAACGAGCAGAATCAGAGTTGGGGAGAGATGCCAAGTCACATGAAGATTGCCCAGGAGCAGAAGCTTAGAAACACAAGGACTTCCTTCAGAGCTAACAGAGAAAGACTTCCCCTTGAGCCTACACTCTGTGAATTCAGACTTCCAGCCTCCTAAACTGTGAGAAAATAAATTTGTTTGTTAAAGCCATCCATTTGTGACATTTCTATTATAGCAGCACTAGAAAACTAAGAAAAGGGGTAATGTACTCTGTGAAGCTAGAGGGCGTAACCTGGGCCAGAGTTTATAAAGGAACTGATTTTCACTCAATAGAAGAAAGAACTTTAAAGTTTGTTTTCTAACAATAGAATGGGCATCTTGTAAAGGAGTAAACTCCCAGTGATTGGAGGCATTCAAGTAGAAACTAGGAAACTGTCTTCCAGGGATGTTGTAGAGGGAATATATGCATTGTTTGGGGAATTGGACTTTTTGAACCAAAGAAAATTTGATTAATTTCTTCTTCTCTGTTTATTTTATTTCAGGAGCTACATTGTAAATTTCTTGGGGGCCAGGATAAGCCTGTTTCTTCTGTATCTCTCAAAGCTTCTTGAGGATTATTCTGTTTTTATTTCTGCATCTTCCGTATAACATTCTTGAAATAAACAAACCTTCTAATCTTCTTTTCTTCCACCTTCCCTCCTCTCCCACGCTTACCCTCCATCAAGAACAATGAGAGTGTACATATACAATCATAATATTCTTGATCTAAAAGGGCCCTTAAAAAAAACCCAAGCCAAACCCATTGCCATCCGGTCAATTCTGACTCATAGCATCCTGTAGGACAGAGTAGAGCTGTCACATAGGGTTTCCATGGAGTACCTGGTAGATTCAGACTGCCAGCCTTTGGTTAGCAGCTGTAGCTCTTAACCACTATGCCACCAAGGTTTCCAAATGACCCTTGGGTCATCTAGATCTCTGAAACTTCCACATCTGTAGTGACATGTTCAAGTTCCCATAAGTGAATTGTGGCAGAAATGGGCCTAGGAATCGTGCTTTCTGGCTCTTACACCATTTCTTTCCATTACACCACCTCCCTTGGGACATACTTTAAGATCCAAAAATTGATGGCTGGTAGCCTGCCTCCGTGTTATTTTTCGATGAGGGGAATCCAGGACAGTTGCCGCTATTATAAATGATTATGGCACTTTCCAAATCCTAGCTTTCATAACTTCATTTTGTTTGTTCTTGTGCCAAGTTCACATTCAGATATTGTTTTCATTTGGTGTCTGGGAGGTTTTTTTGCTGTCAACTCTTTATGGACAAGTGTTTGCTTATTAAGTTTTCTTCTGTGCTATAGTGTGAAAACATTTTTTTTTTTCCTTTTGGTTTTGTTTTGTGTGTTTTATGCTCAGTGCTGTTGTGGGATTGAGTAGATGAGCCCACATACAGATTTAGGTTGGTCCTCTGTGGGTGGTTTAGAATGTTTGTGACATTTATGGTTTGCAGAAGCCAAAGGGGTGGCCTGTTCTATACCCTCTTTGCAAAGATAGGTATGTCATGTGTTTGCCAGACCATGCTTAGCTATGTGACTTTGGAATTTTACCATAACTTCTTTTTTTGGACTGATTTGCCACACTTTTTTTTTTTTTAATCTGTTAACTATTATAATTTCTTGCAGCTTTATAAAGGAGTTATATGCTAGATTGATTGTTGAGTAAGGCGGGAGGGGAGAGAGAGAAAGTATAAGTTTGGGAAATGAGTAGGAAGAAGAGCATGGGTCATCCCTTGCTAAAATTCAGTACTCAGAGATTGATTTTAAAAGATGTTGCTAGAGCTCTAGGTAGTTCTGCTGAGTTCCATGTTTGTGTAAACACTGTGGGTGTTTTGATAAGCCTTGTAACTCAAACATAAAGCAGTCACATTACCTAACATGACTCATTTTACTAAGGATATTTTCTGTGCATGTGTGGTGCATTATTTCTTCCATCCTGTTGGTGAATATGTCCAGTAAATAGTTTATGACATCTAAAATGACACTAAAACTTAGATTAGAGTAAGTTGTTATTGGTAACTGACTTGTTATATTCAAGCAGTCAGATGTTTTTCATTCACTGACTAGGATGCATGTTGAAAATATAGTTTTGGAGCTCAATTAGTAGAGACAGAGTTGGAGCAGAGATGAGCATGTATTAAATTAACCTAGTCATTAGTTTTTAATTTAAATACTGTTCAGCTAAATAATTTGGCACCCAGTAAGTTTCAGTGGTGCAGGGCTGGCAGTTTAAACACATCACTAATTATTCACAGGTTTTTTCCCCCCCCCCCTTTTCAAAGAGATGTGGAACCAGCAATTTATTGTGGTAAAAATATTTTCATGCACTTGCTTTTTCTGTGAAAACATTTTTCACACATGGATGACTGGTACTACAAAGTTAGCTTTCACCACCTTCAGGTCAGTTCGTTTTAGAACATTTGGAAAATGATACCCTTGAAATAAGAAAATTAAGAAAGGGAAAGAGCAGTCTCTAACAGTTTGTGGAAGATCGGGTTTGAGGCTCAAACTGAAGATTTTTCCTGTCATACGATTGAAAGCTGAGCATTCTTTAAATCAGCCTACTCAGCTTTCTGGGGGAAAGATTTCCTACATCGCTCCTTTCTGTCTCCTCCACCCCATGTGTCTTTTATTGTAACATACTAAACTGACTTCAGGAGCTTTGTAGATAAGCTTAGAAATAGTAAAAATAAAATAAAATAAAGGACTCAATATATGAGAGAGTTTCTTTTTAATCAGGCAACAGGAATTTAGATAATAATGAAAGACCCCAGTTCTTTCTCCTGTGTATAGACCATAGAATCGACTCGACGGCGCTGGGTTTATAGACCATGGATGGCCACCACCGCCACACATGTGACTACATTTGAAAGTCAGCACAAAGTAACGGAAAGAATGTGGGCTTTGAAGTTTGTCTTAACCAGGATTTTGCCTCTCCCAAGCTAAAAACTCTTCAAAGGCTCCCCATCATTCTAGAGCACTGAATCTCAAACTTGAGCATTCATCAGAATCACCTGAGGGCTTGTTAAACACTGATTGCTGGGCCCTACCCCCTTGGTTTCTGATTCTAGGGAATCAGAGAAAACAAACAAACAAACAAACCCACTGCTGGGGAGTCAGTTGTATTGCACAGTGACCCGACAGGGTTTCCAAGGCTGTAAATCTTTATAGAAGCAGACTGCCACGTCTTTCTCCCCTGGAGGGGCTGGGGTTTCAAACTGCTGACCTTTCAGTTAGCAGCAAGAGCTTTAACCACTGTACCACCGGGGCTCCTAGGGAGGGGCTTGGGAATTGCATTTCTGACAGGTTCTTGGGTGATGCTGGTGCAGCTGGTCCAGGGACCACACATGAGAACTGATTCTAGAGAATAAATTGAGATTTATAGCATATGATAGAAAGAAGATTTTTGCTGAACAATTCCTCTGCCTTTTTCTCCAGGCTCATCTCCTGCTGTTCTTCCCTCAAATATTCAGCATCAACAGTGTCAGACTGGTGCCCTGTCGATTTGTGCTGCTGTATCTTGATGCAATTGCTGCTGCTTTTGCTGAATTCCCTTCTCTCCTTTGTCTGCCTGATGAATGCTTGCTCATTCTTCAAGACCTAACTCTAGAATCCCACGTTCTGTATACGTCTTCCTTAATTCCCTGAAGATAGTTAATGAATCCTTCCATGCCATCACTCTACTTTGTACATACCCCTATTGTACTTATTAGGAGTTAAATTGGAGTTGCAATATACAGGTAGTCCCTGACTTATTACATATTCGGGCTATGATGAACTGCAGTTATGACTGTCCGTTTTTTTTGGCACGTCTTATCATTAGTAATGTGTACTGCATACATTGTTGCAGTGTGTAACTTGCTGATGTTATCATTCTCAGATGTTCACTTGCAGATGTTCAATTTTAGGATTTATTGTTCAAAACACTGCTGTATAGCAGGCTATGGTATGGCCTGGTCTGTAATGAAGTCGGTATCAGTGTTAGTAATCCTAACGAATGGAAAGTTGGCCAGTGTTCAACTATAACAACATATGACAATTGAACTGCGCACATGTCCAACAGCTGTTACAACTCTGACTTCATTGTGACACTGACATTGTAGACCAAGCCTATAGCGTGATCTTATTCAGTGTTTTGTACCGTAAGAAGCATCGGTGGTTAATCTGAAGCTGAGTTGTTCAGGTTTCTCTAATGGTAACACCTGTGCTGCGTATACCTCCAACACTATATCTAGCAAAAGAAGTCATGCCACCAAAAGTCCCAATCCAAAAAAGAAGGCAAGGAAGGCTCTAGACATGGATGTCAAAATGAAGATCATTAAGGTCTGTGATAATGGAAAGAAAGTCAGCAAAACATTACATGAGGAAAGACTGTCTCATTTTGATAATCATTAATTATAAGAATTGGATTTTGGAGGCAGTTAAAGGAGCAATTATCATAAAATTGACCATTTTAACAAAGAAGAGGCAAGGGCCAATCCATGAGATGGAGAAGCTGTTTTGATGATTTGGATAGAAGACCAAACCCAGAAGAGGGTTCTTGTGAGTTTACTGACAGTTCAAATGAAAGCACGCAACCTTTTGGAAACCTGAAGGAACAGCAGGAAGACTACTGCAAGGACTTTAATGCCAGCAAGGGCTGGTTTCATCACTTTAAATGTAGGTTTGGCTTGCATAACGCGCATGTAACTGGAGAAGCAGGAAGTGCTGATATTGAAGCTGCTGAGCAAGTCAAAGATGAGCTGGACGAGATAATACAGGATGAAGAATATTTACCAGAGCAGATTTTCATTGTGAATGAAACAGGCTTGCTTCGGAAAAGGATGCCAGAATAGACCTATATTCATAAAGAGGCGAAATCGATGACTGGTTTTAAGGCTGCTTGGAGGATATGCTGCTGGATTTATAAAGATACTGATAATAAAAGGCAATAATAATGAAAACTAGAAAAAAAAATAGGTATTCGACTTAGAACCAACTTAAGACAGAGTTATTGGAACGGAACGCTGTTGTAAGTCAAGGACTACCTTACATGCATCACTACACAAATTGAACTATCAGCGTTCTACAGAGAGAGCAAGGGTGACTTTAAAGAGTGAGGATGATTTTATCTGTCATATACCACTCCATGTATATGACAGATAAAATCATTCTCACTCTTTAAGTCATACCACTCCATGTGGCAACCCTGGTGGTGTAGTGGTTAAGTGCTACAGCTGTGAACCAAAGGGTCGGCAGTTTGAACCCGCAAGGCACTCCTTGGAAACTCTATGGGGCAGTTCTACTCTGTCGTGTAGGGTCGCTATGAGTCGGAATCAACTCGACGGCACTGGGTTTGGTTTTTTTGGTTATACCACTCCATGTATGTGTGCCCTGGAGTGGGTTTGAGGTGGAAGATGAGAATCTGCCCTTCTCTCAGTCAGTCTCATCCTGTAGCTCATAGTGTAGTCATCTCATCATACTGATGATTTTAGGGTGTAAATATACTTTTTTGTGTGTGTATGCAACATGAGCTTTAAACACAAACCCACCACTTTATCTGATCCCTAGCTGAAGTATCAATTACTCATTTCAATGCCGGAGGAAAAACTGACTGTGATCAACTTTTTGAGAGACAGGACAGCATTGTACTTTATGGGTGCTTTCAAGGATTTTAAGAGATAATTTTGACTAATTGTGATTCTCATGTGCTGACTTTAGGGTCCACTCCTCACATAGAATGGGTTTTTATTGTCCATGTTATTTACTTTCTTCCTCTGTTAGGTCGTACGTACTCTGATGACAGGATCTGTGTCTCACTCATTTCAGTTAGGGCTTGGTGGGGGATGCTCTGGGTTGGCTCAGCCAGGATAGCAATATGCCATTCATTAGGATATCTCAGTTAAGAAGGATTCAATAAATACTTACTGAATAAATGAATGAATTAACAAAGAACAGTAGAGTGGGATGATCTTACTAGAGAGTGGCCTCTCGTTTCCTTCATGGGATGATGGAGTATCCAACAAGGGAGGCACCTTGGGATTGTCTAGTTAGAACCATCTTTTACTGATACATCTCAGAGAGGCAAAGTAAATTACCCAGCATTTCTTCCATTTGATCATTCTGTTTATCCTTCTCTGGATAGCTTCTCTTTTAGCCAAATTCCCTTTAAAGTATGATAATTAGACTAGACATAATGGTCTAGTATCACTACTGTTGTTATTTACGGACAGATTCCCCGTTAGCCCTTGCATGTTACACAAATTTTAATTTTTTTCAGTATTTTGTATTTTCAGTATTTCTATTCATCATAGACAAATAATGAATGATCAAGTACTTATTCCTCCAAGGGCAGAAATAATGTTTTATTTATCTTCGTTTCCTCTATACTTAGGGCAGTAATTGGCACTTGAGCATTGAAAATTTTGTTGTTTTTGAAATGAACTGGGAGAAGCTTTGAATCTGTTAGCTGCCACTTTCATAATCTTAGAGTCACAGTGCTCCTAAGGACCTTCAGAGATTTACTCTAACTCACAGTTTTTGAATAGGAAAATACCTATTTACCCTAGGCAAAGACTTCATCCCATTTTAATTAATTCCACAGAGGGAAATTCCAAAATTTAAGTAAATATAAATGTTTTAGCATATCATACATTTACATTTCTTTTATTAGTAGGAACATTTTGTGTCATTTTATCATGAACACAATTTTAATTTCCCTTTTATTCTTTTTTCTGTGCGTCTTTTGTAAAATACTTCTTTTAGACCAGTTGCTCTTCTCACTTTTGTGTACTTACATCCTTCAGCTTTTCTGCCTTTTTCTCCACTTAACTTGGTTCAGAGTTCAAGTTTTTTTTCAAGTGCATATGAGAAGCAGAACTTAAATTACATGGGGAGCCATAGCTACAGAGGAGTGGGAGAAATGTAGCTTTTAGTTTTCAGCCTGTGCATTTCCGGAGGTTGGTATAGACTCCGATTGATCTGGTCTGCAGCATCCACCACATGCTGTAGCCTCTTGGCTCTGACTAGCTTTCAAGCAGTTTGGTAGTCACAGACCCAGGGTTTTGTAGTAACCTCACTGGGGGACTTGGTGCAAAACCATGAGGAAATCATTCAACGTTTCTCAGCTGCCGTTTCACTTTCTAAGTTGAAAAATCAAAGTAATTGCTAACCTAAACCCTGCCCTGGCGTCTGTGCATGTTGGAGACAGTGCCCCATCCAGAGAGTTAATAATTACCACATTAAACCTGGCTACGGTAACATTAGGTTTGAGCTATCTGAGTGTGGCGATAGTTGTGTCTGTGGTGTGTGAGCAGTCTACCTTACCAGCAGCAGACAAACAGTGCATCTATACTGCTACCAGGAGAGTCTTCCTAAAAAACAAATATGACTATGGCATCCCTTACTTAGGATTTCCTATGCCTCCCAATTTCCCAGAGGATCAAGATAAAGCCAGTACTTCTTAAATGGTATGCAAAGCCTTTTTTTTAACCTGACCTACCTGAAGTCTTTCCCCTCTGTTCCTTAAACTTTCTATTCCAACTGCATTAAACTGTTTATAGTTACCCACATATACCATGTTGCCTCATGCCTCTGTGCCTTTACTAGTAAAACCAGAATGGCTAAGAGCACAGGCTTTGGGATGAGTACCTTGGGTTTGAATCCCAGCTCCACTAACTTCATAGGTTTATTGCTTAGCACAGTACCTGGCATGGAGTAAGTGGCCAGTACGTGCTAGTTTTAGCATATGTGAGGAAATATAGTAAAGAAGGAGAAATGGGGTATCTTAGGGACCATACTGATTTCTTACAGCCCTGAGCTAGCACTTTATGGAGTCCCTGAATGGTACAAACCGTTCATGTGCTCGGCTGCTAACTAAAAGGTTGGAGGTTTGAATCCACTCAGAGGCACTTTGGAAGAAAGCCTTGATGATCTACTTCTGAAAAATCAGCCACTGAAAACCCTTTGGAGAACAGTTCTACTCTGATACATATGGGATCACCCACCACAAGTCAGAATTGACTCAATGGCAACTGGCTTAAGATTTGTTACTGAGAGTCTCAGAGTACGACAGGCCTCTTAAAAATTTTTGCATGAGTATTTTTTACTTCATTAGCAGGAAAGATTTTTTTAGTCCATAGTACTAACTGACATTCTTTACTTTGGATTATCACAACTTTGTGTTATTTTGGCTATCAGGTTTGAGGGTAGGAGGCAGCAAGAAGAACAAAAAATCATTAAATAAAGGTGAAGCTTGTTCCCTGGTTCCATGAACTCATAAATCATTTCCAGATGGTCTTTCACATTATATTGATCCATTCTCACCATCCCAGTTAATATTTGATGTCCATTCCCTACCAAGTTTAATTTGGTTCTTTTCCCCAACCAGATGAATCTGGACTCTTGTTGTCAGCAGATCCATTTATCCCTACTGTTTAGTCTAGTGATAGTGTGATTCAGGGATAATATTTTATGACATTTAGGTAAGTGGCGACTGTTGGAATCTATGTTTGAAAGGCAGATGCAGTGGGCAACCAATGAAATATATTTATTGAAGAAACCTTGTACACAATTTACTGCTAAGTTTTGCTGCTTATTCATTGAGCTATACTTGTCATTTTGAGGGGAGATCTTATCCCTGAGACCTTTTAGACTATGGACTGACATTCATCTTGAACTCTATTGTCTGTACACTTTGAATTCCTTGGAATGGGTAACAGCCAGACTTAAGAGATCTAGTATTATCTGACATGAAATATATATATATACGTATATAATTTCTAGCTCCAACTTTAAAATGACATCCTGCCATTTATTAAATTGTAACTGTATTATATCTGGCAATACCTTAGTAAAATTTGAAAGAATTAGTGCTTTCCCTAGGACTGATCCAAGAAGAAGAGTTTAGTGTCTTCTACCACCTAGCTAAACATGTTTAAATTAATCTACCTGTAGGCAGTTCTCCAAGGAGCCCTGGTGGTACAGTGGTTAAAGTGCTTGGCTGCTAACTGAAAGGTCAATGATTCCAACCCACAAGTCTCTCTGTGGGAGAAAGATGTGGCAGCCTTGGGCACTCTATGGAGCAGTTCTACTCTGTCCTGTATGGTTGCTATGAGTCAGAATTGACTTGACAGCAGTTTTTTTTTTTTTTTTTTGGTAGGCAGTTAACTGAAGGTACCCTAAAATAACTTCATATTCTGTAAGAAGAACCCGATTCTAGAGTTGGAGGCCAAAATGGGAAAAGATATAGCCCATCCATCTGCATAACAATTTATTTGCCGTTATGGAGGTGAAAGCCCCAAAGACGTTCAGTGACTTACCCAAAGTCACAGAGCTACTATTTGGCAAGTTGGCATTCAAACTCAGATCTCCTGACTTAGTTCTCTTTCTACTACATCATGCTGTTGTACATGAACTGGCTCTAAATAAAAGTTGGCAGCATTTAGTAATTACTGAGAAAAGCTCAGAATGTTATTCTCTTTCACTCTTTTTTTGTCACACTGAGAGGAATGGTGTTGAAATAACATTAAATGAAGAACACATTGAACTTAATTTTCTCCTTTTGGGTAGTGGAGACTGTTAGTTTTCATGGCTCCTGGGAGGAGCCATGAAAACTAACAGTCATTTTAGTTACTCATCCTTCCCTAGTAATTCACCTCCTTCTAAGAGGATTACCTGCTAAATATCAGGTATCTCTCTCTCTCCAGTTTGAAAGAACCACAGAGATAAAATGTTTATACAAAGAGAATTTCTGCCATAATATACCTTGACAGTTATCTCATGGGAGAAGTACATTGGGAAGGAAGGATTCATTGGTTCCCTTACCTCTAAAAACCAAAAAACCAAACCCATTGCCGTCGAGGCAATTCTGACTTATGGTGACCCTATAGGACAGAGTAGAACTGCCCCATAGGGTTTCTAAGGAGCAGTTGGTGGATTCCAACTGCCAACCTTTTTGGTTAGCAGCTGAGCTCTTAACTACTGCACCACCAAGGGATTTTAAAGCTTTTAAAAAGGAAGAGGGACTGATTAAGAACCTGAAATCCTGTGTGTTTATATATGCAGATATGTAAGTATCAAGGCTTCTTAGAGACAGTTTTTTATTTTTTTAAACTTTAAGACTATTTCCACACATTTATTTTACAGACCTTCTCAGAAGCAATTAGATTTAATGCAGATTATGGAGTTTTTGAAGTAGTTAACAATGCTCCACAGCTTCTGGAAAAACAACTGAAAAAAGTTCTGCAAAACCAACAGCCTCGAAATCCCATCTATGATGTCATAAGGAAAGGAAAGAATGATGTTAAACCTGCTCAAATGAATGCTTCCTTGGAAGATGAGACCATTAACATCAACTACAATGTTATGGTAAGAAAATATATTTGAGTTTATATTTTGCTAGATAAATAAAGCATTTGTTGAGATTAACATGAGGTTCCTTGGGCTTCACTTTCTGAAATGTGATTGTATTAAGTTTTATTATACTTACACGTACCATTTGTTAGATGCTGTAGCATCTGTTCAGATCTAACGGCCAGTTCAGTCTAGCAGCTCTGTTGATGTTTATCAGTATGAAAAGACTTCACATATTTTGAATAGTTAGAATATCAAGTTAATTTTGGGCAATATAAACACATATATCCCCTACTTTAAGTTCAGTTGCATTGTAGAAAATGTGGGTATACAGTGAATTTATTTAAGTTTTAGATCAATTCTTTTGTGCAGTTGGGAACTGAGATATCTCACCCTTAAGTTACATCATGTGGCTCTGACCTCCTAGACCTTAAAATTCTACTCTCAGTTTCTGGATCTTGTCTCCTTAGCATGATGTCAGGAGATCTGGGTTCTAATATTGGCTCTTCAACTTACTAGCTTGGTGTACTTGGACAAGTCACTTTGATGAATTTCATTTTCGTCATCTGTCAAATGATACCTTCCCTACCTACTACTTATATTTGTTATATGGATCAAATGAAATTAATAATGGATGTTTAATAGTAGTATTTTCCATTGACTTAAAATGCCTGATAGAATTGTACTAAAATAAGACAGTTAAGACATAGCTCTACTCCAGCCTGAAAGTTCCTCAGTTCTTCTGTTGTTGAATTCAAATATATTTCTATCTTTGCTGTTTACTTCCATCAAATTAATTATTTTAGCAAAAGGATTAGGTCAAAACCTTAGGAATGTTTCCATTCTGGGACATTTTAATATATAAGATTAAGGGAGCTGTTTTTCTTTTGGTAAAATGATAATGACCTATCTCATAGTCATTATCATTAGTAGATATTACTGGAAATCTTATTTTGTTGACAAAAAAAGCAATCACTTGATTTGTTTATTTCATATAGTTTGATATAAAATTGAAAGTAATTGAAAGTCTAATACTTATCTTGCCTCAAAATTAATAACCTTTAGTTGCCTGTATGAAAAGAAGTTATAGAAAGTGTATTCACTGAAATCTAGAAATTTAGGTTATTGATATGGGAGTTGTAAGCATTTTGAGGGCAGGAGATCAGTGTCTGTGTTGTTTGCCAGTGAACCACCAACACTCAGCACACAGCCAGCCACTTAGTGGGCATTTGAAAGTATTATCCAAATTGTACTGAGTTCATAAAGTTTTATATCATATATTTATTTATTTAATCAACAAGTAATTTATTGTGTACCTGCTGTGTTGTAGATATTGTGTTACCCACCCAGTGCCGTCGAGTCGATTCTGACTCATAGCGACATATTGTGTTAGACATTAAAAATACATCAGAGAATAAGATATGGCCACTGTCCGTGGTGAACTTACAGAGGAAACACTATATTTAAAGGAGTAGTTTACATAGGATAAAAATTGGCTTTCAGATCAAGAGAAGAAAATTATGATTGATATAAAACTGAAAAATCCAATAATTACAGCATCCAAAAACTATTTCACTTACATACTGGTTTTAAAATCCTAATAAAATATTATTAAATACAATTCAGCAGTATGTTAAAAGAAAGATATGTCAAAATCAAATGTAATCCAGGAAGGCAGGGATGGTTCAACAGTAGGAAATATTTTAATATAATACACCATATAAAGAGATGAAAGTAGAGAATCCATATGCCATAATTAATATCAATAAATGCCAAAAGACATTCAGCAAAATTCAACTAAGCAGCAGAACATATCTCACAGTTGTACTCAATAGGTCTTTGTGACTGTCATGTTTGCCACCTGTCTCAGGGTTTAGGCCTAAACTGCCTGATGGGACATCTTGCCATTCTGGGTCCAATTAAGAGATGGCCACAGGAGTTGATATATAATTCCATTAATGCTAGGGATGTCATCCTTCTCCCAGCTCATTCTGAATGAACTCTTATAGTTTGTTGGCACCTACTCTCCAGGAAAGCTCTGCTCAAGGTAGCATGGCTACCTTGAGCTTGGTTAATTAGATTATTTTCTCAAAATTCTTAATTGGGAAACAGAATGAGCAGGGAACTAAAAGTAAAAGGTCATGATGTAAGAGAAAGATCGGAGAGGCTACTGCTTCAGCAATGTTACCTGACCTTATAGTGTGGGAATCTAGTTCCACCAGGGAGGAAGTGATTGGGTCTTGATCAACTGAGAAAAAACACTTTCTAAATGAAATTTAAATTTGAAAAGAATAAAAATTAAAAAAAGGCTTATAAAAATCTTATGTTTCAAAAAAAAAATCTTATTTTCAAAGTAAGGTGGGTGACAAATTCAACCTTTGTGTTAAGGCATTTGTCTCCTTTGCAATGAGATGCAATCTGTGTATTTTATAGGATATAATACTAAGAGGCACCATGAGATAAGCCGTATTTACAACATAATTGCTTACAAAATAAGTCAAGGGAAAACAGTGTAAAAGAGTTTAAGGGGGTATCTTATTCAACAATTTCTTGAAAGGCTTACATTTCTGATTTTATAGCCACTACCCCCTCCTCCAGATATTCTAAAACAACCCACCAAAGAAACCGTTCAATGATAAAGAAATAACAATGTGTGAATAGGTTTAAGGCAGGAACTTTTCTTATTTGAAATATGTATCAGCAAAAGGAGACAACACTAAAAGATTTTCCTTTTTCATGAATTGGCTCATATGAAAAAGTACTACGTGACTTTGGCCTACATGCCAAAATGGAGCCCATCTACTAAATGCTCACATTGAAGACTTTTCTTCAATTTCTGATTTTACTTTATTTTTTAATTTAATTTTTAGGGCAAATACATGCAGAAAACTCAAAAGGCAATGGATTATAGTTGAACTGTTCAATTAGGTAAATATTAGGCAGATTGGTTTTTCATGAACTGACTAGTCTGACAATCTTGTAGAATTCCTCAAGGGTTTATATTGATCTTTGTATGTAGTTAATGAGAACTCAGGAGTCCTGCATGATCGTCAGTGTATACCATATATGGAGTCTTTCACACTATAAGATCCAAATGCCCTTCAAGTCTCACTGATAAGCAATGAGACAATCAACAAAATGGTACTGTTTAGATACCGGGTGTTTCCATAGTTTCTTCTGCTTCTTTCATTACCCAGAAGATAGTGTTTGATGGTGGCAAGCAGATGTTTTTTGCTGAGCAGGAGGAAATCATTGTGTGCTCACTTTTCCAACCCTGGGGAGACCAATGACTTTGTACCACATGACTTTGCACCCTCATGAACATCATCTTATCAGATGTTACACCGCTGCTGTGTGAGCAATCAGTTTCCTCACTGGAGTTAGTAATGGTCTGTGTGTTGACTCTGATGCTAATGTCATAATACAGCTAGCACTATGTCAGATAACTAGTACATAGTCAAATAAAAAAAGAAGCCACATAAATGCAGACATATTAGCCTTGCGGAGATATGCACTTAGTTGTTTTATTTATTAGTAGCATTTGTTTAGTGTCTAAGGTATTGGCATTCTTTAGAGTTCTGGGGAAAATGAATATAAGAAAAAACAGAATCAATAGTGAGTAAGTGTTTCAGGATAAACAGCAACTATCATAAACTCAGTAGTTTTGTATTGCCCTCACAAGCTCAAGTTAAAATCTTATAAAATTCATAATCAGGACTCTACCTACTTCTCCAGCCTTCCCTGCTTTGTCCCTCAGATCTCCTCCTGTGATCTAGTTATACTAAACTTATTTTTGTTTTCCTCTCCTGCTTCCATCCTCAACCTAGCTAATCATGCTTCAGGTCAAAGTGTGGCATTTTCTATGAGAAACATTTTTTGGTTTTAGTGCCCCGTGGGCTCCGCAGAAATCTGTGCTTGTGGCACTTGCAGTACTGCTGTAATTGCATATTGTCTATAAGCTCCTTCAGTGCAGGCTGTTAGCTTTCATACTAACCTGGGTATCCCCAGGATAATGCCTGAGGATGTTAAATATTTAACAAAAAATTTTAAAACTTAGAGGAACAAGGGGCCTGCGTGTTCGCCTTACCAAGCTTTCCTGGCTTGTTCTTGCCCTGGTTGTGATTTTTTTTTAACCCATTTTATGGCTGTGAAAATACTGAGACCGACTGACTTTTTTTCCATTCCTCCCGCTTCAATAAGTTATTTATCTTTTCTGGATTTGACTTTCTCATCTGTAAAATGGAGATAATAATGGTTGATGCAGGGTTGTTGAGAGAATTAGAGGTACCAGAAGGCAAGAAGTGGCCTCAGCTTTGACTCAGGGTTACTGCTTGCTCTTGTGCCAATAGAAGGTAGGAGCAGGTCTCTTAGTGATAGCTGGAGTTCATTATTGCTCAGGTAGTTAGGTCTTAATTGTCCTGAAGATTTTACTTGACACTCTCTTTTTCATTTTTCCTGTAACAGTGTCTTAGTCGTGAACAAGGTATTAAATGGATCAAAAAGGAGAGACTTCCAGCGTTTCTGGAAAGTGATTGCTACTTTGAGTACAGGTATTGTGGTCCTACATTGTACATTTTTTAAAAAAATGGCTATTACTTTTTTCTATGTAGAATCATTTTTCTGTACTTTCTTGGTATAATTGTATACCTTTTAACTCATTGGCGTTTGAATCCCACCTGCTATGGAATAAGAGTGATAACACAGGGGTAAAAAAAAATCACTTTTCCAAAGAGATTTCACAGAAAAAGTACCTAAGTGTACTTCAGTTGTACTTTTTTGATCATTTTATGTAGTGGTAATAATGGTATTTATGTGCAAAGTATTAAAAAAAAGTCATGGAAAAGATAGAACGTTATTGTGGAGGGCCAAGTGTTTTAAAAGGTTTCCTGACTTGTAAAGTATACATACTAAACATTCTGAAATTTTGCCAAAATTTAATTATCATTTTAAAAAGAAAAATAAATTAAAACAATAATTATTCATTAATGTTGTATGAATAAGCCACTAATTTTAGCAGAGCCTAAGAGAATCATCCCATAGAGTTGGGAGGGGAATTTGACTTGAATACGTAAAATAAAATTTTAGTGATTTCTTTTCTTTCTAAATTCTACCATGTTTGAAACTTATTTCAAGTTTGTATGATTTCTAAAATGCAGGTTAGCCAAATTGGTCTCACAAGTAAGATGGAGCAGATCAGGCACAAGTATCATACTAGATACAGATTTTTACCCCTGGGTCCAGCAAAAACCACCCAGTTTACCACCTCCTTCAGATGAAGAAGAAAATCTAATAATTATGAAAAAGTTCTACATTTCTCTTGGCGAGGTAAAAGCCTGAGTTATGTGTGTGTGTGTGTTTTAGAGAGACTTGGTACTTCAGTGAAACATCTCTTTTTAGGCACTTGAACTTCATTTGTACTACTTGAATAGGAAAAGCGATTTCAAATACCATTAAAGCAGTTTTAGCAATAGTTCTTGTGGATTGTTGACTCATTTACTATGCACTCTTACCTGAAATGTAGTTAGAAATATTATCCTCATGTGTACAAAGGAACAAAAGCAAGATTGAAGAACATGTTTGGTGCAACCTAGGAAGCATGGATAACTTGAATTATATCCACGATTTTGTTGCTCGTTCCAAAATTTTTTATTATTTGGATTCTGTTAATTTTATAAGGTCCCTGGGTGGCTACTAACCTAAAGGTGGATGGTTCAAACCCTCCCAGCAGTGCTGCAGAAGAAAGGCCTGGTGATCTGCTACGGTAAAAGATTGCAGCCAAGAAAAACGTGTGGAGCATTTCTACTCTGTAACACGTGGGGTCTCCATGAGTCAGAATCGACTTGATAGCAGTGGGTTTTTATTACTTTTGTTCTTAAAAGACGATAAATTGAGTCTTACCTATTTTCTGTGCTATTCCTCAGTAGCAAAATGCGTTACCGTTTAACTGTTATCCTAAGGTAAATTTATCCTCCAGGATTGGAGACGTGTCTGGCATGTGAAAAGATTTAACCTAGAATCAAATGTCCTTTTCAAGAGTCCTTGTATAGTGAAAACTGTTGTTTGGTCTTTGGTCTCTAATTGTCGGATGTCATCTCTGGGAAGGCACTTCTGATGCACCATTCTATACAGCGGATGCTGAAGTCTTACTCAAAATGAGGAACAGCAAATACGTGGCCCGTGTGCTGCTCCTCCCTTAGTTTCCATCCATGGCAGACATTGCTAATTAATGATGGCAGCCTTCCTGCTGAGCTAGAGCTTGGCTCCAAATTCTTGTCAACTCAGCACTCTGGGCACGCACTTGGAATTGATCAAAGGTGTCACATAAGAGAAAACCTATTTGTCATCTCTGTTGGAATGGATAGACTTATCCTATCTTACTTGAATATTTTTTCATCTTTAGCTTCTATCTAATTTTGAAATTTAGCCTTTATTTCAGTAGTAATTGGCCGAATTGTTTAAAATTATGCTAGTTCCATTATTTCCACAGAATAATGCTCAGTTATGCACCAACAGCACATTTTCCTTCTTTCTTATGCTTATTTGTAGCTATTTTTTCTCTTATATATTATACAAATGTCAGAAATATCATAAAATATGTCCTAAAAATAGAGGACAATAAAGATGAGAAGGGAAGAATTGATCTAGGGGAATAAATTCTGATTATGCACTTACATGTGAATTTAATCAAGTGCAAGTTAGGGAGTAAAATCTAAGCTAGTTTACTTAGTATTTTCTGAGATGAAAAATTCATTTTTGTTCACTTGGTTAACTATATATATTAAGTAATACTTATGTTTATATATTATCTTTTTTCTACATCTTTGAGCCCCTTAAATTATTTAAATCACAGGAATATATAGGAATTAATATTTATGATAGTTGGTACTATTTCTTTAAGATCTCACTTATACCATCTAAATACAAATAATTGGCCCATCTCTTGGAAGTATAATTAACTGCGTTTATTTATTTATTTTTTTATGTCTAGCTGCCTACTTCTTTGTCTCTTCCCCTTTACTCCCTCATTCTTTTGATAACAGTGGAAATAGCAAGGACACTGGTCTTTCTTAACTCCTTGACAGTTCCTTATTATTTTGGCCTTCTTTCCGTGTATAGGGTACTACTTAGAATGATCACTCAATAAGTATATATTGAATGAACATATAATTAATATGTTAATTGCTTTTAAAGGAAGGAAAAGAGACAACAGAAGTAGATTAGTGTCTTTGGAACCTTTTATCTACCCACAAAACCTCACTTCTGAGAGAGACAATGACTACACTGATGGCAGTTTCCATTTCTTTCTGTCTTGCTTTTGGTCTTAGGGTATGGCTTGACTTGCTCTCTTAACTCTGTGTAAGAGTCAGGGAACAATATCTCTTCCATTTGAGCTCTGCCTTTTTTGTTGGTATTCCTTAACCTAAGTGCCAACCAGCTGACTCAGTTAGTTGGAAAAATGAGAATGAGAGTAGGTAACACCGGACACTCTCTTTTTTGCTTCTTTTGAACAACGTGGATTCCTGTGATCTTGGTTGAGGTGCACAAAGATTCATTAAAAGAAAGCACAGAAAAGCACTAATGATGGGGAAAGTGTTGATAAATTAGGCTGTATTAAAACTAAGAACTTTAACCATCAAGAGAAAGAATTTAGACAGTGAAAAGACAAGACAGATTGGGAGAAGATTTTTGTAATACATATATCTGGCAAATGACTCATACCCAGATTATGAAGAACTATAAGACAACAAGAAAAAGGCAGATAACCCGATAGAAAAGTGAACAAAAGCTTGCACAGGCATTTCACAATGAAGCCATCCAGGTAGCCAATAAATACATGGAAAGATGCTCAACTTCATCAGTCATCACACAGATAGATGTAAATGAGATACCACTACGTACTCACTAGAATGGCTGAAATTAAAATGATGGATGATACCAAGCGTTTCAGTTAGACCTCTCATACATAGAGTGTTAAATTAGTATGTTACTGTTAACTGCCGTGGATTTGGCGCCCTAGTCAGAAAACCCAATTCACAGCAGCATAAAACACTGCCTGGCCCTGCAGCATCCGCAGATTGCTTGTAGATCGGACCATTGTGATCCATAGAGCTTTCCTTGGCTGATTATTTGGAAGTAGATTGCCAGGCTTTTCTCCCTAGTCTGTGTTAGTCTGGAAGCTCTACTGAAGCCTTTCCAGCATCACAGCAACATGCAGGCCTTCACTGACTCACGGGTGGTGGCTATGCCTGAAGCGCATTGGATGGGAAGAGAACCGGGCCCGGAAGGGGAGAATTCTACCACTGAATCACCACTGCCCCCTAAAATTAGTATAACCACCAGAAAACTTTGGCAAGGGATAATTTTTCCTTTACATATTGTACTGGTCAAATTTAATACTATTATTATGATTTGCCCAGGTTTGTGATTGGAGGAATACTGTTACGTTAAACAAATGTGCTCTTTTCTTCCTAGGCCTCCTATACTCAAACAAAAGATTGGTTTACATTGGCAAAACAAAGTCAGCAAACAGTATCAACATTCTCATTACCCTGTTGTGTGTTCAACAACAAAATTACATCACCAGTTATTTCATCTGTTTCTGGTAAGCAGAAAAGAACAGGAATGATTTCAGAACTCCTCTTCAGCCTCTTTTTTATTCTAATCTTGTAATAATGCTTAATGGTTGGGGAGAAAAAATGATCCCCCTATTCTACATCCTTCTGTTTTTTTGAGAGGCAAATTGGTATAATGCCAAGAGCATGGGTGTAGAACTCAAACTCTGATACTTTTGATAATCTTCTCAGAGCCTTACTTTTTTTATCTGTTAGATTGGAATAATACTACATGCTGAATACGTAGAAAATGTCGCCAAGTGCCTGGCCCTTAATAGGCTGTCAAATGTTTGTCTTGTCTTCATGTCCTATCACTTTTACAAGTTTTATTATTGAGCTTTTGAAATAAAGTGGGGGCAACGTGTATCTCTTCTTAAAAGTAAATTATTTACTTTGTAAAAGTAAATGCTTCAGACTAGTTTTTACCTTTAAAAGCTCTACTGTGGGGGCTTTTGGTGGATGATACAAAATGTTCATAAAAATAGAGAAGGAACCTGCTGAAGTGGAGATCATTAACATATGATATTGCTAGAGAAAAAATCTAGATGTGATTTGGGAGAGGAACTCTGCAAATCACTAACGGTTCTGAGCTAATCCCTTGGAAGAAGTATAAGCCACTCATAAACACTGGGGAAAATAATCTGGATTCTCTAGAACTGAACTTAAATCTAAATGAAGATACAAATAATTCCCCTAATTGAAAATAGCTGGATTTATAGGTTCCTTGCTGTTTCCCCAAAATAGGGAAGCAGAAAATTGAAGAGTAAAAGTAGTAAACAGGAAGAGAAAGCAGAGCAGAAAGGTAGTGAGCAGAAATGCCAGCCCTGCTCTCACCTGTATCCTCCCTTCAATTCTGTGGGATTGAGTGTATGCCCAGTCTGTTTTCACAGTTTACAGAAGTCTAATCTTTTAATATTGGGGAAATTGGGTATACTTGTTTTCAATAAAATTGTAATGAGACATGTCTGGTTCATAGAGATTTAAAATCTGGTAACTGAGAAAATGGCCTTTTATGTCCCACTGAGGGTGAGACGCAAATAACAATTGAGTTTCCTGATCCATGGCATTTCACCTGGGGGTGGTTTTGCCATATGAAATGAAGCACTAACTTCAGATATTTCATTGATTTCTGAAAGAGAATAATCGCTAAATGCCTTTAGAAAAAGTGTAAAAATCCATTCATGTTTGTACGTCCTCTTAAGTACCTTGTGCTGTTTTGTCACTCTAATGATATGTTGTAAGTATGACAGAAATTGAATCTTTCTGATAAAATAGTGAATTTTTAAAAATTGCTGATACTGACTCCAGTTCTGATCTGTTAATCTATGGTAGCAAGTTTTCTTTTATCATATAACATGAAATACTAAAATTACGTACCATTGCTTAATGTATATATTCTAATTCTTTAATGGACTTGGCATTTAGGTATTGACATTCTGTATCAGCCTGAAATATTACATTTTAGAAGTGTATGGTTTTAAGAGCCCTAATGGTGCAGCGATTAAGCTCTTGGCTATGAACTGAAAAGTTGACAGTTTGAAACCACCCAGCATCTCTGTGGAAGAAAGACCTGGCGATCTGCTCCTGTAAAGATCACAACCTAGAAAACCCAGTGGGGCAGTTCTGCTCTGTCATACAGGGTCACTATGAGTTGAAGCCGACTCAACAGCACTC
The DNA here is from genome assembly GCF_030014295.1 of Loxodonta africana. Taxonomy (NCBI): domain Eukaryota; kingdom Metazoa; phylum Chordata; class Mammalia; order Proboscidea; family Elephantidae; genus Loxodonta; species Loxodonta africana. The sequence goes on along the minus strand of NC_087355.1, from coordinate 50,703,695 downwards.
AATAACAACCACAATGCCTTTTTTAATATCCTCTGTATTAGAGATATCAAATATTTGGCTGATGTGCCATAATTATCCATGTTTAGGGAAGAGAAGCCTAATCCCTGTTGTCCGTTTTTTCCCTGCTGGTCCGAAATATGACTTCAGAATCCATCTTAAGACACTGGTCCATGTAGTCACTATGCATTAGAATTGGCTAAAAAAAATAAACTATAGCGTCTATTTAATTTTTTAAAAAGTGCTTTGTACTCATATTGAATCTAATGGCCTTTTATGATTTAATACAGAAAGTTTTATCTTTGATGATGGAGTTCACCCCAGGACAAAAAAGGGCCCATCTACAACCACTGAATTAATTTCTGAAGAAGAAGGGTCTGTAGCCCTACACGATACTCCTTCTCAAGCTCTTCTGAGAGTGTACCTTGAAAAGCAAGAGGATGTTGACAAAAACCTGACAGTACATTTTCCAACATGGGAAGAATTTTTAAGATCTTATGTAACCTTCATTTTGAGAGCAGCAATTCATCAAATTATTGGAAAGCCACTTGGAGAAAGCTCAGGTTATATAAACTTCACCAATGTAGCACAAGTGGTATTTGACAGCTTTTTTGAGCCTGTCCCGAAGAATAATGCTTTTATAGGTGAAGCAGTTCAAGCCACAAAGGAAAAGTCAGAAGAGAACTTAGAACTAGCAAGTTTAAGTTCAAAGAGTGAAAGCATTGGACCAGAGAGCAGGGCCGACTGGTGTATTTCCCACAGAACATATGACATTGGCAATAGAAAAGAGTTCGAAAGATTTAAGAAATTTATGAAAGGAACATTAGGAGAGAGATATTGGTGGCTATGGATGGATATTGAGAGGTTAAAAGTTCTTAAAGACTCTGAAAGACGTCAAAGGTATTTTTATTTTTCAATAATTTTTAAAACAAAATATATTACTCTGGGTTGCTTTAGCTCAGGAAAAAAGCCTGAAATAAATTAGTCTACAGACCAATGTAGTTTATATTTTTGGAATGAATAATAATAAAATATATTTTATTATGATAAGTATTAATTTCAGTTTCCTGATTTCATAGCTTTCAGATACTAATGGTAGCAATTATTTGGTTTTGTGCAATGTTTCTTCCTATAAATTCTAAAACTGCTTTCAAGTTATTCTATTTTAATTTTATAACATCCCAGTGATGTAGAAAAAAACAGCAACGCAGTTGTTTTAATGACATTTAGAACATATAGCTCACTGTCGTATAGCCTTAGAAGAGCATGGGCCGTCAAATAGTTGATTGTGAAGCATAATCTGATTGATCATGGGGTGGAAGGCCACTACCACTTTTCAAGACCTATCAGGGAAGGTAAATGCAAGCAACCTACATAGGTTCTTCAGGATCAATACTGTATTAGTTCCTGTTGCTACAGCAACAAATTACCACAGACTTGGCCTAAAGCAACACAAATTTATTCTCTTACAAATCAGAAGTCTAAAATGGACATGCATGGTTGTGTTCCTTCTGGAGGCACTAGGGGCGAATCCATTTCTTTGCCTTTTTCAGCTTCTGGAGGCTGCCTTCTTTCCTTGGCTTGTGGCCCCTTCATTCATCTTCAAAGCCAGCAGTGTAGCATTTTCCCTCCTCTCTGATCTCTGCTTCTGTTCTATTTTATCTATGAATCTGACCTTCCTGCCTCCCTCTTAGAAGGACTCTTAAGATTACACTAGGCTTACCCAAAAAAATCCAGGATAATCTCCCCATCTCAAAATCCTTAATTTAATCACATCTGCAAAGTCCCTTTTGCCATGTAGGTAATGTATTCACAGGTTCTGGGGATTAGGATGTGGACATCTTTGTGAGGACATTATTCAGTCTACCACAAATACCTTTCCCATTCCTATGAGAAATATTTTCATCTCTTCAAAATGTTCAGTACCCCTGTAACTTGAGTGTTGGTTCTGAGCTAGTTCATTACTTGTATGAAACATTTTAGAAATGATAACATTTGGTTAGTTGAATGTTGTATCACTTCGTGTGTATATGTATGTATGTTTTATTTTAGACATCTTGAGAAGATGAAAAAATGCTATCTAGTGAGCAGTGGAGATTGTTACCTTTCTCTAGAAATCTTATCAAAACTTAAACTGCTAGATGGATCTCAGTGGAATGAAGAACACTTAAAAAGTATTCAGTCTGAGGTTGTAAAACCATTGCTTCTATATTGGTAAGACAAAGTAACATGAATCCAAGTTATTTACTTAAACTTTTCTTAGGCAAGTTAAAGAGTTATACTTTTTTGTCTTATGGATGTATATAGAAATTTAGTGTAAGTTATTATATATTTGACCTTCCCCAAAATACTTATTCTGTAGCTAATCTGGATGTTTGGGTAACTTGAGATCCATAATAAGGCTAGAGAGTACTTAAGTTCCCTTTTAATTTTGTGAGTGTATTCTTCTACACCTGACGTTTTTATAGTCTGTACCCCCTCAAATTGATATGTGTGTGTGTGTGTGTGTGTATACATGTAGCCAGTTACATACTTACCCTCTCAAAAAACATTTTTGAACACTAACTGTAGGCCTAGTGCTATGCTGAGGATACAGAGGTAAAATAGTCAGGGTGATTATAGTCTACTGGCCAAAAGGTCAGCAGTTATCCACCAGGCACTCCTTGGAAACTCTGTGGGGCAGTTCTACTCTGTCCTGTAAGATTTCTATGAGTCGGACCCGACTCGAAAGCAATGGATTTTTTGGGGGGCGGGGGGGAGTATACATGTGAAAATAAAATGTGATGAATGTGCAGAGTACAGAGAAGAGGTAATATTTTACCTGAAACTCGAGGGGACTCTAAGCAAATACATGCTGTAGCTGTACTTCTTCCAAGACAGATTCCTGGTCCTTCTTCTGTCAGTCCATGGTACACTTAATATTCTTCGCCAGAACTGTAATTCAAAGGTATCATTTCTTCTTCAGTCTTCCTTATTCTTTGTCCAGCTTTTGCATGCATATAAGGCAATTGAAGATACCGTGGTTTGGGTCAGGTGCACCTCAGTCCTCAAAGTGACATTTTTGCTTTGTAACACTTTAAAAAGGTCTTTTGCAGTAGGTTTACCCAATGCACTGTATCATTTGATTTCTTGACTGCAGCTTCCATGGGCATTGACTGTGGATCCAAATAAAATGAAATCCTTGACAACTTCAATATTTTCTCCATTTATCATGATGTTGCTTACTGGTCTAGTTGTGAGGATTTTGTTTTCTTAATGTTGAGGTGTAATCCATATACTGTCTCTGTAGTTTTGCCTTTTCCAGAATATCGTTTAGCTGGAATCATACAATATCTAGCTTTTTTCAGATTGGCTTCTTTCACTTAGAAATACGCATTTAAGGTTCCTCCATGTCTACTTGTAGCTTGTTAGCTTATTTCTTTTTATTGCTGAATAGTATTCCATTGATGGGCTCAAGCATAACAATGATTGTAAGGATGGTGCATGACTGGGCAGTGTTTTGTTCTATGGTACATAGGGTCGCTATGAGTCGGAACCTACTCGATGGCACCTAACAACAACAATATTCCCATGAATGGATGTACCACAGTTTATCCATTCATTTATTGAAGGACATCTTGGTTGCGTCCAATTTTTGGCAGTTATGAATAAAGCTGCTGTAAACATTCATGTGCAAGTTCTTATGTGGACATAATTTTTCAACTTATTTGTTTAATACTAGGAGCAAGATCACTTATAATACTAGTATTATAATACTGTGTTACTTATAATACTATAATACTAAGAGCGAGGTTGCTCAGCTTTTTAAGAAAGTGCGAGACTGTCTTCCAAAGTGGCTGTACACTTTGAATTCCCGCCCGCAATGAATGAGAGTTTCTGTTGCTCCTCATCCTCTTCAGCATTTGGTGTCAGTGTTTTGGATTTTAGCCGTTTTTTAATAGGTCGTAATTTTTTTTTACTTTTTTTTAATAGGTGTGTCGCTATGTGTCGGAATCAACTTGACAGCAGTGGGTTTTCTTTTAATAGGTGTGTAGTAGTATCTCATTGTTATTTTAATTTGAAATTCTCTAATGATATAACACATAGAGCACCTTTTCATATATTTACCTGCCATCTCTGTATCTTCCTTGATTAGATGTGTTTTCAGATATTTTGATCATTTTTGAATTGGATTTTTTGCTTTCTTATTGTTGAGTTTTAAGAGTTCTTTTTATATCTTGGATAAAAGTCTTTTATCAGATATGTGTTTTGAAAATATTTTCTCGCAGTTTGTAGCCTCTCATTTACTTTTCTTAAAAGTGTCTTTCACAAAGCAGAAATCTTTAATGAAGTCCAGCTTATAAAGTTTTTCTTTTATAGGTCATGGTTTTGGTATTGTATTTAAAAACTTAATGTCAAACCCAAAATCACCTAGATTTTCTCCTGTGTTATCGTCTTCAAGTTTTATAGTTTTTTAGTTTAACATTTAAGTCTGTAATCCATTTTGAGTTAATTTTGTCTAAGGTGTAAGGGCTGTGTCTAGATTATTATTATGTTTTGCATATGATGTCCAGTTCTAGCACCATTTGTCAAAAAGACTATCCTGCTTTGAATTGCCTTTGTTCCTTTGTCAAAGATCAGTTAACTATTTGTGAGGGTCTGTTTCTGGACTCAGAGCCCTGGTGGTGCAGTGGTTAAGAGCTATGGCATGCTGCAGCTAACCAAAAAGGTAAGCAGTTTGAATCCACCAGCCATTCCTTGGAAACCCTATGAGGCAGTTCTACTCCGTCCTCTAGGGTCGCTATGGGTTGGTATTGAATAGATGGCAACGGGTTTTTTTTTTTTTTTCTGGGATCTGTATTCTGTTCCATTCATCTGTTTGTTTCTTCACCAGTACCACACTGTTGTGGTCACTGTCGCTTTCCAGTAAGCCGTGAAGTCTGTAGTGTCAGTCCTCTGACTTTGTTCTCCAGTATTATGTTGGATATTCTGAGTCTTTTTCCTTCCCATATAAAATTAGGATCATTTTCAATATCCACAGAAAAACTTTTTGGAATTTTGATTGGGATTGTATTGAACCTATAGATCATGTTGGGCATATGACATATTGATAATATTGACTCTTCCTATCCATGAACATGGGATACCTCTGTATTTATTTATATCTCCTTTGATTTCTTTCATCAGAGTTATGTAATTTTCGTTATATAGGTTTTGTATATGTTTTGTTAGATACATAGCTAAGTATTTAAGTCTTCGGGGGTGCTAATATAAATGGTGTTGTGTTTTAAATTTCTAATTCCAGTTGTTCATTGCTGGTATATAGGAAAGCAATTGTCTTTTGTATGTTAACCTAGTATTCGGCAACCTTGCTATAGTTGCTTATTAGTTCCAGGATTTGTTGTTGTTGCTGATGTCATTTCTTTGGGATTTTCTTTATAGACAGTCATTATCATCTGTGAGCAAAGATGCTTTCTTCTTTCCAAATCATTATAACATTTATTTATTTTCCTTGTTTAAATGCATTTAGCTAGGACTCCCAGTAGAGTGTTTAATAGGAGTGGTGAAAGAGGACATGCTTTTCTTCTTCCTGATCATAGAGAGAAAGCATCTAGTTTTTCACCATTAAGTATGATGTTACCAGTAGATTAAAAAATTTTTGTTGTTGTTGTTTTGGTGAAAGTATACACTGCCAAAGATAAACCATTTCAACAATTTCTATATGTACAATTCAGTGACCTTGATTACATTCTTCAAGTTGTGCTACCATTCTTGCTATCTTTTCCCAAATTATTCTACCACCATTATCTTAAATTCACTTTCCCTAAGTTTGTGCTTTAACCTTTTGAGTTGCTGTTGTCTATTTGATCTCATATATGTATGTGTATGTCTATACGTGTGTGTGTATACATATATATATTTTTAGATGTTCTTTATCAAGGTAAAAGTTATCCTTTATTCCTAGTTTGCTGAGAGTTTTTATCATGAATGGGTATTGGAGTTTGTTAAATGTTTTTTCTAGATCTATTGATACGGTCCTATAATTTTTCCTGTTTAATCTGTTCTTGTGATGAGTTACATTAATTGATTTTTTTAAATTTTATTGTGCTTTAGGTTAGAGTTTACAGTGCAAATTAGTTTCTTATTCAAAATTTATACACAAATAGTTTTGTGACATTGGATGCAATCCCCACAGTGTGTCAGCACTCTCCCCTTTTCCATCCCAGGTTCCCCTTGTCCATTCGTATGGTTTACCTGTCCCTTCCTGCCTTCTTTTTATTTATTTATTTTTTATATTCTACTTTAGATGAAGGTATACAGAACAAACTAGTTTCTCATTAAACAGTTAGTACACATACTGTTTTAGGATCTTGATCAGCAACCCCACAACATGTTGACACTCTTCCTTCTCAACCTTGGGCTCCCTATTACCAGGTTTCCTGTTCCCTCCTGACTTCTCACCCTTGCCCCTGGGCTGGTGTGCCTCTTTAGTCTTGTTTTGTGTAATGGGCCTGTCCAATCTTTGGCTGAAGGGTGAACCTCAGGAGCGACTTCATTACTGAGCTGAAAGGGTGTCTGGGGGCCATACTCTAGGGGTTTCTCCAATATCTGTCAGACCAGTGAGTCTGGTCTTTTTTTGTGTGAGTTAGAATTTTGTTCTACACTTTTCTCCAGCTCTGTCCAGGACCTTCTATTGTGATCCCTGTCAGAGCAGTTAGTGGTGGTAGCCAGGTACCACCTAGCTGTACTGGACTCAGTCTGGTGGAGGCTGTGGTAGTTGTGGTTCCTTAGTCCTTTGGACTACTCTTTCCATTGTGTCTTTGGTTTTCTTCATTCTCTCTTGCTCCAGACGGGGCGAGACCAGTGGAGTATCTTAGATGGCCACTCACAAGCTTTTAAGACCCCAGGCACTACTCACCAAAGTAGGAGGTTAAACATTGCCTTTATAAACTATGTTATACCAATTGAGCTAGATATCCCCTGAGACCATGGTCTCCAGCCCTCTGCCTAGTAATTTGGTCCCTCAGAGACTTTGGATGTATCCATGGAGCTTCCATGACCTTACCTTGGTTAGGTTGTGCTGGCTCCCCCAGTACTGTCTTACCCTTCACCAGAGTTACCACTTATCTATTGTCTATTTAGTGTTTTTCCTTCCCCTCCCTCATAAGTATCAAAGATTGTTTCTTTTTGTGTGTAAACCTTTTCATGAGTTTTTATAGTAGTGGTCTCATATAATATTTGTCTATTTGTGATCGACCTGTTTCACTCAGCACAGTGCCCTCCAGGTTCATCCATGTTGTGAGACGTTTTGCAGATTCATCATTGTTCTTTATAGTTGTGTAGTATTCCTTTGTGTGTATGTACCATAGTTTGTTTATCCATTCATCTGTTGATGGGCACTTAGGTTGTTTCCATTTTTTGCTATTGTGAATAATGCTGCAAAGAATATAGTTGTACATATGCCTATTTGTTTGATGGCTCTTACTTCTCTAGGATGTATTCCTAGGAGTGGGATTGCTGGATCATATGGTATTTTTATTCTAGCTCTTTAAGGAAATGCCATATCGTTTTCCTAAATATTTATACCATTTTGCATTCCTACCAGCAGTGCATAAGAGTTCTAATCTCCCTGCAGCCTTTCCAACATTTATTATTATTATTTTTTTGATTAGTGTCCGTAATGTCAGGGTGAGATGGTATCTCATTTTGGTTTTCGTTTGCATTTCTTGAATGACTGGTGATTGGGAGCTTTCCTTATGTGTCTGTTAGCTGCCTGAATGTCTCCTTTGGTGAAGTGTCTGTTCATATCCTTTGCCTATATTTTAATTGGATTTATTTGTCTTTTTATTGGAGAGGTGTTGGATTTTCCTGTAGATTTTAGAGATTAGACCTTTTTTTGGTTCGTAATAGCCAAACATTTTCCCAGTCTATAGGCTCTCTTTTGGTAAAGTCTTTTGATGAGTATAATTGTTTAATTTTTAGAAGATCCCAGTTATCTAGCTTATCTTCTGGTGTTTGTGTATTGTTAGTTATGGTTCATATCCTGTTAATGCTGTGTATTAGGGCCTCTAGTGTTGACCATAGTTTTTCCTTCCTGATTTTTATAGTATTTGGTTTTATATTTAGCCCTTTGATCCATTTTGAATTAGTTTTTGTGTATGGTGTGAGGTATAGGTCCTGTTTCATTTTTTTTCCAGATGAACATCCAGTTTTGCCAGCACCATTTATTAAAAAGACTCTTGTCATCACTTAATGTTCTTTAGACCTTTGTCAAAGATCAGGTGACAGTGTTGTTGTTGTTAGGTGCCATCAAGTTGGTCCCGACTCATAGCAATCCTATGTACAACAGAACGAAACGGTGTCCCGTCCTGCACCATCCTTACAATTGTTGTTATGCTTGAGCTCGTTGTTGCAGCCACTGTGTCAATCCATCTTATTGATGGTCTTCCTCTTTTTCACTGACCCTCTACTTTACCAAGCATGATGTCCTTCTCCAGAGACTAATCCCTCTTGATAGCATGTCCAAAGTATTTGAGATGTAGTCTCACCATCATTGCTTCTAAGGAGCATTCTGGTTTTACTTCTTCCAGGACAGATTTGTTCGTTTTTCTGCTAGTCCATGGTATAGTCGGTATTCTTTGCCAACACCGTAATTCAAAGGTGTCAATTCTGGATTGCATGGTATATCTAAATTTTTAATGGTCAGCCGCACCTTAGTCCTCAAAATGACATCTTTGCCTTTCAACACTTTAAAGAGATCTTTCGTAGCGGGTTTGTGCAGTGCAATGTGTCCTTTGATTTCTTGACTGCTGCTTCCATGGGCATTGATTATGGATTCAAGTAAAGTGAAATCCTTGACAACTTGAATCTTTTTTCTGATTATCATGATGTTGCTTATTGGACTAGTTGTATTTTTCTTTACGTTGAAGTGTAATTCATACTTAAGGCTGTAGTGTTTGATCTTCATCAGTAAGTACTTCAAGTCCTCTTTCAGCAAGCAAGGTTGTGTTATCTGCATATCACAGGTTGTTAATTAGTCTTCCTTCAATCCTGATGCCCCATTCTTCTTCATATAGTTAGCTTCTCAGAGTATTTGCCCAGCATACAGACTGAATAAATATGGTGAAAGGAGACAACCCTGATGCACACCTTCTGGGACTTTAAACCACACAGTATCCCCTTGTTCTGTTCCAATGACTGCCTCTTGGTCTATGTACAGGTTCCTCACTAGCACAGTTAATTGTTCTGGAACTTATTAGAAACGCACTTTCTCAGCAGGAGTTCGAACTGGAATGAATTGGTTGGAAGCCCTGCAGAGAACAGATCAATGGTTGCCAGGAGTTAGGGGTGGAGGGAGGGTGTAATGACAAAAGGGTATTATGAAAGTTTTTTGAGGTGATGGAATTGTTTTGTATCCTAAATTAATTATGTGCTTTGGATTCTCTTCCACTTGCAGTCTGTGTTCACATCAAGGGGATATCTGTCTTATTCCTATTTTAATGTGATACCAGGGCCCGTAAGATATGGAGTAGGAATTAGACTTTGGGCTGTGGCATCAGGGGAAAAACCTGGCCCAAACAGCAATTAGTAACAGGCTCTGCCAGCTGGAGTTAACCCTATGTCCAATGAAGAGCCCACAGACTGAATAACAGACTATCCACCCAATTAAGTGTGACGTTGGTATTGTGCCAAACATTCCTTTTCCTAAGTTTCTGGTAGTAATGTAGGTCTTTCATTTATAGCAGTTGTTGTAAAATTAATTCTTACCTTCAAATTTAAGGCTTGAAAATAGAGAATATGAATAATAACCCACTTTAGTAGTATACATAAGCATTATGAAAAATGTTTATATATTTAAAAATGTGAACTACCAGCTTTTATCTTGGTATTATAGATAAGTACTAAGCTGCTCTAAAATGATCACAGGTGCAGTTTATGCTCATTTTACTAGAAATGTAGGTAATTTAAAAATATCTTCAGTGATGGATACATCGGCTTCTTGTTATCAAGTAGATAATAATTTAAACATTCCTTTATGATTTTTTTCTGATGTTTATTGCCTTTTGTATGAGTGTATGGCACTGCAGGCAGTTTACATATCATAGAAAAATATTTTTTAAGGCCAGGCAGCAGAAAAATAAGTACAAATGAATACAAAATGGGTGTAAACAGACTGATAAGTATAAGCACAGCTGTTATATATTTTGTCGGCTTTTGATTTTTGAGGATTATTGTCTAGTTTAATCTTAAATTTGTTGTTTAACTTAATAGGGCACCACGGTTCTGTGTTACTCATTCAGGCTCAACAAAATATGCTAGTGCTGAACTGAAATTCTGGTATCTCCGTCAAGAGAAACCAAGGAAAGATATTGACCCTTTTCCACAAATGGCAACTCTCTTGCCATTAAGACCTAAATCTTGCATTCCACAGATATCTGAAATCCAGGTAGGATGTATGTTATTAAATTTATAGTAAAATAGGTTTTACTCTGTATTAAATTTATAGTACAACCTTGCTTAGATTTTTTGTGCACTTGTTTTTTAAGTAAGTTTCATCATAAGCTTTTTTGCTGTTAATGTACATGCTACAACAGGAACTAAGAAAACCAAAGGCAAAAACAATTTTTCATAGGCTAAATTAACTTTTCATGCATACTGCTATCTATATGTATTAATGGAATAGTAAACTGGTGAGATGAATATAACTACGTGTGCAAGATTTCTAACTTCTAATCAAAGGTTATATGTACAGGGTTTCTAATATCACATATTTTATCTTGTGGAATAATAAATATAGTGCAAGCCCTTTGTTATAGTTTTAAACAATGACATTTTCAAGCAATTTAGTAGACCTAGAATCAGTTGTTGTCGCACTATTTAACGTTCCTCACTAGGGATTTTTTAGCCTATGAAATGGGTATTTTTCTGAAAACTCAAACAGTTATTTTTAAAATAGAGCAGAAATGGAAAAACTGCTCCTCAAATTCATATGGAAATGCAAGGAGCCTAGAATAGCAAAAACAATATTGAGAAAGAACAAAGTTTTAGGACTCACACTTGGCTCATTTCAAAGCTGACTACAGAGCTATGGTAATCAAAGCACTGTGGTACTGGCATAAGGATAAACATTTAGACCATTGAAATAGAACTGAAGGTCGAGAAATAAACCCATACACTTACGGTCAATTGGTTTTTGATAAGGATGACAAGACGTTTCAATGCGGAAAGAGTAGTCTCTTCAACAAATGGTGTCGGGACAACTCGATACCCACATGCGTATCTCTACCTCAAACCATATACAGAAATTAACTCAAAATGAATTTTGACCTAAGTATAAGAACTGAAACTATAAAATACTTAGAATAAAATTAGGAGTAAATCTTCATGACCTTGGATTTGGCAATGATTTCTTAAATATGACAACAAAAGCACAATCAACAAAAGAAAAAATAGACAAATTAGACTTTATCAAAATTAAAAACTTTTGTGTGTCAGAGAACATTATCAGGAAAGTGAAAAGGCAACCTGCAGAATGGAAGAAGATAATTTTAAATCATAAATTTGATAGGGTTTGGTATCCAGAATATATAAAGAGCCCTTACAGTCAACAACAAAAAGATAATATGAAAAATGAGAAAGGACTTGAATAGATTTTTCTCCACAGAAGATACACAAACAACCAACAAGCATATGAAAAGATGCCCCAAATCATTAGTTATTGGGGACCTCAGATGCTACTCAACAAAGTAGGACATTTTCTTTATAAACTATGTTATACCAGTTGAGTTAGATGTCCCCCGACATCATGATCCCCAGCCTTCAGCCCAGTAACTTGGTGTCTCACGGAGTTCGCATGTGTCTGTAAGCTTCTATGACTTTGCCTTGGTCAAGTTGTGCCGACTTCCCCAGTATTGTGTTCTGTCTTACCCTGCAACAAAGTTATCGCTTCTCTGTGGTCTACTTACTGTTTTTCCCTCTCTACCCCTTCCCGCCCTTGTAACCATCAAACATTGTTTCTTTCTGTGTGTAAACCTTTTCATGAGTTTTTATAATAGTGGTCTGTTATACACTGAATTGGGTCCACCAAAAATGTGTCAGCTTGGTAAGGCCAGGATTCCCAGTATTGTGTGATTATCTACCATTTTGTCATCTGATGTGATTTTCCCATGTGTTATAAATCCTACCTCCATAATGTTAATGAGACAGGATTAGAGGCAGTTGTTAATGGGCAGGACTAAATCTACAGGATTAGATTGTATTTTGAGTCAATTTCTTTTGAGATATAAAAGACAGAAGCCAGCAGAGAGACAGGAGGACCTCATACCACCAAGAAAACGCTGGGAGCAGAGCACATCCTTTGGACTCCAGGTTCTTGTGCTGAGAAGCTCCTAGACCAGGTAAAGATTGATGACAAGGACCTTCCCCGAGAGCTGACAGGGAGAGAAAGCCTTCCCCAGGAGCTAGCACCCTGAATTAGGATTTCTAGCCTCCTAGACTGTGAGTTCAAATCCACCAGGTGCTCCTTGGAAACTCTATGCAGCAGTTCTACTCTGTCCTCTAGGGTCGCTATGAGTTGGAATTGACTCGACGGCATTGGGTAGACTGAGTGGATAAATTTCTCTTTGTTAAAGCCATCCACTTGTGATATTTCTGTTGTAGCAGCACTAGATAACTAAGACATGGTCTCATATAGTATTTTTCCTTTCGTGATTGACTCATTTCACTCAGCATAATGCCCTCCAGAGATTCATCCATGCTGTGAGAAGTTTCACAGATTCTTCATAGTTCTTTTTAGTTGCATGGTATGCCATTGTGCATATGTACTGTAGTTTGTTTATCTATTCATCTGTTGATGGGCACTTAGATTGTTTCTTTTTGCAATTGTGAATAGGCACCAGTGAACATGAGTGTGCATATGTCTATTCGTGTGATAGCTCTTGTTTCCTTAGGATATATTCCTAGCAGTGAAATTGCTGGATCACATGGTATTTCTATTTCTACCTTTTTAAGGAAGCACCATGTCATTTTCCAAAATGGTTGTACCATTTTGCATTCCCACAAGCAGTGCATAAGAGTTCCAGTCTCCTGTAGCCTCTTCAACATTTGTTATTTTCTGTTTTTTTTGATTAGTGCCGGTATGTCAGAGTGAGATGGTATCTCATTGTACTTTTGATTTGCATTTCTGTAATGGCTGGAGCCCTGGTGGTACAGTGGTTAAGAGCTTGACTGCTAACCAAAAGATTGGTGGTTCAAATCCACCAGCCACCCCTTGGAAACCCTATGGGGCAGTTCTGCTCCATGGCAACTGGTTTGATTTGGTTTTAATGGCTAGTGATCGTGAGCATTTCCTCGTGTGTCTCTTAGCTGCTTGAATGTCTTCCTTGGTGAAATGTCTGTTCATATCCTTTGCCTGTTTATTTTTTTTGGATTATTTGTCTTTTTGTTGTAGAGGTATTGAATTTTCCTGTAGGTTTTAGAGATTATACCTTTGTCGGATATGTCATAGCCAAAATTTTTTTCCCAGTCAGTGGGTTCTCTTTTTACTCTTTTGGTGAAGTCTTTTGATCGGAAGTGTTTAATTTTTAGAAGATCCCATTTATCTATCTTGTCTTCTGATGTTTGTGTATTGTTATTTATGGTTTATATCCTATTTATACTGTATATTAGGGCCCCTAGCATTGACCCTATTTTTTCTTCCGTGATCTTTATAGTTTTTGATTTTATATTTAGGTCTTTGACCCATTTTGATTAGTTTTTGTATATGGTGTGAGGTATGGGTCCTGTTTCATTTTTTTTTTTACAGATGAACATCCAATTTTTCCAGCACCATTTGTTAAAAAGATTGTACTTTCCCCCATTTAATGGACGTTGGGCCTTTGTCAAAGTTCAGGTGGCCTTAGGTGGATGGTTTTACATCTGGATTTTCAGTTTTGTTCTGTTGGTCAATGTGCCTGTCATTGTACAAGTACCAGGCTGTTTTGACTACTGTAGCTGTATAGTAGGTTCTGAGGTCAGGTAGTATGAGGCCTTCTACTTTGTTCTTCTTCAGTAATGCTTTACTTATTCAGGGCCTCTTTCCTTTCCATGTAAGGTTAATGATTTTCTTTTCGTAGTTTTCTTTATTGGTGTATAGGAATCCAACTGATTTTTGCATGTTTATCTTGTATCTTGCTACTTGGCTGAATCTTTCTATTAGTTCCAGTAGTTTTCTTGTGGATTCTTTTGGGTTTTTTTTTTATGTATAGTCTCTTATCATCTGCCAATAGGTATAGTTTTACTTCTTCCTTACCAATTTGGTTGCCCTTTATTTCTTTTTCTTGCCTTATTGCTCTGGCTAGGACTTTCAATACAATGTTAACTAGGAGTGGTGATATAGGGCACCCTTGCCTTGTTCCTGTTCTCAGGGAGAATGATTTCAGCTTCTCTCCACTGAGAATGCTGTTGGCTGTTGGTTTTGTATAAAAAAATAGCTGCCCTTTATTACACAGAGAAATTTCCCTTCTATACATATTTTTTTGAGAGTTTTTTTAATCAGGAATGGGTATTGGACTTTGTCAGATGCCTTTTCTGTGTCACTTGAGATGACCATGTGATTCTTTTATTAATGTGGTGGATTACATTGATTTTTCTAATGTTCAACTATCCTCGCATACCTGGTATGAATCCCGCTTGATTGTGGCGTATTATTATTATTTTTTTAGAAGATGTTGAATTCTACTGGCTAGAATTTTGTTTAGAATTTTTACATCTATATGAATGAGAGATATTGATCTGTGATATTCTTTTTTTGTGGTGTCTTTGCCTGGTTTTGGTGTCGGGGTTATGCTGGCTTCGTAGAAGGAATTTGGGAGTATACCTTCCTTTTCTGTGCGCTGAAATATTTTGAGTAGTATTGGTGTGAGTTCTTCTCTAAACGTTTCGTAGAATTCTCCAGTGAAGCCACCTGGCCAGGACCTTTTCTTGTTGGAAATTTTTTAAATTACCTTTTCAATTTCTTATTATGGGTCTTTTCAGATTTTCTACCTTAGTTTGTGTTAGTTTTGGTAGGTAGTGTGTTTCTAGAAATTTGTCCACTTCATCTAGGTTGTCAAATTTGTTGGAGTACAGTTTTTCATAGTACTCTGTTATGATCTTTTTTATTTCAGTTGGGTCTGTTGTAATGTCTCCCATTTCGTTTCTTATTTGAGCTATTTGTGTCCTTTCCTGGTTTTCTTTTGTCAATTTGGCCAGTGGTTTGTCAATTTTGGTGATACTTTCAAAGAATCAACTTTTAGTTTTGTTGATTCTTTCTATTGTTTTTCTATTCTCTGTTTCATTTAATAAAAATAAATAAATAAATAAAAATTTTATCTCGTTTATTTCTGCTCTGATTTTTATTATTTCCTTTCTTCTGGTGGCTTTGGGCTTCTTTTGCTGTTTTCTTTCTATTTGTTCAAGTTGTAAAGCTAACATTTTAATTTTATCCCTTTTTCTTTTTTTGATGTGTACATCTATTGCTATAAATTGACCTCTGAGCAGGTTTTGGTATGGTGTGTTTTAATTCTTATTGATTTCTAGGAATTTTTTTAAAATTCTATCTTTGATTTCTTCTATTACCCAGTGGTTTTTTAAAAAGGTGCTATTCAGTTTCCATGTATTTTGATTTTTCCCCTTGCTCTTTCTTATTAATTTCTACTTTTATGGTTTTGTGATCAGAGAAGATACTTTGTATTATCTCAGTGTTTATGATTTAGTTGTGGGTTGCTTTGTGGCCTAAGATGTGGTCTGTTCTGGAGAATGTTCCATGTGCATTGGAAAAGAATGTGTACTTTGCTGCTGTTGGAGGGACTGTTCTGTATATGTCTATGAGGTCAAATTGGCTGATTGTGGCCTTTTGATCTTCTGTAACTTTGTTGAGTTTCTTTCTAGATGTTCTGTCCTTTACCGGAAGTGGTATGTTGAAGTCTCCTACTATTATTGTAGAACTGTCAATTTCTCTTTTCAGTGCTATTAGAGTTTGTTTTATGTATTTTGGAGCCCTATCATTTGGTGCATAGATATTTATTATGATTATGTTCTCATGGTGGATTGTCCCTTTAATCATTATATAATGTCCTTCCTTGTCTTTTATGGTGGATTTTGTTTTAAAGTCTATTTTATCTGGAATTAGTATTGCCATTCTTGCTCTTTTTTGGTTGCTATTTACCCTATATATTTTTTTCCATCCTTTGATTTTTAATATATTTATGTCTTTGTTTCTGAGGTGTGTCATTTGTAAACAGCATATTGATGAGTCCTTTTTTTAATCCATTCTGTCACTGTTTGTCTCTTTATGGGTGTAGTTAAGCCATTTAAATTCAGTGTGATTATCAGTAGGTGCGAGTTTATTGCTGTCATTTTGTATTTTTTTTTTTTTTTGTGGTGCTGACATTTTCTTTGTTCCTCTTACTCTTCTGTGCTGAATTCCTTTTGTTTGTGGATTTTTTTTTTTTCGTTTCTTTCATTTTTGTAGGTTTTGTGTTTACTGAGACTTTGTGTTTTTCTTCTTTATTTTGATGAATAGGTGTCTTAGTCATCTAGTGTTGTTATGAGAGAAATACCACAAGTGGATGGCTTTAACAAAAAGAAGATTATTCTCTCACAGTCCAGTAAGCTAGAAGTCTGAATTCAGGGTGCCAGCCCCAGGGGAAGGCTTTCTCTCTGTATTGGTGCTGGAGGAAGGTCCTTGTCATCAGTCTTCTCCTGGTCTGGGAGCATCTCAGCACAGCAACCTTAGGTCCAGAGGAATCGCTCTTCTCCTGGCACTGCTTTCTTGGTGGTATGAGGTTCCCGTGTCTCTCTGCTTGCTTCTGTCTTTTATATCTCAAAGGAGATTGGCTTAAAACACTAGCTAATCTTGTAGATCTCATCAACGCAACTGCCGCTAATCCATCTTATTATATCATAGTGATAGGATTTACAACACATCGGGAAATCACATCAGATGACAAAATGGTAGTCAGTCACACCATACTGGGAATCATGACCTAGCCAAGTTGACAGATATTTTGGGGAAACACAGTTCAGTCCATGACAGTAGGTTTGTTAACTTTCTTTGTAATTACCTTGAAATTTACCCCATCTTCCTAAATTTAAACCAGTCTCGTGTTACTTGGTATTGCCTTGTCTTCTCCATTTGAAAGTTCTATACCTACACCATTTATTCCCTCTTTTGTTGGTCTGATGTTGTTGTCATTTACAGATTGACCTCTCTGGTTCCCTGTTTAAATCTTTTAGTTTTGTTTTATCTTTGAGAGTTCATTGCCTAGGTTGGTATCTGGCTGATGCTGTCCTGTGTCCTAGATTCAGGTTGTTGTTCTGAGGCCTGTGCTGCCAGTTAGGGGGCAGCAAGGTGGGGCAGGGTCCAGGGATCCAAAAGTCCCCATTGGTCCTGCTTGGGGGCACAGTGCTTGGCAGGGTGAGGCTGGGGGGGAGGGGCACAGTCCTAGGCCCAGGGTTGTTGAGATCCACACAAGTGTCACTTGAGGCACAGCTCTTGGCATGCAGTGTAGAGGCAGGAGGGAAAGGAGAGGATGTGATATGCAGAGCTAAGTGGGGGAGAGAAAGAAGAGAGAAACAGAAGCAAAAAATTAAGAAAGACTACAGTGGCATGGTGGGGTCAGTGAGTGGGGGTGGGGCAGGCCCAGGGATGCTGTGTGCCAGTGGCTGTCTCGCCAAGCAGTATGGCATGGCCCATTGAGAAGGGTCATGGGCAATGCACAGGGCTAGGTGGGCGGGAGAAGGGAAAGGAAGGAAGGGAGAGAGAGAGGAGATACAAACAAACCACAAAATAAGAAAATAAATATGGTGCTGAGGTATTGGCTGTTAGGGGTGGGGTGTAAGCAGGGTCATGGTGAGCTGATATCAGTCTTGCCAGGTAGCATGCCATTACCTGTCTGGAAGGGGTGGAGGCAGTGCAGGGTCTAGGTGAGAGGGAGAAGGACAAGGAAGAAAGGGAAAGATAAAGAAAGATAAAAAAATATGGCACTGATGGAGCCGGTCAGTGTGGGCAGGGCAGAACTGGGGAGGCCATGTGCTGGTGGCTTTCTAGCTGAGAAGTGCAGCATGGCCCATCTAGAAGGGGCATGGGCAGTGCATGGGGCTAGGTGGGCAGGAGAAAAGAAAGGAAGGAAGAGAAAGAGAAAGAAGAAACAAACAACAATAAAAAATATGGTGCTGAGGGAACCAGCTGTTGGGGTGGGGTGGAACCAGGCTGGTGGCAAGATGGTGTCTCTCTTGCCAGGTGGTGCTGCACAGCCCATCAGGAAGGGGTGGAGGCAGTGCGGGGCCTAGGTGGGAGAGAAAAGGAAAAGGGAGAAAGAGAAAGAAAAATTAAAAATATGGCGCTGAGGGAGCTGGCCAGTGGGGGCGGGGCAGACCTGGGGAGGCCCTGTGCTGGTGGCTCTCTAGCCTAGCAGTGTAGCACAGCCTGTTGAGAAAGAGCAGTGGCGACTCGTGGGGCTAGGCTGGCAGAAGAAAAGAAAGGAAGGAAATGGAGAGAGAGAGAAGAAACAAAGAGACACAAAAATATGGTGCTGAGGGAGCTGGCCGTTGGGGGCTGGGTGGACCCAGGGTGGCAGTGCACTGGTGTTTCTCTGGCTGAATGACTGTGGACTTTTGGAAAACGGTGGAGGCAGCATCGAGAGCAGAAAGGAGAGGGCTAGGAAGGCGTGTATCTCTGGTTCCCGGGCACTCTGTCTTCTCTTGGGAGCTCTGTGAAATTGTCTTCCTGTTCTCCCTGTCCGTGGTCATTGGTGGCTGTGCTCCAAGATGGCAAATCTGTGCCACGTTAGTTGGCAGGGGACCTCCACTCTCTACCTATCCTTGGCTCTCCTCAGTCCTGTTCTCTGTCAGTATCTTCTTTCATTCAGTGCTTGACCTAGTTCTTTATCCCTTTATTTGATCTTTAGGGTTCCAGGATTGATGTTTATATCAGTTTCACTTAATTTTTCAGGTTTTTGCTGCAGAGGGACAGCATGGTGCTTCTGTCTATAGCACCGTGTTGGCTCTACCTCTTATAAATAACTTTTAAGAATGGGAACAATAACCATGAAAATAAAGTGTCCAAAAATGAAAGGAGATAGTGCTGTTAAGATACAGGTTCCTTCTTGTGGACCAAGGGAATTTTTGCTTCCTTTACCCAGCCTGCCTACCCTGCCAGCTCACACACATAGTAGCTCTAAAATCCATTCAGTTATAGAACAAAGAAAAGTTTTTGCCTAGTTTTTCCTGCAGGAAAGAGTTTTCATTCAGAATGGTGTAAGTAAGAATACACAAGTTTTTGATCTTTCTTTTCTTATAGCCTAAATAGCTGTTGTATTTCTGTTTTCTGTTGCATAAATAGGACTTAGCACAGGAGAAAAAAAATTATTCTCGTGGGAAATATGGTTGGCAGTAGCCTAGGGGTAAGCAGTCATCTAGTGATCAAAACACATTTGTGGTACATGCACAGAGTTATGCTTTGTTCTCTATCCCTTTTTTTTTTCATTTTGCTAATTTATCATTTTTTAATTATCTCACCACTTTTTAGAAAGAGGAATCCAGTTCATTACAACCCCCTAAATCTCCCAAGAAGTTGCCTAGAGTGAAAACAGCAATTCAAAAATCTTATAAGAGTGAGCCTTTGTATCCAGGCTTTTCTAAGGATGATGTGACTGAGAAAGGGTAGGTGCCAAGTGCTTTTCTACAGTGGTAAGCTTTTTAAAGAATTTAAAAACTAAATAGAAAAGAAAAAGTAATCAATTGATTTTTATAATGTGAGTTCTTATATTTCAGTGATTTGTATTAGAGGCTTATGTTTCCTATGCATGCTTTAAATTAGGTTTCCAGATTAGTAATTTTAAAAGAAATGGTACCTCTCGTCTGCAGCCTCTGATTTCCAGCCTCATAGATTGTAGAATCTTTGAGTTTTACAACGAAAAGACTTCTCTAAGAAGATGCCCCTCCAATTCTTATTTGGTTCTGTTCAGTGTTTCTCAAACTTGCGAACTCAAAAGACTCACAAGAATATTGTCATTGTTTAAAACAGTGTATTATCTTATTTATTTAGAATTGCTTATGTATTTACGCTTTCATTGTTCTTTATTACAACTGGGATTATTTTCCTTCAGCCTGAAGAATATCCATTGTTATTAACTTTGGTGTGGGTCTGCTTGTGAATAATTCTTTGTTTAATAACTTATCACTTCAGCTTCATTCTTTTTTTATTGAAAAAAAATTAACGTAACAGAACATTCACCATTTTAACTTTAAAGCGTACAGTTCAGTAGTTTTAGTATATTCACAAAGTTATACAACCTTCTTCATTATCTAATTCTAGAATATTTCCATCACTCCAAAAAAGAAACCTCATGCCCATTAGCAATCACTTCCCATTTTCCAGCCCCTGGCAACCGCTAATCTACTGTCTGTTTCTGTTTATTTGTGTATTCTGGATATTTCATAAACATAATCATAGAATATGTGGCCTTTTGTGTCTGGCTTCTTTCACTTAGCATAATGTTTTCAGGGTTCATCCATGTTGTATCTGAATTCATTCTTAAATATTTTTTGCTGAGTATGTAATTAAAGATTTGTAACTTTTTTTTCATATTGAATATATTATTCTGTTTTCTTCTAGCTTCCATTGTTTTGGTTGAGATATTAGTTGTCAGGCTAATTGTTTTTCTTTTGAGAATAGTATGTCTTTTTCTACAGCTGCTTTAAGAACATCTTTCATTTCATTTTTGTAGTTTTACTCTGACATGTTTAGGTGTGGGTTTCCTTTTATTAATCCATTTGAGGTTATTAAATATGTGACTTTGATGTGTTTCATTGGTTTTGAAAATCCTCAGCTGTTATCTCTTCTAATATTGTTTCTACCCCAGTTTTTCTCTTCTCGCATTTGCCAATTAAATGTATGTTAGATATTGGTGTGTAGTTTTCTTGTGATGTCTTTGTCTGGCTTTGCTAATAGGCTAATACTGATATCAGATAGAATAGTATTAGTATTAGTCATAGAATGAGCTGGCATACAATTAACTCCTTTTTCTGAAGAGTTTGGGAAGTACTGGTATTCATTTTTCTTTTAAATATTTGGTAGAATTCACCAATGAGGCCATCTGGACCTAGACCTTTTTTTGTGGGAATATTTTTTAATTTCTGAATCTCTCTTCTTGTTATAGGTCTAGTCAGCTTTTCTATTTCTTTTTAAGTCAGTTTTGGTAATTTGTGTCTTTCTAGGAATTTTCCTATTTCATCTAATTTATCTCGTTTTTTGGCATACAGTTGTTCAAAGTATTTCTTTATAATCTTTTTAATATCTTTAGGGTTGGTAATATCCCTAATTTAAGTAATTTTAGTCTTCCTTTTGGAACCCTAGTAGCACAGTGGTTAAGAGCTCGGCTGCTAACCAAAAGGTTGGCAGTTTGATTCCACCAGCTGCTCCTTGGAAACCCTATGGGGCAG
The DNA here is from genome assembly GCF_030014295.1 of Loxodonta africana. NCBI lineage: Eukaryota > Metazoa > Chordata > Mammalia > Proboscidea > Elephantidae > Loxodonta > Loxodonta africana. The sequence continues at coordinate 50,682,254 of NC_087355.1, read as the reverse complement.
TTCTACTCTGTCCTATACAGTCAGATGAGTCAGAATTGATTTGACAGCAAGGCCAACTTTTTTTTTAATGTTCTTTTTTTGCTTGGTCAATGTAGCTAAAGGCTTGTCAATTTTGTTGATCTTTTCAAGGAACCAACTTTTGGTCTCGTTAATTTTCCTCGTTTTCTATTTCTGTTTCATTTGTTTCTGCTCCAGTCTTTATCATTTCCTTCCACTAGCTTTAGGTTTCATTTGTTCGTTTTATAATTTCTTAAGATGGAAGTTTAGGTTATTGAATTGAGAGCTTTTTCTTTTCTTATATAGAAGTTTACAGCTATAAATGTCCCCTAAACACTGGTTTAGCTGTATCCTATACATTTTGCATGTTGTATTTTAGTTTTTGTTGGGAAGGGTATTTATTTATTTATTTTTATTAAGCTTCAAGTGAACATTTACCATTCCAATCAGTCTGTCACATGTAGGTTTACATACATCTTACTCCCTTCTCCCACTTGCTCTCCCCCTCTTGAGTCAGCCCTTACAGTCTCTCGTTTCGTGCCAATTTTGACATCTTCCCTCTCTCTCTATCTTCCCATCCCCCCTCCAGTCAAGAGTTGCCTATACACTCTCCCGTGTCCACCTGATTTAATTAGCTCACTCTTCATCAGCATCTCTCTCCCCCCTACTGACCAGTCCTTTTCATGCCTGATGATTTGTCTTCGGGGATGGTTCCTGTCCTGTGCCATCAGAAGTTCTGGGGAGCATTGTCTCTGGGATTCCTCAAGTCGCAATCATACCATTAGGTGTGGTCTTTTATTGAGAATTTGGGGTCTGTATCCCATTGGTCTCCTGCTCCCTCAGGAGTTGGCTGTTGTGCTCCCTGACAGGACAGACATCGATTGTGGCCGGGCACCAACTAGTTCTTCTGGTCTCAGGATAATGTAGGTCTCTGGTTCATGTGGCCCTTTCTGTCTCTTGGGTTCTTAGTTGTCGTGTGACCTTGGTGTTCAGGAAGGGTATTTTTAAAGTGGAGGAGACTTGAGTCCGTTGATATGCTCAGGGGTAGGATCCAGTGGAAAGAGAGAAGTTGAAGCTACAAGAGAGAGAAAGAAGAACATTTTCAGAGGAGGCTAGATAAAAGGGCTCAAGAGCCAAGAGAAAGAAATTAACCTTGGATAGGAGATGAAACAAGAGACAAGATGAAAAAAAGTAAGGATGGGTAGGTGGATGTTTGTTGGTAGAACGTTTATGAATGTTTTCAGGTGCAAAATAACAGAAAACCAGACTAACAAATTTGGTTTACTTTTCTCACACAACAAGAAGTCTTAGGGTAGGCAACTGGCAATATTGGTTCCATTGATCAGCAGTATTAGAGTCTGAATCTTTGTAATGCTCTTGGCCATTCCCTCATGGTCAGTGATGTTGTGGCTCCAGGAATCAGGCTTTCAAGACAGACAGAAGGAGAGTGGCCAACTTATCTATTAATCCTCTCCCCTTCGTCGTGAAAGTAAACTTTCTTAGAAGCTCCTAGCAGACTTTCCTTTTTATCTCATTAGCCACACTGTGTCACATGACTACCCTTCTATGCAAGGGAGTATTGAAAGTAAGTATTTAGCTTTTCCAGAATCACAGTGGTGCTAGGTATAGAATATATCATTGGAATGGGGATTGGTTAGCCAACCAATCAGCAGTGTCTGCTACATGGTAGACTGGAAACTGAAGCATGTACCTATATTTTCTCTGTGGAGAAACTGCAAGTTAGTTTGCTGGTAGATGGGGCTAAAAGTAGTTTGGTGAGGTGGATCAAGCATGTTATAGAGAGCTTGAAAAGAAGGTTTAGAATAATTGCAGTGGGACATGGGAAGGGGAGCTGAATAGGAAAATATAAAAAGATAATGCCCCAAATCATTAGTCTAACTCCAAAGTTTTCTATTGTCTTACCCCAAGCTATCTTACTCAAATCCCTATGAATTCCACTTAGTGTGAGGATTAAATATGATAATATGAATTATATTTAGCAAGTGTTTGCTATACAAAAATCCTCACAACTGGACCAATAAGCAACATTATGATAGACGGACAAAAGATTTAAGTTGTCAAGGATTTCATTTTACAATTAACACCCATGGAAGCAGCAGTCAAGAAATCAAATGACATATTGCTTTGGGCAAACCTGCTGCAAAATACCTCTTTAAAGTATTGAAAAGCAAAGATGTCACCTTGAAGGCTAAGGTGTGCCTGACCCAAGCCATGGTGTTTTCAGTCGTCTCATCTGCATGCAAAAGCTGGACAATGAATAAGGTAGACTGAAGAAGAATCCATGACTTTGAATTGTGGTCTTGGAGAAGAATAATGAATATACCATGAACTGCCTGAAGAATGAACAGACCTGTCTTGGGAGAAGTATAACCAGAATGCTCCTTAGAAGCAAGGAGGGTGAGACTACGTCTCACATACTTATGTCACGTTATCAGGAGGGATTGGTCCCTGGAGGACATCATGCTTGGTAAAGCAGAGGGTCAATGAAAAAGAGGAAGACCCTCAGTGAGGTGAATTGACACAGTGGCTGCCACAATGGGCTGAAGCATAACAACGATTTTGAGGATGGTGCAGTACTATGCAGCGTTTCGTTCTGTTGTACATAGAGTCGCTATGAGTTGGAATGAACTCAGCAGCACCTAACATATGTTGTTGTTAGTTATGGTCGAGTCAATTCCAACACATGGTGCACAGTAGAACTGCTCCATAGGGTTTTCAAGGTTGTGACCTTTCAGAAGCAGATCTCTAGGACTGTCTTTGGAGGTACCTCTGGGTAGGTTCAAACCACCAACCTTTCAGCGAGTAGTTGAGCACTTAGTCATTTGTACCACCCAGGGACACATATGTAATATAGAATATGCACCTGTTAGTTTCCTCTTATCTTAAGCAAATTACCTAACTTGCTGTCTTTTAAACAAGGCTTTCCCTGCCTATCTCAGTCATTGCTGTTTTCCCATCCAAAGAACCCCTTTCTCCCCCACAGACACAGTTATTTACACAGAATAAATTTACTTATTTTTTCAGGGTCAGGAAGAATCTCATTTCTTTAATTACTAATGCAGCTTGAAGGGACTTCTCATTCCTACATTCTCATAGTATTTATCTATTCCAGTCGTCGGTATCTGTAATATGCTCTTTCGAATTCATTCAACTAGCAGTATTTTGTTGAGAGTTGTCTTTCTGTATAAGTGTGCCTCATTTTCTCAGCCACCTTCTTGAGGCCTAGAACTGATTCTTTAAGTTTTTTTTTCTTCTAATTTTCTCACGGTGCTAAGAAGCACACCCAAGATTTGATGCCATGTATACCAAGCCTAAGCCTGTTGCCACTGAGTTGATTCTGACTCATAGCAACCCTAGAGGGCAGAGTAGAAGTGCCCCATAGGGTTTCTAGGGAGCAGGTGATGGATTTGAACTGCTAACATTTTGTTTAGCAGCTTGAGCTCTCAACCACTGCGCCACCAGGGCTCCATGTATACCAAAGGTGCTCAGAATATATTTGTTGATCCATTGATTCTCATCTCTAATTTAGGTCAAGGCGCATGTCAAACAGCAAAATTATTCGCCTAACATCTTTTACTGACATTTCTGAATGTCTAAAGCCCCAGCTGGAAAGAAGATACACTTACACAGAAGTAGCTAATGTATGTATTTTAAGCGCTGGCTAACCTGATTCCTCATGTAACTAATTGTCTTCTGATTTTAGAGAATTTTTGTTGATTTACTCTAGTATTTTTTTCTTTACTAAGCAACAAAATTTATTTTTTCCTTGCAAAAGGATTTTTATACAAGAATTTTCACATTTCCTTTTGTGGTACCATGTTCTTATACACTGTATTGATTACGGTTTTCAAAAACAACTGTTCTGATTTTGGTATGATGACACTTAAGACACAAAATAAGACCTTCAGACTTTTTTTATTAAATTTTTAACAATTGATAAAAAATAATGTTTGACGTTATGTTTTAGAAGTTTAGAATTTTTAAAAGGTGGGGCATTTCCAGAGCATGGCTACCCTCATAAGGTAGATTTAATGCACCCATTCTAGAAAAAAATTTCACGTTCCCAAGGGATTATACTTTAGGTAGAAACCTAAGCCCAGGTACAGTTTGAACACTGAAGTATAACTTTGTATAACTATTCATTTTATTCCAGCGCAGAGCTTTCCTTTTCTCTTAATTATGTTTTTTTGTTTTTTGTTTTTTTACTAAATGCATGTTTTTGTTTTTTTGCAATACTGGCAGTTAAACATCATAAAAACATTAAATTCTTACCTCAATATTTGTTTAGCAGGAGAGAGAGGCAGAAAGAAAGACTATGACAGAGAAAGCAAGAATTTTCCTTAGACCCTAAATTGTTCATGCCACAGTTATCTTAAGATTACAAAGAAGTCATCTGAGTTCCACAAAACAAATAGTAAAGAGTTCATATGAACAGTAGATACCATTTCTGACGGGTATTCTGAAGTCACTCTTGTGCTCAAAGAAGGAGCCAGCATTCTGTGTTTCAAGAATAGTATTAGAGTTGCCAGCATTGTTGCAGAAAAGCCCCTAAACAGCAAAATTTTATGAGAACTTATACTACCATTTACACTCTACAGGCCATGACCTGTGCAGGGCGAGACTGTCCAAAGAGGGGCTCACTAAGGACAGTTACTGAGCAGCACTGAGAGGCCTTGAAGATAGTTCTTTTTATAATCCTCTTGGAGCTGTAGTAGTAGCATCTCAAGGCTAAAAACAGTTAAATGTGTAGGAAAGAGGCCACCAACAGAGATTTGGAAGACTCTTAAAATGGTATCATCGTGCCTGAAATGTGAAAATATTTGAGGTTGGGGAGTCACTTCAACATTAAGTTGAAGTCAGATTGGTTTGTAATGGAATGAACACTGCCGCTATGGTTGGCTCCATAAATGATGCTTATATGACAGTCAGATGCAAACATACAGCATGAATTATAATGTGGTACAAAAAAAAAAATAGTCCATTGGGGAAATGACAGCCTGGCAGAATTTATGAAACCCTGTTGTTGTACAATTCCGTAAAAAAATTACAATATAACTGAGTGGGTAATGGACTTCTGTTTTGTTATCTAGGTTAAAACCATGTCAGATGTTGGTGCCTTGGGAGGATTTGACATGGAAAATTTGTTGCAGTCTTTGTACGTAGAAAATAGAGCTGGATTCTTCTTTACTAAATTTTGCGAGCATTCAGGGAACAAGGTAGAAATTAATTATTTAAAAATCCAACTTTATAATTTTACTTAAATGGAAAACCAGAGGTTGAAATTTTCTCAGTGCTTAAATAGTTATTTTTAATGTTGGGTAATTGCAAACCTATTTCTAGTTTTTTTTTTGTTTTGTTTTAAAATCCAAGCATATCTTTCATTTTGCTCAAATGAGAATTGTTAACTAATTCAGTTATTAGTGCAGTGTTTGGTTACGGTATGATGCACATTTGCTCATCTATATGAAAATATCTTTAGATTTTGGTTTCATGCCAGAAATATGTGGTTTCTCTTACACTGTTAACTAGAACACTTACTGTTGTAATAACCAATTATGTGAGAGGCACACATGCAAAAAATAATGTTCTAGAGACAATACCAATAAATATTTTGTATTATTTCCTGTTTATGATGGAAGATTAAAACTATATTAAATTAGACCTGATTTATGGTAACACCAGGGAGCTGAATGATTATTCATACTTGAAATCAGAGCTTTGTAGAGCTTTAGTAATTGGGTGGTAATAATTTATGGACTTTTTCCATCTGCAGTTGTGGAAGAACAGTGTGTACTTTTGGTTTGACCTACAGGCTTATCATCAGCTTTTCTACCAAGAAACACTTCAGCCTTTTAAAGTATGCAAGCAAGCCCAAGTAAGTAGTAAATAATGTTGGTTCAGCATGAAGATCTAAGGACACAGAGAAATGAAAAGTTCTGTCCCACCCCAATCAAGAAAAACCTGGGAGTGCAGGCAAAAGGCAGCAGTTAAATGTTGCCATGGGTTTACTTTATTTAAATGTCAGCAGAATATTGTTTCATAATCTGTTTTGTGGATTCTCCTTTTATCTGGTTTGCTTTATTTTCTGTTTGCTGCCAACTGCTTGTTCTCTCTGACAAAGGACATCCCATCTTTTTTCTAATTTATGTGTTTTTGGTTTGATTGTGAGTGATTTAAAAGAGAACCCTGGGAGTGGACTTGTAATGAATCATTGCGGTGATTGGGAGCAAGCATTGACCAGTGGTGTTCTCTGAGCTTCCTGCAGAAGTCAGCTGTTGGATATACTTAGGCTGTTGACCTGTCTAAAAGCCAGGAGAGGATGTTGACTGACTTTGTGTGGTAATAGGCCACGTAGTCTCCTGGGCTTCTGTGCTACACGCCATTTAAGACAGATATTCAGAGAGTAAGGAATGTCTTAAGACCACCCTGAAGCAAGCAAAATAGAGAAGGAAGAAGAAAGAAAGAAAAAAATAGACAAGGAAGAACAGAGGCTTCTCTGTAAAGGGAGGTAGAGAGTAACCTCTTTTATTGGCGGAGGAAGGGGAAGGAAAGGGAACAGAATTATGACTAAAACAGACTTATCTTTTCAGTTTTTTTTCTTCTGATCTTTTATAGAGAGAGGTCTTGAAGCCTAGAAAACTCCAAATAACTTCTGTATCTGACCATTCAAGTGGTTCTTATAATTTGAAATAACCCCATTCCAGAGAACCTTCCCCTGAACACTGCTGAGAAGACTAGCTTTGTCATCTTAATTATTATAATCTTATTCAGGACATCAGAGGGTACTGCTGGATGTTGTTTGTTATTATTTCCACCACCCTGACTCTGGCATTAATAATTATGCTTTTGTAAATCAGCTGACAAAGCTTTGTACTTTTTAATGTAGGAATAAGGGCTTCAGCTCCTGCACAGCCCAGATCTGGCTCCATAAAATCACGAAATTATGTCTTTGTCTCTGAGACCACACAGTTGGGAGTATTCTACTTGTTAGTTCTTTACCTGTAATTTGCTACTTCTCCCCCCTAACCTATTGCCCCATCTGCTAAAATACCATTCTTTATTTTTATTATGCTTTCTCTATCATAAAGACTACTTCTTCAGAAATCTCACCTGTTCAAGTAAGTGCTCCTTTTGTTAATAATCCCCATTTTTCTATGACTTTTGTACAAGAGGAAATTTTGAGTTTGATAAATCTATTAATTCTTACTAACGGTATTGTTCAGCCAGCTATAAATGGCTGTAAAACGGTATACAGTCAATTTTTGGCTTTTCTGAGAGGGACTATTCTGTTTCAGAATTATCTAGGTGTATATGTTTTGGGCGCTACATCGTTTTTTGGGGAGTCAAACCAGGGTGGGAAAGGGAGAAATAAAAGCTCAAATACATGCAATTCATTTGACTTGTTTGTTTTTTGCTTCTATGGTTATTTTATTTGTTTTATTTTTGGCTAGAGGAGCAGTTGTCTAAATAGGTTTAGGTTTTAATGATCCAAGGTCTCTGTGAGTCTGGATACTAGAATTGCCTCTAGTACCATAATCCTATAAATTTGTTTCACACAATGAAATGACATTCATTTCTTTATAATAGAAATACTGTATGACTTTCTTCAAGGGTACATTTAAAGTGTACATCATTGTGTTAATAATGCCAATGGCAGAATATAGTCAGCTGGCACTGTGTTAAAATTGCTAGGAACTTGTTGATTATATATTGTTTCTGTAATCTCCCAAGATGTATGCTAGGAGACTGAGACTGAGAGAAAAGACTTGGAGGCTTTTCTGTATTCTAACATGAAAATTACATACCTACAATGAAACAACAAAAAACTTCACCCCATGAAACATAAAAGTAGGCAGACTGGATGAAGGGTATGGGATCAGTAAGAGTGATTTAGCATGACTAACTGTCATCCTACAGTCTTGGTCATGCCCTGAAGATTTCACTGCGTGGTTTCAGCATAGAATAGTGCTCAATAGAAACCAACTGAAATGATCTAGACAAGGACCAAGAGAATCAACACCAGACTTCAGAGATTAACGTCCTTGACCCTAGCAACAGTTGGTCAGGGAAACCATGTATCAGTGCGAAGATTTTGAGTCTAGATTGCTGCCACAAATAGTCCTACAGCTTTTTTGATATTGCATGCTTGCTTTGCTGATAGAGCTGTACAGTAGAATGAAGCAGACCTGAGTACCCCTGTTTTTGTATCTTCTTCTATCTTTGTAGAAATCTTTTGAACAAATTGTGTCCTGGCAACAACTATGCATTTAGAATTTACCGCTATCCTTCCTACTCAAAGCATAGACATTGATTTTTTTTTTAAATAGTAAATATGTATGATACATATGCGATATATACATGTACGTATTGATACATAAGGAGCCCTGGTTTCACAGTGGTTAAAGTGCTTGGCAGCTAACTGAAAGGTGGATGGTTCGAACCCACCAGCCACTCTGCAGGAGAAGGATGTGGGAGTCTGCTTCTGTAAAGATTACAGGCTTGGAAAATCTATGGGGCAGTTCTCCTCTGTCCCATACGGTTGCTGTGAGTCAGGATTAGCTCTTTGGCAGTGGGTTTTGGTTTGATTATACTGATAACATGTTCTCTTTCTTTCTTTCTTTTTTTATTGTGTGCTAGGTGAAAATTTACAGAGCAACTTAGATTCCTGTTTGATAGTTTGTATATAAAGTGTTTCATGACCTTGGTTTCATTCCCCACATTGGGTTATACTCTCTCCATTTCTGCCCTGGGCTCCCTATTTCTTTTGCCCTGATTTTCTACCCTTTTCTGCCTTCTCATCTTTGTTTTTGGGCAAATATTGCCCTTTTGATCTTTTATAGTTGATCATTCTAAGGAGCACATTCCTCTTGGGCATCGCTGTTTGTTTTTAGATTATTCGATTACTTTCTTTTCTTTTTTTGCCTGTGTTGCCTAACATAAAGGTTGACAAGGATGGAAGGCAGCAGGGAGCATTTCACTGAAGAGAGGAGTTTGAGAAGTTATGGTGTGGCAGACAAGTATTATATTTTAGGCCACCATGTTACACATACCAATTTAAAAAAACCAATTATGTGCTTAGAATTCCTCAATCTGAGTCACCAGCCCAGACCATTGTCTTGAGCTCCAAATCCTCAACCCAAATATTAATCTGACATCTCCCCTCAGATGTCTCACAGGTACTTCAAACTCAGTGTGCCTGAAACTGAACCCATTTCCTTCCAAATCGGTTTTCTCAACCGGGGCAATTTTGTACCATCGCCCCAGGGGATACCTGGCAATGCCTGGAGACATTTTCTTTTTTTTAAAATTGTGTTCTAGGTGAAAGTTTACAGAGCAAATTAGTTTCCCATTTGATAGTTTGCACATAAAATGTTTCATGACCTTGGTTTCATCCCTGCAATGTGTCAGCACTCTCCGCATTTCCACCCTAGTTTCCCCATTTTCTTTCATCCTGATATTATGCAACTTCTGCCGTCTCGTCTCTGCTTTTGGGCAAATAATGCCCTTTTGATCTTGTATAACTGATTGTTTTAAGGAGTACGTTCCTCTGGGGTGTCATTGTTTATCTTATCTGCTTATCTGTTGTTTGGCTGGGAGGTGCTCTCCAGGAATGGCTTCCTTTCCAGGTCAGAAGGGCATCTTAGAGCCATAGTCTCGCGGGTTCCTTCAATCGTTGCCATACCAACAAGTCTGATATTTTTTGTGAAATTGATTTTTTGTTCTACAGTTTTCTTCTACTCTGTCTAGGACCCTCTGTTGTGATCCCACTCAGAGCAGTTGATAATGGTAGCCAGGCACCATCTAGTTCTTCTGGCCTCGGGGTCAGGGTCCTGTAGGCTGTGGTTCAGGTGGTCCCTTAGTCCTTTGTACTAATTGCTCCCTTGAGTCTTGGCCGCCTTCATTGTGCCTTGCTCCAGACAAGACGAGACCAATAGTTGTGTCTTAGATGGCAGCTCACAAGCTTTTAAGACCACTCACGCTACTCATCGAAGTAGGATGTAGAACATTGTCTATATGAACTAAAAAAAAAAATATGTTGTGCTAATTGACGTAGATGTTGCCTGAGTCTATGGTCCCTTGTCTTCTAGCCTAGGAACTTCATCCCATGGGGTGTTTGGTTATGTCTAAGAGATTTCCCTGACTAACATCTTGTGTGCTTTATTTGAGCTGTACCTACAGTCAGGTATTTAGAAATATCTACCACCAAGCCTATATTTGCCAGTGGGTGTGTTTCTTTACATCTTTCTACACCTCTTGGTGTATCTATTTCCCCATTCATAAATTACTGTTTGTTACTACTGTTGCTGCAGGATTGTCTGAGTTATTAGTAGTTACAATAAGTTGCTGCTTATTCTTGTGTTCCTCTCAGTATCCTCTTACCATGGTCATGTTGTACTGATTTCCTCCATATTATGTATTGCCATTCCATTCACCAGTATTAACTCGTGTCTTCTGTCTAATTGGTGATTTTACCTCCCTTCTCTCTCGTCCCTGGTAACCATCAAAGAATGTTTTTTCTTTTCTTCCTGTGTGTAAACCTTTTGTTATTACTTTATAGTACTAGCCTGATACAATATTTGTCCTATTGTGATTGACTTATTTCACTCAGCATAATGTCCTCCAAATTCATCCATGTTGTGAGATGTTTCTCAGATTCGTTATTATTCTTTAGTGTTGCATAGTATTCCATTGTGTGCATGTACCACAGTTTGTTAATCCATTCGTCTGTTGATGGGCACTTAGGTTGTTACTTATGTATCTCTTACTATGTATAAGAGATCCAGTCTCCCCACAACCTCACCAATGTTTGTTATTTTCTGTTTTTTTTTTTTTTTTTTTTGATTAGTGCCAATAATGTCAGGGTGAGATGGTATGTCATCATAGTTTTGATTTGCATCACTCACAAGCATTTCTTTATATGTTTGTTAAGAACCTGAACATCTTCTTTGGTGAAGTGTCTGTTCATATTTTTGCCTGTTTTTAAATTGGATTGTCTTTTTATTTTTGAGATGTTTAAGCTTTCTATAAACTTTAGAGATTAGTTCCTTGTGAGATATATCATAGCCAAATTTTTTTTCCTAGCCTGTAGATTCTCTTTTGACTCTTTTGGAGAAGTCTTTTATTGAGCATAACTGTTTAATTTTTAGGAGGTCCCATTTACCTAGTTTGTCTTGTGCTGTGTGTGCATTTTTAGTTATATTTGGTACTCTGTGTCACATATTACAGCCCCTAGTGTTGTCCCTATTTTTTTTTTCCCACAATCTTTTTACATTTAGATTTTATATTTAGGTCTTTGATCCAGTTGGAGTTAGTTTTGTGTATGGTGTGAAGTGTGGGTCCTGTTTCATGTTTTTACAGACATACAGTTTTGCCAGCACCATTTATTGAAGAGACTCTCTCTTCCCCATTAAATGGCCTTTGGCCCTTTGTCGAAGATCAGCAGACCCTAGGTTCATGGATTTACATCTGGGTTCTCAATTCTGTTCCATTGGCCTATGTGTCAGTAATTGTACTAGTACCAGGCTATTTTGACTACTATGGCTGTGTAGTAGGTTCTGAGATCAGGTAATGTGAGGCCTCCTACTTTGTTCTTCCTCTTCAGTATTGCTTTACTTATCTGGGGCCTCTTTCCTTTCCATATGAAGCTGGTGATTAGTTTTTTTCCCTCTTGGTTAAGAAGGTTGCTGGAATTTGGATTGGGATTGCATTATATCTGAAGATTGTTTTGAATAGTATTAACATTTTCACAATGTTGAGTCTTCCTATCCATGAGCATGGTATGTTTTTCCATTTCTGTAGGTCTCTTTAGGTTTCTTGCAGTAATGTTTTGTAGTTTTCTTGGTAGAGATATTTTATGTCCTTGGTTAGATTTATTTCTAAGTATTTTATTTTTTAGGGGATATGATAAATGGTATTGTTTTCCTGATTTCCTTTTTGAAGTTTTCTTTGTTGTGTGGGAATCCAACTGATTTTTGTATGTTGATTTTGTATCCTGATAATTTGCTGAGTCCCTCTACTAGTTTCAGTTGCTTTCTTGTGAAATCCTTGGGATTTTCTATGTGTACGATCGTGTCATCTGCAAATAGGGATAGTTACTTCTTCCTTATCAGTTTGCATATCCTTGCCTGCTAACCAAAAGATCAGCAGTTCAAATCCACTAGTCACTCCTCGGAAACCCTGTGGGGCAGTTTTACTCTGTCCTATAGGGTCGCTATGTGTCAGAATTGACTTGACAGCAACAGGTTTGGTTTCTTGGTTTGTATTTCCTTTTCTTGCCTTATTGCTGTAGCTAGGACTTCCAGTATAATGTTGAATAAGAGTGGTGATAACGGGCATCCTTGTCTGGTTCCTGTTCTCAAGGGGAATGCTTTCAGTCTCTCTCCATTGAGAATAATGTTGGGTGTTGGTTTTGTGTAAATGCCCTTTATTATGTTGAGAAAGGGAGCCCTGGTGGTGTAGTGCTTAAGAGCTCAGCTGCTAATCAAAATTTCAGCAGTTTGAATGCACTAGCCACTCCTTGGACACCCTGTGGGGCAGCTCTGCCCTATCCTGTAGGGTCACCATGAGTTGGAATCAACTTAACAGGCAGTGGGTTTTTTTTAACTTATGTTGAGGAATTTCCCTTTTATTCCTATTTTGTTGAGAGTTTTTATCAGGAATGGGTGTTTAACTTTATCAAATGCCTATCTTTTATTGATTGAGATGATCGTGTGATTCTTCTGTTTATGTGGTAGATTACATTGATTTTCTAAAGTTGAATCGTCCTTGCGTACCTGGTATAAATCTCACTTGGTCGTGGTGTAATATTTTTTTTGATACACTGTTGAGTTCTATTGGCTAGGATTTTGTTGAGAATTTTTGCGTCTATATTCATGAGAGATATTGGTCTGTAATTTTCTTTTTTTGAGAAGTCTTTGCCTGGCTTTGGTATCAGGGTTATCCTGGCTTCATAAAATGAATTCAGGACTAATCCTTCCTTTTCTTTGCTCTGAAATAATTTGAATAGTATTGGTGTGAGCTCTTCTCTGAATGTTTGGTAGAATTCTCCAGTGAAGCCATCTAGGCCAGGGCTTTTTGTTGTTGTTGTTGGAGGTTTTTTTTTTTTCAATTACCTCTGCAATCTCTCCTGTTGTTATGTGTCTATTAAGATCTTTTATCTCAGTTTATGTTAGTCTAGGTAGGTAGTGTGTTTCTAGAAATTTGTCCATTTCTTCTAGGTTTTCAAATTTGTTGGAGTAAAATTTTCCATAGTTTTCTCTTATGATCTTTTTTATTTCAGTTGGGTCTGTTGTAATGTCCCCCATCTCATTTCTTATTTGGGTTATTTACTTCGTCTCCTGTTTTCCTTCTGTCAGTTTAGCCAATGGTTTGTCGATTTTGTTGGTCCTTTCAAAGAAGGAACTGGTCTTCTGGATTCTTTTTATTGTTTTTCTGTCCTCTGTTTCATTTATTCTACTCTAATCTTTATTATTTCCTTTCTTTTGGCGACCATGGGCTTCTTTTGCTGTTCTCTTTCTATATGTTTGAGTTGTAGGGTTAACGTTTTGATTTTAGCCCTTCTTTTTTGATGTGAGCATCTATTGCTATAAATTGTCCTCTGAGCACTGCTTTTGCTGTGTCCCAAAGGTTTTGGCAAGACGTGTTTTCATTCTCCTTTGATTCTAGGAATTTTTTAATTTCATCTTTGATTTCTTTTGTTACCTATTGGTTTTTAAGGGTGGCGTTATTCAGTTCCCATATATATGATTTTTTTCTTTGCTCTTCCTGTAATTGATTTCAATTTTTATAGCATTGTGATCAGTGAAAATACTTTGTGCTATTTCTCTGTTTTAGATTTTATTGAGATTTGCTTTGTGGCCTGAAATGTGGTCTATTCTGAAGAATGATCCATGTGCATTGGAAAAGAATGTATGATTTGCTGCTGTTTGGTGGAGTGTTCTGATATGTCTGTGAGGTCAGATTGATTTATTATGGCAATTAGTACTTCTGTATCTTTGTTGAGATTTTTTCTAGCTGTGTTATCATTCACTGAAAGTGATATGTCAAAGTTTCCTGCTATTATTGTGGAACTATATCTCTTTTCATTGCTGCTAGAGTTTATGTATTTTGACACCCTTTCATTAGGTACATGTGTATTTTTATGGCTATGTCCTCTTGGTGAATTGACCCTTTAACCATTATATGATGTCCTTCTTTATCTTTTATGGTGGATTTTGCCTTAAAGTCTATTCTATCAGAGATTAATATTGCCACTCCTGCTCTTTTTTGGTTATTTTTTGCTTGATTTTTTTTTCCATCCTTTGAATTTGAGCTTATTAATGTCTTTGTGTCTAGGGTGTGTCTCTTGTAGGCAGCATATCGAAGGGTCATGTCTTTTCTGCTACTTTCTGTCCCTTTACTGGTTCATTTAAGCCATTTACATTCAGTGTGATTATTGATAGGTATGTGCTTACTCCCTACACGTCTGTCAGTTTGTTGTACTGTGGTGGCTCGTATGTTGCTGTGGTACTGGAAGCCGTGCCACCGGCATTTCAAATACCAGCAGGGTCACCCATGGTGGACAGGTTTCAGTGGAGCTTCCAGACTAAGACAGACAAGGAAGAAAGAACTGGTCGTCTACTTCTGAAAAAATTAGCCAGTGAAAACCTTATGAATAGTAGTGGAACATTGTCTGATATAGTGTTGGAAGATGAGCCCCTCAGGTTGGAAGGCACTCGAAATACAGCTGCAGAAGAACCGCCTCCTCAAAGTAGAGTCGCCCTTAATGATGTGCATGGAGTCAAGCTTTAGAGACCTTCATTTGCTGATGTGGCATGACTCAAAATGAGAAGAAACACCTGCAAATATCCATTAATAATAGGAATGTGGGATGTATGAAATATGAATCCAGGAAAATTGGAAGTCATCAAAAATGAGATGGAATGCATAAAGATTGATATTCTAGGCATTAGTGAGCTGAAATGGACTGGTATTGGCCGTTTTGAATTGGACGATCATGTGGCTTACAATGCAGGGAATGACAAATTGAAGAGGAATGGAAATGCATTCATTATCAGAAAGAACATCTCAAGATCTGTCCTGAAGTGCAGCTCTGTCAGTGACAGGCTAATATCCATAAATGCACAAGGGAGACAGCTAATAGACTCTTGTTATTAAAATTTTCACACAAACCACTAATGCCAAAGATGAGGAAATTGAAGATTTTTTACCAGCTTCTGCAGTCTGAAATTTATCAGCTATGCAATCAAGATGTGTTGATAATTACTGGTGATTGGAATGTGAAAGTTGGAAATGAAGAAGGATTGGTAGTTGGAAAATATGGCCTTGGTGGTAGAAAGGACGCTGGAGATTGCATGATAGAATTTTGCAAGACCAACGACTTCTTCATTGCAGATACCATTTTTCAACAACATAAATGGTGACTATGGAAAACACAGGAATCAAATCTACATCTGTGAAGAGAGATGACGGAAAAGCTTAGTATCATCAGTCAGAACAAGGCCAGGGGCCGGTTGCGAGATATACCATCAGTTGTTCATATGCAAGTTCAAGTTGAAACTGAAGAAAATTAAAACAAGTCCACAAGAGTCAAAATACAACCTTGAGTATATCCCACCTCAATTTGGAAACCATCTCAAGAATAGATTTGATGCATTGAACACCAATGACCAAAGACCAGACAGGTTTAGACATCAAGGATATCGTACACTAAGAAAGCAAAAGCTCCTTAAAAAGACAGGAAAGAAAGAAAAAAAACAAAATGGATATCAGAAGAGACTCTGAAACTTGCTCTTGAACGTTGAGTACCTCAAGTGAATGGAAGAAATGATGAAGTAAAAGAGCTGAACAGAAGATTTCAAAGGGCAGCTCGAGAAGACACAATAAAATATTATAACAAAATGTGCAAAGACCTGGAGTTAGAAAGCCAAAAGGGAAGAATAGCCTCAGCATTCCTCAAGCTGAAAGAATTGAAGAAAAAATTTAAGCCTCAAGTTGCAGTTTTGAAGGATTATGGGCATAATATTGAATGATGCAGGAAGCATCAAAAGAAGGTGGAAGGAATACACAGAGTCATTGTACCAAAAAAATTGGTCCACATTCAACCATTTCAGGAAGTGGCATATGATCAAGAACCAATGGTATTGAAGGAAGAAGTCCAGGCTGCACTGAAGGCATTGGTGAAGAACAAAGTTCCAGGAGTTGACAGGACACCAACTTGAGATGTGTCAACAAAAGGATGCAGTGCTGGAGATGCTCACTTGTCTATGCCAAGAAGTTTGGAAGACAGCTACCTGGCCAACCAACTGGAAGAGATCCATATTTGTACCCATTTCAAAGAAAGCAGAATGCAGAAATTATCAAACAGTATCATTAATATCACACACAGGTAAAACTTTGCTGAAGATAATTCAAAAACTGCTGCAGCAGTACGTCGACAGGGAACTGCCAGAAATTCAGGCCAGATTCAGAAGAAGATGTGGAATGAGGAATATCATTGCTGATGTCAGATGGTTCTTGGCTGAAAGTAGAGAATACCAGAAAGGTGTTTACCTGTGTTGTGTTGACTATGCAAAGGCATTCGACTGTGTGGATTATAACAAATTATGGATAATATTGCAAAGAATGGTAATCCCAGAACACTTAATTTTGTTCATGTGGAACCTATACATAGACCAAGAGGCAGGCATTTGAACAGAACAAGGGTACACTGCGTGGTTTAAAATCAGGAATGGCCTGCATCAGAGTTACATCCTTTTACCATACTCATTCAGTCTGTATGCTGAATAAATAATCTGAGAAGCTGGACTATATGAGGAAGAATGTGGCATAAGGATTGGTGGAAGACACGTTAACAACCTGCGACATGCAGATCACACAACTTTGCTTGCAGAAAGTGAAGAGGACTTGAAGTACTTACTGATGAAGACCAAAGACCACAGCCTTCAGTGTGGATTGCACCTCAACATAAAGAAAACAAAAATCCTCACAACTGAACCAGTGAGCAACATCATGGTAATCGGAGAAAAGATTGAAATTGTCAAGGATTTCATTTTACTTGGGTCCACCGTGAACACTAATGGAAGCAGCAGACAGGAAATCAAATGATGTATCAAACTGAGCAGATCTGCTACAAAAAAACCTCTTTAAAGTGTTAAAAAACAAAGGTGTCACTATGAGGACCAAGTTGCACCTGACCCAAGCCATGATGCTTTCAGTCACCTCATGTGCATGCAAAACCTGGTCAGTAAATAAGGAAAGCTGAAGAAGAATTGATGTCTTTGAATTAAGGTGTTGGTGAAGAATATTGAATAGTCCATGGACTGCCAGAAGAATGAACAAGTCTGTCTTCTAAGAAATACGGCCAGACTGCTCCTTGGAAGCAAGGATGGTGAAACTTTGTTTTATATACTTTGTACATGTTACATACTTTGGACATGTTATCGGTAGGGACCATTCTCTGGAGAAGGACATCATGCTTGGTAAAGTAGAGGGTCAGCGAAAAAGAGGAAAACCGTCAACTAGATGGATTGACACAGTGGCTGCAACAATGTGCTCAAACATAGTAACAATTGTGAGGATGGCGCAGGACCAACCAAGCAGTGTTGCATTCTGTTGTAGATAGGGTTGCTATGAGTCGGAACAACAACAACATACTAGTAGTAAATCTCTCAGGTTTTGTTTGTTTGAAAATGTCTATTTTAGCCTCTCTTTGATAGTTTAGCTGACTATAGAATTCTAAGTTTACAGTTTCTCTCAGTACTTTAAAGATATTATTTTATCATCTTCTGGCTTCTGCTGTTATTATTGAAGTGTCTGCCATCATTCCTTTGTAGTTAGGTGCTTTTTCTCATTGTTTTTATGATCTCCTTGACATGTATTAAATGTGTTTACTACAGTTATCTTCCTGGGGTCTAAGTTTCTTCTAGAATCTGGAGAATCATGGCTTTCATCAATTCTGGAAAATCTTTAGCCATTATTTTTTTTTTTTTCAGTTTTTATAGTCTTCAATGTTCCATATTTTGTTACTGTAGATCTCTTGTCTGATCAATGATATTGCTTTTCAATTTATCCAATATCTCTCTTAACCTCTGTTTCAAGTTTTTTCTTCCTTTCATATCTGTGTTGTAATTGGATAATTTCCTTTGATCTGTTTTGCAGTTCATGTATTTTCCAGCAGATTTCACTCTGCTCTTTGTCATCTGTTCAGTTAAATAAGTTAGTTAAATCACTTTAAAACTGCTTTAGGAATTATATTTTTTATTATTAAGTATCTATTTGTATTTTACAAATATTCACAGTTTTTCCCTCATATTTTTTGTTTATGTCTTTAATGATTTTAACCATATATCATAGTCTGTATCTGTACTATATATTGCTGCATAACAATGTTGCCACAAACTTTGTGGCTTAAAACAGCACAAATTTATTATTTTAGAGTTCCTGTCAGAGAGGAGTCTGAGCACAGCTTAGTTGGGTCCTCTCCAAGGCTGTAATGAAGGTGTCAGCTAAGGCTAGGTTCTTACCTGGGGCTCAACTGGGAAGAAAGAAAATGAATTCTGCTACTTATTATTTTTGCTGACAGGGTGGATTCCCCTGTATGTTTTATAATTTTGAATTATGAGCTCTTCAGTGGGATTTTTATTTGTGATCCTTCTGCTAAGCATATTTTTAATGCTAATTCATCATCTTGAAATTTCCTCGTTAGCCAAGTGTGAATTTGAAAGCCAGACACACCTGAGGGTAAATTCATGCATTCTCAGGAGACTTTTTTTTTTTTTTTCTTTTATGTAGAGTCCAGGCCAAGATTAGCAAATTGAATTTTTGTCTCCAAGGCTTGGTAGGTATATCTATATCTAGACCTGTGTTTAGAGCTAGATATATTTATAGACATATCTATAGATAGAGGTCTAGATCTACATATATGTATATGTTTTTTCCCTAGTCTACATTTTACTTTGTGTATAGCCCTTCCTTCAAGGACCTTGGCATGTGTGGGGGTCTCAGTGCAACTTTTTCACCTTGGGAGAGTCCAAGACCTTGTCTCCTGTACCCTGTGGGCTATTATAACCCAAGTCTTTGGTTTACCCCATGCCAGCCCCATTGTCAGCTCATGCTTTTCACTCTGGTTTTCAGTACACACCTTAATTTTGGCCTCTGGCTATTTCCCTTACTATCTCAGCCACGTATTTAAAAAGATATTTGTTATATTTTATTCAGTATTTCTAGATATTTTGTAGAGAGAGGATTTTCAAGTAATCTAGCATGCCAAAGTGCCAGAAAAGGAACCAGTCAAGTGCTAGTGATGGCAAGGAGCAGCCACATACATTTACTTACTTAATAATCATTGTAAGCATATGAAGTAGTGTGAGCTGCAGAAAGCAATTTGGCCTTTTTTCTGGGTCACTGAAAGCTGGACCATACCTGAGGCTAATGAATGGGGGCTGACCAGACCAAGAGGGATCACATAGGGGGGCTGATAAGAGCCTGGTACCCTAATGCTCAAAGGGGCTTCCTGGTTGGTGAAAACATTTGCCCTTGAGAGGGTAGCATATTCTATTGGGACATGGAAGCTTTGTCCTGGAACCTCTCGCATACCTTGCCGTATGTATCTCTTCATTTGTATCATTTTTGTAATAAATCTGTAGTCCTAAGTATGGTACAAGCCCTTGGTGGTGTAATGGTCAAGCACTCGGCCACTGAAAGGTTGGTGGTTCGAACCCACCAGTGGCTCCATGGAAGGAAAGATGTGGTGATCTGCTCCCATAAAAATTACAGCCTAAGCATCTCCTGTCTGGAGGGGAGATAGGAGGGTAGAGAGGGTTAGAAACTGGCAAAACCATCACGAAAGGAGAGACTGGAAGGAGGGAGAGGGCTGACTCAAGGGGAGAGTAAGTGGGAGTATGGAGTAAGGTGTATATAAGCTTATATGTGACAGACCGACTTGATTTGTAAACTTTCACTTAAAGCACAATAAAAATTATTAAAAAGAAAAAAAAAGCTACTATAAAAAAAAAAATTACAGCCTAGGAAACCCTGTAGGGCAGTGCTACTCTGTTGTGTCAGGTTGTTATGAGTTGGAATTGACTTGACGGCATACAACAACTAGAAGTATGGTATACTCTCCTTGAAATTCTGTGAGTCATTCCAGCTAATTATTGAACCCAAAGGAGCAGTAGGAACCAACTCAAGTAAGTGTGGATTCTGAAGCTTGTAGCTGGCATCCTGAGGAGGTAACCGGAAACCAGCCTTGAATCTGCTGCCGGCAGATTGTGTAGTCTCCCCAAACTAGAGGCTGGGGTCTGCCTAATTGGCAGTTTGAGGGACTGTGTCCTTTTAATTGGTGAGCTCTGACCCAGCTCCAGACGGCTAGGGTTAGAGAAGGGCTGCACGAGCAGCTGTTCTGAAGGTTGTTGTCTAACTTGTGAGCTGTGACCCAGTTCCAGGTGACGAGGATCAGAGACAGAGTGCCACTTGGGCATCTGGCAAGGAGAATAGAGAATTGGGAAGGTGAGGACTGGATCATTCTCCACATTTTGGGGACTGGATTCATGTTGATCCTTACCACACAGTTGGCTATGAAGATAGGATTTGCTCACTTTGCCCCTTACTGAGTGCACGGTATTTATCCTAATTTTTTGTATAGTTTAAAGGAAACTAAAGGAGTAGTGCAGTACAGTAATTACACGCTCAGCTGCTGAACAAAAGGTCTGCAGTTTGAACTCATCAGCAGCTCTGCGGGAGAAAGATGTGGCAGTCTGCTTCTGTAAAGACTACAACCTAGGAAACCCTGTGGAGCTGTTCTGCTTGTCCTACAGGGTTGCTATGAGTTGGAATCAACTTGACAGCAGCGGGTTTGGGTTTTTTGGCTTTAAAGAAAAGTAGATCTCTGAGATATCAATCTTGCCAAGGTCGCAAAGGTAGGGACAAAAGTAGGCTCAAACTCAAGATATAGAACCCTGCTTCATTGCAGTACTTTGCCTCCTCTTCAGTGTAAAAATTCTCATATCTACCTAATAGGACTTTTCTGAAGATTGCATAAAATAATGTAGGTGGAAGTATTTTGATGTATAATGTAGAGGACTCTGTGGAATAAATAGGTATTATTATTGTTGTTATGGTCATTATTAAGCTTCTATCAATTACCTGGATAATGGGGAAGGAAAACAGAAATTTGAAGAAATTAAAATAAGAGGGAAGAACAGCAATTCCTGAATCACTCAGCCAATAATAGTACTTGTTCTGAGTTTAAAAATACAACTTAAATAAAAATACCCTTCTTTTTTTAGAAATCACAACTTTTTAAGAACCTCTTTTACAGTATTTGGTTACTCACTTATTAGTTAACATTCACTGAGAGCCTGCTACGTTCCAAGTAATGTTCTGTGAATACAAAGATAATTAGGGCCTAGTTCTTGGCTTAAAGAGCTCACTCTTTAGTGGGAGAGAGATAATTCCTGAAGTACTTAAACCATGTGTAAAACAAAAAGGTAAGTATTATCTTAACTGAATGATAAGATACTATCTTAACCAAATAATAATAACTGTTAAGATGAAATAACATCTTTTTTTTTTTTTATCAGCAAAATAACAGTTGATTTTTATTTTTTCTAAATAGCCGTTTAGCCTTTTTTCAAATACCCATGTGTGAACTGGGACCCCTGGTGGTACAGTGGTTAGGCGTTCAGCTGCTCACCCAAAGGTGGGCAGTTCTAACCCACCAGCTGCTCAGCAGGAGAAAGATGCAGCAGGCTACTCCCATAAAGATTACAGCCTTGGAAACCATATGGGGCAATTCTCCTCTGTTCTATAGGGTCACTATGAGTTGGAATCGACTTGACAGCAGTGGGTTTTGTTTTGCTTCTTATACGTGAACTATTTCCTTTATTTTTTAGCCAAAAGTTGCCGTCCATTGGTCTTATTCCTGCCATATGAAGCAACACAAAATAAATCTCTCTCTTTTGGGTGACTGCTCTTCAAACAAAAAATGCTAGTTGTCTTGTTTTATGTATTAACTTCTTCAGACTAGACCTCAGATCTTTTCAGTATCTTCAGCCATAGCTAGAAGAAATGCTGACATTTGGAAGTCCCACTCCTGACATCTCCACCCAGTGATCTGACAGCTTGAAATGCTCTTGTGATAGACTGTGGTTGATTCTACCCATAGCAAATTAAGTCAGTGCAAGTGACTGCTACTGCCTACTTGGGGTCTGTTACAATTTTAGTGGTTTACTCTCACATTTGCAGAATTTCATGAGAGAAGGGAGCACAAAAGCTGAGTGAATAAATGACGTCAGACCTATATTGTGCATTGGTGTTTTTAGGAAACCGTAAGTTGTGATTAGTAGTAATGTAGAATTCATTAATGTATTCGTTTAGCCATTATTTATTGGCTACCACTGTGTGGCAAACACTGATCTTGGTGCTGGGGATACAGCAGAAAACAAGGCAGAGTTTCTACCTTCATAGAATGAGGAATCCAAATGAAAATACAGTGCTCTTTGTTTTCACAATAAGTCTTTTAAATCAGTTTACAGTTGGAGTTTTCCACAGAAAGTGTTAACACATTTATAGGAAGAAAAATAAGTGATTTCAGATAGTTTTAACCACATCTGTTCAGGTGATAGTTTTGCAAATCGTATAATATATATATATTATATATATGAACTATGACATGTTTTCTCTT
This sequence comes from Loxodonta africana, assembly GCF_030014295.1. NCBI lineage: Eukaryota > Metazoa > Chordata > Mammalia > Proboscidea > Elephantidae > Loxodonta > Loxodonta africana. The sequence goes on along the minus strand of NC_087355.1, from coordinate 50,659,552 downwards.
TGGAAGCCTTTTCCTGTAATTACCTATTAGAATGGTACATGATTGGGACAGTGAAGTAAAGCAAACCTATTAGAGAGCATTTTCTTCTGATCTCCCTGGTATTTGCATACATTCAGTGATATGATTATGTCACTGTCTGCTCATAGTTTAGAATATTTTAAGAATAGTTGTAATCATTTTCTGAAACAAAAAAACCAAACATGTTGCCATCGTGTCAATTCCGACTGATAGCGACTCTGGAGGACAGAGTAGAACGGCCCCATAGGGTTTCCAAGGCACTAATCTTTATGGAAGCAGGCTGCCATGTCTTTGTCCCATGGAGCAGCTGGTAGGTTCAAACTGGCTACCTTACAGCTAGCAGCCAACTGCTTTAAATAATTTTCTAAGTATGAAATTTTATATCCTTATTTTATAATTAAAAGTAACCCTTTATTTTGGTCTCAAGTAAGTAAATCTTTCCAAGATTATTAATACATAACATCTAAATTGCCAGTGTTAAATTTTCCAGATTTGACCATTTGCTTACAGTTGTACATAGCTTTGCAAGAGAAATGTATTCCTAAAAAGTTAAATATTAAAAGCAGAAGGGGCAGTTTTCCATCTAAAGGTACTCTACTATGGACCTATTTGTAATAGGAATAATATTTTGTAGAACAGATAATTGCTCTAGATTTTAACCATTTTACAAATCTAGTCTTTTTTTTTTATATATCGCCCTTGTTTAAATGTGTACACTTCTGCATAGAAGCATTGCTTAATTGCTAAAACCAGTGCCTAGGAGTCTGTATGCATAATTTATATAAGCTAACTGGATCCTACCCTTCTGATCCTCAGGACCCCGGATCACTTCAATTTCCTGTTAGGTGATATTAGATACAGTGCATGTCCAAATGAAGTTCATATTAGGTTGTGCAGGATTGCCCTGTCTGAGAGTGTCTACAAATATGTCAGTGCATGGCATTTGGCTCCTTTCCTTCTGCTCCTGTTTCTAGTACTGTGGAAACAGGAAAGCAGTATGAACTGGATAGCAGCAGCAATTACAAGCATATTTTTCCCTAACTTAGAAACTTTCATTGATACCTCCACATTTAACAGAAATCAACCATATGCTAGGCTCTGATAGGCGCTGGAAGCACAGTAGGGGAGCAAAGCACACACAGCTGCTGCCATCAAAGAGCTCTTTCTGTCGAGGCTCAAGAATGTGCTCTTCTTTTGCCCACTTTGCCAGAGAACCCTAGCAAATTTGAGGAAAAAACACCAGAAGAGACCACATAGCCTTTACCCCATAAATCTGCATTGTCCTGACAATGTTTTCTAAAGAAGTCTGAGCTAACTTTAGGTAACCAAAACCATGGGTGTTACCATAAATTCCTTTGAAAAATTTTTTATGGCATAAGAGAGGGGCAGTGTTGAAGATTTTTTTTTTAATAGCTTAGTTTTTTTCTTTTCTCACTGTCATCCATTACCTTAATTGTTTAGCTCCTCTCCTTACTTGGCATTTACAGCGCTTAAACACTTCAGGGTGGTCCTGACATTTTAATTAAAGTGCTATGAGCTAAGTGCTCCTTCTGTAGGCTGGTGGTGTATTTTCAGGTGCACTAGCAGAGCTCATTATTTCTTTATACAGCAGCAGCAGCACAGAGAATCAAGCTGTGTTTCCAAAAACATGAATGGGCATGGGTGAAGGGTGAAGGGTGAGGTTAGGGTTGTGATTAAATGTGGAAAATCATTACCTCTTCATAGCTTTATGGTAAAACTTGGTGTCCTCATAATTAGGTTGTTTCTTGAGGGCTGGGCAATTATTATTCAGGCTTTGTTATACTGTTTGTTTTTGTTACCAGAGAGATGGTGTCCCAAGTAGGAGTGAGGCTTGGATTCCTAAGCACTATGAATCACTGAGCACAGAATCAGCAGGGTTCTCGTCTTGCATCCCATTTTTGTTGTGCTTCCTAGTCAAATGGATTAAGGGAGAGCACTTACAGCAGCCAGCTTTCTGGCTTACAGTTATGCACGCATGTCCCCAATTCCAGATATTTATACCAGCCACCACAGTCTTAAGATATGGAATATCATAGAATCAGAATGAAAAAGGATCTCCAAAGACCCTCGTTTCCAGAAAAGTCAACACCTGAACTTCTCTAACACATAAGTATCATTATATCTGACATTTATTTAATATTATCTGTTAGGAGCCCTGTTGGCATAGTGGTTAAGAGCTTGGCTGCTAACCAAAAGGTTGGCAGCGTGAATAATCACTTTACACGATCATTTTATTTAATCCTCTACAACCCCAAAAGGTTAGATATCAGTACTCTCCCCATTTTATAGATTGGAAACTGAGAGTTAGAGAAGTTAATAACTTTCCTAAGGTTATCCATTTAGCAATTGGTGAACTTGGAATTCGAACCAAGAAGTCTGACTCCAAGGAGTCCTGGGGGCACAAAGGTTATTAACCACTGGACTGCTAACCAAAAGAGGTTGGCAGTTCGAACCCACCCACAGGCTCTATGGGAAAAAGACCTGACGATCTGCTTCTATAAAGATTACATCTTAGACAAGGATGAGAAGGCAGGAAGGGACAGAAAAGCTGGACAGATGGAAGTGGGGAACCCAAGGTTGAGAAGGGGAGAGTGTTGACACGTCACAGGGTTAGTAAGCAGTGTCACAAAACAGTGTATTAATCGTTTGATGAGAAACTAATTTGTACTGTAAACCTTCATCTAAAAGCACAGTAAAAAAAAAATGTCACCCAGAAAAACCTGAACTTTAGAATTCCAGATTTATGGAAAGTTAAAGCAGAAATAGACCTGAAGGATCATTTAACAATTCCTTTGGTTTTTCAACCTGTGAGCCGTTAGATTCTGGAGACCCTAGAATTGTTACAGTGGGCATGCAGATTTGTGGCCACCCAGCATTATCTGTTCCTTGAGTGTTTCTCATAAACGAGTACCACGGTATACCAAGGTGTGAAAAAAAAAAAAAAAAATTACAGCTTAGGAAACCCTATGGGGCAGTTCTACCGTGTCACATGGGGTTGTGTTCAGTCGAAAACCAATTCGACAGCACCCAACAACAACAACATTCTGATTCCAGATCCTATACTCTTAACTTCTAAGGTATTGGCTTGTTATTATTAATTGTCTCTAGAAAAAGGAGTATTTGTTTATCACTTTGTTTAATTTTTCAACTTAATACCTCAAAATATCTCTTAAGAACTTTAAGTGTCAAGTTTGACTCTTAATATTTTTCCCTACTAGACTGTTTTTTTTTTTTTAGACTGTAAGCTCCATGAAGATAGTCTTCTTTGTTCACCTTGTATGTTCAGGACTGGACCTGCCATAGAGAAGGTGATCTAATATTTATTGAATGAATGACTGAGCTCGTTGGAATATTTACATTCTTATCAATATATTATAAACCTTATTATAGATTACCACCGATTATATGGATGTATGTCTGTCAGCCAGGTGTTTTTTTTAATTTTTATTGTTTAGTGAAAAGTTTAATGATCCCCAAGTACCATCACCCAGCTTCAACAATTAACATTCTGTCCTTCCAGAAATACTGTCTTTAGTCTAAGTTTTCTCTTAGTATTGAGTTACTTGTAAATTCCACTGGAGCACCAGTGAAGTTCCTCCCCAGTCTGCCCTCTCCTACCACACCCAGAGAACTTGAAAATAAGGTTGCTTTCTTATGATATCAGTGTGTAAGAACTCAGAGCATATGTGAGCAGCTGTCTAGAGACAGATTTCTTCATAGGCTCGCAAGACTTGTAATGAAGGTACCAGACAAACAAGCCAAAAAATCAGACTTGCAGTTGAGTCGATTCCAACTCATAGTGACCCTCTAGGACAAAGTAGCACTTCCCCATAGGGTTTCCAAGGAGCTGCTGGTGAATTTGAACTGCCAAACTTTTGGTTAGTAGTTGAGCTCTTAACCACTACACTACCAAGGCTCCAATGAAGGTACCAGTACGGCTAAAAAAGAATGTTCCAGTCAACAAAAGACATTAGTCAGCAATGGCAGCACAGAAAAGGGTGTGTTTCAAGGGAGGCCCTGACCATGTACTTGAGGTACTAACCTGAGTTGTCTACTCCTATGAGCATCTGGCCAGCCACATAGATCCAGATGAAGGGGACACCTATTGGTATCATTTTGTTAGCTTCCGTTACTGATTCCAAGCAACCTGCTACATCTAAGCTTACTTTTCAGTGTGGTCTACTGGTTAACATAAACATCCAACCTGCTTGACAGTTGATTTTTGCATTGTAATCACTAATGTTTTTGTTTCCTCTAGAAACAAGCAAACAACAACAACAAAAAAAAACCACCCCAGGAGGATTAGGATTGACATTCTCTAAGAAGTATACCCAAAGTGATATTTCCCGACCCATGTCCTAAGGCCCCAAAAAAACAAAACTTCATGAAAAGTGGGGGGAAAAAAAAAGTCTCATTAGCATGGATCAGCATCCCTGTGAGACAGGGTTTTTAAAAGTGAAGAATGTTAGTATTGTCATGCTTTGCACATTGAATTATTCTTTGTTCACTGATTTCCAAGAAATTATTCATTATTAGAGGCTAAATGATTCCATTACAGTGTAAATACATATCTTGATTTTATCTGTTTAAGTGTTTTTAAAAAACTAAAAAATTAATCAAATCAAATCCTTATTTGTTCGTTGGGTTACCTCAGACTACTCAGTAGTAACCCTTTGTGTGTGTGTGTGTGTGTGTGTACTTGTCTGTTTTGTCCTATCATGTACTTAATAGAATTTCTTTAAAATACTTAAAGCAGTAGCCCAAGTCAGTCTCAAAAGGTCAATCTATTTTGTCCTTTGAGTTTGTGTTTTGTTTTTGTCTTTACTTCATGTGTTCTGTTTTCCCCTTCTGATTTTTCATTCTGTCCAGAATGATTCAAGTTTGTTTTATTCTTTTATCCTGTTGGCATTTTCTTAGGTTCTCTTTTGCATTTAGTTCTCCTTAGTAGGATCTGAGTAATCGCCAGAAATCCTCAATTTGATTGTCATCACATTATCTTTTTTGTGCAACTCCATCTTGTGTTGGTCCTCTTCAGTAGTTTGCCTCTCAGTATCAGGATGTTGCAATCCCTAGATCCTATCTTTAAGACTCCTATGAAAAACCCAAAGTCCTTCACATGAAAATCCATTTGTGGAAAGCTCCATCTGTAATTTATTCCCTCTCGGCATAGCTCCTCAGTAATGTTTTTGAGCTCCTAGTGGGATATGAGAGGTCATTAAAAATCATCATATTTTCCTCCTTTGCAGGAAAAAAAAAGTTGGATTGTTGAATTTGCTCATTATTTTCTTTTTCTGCCTCGTATGAACTCAGATAATAACGTTCTGTGCCCACTAGAGCTGTGAATGGTTATGAAAACAGACTTCTTTTTTTTTTGCTGAAGTAAATATTTTGCGATTTCTGAAAGTATCCTGGATCAGGGTATTTATATTCATTTTATAAACCTCTCTAGGGCCTTTTTTTTTTCTTTCTTTCTTTCCTTCAGCTCTTTAGAGCACAGTTTTATCTCATTGATTTGTATAAATTTCAAATATAGTTATTGAGCCCAGTTGAGAAGATTCTGTGTTACTTGCTGTTTGCCTTCAAGTACAGCAATATGTTTTGTTTTTGTACGGTTTAGTGGACATCTGTTTTGTTGTGTTTAAGACTGTGAAGTGATTTCGGCCTATTTGGGGTCTAGACACTGAGTCGAGATCCATGAGTACCAATTTTATTTCTCATACTGCTTTAATGCTTCTTCTTCATAGCTACTCCTTGTACTTTCTCATGAGGACACATTAACAATTTTCCCACCAAACTCTTACTCTTCTGCTTACTTATCAGACTGAAGTTAAGTTTAACAATTGGAGCTTAGCTTTGCTCTTTTCTAAATAGAGACTATTCAGATCATAAATGAAACAATTGTAAATAAAAGCTTATTGGCCCTCCTCATAGTTTAACTCTAC